>NW_027361898.1:10805000-13205000 GCF_039654945.1 Dendrobates tinctorius | reverse complement strand
TAAACTTTCTATCTCTCACTTCCTCCTTCGGCCTCACTCAATGGTCTTCTACAGCCACCCACAAAGATGACCACACACTGGACCTCATCTTCACCTGCCTCTGCTCCCTATCTAACCTCTCTAACTCACCTCTTCCTCTCTCTGACCACAACCTTCTCACATTCTCTTCCCTCTCCACTCCATGTCTACAATCCCCACCCCACAAACTTTCACACCCTCGCAGAAATCTTAAACACCTTGACCTACACTCATTCTCTGAATCCCTCCTCCCTCTCACAGATATAAGTTCCTTACACAATGCGGATGACGCTGCTGCTCTATATAACACCACAATAGCTGCAGCTTTGGAATCTGCTGCCCCACTTACACATACCAAAGCTCGCAAAATCACCAGACAGCCCTGGCACACCAGCCTGACCAAAGAACTGAGACGAGCTTCCAGGGCTGCTGAGCGCAGAAGGAAAAGATCCCACTCCAACGAGCACTTCATCGCATTCAAACAGTCCCTCTCTACTTTCAAGACCACACTCGCCACAGCTAAGCAAACCTACTTCTCATCTCTCATATCCTCCCTGTCTCACAACCCTAAACAGTTATTCAACACCTTCAATTCTCTCCTCCATCCCCCAGCACCTCCTCCCTCCCCACTCATCTCAGCTGAAGACTTTGCCTCATTTTTCAAGCAGAAGATTGATAACATCAGAGACAGTTTTGGTCAACAACCCCCATAGCCCCTCCTCCCGACTTCCCAACCCTCCACCTCCAAAACCAACTTCTCCACCATCACAGAAGATCGACTCTCCACTCTACTCTCAAGATCACTTGACCCGATCCCATCCCACTTCATCCCAAACCTCACCACAGTCTTCATCCCAACCCTACCCATCTCTTCAACCTATCACTAACAACTGGTGTTTTCCCCTCAAGCTTTAAACATGCCTCCATCACACCTATCCTCAAAAAGCCCTCTCTTGATCCATCCTCTGTTTCTAGCTATCGCCCTATATCACTTCTCCCCTATGCCTCCAAACTTCTGGAACAACACGTCTACCTTGAACTGTCCTCCCATCTCTCTTCTTGCTCCCTCTTCGACCGCTTACAATCTGGCTTCTGGTCACACCACTCCACTGAAACTGCCCTTACTAAGGTCACCAATGAACTCTTAACTGCCAAGAGCAAGCGACACTACTCTGTCCTCCTCCTCCTGGACCTGTCGGCTGCCTTTGACACAGTGGACCATTCCCTATTTTTACAGACCCTCTCATCCCTTGGCATCACAGACTTGGCCCTATCCTGGATCTCATCATACCTAACAGACCAGACATTCAGCGTCTCCCACTCACACACCACCTCCTCACCTCGCCCCCCATCTGTCGAGTCCCACAAGGTTCATTCCTAGGACCCCTGCTCTTCTCCATTTACACCTTTGGCCTGGGACAGCTCATAGAATCTCATGGCTTTCAGTATCATCTCTATGCTGACGACACACAGATCTACTTCTCTGGACCAGATATCACCTCCCTACTAACCAGAATCCCTCAATGTCTGTCCACTATTTCATCCTTCTTCTCCACTAGATTTCTGAAACTTAACATGGACAAAACAGAATTCATCATCTTTCCCCCATCTCACTTGACCCCCTCAACGAACCAATCCATTAAAGTAAATGGCTGCCCACTCTCCCCAGTCCCACAAGCTTGCTGCCTTGGGGTAATCCTTGACGCTGATCTCTCCTTCAAACCACATATCCAAGCCCTTTCCACTTCCTGCCGACTTCAACTCAAAAATATTTCACAAATCCGTTCATTCCTCAACCGAAAATCTGCAAAAACCCTAGTCCATGCCCTCATTATCTCTTGCCTTGACTACTGCAACCTCCTGCTCTGTGGCCTCCCCTCGAACACTCTCGCACCCCTCCAATCTATTCTAAACTCTGCTGCCCGACTAGTCCACCTGTCCCCCGCTATTCCCCAGCTTCTCCCCTCTGTCAATCCCTTCACTGGCTCCCCATTGCCCAGAGACTCCAATACCAAACCCTAACCATGACATACAAAGCCATCCACAACCTGTCTCCTCCTTACATCTGTGACCTCGTCTCCCGGTACTTTCCTGCACGCAACCTCCGATCATCACAAGATCTCCTTCTCTACTCCCCTCTTATCTCCTCTTCTAGCAATCGCATACAAGATTTCTCTCGCGCATCACCCCTACTCTGGAACTCTCTACCACAACATATCAGACTCTCACCTACCATTGAAACCTTCAAAAAGAGCCTGAAGACCCACCTCTTCCGACTAGCCTATAACCTGCAGTAACCACCGATCGACCAAACCACTGCACGACCAGCTCTACCCTCGCCTACTGTATTCTCACCCATCCCTTGTAGATTGTGAGCCTTCGCGGGCAGGGTCCTCTCTCCTCCTGTACCAGTTATGACTTGTATTGTTTAACATTATTGTACTTGTTTTTATTATGTATACCCCTCCTCACATGTAAAGCGCCATGGAATAAATGGCGCTATAACAATAAATAATAATAATAATAATAATAATAATAATAATAATAATTGATAATGGTAAGACAGAATGTGCAAGAATAGGTGCAGGACAGGAGGTATCTATGCCAGTGTTTTGGACAGGGGATTGGGAAGCACCTAGCACAGAGAATGAGGCAATTGTGTCACATGATAGCACCAATCATGGACCCAGGCATTCAGCCCACTGAGTCGGGTGCTTAGTTGACATGTGCCTGATCATGCTGTTGATTGTTAGGTTCTTAGCGGTCAGGTACCTGCTGATTTTAGTATGGCACAGATTGTAAATGGCCATTTTGTTTGTCTCAGAACTCTCTTTTAAAAAGTTCCAGACTGGGGAACACCAAACTCTTTCACAGAGAAATTCAGGAATGTCAGTGCTCTGTGGAACAGTTGACCGCCCACTGCCTCTTCCTGTCATGATCTCAGAGCGGGTTTGACATGTGGGGTTAATGTCTGGAACCAGTGCTGATGACTGGCATTTCTGGGGTTAAAGGTTGTGATCCCAGTGCAGGCTTACTTGCACACCTGGGGCTTATGATTGTGGCCTCTCCCTGGTTCTGGGAAAGGCTTCTTATAGCCTCAGGAAGCTCCTATCCCTGTCAGTTATACTTTCGCCCTTGGCATAGTGTGGTGACCCCTGAGTGTGTTTGTGCTGTGTTCTTGTTTATCTGATACTCTGTGTATGACTCAGTCTGTTCTCTGGATACTGCTTGTTGGATTCTGCTTGGTACCTTCTATGTCTGTTTGGCTTTGACCACTGCCTGGCCCCAACTCTCCGTTCTGTCTCATCCCTGGTACTTTACTGTTATCTCTGTGTATGACCCGATTTGTCTGACTTTGAGAATTCCTGTATTAGTATTCTGCCTATCTCTGACAGCAGGACGCTAAGCCCCGCCCCCTTGCGGTCACATGACCATATGTCCTTCACTGCTCACTGACTTTAGCTTCTCCAGGTCCTGTTTGCCTGAACTATCTGGCCACGTCTGACCCCGGGCCCCTCTGCAGTGTGGGTGAGTCCTTGCTCAGCGGTGGCTGCACGCCGATCTTAACAGGACCGTGACACTTCCTGTCTGTTTTGGTGTTGCCAATCTCTCCCCATCTCTCCCTCAGAACTGCTGGCCTCACTTTGCATGCCGGCTTCCCAGGTTGGGTCTGTAACTTCATCATCCACCATAGCCGCAACCTGGTCCTCCTGACTTTCTGACTTAACAAAAACAAGAGTTAATGGCAACTGTGTCTCATTATTATCTTCCTCTTTATCCTAAATTTGCCATTCCTCAGAGTCATTTTCTTGTGGCCATGGCTGCTCTAAGTTTTGTACACTCCTTGGCATGTTTTGCCCCTTCATCAGGGCGGGTGAAGCAGGATCAAAACTACGTTGCAGTTTTGTACACCCCTTAGCATGTTTTGCCCCTTCATCAGGGCTGGTGAAGCAGGATCAAAACTACGTTGCAGTGGCGTGAGTGGTTGAGGTATGTCTTCTTGTGGTGATTTTTGTGCAATAGTCTGCATGCACTCTATAATCTGTGAAATGTAATGGCACTTGCACTATATATTACCCACTCAGAATCGCAAACTGTATGTCTTTCTATCCCTCTTAAATTACATAACAATTGGTGATTACTGAGTATCATTTTTGGGCAGAATAAATATATGATTAATGAAACTTTACTACATCATGTATATTATGTTAATCAATTTTAAATGATTAATCATGGATGGAACTAGTGTCTGATAAATTTACATTGTACTTGATAAACAAGATGTTATGCACTAGCTTAATGGACTATATTATTATAGTGATCTAGATTTGTCACCAACATTTTTTAGAGCATACCCCTCCCCCTCCAGGGCTTTTTAAAAAATATTTTTTTAATTTGTGATTGTTTTGTGTTTGTTTTTATGCTTGTGTCACGATTCCTCTGCTTAGTAAATGATTGCTATGCTGTTCTATTGAAACTCTCCTGCTGAGCTGTCTTTGTCTTGATTGACAGCTTGGCTGTCCAATACTGTGATGGACTTGTGGGGCTGTCAGTGCCTTGATTGACAGCTCTGCTGTCCAATCTGTGACTGGAACGTGCAGGTGGTCAGTGTTCTGGTAATCACATAGCTACTTAACTGAGTTGTCTGCCCCTGATCCCTGCCAGATGTAGTTTGTGCTTCTTGGTGAGTGTTAGCCTGTTTCTGTTGCTCTGAGTTCTGATCTTCTGCTGCCTGACACTTTGGACCATGTTTTGACTATCCCTTTGTCTTGTCCTTCCTCTTTTGATCTGCTACCTCTTGTTATTGCCCCTGGACTGTGACCTGACTTACGCCTTCGTGTTTTCCCTTGGTTATCTACGTACTCCCTTGGTATTGACCCCAGAATGTCTGACTCTTCTGCCTCACAGCTTGTTTGTGAGTAGCGACTAGCGTTACAGTTTGATTTATTTACAGAATAAAATGTTAAATGGACTATTTTGATTGTTTCCTTTGTTGAATCAATGTTTTGAGTTTGTTTGATTTTGTTGGTATTCATGACTTACTATTTATTCAAAATTGGCATTTCTTTCTTCTTATAGAATTTATTCTACACATAACATTGTTTGGCTGAGAAATGGAAACCTATAACATTTTTAAAAACTTTTTACCAGTTTTAGAGATTACAGAAATTTACTCCACACTATAGAATAGTGCATGGCTGAGAAATGTAGCCCAGGAAAATGTTTCAACGATTTTTGTTTGTGTTATATTGCACAAAAAGGACCTCAATGCATAATGCTTGACCAATCAAAATATAATCAACTTTTTCAGCCCCCAGAAAAAAAATGCTGCTCCTGCTACTCCCTCTCCTTCCTCAAGCTAAATGCAGATTGTATTTGATACAAACAGCAAAACAAATGATTAGCCCTTAGAAGTGCTGTTAGTATGATGGTTCAGCTTCAGCACCAGTATCTACACTACAGGCCTTTTATTGATTACACTGTGCACACAGGCCTAGACAAGCTCTCTCCCTCCAATACGAAGTGTCACAGAGCTGTGCAATAGCGTCATTGTGCCGAGCCTGGTGGCGCCTGTCCTTTTGAAATTCCTGCTAATGTCAGATGGCTAGCCAATCACAGTAATGCCACAAGCAAAAAGATGTCTCTGGCATTACAGTGATTCACAGGCAATCCCCTCATGCTTATTGGCTGTGTAGCAGCCGCTAAAAATGCAGGGCGAGAATTTTAGTTTTACATCAAGCACTGCCCTGAGTAATGCGCACATCAGAGCACCGTGATACTTAAGTTATAACCAAGTATCACAGAGCACGTTCACTCATTCCTAGTTATTACCACATAAAGTGACTTGACAGATTTGAAAAATTTGGCCTGGTCAGGAAGGTGAAAGCTGGCTAAGGCTACGTGCACACAGTGCGTTGCACTTTGCAGGATTTTTTCCACTCAGAAATAAGCCAAAAACGCTATGGAATCATTATGCCATCTAATTCATTGACAATCCTGAAGTGGTGTACACATGATCGGTAAATTTCCTTAAGTGTTTGCAGTGCGTTTCTGCAGCGTTTTCCTCCCATTGACTTCAATTGTGTCATTCAAATCTGCAGCAAAAACGAAGGTATAAAAATGTTTATGGATTTGCTGAGCTTTTGTTTTCCATTTTACCAGCTTCCTATGGTGTTTCCCATGCTGTCATATGTGTAACATCATGGGAAACACAAGAGCAGTGGTTCTTATAGGCGGTAACACTATTGCTGGTAAGACCATCGGTCAGAGCGCTGCAGGGTCATGCTGTCAAATGTCAGCTTGACCCCACAGCTGTGACTGTGACCTGCGGTAATGGTCCCGCAGACTGTTGGTCAGAGCGCTGCAGGATCATGCTGTCAGTTTTCAGTGTGACCTCGCAGCTGTGACTTTGACCCACAGGCATGGGCTGATGAGACTACTGCTCCCATCTGGCTATGTCTGCTTTCTCAGATAATAGGGACAGCAGGTGCTGCTGATGGGAAACGTAGTCTCATCTGCTGGCGCCTGTGTTCACAGTTGAAAAAAAAAGTTAAATAATTACATAAACATTCAAATAAAAATAAAAACCCATTATACTCACCTAGCGCCAAATCCCTGATGCCCTCATCTCCTAGAAATAATGTAAAATAATAAACCACCATATACTCACCTGTCCACCGTAGTCCACATAATCCTGAGTGTCCTTCAGCGATCCCACGTGTAGAAAAGTCGGGAGATGTGACTGCTCTACCCGTCCATCGGCGATACACTGGCAGGGGCTAATTGCTCTCGCAGTGTATCACTGGGTTGCCGTGAGAGAGATCACCAGATTACATTAGCTGAACAGCTCCGGTGCTCTCACTGATGGCACCGCTGCATGAGAACTTTCCCATGCAGCAGTGGTGCCGTGGGAACACTGGAGCTGATCAGCTGATGAACTCCGGTGACTCTTTAACTGATAAGACGGGTTAAAGGGGTTAAAAACACATGTGACATGCACAAATGTGAACAAGTCGGTCGGACAGTGTTCACACCACCCACTGACTGAAACACAAAAAGAAAACACAGAATGACAAATGTGCTGAAATACCCTGCAGTAACAAATATGACAGTAGTCAGCAAGTGCTGGTAAAAAGATGGCAAAAAATACAGGGTATTTAGTTGATACTTTTTTTGCAAAAAAATGTATACCAAGCTACTCCACCTCATCAAGGTAACCCTTAATGGAGCAGTCCCTATCTAATGTATTTAAAACCTGAACATATGAACAGTGTCTAAATGGACAGGATTCAGACAGGCGCTTCCTAGTATGGGCACGTGGTGTAAGACAGCTCTTTATGTGCATGTCACACAAGAGAGCGGTATTTCAGTCAGTGGGTGGTGTGAACACTGTCTGACCAAATCTTAGTTATGTGGTTTTCCTGGCTGCATCAGCTAACATATCCTCCTGCCAGTCGATAAACAGTCCAAAATGAGGGTCTGTCTTACATCTCCTAGGCTATCCCCTCCCACACTCTGTGACCACCCCTGAGCTTGTGCAGCCTTTCTCCTCTCATATCTGAGAGTATGATTTTCTGCCTAGAACCATGGAGGCTCATAACTCTCCACCCAAAGCTCTGAATGAAATGGCAGTAATGCGATTGGATTCTGCTGGATTTTATCTGTGCATAGAGACTAAATATGCCAACCATATGTAATGCCTGGTGGCTAAGTTTTGTAGCTCCATAACACAGGGTTCTGGAGGTGGCTAAATGATATGAGCATGTGGGGGAAGGGATGCCAATACTGATTATGTGCTCGGCTAGTCTCAGAGATAGAGTTGAGCGAAATGGATGGGTCAAATACAAAAATCACCGACTTTAGCTAAAGTCGGGTTTTGCCGATCGAAACCCGACCATAGCGTGAGGTCGGCCTGAGGTCGCCAAGCCGAGCGCCAAAGACGCGTTTCAAATAATGCTTCCAGCGCCTTTTCTCAGCCAATGATGGAGGATGCACATTGTGGGCAACGCGATGACATGGGCAGCGGCCACTACCATATTAGAGAAGGGCATTGAAATGATTGTCTGGCTTTGTGTGGCGTCACAGTGGGGTGGGTATAAAAGGCTGTGACCGCCGACCGCCATCTTACTTCTGCCGATCTTAGAATAAGCAGAGGTGCTGCTGCTGATTCTGAAGAGGGAGAGTATTAGGCAGGGAAGAAGAAAAAAAATTGCTTCTGCTGATAGCGTTTTCACTGTACAGTTAGTGTGCAGTGAAAGGGGAGTATTTTTGTTGTGTGCAGCAGTGCTGGTGGTGAGTAGACTGCCTTTTAAGGCTACCTGATAGCTACATTGCTGTGTGCACACTGCTGTTCAAACTGCTTTTTTCAAAGCACTCCAACTTTTATCATTTTGTTCTGGTGAGTTACCGAGCGTTCGTTTTTTCACACACCGCATAGCAGTGTATGCTCCTCACACACTACTGTGTACCGGCTGGTATCACGGACAAATAGAAGCTATCTGGGTGTGACTCTGGAAGAACAAGCCGAGGAGATTTTACATTTTTCCAGACCTACACCTTATAGAGCTGTCTGCTTTTCAAACAGTTTTGTATATCTGCTGTTTGATTACTGTCAAAACTAGCCAGAGACAGCGTGTGTCACTCCATATAAAAATAGACGGAGATTGACAATTTTCCATACGGACACCTTATAGCGGTGTACGCTCCTCACACCCTATCGTTTACTGCCTTGTATCACGGACAAATAAAAGCTATCTGTGTGTGACTCTAGAAAAACAAACCAAGGAGATTTTCAATTTTTCCAGACCTACACCTAATAGAGCTGTCCGCTTTTCAAACAGTTTCGTATATCCGCTGTTTGATTATGGTCAAAACTAGACAGAGACAGCGTGTGTCAGTCCGTATAAAAATAGACGGAGACTGACAATTTTCCATACAGACACCGTATAGCGGTACACGCTCCTCACACACAACCGTGTACCGCCTTGTATCACGGACAAATAGAAGCTATCTGTGTGTGACTCTGGAAAAACAAACCGAGGAGATTTTAAATTTTTCCAGACCTACACCTTATAGAGCTGTCCGTTTTTCAAACAGTTTTGTATATCTGCTGTTTGATTACGGTCAAAACTAGACAGAGACAGCGTTTGTCACTCCGTTTAAAAATAGACGGAGATTGACAATTTTCCATACAGACACCGTATAGAGCTGTCCAATTCTCAAACAGTATTGTATATCCGCCGTTCGCATTACAGTCACATCTATACAGAGTCAGCGTGTGTGTGTGACACTCCGTAAATACATATACGGAGATTGCTAGGTAGTTACACAAAAAATGCATACAGCTGTACACTTCTGATACAGTTCTGTATATCTGCTTGTTGGATTACGGTCAAATACATACTGGGAGAGTGTCTGTGACTAACAAAATATATACGCTGATTTAATTTTTTTAATACACATTGCACAGCTGGACGCTCCTCATACAGTACCATCTCTCTGCTGGTATTTTTGGTACATTTTCCCAAACATAAGGAAGTATCGTAGAAGAGGCCGCTGACGTGGGCAGGGGGGCGCAGCTGGTACTGATGGCGGTGGTGCATCGGCTGGTTCTGGCAGAAGCACAATAGCAGCTAAGGCAGGAGGTGTTGAGCCTGCGTCATCATCTGGCCCAAGAAGGCCTGTAAGGTTCCCTTTTCTTGGAGTAGGAAAACCGCTTTTAAAGCTGGATCATCAGGAACAGGTTTTGGCGTACATTGCCGAAACAGCCACCAGCTCTATTGCCTCCTCTTCTGAACGTTTGAAACCTGCAAGCACGGAGTTGGCAGTGCAGGGTTCTGGTCAGGAAAAACACCTTTCCTTGTGTCCTTCACCCCCACCAAAAGTTAAGGATGCGGCAGCCCACACTTCAGATTATTCTATGGAGCTCTTTTCACTTACCATGCCTGGGTTATCCAGTCAATCCTGAATTCCCCAGTCCAAGATGAATCTGACATGGAGTGCACTGATGCACAGCCACTGCTAGATGATTCTGCTGGTACATTGACCCAGAGCACTACATTGCTCTCGCAGTCTACTGAGCCAGAATCTGACCCTGATGAAACCCAGGTGCCCCTTCCTGCATACTATACCACCTTACACTGTGACACAGAGGAAGGTAAAGAGGAAGGTGCAGATGACTTTGAAGAGGAGGTGATGGATGGCCCAGTTCTTGACCCGGATTGTCATCTATTGGGGAAGAAGGGTGGTGCTGGCAATAGTTCAGATAAGGAGAAGGATCCGCAGCAGGCATTGACATCGCAGTAGCGGTTATCTGGCAGGCCCGTAGCTGTCCAAAAACATGGACCGAAAACTAAAAGAGTTGCAGGACAGCTTGGCCAGACGGTCAACTTAGCACAGCGTGCAAGGCCAGAAAATGTATACCATAGTAGGAAGAGTGCAGTGTGGCACTTTTTTGTCCAAAATCCTACTGATGAGGAAAAGGTTACCTGTAAGAAGTGCGGAAGGACCTTTAGCCGAGGTAAACAACTCAGAAATTTTAATAGAAGTTGCATGCTTAGACATTTAATCAACATGCACTTGCAAGCGTGGACGGACTACAAAACCTCAGGTACCACATGTGCACCTGCTCTGACTGAAAGTAGCCAGCAACGCTCCATCACTTCCCCCACTGTAAGTCCACCACCACTGTTAAGCACACCACCACCACTAAATGTGGGGGTGACGTCGCAAGGCCAAAGCACTCAGGGAATCACAATGGTTTTGCAACACAACACTGAATCTAGGCCATCACCAACAATACCATCACGAATCACCCCTCACTCTGTCCGGTCCACCGCTACTTTCCACATATGCAGCTCTCCAGTCCAGCTCACCCTGCCAGACACTCTGAGTAGGACAAGAAAGTACTCATCCGCTCATCCGTGTACACTGTGTTTAAACGCCTACATTGCCAAACTAATCTCATTAGAGATGATGCCCTACCGTTTGGTTGAAAGCGAAGCTTTCCGCGACCTCATGGCCTAGGCTGTCCCACGCTATGACCTCCCCAGTCGGCACTCCTTTTCTCGAAAAGCCATCCCTGCCCTCCACCGGCATGTGAAAAACTGCATTGTCCATGCACTAAAACAGTGAGTGAGTGGAAAGGTGCACCTCACAACAGATGCATGGACCAGTAGGCATGGCCAGGGCCATTACGTGTCCATCACTGTGCACTGGGTTAATGTGGTGGATGCAGGCTCCACAAGGGACAGTGGCAGTGGAACAGTGCTACCTATCCCACGGTATAGGAAACAGTTGGCTGTAGGCTTTCGACCCGCCTCCTCCATAAGCGAAAGCTCATCCACAGAGCGCAGTTGCACGAGCACTCCATCCGCAGCTGGCAGTGTTGCTCACAAGGTGTCCCACTATT
Organism: Dendrobates tinctorius; assembly: GCF_039654945.1. Classification (NCBI taxonomy): domain Eukaryota; kingdom Metazoa; phylum Chordata; class Amphibia; order Anura; family Dendrobatidae; genus Dendrobates; species Dendrobates tinctorius. The sequence continues at coordinate 13,193,572 of NW_027361898.1, read as the reverse complement.
GAACAGCTAGTGGTAAGCGTCAGCAGGCTGTGTTAAAGATGATGTCTTTGGGCGACAACAGACACACCGCTGAGGTACTGGCCGACTACTTGCAGCGACAAACTGAGTCATGGCTGGGCAGTCTACATCTTGAGGCAGGCAAGGTAGTTAGTGATAACGGCCGTAATTTTGTGGCAGCCATAGCCCGTTCAAAACTCACACACATACCTTGCGTGGCTCAAGCTTTGAACCTGGTGGTGCAGTGCTTCCTTAATAATTATCTGGAGTTACCATCACTACTCCATTAGGTGCGAAGACTGTGCTCGCACATTCGTCGCTCAAACGTCCACTCCACTCGTATGCAGAAGCTGCAGCGATTGCTCCACCTCCCCAAGCACCGCCTAATCATAGACGTTGCAACATGGTGGAACTCCACCCTGCACATGGTTGAGAGGCTGTAAAGCATTTGTGGGAGGATACACAGGCAGGCAGTTTGAGGGAAGACATGGAATTGTCAGGTGTGCAGTGGTCAAAGCTGAAAGACCTCTGTAAAGTCCTTCAGTGTTTTGAGGAATGCACATGGCTGGTAAGCGCAGACGACGCATCATAAGCATGAGAATCCCTCTTATGCATCTGTTCATGCAAAGTTTGACGCACATTAAGGATCTTGCGTCTGCAGCGGCAGAGGAACAGGAGGAGGAGGAGGTAAGCCTTGCTGACAGTCAACCATTGTCTGGATAGGGAACTGTCCTGGACGAGTTGAAGGAAGAAGAGGAAGAGGAGGAGGAGGAAGATGAGGGGGTGATAATTTTGGGCAGGAGGATGTTTCTCAGGGGGCAAGAAAAAATGTTGGCGTTCCAAGGTCAGGTACAGTGTTTGTGCGTGACTGTAGGGATGTGGATTTGCCAGAAAGTGCTCCTCCACCAAGCAGTGGCAGTGCATTATTGACACGTGGAACATTGGCCCACATGTGCGATTATGCCTTGCGGATCCTAAAAAGGGACCTCCGCATTGCCAAAATGATGAAGGATGACGACTACTGGCTGGCCAGCATCCTTGATCCACGTTACAGAGGCAAATTACACAACATCATGCCACAAGAGAACCTAGAGATAATATTGGCTAACAAACAAGCAACTCTGGTAAACCGTTTGTTTGAGGCTTTCCCAGCACGCAGCAGCAGTGCTGGGTCTCCCATGAGCCGTAGTGTGCACAATGGAAGAGGTGTTCGTGATGCACACAGTTGAAGTGGCATTGGAGACAGGGAACATGTTGTGGAATGATTTCTCAAGTACCACTCACACATTTTTATCAACGATTTAGATGAAGGAATTGCGGGTAAACTGATTAAATTTGCTGATGACACAAAGCTAGGAGGGATAGCTAATACTAGAGAAGAGAGAGAGAGGATTCAAAAGGATATAAATAAACTGGTGAAGTGGGCAGCAACTAACAGAATGGTTTTTAACAGGGAAAAATGCAAAGTACTACATCTGGGCAATAAAAATGAAAAAAGCATACACAGAATGGGAGGAATAGGGCTAAGCAACAGCACATGTGAAAAAGACTTGGGTATACTAATAGACCACAGACTGAATATGAGTCAACAGTGTGATGCAGCAGCAAAAAAGGCAAATGCAATTCTAGGATGTATTAGCAGAATCATACAGTCTAGATCACGCGAGGTCATTATTTCCCTCTACTCCTCTTTGGTCAGACCTCATCTGGATTATTGTGTCCAGTTTTGGGCACCACATTTTAAAAAAGACATCAACAAACTGGAGCAAGTTCAGAAAAGAGCAACCAGAATGGTGACCGGTCTGCAAACCCTGTCTTATGAGGAAAAGTTGCAGGATTTGGGATTGTTTAGTTTGCAAAAGAGAAGACTGAGATGAGACTTAATAGCTGTCTACAAATATCTAAAGGGCTGTCACATTGTAGAAGGATCAACTTTATTCTCATTTGCAAAAGGAAAGACTAGAAACAATGGGATGAAACTGAATGGGAGGAGACACAGATTAGATATTAGAAAAAACTTTTTGACAGTTAGAGTGATCAATGAGTGGAACAAGCTGCCACGAGAAGTGGTGAGTTCTCCTTCAATGGAAGTCTTCAAACAGAGGCTGGACAGACATCTGACTGGGATGATTTAGCGAATCCTGCTTTGAGCAGGGGGTTGGACCAGATGGCCCAGGAGGTCCCTTCCAACTCTACGATTCTATGATTCTATGATTCTATGACTGCTAATACTGCATTGATTAAAAGTGACAGGAGACAGCAGTTGTCAACTATGTTTACAAACTACTTCTCCTCCCATACCGATGCTCTCCTTCACAGGTCATTCTCCTTTGACTATTGGGCCTCTAAACTGGACACCTGGCCTGAATTGGCACACTATGCCTTACAGGAGCTCGCTTGCCCTGCTGCTAGTGTGTTATCTGAAAGAGTCTTCAGAGCTGCTGAATCAATCCTGACAGAAAAAGGGACCCGTCTGTCGACTCAAAATGTTGATGATATAACCTTCATTAAAATGAACCATGCATGCGTGTCAAAGGATTTTGTCCCACCTTCCCCTGATGACACATAGGTTGCCAGAAAACTGGCTCGCTTTTGTCCTCCTCTTCCTCAGACTTGCCCAGTTCCGCCATTTGCAGCAGCTGAATTTCCAGCCTACACTTCAACATAAGCCATTTTTTAAACCTCCCTAACTGGGCTTCCCACCCCCCCAAGGGCTGGGGTCAACACCTGGCGCACCCGGCAAGTGCCGTTGCTCTGAACAGGTGGATGGGCCCACTGATGGCCGACGGCACTGGCACAGGGCCCCTCATAGCACAATACAGTGTCTCTGATGGTGGGGGGCCCACTCGCCATCAGAAACACCAGCGTGCAATGAGGGGCCCTGTGCCAGTACAGTCGACCATGAGTGTGCCCCCCTGCTTGGTCATGGCCACAGCACTTGCAAGTTGCAATACTTACCTCTCCCTGCTCCACCGCTGTGTAGTCTGGGCAGTTAAATCCTTCACAGGGACAGCCACTAGAAATTTGGTGTATTGATCGATGATGGTTAAGATGTAGCTATGGCCTCTCCTGCTGGCCTCTACCTTCAGATGATCAATGGCTACCATTTGTAATGGACGTCAACTTACAAGCGAATGCAGTGGTGATTTATGATCACCTTTCACAGTTGTGCTAGTCACAGACGTGTGACATTCCTGCCACCATTTTTCAATGTCTCCTCTCATGCCAATCCAATAGAATCACCTACAGCCTGTGGCTTCTGTCTTTTGCACTCAAAAATGACCAGACACATAATGATAGGCAGTGAGGACCATGTCTACATCTCTCCCTGTGATCACAATTTGATGGAGACGAGTAACGGTGATGTGATCCATGCTACTGCGATAAAGCAATCCTTTCTTCACAAAGAAGACACAGTAGTTGAGGGTCTGCATCGCCTCTGCAACATCTACCGGGAGGTTTTCCCACAATGAGTAATTCCCAAATTTCTGCTAATACTTGACTTTCCATCTGTACTTGTATCCATGTAGTTTCCAGTAGCAGAGAGTCTGGACTGGCTTACTGAGATTGAAATATAAATGAAGATTTAAAAGTACCACAACACTGTATACTGTTGTACGCTTCGAATACCTTTTCCTTTTTCTACTTAAATTCTTGTGTAATACATAGTGAGCCTGTGAGTGTCTGTGTCTGACTCCGGAAGTATAGACGGAAATTTACAATTACCCCTAGACTGGATACACCTGGCATGTGCTGATACAGTACCTTTGTTCAAAATTTTTAATTATGGTATCATCCATTGGGAGTGAGCATGTGTGGTTTATGCCTTCTATATATACAGTGAATCGGAGATACCAATTTTTACCCTACACTAGATATAGCTTGTATCTTGTTATACAGTACATTTGTTCGACATTTAGTATTACGGTCAAATCCATACTGAGTGAGCGTCTTAGAGTGACTATGGGACTATGTATACAGAGATTTCAATTGTACCCTATAATTTATACAGTATATATATGCTATCTTGTTATCCAGTACCTTTTTTCAACATTTTTTATTATGGTCAAGCGTGACTTCGGAATTATATACCGAGATTTCAAACTTGGCCAACACTGTATATAGCTGTACGCTTCTGATACAGTAACCTTTTTTGCTATTTAGACTCTGGTGTAATCCATAATGAGCCTGTGAATGTCTGTCTGTTACTCCGGAAATATATTTGGAGATTAAAGATTACTCCAACACTGTATACAGCTGTACGCTTGTCTTGCATTACCCATTTACAGCTTTTCATACTCTTGTGTAATCCTTACTGGGCCTGAGAGCATTTGTGTCTGCCTCCTGAAATATATACGGAGATTCCTAATGTTTACACTATACTATATATACCTTGTATCTGTTGATACTGTACCCTTTTTCAACTTTTTATTTTATTGTGTACTCCATACTGAGCCTGCGAGCGTCTGTGTATGACTCATGAAATATATATGGAGATTTACTGTTATCCCTAGACAGTATAGAGCTGTACGCTTCTGATACATTACCATATATCTGCTGGTATTTTGGGTCCATTTTCCAAAACATGAGGAAGTATGGTGGAAGAGGATGCGGACGTGGGTGTGGGGGGCCTCCTGGTACTGATGTTGTTGGTGGTGCATCTGCTGGTAGTGCCAAAAACACAATAGCAGCTAAGGCAGGAGGTGTTGAGTCTGCGTCATGGTGTAGCTCTAGAAGGCCTGTAAGGCTCCCTTTTCTGGGAGTAGGTAGACTGACTTTAAAGCCGGAGCATCAGGAACTGTTTTTGGCTTACATTGCTGAAACAGCCTACAGCTCTATCGCCTCCTCTTCTGAAGTTGTTAAAAATGCAAGCACTGAGTCGTTAGTGCAGGCTTCTGGTCAGGAGCATCCCCTTTCCTTGTGTCCTTCACCCACACCAAAAGTGAAGGATGCGGCAGCACACACTTCAGATTACTCCATGGAGCTCTTTTCACATACTATGCCTGGGTTAATTAAAAATGGGGCCCATCATATACTGGAGCATTCCAAATGGGGGACATCAGACACTGGAGCAGCATTTACGGGTTTCATTATACACTGGAGCATTAGAAATGGAGCCCATTACATATGGAGCGTTATTTGGGCCCATCATACACTGGAGCATCATCCATGAGGCCCATCATGTACTGGAGCATTCCAGATGGGGGACATCAGAAACTGGAGCAGCATTTACAGGGCCCATTATACACTGGAGAATTAGAAATGAAGCCCATTATATATGGAGCATAATTTGGGCCCATAAGACACTGGAGCATCATCCATGGGGCCCATCATATACTGGAGCATTCTAAATGGGGCACATCAGACACTGGAGCAGCATCTATGGGGCATATTATACACTGTAGCATTAGAAATGGAGCCCATTATCTATGGAGCATTATTTGGGCCCAAAAGACACTGAGCATCATCCATGGGGCCCATCATATACTGGAGCATTCTAAATGGGGAAGATCAGACACTTGAGCAGCATCTATGGGGCACATTATACACTGGAGCATTACAAATGGGGCCCATTATATATGGAGCATTATTTGGGCCCATAACACACTGGAGCATCGTCCATGGGGGCCATCATATAATGTAGCATTATGTGGAGCTCATCATATACTGTATGGAACATTATATGTGACCAATTATTCTGTATGGAGAAATATATGGGGCTCATTATTCTGTATGGCGCACAATGTGGTGGCCATAATACTGTATGGAGTAATATACTGTCCTTTTTTTGAGCTATTGTACAATTTAAAATAGATCAGTCATGTCATGTAAGGAGTGAAGTATTTGTCATTGTTCTATACCTATATTTCTGTGCTGTATCAGAGCATCATGAGTTGTGGTATGTGTTAAAGGGGCACACTGACACTCTTTGGCCCAGGGCACACGAAAACCTGGAGCCAGCCCTACCCCCCCACAACTTTAGCCAAATAACCCCAGTTTTCAATGCATAACTATTATTATGAAGTCAATTAAGGTTGACAAGCTTCAGTAATAAGAATTGATGTTTTTGGCATTGAAATGGGCACTGTAGGTGTGTTTACTGTCCTCCACTCCCTGCCGACTTTGCTTCCCCATTGACTTGCATTGAGTTTCGTGTTTCAGTCAGCCTCCGACTTTTCCCTATAGTCGGCCGATTTCGTTCCACCCGACTTTTGCGAAAGTCGACCCGACTCGACCCGACTCGACCCTAAAAAAGGCAAAGTCGCCCATCTCTACTCAGAGATATTGTATTCTGCTATTATAGGTCATTTTCCAGATTCAATATCTCAGAGCCTTGCTGTAACATATAATGCCACACTGTCTCCATGTGCTTGAGTGAGACAAAAGAATCCAGCTTGGCTGTTCCTGCACAGAGTTCACACCTTTGTGTGAAGTGCTTCAATGGGCTTGCATTAATTAAAGGTAACCAATGATACTGGGGAATGAATGCCAAGGTTGGGAGCACACTTCAGGAGTAGAGAAACATTTATTTCATCCCTCACAAAATTCCTGATGCCCTCCTCTCCAAGAAATAATGTAAAATAATACCATATAGACCAATAGACCATATGCTCACCTGTTTCTGTAGTCCACGTAATCTTGAGTGTCCCACGGCAATCTCACGTGTAGAACAGTCACATCTGGGGATGTGACTGCTCTACCCGGCCGCTGGCGATACACTGACAGGAGGCAATCGCTCCCACAGTGTATCACTGAGCTGCCATGAGAGAGTTCATCAGCTGATCAGCTCTGGCGCTCTCACTTATGGCAACGCTGCGTGAGAACTGCAGCAGTGGGGCCATGAGAGCACCAAAGCTGATCAGCTGATGAACTCCAGTGACCACTATCATGCAGGTCAGTAATGCACTGCTGGAGCAATTACCTCCTGTCAGTGAATCGCCAGCTGTCTTTGAGAGTGTCACGCACGCGCCTTGGCTGAATGGCGCGAGCCGGGGGGTTGTGGCCCCACTGTGCCACAAACCAGACTACCCTGGAAGGGGCATGACTACGACAGCTACCTCGGTCTTCACTGGAGCCTCTGATGGTGAGGTCAGGCTTGTGCGGCAGGTAGCTGTCGGGTGCCACTCCAGGGTGGTGTCTGGCTGTGGCTGCTGATCCCACTCGGGGACAAGTCACTTGGACAGGTGTGACTAACAGGCAGGCACGGCTTGGTACATTGGCAGGCAGGCACGGCTTGGAGGCACGGCTTGGAGACACGGCTTGGAGACACTGGGCAAGCGGGCATGGTTTGGAGACACTGGGCAAGCGGGCACGGCTTTGAGACACTGGGCAAGCGGGCACGGCTTGGAGACACTGGGCAAGTGGGCACGGCTTGGAGACACTGGGCAAGCGGGCATGGCTTGGAGACACTGGGCAAGCGGGCACGGCTTGGAGACACTGGGCAAGTGGGCACGGCTTGGAGACACTGAGCAAGCGGGCATGGCTTGGAGACACTGGGCAAGCGGGCACGGCTTGGAGACACTGGGCAAGTGGGCACGGCTTGGAGACACTGAGCAAGCGGGCACTGGGCAAGCGGACACGGCTTGGAGACACTTTGCAGGTAGGTGATGGCTTGAGACACAGAGCAAGCAGGAGTGGTATATGAGAGAACAGGTTTGGACCTGTTCACACAGGAGGTGCAGCTATGGATATAGGCAGGAAGGAGTGGAATATGAAGGAACAGGTTTGGACCTGTTCACACAAGAGGTGCAGGTATGGATATAGGCAGGAAGGAGTGGATATGAAGGAACAGGTTTGGACCTGTTCACACAGGAGGTGCAGGTAGGCAGAGCCGCAGGAGTGCGGTGTAGGCAGAGCCACAGGAGTGCGGAGTAGGCTGGGCTCCAAGGGAGCTGGGCAGGAAAAGCTGCTAGGGAGCCGAGCAGGCAGAGCGGCTAGAGAGCCGTGCAGGCAGAACAGCTAGAGAGCCGTGCAGGAAGAGCGGCTAGAGAGCCATGCAGGCAGAGTGGCTAGAGAGCCGATCAGGCAGAGCGGCTAGAGAGCCGAGCAGGCAGAGCGGCTAGAGAGCCGAGCAGGCAGAGCGGCTAGGGAGCCGAGCAGGCAGAGTTGCGAGGGTGCAGATGCACAGATAAAGCTGCAAGGGTGCAGATGCACAGACAGGGAGGACACAAGGAAAGACACGGCAGAGAAGGAACCACAAACAAGGAGACTGACAGACAGAGGTAAGACTGAGTTCAGACAGAGGCATAGGGAACAAGACTCAAGGACCAGGATATTCTGCCTCCTGGCAGGCGGACAGAGAAATGCTTGGCAAGGTACCAAGACACAGAAATACGCAGTAAGAGCCTTCAGAGAAGGCAAGACATAGGACAGGGCCTGGCTAGCTCAGCAGCAAGGAGCTAACTGAGTTTAGACATTGCACAGGCAAGGTTTTCCAGGGGAGTGGCGAAACGAAATAGTCAAGGGCTCCAGGTGATTGGTAAGGGACATATTACACAGGTGCACCCTGACTGCATAAGAACCAGAGAGTTCAGGCGCCGCCCCCCTATACACATAGTCTGGAAACATGGAGAGCAGAGGCACAGAGCTGGCAACAGACAGAATTCACAGCATGGCTTGAAGCAGAAAGTAAGTTGGTGTGCAGGGGATGGGAGGCCATGCAGTGATGCCAGCAGGGTTGTTACAGAGAGCAGTCAGATCAGTGACTGCTCTCAAAGTGATCAAGATCATCATGGGACATTATGGATTATCTTCTCTGTGGACAGGTGAGGAATATTGTGGTTTATTTTAGTTTTGTTGCAGGAGACATTGGCTTTGGTGGATTAGGCGTTTGGGAAGTATGGTTTAATTAAGATTCATTAAAGGAGTTTGTGCTTTTATTTCAAATAAAGGACTTTGTTCAGGGTGTGTGTTTTTATACAATATATATGGGGTTACTAATGGATAAGTGTCTTACAGATGCCTCTCCATTACTAACCTGTGGGCTTGATGTTACCTTGATGAGGTGACGTCAACCCCACAAATATGAACCCCACTTGTCTCCGCTACAGGGCAAGTAGGAAGAGCGAGGCTAAGGGCCAGATTTAGCGCATCTTATAGCATGAAAAAGGTGGTGTTGAACCAAGAAATTACATCAAAAAACTTTTTTTAAATATCTTTCTTTAGCTCAGAAAAGCCTTCATTGCTGTACAAAAATGCATGCAAAAACACATACAAAAACCTCATGCAAAAATACACCAAAAACGCGGCAAGAAATTTCTGTAAAGCAAATACTCAACGTGCGCACATAGCCTTATGGTCTCATTCAGACATCATCAGACATCATCAAGACAAGTTCCAGCCTGAACATGGGTCTAATTACCAAACATGACATTGTTACAGATCTTAAGAACATTTAATTAAAGCTCTAAAAAGTTCCTTTGAAAATAGAGTTAAAAATCTGATACAATATCAAAAGCAAATGGATGCTAGTTAGCGATGAGCAAATCTTCCAAAACTAGAATTCGGCAATTCATTTGAATTTGGCTGGGAAACTTTTATTTATTCTACGCAAATCAAATGTTAGCTAATATGCTCAGTGCACGTCAAACCAATTGATTCATCTCTAATCCAAGTCTAACATACTGCATAATATGAATAACTCACTTCTATTTCCAAAAAATTGTTGGAATGCGAACCTCAGACAGTCAAGTTTATTTTGAACGTCCAAAGTTTTTAAAAACACATCTTTTAGAAAATCCTGTAACATTCATTCTAACTTTTCTTCATTTGTATCTTTTGGGGTGACAGAAGCCAGTCTTTTGTTGTCAAGTTTCCCAGAATTCCAAGCCTTTAATGACAATGAACTTCAATGAATACATAGATTCTGACTTGTGACTGCCAAATGTAGCTGAGATGTTCTTACTTTTTATTCAAATAGTTGGCTGTCCCTTCCAACCTTTTAGTCTTTTGGGTAAATCCTGTTTCCTGTTATGTTGTAAACTTATGAGCTGGGCCCTCACTTCTCATTTGGATCATTGAAAAAAATCATGTATTGTCCTGTCTAATTATTGATATAAATGTATCTTGTGAAAGCTTATGAATACCTTATTGTTATAGGAAGATTTTATTTTTATCTATAGGCTTTAATAGACTTTTTTACTCCACAAATTTGCGCTTTGCTGTATAAAGTTAAAGTAGGTTTTGGTGCAATTTTTAGGCAAAAACACATATACTATGTTACAAATGGGTAAATCTTTCCTGCTCTTGGGCTCTATGCAAATGAACTTTTACAGTGCATCCCTATGCCTGTCACATTTAGATGGTTGCACATGAATTATCATATCTCCAGGCAAGATTTAAGTCACTCAGCGAAATGGTCAGATTTGCAATCTGTCATTCTTGTTAAAGTTGCCATGGAAAAGCATAGTCTGTTGTTAACACCAAATAAGATCTTTCTTAAGTATATCATATTTATTTGTAATAATGTGTCAAATCCCACTTGATCTCCACAACTATGTCTTACGGCAGGGTTGGAATCCATAAGATAATTACACTTCAAGATAATAACAGTGATATATAACCGGGATAAAGGTTATTGGTCTGCAAAATCCACTTATTACCTCTTTCTTGTCAGGAGCATTTATTGTAGCTCAAGGACAAGAACTTTTCCTTACTGGCAAACAATGGTAGACATTACTTGGTGGAGCTAGTGACAAGATACCGAATCAGGAAAAAAATGTTACTAAATCCAGGGATAGAGACTTACAGCTCTGTAAAATGAGGTGAGATTTCTTTTGTCTTCAGTATAAAACCTCTATGACTAAAACACAAATGTTTCTTTTCTGACAATATCTGGGTTTCAATTGCAGCAGCTAAAGGGAATCCAGTCATGATGGGGACCAAGGATGGAAATGGATCCTCATATCTAAATTTTAGTTTGGTTCTGCTCCTTTCCATTGATTTTGGGTTCATGAAAACATTTTTTTATGAGAAAACAATAAAAACTAGGTATTAGAAGCACTTTTAGGTCCACTGGTCAAGCAAACCACAACCTTACCTTACAGGGATCTTGTCAGTAGATTCACAATGCCTGAACCATTTCCTGCTGCACCATTGCAACCAGGTACTGCTGCTTTTCAGAGAAAAAGTAGTATAAAGAGCCGGCTGGAAAAGCTAGAGAGGCCTGACCAATCTATTGACATCCTGAGCCATGTTCTCTGTCTCTCTTTATAGCCCCAGGCCACCTGTGTCCTGTTCAATCAATTTTCTCTGAAACATCTCAGTGTTTTGGAGAAAGACAAACTTCACTGCCAGACTCTGATTCATTGACCCTCGGTTCAGGCATCATAAGTCTAATGATAGATTTCCTTAAAATGGAATCTGTCAGCAGTTTTTTGCAATATAATCTGAGATCACCATGAGGTAGAGGCTGAGACACTGATTTCAGGGATGTGTCACTTACTAGACTATTGTTGTGAATTCCCTGGCTCAAACATCTGAGCTGAAGCTCCCCCTGTTCCCTCCGGTGGTTACTGGAGGTAGTGGAGCTGGCCAGCTTGACAGAGGTCTGCCACCTGATGATGATGATAACGATTGGAGATCTGGGGTTACTGATTGGAGTATTTAAGTCTGCAGACTTCCTGCAATCCCTGCTGGTGATTGCTTTCCTGTGCATTCAGAGGTCTCATATCTCCTGCCCTGATCCTGCATTGTTCAGCTAAGTGGTTCATTTGCTAATCCTTTGAATCTGATCTGGTTTTGTCTCTCTCTGCTTGTTGTGCGGGTTCAGCTTGCTCCTCTGGGGGCTGTGCTGGACCACCGCTCCATATTTTGCAGCCTGTGTCAGTTTGTTCAGTTCCCTGTTATATTGGTCTCTTTTGCTTTGCTTCCAGTTCATACCGGAGTGCTGATGTGGTGGGGGTGAAGTCGTGTGGCTTCGGTGTTTTTTTGTGCATCAGACGTGTTGGATTTTTCAGGGTTTTTGTGTGGTTGCAGACAGTGTCTTTCCTTTCCTGTCCTGTCTGGTTGGTTTGGGCCCCATCATTTGCTCAGTCTATTTTTCTGCCTGCGTTTGTGTTTTATCTTGTCTCACCGACAATGTATGTTTGGGGGCTGTCTGTTCCTTTTGGGGTCTGCTCCGGGGAAGTTTGGATTTCACCTTTCTTGCTTTTGGGCTTGGTTGGCTCTCTGGCTGTGCAGGTGCATCTGGGGCATCGTAGGAACGCTCCATGGCTGCTGCTAGTTGTGTGGATAGGATCAGGGGTCTGCAATCTGCTTAGTTACCAACCTCTGAGGTTTTCTGGTGGCTTAGCCTGTTCCTGCCATCCTCCTCGGTGACCCATTCATAACAACTATATGCTGTAGTTTCAATACTATCAGTGATTTATCAGCAGAAGTTTTTCACTGCTGGACTAGCTGTCCTCCTGCCTCCTGATCCAACCACGCCCCTGGCACTGATTAGCAGCTTACTGTCAATATACAATGTACAGAGAAAGCTGCTAATTAGTGGGGTGGGCGGACACAGCTTTCTATGAATTACTGCTTCTACAGCATAGAAAACTCTGATTGTCTCACAACCGCTGCACCCAATAAACAATCATTGTAATCAAGGTGTATTTCCTTATATTATGCTGCACTCTTTAGTAGCTCAAACGTAGTGACAGACTCCCTTCAAGATGTCCATACACATGAGATTAAAGTTTGCCAAAACAGCCAAGTTTGGCAGGACCAATAAATGATCAAATTCTTAGTTGTTGAAGATCAGCTGTTGCCAGTGGGGTCTGGCAGTGCCCCCTTTTCATTAAAAGTACAAAAAGTTTTTGCTGAGTCAAGCATACAGGTGTATGGCATCTGAATCAATCAGTAAAAATCTACATCTCTCTAAGGCATGTAGCTACCTTTACATATTCAACTGGAACATGATAACAAAGTGCATCAATTTTAAATTTTAATCAAGCATGGAACGCATTGAAAAGGACCCAATGATAGCTGCCAATCCAGTTTACCTTATGTACTGGTTCTTGGCTGTGTAGTCAATTTTACAAACAAAAGTTGAAAGCTCCAGGCAAAGGTGTTTTGCAACGCCTGCTAGGGCCGGGGGTACTCGGTACCGGGCCAGTCAGTTCTTCGGGGGATGTCATGACAGCAGTGACTTGGTCCGTGGCCCTGGCCGTGCAATAAAATGAATGGAGGAAAGTTTATAGGGGATTAAATCGTGATGCCACCCGTGGTGTTCGGCAATAAGAATTTGGCCGACGCTGTGATCAGATCTACTGGAGCGGTTGGTGACGTAGAAAGATGTTACAGCTCTCCAAGGGTAGAGCTAGGCCCTAGGGCAGATATAATATAGTAGATGATGGTAATGATTGTAGTGCAGGGCAGATGACGCAGTAAATAAATCTGAGGACACAGCGGGGTGCAGTCTTCACACTTTTACTCACGGTCTTTCAAGTTGCAATTACCAGCCAGGGTGCTGTGTCCTCCGGGTCGGGGGTCCAGCCAGCTCTCGAGTAATTTGGGGTGCACTTTACCAGAACCTTTTTCTTATGTCCCTTCTTTGGTCATCTCACTGCGCTGGCTCTCGCCTCTCCTGCCCTGCGCCTCACACACAGTGTCCCAAGCCCACAGTCTCATCCTGTCGAGCGATGTCCTCTTGGTCCCCTTGATCCAATGTGGCTGCCTTTTCAGCAAATGTGTATGGCTTTGACTGTCACACATACAGATGCTACAGCCTCCGGTTGTCTATCTGAGTCCTGCAATTTCCTCACTAGTCTGGGACCGGTCACCTACTGCGACCTGGTCCTTTCCTTCCAACTGTCTATGGTCGGCTTCGATTCGGCCACCACAGGTGGATTCTTCACTTCCTTGGCCCCTTGGACCCCTTCTTCACTCAACTTTACTCTCCAGGCCTGGGACGAGCTCCTCACTCCTTCAGTCCACTCCACAAACTGTCTTCTCTCTTCCTGATTCCTCCTCCTACTAACTCCTGTTACCATGACAACTCTTCACTACCAACTGTCAGCTTTATCTCCAGCTGTCCTACCCTTATCTTCTTCTTCCACCCACACCCTCTACCTAGTTTCCCCCAGGCCTAAAGAGGTCTAATCTTGGGTGCTAGTGTGTGGGTCCTGGGTAGTGCCCCCTCTTTACCCGAGAGCGGAGTACCACATTTCTGGCTGAGGTGCAGTACCTCTGTGGCGACTGGACCCTCAGAGGTGCCACAGTTTCTGTGTCTGGTAAAATCTTGGGAATCACTGTAATAGGTAATAGTACCTTTTATGGTGCACAGAGAGCATATGTAATATATAATTTTTTTAAAGTACAAGAAACTAGAAGAACAAAAAGCACAATAGGGTCTTACCCAGGTATAAAGTAGGAGAAATGTGGACAATCTGATCAGGATGTGAGCTCACAGCCACTGAAAAAACTATGTCTGCTGCAGACCCAAGGTGTGGAGCAATGTGAAGAAGCTAGAATTGAAAGGGTTAACCAGCACTGCCAGGGGTAAGATGATTAGGAGACAGTAATCCCAATATGTGGCTTTTTTGCCTAGGCATTTTGAAGTTTAAAACTTCCTCATCAGGAGAAACCACAGTGATAAATTAATTAAGAAATTAATTTTCACCCGAAATATTGAATATTGAAAAAGTAATTTGATTTACATACTGCATAGATCTCTATGTTTGCGAATCTTATTTAACTTGCTTGTTACAATTATAATAGCTGTATGGGTGGCTCAGTGGTTAGCACTGCTGGTTTGCAAAGTAGAGATCCTTGTTTTAGATCTCACCAAGGAGTTTGGATGTTCTCCCCGTGTTGGCGTGGGTTTTCTCCGGATTCTCTGGTTTCCTCCTACACTCAAAAGACATTCTGATAGGGAATTTAGATTGTGATCCACAATGGGGGCAGTGATGATAATGTCTGCAAAGTGCTGTAAAGTAAGTTTGTGCCATATAATCAAGCATGATAAATATAGAATCCTGAATAACAGATCTGCATGTTACTCTATCTTTTATATTTCTTTATAATTGGGCAGATTTCCCAATCAGGAATCCTGGGATGCTGGATGGCTTGTTCCATGGGTGCAGTAATGATGACTTCATATTGTGCCTAAATTAGTAATGGCTGAATGATATATGGAACATCGTCTTGGAGAAAAGAGCAGAAAAAAGACAATAGAAGTGCTTATACAATGCTTATTGCACCATTTATGTTATCATTTCCTATGATCTTTTATCTTCTGCCTTGTTCTTTTTAATATTTCTGGCTTTTAAGCGATTTCCTGCTTATCTGGTTATAACTGTGAAATCTGATTATTTTTCTGATTGCACCAATTGCTTTTAAATGTCGTTCATTACTGTTAGAGTAGAGTATCATTTACATGAGAACTAATGAAGATTATTGAGATAACAAGTAAATGGGTCCCTTGAAGTATACACAAGAATAGCACACAAATAAAGAAAAAAGAATATCTTGCATGTATTCGCTTCAGAAGCATTCTGCAATTTGCTTATTTAACCCATTCTTGCTCACAAAGAAAACATGCATTTTACACATCAACAACTTTACAAATTTAGATAATGCAACTAATAGAGATGGGTGAACCTGAGTGGTAAAGTTCGGGGTCCGTACCAGACACCCAGTGTCCGTGCACGGACCACAAACACGGACTTCTACCAGAAGTCAATGTTGCTGTACAAGTTTGGGAGCCTGAACAAAGCTTTGTTGAAATGCTACAGTGCAGTCAATCAACAAGTTTTCCTGTGTGGACACTTCCGGTCCCATCACAGCCATGTCAAGTATTGGCTAGCGCACTGTGTAAAAAAAAATACATTATATTAAATATTTAAATATTCTTCACAACAAGTGTAGGTAAAGCTGACAGCTGCAGGCTGTAGCGTGCAGTCGTCAGCTTTATTTTGACTGACTATAAAAAATAGAGGGGTCCCATGTTATTTGTTTTAATTATTTAAATGAATAGTTAAAAAATAGAGTGGAGTTCCCCCATTTTTGATCATAAGCCATGCTAAAGCAGAAAGCTGGGGGATGATATTCTCAGTCTGGGAAGTTCCATGGATATTTGTCCTCACCAGCCTAAAAATAGCGACTCACAGCCGCCCCAAAAAAGGCGCATCTATTAGATGTGTCAATTCTGGCTCTTTTCCCAGCTCTTTTTGCATGCCCTTTTGTACCTATCAGCCATCCCCCGTAGTGAAAATTAATAAAGGCATACAGAAAAAAATCCTTTAATTTAACACAACACTCCCTGACAAATCCATTCTTTTTCCCATTTATTAACGTAAAAACAAAAATAAAAAATCTAAGTTATACTCACCAGTTCACCAATAATCCTTAATGCTGATATTCCACAATGAGCACCGACTCTGCTACATCTGGTTGCATTGCTGAGCGGTGACATCAGTAACGTTAACACTCAGCCTATCAACCAAGTGACACTGAGCTGAGTGTGAGAATGCAGCTGCGTGTGACCGGCAGTTATGTCATTAAGGTTACCGCCAGTCATATGCAGTCAGCAACCGCATTATCACGCTCAGCCGGAACCGCTGAACGTTAGGGCCCCCCATTCATTTGAATGGGGTCCGAGTTTGGGATCGAGTTCGAGTACCCTTCTGGTTCCTGAACTAAACTATTTTAGAAAGTTTGACTAAACCCGACTGATCCAAACATCCTCAGGTCAGCCCATCACTAGTAACTAACCTTTAAATGACTAAAATAAATATCGTTTATTCTTAGCCTCACTGAAACATCTCTTTTGCTCATAAAATTATGATGTTGAAAATATTGGCCAAGAATATGTAGACAAAAAGGTTTGATTTGGTTGCGTTTTAGTATTTTGTACCTTTTTTGCTCCATAATAATCTTTTCATTTGCACCATTTGTAAAGTCACTTGTTTTTGTTTGTGTTCGTCAATTTTTTTATGTCATCAATGTGGGTGGAGTTTACGAAAATATCGTTCTTTTGTCTTTCCACGTTTTATTTCAACAACAATACTTTTTATTTCATTATGTAGCCTGAAATGACATCATTCATTGTACTATACAAGTACAGGAAAACAAGATAAAAATTACAAGTGCAGTGAAATGGCAAAAAAGCACAATTCCATCATTATAATTACGTTTTTTTTTTCAACGTTCATTGTGTGGTAAAAATAACCTGGCATGAAGATTTTCCAAGGCAGTATGATTGCACCAGCACAAAGCATGAATTGTTTATCGTTTTAAGTAGATGGTTAAAAAGTTGGGAGATTTGTAAAAAAAAAAAAAAAAAAATTGTTTCTTTCCTTATTTTAAGAGGCCCGTAATTTATATTTTTAAATAAAAGGATGTGTGTAAGGTATTGTCTTTTTTGTGGCCATGTACCACAAAATCCTACAAATATGTAGTCCAACCTCTTACACAATCTAACAATATATCATCTCCAGTCAATTAAAGGGGAAAATGACTCTTTTGGTTGATGCCTCATTTCCCCTTTAATTGATTGGGAATGTTGTATTGTCCTTTTTTGTGGCCAGCTAACTCTTTTTACCTTTTTGTAGTACATACAACAGTTTGATACCTTTTTATTGACTTTTTGGGAGGTTTGGAGACCAAGCAACTGCAATTCTGGCGCTAGGTATTTTTTTTCTTTTCATTGTTTATATGGGTTAGTTCAATTTATAGTGTGATAAATTTATATTTATACTGTGATAAAACACTCCGGGATCGCCTTTGCTGGCGTCAAAGGTCACGTGCGTTCAGCATGAAACTCAGGCGCAGAGCTGGGATTCGGGTATAACTGACACTGGGTCAGGTTTATTAATGGTGAAAGCAATGCATAAAGAAATAAAACATAAAACAAATCCTTGCCTGTCCGGCACTAACTAAACAATGGACAACCTAACTACCAACTGGCGGGCTTCTCCTGTCCAGCCAAACCACAGTTGCAGTGGGCACTGCTTTCACTCACGTTTGTCTCTCACACAGACAGGCTCTCTGTGTTCCCAGGCTGAGACCCTCACACAACCACCTGGCATCCTTTTATATCCACCTCCCATTATTCATTAGTAAGCAGGTGCGATACTGACCAGACTAGGCCACATAGGAAAGGAATCTGGGCGAGATATACCTGCCCTCATCCACTATTCCCACATGATTCTCACATATCCCCCCCCTCTGCTCAGACCACTCCGGTCGAGCAATGACACCCGCCAAACAGTGCACTCGGGACAGGGCATCTGCATTCCCCATCTGTACCCCTGGGCAGTGCTCCACAGTAAAAGTGTAGGCCTGCAGGGCAAGAAACCACCGGGTCACCCGGCTATTCCGTTCCTTGTTCAAGTGCATCCACTTGAGAGGGGCATGGTCAGTGATCAGCCTGAATTTTCGGCCCACCAGGTAATATTTGAGGGCCTCTAAAGCCCACTTAATGGCTAGGCACTCTGTTTCTATGACTGCATACTTTTGCTCATGTTTGTTCAGCTTCCTGCTGAGATAGAGGACTGGGTGTTCCACTCCGTCCCTTACTTGTGACAGTACGGCCCCGATACCGGTATCAGAGGCATCTGTTTGTACCACAAACTCGCTGCAGAAGTCCGGAGTCACCAGTACTGGTTGAGAGCAAAGTGCCCGTTTTAGGCTATGGAAGGCTTCTTCAGCCGCTAAACTCCATTTAATCATGACGGAGTCTTCCCCTTTTGTAAGATCCTTCAGGGGGGTAGCGATGGCTGCAAAATTGTGTATGAACCGGCGATAATAGCCGGCGATCCCTGGGAAGGCTTGCACCTGCTTCTTGTTGACAGGTTGTGGCCACTCCTGAACCGCCTGAATCTTATCAACCTGGGGTTTAACAACACCCCTCCCAATTACATACCCCAAATACCGGGCTTCTTCTAGCCCGATATGACATTTCTTGGGGCTCGCGGTTAGACCTGCCTCCCACAGGTCGTCAATCACAGCTTGTACTTTCTGGAGATGAGTCTCCCAGTCCAAGCTGTAAATGACAATGTCATCCAAATAGGCCGAAGCGTACTGCCTATGCGGCCTCAGGACTCGATCCATCAGTCTCTGGAAGGTCGCCGGTGCTCCGTGCAGTCCAAACGGCATATACACATACTGAAATAGACCTTCCGGCATAGCAAATGCAGTCTTTTCTCTGGCAGCCTCTGCCAAAGGGATCTGCCAATACCCCTTTGTTAGGTCTAGGGTCGTAATATACCGGGCTTTTCCTAACCGATCTATTAACTCGTCGACCCGGGGCATAGGATAGGCATCAAATTTTGAGACCGCATTCAGTTTCCTGAAGTCATTGCAGAACCGGATTGTGCCGTCCGGTTTAGGAATTAACACAATCCGGCTGGACCAAGCACTGTGCGATTCCTCAATGACCCCTAACTCTAACATTGCCTTCACTTCTCGGGAAACGGCTTCACGGCACGCTTCCGGAATTCTGTAGGGTTTCACGTGAACAGTGACACCAGGTTCCATTACGATGTCATGTTTCATTAGCATAGTCTGCCTGGGTTTTTCTGAGAAAAACTTTTGGTTGTGAAGTAGAAACTGCCTGACCTCAGTCTTTTGCCGCTCCGAGAGAGTCTCTGCAACCCGTACCTCCGGTACAGTATGCGAGCAGACGGGACGGGCCAGCTCCGCTGACAAGGCAGACCGATATTTCCAGGGTTTTATCAGATTTACATGATAAATCTGTTCAGGTTTCCGTTTACCTGCCTGGTATACTTTGTAGTTTACTTCACCAACTCATTCCTTAATCTCAAAGGGGCCCAGCCACTTTGCCAGGAACTTACTGTCCACCGTGGGGACCAGGATCAACACCCTATCTCCGGGTGCAAATGTACGGATCTTGGCGCCCCTATCATAGATTCTTTTTTGGGCTCCTTGAGCCTGCATCATGTGTTCTTTGACGATAGGCATAACAGCCGCAATACGGTCCTGCATTTGTGTGACGTGATCTATCACCGTTTTAAACGGAGTGACCTGACCCTCCCAGGTTTCTTTTGCAACGTCTAACAGTCTGCGAGGACGTCGGGCGTACAATAACTCAAAAGGCGAGAACCCCGTGGAAGACTGGGGCACTTCCCTGATGGCAAAAAGCAAATACGGAAGTAAATAGTCCCAGTTCTTCCCATCCTTGTCTATCGCCTTTCTCAGCATCTGCTTCAGAGTTTTATTGAACCGTTCGACCAACCCGTCTGTTTGAGGGTGATACACGGATGTGCGTGACGGTTCGATTTGTAACAATCGGCAGAGCTCCTTCATTACCATGGACATAAAGTGGGTCCCCGGGTCAGTGAGTATCTGTTTTGGTATACCGACCCGACTTAACACATGCACCAGTTCCTTGGCAATCATCTTGGTGGCCGTGTTACGCAAAGGTATGGCCTCCGGGTAACGAGTGGCATAATCCAAGATGACCAGGATATGTTGGTGTCCACGTGCAGACCGTGGAAGGGGCCCAACTAAATCCATCCCGATCCTCTCAAACGGGACTTCAATAATAGGTAGGGGTACCAAAGGGCTACAGAACCGGGGCTTAGGTGCAGAGGCTTGGCAGTCAGGACAAGACTCACAATATACACGAACATCGTGATGCATGCCTGGCCAAACAAAACAGTGTAATATCCTTTCAGTGGTTTTCTGGACACCCAGGTGACCTCCCATCACATGTCCGTGGGCCAGGTCCAGCACCTGCCACCGGTAGGGTTTTGGCACGACTAATAGTTGCACCGTGTCTTCCCCCTTTTTCTCTATCTGATAGAGTAAATCATTCTCCAGAACCATGTAAGGATATGCCAGCCTAGAGCCAGGTTCTACGGGTACCCCATTTATCACTTTTACATTTGTCCTAGCCTGAGAGAGTGTAGGATCCTTTATTTGCTCGCTTTGGAAGTCATCTTTCTGAACTTCTAAATCCGGCAAACGGGGAGGTGGACGGCTGTCGGCCCCCTCCTCTTCCCCGGTCTCCTCCGTATCACCCGCCATGACTGAAAACGGGAACTGTAGGTCATTTCCAGCAGACTCTTCCCCCGAGTCTTCCGGGGAGACCTCTTCCAGGGGTTTGGGACCCACACGCGCCCGGGGAGAAGAATCATGTACATTATTACCCTGGGGTATCAACTGATTCTCCCACAATTAGCAGAAGTGGGGAAAATCCCGGCCCAGGATAACATCATGCAATAACGCCGGGACGAGTCCCACTTTATGTTGCACAGACCCATAGGAAGTAGTAATGCATATGACCATGATGAAGTACGAACAGGTGTCTCCATGCACACACGTTACAGAAAATTTGTCTGATGGTCCAGTCGGGGCTGACACCAGACTGGCCTTCACCAGAGTCACCACACTTCCCGAGTCTAACAATGCCACCACATTTTTGCCATCAACAGTTAAATCACACAAGTGTTTTTCCACATCCTTTTGACCGGCATTCACACTCACTTCCCGTGCAACCATAGACATGCGGTTTTTAGAGTCTGTGACGTCGCACTGCATGGGTTCAGTAGTGACCGGACAGTTCGCAGCAATATGTCCCATCTCTTGGCAGCGGAAACACCTAACGGGCCCCTTGCTTAGACCATAGTTCGTTACTCTCGGCCTCGGCAGTCCCGTTTTCCTCCCCCACTGTCTTAGGGATTTTTCCATCTCCCCTACTCCCTGGAACAGTTTTACCGGTTCCACGTGGAGATGATGAAGAACGAGGTGGGGTAGCGTCGTCTCGGAGTCCTTCCGCCACGGAGTAACGTTCAACCAGATCCACAAGTTGATCTGCCGTCGTAGGATTTCCATGGCTTACCCACTTCCTCAGGGCTGGCGGTAGAGCTCTCAGGTACTTGTCCATGACGACTCTCTGGATTATCTCTGGTGCTGTCAACACCTCAGGTTGTAGCCACTTCTTCGTCACGTGGATCAGGTCGAACATATGTGACCGCGGTGGTTTATCCGGCTGATAAGTCCATTGATGCACTCTCTGTGCACGGACAGCGGTCGTCACTCCCAGCCGGGCCAAGATCTCGTCTTTCAGTTTGTCAAAGTCTTGCGCGGCTTCAGGCTCTAAGTCATAATATGCCTTTTGGGCCTCACCGGAAAGAAACGGGGCAATCAGGCCGGCCCATTGTGCCTTCGGCCATTTTTCTCGCACCGCCGTCCGTTCAAACGTGGTCAGGTATGCCTCGACGTCATCTTCAGTCGTCATCTTCTGCCAGTACCGACTCACATGAATCACTCTCGACTCGGCTTCCAGGTTAACCTCATGTAGGCTTGCCAGGCGCTGCGCCACCTGCTGGAGAAGCGAACGATCGGTAGCTGTCATGTCCACCAACTCCTTCAGCTGGGCCATCATTACCCGATTAGCTTCTTGCTGGATGGTGGTGGACTGTACCAGCGCTTTCACCTCGTCCTCCATGCTCATGCTTGCAACATGATGCCCGCATTCTCCACCACAATGTGATAAAACACTCCGGGATCGCCTTTGCTGGGGTCAAAGGTCACGTGCGTTCAGCATCAAACTCAGGCGCAGAGCTGGGATTTGGGTATAACTGACACTGGGTCAGGTTTATTAATGGTGAAAGCAATGCATAAAGAAATAAAACATAAAACAAATCCTTGCCTGTCCGGCACTAACTAAACAAGGTACCACCTAACTACCAGCTGGCGGGCTTCTCCCGTCCAGCCAAACCACCGTTGCAGTGGGCACTGCTTTCACTCACGTGTGTCTCTCACACAGACAGGCTCTCTGTGTTCCCAGGCTGAGACCCTCACACAACCACCTGGTATCCTTTTATATCCACCTCCCATTATTCATTAGTAAGCAGGTGCGATACTGACCTGACTAGGTCACATAAGAAAGGAATCTGGGCGAGATATACCTGCCCTCATCCACTATTCCCACATGATTCTCACAATACCTATGTGGTGATACCAAGCATTGTTTTTTATTGTTATTTTTATTTCTTTATTTTAGAAAAGAGAAAGTGGAATGTGATTCAAATTTTTTTTTTTTCAAAAATGTTATTTTCTAATTAATTTTTTTAGTCCCCTTAGGTAACCTGAATCTGTGATCATTTTATCGATGCTTCTATGTGCTGTAATACCATTGCGTTGCAGTATACAATTGATATTACATCATAGCAATGGGGGCGTTGGCAGGTCTTCTGCTGACCTGATAACTAGGGATGAGCTTAACTGTGGAATTTCAGGTTCTGATTCCCAACCCAAACTTTTTCCAAAGTTTGGTTCGGATACAAAACTTGAACCCCATTGAAAACAATGGGGATCCAAGCTTTTGAGGTGTAAAATTCTCTCTCGTCCTGGACTTCACCTGTAACTCCGAACATAGCAATGGACGTCCTGGAGAAATCTGTGTCTGATATGAACCCCAAAACCTTAAGTTCTTATTCGCTCATCTCTACTGATAACTGATGGGGCAGATTTGTGTACTGGCAATCAAGCTATTTAAATGCTGCTGTCAGTGATTGACAGCAACATTTGAATGGTTAAACAGTGAACAGAGCAAGGTTTGGTCGCTGCTGATACAGGAAGATGCCGGTCGTGAACCACTACCAAAATTTCTTGGATGTAGTTTGGGTTCTGCTTCATAAACTAGTATCTACTATTGCATCACATGTCGGGAATAAGTTAAAATGAATGCAAAATCAGAGAGAGTCTTTAACATCCCACATGCTATAACATTTAATATGCTACCATTTTTCCCCATGTGAATTGGTGGTCTTCACTTGGAAAACAGTACACCCGGGTCCCCATTTTGCTATGGTGCTACACTGATTACTGATAAAACTATTTTGTTATTTAAACAGATCTAAAGATAAATTGCATCAAAACTCTTATATGAAGACCACTAATGTCCTCCAACTCCCTTCCCTATCTCAGCGGGATTGGCAGACAGTCTAATGTGTATGGGAAATTTCGACTCTCTCCTAACAGATGATTTCGGTAGAGAGGAGCATCCTATCTGTTGAATTTCAGCTGCCAATACTTTTGGCGCAGCCAGAAGTTAGGCACCGCCAAATGATTCTGGCAGCGTCTCTCTCATAGAGAAGACAGGAGTATTGTACTGAACTGATCATTCTAGTGAATGGGGGAGTCAAGAGCGATAGTTGATGGCAAAACAATTGTTCAGCAGACTATTATTTCACTTGTAGGGGGGCCTTATGGCCTGAGGTATTTTAAAGAAAAAGATTCACTAATGTCTATATGAACCGAAAATATAATCTCTGTAAGCATTTGTAGTAATGGAATAAAAAACGGAGAATCGTAGGCATCAATTCCCAGAAGTCAATTAAAGGCAGGGGTGAGAATCATTAGAGATGTTCAATCACACACATTTCCTCTTCTTGTTGTTCAAGCTACATAAAGAGCCTTTTCTTGTATACTCATCAGCACTTATTTGTTCTGGCAGCTCTGGCCAGCACCTCCGACCCATCTCTGTACCCAGAGGACCACGTGAACTCTACGAGATGGAGATGTAGCATTCCTTAACTACAAAGTTGAAGAAGCAGGACTGAGGAAGGGCAAGAAGACAAACTCTGCTTTCAAAACAATACAAGGCTCCAGGCCTCGCTTGTAAGTCTGTATTTGCCTTATAGACATAATGTGAGAGTTCTGTGTGCAAGGATAATAAACTGAAGTCAGAGGGTCAAATGCATATAAGGATTTTTTTCTCTCTTTTTTTGTCTATTATGCTAAAGTTTATTGCATTAAGGAAACCATCATGGTTCAAAACATTAAATAAAGGTAATATTAAAGCTGAGTTAGTGGAAGACACCAAAGTTTTGAAAGAACTCAGCTCTGAAGTAAGAGGCAAGATCACCTCTCAACCAAGAATACTGCCAGGACACATCAAACAAATTCTCTAAAGTAAGAATTTTATGTTTAGCTTCCAAAAGACAATTTTAATAGTTTTATAAAAGCAACAAACATCACAACATATGTCTTAGTGATCCTAAAAACTATTGCTGAGTTCATCTTGGGCTATTTTCGCATTCCTTTATGTTCGACAGAAGAAAAGGTTTTGTGTACAGCTCTATTTTTCCGGTAAATTGACACAATGATGGAATTCTGATGGATCCCATTATAGTGGAGTCCATTAGCACGTTGGTGTTTGTCATGTGATAGATCTGGCACACTGTCAGTTTTTGCATTCTGCTCCTATGGCTGAACAGAAAACAATAAATCAAAAGTACCTATGAAGATAGGCAAATTTGTCATATATCTTATCAGAGAAATCTTCTTCTTTCTCCTCCAGGACTGATCTCTCACAATTCTCAGGTAAAATCCGATTTCAGCAAAGAGAAATTTTCAGATCACTGAGATATGAGATGAAAGTTGAGAGGGAGAAGGAAGAAGAGGAAGGAGCTAGAGGCAGACCTACACACTGTGCTGCAAATTCACCTGAAACAATACTTGGTTATAATTAGATGTTAGTACCATGTTAAAATATACTTTACATTTTTTTCTTTTTAATCTTAAGTTTTTACTTTGCTCTAATATTTTTTTTGTCAAGACGGCAACACTCCTCAAACTCCTGGCTTCTTGGTTACTGTGGTGTGGAGCATGCTTGAAAATTGAGAGGTCGGGCAAGTGCCGTAATTGAGCCACTGGCCAAAAAAGTGCACTTTGCCTTCTTAGCATTGAAGGAACACAATGGAATTTAACTTGGCCAGATCCAGCAATCTTTAAAGCAAAAAGTTTGCAAGCCTGCACTCCCTACTTAGTCAACTGGCCACTTCTGACTGTTCGTAGAGGTGGTCATAATCTATTCAATGAGCAGCACACACTAGAACTAAAAAACCCTCCATTCTTGAGGATGGAGAAGTTTTTTAATAAGCGGTAAATACAAAATTACTTCTTGTTTTAAAAGGATTTTGACATTTTTCCAATTAGACGAGTTCTGTGAAAAAGTGTTTGTCTCCTTCTTGATTTCCTATTCTATTGCATGTTTGTCACATTTAAATGTTTCAGATCACCCCAAAAATTAAATTTTAGACAAAAATAACACAAGAAGGCAGAAAATGCAGTTTTAAAATGAAGGTCTTTATTACTAAGTGAAAAAGAAATCCCAACCTCCAAGGCAGTGTGTGAAAAACTGATTGCCCCCCCCCCAAAAAAAAATATATCACCTGTAGCAGGTGAAGCTTTTCTTTAAAAATTCAGACTACCGTAATTTCACACATAGCACCTTAAACTGTATGGTCGATAATAATCAATTTTTGAAAAGAAAACAAAATGTGGTCACCTGTAGAAAGGAAAGAGTTTTTTTATTTCAGACCACCATACTTTCACACAAAGTAATTTAAACTGTATGGATGACAATAGTCAATTTTTGGATCAAAAAATGTGGTCATTTGTAGCAGAACAAGCGTTTTTATTTTATTTTAAACCACTGTAAGTTCTCACAAAGCATGTTAAACTGGATGGATGACAATAGTCAATTTTAGGAACTAAAAATTTGGTCACCTGTATTGAACTAAAAAAAATGTGGTCACCTGTAGCAGGCCAATCATTTTTTAAAATTTAACACGACCGCAATTTCACACAAAGCAGGTGTTAGGCATTGGGATTCTCCCATTGCACGGGATAGATTCCAAGCCTTGTCTGGTGCTATTCAGGTCCAGTGGTGACCAGTCATATACTGGGGCAACCTTGTGCTCTGGAGTCGAAGTCCAGAAATCACCCTACTGTGCATGTCTGTGACATGGCGTCTTCTCAGTGGTGGACGGACGTCGGCTACTCTGATGATGTGGCAGCTTCAGATTGGCCCGTGGGCAATGTCTCAGCTGATTGGACGTGAGTGTTTGGGATGGAGCCTAGCGCATAAAAGGTCCCCAGCGGCGCATGCGGGCGTGCTATTTTCATTTATTTGTGGTGTTTGTGAGTGGGTACTCCACCACTCTGTTCACCCATGTTGCCCTATACACAGAGTGTCTTACGTAGGCAGGTATGGTTAGGACTGGTAACTCTCTCTTGGCTTAGCATCTGTTTCCTTCATGTGTGCGGTTAGTACAGTTGAGTTACAGAGTAAGTCCAACCCTTAGGCCTTACTTCTCTGGGAAAGCGACAGGGTATTGTACGTAGCATCACATGAGTTATTCCTGTGACTCAGCATCTGCTTCATCCACTGGTGCGGCTAGCACCGTTTAGTTGCAAAGCGAGCTCAACCCGTGTGCTAATTTCCCCTGTGATGTTAACAGGGTTTTGTACTTTACTTTCTTTTGCAGTACCACTTGGTGTACTAACTGAGCCAGATACTCTGAGTTCTGTTCACATTGTGTGACGTTTAACACAGTGTTTTAAGGCGATCGCTCGCTGTTTTGCTCCGCCATTGTTCACTAGCAGCAGGTTGACATCACGACATGGTGGACCCTGGGTTGCGGTTGCACTTTATTATTATTTTTATTTAGTGCAATCCATCAACCCTAACAGCAGGATAAACTGTATGGATGACAATAGTCAATTTTTAGAACAAAAAAATGTATCACTTGTAGCAGGTGAAGGGTCTTTTTTAAATTTCAAGCGACCATCATTTCACTTATAGCTCGTTAAACTGTCTGGATGACAATAGTTAATTTAAAAAAAAAACAATGTGGTCACCTGTAGCAGGCCAAGTGATTTTTAAAATTTCAAACCACAGTAATTTCACACAAAGCAGGTTAAACTGTATGGAAGACAATAGTCAATTTTTGGAACAAAAAAATGTATCACCTGTAACAGATAGCATAGTAACATAGTTAGCAAGGCAGAAAAAAGACATTTGTCCATCCAGTTCAGCCTATGTTCCATCAGAATAAATCCCCAGATCTACGCCCTTCTACAGCAGTGTTCCCCAACTCCAGTCCTCTGGGCCCACCAACAGGTCATGTTTTCAGGATTTCCTTAGTATTGCACAGGTGATAATTGCATCACCTGTGCAATATAAAGGAAATCCTGAAAACATGACCTGTTGGTGGGCCTTGAGGACTGGAGTTGGGGAACACTGTTCTAAAGAACCTAATAACTGTGAGATACAATATTGTTACTCTCCAGGAAGACATCCAGGCCTCTCTTGAACCCCTCGACTGAGTTCGCCATCAACACCTCCTCAGGCAAGGAATTACAGATTCTCACTGCCCTAACAGTAAAGAATCCACTTCTATGTTGGTGGAAAAACCTTCTCTCCTCCAGACACAGAGAATGTCCCCTTGTCACTTCCCCTTCCTTGGTACAAACAGATCCTCAGAGAGATATTTGTATTGTCTCCTTTTATACTAATAAACGGTTATTAGATCGCCCCTCAGTCATCTTTTTTCTAGACTAAATAATCCTAATTTTGCTAATCTCTCTGGGTATTGTAATTCCCCCATCCCCTTTATTAATTTTGTTGCCCTCCTTTGTTCTAGTTCTAGTTCCATTATATCCTTCCTGAACGCAGATGCCCAAAACTGTACACAGAACTCCATGTGCGGTCTAACCAGGGATTTGTACAGAAGTTTCCAACTTATCCAAAATCATCTGAAGCAGAATTCTATCTTCTCTTGTATTGACTGCTTTACATAGTTTTGTATCATGTGCAAATATTGATATTTAACTGTGTAAACCTTCTACCAGATCGTTAATAAATATGTTGAAGAGAATAGGTTCCAACACCGACCCCTGCAGTATCCCCATGGTCTGTTAGGCGTCGGGTTCCTGTTGCTGCACAGCAGGAATCCCGAGCCTTGCATTCGGCAGTCTCCCATTCCTTTCCGGCCGCAGAGGAGGCTGCTCAGCAGACTCGTCGATCCTGGCGCTCTGCTCAGACCAGCTCTGTGGGTTTGGTTGCTGCTGCCAGCTCTGGTCCAACTACAGCAACGCATGCTGGTCAGCAGCGAGCTACTCCAGGGACTAAGTCCTCCTTTCTGTTCACTGAGTATGCCCGTGGGACAATCTCTCATTGGAGATTGGAGGTCACATGCTCAGGTCCTTCTCCAGTTCGGATTGGACAATCAGGAAGGTCAGGTAGATTCCAGAAGGACGCTGCTATAAAAGGTTTGCATGGTCGCTCGGCTATGCGCTAGTATAGACTGCATTACCAGACTATGAGGAGTGAGTGTTGTATGCATGTATGAATGACTCTGGTGAAAGACTCATTAAGAAACCCCTACCCTTGGTACGCATGTGTTGTGCAGCCTAGCCTGTGAAGCACCCAGACTTAGGTGTAGGTAGAGGCAGAGTCTGAGACTGGCATCAGTGTCCACCGGTGGCTCTGCACGCTACGGTGCACGTGCTCGACACTCCACCATAGTCAGCATCTATAGTGGCATCCGCAGGTGCGACGCCGCGCACTCAGAAGGTCTAGAGGGACTCTGACCCCGTGTCCTTGGGGCAGAGTTCTGTGACCTCATTCTGTGCGCTCTGTTGCCAAGCTCTGTGAGCTAAACAGGCTCCTGCATTTATGTTCTGTGGTAGTGCGGCTCTGTGAGGTAACAGTTTGCCCTGTTCACACTGGGTGACGTTAACCAACATGTGACCTTTTGTATACCGCTTTATACTTCCACCATTACTAAGCAGCAGTTTACCACCCCTGCACGGTGGACCCCGGGCTGCGAACGCACCTTACTTTTATTTTATTATTTGGTGCGTTCCTCCAGTCCTAACATGGTCACAGCGACCCAATTAGGGAATATAAATAACGGATAAAAAACATATGTGACATGCACAAGTATGAGCAAGTCAGTAAGACAATGCTCACACCACCCAATGGCTGAAACACAACAAGAGAACACAAAATGACAAATTTGCAAAAATACTCTGCAGTAAAAAACATAACAGTGATCAGCAAGTGCTGTATAACAAATACAGGGTATTTAGTCGATACGTTTTTTGCAAAAAATGTATGCCAAGCTGCTTCACCACGTCACGGTAACCCTCCACGAAGCAGTCCCTATCTAATGTATTTAAAACCTAAACATGTGAACAGTGTCTAAATGAGCAGGATACAGACAGGCTCCTCCTAGTATATGGGCTTGTGGTGTAAGACAGCTCATTTATGTGCATGTTACACAGGAGAGGGGTGGGGTCTCCCAAACCATGCTTAGCAAGGAAAAACGGATTAAAAACATATGTGACATGCACAAGTGTGAACAAGTCAGTAAGACAATGCTCACACCAAAAAACGTATAGACTAAATACCCTGTATTTGTTATACAGCACTTGCTGATCACTGTTATGTTTTTTACTGCAGAGAATTTTTGCAAATTTGTCATTTTGTGTTCTCTTGTTGTGTTTCAGCCATTGGGTGGTGTGAGCATTGTCTTACTGACTTGTTCACACTTGTGCATGTCACATATGTTTTTAATCCGTTTTTCCTTGCTAAACATGGTTTGGGAGACCCCACCCCTCTCCTGTGTGACATGCACATAAAATGAGCTGTCTTACACCACAAGCCCATATACTAGGAGGCGCCTGTCTGTATCCTGTTCATTTAGACACTGTTCACATGTTCAGGTTTTAAATACATTACGTAGATAGTGACTGCTTCATGAAGGGTTACCGTGACGTGGTGAAGCAGCTTGGCATACATTTTTTGCAAAAAATGTATCGACTAAATACCCTGTATTTGTTATACAGCACTTGCTGATCACTGTTATGTTTTTTACTGCAGAGTATTTTTGCAAATTTGTCATTTTCTGTTCTCTTGTTGTGTTTCAATTAGGGAATATGTCATTTATAACCACCCTCTGCTTTCTACGAGCCAGTTACTTACCCATTTACACACATTTTCCCCCAGATCCAGCATTCTCATTTTGTGTACCAACCTCTTGTGTGGCACGATATCAAACTCTTTGGAAAAATCAAGATATATCACATCCAATGACTCACCTTGATCCAGTCTATAGCTTACCTCTTCATAGAAACTGATTAGATTGGTTTGACAGGAGTGATTCCTCATAAACCCATGCTGATATGGAGTTAAACAGTTATTCTCATTGAGATAATCCAGAATAACATCCCTCAGAAACCCTTCAAATATTTTACCAACAATAGAGGTTAGACATACTGGCCTATAATTTCCAGGTTCCCTTTTAGAGCCCTTTTTGAATATTGGTACCACATTTGCTATGCGCCAGTTCAGTGGAACATACCCTGTCGCTATGGAGTCCCTAAATATAAGAAATAATGGTTTGTCTGTTACATTACTTAGTTATCTTAATAGTTATGGGTGTATGCCATCTGGACCCAGAGATTTATCTTTTTAATCTTATTTAGCCGGTTTCGCACCTCTTCTTGGGTTAGATTGGTGACCCTTAATATAGGGTTTTCTTTGTCTCTCAGCATTTCATCTAGCATTTTATTTTCCACCATGAATACCGTGGAGAAGAAGGTGTTTCATATATTAGTTTTTTCCTTGTCATCTACAGCCATTCTTTCCTCACAATTTTTTAAGGGACCAACACTTTCACTTTTGATTCTTTTACTTTTTTTTTTTTTTTTTTACTACTATTTGCTATTTTTACTTTTACTCTTTTTACTATTATTACTATTCTTTTACAGGTGAAGTGTCTTTTTTAAATTTCAAACTACATTTCACACATAGCACGTTAAACTGTATGGATGACAATAATTAATTTTTGAAAGAAAAGATGTGGTCACCTTCAGCAGGCCAAGCGCTTTTTTATTTCAAACCACCATAATTTCCCACCAATTAGGTTAAACTGTTTGGATGATAATAGTCAATTTTTGATCAAAAAATTTGATCACCTGCATCAGGACAAGCATTTTTTAAAAGTTCAAACCAGTGTAATTTCTCATAAAGTATGGTAAACTGTATAGTTGACAATAGTCATTTTTTGGACCTGCAGCAGGACAATCTTTTTTTTTTAAAGTTCAAACCACTGTAACTTCTCATAGCATGGTAAACTGTATGGATGACAGTAGTCAATTTAAAAAAAAAAAAATGTGGTCACCTGTTGCAAGCCAAGTGGTTTTTAAAAAATGTCAAACCACCGTAATGCACGATAAACTCTATGGATGACAATCAATTTTTGAAACAAAAACATGTGGTTACCTGTGGTAAGCCAAGCGGTTTTTGAAACTGTATGGATGACAATACTGTCCATTTTTTCACAAAAAAAAGTGGACACCTACAGCAGCCATATATTTTGCAATGGACTGCAAAGCCCTAAGCCCTGCTGCAGCAGCTATCCCTAGGCTAAATGCCGAATGCATTGCATAGAAACAGAAAAACCCAAGATTAGCCCTCAAAAGAACTTTTAGTATGAAGATTCAGCAAAGTTTCACCACTGTGAGGGTGAGTGCACACGCTGCGGATTCACCTGCGGATTTTTCCGCGCGGATTTGCAGGTAAAACCGCAGGTAAAGTGACCTGTGGTTTTCCTGCAGATTTGCCAGCGATTTTCCCCTGCGGATTGACACCTGGACAATGGAACAGGAGGCAAACTGCTGCGGAATCCGCAGAAAAAATTGACATGCTGCTGATTTAAAACTGCAGCAAATCCGCACGGAAAAATCCGCAGCATGTGCACTGCGGATTTGAAATCACATTGGCTAATATTGTACTGTACAATGTCTACGGAACTGCTGCGGATCCGCAGGGCCAAATCCGCTGCGGATCCGCAACAGAATCCGCAGCATGTGCACATACCCTGATACTGTGCACACATGTCTGGATAACTACTCTCTCCCTCCAATCAGAACTATGCAATGGCCTCAGTGAGCTGAGCATGGCGTCGTCTCTGCTTTTATAACCTCAGATGAGGTAATACAGCTAGCCATTCACAGTAATTATGCTACCAAGATGGCTACGGCATTACAGTGACCAGCAGGCTGTCTCCACATTTTTACTGGCTGTGTAACAGGTGCCAAAAATTTGGGGTGGGGATTTGAGCATTTAATCCAAGCACCAGCCAATGCCCAATGAGTGCTGAGCACAACCGAGGACCTAGATACTCAAGTGATATCTGAGTATAACCTAGCACATTCATGCATCACTAGTACTGATGTACACAATTATAAATACCACTCTGTTATGCTCACACGTGGCGCTTGTGGTTTCATAGACTCACTGTGTCACTGGGCGGGGCTTACCTTGGAGGGACATAGCTAAGCAGCTACCTGGTGTTCAATGGAGCGCCTGATTGTGGAATTGAGGTTGAATTGCAGGTAGCCACCAGATACCACTCATAGGCAGTCTCTGGTACTGCAGCTGCTTACTCCAGGGGTAAGGTATGCAGACATGGTTAGGACTAGGCTTTGTCCAGGGTAAATTTATCCTCTGCAGAATGGTTACTGACACAGACATGGACTCGGGCTCCGTTCAGGCTACTAGGTTACTGACACGGAGTCTCAAGTAGGGCTAATTCAGACACTATTATGACAGTCCGGATACACCAAATACTCTTATAGTCACACATTCAGACACACGGGTCTCAGATACAGATTCAGAGACCCGACACACTTTGACCAGGGATAAGGAACAGCCACTGGTCGCACTAGGAACAGTTACTATGGGTACAGAACTTTGCATCACAAGGGCCAGGGACTTTGGGTTCAGGACTGGCTGCACAAGCTTCAGAGACTTCAGGTTTAGCACACTGGTCACACAATGACAATGGGACCTCACAGCTCATTAGCAAACAACCACACTATCTAATGATTTCAGTTGCTTGGCACCTCCCTATTGGGGTGGGTGCCTTTTAAACAAGATACCTCTCAGCTATTGCTGGGATCCATATTGCAGATGCACACTTATACTAAATGCTTCCCAGCTATTAGCTGGGAGCATTTTACTGTGTGTACATGCTACCCCTTTAATACCAAGGGAGCACATGCACCGGAGGAGAGAGCATGCTGGGGACCATGCTGAGCTGACAGAGTGGCCAGTATGCCGGCATCCCTGCATGATAGGTGAAGTGGAACAATGCTTTGGTGCTGGCAATAGCGTTTACACACTCTGTGCCACCACAACCATGCAATCCATGTGGTCAAATAAGATACATTGAATAGTTGCAAATGTTTCTGTAACAAATCTGCTTTGCATGAATTCAAGCCAAATGTTTGTTGAATATGCTGCTCCTCATCTAGGTCACACCAGATGCTTGAAGAGAGTCTGTCACCTCAAATTTACAGTTCAATCTAACCACAAAAATTGGGAGTAAAAATCAGGAGTTTAAAGAATATGTTCAACTCTGTAAATACTTAATTTTTCCCTGCATTTTCTTCTTATTTTTTGGATTAATTGGATAATGAACTGGATAATGGATAAGGGTTGTCACTAGAGTTGAGCGATACCAGCCGATACTTGAAAATATCGGATCGGAATGGATCGGCTGATCTTAAAAAAAAGTATCGGTATCGCCGATTCCGATACCGGGAACCAATGCAAGTCAATGGGGCCAAAATATCGGAATTAAAAAAACCCCTTTCTTTCCTTGTAGGTTAATTCTACATGAAGAAAAACAACTAAGAATAAAGTAGAATGTATTGTGGGAGGTGGAGGAGACATTAAAGCCATAGAGGTTTAGCCCAATCAAATGGAATAGCAGGAATTAAACTTTTTTTTTTAAGACGTTAGGAGTTACAAAGATATTGACTATGTTAGCCTCATTTATATTTTGCCAGACATGTATGTTTTCTTCTTCTTTCTTCTTTCTTCTTCTTTCTTATTCTTCTTCCTTTTTTTACCTTCTTCTTCTTCTTCTTATTCCTTTTTTTACATTCTTATTCTTCTTCTTCTTCCTTTTTTTACATTCTTCTACTTCCTTTTTTTACATTCTTCTTCTTATTCCTTTTTTTACATTCTTCTTCTTCTTCCTTTTTTAAATTCTTCTACTTCCTTTTTACACATTCTTCTTCTTCTTCCTTTTCTTACATTCTTCATATTCTTCTTATTCAACAATTATTATTCTACATATTCAACTTCTTCATCTTCTTCCTATTCTTCTTCATCACATTCTTATTTATGTCAGGCATTCCTGTAGTTGTTATCTAGAAAAGTTAGAAGTTTACACCTTCCGTTCTGCCTGTCACAAAAGATTTACAACAGGATTTGTCCGCGTTCAGTTTGGCCTGCAGCAGCAGGCCATTTCCAGGGGCACCACGAGGAGGAACGGACTCACCCCCATACACTGCTTAGTCTTCTTCTGCTTATAAATAAGATAATATCATTTGCTCAGAGTATTAGTCTTATGCTTAATGTTCTTCTGCTTTGTTTTTTTATGCTTCTTTGTCTTCTCTCTCTTGTTGTTCTGCATCTTGGTGGTTGTCTTCCTGTTCTTTGTCCTCTTGAACCAGCTGACGGTACTGGCACCCGGAGGGGCAGCAGAAGGAACAAGAGCCAATGGCACTACCGAGGACCAGCTGACGGTGCTGGAACCCGGTTACTAAGCAGGAGGTACCTGTGCTACAAAGCACTACCAAGGACCAGCAGACGTTGCCGGAACTCGGATACCGAGATGGAGGCACCTAGGCCAAAGGCTCTGCCGAGAACCAGCTGACGGTGCTGGAACCCGGATGGGTAGCATAAGCTGCAAGAGCAAATGGAAATAGCGAGGACCAGCTGACAGTGCTGGCACTTGGAGGGGCAGCAGAAGGAATAAGAGCCAATGGCACAACCGAGGACCAGCTGACGGTGCTGGAACCCGGTTACTAAGCAGGAGGTACCTGTGCTACAAAGCACTACCAAGGACCAGCAGACGTTGCCGGAACTCGGATACCGAGATGGAGGCACCTAGGCCAAAGGCTCTGCCGAGAACCAGCTGATGGTGCTGGAACCCGGAGGGGCAGCTGAAGTTACCCCTGAAAAGCAAAGTTGGAATTCCGCAAGCTGGCCGCAGTTACCGAATCACACAGTCCTACAGGGGGTGCTTGTCCTACTGGCACTACGGAACCTGCCTTTCTTACCAGAACCCGCAGTCCACATAGGAAGCACCTAAACTGCTGGCACCCTAGCCTCGGCTAACCCAACCGCAACACGACATGGCAACTTGGGGTGGCAAACTGACATTGACACTTCCCGGAAACAGCAGGCAGGGCTGGAACCAAGCTGGGCAGGAGGGAGTACCCGTGCCAAAGTCAGTTATGAGCAGCAACTGGCGATGTTGGAGCCCAGGGACAAGCACTTAGCAGGCTGAGGCCTGATGTGCTGTCAATTGGGAGGCAGCAGGACAGATTGCCATCAAAACAGCAGGGGAACAGCTGACGTTACTGAACCCCACAAACACAGGAGCTAGTGTTTTACTCTGTGAAGACGGCACTTCCGAGCAACAACTGGCTGTGTTGAAGCCCAGGGACAAGCACGGAGCAGGCTGAGGCTGCATTGAAGAAATTTTAAGATCGGTTGTAGACTTCTACTAATTTTAACCAAGCTCCACTTAGGCCTGTGGCTTCATTGATTTTCGTATTTCCCCTGTCCTCCAACCCCGCCAGGTACAGCTCCGAAGTGGCGTCTGCACAATCCACACTTGTTCCTGTGTTACAGGTGTTCAGCCCGGTCAGTTAATTCCCTGATGTGTGTCCGGCAATGTCGCCTGCTCTGTCCACATTCCCATAACTTATGGGCTGAACACCTGTAACACAGGAACAAGTGTGGATTGTGCAGACGCCACTTCGGAGCTGTAACTGGCGGGGTTGGAGGACAGGGGAAATACGAGAGACAGTGGAGCCACAGGCCTAATTGGAGCACGGTTAAAAATCAGTAGTAGTAGGACTGTGTAGGCAGCAGGAGACTTTGCCATCCACACAGCAGGGGATCAGCTAGCGTTACTGAACCCCACTGAGACACGGGAGCAAGTGTCTCTTTCCGTGTGGACGGCACTTCCGAGCTACAACTGGCTTTGTTGAAGCCCAGGAAATAGGAGGGTGTAGGCAGAGGCCTACTGTCTTTGGAATGCGGAGACAGCAGGAGAGACTGCCATCCACACAGCAGGGGAACAGCTGGCGTTACTGAACCCCACTGAGACACGGGAGCAAGTGTCTCTTTCCGTGTGGACTGCGTTTCCGAGCTACAACTGGCTGTGTTGAAGCCCAGGAAATAGGAGGGTGTAGGCAGAGGCCTTCTGTCTTTGGAATGCGGAGACAGCAGGAGAGACTGCCATCCACACAGCAGGGGAACAGCTGGCGTTACTGAACCCCACTGAGACACGGGAGCAAGTGTCTCTTTCCGTGTGGACGGCACTTCCGAGCTACAACTGGCTGTGTTGAAGCCCAGGAAATAGGAGGGTGTAGGCAGAGGCCTACTGTCTTTGGAATGCGGAGACAGCAGGAGAGACTGTCATCCACACAGCAGGGGAACAGCTGGCGTTACTGAACCCCACAGAGACACGGCAGCAAGTGTCTCTTTCCGTGTGGACGGCACTTCCGAGCTACAACTGGCTGTGTTGAAGCCCAGGAAATAGGAGGGTGTAGGCAGAGGCCTACTGTCTTTGGAATGCGAAGACAGCAGGAGAGACTGCCATCCACACAGCAGGGGAACAGCTGGTGTTACTGAACCCCACTGAGACACGGGAGCAAGTGTCTCTTTCCGTGTGGACTGCACTTCCGAGCTACAACTGGCTGTGTTGAAGCCCAGGAAATAGGATGGTGTAGGCAGAGGCCTACTGTCTTTGGAATGCGGAGACAGCAGGAGAGACTGCCATCCACACAGCAGGGGATCAGCTGGCGTTACTGAACCCCACTGAGACACGGGAGCAAGTGTCTCTTTCCGTGTGGACGGCACTTCCGAGCTACAACTGGCTGTGTTGAAGCCCAGGAAATAGGAGGGTGTAGGCAGAGGCCTACTGTCTTTGGAATGCGGAGACAGCAGGAGAGACTGCCATCCACACAGCAGGGGAACAGCTGGCATTACTGAACCCCACTGAGACACGGGAGCAAGTGTCTCTTTCCGTGTGGACGGCACTTCCGAGCTACAACTGGCTGTGTTGAAGCCCAGGAAATAGGAGGGTGTAGGCAGAGGCCTACTGTATTTGGAATGTGGAGACAGCAGGAGAGACTGTCATCCACACAGCAGGGGAACAGCTGGCGTTACTGAACCCCACTGAGACACGGCAGCAAGTGTCTCTTTCCGTGTGGACGGCACTTCCGAGCTACAACTGGCTGTGTTGAAGCCCAGGAAATAGGAGGGTGTAGGCAGAGGCCTACTGTCTTTGGAATGCGGAGACAGCAGGAGAGACTGCCATCCACACAGCAGGGGAACAGCTGGCGTTACTGAACCCCACTGAGACACAGGAGCAAGTGTCTCTTTCCGTGTGGACGGCACTTCCGAGCTACAACTGGCTGTGTTGAAGCCCAGGAAATAGGAGGGTGTAGGCAGAGGCCTACTGTCTTTGGAATGCGGAGACAGCAGGAGAGACTGCCATCCACACAGCAGGGGAACAGCTGGCGTTACTGAACCCCACTGAGACACGGGAGCAAGTGTCTCTTTCCGTGTGGACGGCACTTCCGAGCTACAACTGGCTGTGTTGAAGCCCAGGAAATAGGAGGGTGTAGGCAGAGGCCTACTGTCATTGGAATGCGGAGACAGCAGGAGAGATTGCCATCCACACAGCAGGGGATCAGCTAGCGTTACTGAACCCCACTGAGACACGGGAGCAAGTGTCTCTTTCCGTGTGGACAGCACTTCCGAGCTACAACTGGCTGTGTTGAAGCCCAGGAAATAGGAGGGTGTAGGCAGAGGCCTACTGTCTTTGGAATGCGGAGACAGCAGGAGAGACTGCCATCCACACAGCAGGGGATCAGCTGGCGTTACTGAACCCCACTGAGACACGGGAGCAAGTGTCTCTTTCCGTGTGGACGGCACTTCCGAGCTACAACTGGCTGTGTTGAAGCCCAGGAAATAGGAGGGTGTAAGCAGAGGCCTACTGTCTTTGGAATGCGGAGACAGCAGGAGAGACTGCCATCCACACAGCAGGGGATCAGCTGGCGTTACTGAACCCCACTGAGACACG
Organism: Dendrobates tinctorius; assembly: GCF_039654945.1. Classification (NCBI taxonomy): domain Eukaryota; kingdom Metazoa; phylum Chordata; class Amphibia; order Anura; family Dendrobatidae; genus Dendrobates; species Dendrobates tinctorius. The sequence goes on along the minus strand of NW_027361898.1, from coordinate 13,154,645 downwards.
GGAGCAAGTGTCTCTTTCCGTGTGGACGGCACTTCCGAGCTACAACTGGCTGTGTTGAAGCCCAGGAAATAGGAGGGTGTAGGCAGAGGCCTACTGTCTTTGGAATGCGGAGACAGCAGGAGAGACTGCCATCCACACAGCAGGGGATCAGCTGGCGTTACTGAACCCCACTGAGACACGGGAGCAAGTGTCTCTTTCCGTGTGGACGGCACTTCCGAGCTACAACTGGCTGTGTTGAAGCCCAGGAAATAGGAGGGTGTAGGCAGAGGCCTACTGTCTTTGGAATGTGGAGACAGCAGGAGAGACTGCCATCCACACAGCAGGGGAACAGCTGGCGTTACTGAACCCCACTGAGACACGGGAGCAAGTGTCTATTTCCGTGTGGACGGCACTTCCGAGCTACAACTGGCTATGTTGAAGCCCAGGAAATAGGAGGGTGTAGGCAGAGGCCTACTGTCTTTGGAATGCGGAGACAGCAGGAGAGACTGCCATCCACACAGCAGGGGAACAGCTGGCGTTACTGAACCCCACTGAGACACGGCAGCAAGTGTCTCTTTCCGTGTGGACGGCACTTCCGAGCTACAACTGGCTGTGTTGAAGCCCAGGGACAAGCATGGAGCAGGCTGAGGCTGCATTGAAGAAATTTTAAGATCGGTTGTAGACTTCTACTAATTTTAACCGTGCTCCACTTAGGCCTGTGGCTTCACTGATCTTCGTATTTCCCCTGTCCTCCAACCCCGCCAGTTACAGCTCCGAAGTGGCGTCTGCACAATCCACACTTGTTCCTGTGTTCCAGGTGTTCAGTCCGGTCAGTTAATCCCCTGATGTGTGTCCGGCAATGTCGCCTGCTCTGTCCACATTCCCATAACTTAGCGTCGCTGATGGTGTAGACAATTGTGGTGGACACACAAAACTTTGCCACATTTTGGCCATAGTGGTCTTGCCTTGTGCTGCGGCGCTGCCTCTGCTCCCTCTTTGTGCAGAGTTTCCTCCACTGCCTCGACGAACAGAGCTGCTTTGTAAAGCACTAGCAACAATGCTGTCGGGTGGAATGGAAAACATTATGGACTGCACCAGTGACTCTTCGTACTCCCGCAGTTTACGCTCCCGGTTCAACGTTGGTATGAGCCTTTGTACGCTGTCCCGGTAGCGAGGATCTAGGAGGGTGTACACCCAATAATCAGCAGAGACGAGAATGTGGGCGATGCGGCGGTCGTTTCTCAGGCACTGCAGCATGAAATCAACCATGTGCTGCAGACTCCCAACTGCCAAAGAACCGCTGTCCCCTGTTTGAGGCGTGACCTCGGCCTGCTCTGCATCACCCCACCCTCGCTGTACATACTGAGTAGATGTTTGTGTACCTCCCTCCTCTGGAGAGATGTCTTCCTCCTCCATCGACTCCTCCTCATCCTCCTCACAAAGTGTCCCCTGCCTAGGCCTTTGTGAGGAAACACGTAGCGCAGACTGTCCAGAAGCAGATGGCATTTGGGACTCCTCATCCTCCACCTCTTCCGAAACCTCATCCCTTAGTGCTTGCAGTGTTTGTTGAAGCAGGCAGATAAGGGGGACAGTCATGCTGACCAGTGCATCATCTGCACTCGCCATCCGCGTGGATTCATCGAAGGCACGCAAAACGAGGCAGATGTCCTTCATAGAGGCCCACTCAATGGTGCTGAAGTGTGAACGGCGCACAGTGCGACTTGTTTGCGCCTGATGCAGCTGGTACTCCATGACTGCTGCCTGCTGCTCACACAACCGCTCCAACATATGTAACGTTGAATTCCACCGGGTGGGTAGGTCACATATGATGCGATGTTCCGGAATGCCAAATCGTCGCTGCAGAGCAGCGAGGCGCGATCTTGCCGTGCTGGAACGCCGCAAGTGAGCGCACTCTATGCGGACCTTGTGCAACAGTGCATCAAGATCCGGATAGTCCCTCAGAAAGCTCTGCACGTCCAAGTTAAGCACATGTGCCAGACATGGGATGTGTGTGAGGTTGCCTAGGCCAAGAGCTGCCACCAGATTTCGGCCATTGTCACACACTACCAAGCCCGGCTGGAGATTCGCTGGCCCAAACCACACATCGCTCTCCTGCTTGATAGCATTCCAGAGCTCCTGCGCTGTGTGGCTTCGATTCCCCAAAGAAATTAATTTGAGTACAGCCTGTTGACGTTTGGCCATGGCTGTGCTCATATTGGTCGTAACAGGCTCCTGCTCTGCTGATTCTGAGGAACTTGAGTAGGAGGAGGAGTCTATGTGTACAGACTGGAGTCCTGCAATCTGTGGCATTGGAAGAACACGTACAGCGCCACTCTCCAGATCTGTACCCGGCTCCACAACATTGACCCAGTGGGCAGTGAGGGAAAGGTATCGTCCCTGTCCATGGTTACTGGTCCACGCATCGGTGGTCAGGTGGACCTTGCTACTAACGGCGTTTAGTAGCGCATGTTTTATTTTGCCCTCAACATGTTTCTGCAGGGCAGGGACGGCTCGCCTGCTGAAATAAAAGCGGCTGGCACATTGTATTGGGGGACTGCCAATGCCATTAAGTCCTGGAAGGTGTCAGTGTCCACCAGCCTGAATGACAGCATTTCAACTGCCAGAAGTTTGGCAATGCCAGCATTCAGAGACTGTGCTCGGGGATGGTTTGCCGAGTAAGGGCGCCTTTTATCCCATGCCTGTGCTACCGATGGCTGTGATGGATGGGAACGTGCTGCTATGGGTGGAATCTGACAGGGTCTCCGGACAACAGTGGCAGAGGTTCTTCCTTGGCGATCCTGTGAGGAAGCCGAACCAGCAGTGTGTGAGCTGGAGGAAGAGGCCCCAACACGAACTGAAGAGGTGGTAGGTGGTGCTGTACGTTGGCCTACGTCTTCAGGGTGTCTCTGCAACTCCAACTCGTGCTTGGTGCGCACATGTTTCCACATATTTGTGGTATTGAGGTTGCTGACATTTCTCCCTCTTTTGACTTTCTGATGACACAGCTTGCATTTGACAAAGCAAATGTCATCTGCAACTGTGTCAAAAAAGGACCACGCACTGCAAGTCTTGGGAGCGCCCGTTTTGCCTTTGGAATGAGGAATGCTCCTAACGGGTGCCGAAGTGGAGGGTACAGGCAACCAAGTCTTCCCCCTCCCTCTGCCTCCTGTTTTGGCCGGTAGGGGAATCTCTTCCTCCGAGCTGCTCCCACCACCTTCCTGTTCCTCACGCCATGATCGGTCAAGGACCTCATCATCTTCCCTCCCCTCTTCAAACAGCTGCTTCTCCGGGGTTGTCTCGCCAGCACCGTACGCACCAGAAAGTGGCAACTGAGTCTCGTCATCATCTGATGCGTACTGAGGTGTGCCGACCATAGGCACTGGCCCACTCGCCTCTTCAGATTCAGAGGGACAAAGAAGTTGCGCATCACTGCATACTCCCTCTTCTTCACATTCAGGAATGCTGCTTGGCTGGCCCCCTCTTTCCAAGCCAACAGATTCCGAGAACAGAAGTAGAGACTGTGATGGCTCCTGTCCATGTCTCTCTGACTGCCTGGGCACTTTAGCAGGTGGTGAAGAGACAGATGGTTGCTCTTCGGTGCTCTGGTTCTGAGAGGATGCGGAAGTAATTGAAGTCGATGCGTTAGCTGCCATCCATCCGACAATGGCTTCAATTTGTTCCTCCCGCAGCAGTGGGGTACGTTGAGGTCCTACAAAGCTGCGCATAAAGGACTGTTGCCTGCTAAAACTGGGGGATGCTGATCCACTGGTGCCCGCAGCAGGCCCAGAATCCCCACGTCCTCTACCTGCAGAATCCCCACGTCCTCTCCCTGCAGAATCCCCACGCCCACGCCCACGCGCCTTACTCCCTGCCTTCTTCATCTTGCCAGACTGCTTAAGATAGGCAGAAAAGTACAAAGGGGGGCCTTAGTGTGCTTATTCCTGAACAGCTGGTTACACGTACAAGAAACACTAATTTTATGAAGTGTGTGTGTGTGGACTACACTTTAATAGGAGCTGATGTGGCCTACACAAGTTCCAAATGTAGTGTTTGGTGAACTTTTTTTGTGGTTTCTTTGTTGGAAACAAACTCAAAGTATGTGAACAAAGAATTGAAACTGATAGTATCACCAACTTTTTGGAGCTATTACAATGCAGGCAGGTAACCTACAATGCAAAAGATGAGGCTCCAAAAAAATTGGGTAATACTAATCTGGCTGCGCCGGCAGGGCACAAGCCAGAAAAAAAGGCTCCTCTATCTACTCCTATATAGTGTTTGCAACCAACCAATGTTGATGGATACGGATGGATGCACACTAATAGGAGAAGAAAAAATGAGCAGCACTCAAAGACAAATATGTGTGAGGCAGTGACGCACGTTGAGCGTCCTACAACCAGACGTAGCTGCAGGACACTCTACTCAGCGTGAGCTGCACTCACACACAGTCAGAGACCTCTCAGACAGCCGTGAACAGTGCAGCTAAGTGGGCACTGGCACTGACAGGCTGCAGAAAGGCTCCGCTGTGTACTCCTATATAGTGTTTGCAACCACCGTAGATGGAGATGGATGGATGCACACTAATAGAAGAAAAAATGAGCTGCACTCAAATACAAATATGTGTGAGGCACTGATGCACGCTGAGCGTCCTACAACCAGACGTAGCTGCAGGACACACTACTCAGCGTGAGCTGCACTCACACACAGTCAGAGACCTCTCAGACAGCCGTGAACAGTGCAGCAAAGTGGACACTAGCACTGAAAGGCTGCAGAAAGGCTCCGCTGTCTACTACTAGTGTTTGCAACCAACGTATATGGATACGGATGGAAGCACACTAGATTGAAATTATGTAAAAAATGCAGCTCAAAAATTAAAAGATGTATGAGGCAGCAGTGATCACACTGGGTGGCCTACAGCCTGACGTGGCTGCAGGACCCACTCCACAGCATGAGCTGCACTCACACAGCCCTTGCAGACAGCTGTGAATACTGCTGCTAGGGCAAAGAAGGCTACAGTGGTGGTTTATGTAGCCTGGGTAAAGCACTAGATGTTTGGTGGAATCGCTATTTCTAACTGTCCCTCACAGTCTTCTACAGCAGCCTGTCCCTAACTGAATTCACAGCAGAGTGACCCAGAAATGGCGGCTGCGGTGGCTTTTATAGTGTATCGTGACATCATTTTGGCAGCCAATCACAGCCATGCCAATAGTTAACATGCCTACATGCCTAACAGGATGTGCCCACACTTCGGAGGATTCCCATTGGCTTAATCAAAGCAAGCAGGCTCATAGCATGATGGGAACTTCCGATTCCGGTATCCGATATGACAAAATTATCGGAAGTCAGTATCGGAATTCCGATACCGCTAATATCGGCCGATACCCGATACTTGCGGTATCGGAATGCTCAACACTAGTTGTCACAGACCCGCCGCTGACACCGGTATGTCACGGACAGAGGGATGCGACACACTGCTGACACACGGCTATCACATGCACAGGGGGGCTTATCTTAGTTATCCCACCGCTGGCACCATGTGATAAAAAAACAGCAAGCTAGTCTTGCCCAAACGAGTCATCGCAGGGGGGTTATTTTGGTTGTTCCACCACTGCCCACAATACTTCACGAAACTTTTCAGTTCCACTTTGGAACTTGCAGCTCTCTGGTGTCCCCCTTACCCTCAGGTCAGTCAGGGAACTACACCTGGGATAATTGGTCACCGGCCGGCTGCTTCAATGAGGTCTGGCCACCCGGCACACTGCAGTGAGTGAATTATAAAATGCTCAGGCCGCAGCCAGCTAATTAGCTTATAAAATCCCTTCCGTCACTCTCAGCAGTACCCAGGGCCCAGATCACACTTTGCTGCCACCAGCTCCAGAGTTTCTCTGATTAAGTTATAAACTTAATAGAGGGGTTCAAAGCCAACCCAATTCAGTGGCAATTATCTTAAAGGCACCTGTTCATTTTTAGAGCATGAAGACAGAATAATAAAGTTATAATATATTCCCCAAAAGGGGGCAGTGATTACACAGATAAAAGATGTTACAAAGCTGAGACATTAGTTATGTACAATGCAAATATAAAATAAATGGGATTAACATAGAAAATCAACACTTACAGTTGCTTAATGGTCTTTAGGCTAACCATGTGGGGAGGCGGGGCCACACATCGCCCTGCATCTGGAGTCCTTTTGGCATCAAACCTCCAGCTCGAATGACCAATTTTAGGGAGGGAATGCCTTATAGCTTTGGGTTTGTGACATCACAAAAGGGGTGGTCTGGGGATGTTTCTCCCCCTTCTCTTGAAGCTAGAACCTGACTACTAAACTTATAATGACTATATCTTGCAGAGGGTACCTCGTATAAACACGCACATGGTATCATTCTCTTTAGCCTGTCAAAGACAATAGATAAAGACCATACATGCAGTAATTATTTCACACTGTTTAGGAGAAAACCACTTCTCGGTTTCTGTGGGTGCTGGAACCATGAAAATTGTGGGCCAGAATGCTGGTTTTGTGTCCTACGCGGATATGTGATTTTTATATCTCTGTCGCCTATCGTTTACGCGATCCCGTCTCTTTAATATTACCCATACTCATATCCAGCCACATAGTGCTTCAAACAAAGACATTCTTCCCCCTTAGCTTAATTAACATTCCTTAGCTGTGGAGCGGAGAATGTTTGCACAGGAAGCATCTGGTGTAGGGTTACAAGTATTGTTGAGCATTCCGATACTGCAAATATCGGGTATCGGCCGATATTCACTGTATTGGAATTCCAATACCGAGTGCCAATATTTTTACAATATCGGATAACGGAATTGAAAGTTCCCATAATGCAATGAGCCACTATTGTGGCTGAGATTGGCTGCTCAAATGATGTCATCATGATGCGCGGTCTGTGCGCATCATGATGCGCGGTCTGTGCGGGCCTACCTGGGGTCTGTACGGGTCTGCTGGGGGTCTGTGCCAGCTGCCGGGGGTCTGTACGGGCCTGCCGGGGGTCTGTGCCGGCTGCCGGGGTCTGTGCCGGCTGCCGGGGGTCTGTGCGGACTGCCGGGGGTCTGTGCGGGCCTGTCGGGGGTCTGTGCCGGCTGCCGGGGGTCTGTGCGGACTGTCGGGGGTCTGTGCGGGTTTACCGGGGGTCTGTACGTGGCTGCCGGGGGTCTGTGCCGGCTGCCAGGGGTCTGTGCGGACTGCCGGGGGTCTGTACGGGCCTGTTGGGGGTCTGTGCCAGCTGCCGGGGGTCTGTGCGGGCCTGCCGGGGGTTGGTGCAGGCTGCCGTGGGTCTTTGTGTCTGTGTGCAGGCTACAAGTCCCATCGGGCTATGCCTGCTACAATGACAGTGATTGACACATTAGCCAATGATGGGACAGTAGTAGTCCCTTCATCCGACTAATGGGTTGAATGTAAAACAAAAATATATACATACTACATACACTCACTGGCCACTTTATTAGGTACACCTGTCCAACTGTGTGTTAAGACTTAATTTCTAATCAGCCAATCACATGGCGGCAACTCAGTGCATTTAGGCATGTAGACATGGTCAAGACAATCTCCTGCAGTTCAAACCGAGCATCAGTATGGGGAAGAAAGGTGATTTGAGTGCCTTTGAACGTGGCATGATTGTTGGTGCCAGAAGGGCTGGTCTGAGAATTTCAGAAACTGCTGATCTACTGGGATTTTCACGCACAACCATCTCTAGGGTTTACAGGTTTGTATATATGTAGTATGTATGTAGTATGTATGTTGTATGAATGTAGTATATATGTAGTATGTATGTATGCATGTTGTATGAATGTAATATATATGTAGTATGTATGTAGTATGTATGTATATTGTATGAATGTAGTATATATGAAGTATGTATGTAGTATGCATGTATGTTGTATGAATGTTGTATATATGTAGTATGTACACTCACTGGCCACTTTATTAGGTACACCATGCTAGTAAGGGGTTGGACCCCCTTTTGCCTTCAGAACTGCCTCAATTCTTCGTGGCAGAGATTCAACAAGGTGCTGGAAGCATTCCTCAGAGATTTTGGACCATATTGACATGATGGCATCACACAGTTGGCGCAGATTTGTCGGCTGCACATCCCTGATGCGAATCTCCCGTTCCACCACATCCCAAAGATGCTCTATTGGATTGAGATCTGGTGACTGAGGAGGCCATTTGAGTACAGTAAACTCATTGTCATGTTCAAGAAACCAATCTGAGATGATTCGAGCTTTATGACATGGCGCATTATCCTGCTGAAAGTAGCCATCAGATGTTGGGTACATTGTGGTCATAAAGGGATGGACATGGTCAGCAACAATACTCAGGTAGGCTGTGGCGTTGCAACGATGCTCAATTGGTACCAAGGGGCCCAAAGAGTGCCCAGAAAAAATTCCCCACACCATGACACCACCACCACCAGCCTGAACCGTTGATACAAGGCAGGATGGATCCATGCTTTCATGTTGTTTACGCCAAATTCTGACCCTACCATCCGAATGTCGCAGCAGAAATCGAGACTCATCAGACCAGGCAACGTTTTTCCAATCTTCTACTGTCCAATTTCGATGAGCTTGTGCAAATTGTAGCCTCAGTTTCCTGTTCTTAGCTGAGAGGAGTGGTACCCAGTGTGGTCTTCTGCTGCTGTAGCCCATCTGCCTCAAAGTTCGACGCACTGTGCGTTCAGAGATGCTCTTCTGCCTACCTTGGTTGTAACGGGTGGCAATTTGAGTCACTGTTGCCTTTCTATCAGCTCGAACCAGTCTGCCCATTCTCCTCTGACCTCTGGCATCAACATGGCATTTCCGGCCACAGAACTGCCGCTCACTGGATTTTTTTTCTTTTTCGGACCATTCTCTGTAAACCCTAGAGATGGTTGTGCGTGAAAATCCCAGTAGATCAGCAGTTTCTGAAATTCTCAGACCAGCCCTTCTGGCACCAACAATCATGCCACGTTCAAAGGCACTCAAATCACCTTTCTTCCCCATACTGATGCTCGGTTTGAACTGCAGGAGATTGTCTTGACCATGTCTACATGCCTAAATGCACTGAGTTGCCGCCATGTGATTGGCTGATTAGAAATTAAGTCTTAACACACAGTTGGACAGGTGTACCTAATAAAGTGGCCAGTGAGTGTATACAACATTCATACAACATACATACATACTAAATACATACTACATATATACTACATTCATACAACATACATACATACTACATATATACAATATTCATACAACATACATACATACTACATACATACTACATATATACTACATTCATACAACATAAATACATAGTACATACTACATATATACTACATTCATACAACATACATACATGCTACATACTACATATATACTTCATATATGCTACATTCATACAACATACATACATACATACTACATATATACTACACTCATACAACATACATACATACTACATGCATACTTCATATATACTACATTCATACAACATACATACATACTACATACATACTTCATATATACTACATTCATACAACATACATACATACTACATACATACTACTTTCATACAACATACATACATACATAGTACATACTACATACATACAACATACATACAACATGCTACAGACATACAAAATACATACTTACTACATACATACAACATGCTACAGACATACAAAATACATACTACATACTTACTACATACATACTACATACAATACATTCATACATTCATACAATACATACATATAGACATACAGTACTAATAACATAGGCTACATACTGACCATTACTTGTCACTTTGCTCCCCGAAGCCAGTGTCATCTGTGAGAAAAATTAGAAAATAACAAACAAGCGATATACTCCCTGATTAGCAGAAATCCACGAGTGTCCCGCACTACAGCTTACACTCTACAGAAGAGAGAGGACCCCACTGACCATAAGAGCTTACACTCTATAGGAGAGAGCTTACTCTTTATAGAGAGAGGGCCCCACTGATCATCACAGTTTATACTCTACAGGAAAGAAAGGACCCCACTGACCATAAGAGCTTACACTCTACAGGAGGGAGAGGATCCTGCTTATCATAAGAGCTTACACTCTACAGGAGAGAGAGAACTACACTGACCATAAGAGCTTACACTCTACAGGAGAGAAAGCACCCCACTGACCATAAGAGCTTACACTCTACAGGAGAGAGAGGACCCCACTGAACTTAAGAGGTTATTCTCTACAGTAGAGAGAGAGGATCCCACTGACCATGAGAGCTATTTCTCTGCAGGAGAGAGAGGAACCTGCTTTTCATAAGAGATTACACTCTACATGAGATACAGAGAGGGAAATAGGATCCTGCTTACCCTCTATTGGAGGAAGAGAATTACACCATGACTCTGGAGGTTGTAACAATTCTGCAATACAAATTGTGCTCCACTGGGAAATACTGATCCTTAATGGCCAAGGTGCTGGCTACCATTATACAAGGTATTATCCACTTGATGTCATAGCTGCAGGACATTATTGGGGAAGCTTGCTTGACAACGCAAAAAAATTTGCCCACATTCTGATTCTTTAGCATTGAAGGAAATGATGCTGAGCATGTTTTATTTTTGCAAACTGCAAATAAATTCTCAAAGTGCTCGAATTTGCATAAAACAGTGAATTTCAGGAAAGTCTACTCAATAAATGTTATCAGTTTCGGCTTATATGGGGGAAAAACCATCAATTTGACTTAATACGCTGCCCATAATTAGACCAGTGTACACATATATGAATAAATAAATAGATAACTAAACAACTAAATAAAATATCTAAAGAGATAAGGGAATCCATTTGAAGTTAAACTAATTCATGTTAAAATTTTAGAACTACAATTAAACTTGTAAATGTTAACAATTTATTTGCTTTGCACGAATCACCTAAAATGGCCATTGCCATTTTACTCATTGCCAGAGAAGCTTCAGATGATCTCAGGCACATTCAGGCAAGCTTCCCAATAATGACTTGTTGCCATGATATCACATGATATACACAGCCAATTAGGAGGAATTATTGGAGGTAACAGCAGGTACGCAGGATGCAGTGAAGAGACGTGAGTTGAACTTTGGCTGGAGAACTTTTATAAATTTAAGCCGCTAGGGCTATGCTAAGCAACCAAAACAATAACAGCTATTGTCCTCGCAGGGACTCTGCACAAACACTTTAAAAGAGAACACGACTAATCCGGCAACAGCCGGTTGCTATAGGGCTGCGATATGGCTGACTACGGGTCCTTATTTCCTATCGTGTCACTTATCCATCCTGACGTCCATCGGCGTCTCTGATGAGGCTGCGTTGGCGTCGCAGCCGCTGGGCCTAGCTGCTGAACATCTGTCGTAGTCTTCGGGCGACCCAGCGCCCAGGAGGAGTTGGGGCACAACAGGCCCTGAAGGAGTCCTTTGATGAGGTAACCCCCTGTAGAAGCAGCGGGGTTCGGCTAGTAAGCGAGCTCAAGGAGAATCCAGTCCCCAAGCAGGGTTGTGTCGCAGTTAACAGGAGTGGCAGTTGGCAGGCCATGTGCACAGCCTGGGCCTAGGCAAAGAGTTTCTCTGTAGGCGAGGAGTAGGCCCCAACTGCAGACTGCGGTGGGGTGACGTCCCCTGTGGCCGATGATGAAGAGGCTGCAGTTGCGGGCTGAAGCAGGGCAGCAGCGGGCAGGCCGCAGTCGCGGGCTGGAGTGAAGCAGCAGCGGCTGTGAGGGGCGGCGGAGACCAGCCACAACAGGCTGGAGCACAGCGGTAACAGCTGCGGACGACCGTGAGCAGGGAGTGACCCCGAATTGGAGTGAAGCGACAGTCTCTTATTGGTAGGTTCGGCGCTTACTCTCTTGAGGCCACTGTAAGGCTACTTTCACACATCAGTTTTTTGCCGTCAGGCAGGATCCGGCTATTTTTAGAAAAAACGGATCTGGCATAAATTTTGGAGAACTGTAGAAACGGATCCGTTTTTCTGCTGGATCCATCTAGCAGGTTATATCTGTTTCCTGGGGGCTGGCCAATTGTATCTGAGCATGCGCAGACTTAAAAAAACGGATCCGGTGGCTGGATCCGTCTTTTTCTGTATCCGGCGCATTCCGGCGCCCATAGACTTTCATTGTAGCAAAAAGCTGGAAGCGTCGGATCCGGCGCTTCCGGCTTTTTCGCCGGAGACAAAAAACGTTACAGTAGCCGTTTTTTTCCAGACGCCGGAATGAGACAAGTAGCCGGATCTGGCAAAAAACGGATGAAACGCAATGCCATCTGGCGCTAATGCAAGTCAATGGGGAAAAACTGGATCCAGCATTGCATTTTGCCGGATCCGGTTTTACAAAAAAAAGCCGGATCGCGCCTGACGGCAAAAAACTGATGTGTGAAAGAGGCCTAAGTCTCCCCTCTGCTGCTGGTCTCCTCTCTGGTCACCGTCTGTCACTCTGGCTCTCTCAAAGTCCCACAGTCTCTTGTGTTATATCTGCCGCTACGCCAACTGACTCCCCTGCGCGCTCCCTGTCCCTTTTATACTCGTCCCTTCCCTTGCTGTCCTGTCACTCCCAGCAGTCCACTCTCCTTCTCCGTCCCCCGGGTACAGTTCCCTTAGGAACCTAGATGGCAGTCCCCTTGATTCCGGCCCAGACACTCTGCGGGGGCCTCCTCCCTACACTCTCCCATCCTTTATGCTCGCCAGTCCTCGGGCGAGGGCCTCAATATACTTGGGTTAGTCTGCGGAGATGTCAGTTTTTGTTGCCATATAAACTGGTCCTGCTCGTATCGTTCGGGGGGGTTTGCCGGCTGTTTACCGCTCGGAGCATCTTAGTTCGGCTAGGGTGGAGTCTTCAGGGGTGGTGGACAGTGGCGGGCTAGCTGGTTCGGGCAGGCTAATTGTGTCAGTTGGTTTGTCATTGAGTAGAGAGCCCCTGGATATTGTGGGGAAGTCTTCTTCGTTATCCGGGTCCCAGAACACGGGCAATGGTTCGGAGACCTGAGGAGTAGGTTCAGGTTGTTTCAGGTTGGTGGAAGTACATGGGCGTAACATATTACGGTGCACAATGCAAGTAGGCAGCGTTTCGTCTTTCTCGGGTTGTATCTTGTACACAGGTCCTTCAGGGTTTATACGTCATAGGACCAACGCCCCCAGAACAAATTAGAGCCATGCTGGGAAGAGTCCCAGCGTGGCTCTAATTTGTTCTGGGGGCGTTGGTCAAGTACGAGCACTCGGTCTCCGCTTTGGAGGTTGGGAGGTGGAGATAAATTCTTTCCTGGGTGTTCTAAGTCTTGGAGCTTGGTGTGTATGATTCGATGGAGAGTTTGCAGCCGGTGCCGGTGATTTCGGACCCATGATGATACCCCAGTCCCGGACTGAGGTTCCTCTGAGCTTAAAGGAGCTGTAATTGTCAGGGTTGCACTCGGAATCATGGAGTGAGTGGCTTCCATACGCGATCACTCTCCCAGCCATCTTGAACTTGTGACAACACAGCCCCCAGCCCGTAAAGACTCCCGTCAGTGTGCAGGATGAACGTTGCGAGAAATCCGCATAAGCTAACACCGGAGCATTCGAGAGCGCAACCTTAAGGTCTTAGAAGGCCTCTTCTTGAGGTTGTAGCTACTGGATTTTTCGTCCATTTTCCCCAGCAGGAGCCCCCTTCAGCAGGTCATGCAGGGCTCAAGCTTGACATGCAAAATTCTTCACGAAACGACGGTAGTATCTGGCCAACCCCAGGAAGGTCCGCATGTCTTTTATCATCTCGGGGGTAGACCATCCCTGAATGACAGCAACCTTTTCCTGGGATGGCCTTACACCCTCTGCCGAGACGAAATGGCCCAGATATTCAATCTGGGTGTGAAATAGGTGGCATTTTTGGGGTTTTACCTTCAACACAAACTTTTGCAGCCAGCCGAGTACCTGCCCCAACCGCTTCAGGTGGTCCTCAAACGTGGCAGCATAGATGATGATATCATCTAAGTATATCAACGTGGCCTCAAAATTGAGATCTCCCAGACACCGCTCCATCGACTGCTGAAAGGTCCCCGGGGCGTTGGCCAGTCCGAACAGCATACGATTGAACTCAAATAGTCTCATAGGAAGTATGAATGCCGTCTTAGCCCAGTCTTCTTCTGACATGGGCACCTGCCAGAACCCACTGGCCAGGTCCAAAGTCGAAAAATACGTCGCCTTCCCCAAGGCGGACAAGGATTCCTGTATTCGGGGGAGTCTTTGATGGTGCAAGCATTCAGCGTTCGATTGTCCACGCAGAATCGTAAGGTGCCATCCTTTTTGCGGACCAACTCAATGGGAGCCGCTTAGGGGCTTTGGCTTTCTCAAATAACTCCCTTTCGTAGTATTTGGGCCAGCAAAGTTTTCACCTCTTGGTAGAGTTGTGGAGGAATCTGTCGATATAGTTCTCAGATGGGGGCCGCTCCTGCCGTGGGAATTCCATGGGTGATGGCGGTGGTACATCCAAAAATCTTCCTCATGACTTGCAAATACCTCGTGGTACTGTCCGAACAGTGTTTTTATCTGGGAAAGCTGAGCTGAAGTTAGTCCGGAGAGCTCGGCCCGCTTTTGTCCCAGGATGTTTCGACCCTTCTCCTGAGTCGAGATTTCGGTAGCCTGTAGAGTCCAGATAGTTACTTCCCAAGGGTCCTCGGATTGCACTCTCAATTGAACCGCAGGGGCCGGCAGCACTTCTTCCAAAGGCCTTACTAGCTTGGCCAGTTCGGTCCGGGCTTTCAGGACGATGTCTTGGTCTTCAAGGTTGACGCACTGCACCAGGATGGTCCCTTTTCACGCTGTGGTCAGGGAGTGGGCCACCAGTATGCCAGGAGGCAAGCGCTCCGAGTAGCGTGGCTCCACCTGCATCTCTACGCCCTCCAAGGGTATCGAGGCTCGAATTGGCAGAGTCATCACCGTCTGCCCAGGAGGCAGTACAAGCAGGGGAGCCGCTGGCGCAAAGCCTTTGCCCAGAGTCTCGCCCTCCCGGCAGTCCTGATGTACTCGCGCTTCCCGCACCAACTGCTGGATTACCTGTCCTTGGGTTGTGTGGGAACCCCACTGCTTCAGGATCTTGTGTGTGGGATCATTGAGGAGCAGATTGATGAACTCCCGTAATATATTCATGCCCAGATTGACTGGATACTGCTTATCGGTTTCCCCTTGAGTTGGTACCACTCCTCTGCGACCAAGGGATTTACCACACAGCATCACCTGTACCCACACCATCCCGGCAACAGGGACCAGTAGTTGATTGTCAGCTACTAGTCTGATCATGGGTCCCCACTGGGGTCTCGCTGCCTCGGGGAAGTTTTGCCGGAAATAAGTTGCAGGCATAGTTGTCACTTGTGACCCCGTGTCCACTAGGCACCGGACGGCCCGGCCCTCTACTTCTGCCCATACCACCGGACATTTTGAGATCAAATCTTTGGGACTTCCACCACCCCTTAATCGTGGTTTCTGGCTCTGAACGGCGTTCCCCCAGCCCGGAGCCCTCTAGTTTAATGGCTGCAGAGGTGAGTATCTCCCATGCCACGGACACTCTCGGGTGAAGTGGCCCGGCTCCCCACACTCATAGCACCGGGTCTGCGCAGACTGACTGCCCCGGGTGGAGCAGGACCCCTAGGGACCGGGATTGAAACTAGGCCACCCAGTCCCGGACTCAGTCCTTCTCTTCACTTCGGCCAACTCGCCCTTGATTTTCTTCAATTCTTGTTTCATCTCCTCCACCCATTGAGGCTCCTCAACTGTGTTCACGGAAGCCTCCACACTCCGGACCTTTCCCACAGGGACCGCCATCCCCTGTTCGTGCTCTCGAGCACGTGCTTGACTTCCCACCTCTGAAAAGTCTATACGGGGATTCATTCTGACCTGCTCCCGTAATGCCTGCTTTATTAACGGGTCCCGCAGTCCAGTCACCAACAGATCGCATAGGTTAATGTCAATAGGTCCTACCCCTACACCGTCCTTTCTTTCGATGGCCGTATGCAACTCTTGGAGGACATTCATTTACTGGGTGATGGTCTCCCCCTCTCCCCTCATCCGACTGAACAACCTGGTCCTTAACTCTCCCACATTGGTTGGGTCCCCATGGGTCTGTTCTAAAATCTGTAAAATTTTATCAAAAGTGTTGCGGTGTCCCGGGGGCCTCAACATTACTGAATTCCGAGCCTCCCTGTCTAACGCCATCAGAGCTACTTCAGCTTCCAAGTAAGGAGTCATCAGGTGCATCCAAAAGAGCCCCCGCATCCTTTCTGTCAAGTTCCATAGCATGGTATTAGAGCAGGAAAACCTGAACGCTGAAGCGGGGCGGCAGCGGGCAGGCTGCAGCCGCGGGCTGGAGTGAAGCGGCAGCGGCTGTGAGAGGCGGCGGACTAGCCGCAACAGGCTGGAGCACAGCGGTAACAGCTGCGGATGACCGTGGGCAGGGAGTGACCCTGGATTGGAGTGAAGCGACAGTCTCTTGTTGGTTGGTTCGGTGCTTACTCTCTGCAGGCCACTGTAAGTCTCCCCTCTGCTGCTGGTCTCCTCTCTGGTCACAGTCTGTCACTCTGGCTCTCTCAAAGTCCCACAGTCTCTTGCGTCGTGTCTGCCATTCCGCCAACTGACTCCCCTGCGCGCTCCCTGTCCCTTTCATACTCGCCCCTCCCCTTGCTGTCCTGTCACTCCCAGCAGTCCACTCTCCTTCTCCGTCCCCCGGGTACAGTTCCCTTAGGAACCTAGTTGGCGGTCCCCTTGGTTCCGGCCCAGACACTCTGCAGGGGCCCTCCTCCCTACACTATCATAGTATATAATAGTAGAGGAAGGGAATGTAGCAGCCATTTTGGTGTGAATCTGAATAATGAGAAGGCATCAAGCTTACAAGCGAGTAATAGAAATAGGGAGAAAAAAACATAAACCAGTGAACAAATTCTACATGCAGTATAGTGTGTTTTGTAAAGAAGATTCATGTGTATTTTGTAGAAAAAAGATTACTGCAGAGATTCAATTGATGCAGTAATAGAGAGAGACTGAGACATACAGAAAAGAGAGAGGGAGAGAGTAGATAGGATAGATGATTGATAACAGTGATAATAGTGCAGTTCTGGCATTTCAATTGCACATTTGTTTTCTTTTCTTCATCGAGAAAAAAGCCAACGATATTGCTGAAAAAATGAACTTCATGTCTGAACAGAGCCAAAGATCTTCTGGGGGCAGATCTGCTTCTTGTGTGGTCAGCTCAAGAGCAGGTTGTGCTGTAACTCTTGCGGGTTAAAAAGGCTTAACAATGCCTGATAGCTGTGGTTGTAGAGATGTCAAGTTCTAAGTGTAGGCATCATGAATGTTGTAATTCTTTTTCCCAATGACTAATCTATTGCAGTGTGTAGGCTCTACAGGAGGAGAATAAGCTGTTGACATCTTTGTACAAATAGTTTAGGAACTACATCTCTAGATCAGAGCCTTCTGCCCAGAAATAGGAGCAAAAGCTTAAGCTTTTTTTTCCTCCCCCTTGTCCTAATGTTCATCTTTCTGGTAGCCAGGTTGCTTCCTGAAGTAGTACCTGGTTGGTATCATCATCTTCTACAGCTTATCATAGTTGGACTATTCGTCCTTCTCCGTGGCACTGTCAGATATCCATACGTGAATGTCAGGCCAGGAAAAAACATAACCATCCAGTCATCTGCTTCTGTGCTAACTCAACTCTTACCTGATGAAATTGCTGGTGGTGCAGTCGCTGACATACCTCCAAGTATTTTGGCGTGCACAGAGATTTAGTTTTCGTCATCTCAGCTGCATGATTTGCGTTTTGTAGACAACCTGAATACATGTGGGAATTCCCTAACAAACAGGCATTCCACACATGTATTCAGCCTGTCTAGCAGTCGCAAATCATGCAGCTGAGATGACGAAAACTAAATCTCCGAGCACACCAAAATACTCGGAGGACACCCGAGCATGCTCGGAAAAACCCGAGCAACGAGTTTACTCGCTCATCACTAGTTACCATACATTTACCCATAGCCATAAAATGTATGTTCAGGTCAGTGTGACATCACTTTGCTGGGATTGGATAGTTATTTTCAAATGATGATTTTTTAGCTGTGTTCAGCTATGCCCCCTACTGGCTAATCAGTGCCCGCTTTTCAAAAAGCTACCAAAGCTATCAAGACCTGCAAGGTTTTTGCACAGCTTCAAATTACACAAAGATTTTGTGACATTTCAGACAGTTTTTCTCTAGATTTATGCTTAAAACTGATTAATCATGGCCTATATCCGACCGGGTCGGATCGCTGGTTGGATCGCTGGTGCATCGCTAAATGTAAAAGGGCCTTTAGCAGCATGACAAAAAGTTGTGCCACTAAACTTTCTTAGGTGTATGTGTTAGATTGCAGTGCAATACAGGTCATTGGTGTCCCTTTCTGATCTCAAGTGTACTCTGGCCATGAAAAGTGAGTTGCTAAAAGTTTAACCCTTGTCGGAGTTTTTGTGAGTTGTTTGTCATAGTTGCAGTACAAATTAGAAAAAGGTAAAAATGTAAACTCACTGCAGTTGCCTAGGCTCTCGGAGCATAGAATGAACATCACTGTCACCGAAGATGTTGATGACAAAGTGGTAGAAGAAATCCAGCTCAATGGTTACAGTATCCTCCTGGTTGCAATGCAACCCATTGCGTTGGGATGTATCAGCAAGTTTTGTGCTTGCGTTTTTAGCTTCAACATTATACTGTATATGAAAGTCACATTTTAAGCTTAATTATTATAGTTTTTAAAACGTTGATTTGAACTACAACCTATGAGGGCATCCAGGTATCTCCATGTTCCGGCCGGTGCTTTTCCAGTAGAAAAAGATTGAAAAGTTCTGCTTTAAGGTGAACAAAAGCCTTTTTATTTTATTAATGTTACCTGAAGTTTACCTCAAAGAAAAAGAACAACATAATATTCCCAGCCAGAAGGCATAAAAGAATGACAGCAGACAATAACATTTCCTGCTTTGTTAAGATAACACCCAGGGGTAAAGCAAGCGGAAATGTCAAGTGTTCACAATATTTGCGCTTACGGTCGAAATCAGAAGTTTATCAGACGGCTAGAAAATTACATGGTAAACACAATAAACAACACAAGGTACATCTACAGAGGAGTCTTTGCTGCATACAAAACATTTTGAAGCCATGTTACAGGAACATCATTAATTTTACACGCTTTATTACCATACTCCGAGCTTCTTTTTAAGCTTTGGTTTCGGGCACGGTAATTTCCTCCTATCTGGCCATCAAAAGTGAGATAAGTTTCTATGAATAATGCAGATTTACGAAGTGCTAGTTGTAGACAACATCTGCACAGTGAGTATGGAACCGCTCCAGCCCATTTGTGAGATTTTATTTGGTGATGAATAAATGTTCTATACAGATAATGTCAACTGTCAGAACTCCCCAATTGTACAAAGCGCTGCCAGACATCATTGCTTTCTGTATTTTCAGCATGCCGCTTTCTGTTTCCACTTATACACGTTATTTAGAGAACATTTTACTGAGATATGCTGATTGGAAATTGCAGCCGCAGCCAAGTTGCCCGGAAAGTTCAGATAACTCTATCCTAGTTTTCTCCGGGTGTGATGGAACGTGGGGCAGTAATGACTGCAATCATAAGAGAAGTGCAGCCATATCAAACATGCAATAAACATTTAAAATGAGAAACACGATACAATAGACAAAGACGGTGATAGGAAAGACATGCAAAGGTAATTATTGTAAACAGCAATGCAATCTGAAACGTTGTGTATCATATGCCTTGTTTATTTAGGGAATGAACTGAGCCCTAAATACGTCTTTAACCATGACAGGTCGTTAATGGTAAAAAGATGGATGGTGAATCATAATACAAAGTGAGTAGTCATGGCAATTTTCTGTTGGAAGGAGAGTCAACAATCACTGATAATAGAGAAACAATGGTAACATGAATATATTCTCTGTATGACGCAGCATTTTCATTGTTTATAGATCTTACAAATCTGAAATAAAGAAAGACGACTGGCTGTCACTTCCTAATGCAGTTAATTCAAACATGAATGCCAGCATGTTCATCTAAGCCTTCTTTAATCTGCAGTACTAAAAATAATCTGGCTGCTCTTCTGACAATTCTGTTTCAGTCACTACTTGTATTTCCCATGAAATATCTGTGCAGACAGATATTTTCTTGAAAGTTTATGTTATTATGTTGTTCTTTTATTCATCCTGGAAATTCATCGATACTTTGTCAACTCACATTACAATAATCTGACACTACCAGCTAAAATTGGATGGTTCAAGATCGTGGCCAGACAGATCCTACTGACAAGTGGCCAGATACATCAAATTAGAAATTTATTTTCAGATTTCCAGGATGAATAATAGAGGAAAGCCACAATGCAAGGTTTTAGGCAAATGCAATAAAGCATGAATATTTAATGTGTTTTTAGAGCTTGACCGAAATTGTCCAAAGTAACAATAAATGAACAAAAAAAACTCTGTACTTATCAATTTATTACCCCATTATACATGAGAGTCGCAGTGCATTATACCACTGGTCAGAATTCTGGGTGTTCAATTGCCACTTATAAAGACTAGTTAAGAGAGTTAAAAAAATAGCTTTAGAAAATCATAAAAAAATGTTTTGGCATTAAAAATGTATTTATTAAGTATAAAACAAAAATAAAAAGTACACATATTTGTATCACTGCTCCTGGAATGACCCAAGCATTAAAAGAATAAGGTTTAAACTGTATTGTGAACACAATAAAATAAATAAATAAATAAAAAAATGGCAAAACAGCTTTTTTTTCTTCATATCGCTTCACAAAAGTTTAAATAAAATGCGAACAAAAAAGTCCTTCAGAAAAATAAGGAATCACTAGCAAAACGCGCGTCGGGGTCAGTAGTGTTGGCGTGCAATGTGGCATTTATGTGCGCCAGTACTATCAACTTAGGTAATATGTGTGGGGCATGGGATATGGAGTGATATTGAGATATGCACCGCTTTTATATGTGGGGCATGGGATATAGGCTTTACTGGGATGACTGTATCACTGCTATGCATTAACTATTAGGGATTACTATGGATGCAGGCTTTGATTAGATTAAGTGGGAAATTTCATCTTTGTTGCACAAGATATATTTGATGTGATTTAACTACCTTACTATTTCATGTTCCTATGGACATATTATATGTTTTTCAAAAAACTAAATAACCATTTATGGTGGAATGCATAAGGAAAAATTCTACAATTAGTATCTATTGTGCAGAATTATTTTGAGTACTGTTTTTCAGTCCTAAGATGCTTGGCGCTTCATAGCGGAAATTTAGAAAATCGAATTATTGGTATTTCCTTGTGATTACATGATACTTTTGATATGCATATGCATGCTCTGGTGTGTTGATATCTACTGCCTTAGCCAACCTCAGGTTGTATGTGCTATGGTTTGAGGCATCCTTGTTTTTATTTTTGTATATTTTAATTAATTTGGAATAAAGTAATCTATTTTAAATAAACTTTGTTCTATGTAGCACTTCTTGATACATTTTTGGTGTATTCACTGTAGGATCTGTATGCTTTCTTAAGAAAAATGTTATCTCTGAAAATATCTCGTTCCTCAAAAAAGCAAAACTTCACTTAGTTCTGTCAGCCATAAAAAAATACCGCTCTCAAAATACGGTGATGGAAAAGTAGATTATTGTGTGTTAAAGAAATTTAGAGATGGTAGCAAAACATAAAAAAAACCTACAGTATATAAATGTGATATCTCTCTAGTTATTCTGACCCCCAAAATATAGCTGTCTTATCAGTTTTACTGCACCATAATCAGCATAAAAAATAAGTAAATAAAAACAATTTGTGAATTGCTGTTTATGTGTACATTCTAATGGTTAAAACTCAGAGGAGAAAAAGAAGTTCAAAATTGCGCTAATGAAAACGATACCTCATCCCGCAAAAAACAAGCTTTAGCACAGCATGTGTTCATTTTTGGAAAACAACTATATGATCAAAATAGTCCCTATAGATAAATTCCCAGAGGGATGGAATTTCCAACATAGGGTCACATATGGGGGTTCAACTGCTGTAGCACCTTAGGGGCTTTTAAAAATATTGCCTACAATCTATTTCAGTAAAATCTGAGCTCCAAAACTCAAAGTAGCGCTCCTATCCTTTCAGCCATTGCCGTCTTCTAATATTTCCCACCCATATATGTGGTATTGACATCCTCAAGTGAAATTGCACAACAAAGTGAGTTGTCAGTTTTATCCTGCAACCCTTGTGAAAGTTTAAACTTTACAACTAGTACATTTTTTGTGTAAAAAAATTTCATTCCATAATCTGTTCATTAGAGATAAGTGAACCTTTCAAACATGTTCGCCAAACGGTTTGACAAACGTACCCAAACCACATTAAATTCAATGGGAGGCCAAACCAAACGTACACACAACACTTTAAGGGGTGACAAAAAGCTTTCCAAACAGCTAAAACAAGAAGCATCAATTGTCCCACTTTAGAAATTGACAAATGGCACAGCAGCAGTCAGCCATGGGCCATGCATGAGATATCAAGTTCTGGTCTAGCATTTACAACTTGGAATTGAAGTTTTAATGAAGACCTGATGGTTAAGGAAGTGGTGTAAGCCTTCTTAGCAGGGAACCTTGATACACACTTGATCAAAATTGTTGGTATCCCTCGTTTAATGACAGAAAAACCCACAATGGTCACATAAATAACTTGAATCTGACAAAAGTAATAATAATTAAAAATCTATGAAAATAAACAAATGAAAGTCAGACATTGCTTTTCAACCATGCTTCCACAGAATTTTTAAAAAAATAAAACTCATGAAATAAGCCTGGACAGAAATGATAGTACCCTTAACTTAATATTTTGTTGCACAACCTTTTGAGGCAATCACTGCAATCAAACGATTCCTGTAACTGTCAATGAAATTTATGCACCTCTCGACAGGCATTTTAGCCCACTCATCAAGAGCAAACTGCTCCATTTGTCTCATGTTTGAAGATTGCCTTTCCCAGATGGCATGTTTCACCTCTTTCCAAAGATGCCCAATAGGATTTAGGTCAGGGCTCATAGAAGGCCACTTCAGAATAGTCCATTGTTTTCCTCTTGGCCATTCTTGTATATTTTTAGCTGTGTGTTTTGGGTCATTATCCTGTTGCAAGACCCAAGACCTGCGACTGAGACCAAGCTTTCTGACACTGGGCAGCACATTTCTCTCTAGAATCCCTTGAAAGTCTTGAGATTTCATTGTACCCTACACAGATTCTAGACACCCTGTGCCAGATGCAGCAAAGCAGCCCCAGAACATAACAGAGCCTCCTCCATGATTCACAGTAGGTATAGTGTTCTTTTCTTGATTTGCTTCATTTTTCCATCTGTGAACTTAGAGCTGATGTGCCTTGCGAAAAAGTTCCATTTTTGTCTCATCTGTCCATAGGACATTCTCCCAGAAGCTTTGTGGCTTGTCAACATGTAGTTTGGCAAATTCCAGTCAGGCTTTTATAAGATTTTTTTTCAACAATGGTGTACACCTTGGTCGTCTCCCATGAAGTCCACTTTGGCTTATACAACAATGGATTGTTTGATCTGACACTGATGTTCCTTGAGCTTGAAGTTCACCTTTAAACTGTTTAGAAGTTTTTCTGGGCTCTTTTGTTACCATTCATATTATCCGTCTCTTTGATTTGTCATCAATTTTCCTCCTGTGGCCACATCCAGGGAGGTTGGCTACAGTCCCATGGAGCTTAAATTTCTGAATAATATGTGCAACTGTAGTCACAGCAACATCAAGCTGCTTGGAGATTGTCTTATAACTTTTACTTTTAACATGTTTGTCTATAATTTTCTTTCTAATCTCCTGAGACAACGCTTTCCTTCACTTGCTCGAGTCCATATCGAGTGTGATACACACCATGTCACCAAACAGCACAGTGAGCCCTCTATACAGGCCCACTAACTGATTCCAAGTTTGTAGACTCCAGTGATGTTAATTAGTGGACACACCTTGATTTAACATATCCCTTTTGTCACATTATTTTCAGGAGTACCAACATTTCTGTCCATGCTTATTTCATGAGTTTTATTTTTTAAAAATTCCCTGGAAGCATGGTTGAAAAGCAATGTCTGACTTTAATTTGTTAATTTTCATAGATTTTTGATTTATTATTACTTTTGTCATATTCAAGTTATTTCTGTGACCATTGTGGGTTTTTCCATCATTAACCCCTTCCCGACCTGTGACACAGCGTATGCGTCATGAAAGTCGGTGCCAATCCGACCCATGACGCATACCCTGTGTGATGACTTCAAAGCCCCCCTGCGGGTCGGGTGACCGGGGTCAATGAAAGGTCACCTGATCCACAGATACAGGGGGCTTTGTAATTCACCACAGGGGGCGTGGCTTCACCCCCACATGGCTTCGATCACTCTGATTGGCTGTTAAAAGTGAAACAGCCAATCAGAGCGATAGTAATATTTCATCAATGAAAATTGATGAAATATTACAATCCAGCCATGGCCGATACTGCAGTAGCTTCGGACATGGCTGGTGACACCGATCCGACCCCTCCACCGGCAATCACCCCCCGCCACTGAATGACAGCGGCAATCTGCCGCCGCTGTCATCATCTGCCCCCCCTCCCCTTCCCCCCGCTCCCCGCCAGCTTCCGATCCCCCCTCACCCCCCGGTACCTTCTGAGTCCCCCTGTCGCTCCCGGTGTCCCGCGGGTCCAGATCATGGGCGCCGCCATCTTGGAAAATGGCGCATGCGCAGTGCGCCCGCCCGAATCTGCTGGCTGCAGATTCCATTCTTTCATTATGATCACTCTCACAGTGATCAAAATGAAAATAAAAAGTAAATAAACCCCTTGATTATCACCCCCATAGGTAGGCACAACTGACAAAATAAAGAAAACATTTTTATTTTTATTTTTCCATTAGGGTTAGGGTTAGAATTAGGGTTAGGGCTGGAATTAGGGTTAGGGTTGGAATTAGGGTTAGGGTTAGGGTGGAATTAGGGTTAGGGTTGCAACTAGGGTTAGGGTTAGAATTAGGGTTAGGGTTGGAATTAGGGTTAAGACTAGGGTTAGGGGTGTGTTAGAGTTAGGGTTGGGATTAGGGTTAGGCTTGTGGTTAGGGTTGGAATTAGGGTTAGGGGTGTGTTGGGGATAGGGTTATGGCTAGGGTTGGGATTAGGGATAGAGATGCATTGGGGTTAGGGTTGTGGTTAGGGGTGTGTTGGGGTTAGGGTTGTAGATAGAATTGAGGGGTTTCCACTGTTTAGGCACATCAGGGGGTCTCCAAATGTGACATGGTGCCACCATTGATTGCAGCCAGTTTTGCGTTCAAAAAGACAAACAGTGCTCCCTCCCTTCCAAGCCCCGACATGTGCCCAAACAGTGGTTTACCCCCACATATGGGGTATCAGCGTACTCAGGAAAAATTGCACAACAACTTTTGGTGACTAATTTCTCATGTTACCCTTGGGAAAATAAAAAATTGGGGGCTAAAAATTTATTTTTGTGGAAAAAAAATGATTTTTTCATTTTCACGTCACTGCATTATAAACTTCTGTGAAGCACTTGAGGGTTCAAAGTGCTCATAACACATCTAGATAAGTTCCTTGGAAGGTCTAGTTTCCAAAATGGGGTCACATGTTGGGGGTTTCCACTGTTTAGGCACATCAGGGGCTCTGCAAACGCAACGACGACCGCAGACTATTCCATCAAAGTCTGCATTTCAAAACGTCACTACTTCCATTCCGAGCCCTGACGTGTGCCCAAATAATGGTTCCCCCCCACATATGGGGTACCAGCATACTCGGGACAAACTGGACAACAACTTTTGGGGTCCAATTTCTCCTGTTACCCTTGTGAAAATAAAAAATTGCGAGCTAAAAAATAATTTTTTGAGGATAAAAAATGATTTTTTATTTTCATGGCTCTGCGTTATAATCTTCTGTTAAGCACTTTGGGGTTCAAGGTGCTCACCACACATCTAGGCAAGTTCCTTGGGCGGTCTAATTTACAAAATGAGGTCACATGTGGGGGGTTTCTACTGTTTAAGCACACAGGGGCTCTGCAAATGTATCACGATGCCCGCAGACCATGCCATCAAAGTCAGCATTTCAAAATGTCACTACTTCCCTTCTGATCCCTGACGTGTGCCCAAACAGTGGTTCCCTCCCCACATATGGAGTACCAGCGTACTCAGGACAAACTGTACAACAACTTTTGGGGTCCAATTTCACCTGTTACCCTTGTGAAAATAAAAAATTGCAGACTAAAAAATATTTTTTTAGGAAAAAAAGTATTTTTCATTTTCATGGCTCTGCGTTGTAATCTTCTGTGAAGCACCTGGGGGGTTCAAAGTGCTCACTATGTGTCTAGATAAATTCCTTATGGGGTCTAGTTTCCAAAATGGGGTCATTTGTGGGGGAGCTCCAAAGTTTAGGCACACAGGGGCTCTCCAAACACGACATGGTGTCCGCTAATGATTGGAGCTAATTTTTATTTCAAAAAGTCAAATGGCGCTCCTTCCCTTCTGAGCCCTGCTGTGTGCCCAAACAGTGGTTTCCCCCCCACATGTCGGGTACCAGCATACTCAAGACAAACTGGACAGCAACTTTTG
Source organism: Dendrobates tinctorius (assembly GCF_039654945.1). Lineage (NCBI taxonomy): Eukaryota > Metazoa > Chordata > Amphibia > Anura > Dendrobatidae > Dendrobates > Dendrobates tinctorius. The sequence continues at coordinate 13,128,032 of NW_027361898.1, read as the reverse complement.
TGGTCCAATTTCTCATGTTAGCCATGTGAAAATAAAAAATAGCGTACTAAAATATCATTTTTGAGGAAAAAAAATTATATTTTATTTTCACTGCTCTACGTTATAAACTTTTGTGAAGCACTTGGGGGTTCAAAGTGCTCACTACACATCTAGATAAGTTCCTTAAGGAGTCTAGTTTCCAAAATGGTGTCACTTGTAGGGGGTATTCACTGTTTAGCACACAGTGGCTCTCCAAACGCGACATGGTGTCCGATAACGATTGGAGCTAATTTTTCATTCAAAAAGTTAAATGGCGCTCCTTCCCTTCCGGGCCCTGCCGTACGCCCAAACAGTGGTTTATGGCCACATATGAGATATCAGGGTACTCAGGAGAAATTGCCCAACAAATATTAGGATCCATTTTATCCTGTTGCCCATGTGAAAATGAAAAAAATGATGCTAAAAGAAAATTTGTGTTGGAAAAATTAAAATGTCCATTTTTTCCTTCCAAGTTGCTTTAGTTCTTGTGAAGCACCTGAAGGGTTAATAATTTTCTAGAATATAGTTTTGAGTAGCTTGAGGGGTGCAGTTTTTAGAATGGTGTCACTTTTGGGTATTTTCTGCCATATAGACCCCTCAAAGTGACTTCAAATGTGAGGTGGTCCCTAAAAAAAAATGGTTTTGTAAATTTTGTTGTAAAAATGAGAAATCGCTGGCCAACTTTTAACCCTTATAACTTCCTAACAAAAAAAAATTGTTTCCAAAATTATGCTAATGTAAAGTTGACATGTGAGAAATGTTATTTAGTAACTATTTTGTTTCACATAACTCTCTGGTTTAACAGAATAAAAATTCAAAATTTGAAAATTGCGAAATTTTCAAAATTTTTGCCAAATTTCTGACTTTTTTCACAATTAAACGCAAAAATTATCGATCTAAATTTACCACTAACCTGAAGCCAAATATGTCACGAAAAAACACTGTCAGAATCGCTAGGATGCGTTGAAGCGTTCCAGAGTTATTACCTCATAAAGGGACACTGGTCAGAATTGCAAACAATGGCCAGGTCATTAAGGTCAAATTAGGCTGGGTCATGAAGGGGTTAAACGAGAGGTACAAACAATTTTGACCTCGTGTGTACCTCTTGCAACACCTCCAATTTATTTTTTGCAGCCACACTCAGATGGCACAAACAACAGTTTCAAACAGTACTATGGGTAGAAAAATGTAAAGAAAGCAACACAGTTAGTTGATTGATCTATTGACCCACAGTAGAACCTTTTATAATGGCACAGAAGCAGTCAGCCATGGGCCATGCAAGAGCTATCAGGGTCTGGGCCAGCATTTACAACTTTGAATTGAAGTTTCAATGAGGACATGGTGGTTAAGGAAGCGGTGTAAGCCTTATTAGCTGGAAGCCCTGATACTTCATACAACACCTCCAATTGTTTTGCAGCCACACTCAGATGGCACAAACATCAGTATTTGGTCAGTGTTTTTCATCAGTATTTGTATGCCAAAACCAGGAGTGGACCTTACAGGGAAAACTATAATTGAAAGACTGACACCTGTTCTGTGTTTTGGGGACACTCCTGGTTTTGGCATACAAATACTGATGAAATACTGATCAAAAATACTGATGTGTGAATGAGGCCTCATACAGTACAGAGTGGGCCATTTATATGGATACACCTAAATAAAATGGGAATGGTTGGTGATATCAACTTCCTGTTTGTGGCACATTAGTATATGGGAGGGGGGAAACTTTTCAAGATGGGTGGTGACTAGAGTTGAGCGACTTTTGGTTTTTTAGGGTCGCGTTTCGTTTCGTGAAACCCGACTTTTCCAAAAGTCGGGTCGAGCAAGATCGTCCGATTATAGGGAAAAGTCGGGGTCGTCCCGAAACACGAGACCCAATGTAAGTCAATGGGGAATAAAAGTCGGCAGTGAGAGGAGGACAGGAAACACACCTACAGTGCCCATTTGAATGCCAAAAGCATCAATTCTTCTTACTTAAGCTTGTCAACCTTAATTAACTTCATAATACAAGTTACACACTGAAAAATGGGGGTTATTTGGCTAAAGTTGGGGGGGGGTAGGGATGGCTAAAGGTTTTCATGTGCCCTGGGCGAAAGAGCGCCCCTTTAACACATACCACAACTCATCATGCTCCGATACGGCAGAGAAATAGCGGTATAGTACAATGAAAAATACCTCACTTTTTACATCTCATGACGAGGCCCATCTATTTCTCCATACAGAATCATTGGTCCCATATAATGTTTGAAACAGTATATGATGAGCTCCACATAATGCTACAGTATATGTTGGTCCCCATGGATGAAGCTCCACTGTCTTATGGGCCCAAATAATGCTCCAAACATAATGGGCCCCATTTCTAATGCTCTAGTGTATAATGGGCCCTGTAAATGCTGCTCCAGTGTCTGATGTCCACCTTTGGAATGTTCCAGTGTATGGTGGGCCCCATCTATCATTCTCCAGAGTATAGTGCTCCCCAAAAATTGCTGTCCCAACATTGAAAACAATCAAATAAGTCTCCTCGCTAGGGAATCCCTGTACTTGTCTGGACAGGTGCTGTAGCTTGCTTAACAGCTCGCCAGCCGTTCTCACGCCCAGTATGGATTACACGTGATTGCACAAAGGTTAGAAAGGGTACCGTATCCCTGGATAACATGTATGGATAGCGTACACATTCAAAATATATGTATATACAGCATGAGGCAGGCTCAGACGGTGTTAGGCCCAGTATGGATTGCACGTGATTGCACAAAGGTTAGAAATGGTACCGTATCCCCGGATAACATGTATGGATAGCGTACACATTCAAAATATATGTCTCAGGAGGCAGGCTCAGACGGTGTTAGGCCCAGTATGGATTGCACGTGATTGCACAAAGGTTAGAAAGGGTACCGTAAACCTGGATAACATGTATGGATAGCGTACACATTCAAAATATATGTCTATACAGCAGGAGGCAGGCTCAGACGGTGTCAGGCACAGTATGGATTTGACGGCCCAGATTACACAGCGGAGGATCAGGGAGAGGTAAAGATTGCAAATGCTGGGGCCCTGCCCAAGCAAGGGGGGCCCACTCGTGGGCGTCGGTACTGGCACTGGGCCCCTCATAGTACAGCGGTGTGTCTGACGGCGGGTGTGCACCACCACCGTCAGAGACATTTGATTGCACTATGAGGGACCCTGTGCCAGTGCCCGTGCCCAAGAGTCAGCCTACCCACCTGTCCAGGGCAACGGCACTCGCACGGTGTCGTGTGGTAAGTGGTGACCCCGGCCATGGGGGGGGAGGCAGCACAGTTAGGGAGTTTTAGAAAGTGGCATATGTTGATGTTGGACATTCAGCTGATGCAAAAGGCGAAATAGGTGAAGTACCAGGAAGAGGTGGACCAAAGCAAGCCATTTTTCTGTCACCCTATGTGTCATCAGGGGAAGGTGGGACAAAATCCTTGGAAACCCATGCGTGGTTCATTTTAATGAAGGTTAGATCATCCACATTTTGGGTTGACAGACGGGTCCTTTTTTCTGTCAGGATTGATCCAGCTGCACTGAAGACTCTTTCCGATAGCACACTTGCAGCTGGGCAAGCGAGCTCCTGTAAGGCACATTGGGCCAATTCAGGCCAAGTGTCCAGTTTAGCGGCCCAATAGTCAAAGGGGAATGACCTGTGTGGGAGAACATTGATATGGGAGGAAAAGTAGTCAGCCTACCCACCTGTCCAGGGCAACGGCACTCGCACGGTGTCGTGTGGTAAGAGGTGACCCCGGCCATGGGGGGGGGAGGCAGCACAGTTAGGGAGTTTTAGAAAGTGGCATATGTTGATGTTGGACATTCAGCTGATGCAAAAGGCGAAATAGGTGAAGTACCAGGAAGAGGTGGACCAAAGCAAGCCATTTTTCTGTCACCCTATGTGTCATCAGGGGAAGGTGGGACAAAATCCTTGGAAACCCATGCGTGGTTCATTTTAATGAAGGTTAGATCATCCACATTTTGGGTTGACAGACGGGTCCTTTTTTCTGTCAGGATTGATCCAGCTGCACTGAAGACTCTTTCCGATAGCACACTTGCAGCTGGGCAAGCGAGCTCTGTAAGGCATATTTGGCCAATTCAGGCCAAGTGTCCAGTTTAGCGGCCCAATAGTCAAAGGGGAATGACCTGTGTGGGAGAACATCGATATGGGAGGAAAAGTAGTTTGTAACCATAGTTGACAACTGCTGTCTCCTGTCACTTTCCATCGATGCAGTATTACCAGTTGTGTGAGCGGTATTTGAAAAATCAGTCCACAACATTGTCATGAAACCCCTGTCTCCAACGCCACTTCTGCTGTGTGCACCACGAACACCTCTGCCAAGCTGCCCCCAGCCCGTACGGCTCGTGTGAGAACCATCACCGCTGCTGTGTGCTGGGAATGCCTCAAGCAACCGATTTACCAGAGTTGCTTGTTTATTAGCCAATATTAGGTCAAGGTTCTCCTGTGGCATGATGGTTTGTAATTTGCCTTTATAGCGTGGATCCAGGATGCTGGCCAACCAGTAGTCGTCATCGTTCATCATTTTGGCAATGCGGGGGTCCCTTTTTAGGATCCGCAAGGCATAATCTGACATGTGGGCCAATGTTCCCGGTGTCAATGATGCACTGCGAGTGCTGGGTGGAGGAGCACTTTCTGGCAAATCCACATCCCTCCAGTCACGCACAAACCCTGTACCAGACCTTGCCACGCCAACATTTTCACTTGCCCCACGAGATGCATCCTCCTCCCCTAAGTAATCATCCCCATCATCATCCTCCTCCTCCTCTTCTTCCTCCACCTCGTCCAGGAGAGGTCCCTGAGCAGACAATGGCTGAATGTCATCAAGGATTCCCTCCTCCTCTTCCTCCTCATCAACATTGGCTGCAGACGCCTGCTCCTTAAGGTGCGTCAAAGTTTGCATGAGCAGACGCATAAGTGGGATGCTCATGCTTAGGATGGCGTCGTCTGTGCTTACCAGCCGTGTGCATTCCTCAAAACACTGAAGGACTTTACAAAGGTCTTTCAGCTTCGACCACTGCACACCTGTCAACTCCATGTCTGCTCTCAAAGTGCCTGGCCGTGTATCCTCCCACAAATGCATTATGGCCTGCCTCTGCTCGCACAGCCGCTCCACCATGTGCAGGGTGGAGTTCCACCTTGTTGCAATGTCGATAATGAGGCGGTGGTTGGGAAGGTGGAGCAATCGCTGCAGCTTCTGCATACGAACGGAGTGTACAGGCGACCGGCGGATGTGCGCGCACAGTCTTCGCACCTTCTGGAGCAGGGCTGTTAACTCCGGATAATTTTTGAGGAAGCACTGCACCACCAGGTTCAAGGTGTGAGCCAAGCAAGGTATGTGGCTGAGTTTTGAAAGGGCTATGGCTGCCACAAAATTACGGCCGTGATCACTAACTACCTTGCCTGCCTCAAGATGTACACTGCCCAGCCATGACTCAGTTTGTCGCTTCAAGTACTCGGCCAGCACCTCGGCGCCCAAACACATCATCTGCAACACAGCCTGCTGACACTTTCCACTAGCTGCTCGATAGGGGGACACATCGTGTGCAACAGTGGCAGCTGCAGATGGAGTGCTCGTACGACTGCGCTCTGTGGACGAGCTTTCGCTTCTGGAGGAGGAGGAGGAGTAGGGTCGAACGCCTACAGCCAACTGTTTCCTATACCGTGGGCTAGGCAGCACTGTCCCACCACCGCTGTCCCCTGTGGACCCTGCATCCACCACATTAACCCAGTGCGCAGTGATGGACACGTAACGGCCCTGGCCATGCCGACTGGACCATGCATCAGTTGTGAGGTGCACCTTTCCGCTCACTGACTGCTTGAGTGCATGGACAATGCGGTCTTTCACATGATGGTGGAGGGCTGGGATGGCTTTGCGAGAGAAGAAGTGGCGACTGGGTAGGTCATAGCGTGGTACTGCATAGGCCATGAGTTCGCGGAAAGCTGTGCTTTCCACCAACCGAAAGGGCATCATCTCAAACGAGATTAGTTTGGCAATGTGGGCGTTCAAAATGTACGCGGATGAGAGACTGAGTACTTTCTTGACCTACTCATAGTGTCTGGGAGGGTGAGCTGGACTTGAGAGCTGCATATGGTGGAAGTAGCGGTGGACAGGGCGGACTGAGAGAGGGTTGATGATGGTGATGGAGTTGGTGTTCTTTCTGATGGCCTAGAATCAGTCTTTCGTTGATATAACAGTGGGATTCCCAGACTGCTGTGGTCTTGCAACGACACCTCAACATTTGCTGCTGTGCTAACCGGTGGGCTTACAGTGGGGGAAACAATGTAGCGTTGCTGACTACCTTCTTTGTGATCAGTTGCACATGTGGCACTTGAGGTTTGGTGTTGTGTCGACGCTTGCAAGTGCATGCTGGTTAAATGTCTAAGCATGCAACTGGTATTCAAATTTTTCAGATTTTTCCCTCGGCTAAAGGTCTTTGCGCACTTCTTACAGATAACCTTGGCCTGATCATGAGGATTTTGGTCAAAAAAGTGCCACACTGCACTCTTCCTACTTTGGCAGACATTTTGCGGCCTAGCACGCTGTGATCTTTTGACCCTCTGGACAAGCTGTCCAGCAACTCTTTTGATGTTTGGAACCTGTCTTTGGAGTACTCCGGGCCTGCCAGATAACAGCTGTTGCGATGTCGATGTCTGCTGTGGATGCTCCTCATCTGAGCTATTGGAAGCAGCACCCTCTTCCCCCAATGGATGCCAATCTGGGTCAACAACTGGGTCATCCATCACCTCCTCTTCTATGTCATGTGCACCTTCCTCTGTGTCACCGTGTATGGTGGTATAGTGTGCGGGAAGGGACACCTGAGTCTCATCAGGGTCAGAATCTGGCTCTGTACACTGCGAGGACAATGTAGTGCTCTGAGTGAATGTACCAGCAGAATCATCCATCAGCGGCTGTGCATCAGTGCACTCCATGTCAGATTCATCTTGGCCTGGGTAATTCACCATTTCACTTGATAATCCAGGCATGGTATGTGAAAACAGCTAAATGGAGTAATCAGTAGTATGGCCTGCGTCATCCTTCAATCTTGGTTGGGGTGAAGGACACAAGGAAAGGTGTGGTTCATGAACATGAGCCTCCAATGACGACTCAGTGCTTTTACTTTTTACAACTGAAGAAGAGGAGGCGATAGAGCTGGAGGCTGAGTCAGAATGTAAGACAAAACTTTTCCTGATGCTCTGGCTTTAAAAGCGGTTTGCCAACTCCTAGAAAACTAAGCGTTCGAGGCCTTATGTAGCCAGACGATGACGCAGGGTCAGCACCTCCTGCATTCGGTCCTATTTTGCTCTTGCCACTACCATCAGATCCACCACCAACACCATCATTACCAGCTGCCAACCCCCGCCCAATTCCACGGCCTCTTCCACCAGCCTTCCTCATTTTTGGTAGAAATGTAGACAAAATCCAACAAACTATATAGTAATGTAAAACAAGGTACAAGGTGTCTATAGGACAGGGGAGATTTTGAATTTCTGCAGACACTTGTGGACACTGGACACTTTTGGATTGTGTGAGGCCCACTGATATCTGAGCGCTATGTGACAGGCTCGATGGCACAGCTGTGACAAAAGTGACTAGAGGATAAGGGAGATTTTGAATCTCTGCACACACTTTTGGACACTGGACACTTTTGGATTGTGTGAGGCCCACTGATATCTTAGCGCTATGTGACAGGCTCGATGGCACAGCTGTGACAAAAGTGACTAGAGGATAAGGGAGATTTTGAATCTCAGCACACACTTTTGGACACTGGACACTTTTGGATTGTGTGAGGCCCACTGATATCTGAGCGCTATGTGACAGGCTCGATGGCACAGCTGTGACAAAAGTGACTAGAGGATAAGGGAGATTTTGAATCTCTGCACACACTTTTGGACACTGGACACTTTTGGATTGTGTGAGGCCCACTGATATCTGAGCGCTATGTGACAGGCTCGATGGCACAGCTGTGACAAAAGTGACTAGAGGATAAGGGAGATTTTGAATCTCTGCACACACTTTTGGACACTGGACACTTTTGGATTGTGTGAGGCCCACTGATACCTGAGCGCTATGTGACAGGCTCGATGGCACAGCTGTGACAAAAGTGACTAGAGGATAAGGGAGATTTAGAATCTCTGCACACACTTTTGGACACTGGACACTTTTGGATTGTGTGAGGCCCACTGATATCTGAGCGCTATGTGACAGGCTCGATGGCACAGCTGTGACAAAAGTGACTAGAGGATAAGGGAGATTTTGAATTTCTGCACACACTTGTGGACACTGGACACTTTTGGATTGTGTGAGGCCCACTGATATCTGAGCGCTATGTGACAGGCTCGATGGCACAGCTGTGACCAAAGTGACTAGAGGATAAGGGAGATTTTGAATTTCTGCACACACTTGTGGACAGTGGACACTTTTGGATTGTGTGAGGCCCACTGATATCTGAGCGCTATGTGACAGGCTCGATGGCACAGCTGTGACAAAAGTGACTAGAGGATAAGGGAGATTTTGAATCTCTGCACACACTTTTGGACACTGGACACTTTTGGATTGTGTGAGGCCCACTGATATCTGAGCGCTATGTGACAGGCTCGATGGCACAGCTGTGACAAAAGTGACTAGAGGATAAGGGAGATTTTGAATCTCTGCACACACTTTTGGACACTGGACACTTTTGGATTGTGTGAGGCCCACTGATATCTGAGCGCTATGTGACAGGCTCGATGGCACAGCTGTGACAAAAGTGACTAGAGGATAAGTGAGATTTTGAATCTCTGCACACACTTTTGGACACTGGACACTTTTGGATTGTGTGAGGCCCACTGATATCTGAGCGCTATGTGACAGGCTCGATGGCACAGCTTTGACAAAAGTGACTAGAGGATAAGGGAGATTGGATTGCTTTTAAAAAAGCAGTTTGCGTAGCAGTGGGTAAACAGCAATGCAGGAATGTCAGGAAGCCTTAGAAGGCAGCCCAACAACCAACACCACTGATACACCACTATATAGCCTCCCCTTGCACTGCACACACAGTGACTGGTGTGTTGTGCAGGCCAAATTGCTAGCAGCAGAAGCAGTTTTTTTTTCTTCTCAGCAGGACAAAATAAAAAAATTGGGATTGCTTTTAAAAAAGCAGTTTGCGGAGCAGTGGGTAAACAGCAATGCAGGAATGTCAGGAAGCCTTAGAAGGCAGCCCAACAACCAACACCACTGATACACCACTATATAGCCTCCCCTTGCACTGCACACACAGTGACTGGTGTGTTGTGCAGGCCAAATCGCTGGCAGCAGAAGCAGTTTTTTTGTCTTCTTCCCTGCCTAACGCTCTCCCTACAGAATCAGCAGCAACCTCTCCCTATACTAAGATCGGCAGAAGTAAGATGGCGGTCGGCGTGCACGCCCTTTTATACCCCCTGTGACGCCCACCAAAGCAAGCCAATCACTTGCATGCCCTTCTGAAAGATGGTGGTGACCCGTGCCTATGTCATCACGTTGCCCACAGTGTCCGTGGAAAACTGCCACCCCTCAACGGGCCTAATGTCAACTGTCGTGGAATCTTACCAGGACCCACATCCGCTCTCACCAATTTGTCCTTCAAGTTAGCTCCACGTCTATAAGATAAAATAGGTCTATTAGTGAATTCAGAGACCTTTGGTAACCCTTTCTGTAATAGACCCCAGTGCTTATTCAAAATACCACCGATCTTATTACTAATGGGGCAAAAAGTTGATACAAACGGTACCCGTTTAGTAGCAGTTTTATCACTTTTACGGTAAAGATCCCCACCGGTCAAATTGATAGCCCTCTCCTTGAATTGTGTAACTTTTCCCACAGGATAGCCCCTATTAGTAAATCTATGGCACATTTCATCAAGTCTGCTAACCAATTTGTTCTCATCTTTAACTATCCTCCGCACTCTCAACATCTGACTCCAGGGTAATGATTCCACCATCTTCCTGGGATGGTTGCTGTTGTATAGCAAAAGACTATTTCTGTCTGTTTCCTTCACATAAAGGTCTGTATTAAGCATATTTCCTTCTTTATATACCAATGTGTCTAAAAATTGAACTTGAGTTAAAGATTCCGTTAAAGTAAATTTCAACTCTGGATAAATATCATTTAACTCAGTTTGAAATTTATATAGGTCTTCCACACTGCCGTCCAAAACACAAAAGACATCGTCGATGTAACGCCACCAGGCCCGGACGGAGCCCCAGTAGATGGACTTGTACACAAAACGATCCTCGAATACCGCCATGTAGATGTTGGCATAAGTGGGGGCCACATTGGACCCCATGGCGGTACCCCTAACCTGCAGGAAAAAATCATCCCCAAAAAGAAAATTTTTTTTTGGTTTTTTGATAGTGTTTTTGATAGTGTTTTTGATTTTTTATTTCTTTTTTAGGTTGGTGCGTTGACATGACCGGGGGACATGGGGACTGAACAGTCCAGAAATTCTGTGGATTTTGATTGAATCGACATATACGCTTTTTTGGCTCATTCCCCGTGCCCTCTTGTCTGTACACTGTGGTGTTATAATAAAGTTTCCTCTTTTTTCTGTTGCTTTGTTTACATATTTTTTATATAGGTCTCTGACACTTGAGTGTATTTTTTATAAGTATCAATATATGATTGACCGGGTTTTAGACCATTGGACTATGGTAGCTGAACTTTCCCTTTGTGGACACTAGTATAAGATCTCCCTTTCTGAGAGTCACGTACCAAAATATATATATGTGGCTATGGACACATTGCTATATGAGTCAATATCGGTCTCCACTTATTTTGTGGAATACTGATTGACATTATTAGAAGATGGGGATTGTTAGTCCCTCCCTGTTTAGAACTATGTTGCTGTCATTATTTTGGTAGCTTGACTGACTATATATCTAAATCGTTTTGGGTCTCTTATATATTGCTTTCCTCACCAGTCATTTATTAGGTACACTGTATGCCCTTCTGAATCGCTATAAACCCGCTTGATATAACTTCTTTATTTATGTGGATGCATATGTTTAAAATTCGGCGATTGCGGTCATGTGTTCTCTCCATGAGACCGCTCTATGATGTGGTTGGTGGAGTTATGATCATGTGACTTGTCACGTGACCGTCTGCAGTGGATTGTGGGCATCTTGATTATATACCATTTGGTACTATGGAGCTCTGGTGCGCTTGCGCGATCCCCAGTTGCGGTATCACGTGGGTGAGTTATATCATTTTCTATGCGATAGCGGGTGACGTCATCCGATTGCTCATGGGGCGATGACATGGAACGCTAGTGAAGGGAAGTTCAGTGTTCAGGTCTGTTGATAAGTTTGATAGGCTATTGATTTTTGGCGCCTGATAAAAAGTTGTAATCATTGGCTGAGGTGGTTGGTTGCTAACACCCTATGTATGAATGTTGTTTATTGGTGGGGGGTTGCTAGGCGATACAGGAAGGTGAACATCCCTCTAGTTGCCGTTTATTTTTATCATCACCATGTGGTAATTTATTGTATAATTTTTGTTTAATGTTATATGTCTATCTGTGCACCATATTATTATGTATGTATAATGTATATTTTATATGTCTTATTTGTATTATTTAATGCTATTGCATACAATGTGGGCGGATATCTGTTACTGATTGGCCACATTGGCCTATTTAAGACTGCCATATCTTGCTATATGCTATGCTTGATAAAGACCATGTGATGGTCGAAACGTCGCATTTTGTCATGGCACAATAAATGTTTATATATTCTTCACCTGGATGAGATGCTGTTCTTCTTCATTACTTGGATTTTGTGTCCAACTGGGTCTTTGGACTTTGAACGTGCCTCTCTTGGATCAAGGAATTGCTGTCAGCCATTTTTTCGTTTATGTTGATTGATTTGGACCCTGGCAGACCTGCACCGGATCCCTATTATGGACACTACTATACCAGAGGTGGGTGAACTGGACAATGTCATGACTTTTTCTTATACCGAAGATGATGCACTACGGATCCTTTCTGGATCCCATACAGATATGTCATTTCTGAATAAACCCACTGCAGATATGCTTAAAAAAAGATTTGAGAATGAGAAAAGGAAACTCATTTCTTTTGAGCTGCATGTAACAACCCTTTGTGAATATTAAAAATTACATAGAATTCCACGTGGGTTGAGACCACATTTACGTCCGACTTTACTTGCGGACAATGCTCTTTTCTGCAGTAGGTTTGAGTCAATTACAAATAAATATGCATTCGACTTAATGCTTCTCAATATTGAGTTTCTCCGATTAGAGATGGAAGTGGTCAGTAAGTCTATCATGGACCTTGAACAGCAATTAATATCACAGATGACGACACAGGAGGTGGAACTTTATAAGACCCAGTTGGATGAAAAACTATTGAAATATCGTGCTCATATTGAAAGGACAAAGAGGACTAAGTGGTTCCGTGATGCAGAGGACTATCGAATTGGTCGCGTTTTTTCGTGGCAAGTGGTGGCTGGTGTTCCCTCTTACTATAGGAGGGATAGACCGAGACAAACACGTAACCGGAGGAAACCACAAGATAAACGACAACAAAATTTTGGTTTTACTACAGCTGAGTCAGATTCCACTGATGATTCCAATTTGGGAGCCTCTTCTTCCTCTCTTTTTTTAGGGAAGGACACAGTCGACAAAGTAACGGGAAGAGAAGGAATCGTAGAGGTGGCAGGAAACACAGGAGAAAGAAGGGCTGTGCACAAACAGGGGAGGACATATATCCCCCCAATGAAAACTCGCCACATGGAGGGGAATAGGAAGGGCCCATAGGACATGATAATTTGGTGGTAAATATTTCATCTTGTGAATTAACAGAGGTTGATTATGATGTCCTCTCGAAGGGATTGTCTTTTTGCCCTGTAAATTCCCCCAACTGGTTTGAGATTGAGTGTGATTTGTTTGCATTCTTTAGAAGGCTACGTTTGACATCTTATTTTTTTGATAAACAACAGGTCTCGAGTATATTATCAGAGGGTGATGGATCTATGTTTACACTTCATGGTGTGGGTTTATACACCAAGAGTAATTTTCAACCCCCTGTTAAAAACAACTTTGTGGAGTCTTATATACAGCTTGTAGAGAGGGACATTACACTTTTGAAGAAAAATACATGTTTTACAGTTAGAGGTAATCTTAGTCCTGTTGAAAGAAAGGCTTTACAGAAATTATCTGATAATACAGCTCTCACAATCAAGAGTGCAGATAAAGGTGGTGCTGTAGTTGTCATGGACATTGACAAATACAAGGCTGAAATTTTGACTCAATTAGCGGATAGTGATGTCTATATGAGATTGGCTTGTGATCCTACCTCTGGTTTTCTTGCTGAGTTGCGACTTCTGGTAGATGAGGCCCATGTGAATGGGCTCATAGATGAGAAGTTGTCTGATTTCTTAATTGTTGACAATCCAGTAATACCAATTTTGTATACTTTGCCGAAGATCCACAAGGATCTTTTAAACCCTCCCGGACGTCCCATTGTATCTGGGAGGGGTTCACTTTTCAACAAAGTAGCTATTTTTCTGGATAAGGTCCTATGATGATTTGCAATAGCAGCACGATCCTATATTCTTGATACGAATGATTTCCTTGACAAGATTAAAAATGTTCAGGTTGATTCCAACACGGTGCTGGCCTCTTTTGATGTGGTCTCACTGTATACTTCCATTCAGCATGAGAGGGGTCTTGAGGCTGTTGATGTGGTGCTATCAGGCTCTGACGTGGCCCCGGAATGTGCACAGATGATCCTCTCCCTGTTAGGCTTCATCCTTAGGAAGAATTATTTTCTTTTTGGGGATGATTTTTTCCTGCAGGTTAGGGGTACCGCCATGGGGTCCAATGTGGCCCCCACTTATGCCAACATCTATATGGCGGTATTCGAGGATCGTTTTGTGTACAAGTCCATCTACTGGGGCTCCGTCCGGGCCTGGTGGCGTTACATCGACGATGTCTTTTGTGTTTGGGACGGCAGTGTGGAAGACCTATATAAATTTCAAACTGAGTTAAATGATATTTATCCAGAGTTGAAATTTACTTTAACGGAATCTTTAACTCAAGTTCAATTTTTAGACACATTGGTATATAAAGAAGGAAATATGCTTAATACAGACCTTTATGTGAAGGAAACAGACAGAAATAGTCTTTTGCTATACAACAGCAACCATCCCAGGAAGATGGTGGAATCATTACCCTGGAGTCAGATGTTGAGAGTGCGGAGGATAGTTAAAGATGAGAACAAATTGGTTAGCAGACTTGATGAAATGTGCCATAGATTTACTAATAGGGGCTATCCTGTGGGAAAAGTTACACAATTCAAGGAGAGGGCTATCAATTTGACCGGTGGGGATCTTTACCGTAAAAGTGATAAAACTGCTACTAAACGGGTACCGTTTGTATCAACTTTTTGCCCCATTAGTAATAAGATCGGTGGTATTTTGAATAAGCACTGGGGTCTATTACAGAAAGGGTTACCAGAGGTCTCTGAATTCACTAATAGACCTATTTTATCTTATAGACGTGGAGCTAACTTGAAGGACAAATTGGTGAGAGTGGATGTGGGTCCTGGTAAGATTCCACGACAGTTGACATTAGGCCCGTTGAGGGGTGGCAGTTTTCCATGCCTTGGTTGTGCATGCTGCGGTAATATGATCAAGGGTGATAGTTTTTATCACCCGCACACTGGTAAGAGATTTTCAATAAAGGAATATTACACTTGTACCTCTAGTTTTGTTATTTATGTGATCACTTGTCCATGTGGATTGTTTTATGTGGGCGAGACAACTATGGAGGTCAAAGCCCGTATCAGTAAACATAAGAGTACAATTAGAACTCAACTTCTTGATTTACCGATACCAAAGCATTTTGTAGAATTCAGACATTCTGTGAATCAGTTGCGATTCAGGGTGATCGATGGGGTCCCTTTGTTGAGACGAGGTGGAGATAGGACGTTGTTGTTGAAAAGAAAGGAGTTGAAGTGGATTTCAACTCTAGATACATTGCAGCCGAAGGGCTTGAACCTTGAGTATAACTTGCAAATTTGTATTAACTAATCCATAGTAGCCTCAACAGCATCATTCTTTTGGTTTTTTGATAGCGTTTTTGATTTTTTGATTTTTTATTTCTTTTTTAGGTTGGTGCGTTGACATGACCGGGGGACATGGGGACTGAACAGTCCTGAAATTCTGTGGATTTTGATTGAATCGACATATACGCTTTTTTGGCTCATTCCCCGTGCCCTCTTGTCTGTACACTGTGGTGTTATAATAAAGTTTCCTCTTTTTTCTGTTGCTTTGTTTACATATTTTTTATATAGGTCTCTGACACTTGAGTGTATTTTTTATAAGTATCAATATATGATTGACCGGGTTTTAGACCATTGGACTATGGTAGCTGAACTCTCCCTTTGTGGACACTAGTATAAGATCTCCCTTTATGAGAGTCACGTACCAAAATATATATATGTGGCTATGGACACATTGCTATATGAGTCAATATCGGTCTCCACTTATTTTGTGGAATACTGATTGACATTATTAGAAGATGGGGATTGTTCGTCCCTCCCTGTTTAGAACTATGTTGCTGCCATTATTTTGGTAGCTTGACTGACTATATATCTAAATCGTTTTGGGTCTCTTATATATTGCTTCCCTCACCAGTCATTTATTAGGTACACTGTATGCCCTTCTGAATCGCTATAAACCCGCTTGATATAACTTCTTTATTTATGTGGATGCATATGTTTAAAATTCGGCGATTGCGGTCATGTGTTCTCTCCATGAGACCGCTCTATGATGTGGTTGGTGGAGTTATGATTAGAATTGAGCGAAACAGGTCGAAAAAATTCAAAAGTCGCCGACTTTTGGCAAAGTCGGGTTTCATGAAACGAAACCCGACCCTAGGATGAGGTCGGCCACGAGGTCGGCGACTTACACGCCAAAGTCGCGTTTCAAAAGTTTGTTTTGCGCTCTTTTTCAGCCAATCAGGATCCACGGACACTGTGGGCAACGTGATGACCTAGGCACGGGTCACCACCATCTTTCAGAAGGGCATGCAAGTGATTGGCTTGCTTTGGTGGGCGTCACAGGGGGTATAAAAGGGCGTGCACGCCGACCGCCATCTTACTTCTGCCGATCTTAGTATAGGGAGAGGTTGCTGCTGATTCTGTAGGGAGAGCGTTAGACAGGGAAGAAGACAAAAAAACTGCTTCAGCTGCCAGCGATTTGGCCTGCACAACACACAAGTCACTGTGTGTGCAGTGCAAGGGGAGGCTATATTGTGGTGTATCAGTGGTGTTGGTTGTTGGGCTGCCTTCTAAGGCTTCCTGACACGCTGGCATTGCTGTTTACCCACTGCTCCGCAAACTGCTTTTTTAAAAGCAATCCAATCTCCCTTATCCTCTAGTCACTTTTGTCACAGCTGTGCCATCGAGCGTGTCACATAGCGCTCAGATATCAGTGGGCCTCACACAATCCACAAGTGTCCAGTGTCCAAAAGTGCACGCAGAGATTCAAAATCTCCATTATCCTCTCGTCACTTTGGTCACAGGCAGCTGTGCCATCGAGCGTGTCACATAGCGCTCAGATATCAGTGGGCCTCACACAATCTACAAGTGTCCAGTGTCCAAAAGTGTACGCAGAGATTCAAAATCTCCATTATCCTCTCGTCACTTTGGTCACAGGCAGCTGTGCCATCGAGCGTGTCACATAGCGCTCAGATATCAGTGGGCCTCACACAATCCACAAGTGTCCAGTGTCCAAAAGTGTATGCAGAGATTCAAAATCTCCATTATCCTCTCGTCACTTTGGTCACAGGCAGCTGTGCCATCGAGCATGTCACATAGCGCTCAGATATCAGTGGGCCTCACACAATCTACAAGTGTCCAGTGTCCAAAAGTGTACGCAGAGATTCAAAATCTCCATTATCCTCTCGTCACTTTGGTCACAGGCAGCTGTGCCATCGAGCGTGTCACATAGCGCTCAGATATCAGTGGGCCTCACACAATCCACAAGTGTCCAGTGTCCAAAAGTGTACGCAGAGATTCAAAATCTCCATTATCCTCTCGTCACTTTGGTCACAGGCAGCTGTGCCATCGAGCGTGTCACATAGCGCTCAGATATCAGTGGGCCTCACACAATCTACAAGTGTCCAGTGTCCAGAAGTGTACGCAGAGATTCAAAATCTCCATTATCCTCTCGTCACTTTGGTCACAGGCAGCTGTGCCATCAAGCGTGTCACATAGCGCTAAGATATCAGTGGGCCTCACACAATCCACAAGTGTCCAGTGTCCAAAAGTGTACGCAGAGATTCAAAATCTCCATTATCCTCTCGTCACTTTGGTCACAGGCAGCTGTGCCATCGAGTGTGTCACATAGCGCTCAGATATCAGTGGGCCTCACACAATCTACAAGTGTCCAGTGTCCAAAAGTGTACGCAGAGATTCATAATCTCCATTATCCTCTCGTCACTTTGGTCACAGGCAGCTGTGCCATCGAGCGTGTCACATAGCGCTCAGATATCAGTGGGCCTCACACAATCCACAAGTGTCCAGTGTCCAAAAGTGTACGCAGAGATTCAAAATCTCCATTATCCTCTCGTCACTTTGGTCACAGGCAGCTGTGCCATCGAGCGTGTCACATAGCGCTCAGATATCAGTGGGCCTCACACAATCCACAAGTGTCCAGTGTCCAAAAGTGTACGCAGAGATTCAAAATCTCCATTATCCTCTCGTCACTTTGGTCACAAGCAGCTGTGCCATCGAGCGTGTCACATAGCGCTCAGATATCAGTGGGCCTCACACAATCCACAAGTGTCCAGTGTCCAAAAGTGTACGCAGAGATTCAAAATCTCCATTATCCTCTCGTCACTTTGGTCACAGGCAGCTGTGCCATCGAGCGTGTCACATAGCGCTCAGATATCAGTGGGCCTCACACAATCTACAAGTGTCCAGTGTCCAAAAGTGTACGCAGAGATTCAAAATCTCCATTATCCTCTCGTCACTTTGGTCACAGGCAGCTGTGCCATCGAGCGTGTCACATAGCGCTCAGATATCAGTGGGCCTCACACAATCCACAAGTGTCCAGTGTCCAAAAGTGTACGCAGAGATTCAAAATCTCCATTATCCTCTCGTCACTTTGGTCACAGGCAGCTGTGCCATCGAGCGTGTCACATAGCGCTCAGATATCAGTGGGCCTCACACAATCTACAAGTGTCCAGTGTCCAAAAGTGTACGCAGAGATTCAAAATCTCCATTATCCTCTCGTCACTTTGGTCACAGGCAGCTGTGCCATCGAGCGTGTCACATAGCGCTCAGATATCAGTGGGCCTCACACAATCCACAAGTGTCCAGTGTCCAAAAGTGTACGCAGAGATTCAAAATCTCCATTATCCTCTCGTCACTTTGGTCACAGGCAGCTGTGCCATCGAGCGTGTCACATAGCGCTCAGATATCAGTGGGCCTCACACAATCCACAAGTGTCCAGTGTCCAAAAGTGTACGCAGAGATTCAAAATCTCCATTATCCTCTCGTCACTTTGGTCACAGGCAGCTGTGCCATCGAGCGTGTCACATAGCGCTCAGATATCAGTGGGCCTCACACAATCCACAAGTGTCCAGTGTCCAAAAGTGTACGCAGAGATTCAAAATCTCCATTATCCTCTCGTCACTTTGGTCACAGGCAGCTGTGCCATCGAGCGTGTCACATAGCGCTCAGATATCAGTGGGCCTCACACAATCTACAAGTGTCCAGTGTCCAAAAGTGTACGCAGAGATTCAAAATCTCCATTATCCTCTCGTCACTTTGGTCACAGGCAGCTGTGCCATCGAGCGTGTCACATAGCGCTCAGATATCAGTGGGCCTCACACAATCTACAAGTGTCCAGTGTCCAAAAGTGTACGCAGAGATTCAAAATCTCCATTATCCTCTCGTCACTTTGGTCACAGGCAGCTGTGCCATCGAGCGTGTCACATAGCGCTCAGATATCAGTGGGCCTCACACAATCCACAAGTGTCCAGTGTCCAAAAGTGTACGCAGAGATTCAAAATCTCCATTATCCTCTCGTCACTTTGGTCACAGGCAGCTGTGCCATCGAGCGTGTCACATAGCGCTCAGATATCAGTGGGCCTCACACAATCCACAAGTGTCCAGTGTCCAAAAGTGTACGCAGAGATTCAAAATCTCCATTATCCTCTTGTCACTTTGGTCACAGGCAGCTGTGCCATCGAGCGTGTCACATAGCGCTCAGATATCAGTGGGCCTCACACAATCTACAAGTGTCCAGTGTCCAAAAGTGTACGCAGAGATTCAAAATCTCCATTATCCTCTCGTCACTTTGGTCACAGGCAGCTGTGCCATCGAGCGTGTCACATAGCGCTCAGATATCAGTGGGCCTCACACAATCTACAAGTGTCCAGTGTCCAAAAGTGTACGCAGAGATTCAAAATCTCCATTATCCTCTCGTCACTTTGGTCACAGGCAGCTGTGCCATCGAGCGTGTCACATAGCGCTCAGATATCAGTGGGCCTCACACAATCCACAAGTGTCCAGTGTCCAAAAGTGTACGCAGAGATTCAAAATCTCCATTATCCTCTCGTCACTTTGGTCACAGGCAGCTGTGCCATCGAGCGTGTCACATAGCGCTCAGATATCAGTGGGCCTCACACAATCCACAAGTGTCCAGTGTCCAAAAGTGTACGCAGAGATTCAAAATCTCCATTATCCTCTTGTCACTTTGGTCACAGGCAGCTGTGCCATCGAGCGTGTCACATAGCGCTCAGATATCAGTGGGCCTCACACAATCTACAAGTGTCCAGTGTCCAAAAGTGTACGCAGAGATTCAAAATCTCCATTATCCTCTCGTCACTTTGGTCACAGGCAGCTGTGCCATCGAGCGTGTCACATAGCGCTCAGATATCAGTGGGCCTCACACAATCTACAAGTGTCCAGTGTCCAAAAGTGTACGCAGAGATTCAAAATCTCCATTATCCTCTCGTCACTTTGGTCACAGGCAGCTGTGCCATCGAGCGTGTCACATAGCGCTCAGATATCAGTGGGCCTCACACAATCCACAAGTGTCCAGTGTCCAAAAGTGTACGCAGAGATTCAAAATCTCCATTATCCTCTCGTCACTTTGGTCACAGGCAGCTGTGCCATCGAGCGTGTCACATAGCGCTCAGATATCAGTGGGCCTCACACAATCCACAAGTGTCCAGTGTCCAAAAGTGTACGCAGAGATTCAAAATCTCCATTATCCTCTCGTCACTTTGGTCACAGGCAGCTGTGCCATCGAGCATGTCACATAGCGCTCAGATATCAGTGGGCCTCACACAATCTACAAGTGTCCAGTGTCCAAAAGTGTACGCAGAGATTCAAAATCTCCATTATCCTCTCGTCACTTTGGTCACAGGCAGCTGTGCCATCGAGCGTGTCACATAGAGCTCAGATATCAGTGGGCCTCACACAATCTACAAGTGTCCAGTGTCCAAAAGTGTACGCAGAGATTCAAAATCTCCATTATCCTCTCGTCACTTTGGTCACAGGCAGCTGTGCCATCGAGCGTGTCACATAGCGCTCAGATATCAGTGGGCCTCACACAATCCAAAAGTGTCCACTGTCCACAAGTGTGTTCAGAAATTCTAAATCTCCCCTGTCCTATAGACACCTTTTACCTTGTTTTACATTACTATATAGTTTGTTGGATTTTGTCTACACTTCTACCAAAAATGAGGAAGGCTGGTGGAAGAGGCCGTGGAATTGGGCGGGGGTTGGCAGCTGGTAATGATGGTGTTGGTGGTGGATCTTATGGTAGTGGCAAGAGCAAAATAGGACCGAATGCAGGAGGTGCTGACCCTGCGTCATCGTCTGGCTACAAAAGGCCTCGAACGCTTAGTTTTCTAGGAGTTGGCAAACCGCTTTTAAAGGCAGAGCATCAGGAAAAAGTTTTGTCTTACATTGCTGACTCAGCCTCCAGCTCTATCGCCTCCTCTTCTTCAGTTGTAAAAAGTAAAAGCACTGAGTCGTCATTGGAGGCTCATGTTCATGAAGCACACCTTTCCTTGTGTCCTTCACCCCAACCAAGATTGAAGGATGACGCAGGCCATACTACTGATTACTCCATGGAGCTGTTTTCACATACCATGCCTGGATTATCAAGTGAAATGGTGAATTACCCAGGCCAAGATGAATCTGACATGGAGTGCACTGATGCACAGCCGCTGATGGATGATTCTGCTGGTACATTCACTCAGAGCACTACATTGTCCTCGCAGTGTACAGAGCCAGATTTTGACCCTGATGAGACTCAGGTGCCCCTTCCCGCACACTATACCACCATACACGGTGACACAGAGAAAGGTGCACATGACATAGAAGAGGAGGTGATGGATGACCCAGTTGTTGACCCAGATTGGCATCCATTGGGAGAAGAGGGTGCTGCTTCCAATAGCTCAGATGAGGAGCATAAACAGCAGACATCGACATCGCAACAGCTGTTATCTGGCAAGCCCGGAGCACTCCAAAGACAGGTTCCAAACATCAAAAGAGTTGCTGGACAGCTTGTCCAGAGGGTCAAAAGATCACAACGTGCTAGGCCGCAAAATGTCTGCCAAAGTAGGAAGAGTGCAGTGTGGCACTTTTTTGAACAAAATCCTCATGATCAGGCCAAGGTTATCTGTAAGAAGTACGCAAAGACCTTTAGCCGAGGGAAAAATCTGAAAAATTTGAATACCAGTTGCATGCTTAGACATTTAACCAGCATGCACTTGCAAGCGTGGACACAACACCAAACCTCAAGTGCCACATGTGCAACTGATTTCAACGAAGGTAGTCAGCAACGCTACATTGTTTCCCCCACTGTAAGCCCACCGGTTAGCACAGCAGCAAATGTTGAGGTGTCGTTGCAAGGCCACAGCAGTCAGGGAATCCCACTGTTATATCAACGAAAGACTGATTCTAGGCCATCAGAAAGAACACCAACTCCATCACCATCATCAACCCTCTCTCAGTCCGCCCTGTCCACCTCTACTTCCACCATATGCAGCTCTCAAGTCCAGCTCACCCTCCCAGACACTATGAGTAGGTCAAGAAAGTACTCAGTCTCTCATCCGCGTACACTGGGTTTGAACGCCCACATTGCCAAACTAATCTCGTTTGAGATGATGCCCTTTCGGTTGGTGGAAAGCACAGCTTTCCGCGAACTCATGGCCTATGCAGTACCACGCTATGACCTACCCAGTCGCCACTTCTTCTCTCGCAAAGCCATCCCAGCCCTCCACCATCATGTGAAAGACCGCATTGTCCATGCACTCAAGCAGTCAGTGAGCGGAAAGGTGCACCTCACAACTGATGCATGGTCCAGTCGGCATGGCCAGGGCCGTTACGTGTCCATCACTGCGCACTGGGTTAATGTGGTGGATGCAGGGTCCACAGGGGACAGCGGTGGTGGGACAGTGCTGCCTAGCCCACGGTATAGGAAACAGTTGGCTGTAGGCGTTCGACCCTACTCCTCCTCCTCCTCCTCCTCCAGAAGCGAAAGCTCGTCCACAGAGCGCAGTCGTACGAGCACTCCATCTGCAGCTGCCACTGTTGCACACGATGTGTCCCCCTATCGAGCAGCTAGTGGAAAGCGTCAGCAGGCTGTGTTGCAGATGATGTGTTTGGGCGACAGACACACCGCCGAGGTGCTGGCCGAGTAATTGAAGCGACAAACTGAGTCATGGCTGGGCAGTGTACATCTTGAGGCAGGCAAGGTAGTTAGTGATAACGGCCGTAATATTGTGGCAGCCATAGCCCTTTCAAAACTCAGCCACATACCTTGCTTGGCTCACACCTTGAACCTGGTGGTGCAGTGCTTCCTCAAAAATTATCCGGAGTTAACAGCCCTGCTCCAGAAGGTGCGAAGACTGTGCGCGCACATCTGCCGGTCGCCTGTACACTCCGTTCGTATGCAGAAGCTGCAGCGATTGCTCCACCTTCCCAACCACCGCCTCATTATCGACATTGCAACAAGGTGGAACTCCACCCTGCACATGGTGGAGCGGCTGTGCGAGCAGAGGCAGGCCATAATGCATTTGTGGGAGGATACATGGCCAGGCACTTTGAGAGCAGACATGGAGTTGACAGGCGTGCAGTGGTCGAAGCTGAAAGACCTTTGTAAAGTCCTTCAGTGTTTTGTGGAATGCACACGGCTGGTAAGCGCAGACGACGCCATCCTAAGCATGAGCATCCCACTTATGCGTCTGCTCATGCAAACTTTGACGCACCTTAAGGAGCAGGCGTCTGCAGCCAATGTTGATGAGGAGGAAGAGGAGGAGGGAATCCTTGATGACATTCAGCCATTGTCTGCTCAGGGACCTCTCCTGGACGAGGTGGAGGAAGAAGAGGAGGAGGAGGAGGAGGATGATGGGGATGATTACTTAGGGGAGGAGGATGCATCTCGTGGGGCAAGTGAAAATGTTGGCGTGGCAAGGTCTGGTACAGGGTTTGTGCGTGACTGGAGGGATGTGGATTTGCCAGAAAGTGCTCCTCCACCCAGCACTCGCAGTGCATCATTGACACCGGGAACATTGGCCCACATGTCAGATTATGCATTGCGGATCCTAAAAAGGGACCCCCGCATTGCCAAAATGATGAACGATGACGACTACTGGTTGGCCAGCATCCTGGATCCACGCTATAAAGGCAAATTACAAAACATCATGCCACAGGAGAACCTTGACCTAATATTGGCTAATAAACAAGCAACTCTGGTAAATCGGTTGCTTGAGGCATTCCCAGCACACAGCAGCGGTGATGGTTCTCACACGAGCCGTACGGGCCGGGGGCAGCTTGGCAGAGGTGTTCGTGGTGCACACAGCAGAAGTGGCGTTGGAGACAGGGGTTTCATGACAATGTTGTGGACTGATTTTTCAAATACCGCTCACACAACTGGTAATACTGCATCGATGGAAAGTGACAGGAGACAGCAGTTGTCAACTATGGTTACAAACTACTTTTCCTCCCATATCGATGTTCTCCCACACAGGTCATTCCCCTTTGACTATTGGGCCGCTAAACTGGACACCTGGCCTGAATTGGCCCAATATGCCTTACAGGAGCTCGCTTGCCCAGCTGAAAGTGTGCTATCGGAAAGAGTCTTCAGAGCAGCTGGATCAATCCTGACAGAAAAAAGGACCCGTCTGTCAACCCAAAATGTGGATGATCTAACCTTCATTAAAATGAACCACGCATGGGTTTCCAAGGATTTTGTCCCACCTTCCCCTGATGACACATAGGGTGACAGAAAAATGGCTTGCTTTGGTCCACCTCTTCCTGGTACTTCACCTATTTCGCCTTTTGCATCAGCTGAATGTCCAACATCAACATATGCCACTTTCTAAAACTCCCTAACTGTGCTGCCTCCCCCCCATGGCCGGGGTAACCACCTAGCGCACGACACCGTGCGAGTGCCGTTGCCCTGGACAGGTGGGTAGGCCGACTCTTGGGCGCGGGCACTGGCACAGGGTCCCTCATAGTGCAATCAAGTGTCTCTGACGGTGGTGGTGCACACCCGCCGTCAGACACACCGCTGTACTATGAGGGGCCCAGTGCCAGTACCGACGCCCAAGAGTGGGCCCCCCTTGCTTGGGCAGGGCCCCAGCATTTGCAATCTTTACCTCTCCCTGCTCCTCCGCTGTGTAATCTGGGCCGTCAAATCCATACTGTGCCTGACACCGTCTGAGCCTGCCTCCTGAGACATATATTTTGAATGTGTACGCTATCCATACATGTTATCCAGGGATACGGTACCCTTTCTAACCTTTGTGCAATGACGTGCAATCCATACTGGGCCTAACACCGTCTGAGCCTGCCTCATGCTGTATAGACATATATTTTGAATGTGTACGCTATCCATACATGTTATCCGGGGATACGGTACCCTTTCTAACCTTTGTGCAATCCATACTGGGCCTAACACCGTCTGAGCCTGCCTCATGCTGTATAGACATATATTTTGAATGTGTACGCTATCCTTACATGTTATCCGGGGATACGGTACCCTTTCTAACCTTTGTGCAATGACGTGCAATCCATACTGGGCCTAACACCGTCTGAGCCTGCCTCATGCTGTATAGACATATATTTTGAATGTGTACGCTATCCATACATGTTATCCGGGGATACGGTACCCTTTCTAACCTTTGTGCAATGACGTGCAATCCATACTGGGCCTAACACCGTGTGAGCCTGCCTCATGCTGTATAGACATATATTTTGACTGTGTACGCTATCCATACATGTTATCCGGGGATACGGTACCCTTTCTAACCTTTGTGCAATGACGTGCAATCCATACTGGGCCTAACACCGTCTGAGCCTGCCTCATGCTGTATAGACATATATTTTGAATGTGTACGCTATCCATACATGTTATCCGGGGATACGGTACCCTTTCTAACCTTTGTGCAATGACGTGCAATCCATACTGGGCCTAACACCGTCTGAGCCTGCCTCATGCTGTATAGACATATATTTTGAATGTGTACGCTATCCATACATGTTATCCAGGGATACGGTACCCTTTCTAACCTTTGTGCAATCACGTGCAATCCATACTGGGCCTAACACCGTCTGAGCCTGCCTCATGCTGTATAGACATATATTTTGAATGTGTACGCTATCCATACATGTTTTCCGGGGATACGGTACCCTTTCTAACCTTTGTGCAATGACGTGCAATCCATACTGGGCCTAACACCGTCTGAGCCTGCCTCATGCTGTATAGACATATATTTTGAATGTGTACGCTATCCATACATGTTATCCGGGGATACGGTACCCTTTCTAACCTTTGTGCAATCACGTGCAATCCATACTGGGCCTAACACCGTCTGAGCCTGCCTCATGCTGTATAGACATATATTTTGAGTGTTTACGCTATCCATACATGTTATCCGGCAATACGGTACCCTTTCTAACCTTTGAGCAATGACGTGCAATCCATACTGGGCCTAACACCATCTGAGCCTGCCTCATGCTGTATAGACATATATTTTGAATGTGTACGCTATCCATACATGTTATCCGGGGATACGGTACCCTTTCTAACCTTTGTGCAATGACGTGCAATCCATACTGGGCCTAACACCGTCTGAGCCTGCCTCATGCTGTATAGACATATATTTTGAATGTGTACGCTATCCATACATGTTATCCGGGGATACGGTACCCTTTCTAACCTTTGTGCAATCACGTGCAATCCATACTGGGCCTAACACCGTCTGAGCCTGCCTCATGCTGTATAGACATATATTTTGAATGTGTACGCTATCCATACATGTTATCCGGGGATACGGTACCCTTTCTAACCTTTGTGCAATGACGTGCAATCCATGCTGGGCCTAACACCATCTGAGCCTGCCTCATGCTGTATAGACATATATTTTGAATGTGTACGCTATCCATACATGTTATCCGGGGATACGGTACCCTTTCTAACCTTTGTGCAATGACGTGCAATCCATACTGGGCCTAACACCGTCTGAGCCTGCCTCATGCTGTATAGACATATATTTTGAATGTGTACGCTATCCATACATGTTATCCGGGGATACGGTACCCTTTCTAACCTTTGTGCAATGACGTGCAATCCATGCTGGGCCTAACACCATCTGAGCCTGCCTCATGCTGTATAGACATATATTTTGAATGTGTACGCTATCCATACATGTTATCCGGGGATACGGTACCCTTTCTAACCTTTGTGCAATGACGTGCAATCCATACTGGGCCTAACACCATCTGAGCCTGCCTCATGCTGTATAGACATATATTTTGAATGTGTACGCTATCCATACATGTTATCCAGGGATACGGTACCCTTTCTAACCTTTGTGCAATCACGTGCAATCCATACTGGGCCTAACACCGTCTGAGCCTGCCTCATGCTGTATAGACATATATTTTGAATGTGTACGCTATCCATACATGTTATCCAGGGATACGGTACCCTTTCTAACCTTTGTGCAATCACGTGTAATCCATACTGGGCGTGAGAACGGCTGGCGAGCTGTTAAGCAAGCTACAGCACCTGTCCAGACAAGTACAGGGATTCCCTAGCGAGGAGACTTATTTGATTGTTTTCAGTGTTGGGACAGCAATTTTTGGGGAGCACTATACTCTGGAGAATGATAGATGGGGCCCACCATACACTGGAACATTCCAAAGGTGGACATCAGACACTGGAGCAGCATTTACAGGGCCCATTATACTCTAGAGCATTAGAAATGGGGCCCATTATGTTTGGAGCATTATTTGGGCCCATAAGACAGTGGAGCTTCATCCATGGGGACCAACATATACTGTAGCATTATGCGGAGCTCATCATATACTGTTTCAAACATTATATGGGACCAATGATTCTGTATGGAGAAATAGATGGGCCTCGTCATGAGATGTAAAAAGTGAGGTATTTTTCATTGTACTATACCGCTATTTATCTGCCGTATCGGAGCATGATGAGCTGTGGTATGTGTTAAAGGGGCGCTCTTTCGCCCAGGGCACATGAAAACCTGCAGCCAGCCCTCCCCCCCCACAACTTTAGCCAAATAACACCCATTTTTCAGTGCGTAACTTACACTCACTGGCCACTTTATTAGGTACACCTGTCCAACTGTGTGTTAAGACTTAATTTCTAATCAGCCAATCACATGGCGGCAACTCAGTGCATTTAGGCATGTAGACATGGTCAAGACAATCTCCTGCAGTTCAAACCGAGCATCAGTATGGGGAAGAAAGGTGATTTGAGTGCCTTTGAACGTGGCATGATTGTTGGTGCCAGAAGGGCTGGTCTGAGTATTTCAGAAACTGCTGATCTACTGGGATTTTCACGCACAACCATCTCTAGGGTTTACAGAGAATGGTCCGAAAAAGAAAAAAAATCCAGTGAGCGGCAGTTCTGTGGCCGGAAATGCCTTGTTGATGCCAGAGGTCAGAGGAGAATGGGCAGACTGGTTCGAGCTGATAGAAAGGCAACAGTGACTCAAATTGCCACCCGTTACAACCAAGGTAGGCAGAAGAGCATCTCTGAACGCACAGTGCGTCGAACTTTGAGGCAGATGGGCTACAGCAGCAGAAGACCACACTGGGTACCACTCCTCTCAGCTAAGAACAGGAAACTGAGGCTACAATTTGCACAAGCTCATCGAAATTGGACAGTAGAAGATTGGAAAAACGTTGCCTGGTCTGATGAGTCTCTATTTCTGCTGCGACATTCGGATGGTAGGGTCAGAATTTGGCGTAAACAACATGAAAGCATGGATCCATCCTGCCTTGTATCAACGGTTCAGGCTGGTGGTGGTGGTGTCATGGTGTGGGGAATTTTTTCTTGGCACTCTTTGGGCCCCTTGGTACCAATTGAGCATCGTTGCAACGCCACAGCCTACCTGAGTATTGTTGCTGACCATGTCCATCCCTTTATGACCACAATGTACCCAACATCTGATGGCTACTTTCAGCAGGATAATGCGCCATGTCATAAAGCTCGAATCATCTCAGATTGGTTTCTTGAACATGACAATGAGTTCACTGTACTCAAATGGCCTCCTCAGTCACCAGATCTCAATCCAATAGAGCATCTTTGGGATGTGGTGGAACGGGAGATTCGCATCAGGGATGTGCAGCCGACAAATCTGCGCCAACTGTGTGATGCCATCATGTCAATATGGTCCAAAATCTCTGAGGAATGCTTCCAGCACCTTGTTGAATCTCTGCCACGAAGAATTGAGGCAGTTCTGAAGGCAAAAGGGGGTCCAACCCGTTACTAGCATGGTGTACCTAATAAAGTGGCCAGTGAGTGTATATTATGAAGTTAATTAAGGTTGACAAGCTTAAGTAAGAAGAATTGATGCTTTTGGCATTCAAATGGGCACTGTTGGTGTGTTTCCTGTCCTCCTCTCACTGCCGACTTTTATTCCCCATTGACTTACATTGGGTTTCGTGTTTCGGGACGACCCCGACTTTTCCCTATAATCGGACGATCTTGCTCGACCCGACTTTTGGAAAAGTCGGGTTTCACGAAACGAAACGCGACCCTAAAAAACCAAAAGTCGCTCAACTCTAGTTATGATCATATGACTTGTCACGTGACCGTCTGCAGTGGATTGTGGGCACCTTGATTATATACCATTTGGTACTATGGAGCTCTGGTGCGCATGCGCGATCCCCAGTTGCGGTATCACGTGGGTGAGTTATATAATTTTCTATGTGACAGCGGGTGACGTCATCCGATTGTTCATGGGGCGATGACATGGAACGCTAGTGAAGGGAAGTTCAGTGTTCAGGTCTGTTGATAAGTTTGATAGGCTATTGATTTTTGGCGCCTGATAAAAAGTTGTAATCATTGGCTGAGGTGGTTGGTTGCTAACACCCTATGTATGAATGTTGTTTATTGGTGGGGGGTTGCTAGGCGAAACAGGAAGGTGAACATCCCTCTGGTTGCCGTTTATTTTTATCATCACCATGTGGTAATTTATTGTATAATTTTTGTTTAATGTTAAATGTCTATCTGTGCACCATATTATTATGTATGTATAATGTATATTTTATATGTCTTATTTGTATTATTTTATGCTATTTCATACAATGTGGGCGGATATCTGTTACTGATTGGCCACATTGGCCTATTTAAGACTGCCATATCTTGCTATATGCTATGCTTGATAAAGACCATGTGATGGTCGAAACGTCGCATTTTGTCATGGCACAATAAATGTTTATATATTCTTCACCTGGATGAGATGCTGTTCTTCTTCATTATTCAGAGTAAACAATGTCTAGACACTTGGTAAATCCACCCCCTAAACAAGCAACATTGTTTGGAAGGAAGGTAGATAAAATAAGGGCTTTGTAGTGCCAGATCATCACTCTCCAAACAGACAGCAAGAAGACAAGACAACAACAACCCAGCCGGAGACCATCCACAACTTTAGAGAAAACAGCAGCTTTAATGTGAGTATTCAAAATCAATTTAGGTGAGGCTGTCCTTTAAAATATATAATGTACTAATTTTTTTTTTTCCCAGCATGTCTTCTGAATATGCTCCTCCACAGGAAGAATTGGAAGAGGCAGAGCGTGAGGTGAGTATTTTTCTGCCTTTGTATACCTGCCTCTACAAATGGCTAATAATTTCTGTTCTTTTACAGACCTCGGAATCGGACCAGGCAAGTGAGCGGGAACAGCCGGAGCAGCATACACAAGGCACGGCGGGGAGGAGACGCCATGTAAGGATACATTCTACCTGTTTTTTTGGTTCAATAATTTTTTTCTATTCCTGTTTTTCTGCCCTGCTTTTCGCTCTTTTTTTTATTTCCTATCTCTATCATTCGCCACAATTTCCAAGATTCTAAATGTATTTGTTTTCTAGGTTCCACAACGGGATGGAGACCTGTACATTGACAATGAGCAACTCATCAGCCATGTCCAGGAGCGTGTCCCACTGTGGGACAGCCGTGACCAGAAGTACAAGGACATTGTGGTGACCCGGCAGCTCTGGAATGGAGTGGCCACAGCGTTGATGGAGGGCTGAGACAGCGCCTCTGCAACTTTAAAAATGGCATTCAGTAAGTATTTCTCTGTTGTGTGATGCTGCATTGACTCTTGTTCCTGATGATACTTGTGTGTGTAGTGCAAGATATATACTTGCAGTAAACACACCAGTGTCCTCAGGTTCAATAGTGTATGACTTTTGTATTGTCATGCTGTATATGTCATGCTACACTCTTGTTCCTGATGATACTTGTGTGTTTAGTGCAAGATATAGACTTGCAGTAAACACACAAGTGTCCTCAGGTTCAATAGTGTATGACTTGTGTATTGTCATGCATTATATTTCATGCTACACTCTTGTTCCTGATGATACTTGTGTGTGTGTAGTGCAAGATATAGACTTGCAGTAAACACACAAGTGTCCTCAGGTTCAATAGTGTATTCCTTGTTTATTGTCATGCGGTATACTTCATGCTACACTCTTGTTCCAGATGATACTTGTGTGTGTAGTGTTAGGAATGGCAGAACGCACTAAATAAATAATAAAGTGCATTCGCGTCTCGGGGTCCACCGTGCAGTAGGTATTAAAACCGCTGCTAGACAATGGCAGATGCTCTATATGGCGGTATAATGCGCACGGGTTCAACGTCACCCGATGTGCGCAGAGCGGACTCTGTTAACTCACAGAGGTGCTGTAACATAAACACCGAGCCTGTTAGACTCATAGGTCTCAGCGAAATTGCACGCACGGTATCAGGTCACAGGACAGGGTCCAAGACAGGGGATGGTGTCCGTCTAGACCTACCGTGTGTGCGGCATCGCGACTGCGGATGCAGCACGGCAGCAGATACAGCCGCTATGCGATAGTGCCGTGAGAGACGTGACACCACCGGACGCTAGTGTAGAGGTGCGGTGTGCACAGTGGCCTGTGGCTTGCCACTGACTGGCACTGACTCTTTCTATAGTTCCCTATCCACATGCATAATATCAGAGGGAGGGGAATCTTAATAAGTCAGTCACCAGAATCATACATCCATCACCATTCACACATCTAGCAAGAAGAGTCTATACTAGCGCATGGCCAAGCGGCCATGCGGGCCTTTTATAGCCGTGCGCTGCCGGGACCTTCCAGATCTCTGAGATGGACCAATCAGAGCTGGAGAAGGACCTGAGCACGTGACTCCCGACCTCCAATGGGAGATTGTCACGTGAGCATGCTCAGTGGAGTGGCAGAGGGACTTAGCCGCAGGAATGGCTTGCTACAGAGCAGCATGTGAGGCTCTGGATTCCTGTTGTGTTGCTGCAGGAGTCCGACGCCTAACGTGTAGTGCAAGATAAATACTTGCAGTAAACACACAAGTGTCCTCAGGTTCAATAGTGTATGACTTGTGTATTGTCATGCGGTATATTTCATGCTACACTCTTGTTCGTGATGACACTTGAGTGTTTAGTGCAAGATATAGACTTGCAGTAAACACACCAGTGTCCTCAGGTTTTATAGTGTATTCCTTGTGTATTGTCATGTGGTATATTTCATGCTACACTCTTGTTCGTGATGATACTTGTGTGTTTAATGCAAGTCATATACTTGCAGTAAACACACCAGTGTCCTCAGGTTCAATAGTGTATGCTTTGTATATACAATTATTTTGGAGGCTGCATTGACTGTTAAGGTCACTCAGGTTTTTGTGTTTATACAGATGTCATTGCATTGTATAATTTTTTGTTTTTTATAATTTTTTCAACAGTGAACAAAGTCCGCACTCGTTGGCGCTCGACGAAGGACCGCTTCAACACTGATGTTCGGGCTGAGAGACAGGTTCGCAGTGGCTCAGCGGCAAGGCCAAGAACAAAGTACCGCTACCATCGCGCTTTGGAATTCTTACGACCGATCCTTGCCACCAGAGCGTAAGTATATAATGTTTTTATTGTTTGTTTTAATTGAACTAATTGGTGCTTTTATATTCCACAGCTGATTCTTCGCGATAATGCATGATACTAATGTTTTACTTTTGTTTCCACAGCACCTGGAGCAGCACCCTGCAATCAGTCCCTGGAGCGGTTCTTCATCGATCTTGCAGCCTATGCAGCAGAATCAGTACGTGCAGCAGTCAGTGTTGTCATTTCCACCTGTGCCACCACTGTCTCGCTTCACCACAGTACCGGCTTCTGCTGCATATCACTGCACGGCCACATGCATTCCTAGTCAAGCCAGACACCACTATACAACACCAATGCCAAGTGCTGCTGGACACTCCACCCCCGCCACCACCATGTCAAGCGCTGCTCCTGTCTGCAGCACCAGTACTGCCACCG
The DNA here is from genome assembly GCF_039654945.1 of Dendrobates tinctorius. NCBI lineage: Eukaryota > Metazoa > Chordata > Amphibia > Anura > Dendrobatidae > Dendrobates > Dendrobates tinctorius. The sequence continues at coordinate 13,095,140 of NW_027361898.1, read as the reverse complement.
TTACCTCATCTTTTCGCACCACAAGCGCAAAATCTGCTTGGTCCGGCTCCACCTCTTCTCCTGTTTGGAGCACAGAGTCACCATCATCTCCGGATCGGAGCACTGCCACTTCTCATCAGTATGAGAGCACCGGCACAAATCCTCATCATTCAAGGAGCACCTCCACCACTCATCAGAGGAGCACCACCACCACATCTCCTCATAGGAGCACTGCCACCACTACTCTTCACAGGAGCACCGCCACCGCTTCGCCTCCTCATAGTACCGCCAACACTCCTCATCAGAAGAGCACCGCCACCACTTCACCTGATAGGAGCACCGCCACCACTTTTCCCACCAGAAGCCCTGTGCACACTTCTCCTTCATTGAGCATCGTCACCACAATTTCTCCTTCAAGGAGCACCGCCAGCGCCACCACCGAGCAGCCTAAGGGAGACCCACATTCCTCACTTCAGCATGACACCAAGCCTGGGTATTCTACAAGTTGTATCAACTTTATTATTCTGCCAAGACACGGTCCACCATCTCTAGTCAGTCAGCCAATGTAAAGTGGTCATACAGTGTTAGTCGGTCCAGGCAGGTGACTCCTGCCCCAAAGAAGAAGAAACAAAAGACTTTGTTAGTCAGTCCCCCCTTTCCTTCGAATGTTTCTCAAACTGCCTCCGTTTCCATACCTGATCTACCTTCCTCCAGTACTTTAGTAGCCCCTTCCCCTAGAACCCCTTCCTCAATTTCCAGCCGTTCCTCGTCTCTCCACACACCCAAAGTATCCCACTCTTCCCCCAAACGTCCTTCAAAAGGAAAATAATTTTTTTTTCTACTAAAAAGTAAATGTGCAGTTTTTATGTTTCAAAAAAAGGTTTGTTTAATGTGTCTTTCACCGCCTACACACACTGCGGTGTACACACACTGCACCATACATTTGGCGTTTTTGTCAACACATAGCTCCACTACTGACACATGCTTCGCGTGTCAATCTTTGAGCTATGTGTAGTCAAAAACTCTAATCTATATGACTTTTATTTTCCACAACAATCTCTTCAGTAAGGTAATATAGCACATACTGAATAGAGGATGGAGTTGAGTGCAAGGCCTATCTATTGTTACCTTGACTTGTATCCTAAACAGTTAATTGACTATGGTGTGTTTTAACATCATTTAACTTTTTGGGATACAATCCGAGGTTATTCTAGGTAGACTTTGTAACTAACCTCACCCTCTATTCAGTGTATGCTGAAAAACTGAGGAGATGATGTTGAAAATACACGCCATACAGTGGGGCAAAAAAGTATTTAGTCAGTCAGCAATAGTGCAAGTTCCACCACTTAAAAAGATGAGAGGCGTCTGTAATTTACATCATAGGTAGACCTCAACTATGGGAGACAAACTGAGAAAAAAAAATCCAGAAAATCACATTTTCTGTTTTTTTTTCATTTTATTTGCATATTATGGTGGAAAATAAGTATTTGGTCAGAAACAAAATTTCATCTCAATACTTTGTGATATATCCTTTGTTGGCAATGACAGAGGTCGAACGTTTTCTGTAAGTCTTCACAAGGTTGCCACACACTGTTGTTGGTATGTTGGCCCATTCCTCCATGCAGATCTCCTCTAGAGCAGTGATGTTTTTGGCTTTTCGCTTGGCAACACGGACTTTCAACTCCCTCCAAAGGTTTTCTATAGGGTTGAGATCTGGAGACTGGCTAGGCCACTCCAGGACCTTGAAATGCTTCTTACGAAGCCACTCCTTCATTGCCCTGGCGGTGTGCTTTGGATCATTGTCATGTTGAAAGACCCAGCCACTTTTCATATTCAATGCCCTTGCTGATGGAAGGAGGTTTGCACTCAAAATCTCACGATACATGGCCCCATTCATTCTTTCATGTACCCGGATCAGTCGTCCTGGCCCCTTTGCAGAGAAACAGCCCCAAAGCATGATGTTTCCACCACCATGCTTTACAGTAGGTATGGTGTTTGATGGATGCAACTCAGTATTCTTTTTCCTCCAAACACGACAAGTTGTGTTTCTACCAAACAGTTCCAGTTTGGTTTCATCAGACCATAGGACATTCTCCCAAAACTCCTCTGGATCATCCAAATGCTCTCTAGCAAACTTCAGACGGGCCCGGACATGTACAGGCTTAAGCAGTGGGACACGTCTGGCACTGCAGGATCTGAGTCCATGGTGGCGTAGTGTGTTACTTATGGTAGGCCTTGTTACATTGGTCCCAGCTCTCTGCAGTTCATTCACTAGGTCCCCCCGTGTGGTTCTGGGATTTTTGCTCACCGTTCTTGTGATCATTCTGACCCCACGGGGTGGGATTTTGCGTGGAGCACCAGATCGAGGGAGATTATCAGTGGTCTTGTATGTCTTCCATTTTCTAATTATTGCTCCCACAGTTGATTTCTTCACTCCAAGCTGGTTGGCTATTGCAAATTCAGTCTTCCCAGCCTGGTGCAGGGCTACAATTTTGTTTCTGGTGTCCTTTGACAGCTCTTTGGTCTTCACCATAGTGGAGTTTGGAGTCAGACTGTTTGAGGGTGTGCACAGGTGTCTTTTTATACTGATAACAAGTTTAAACAGGTGCCATTACTACAGGTAATGAGTGGAGGAAAGATGAGACTCTTAAAGAAGAAGTTACAGGTCTGTGAGAGCCAGAAATCTTGATTGCTTGTTTCTGACCAAATACTTATTTTCCACCATAATATGCAAATAAAATGAAAAAAAAACAGACAATGTGATTTTCTGGATTTTTTTTTCTCAGTTTGTCTCCCATAGTTGAGATCTACCTATGATGTAAATTACAGACGCCTCTCATCTTTTTAAGTGGTGGAACTTGCACTATTGCTGACTGACTAAATACTTTTTTGCCCCACTGTATGTACAATACCCTGGCCTTTGAAAGTAACTATCACACCTGGCCAGGTGAATACACATGAGTTTTAAACCGCAGCGTTGCTTCAGTCTGCATATATTTCTATCAGACTGTAGCGATGCAGCAGTTTACCTCTTATGTGTATTCTTCTGACAATGTGTGATAACCTTATGAAGTCTGGATGCGTTGCTCTAGGCATCCTCACTTCAGCATGACACCAAGCCTGGGTATTCTACAAGTTGTATCAACTTTATTATGTATACATTCTTCAGTTCAAACTGGCCACAGAGATTATAATACAACTAATATCGATAGTCACAGCGTTCTGTATGATAAATACTTAGGGATGATACTGCATTCCAAAATGAAGATTTTTTTAATCCTGACAGGTGACACGAATATTAGTTGTATTATCTCCACCGTCGCATCACATTGAACTCAAAGTGTAAAGATAATAAAGATCAGACAACTTGTGTGTATGTATAGTCACCTGGTCAGGAGTACTAGTAAATTCATGATGCACAAAACCCAACATCGTGAATTCACTCTTACACCTGGCCAGTTGATTATTGTAGTGAAGTTTAAAAAGACAGAGTGCACTCAGTACACTTATCAACACAGGTTTTTATTAACATACACACGAAAGTAAACTTGGTTACACCATTTGCTCTTGCCAGGCCACCCGTCCTACATCTGAGTTGAAGTAGGCAGCAAATTGGTCCCTCATTTGGCCTACTTCAACCGATGACCTGAGAGAGTGCTGATTAAATTCAGGCAAGGGGTTAGGAGCAGCATCATCGAGTTCAAAATTCGGGTGCTCTCTAACCATCAAAAAATTGTGTAGAACCACACAGGCCTTCACCACCTCATCCACTGTTTCCAGTTTAAGATTAATGGCTGTGCTGAGAATGCGCCATCTGGAGACAAATATTCCAAAGGCACACTCTACAGTTGTTCTTGCCCTGGTCAGCCTGTAATTAAAAATTCTTATGGTGTGGTCCAGATCACGGCTTGAGTAGGGCTTGAGGAGGTTTTGGCACATCTGGAATGCCTCATCACCAACCATTACAAAGGGCTGTGGCGGACCTTCGGTGTTGGGAAGAGGCCGTGGCATGGGAACATTTAACTGGTTGCCAAACAACCTCCGGCCCATGTCAGAGTTCTTAAAAGCCTGGGAGTCATTCCCATGGCCAAATGCACCAATGTCCACGGCAACAAATGGCCATGAGAACTGTAGAGAAGTACTTTTTATAGGTATAGTACTCCAAGCCTCTTCTTTTGGGTTTTATAATCCGGATGTGTTTACCATCAACCGCACCTAAACAGTTGGGGAAATTGCAGACTGTCCAGAATCTTTCTGCATGTTCAATCCACTTTTCCACGGTGGGCAGGGGCAGAAATTCTGGACAGAGAACGTCCCACAAAGCCCGTCAGGTCTCCGCAACTATTCCCGACAAGGTGGATATTCCAAGCCTTTACTGGAAGTGCAATGAAGAGAGGGTCTCTCCGGTAGCCAAGAATCTGCGACACAAAGAAAAAACAAAAATTAATATCCGTGCATATTGTTTTTTTTCCACACCATAAACGAAAAACTATAACAAAAAAAAAAAAGGGCATTAAAAAATAAATCTTCAGCCTTTTCTTTACTTGCATAAAAATAATGCTGCAGCCTTTGGTTAAGTGCATGGCAGATAAAGAATTCAGCTAGCTTTGGAAAAGTACATCTGAGAACAGATAAAATTATGCAGGCATTGGTTTTTAAATACTACATACCGTAATGTGACCAGGAGCTGTTCCTCAGGAGGAATCGCACGACGGAGCTGCGTGTCCTGTCTCCGGATGACATCTTGGACACGACCAAGCAAATGCATGAAGCTTTGTTTGGACATCGTGTATAGTCCATAAATTTCTCCGGGTTTGCCTGTAGCTCGCTGTAGAGGATGTGGTACGCTCCACGGCTCTCACAGAGTTCAACAATCGGATGTATCCACAAACTCTGGCGCTGCCGTCTTCGCTGTCTCTCTCTCTCCCTTTGTTCATGGCAAGCAACTGCATAAGCCTGAGCCATCCTGATGTCCAGATCCAAATTGAAGTGAAAACTCTTCCAGCGCAGATCCATGTCATCAATATAAAAAGCAAGCAAATGTGAAGAATTAAGCTGAAAACAGGGTCTATATAACAAATTCCCATGACACACGCCCACTGCTGTCCAATTGGTGGAGTCTGTTGCACTAATTGGTCAAGGATTTTTCTTCCTGTGATTGTGACATCATGCGCACAAAAAAAGCAAACGCATGGAGAATGCTTGCATACGCATACAAACGCTGCGTTTTTTTGCCTTAACGCGCACGATGATGCAGAAAAAAAAGCAGCGTTTACATGCGTGTGTATGCGTTTTTGCCACGCATTTGATGTGTGCACCAAACGCAGCCCAGAAAACCGCTAGTGTGAAACTAGCCTTAGATGAATAAATCCACACACTGTCCATGTAAATAATAAAATTCATAGCTGGCTATAAAGGTTGGAAAAATGCTGAACAGGGCTCCCAATAATGATGGCATTTGTACAGTTTCCTAAGGAATGACAGAAGCCATACAATGCCCCAGGAATAATTCTATTTTCACAGTGATCAAGGATTAGGCGTTTCATGCACACAGGAAGAGTTGTCTGCTGAAACCCATTCACATTAAGCATATTTCATCTACATTTATTACATACATAAAACAATAAGGACAGAGATAAGTCCTATGGACCATTTCAAGAACATCTAAATACTTTAGTGTAAACCCAGTAAAAAAAAGTAAGTAAAAAAGTATCAACTTTCTCTTTTTTCATTTTGAAGAAATTGAATAAAACAAGTACAGAGTTATTGCAAAACTCCAGAATATTGTAAAATCTTGCTAGCTTCAAAACAAATCTATGTGAGTAGCCGGGAGAAAAAAAATAATCATTTTTATGTTAGAGTTACTTTGTAAGTGGTAAGAGGTAGCGGAGAATTTTTCTGCTTGAACCTATCTTAATTTTGGTAGTAGATGATAAAAACATCTATGAAAATAGAATAACAGATATATTAGAACATTGCATTAGTTGTCTATGAGATATACAGTAAATGGGCATATGAATACTAAAGTGGACCTGGTGGGTAATGGGTAACTTTTTTTAAATAAATGAAAAAATATAAAATGGAAAAATGTTAATTATAACCAATCTTTTCCCAATATTAAAATAAAGATAAAGTCTAATCTATGAAAATATAAATGTATTTAACCCATATGACAAGTGTCATTTTTTGGGTTGTAAAACCTCTTCCAAAAAATGCTAAAAAAAGCAATCAAAACATTTTATCCTGTCTAAAATGGAATCAGTAAAAAATTTAGCTCGCCAAGCAAAAAACAAGCTTCTATACATGTTCAGTACTGGAATAATAGAAAAAAATTCAGATGTCAGAAAATAGCCTTACATATGGTGGACAATGGGGACAGTGTGAACTGAGACACACCTGAAGAAAATTGCATGTCAGTGATTAAGCCCACAATGCTACAACTCTTGCCTCCAGAAAAAATGGAGGAACTCCTAAAGAAGGTGGTCCTCTCCTGTATGCAACAACAGTGGACTACCATCCTGTTAGTACAGATTGCTGTCTTGTGAGAGACACCCTGACAGCCGATCTCGATCTAGCTCATGGCTTGGGACAATATTAGGTCGGCGCTGAGGAAAATGAGTTTGGAGGGTGACCTGGAAGCATTCCACACTGTGTTTGAGAAAACAGCAGAGCGGGAGAATTTGCCAAGCGACCACTGGGCTTAAGTGGTGTCCCGGTTCTTGATTGGAGATGCCCAGAAAGTGTATTTCGACCTCAGCCAGGAGGAAGCCCAGGACTATGGGAAACTCAAAGCTAAGATAATTGCCTCGATGGGAGTCAACACGTATGTACGGCACCACGGGTGTACCAATGGTACTTTGTGGAGACCTGACCAGCTAGGTCTCAGGCACATACATACAGATAAAAAGCAGCAATCTGTAGCGCAATTACATGAAAAATGAAAATTGAATTGCATTACTGCACTAGAAATATGAAAAATTGAGAATGTTTAACCCATAAATTGGCCAATTCATGTGTACCAGGCAGCCATGATAAGGCGATTCTCGATGCCAGGACCTAATGCCAATCCTCTCTTAGACTGAAGTCTAAACCACTATGGGAACCTAATGTGAATCTTCTCTTAGAGTGAAGTCTATATCTCTATGGAGGGGTAGGATACTGCTGCAATTAAAAACGCCTGAGGCTAAGGGGTGGAGTGCTCAGTCAGAAGGCTAATGCATACAAATATCAAAAGACTGACTTTCACATCCAAACATAAATTAGGTCTGAACAGGTGCAATCAACAATTCCAGGATTCGGGCTGCTTGAGACTGGGTATTTGATTTGAGACAAAATGTCTTCGATTTGAATAGCAGTTCAATTTCTCTTGGTCAACCTCGTCATCCATCATGGTATTCTGTGCATCCAAAGGACCAATTCCTGGTTCAACATTGACCAACTTTCAGTGGCATGGTATTTGATCCAACAAAGCTGACACTGCTCCTGTAGAAGCTGTTTCCTATTAAGGATGTAAATCTACTCCGATCTGCTTCCCAAGGCTGTGCTGGTGGGGTTGGACATTCCATCCGAAACCTGCTGTGTGCCTCACGTATGGTCTGCTGTATCTGTCTAGTTACCTCCCTGGTGGTGGAGCCCCTTGTGGTGTCTATAACACCAGTCCCTTGCATATCCCCTGGATTAGCCGAGCTGAATAGTGTCCCACCATCACCACCAACTGTGGGGACGTGAGGGTCAGTTGGTGCTCTTGTCCCCTGGTGCTTGAGTTGTCTCTTGTGAATTCTCTTGATCTGACTTCTCGGGGCTCCTTCTGGTGGTTACTGCGGGTAGTGGAGTTGGCTGGGTTGATAGAAGTCTGCCACCTGATGACGATGATTGGAAATCAGGGGTTACTGACTGGGAGAATATAAGTGAGCAGGCTTCCCTCAGTTGCTGCTGGTGATTGGTTTCTTCCTGTGCATTTTGAGGTCTGCTGTCTCCTGCCTGATCCTACATTTTTCAGTTAAGTTGTTCATTTGCTAATCCTTTGCATCTGATCTGGTTTTGCCTCTTTCTGCTTTGCTGTAAGGGTTCAGCATGACCTCCCCTGCTGGGGCAGTGCTGGACCCCGCTCCATATGTTACAGCTTGTGTCAGTTTGTTCAGTCCTCTGTTATATTAGTCTCTTTTGCTTTGCTGCCAGTTCACACCAGAATGCTGATATAGTGGGGTAGGGGTCATGAGACCTAAGTGTTTTCTGTACATCAGATGTGCTGGATTTTTTAGGGTTTTTGTGTGATTGCAGACAGTGTCTTCCTTTCCTATCCTATCTAGACAGTTTGAGCCCCATCATTTGCTCAGTCTATTTTCTGCCTGTGTTTGTGCCTCATCTTGTCTCACTGACAATATATGTTTGGGGGCTATCTATATCTTTGGGGTTCTTCTCCGGGGTAGTTTAGATTTCACCTTTCTTGCTTTAAGCTTAGTTAGTTCTCCGGCTGTGCCGAGGCGTCTAGGGCATCGTAGGTACGCCCCACGTCTACTGCTAGTTGTGTTGTTAGGATTAGGGGTCTGCAATCCGCTAAGTTACCAACCTTTCTGGTTTCCTGGTGGCCTAGCCTATTTCTGCCATCCTCCTCGGTGACCTATTCATAACAGTTATCCCACTGAGTTATGATGCTTGAGTTGGCCCATAAACATGTGCTGAGTGGCCGCCTAGAGGTTAAAAAGATGCAAGAGCATTTTCTGCAGTGGTTCTTTTTGCCTGGAATTTATGCCAAGGTTCAAAAGGTTTTGTGAGCATTGCCCAGAGTGTCAGATGACCACACTCAAAGTTCCATAGTCCATTGGCTCATATGCTTATTACAGAGGTACCTTTTGAGCGGATTGCCATGGATCTGATAGGGCTAATAGTATAGTCAGCCAACGGCCATCATTACATATTAGTCATAGTGGAGGCAATTCTGCTTCGTCATACCTGTACGAAACTTATTGCCCGAGAGCAGTTTGCCATGTTTTGCCATCTTGGGCTACCTAAGGAGAACCTTAAGGATCAGGGGACTCCTTTTATGTCCAAGGTGACAAAGAAATTGTGTAAGCTGCTACAGATCAAACAAATGCGCATGTCGGTGTACCACCCCCAAGCAGATGGATAAGTGGAGAGATTTAACAAAAACACTCAAATCTATGTTAAAAAATAGACTCCAAAGATGGGAATGATTGGGATATGCTGTTGCCCTATTTAATGTTTGCCATCATGGAGGTGCCAACAGTTCTCTCCATTAGAATTATTATAACTCACACATCCCAGGGGCCTGCTGGACATTGTCAAAGTGACATGGGAACAGGAGCCGACTCTCTTTAAAAGTGTGATAGCGCACATTGTGAGTAGGCAGGACCGTCACGACTGTGATGCCTGTTGTAAAGGAGCATCTTGTGGATGTCGAGCATACAAAAGAAAAGCCACAGTCTGGTACTTTAAAAAAAAGGCTATCAGGTATTGGTTTTGATGCCCACCTCAGAAAGTAAGCTTATATAAAAGTGGCAAGGGCCACATTAAGTGTGGAAAAAGGTTGGGAAGGTGAATTACAGGGTATATCAACCCGGGAAAGGGAAACTTGAGCAACTATATGATGTAAATCTGTTAAAAACATGGAAAAAAACGGGAATGTATGGTTACAGATGCAACTCCTGTCGTATCTACTTTGGACCCTCCAACATCGGTCCGGGAAGTGGCCAGGAATGAGATAAATATTATTGAAGCTCTCTCTAAACAGCAGTGACAGGAGGCTCTGACATTAGTACAGCAGAATACAGAAATATTCTTGGAACTGCCAGGCCATACATCTGTAATCTGGAATGACATTTTCACCATGCCTATGACAGGAGAACAAATGAATCAGTACCATCCACCAGAGACCCAGAGGCAAGCCATCACGGAGGAGGTAAAAATAATGCTCCGGCTAGGAGATATTGAGGAGTCCATGAGTGAGTGGGCTAGTCCCATTGAGCTGATTCCAAAGCCAGAAGGATTGATATCGCTTTGAAACTGTTAGGCATCAGGTTTCTGCGTCTGCTCTGCAGGAATCCAGAGCCTCACATTCTGCGGTCTCCTGCTGTCTTTCTACTGCAGAGGAGATTGCTTTGCAGCAGACCGCTCCAGAGACTAAGTCCATCTGTGCTCCTACTGGGCATGCTCACGAGACGATCTCCCATTGGAGATCGGGAGTCATGTGCCCAGGTCCTGTTCCAGATCTCATTGGTCCATCTCGGAGATCTGGAAGGTCCCGCATGGCTATAAAAAGCGCGCATGGCCGTTCCGCCATGCGCTAGTATAGTCTATACTTGCTATGTGTGAATGGTGACGGATGCATGATTCTGGTGACTGACTCATTTGAAACCCCTTCCCTCTGATAATACGCTTGTGGATAGGGAATTAGTTTTGCAGTCAGCGCCAGTCAGTGGCAAGCCTTAAGCCACTGTGCTCACCGCACTGCTACGCTTGCGTCCAACATCGCGCTTGCTTTCTGCTTTGTCGTCGAGCGGCAGTGTCCTATGCCGCGCTGCAGTTGCAGCCCTCCTTGGCGTCTGCAGAAGCGACGCCGCACACACGGTAGGTCTAGAGGGACGCAGCTCCTCTGTCTTGGGTCCTGCTCCTGTGACCAGATACCGTGTGTGCATCTATCTGAAGCCTGTGTCATTAACAGGTTCAGCGTTTTGTATGTTTTTTGTTGCGACACCTCTGTGTGTGAACAGAGGTCGCTCTGCGCACTCCGGGTGAAGTTTAACCCGTGTGCATCATACCGCCATATTGCTTGTCTGCCACCACTTAGCAGCAGTTACAGCACCTACTGCACGGTGGACCCCGAGCGGCGAACGTACTTTATTATTATTTTTATTTAGTGCGTTCCACCGTTCCTAACATTATACTAGCGCCAGGGTCTGGCTAGTGATGGCAGATCAGCAGCAACTCCTTCAGTGCATTCACCAGCTAGAGGGCCGGTTGGCTACTCTTGAGAGTATCATCGCAGTGGTGAAGTCTTCGGAGGCTGCTGTACAGGCGATCGCCGAGGCGGTTTCCCGTATGTCCACGTCCTACCACGCGCCGACAGTTACCCGCCTCTCGTTGCCCGTTAAATTTTATGGCGATGGCGCCTCCTATAGGGGTTTCGTCTGCCAGTGCTCTATCCAGCTGGAGTTACTGGCTGCGCGATTCCCTACGGAATGGGCCAAGGTGGGGTTTATTGTTTCCCTTCTGTCGGGAAAGGCGTTAGAGTGGTTTAGCTGAGCATGTTAAGGATGCTCTTTCTACCAGAGAGGTTACTGCAAATCTGGAGGAGCTGATTGCCATTGCAACCCGTATTGATCTCCGTTTTTCGGAGCGCGGGCTGGAGCGTGCTCAATCCAGACGGAAGGTTACTCCAGCTCCCAACCTCTTAGAACCTCTGGAATCACCCGAGCCAGAGTGTTCACTCCCAGAGCCCATGGAGGTGTCTCGCGCCAGTCTCGAGGCGCGTCCGACACTAAGCTCTACTTGCGGTTGCCACTGACAGCACTCTGTTCACCAGGATAACGGGTCCCCACAATGGCCGAACTCTGTGCCGCCGGGCAAGACCTTTGTCCCCCTCGCCTTCGGCCGAAGGTTCTCGCGTGGGCACACGCGTCCAGGGCGGGTGGTCACTGTGGCTACATGCAGACCACCAAACTCCTGGCATGGTCATGTTGGTGGCCGCACAGGACTCGGGACATTAAGAAATATATTCAGGCATGCGCCTCATGTGCTCGGGTAAGCTTCCTTAAACAGATAATGGAGACATCCGCCGACACACCGCGGCGTCCCACTTCAACTTATGCTCAGGGCAGTTTTGACACTCCTGTTGTCTCCCACGTGTCCCTTCTTAAACCTGGCGATCTTGCCACCTCTGATACCTTCCACGTGTCCCGTTTTTCCATGTCACCTACCGGGACATCAGACTGACCTTCAGACGAGTCTGAGGCCTATGCCTCTGATGAGCACAGGGTGGTGGATTGGAAGGCTCAGAGAGAAGGGGGCCCAAGGAGGGGGGGTAATGTTAGGCGTCAGGTTTCTGCATCTGCTCTGCAGGAATCCAGAGCCTCACATTCTGCGGTCTCCTACTGTCTTTCTACTGCAGAGGAGATTGCTTTGCAGCAGACCGCTCCAGAGACCGTCCCTCTGTGCTCCTACTGGGCATGCTCACGAGACGATCTCCCATTGGAGATCGGGAGTCATGTGCCCAGGTCCTGTTCCAGATCTTATTGGTCCATCTCGGAGATCTGGAAGGTCCCACATGGCTATAAAAAGCGTGCATGGCTGTTACGCCATGCGCTAGTATAGTCTATACTTGCCATGTGTGAATGGTGATGGATGCATGATTCTGGTGACTGACTCATTTGAAACCCCTTCCCTCTGATAATACGCTTGTGGATAGGGAATTAGTTTTGCAGTCAGTGCCAGTCAGTGGCAAGCCTTAAGCCACTGTGCTCACCGCACCGCTACGCTAGCGTCCAACATCGCGCTTGCTTTCTGCTTTGTCGTCGAGCAGCAGTGTCCTACACCGCGCTGCAGTTGCAGCCCTCCTTGGCATCCGCAAAAGTGACGCCGCACACACGGTAGGTCTAGAGGGACGCAGCTCCTCTGCCTTGGGTCCTGCTCCTGTGACCAGATACCGTGTGTGCATCTATCTGAAGCCTGTGTCACTAACAGGTTCAGCGTTTTGTATGTTTTTTGTTGCGGCACCTCTGTGTTTGGACAGAGGCCGCTCTGCGCACTGGGTGAAGCTTAACCCGTGTGCATCATACCGCCATATTGCTTGTCTGCCACCACTTAGCAGCAGTTACACAACTTACTGCACGGTGAACCCCAAGGGGCGAACGCACTTTTTTATTATTTAGTGCGTGTCGCCGTTCCTAACAGTAACGATTTCAGTAAATTGAATGAAGTATCAAAATTTGGGCTATATCCAATGCCCTTGGTAAATGAGATGATTGAGAGACTGGGACAGGCCCAGTATTTCATGACGCTCAATCTGACCAAGTTGCCAAAAGAAAAGACTGCCTTCATTACACTGGAGGGTCTCTATCACTATGTCATCTTGCCTTTTTGGTTACATAGGGCCCCAGCCACATTTTAGAGGCTGACAGACATAGTTTTAGAGCCCCATCAGAAGAATGCATCAGCATACCTGGATGATATTAGTATCTATAATAATGACTGTCCCACCCACTTGTCCCAGGTGCAAGCGGTAGTAGATTCACTCAAAGCTGCCGACTTGATGGCGAACTTCCAAAATGTGCAAAAGGTCTTGAGGAAGCTTGTTACTTATGATTGGCCATGGGATTATCAAACTTCAAACCAACAAAATCGAGGCCATTCAAAACTGGCCCTGGCCTCTAACTGTGAAGCAGATAAGAGCATATCTCAACATCATTGGATATTACAACTGACTTAATACCTTGACCGATCTCTTTAAGAAAAGAAAATCGGTCATGGTTTGGTGGAACCCTCACGCTAAGGAAGCATTCCCAACCCATGAAGGTGGCATTGTGCATTGTGTGGACAGCCTGTCTTCACCAGCCCCAACTTTAGGAACAGATTTATCATTCCAACGGATGCCTCTAAAGTAGGATTAGAAGCGGTTCCATTGCATGAGGTGCACAGAGAGGATCTACCAGTCCAGTAGAAATTTCACCTCGGCAGAGAAAAATTATAGCGCAGTGGAGGAGTGCTTGGCCATTAAGTGGGCCTTGGAGTCCCTACGCTATTATTTACCGGGGCGGCAGTTTTGCTTGGTAATGGACCATTCACCCTGAATGAGAAATTCCAAGGAGAGGAATGTTAGGGTCACAAGATAGTTTTTGTCATTACAAAACTAGTTTCTCCATGGCACATTGAGCTGGGCATTCACAAGGAAATGTGGATGCCCTGTCACAGGCACCTTGTATGGTAATAGGTTTTCAACCTCTCAAATTTGAACAAAGGAAGGAGTTATGTGAGGCAGTGACAGAAGTCATATACAAGGGTTGTTACTAGAGTTGAGCGAAGCGGGTCGGCCAAATTCAGAATCCGCCAACTTTTGCTAAAGTCGGGGTTCGCCGATCGAAATCCGACCATAGCGTGAGGTCGGCCATGAGGTCGCCGACTTGAGCGCCAAAGTCGCGTTTCCCACAATCCTTCCAGCGCCTATTTTCAGCCAATCATGAAGGATGGACACTGTGGGCAATGCGATTACGTCGGCAGCAGCCCCCACCATGTTATAGAAGGGCATGCAAGTGATTGGCTGGCTTTGTGTGGCGTCACAGTGCCTATAAAAGGACGTGACCGCCGACCGCCATCTTACTTCTGCTGATCTTAGCATAGGGAGAGGTTGCTGCTGATCATTCTCAGTAGGGAGAGTGTTAAGGCAGGGAAAAAGTCTAAAAAATTGCTTGTGCTGATAGCGAATGTCACTGTAAAACACAACTGCATAGTGTGCAGTGACAGGGGAGGATATAGGGGAGCAGCTCTGTTAGTTATAAGGCCGCCTTATAAGGCTCCCTGAAAGCTGCATTGCTGTTTGCACACTGCTGTGCAGACTGCTTTTTTAAAAGCAAAAATCCCTTTATTCCTTTTTTTCTGCACAGTAGATACTGAGCATACATTTTTTCACACACCGTATAGAGGTGTTCGCTCCACACACACTACCGTGTACTGGCTGGTATCGCGGACAAATACATGCTATATGTGTGTGACTCCGCAAAAAAATACACAGAGATTAACATTTTTCCATACATACATGGTATAGAGGTGTCCGATTATCAAACAGTATCGGATACCTGGTGTTCTTAATACTGTCACATCTACACAGAGTCAGCATGTGTGTGACACTCCATAAATACATATACGGACATTTCCATTTCTTTATACACCGTATTGAGCAATCTGATTGTCAAACAGTATCAGATATCTGGTGTTCTTATTACTGTCACATATACACAGAGTCAGCGTGTGTGTGTGTGACATTCCATAAATACATATACGGATATTTCCATTTCTTTATACACCGTATTGAGCAGTCTGATTCTCAAACAGTATCAGATATCTGGTGTTCTTATTACTGTCACATCTACACAGTCAGCGTGTGTGTGTGACACTCCATAAATACATATACGGACATTTCCATTTCTTTATACACCGTATTGAGCAGTCTGATTCTCAAACAGTATCGGATATCTGGTGTTCTTATTACTGTCACATCTACACAGAGTCAGCGTGTGTGTGACATTCCGTAAATACATATACGGATTTTGACAGTTTCACCAACAACGTATACAGCTGTACACTTCTGATACAGTACCGTATATATGCTTGTTGGATTACGGTGAAATACATACTGGGTGAGCGTCTGTGACTCACAAAATATATACGGAGATTTTACTTCCTACATACACCTTACACAGCTGTTTGCTACTCATACAGTACCATTTCTCTGCTGGTATTTTTGGAACATTTTCCCAAACATGAGGAGGAGCGCCGAGAGATGGCTGCTCTGGCTTGAGGCTCCTGAGTTTTTTAGTTTTTTCCCCGTTTAATTGTTAATTCTCCCTTTGGTTCACTCACCATTGCGTAGCTACAGGATTCGGCAGAGCTGGGAGTAGTGTGGAGACTGCGATCAGCTGGGACCGGTGTCTTTCTGTCCTCGTGGAGCTCCGTGCCTGGATTCAGCTGGGAGAGAGTGAAGCTGCTGGCTGCCTGCCAACTTTCCTACAACTTTACCCATTTCCAGCAAGCAGATGATCCCAGGATAGGAAACCTGGTGGAGTGTGCGGTGCTGGAGTTGTTCTGGAGATCTTGTGGTCCACGTGGAGCTGAAGGGGTGAGCTGGGCAGGTTTGGACTGACTGTTGGCGTGTCCCCTGATGTCCCTGTCTTGTTGCACCCATGCCCTCCCCCCCAGCAGTGCTGGGAGCACCCTTTATGGAAAGTTGTACATTTAACTCTGCTAAGCTGTGACTGTTCAGTCTTTATAGCTACAAGCTGAGTGTAATCATGGCCACTGCACTCTGTAAACCTACTCTTATGATTTCAAGGGACGATTTATTATTCTGGAATCATCCGCAATTTCTCATGGACTCCCCTTCTTGGAGCATGATTGCTAATTCAACAATTAAGTACATAAAATCCATTACTTCTGTGAAACCTGCGGAGGTGTACTGCAAGAGAGGTAGGAGAGGAGGCGTCCTGGCACGCCTTCGGAGGAGAGGGTTCAGAACAGCTCTTCCTTCATTCCACTTGGCTAATGTTCGTTCCTTATCTAACAAAATGGAGGATCTGAGCTTACTTTGTAACATGAGATCTGATATGGCCAATTCAGCTGCTCTTTGTTTTACTGAGACCTGGTTGAATGAGACCATCCCTGATTGTAGTCTGGATCTACCTGGTTTTGTTATCTACAGAGCTGACCGTGATTGTGTAGCTTCAGGTAAACAAAGGGGGGGTGGGGTATGTCTCTACATCAACACTAGCTGGTGCTGTGATGTTAACATACTGGGAAAAGGTTGCTCTCCAGATCTAGAGTACCTTGCACTCAATTGTAGACCATTTTACTCTCCAAGAGAGGTTTCATCTATGGTTCTGGTTGCAGTATATATTCCCCCTCAAGCATCTGTTAAAGCTGCTATTGGTGAATTAGCTTGCAAAATATCAGAATGGGAGAAAGGATCTCCAGAAGCATTTGTGATCGTAATGGGGGACTTTAACAAAGGAAAACTCAACCTGGATCTCCCCAAATTTACTCAACATATAAACTGCTTCACGAGAGAGAACAATACGCTTGATCACTGCTATACAGTCATAAAAGGGGCCTACAGGGCAGTGAGGAGAGCAGCAGTGGGCTTTTCAGATCATTGTCTAATTCATTTAATTCCAGCCTACAGGCAAAGGTTGAAAACATCCAAGCCTACAGTTTATACAAAGAAGACATGGTCTGAGGAGGCAAAATTGCAACTACAAGCATGCTTTGAATGCACGGACTGGGAGGTATTCCAGGAAACATGCTCGGGTCTGGATGAATGGGTTGATGCAGTGTCCTCATATATCCGTTTTTGTGAAGACACGTTTATTCCATCCAAATCTGTCCACTTTCGGGGAAACAACAAGCCGTGGTTTACAAATAAAGTCAGGTTGATCCGTAAGAGAAAAGAGGAGGCTTATAAAGCAGGCAATATTACTGAATTCAAGAAACTTAGGAACTCGCTATCTAAAGAGATCAAGTTAGCCAAACACGAGTATGCAAAGATTCTGGAGGAAAGGTTCTCATCAAAAGATACTAGATCAGCATGGAGAGGATTAAGAGAGGTCACCAATTATAAAAGCCACCCCACTATAGTGAACCCCAGCAGAAGTCTGGCAGCAGAGTTAAATGAATTCTACTGCAGATTTGAGGCAAGCTCTACACACAGTGGCTATTCATCTCTAAGCTCCTCAGTCTGTTCATATAAAGATCATTCATTGTGCAACACCCAAGTAGTGATCTCCGAGGCAGAGGTGATACACATCCTGAAGGGACTTAAGGTCAAAAAGGCACCTGGCCCTGATGGTGTATCTCCAATGTGTCTGAAAGTATGTGCTACCCAGCTTGCCCCTATACTGACAAATATATACAATGTGTCACTGAAAGAGTGCGTTGTACCTCAGTGTTGGAAAAGTTCCACAATTATCCCTGTCCCCAAGAAAGTGGGATCCTCTGAGTTGAACGACTATAGACCAGTAGCACTCACATCTGTAGCTATGAAAGTCTTCGAAAGAATTATGATGTCCCACCTGATAAAATTCACGCAGAAGCTATGGGACCCGCTTCAGTTTGCCTATAAGGAGAATCGTTCGGCAAACGACACTGTCAATCTGGCACTGAAGTACATTTTGGATCATACAGATGAACTGCACTCATATGTCCGGATTCTTTTCATGGACTTTAGCTCAGCGTTCAATACCATTGATCCGAATTTACTTCATAAGAAAATGGTAGCTCTTGGAGTCCCTCTCAACTTATGCTTGTGGATTTATAACTTCCTGACAGCCAGGATACAGAGTGTAAAAGTTGGACCATTCTCTTCGGACACCTTGGTCACAAACATCGGGGCACCTCAGGGGTGTGTTTTGTCCCCGTTACTGTTTTCTCTCTATACGAATGATTGCATCTCTTCAGCAGACTCAGTAAAAATCTTGAAATTTGCCGATGATATGACATTGATTGGTCTCATCAGGGGAAATGCTGAAGACTTGTATCGGAGTGAGGTGAAAAGAATATGTGACTGGTGTAAAATCAATAATCTTGTACTCAACACTAAAAAAACTGCTGAGATGGTTGTGGATTTTAGGAAAGATCAACATGAGATACTTCCAATCTACATCCATGATGAAGTGGTTCTTAGCGTCACAGAGACCAAATTCCTTGGTGTTATCATCTCTCATGATCTTAAATGGGGGAAAAACGTGGATGCTGTTATAAGAAAAGCACAACAGAGGATGTTTTTCCTGCGTCAGCTGAAAAGATATGGTTTGTCTAAGAATCTGCTGATCTTATTCTTTAATGCTGTCATCAGATCTGTGATTTGTTCCTCTCTGATAGTCTGGTATGGGGGAGCCACTGCGCATGACAAACTCCGCTTACAAAGGACTTTCAGAACAGCAGAGAGAATTATAGGTTCCCCCCTGCCTAAAATCCAGGATCTTTATGATAAGAGTATTCGATCCCACGCATTGAAAATTTCATCCGATCCCTCTCACCCGGGACACTCCTCATTCCAACTACTCCCTTCAGGACGTCGCTTCAGAGTCCCCAAATGCAGCACCAACTGCCATATGAACAGCTTCTATCCACTCTCTGTTCAACAATTAAATCGTCATGTGTAGACTATATACTGTATCTGTCTTGTTAGATGTTACTTGTTGTATCTGTTGTTATATATTATGTTGCCTCTTTGCCACAAAGAATTCCTTGTATATATGTAATATGTACTTGGCGATAATAAATTTGATTGATTGATTGATTGATTGAACATGAGGAAGTCTGGTGGAAGAGTAAACGGACTTGGGCGGGGGGGCGCAGCTGGTACTGATGGTGGTGGTGGTACATCGGCTGGTTCTGGCAAAAGCACAATAGCAGCTAAGGCAGGAAGTGTTGAGCCTGCATCATCGTCTGGCACAAGAAGGCCTTTAACCCCTTAAGCCCCAAGGGTGGTTTGCACGTTCATGACAGGGCCACTTTTTACAATTCTGACAACTGCCCCTTTATGAGGTTATATCTCTGAAACGCTTCCATGGATCCCGATGATTCTGACAATGTTTTCTCCTGACATATTGTCCTTCATGTTAGTGGTAAAATTTCATTCATATAGCTTGCGTTTATTTGTGAAAAAAGCAGAAATTTGGAGAAAATGTTGAAAATTTTGCAATTTTCCAAATTTGAATTTTTATGCCCTTAAATCACAGAGATACGGCACACAAAAAAACTTAATAAATAACATTTCCCACATGTTTACTTCACATCAGCACAATTTTGGAACCAAAATTTTTTTTTGTTAGGAAGTTATAAGGGTTAAAAATTGACCAGCGATTTCTCATTTTTGCAACACCATTTTATTTTTACGGAACACATCACATTTGAAGCCACTTTGAGGGGTCTATATGATAGAAAATACCCAAAAGTGACACTATTCTAAAAACTGCACCCCTTAAGGTGTTCAAAACCACATCCAAGAAGTTTATTAACCCTTTAGGTGCATCATAGGAATATTTTGAATATTTTAAAAAAAATGAAATTTTAACTTTTTTCACAAAAAAAAATACTTCAGGTTCATTTTTTTTATTTTACCAAGGGTAACAGGAGAAATTGGACTGCAAAAGTTATTGTGCAATTTGTCCTGAGTACGCTGATACCTGATATGTGGGGGGAACCACTGTTTCGGCGCATGGCAGACCTCAGAAGGGAAGGAGCGCCGTTTGACTTTTTCAATGCAAAATTGGCTGGAATTCAGATCGGACGCCATGTCGCATTTGGAGCGCCCCTGATGTACCTAAACAGTGGAAACTCCCCACAAATGACACCATTTTGGAAACTAGACCCCCCAAGGAACTTATCTAGATGTGTGGTGAGAACTTTGAACCCCCAAGGGCTTCACAGAAGTTTATAACATACAGCTGTACAATTAAAAAATCATATTTTTTCCACAAAAATGATCTTTTCACCCTCAATTTTTATTTTTCCAAGGGTAACAGGACCCTTAAAGATATTGTGCAATTTGTCCTGAGTGCGCTGATACCCCACATGTGTGGGTAAACCACTATTTGGGCGCATGGCAGAGCTCGGAAGGGAAGCAGCGCCATTTGACATTTTGGCTGGAATTGAGATCGGACACCATGTCGCGTTTGGAAAGCCCCTGATGTACCAAAACAGTAGAAATCCCCCACAAATGACACCATTTTGGAAACTAGACCCCCCAAGGAACTTATCTAGATGTGTGGTGAGCACTTTGAATCCCCCAGTGCTTCACAGTAGATTATAACGCCCGGGCGTGAAAATAAAAAAAATCGTATTTTTCCACAAACATGATCTTTAGTCACCAATTTTTTTATTTTCCCAAGGGTACAAGGAGAAATTGGACCCCAAAAGCTGTTCTCCAATTTGTCTTGAGTACCTTGATACCTCATATGTGGGAGAAAACTACTGTATGGGGACACGTCGGGGCTCGGAAGGGAAGTAGTGATGTTTTGGAATGCAGACTTTGATGGATTGGTCTGCGGGTGTCATGTGCATTTGGAGAGCCCCTGATGTACCTAAACTATTGAAACTCCCCACAAGTGACCCCATTTTGGAAAATAGACCCCCCACGGAACTTATCTAGATGTGTGGTGAGCACTTTCAATCCCCAAGTGCTTCACAGAAGTTTATAACGTCTGGGCGTGAAAATAAAACAATCATTTTTTCCCACAAAAATGATATTTTTGCCCCCAATTTTTTATTTTCCTAAGAGTAATATGAGAAATTGGTCCCCAAAAGTTGTTTTGCAATTTGTCCTGAGTATGCTGATATGCTATATGTGGGGATAAAACACTGTTTGGGCGCATGGCAGAGCTTGGAAGGGAAGGAGCACCATTTGACTTTTTCAACGCAGAATTGGCTGGAATTGAGATCAGACGCCATGTTGCATTTGGAGAGCCCCTGATGTGCCAAAACAGTGGAAACCCCCCAATTATAACTCCAACCCTAACCCCAAGACACCCCTAACCCTAATCTCAGCCCTAATCCTAGCCCTAACCCTAGCCCTAACCCTAACCCTAGCCCTAACCCTGGCCCTAACCCTAGCCCTAACCCTAACCGGAAAATTGAAATAAATACATTTTTTTTATTTTATTATTTTTCCCTAACTAAGGGGGTGATAACGGGGGGTTTTATTTACTATTTATGGCGGTTTTTATGTTTGGCAGCTGTCACACGCTAAAAGACGCTTTTTATTGTAAAAATTGTTTTTGCATCACCACATATTGAGAGCTATAATTTTTCCATATTTTGGCCCACTGAGTCATGTGAGGTCTTATTCTTTGCGGGACGAGTTGACGTTTTCATTTTTGGGACACAGAATGAACAAAAACCAGCGTTTCATGAATTTCTTTTGGGGGGGTGCGTTTGCATCGTTCCGCATGCGGTAAAATTGATAACGCAGTTTTGTTCCCCGGGTCAGTACGGTTAC
The DNA here is from genome assembly GCF_039654945.1 of Dendrobates tinctorius. Lineage (NCBI taxonomy): Eukaryota > Metazoa > Chordata > Amphibia > Anura > Dendrobatidae > Dendrobates > Dendrobates tinctorius. Next base: position 13,073,440 of record NW_027361898.1, on the reverse strand, counting down.
AGCGATACCTCATTTAGGTCTTATTTTATGTTTTGGCGGTTTTATGCAATGAAAACTATTTTATATAAAAAATCATTATTTTTGCATCGCTTTATTCTGTGAGCTATAACTTTTTTATTTTTTTGCGGATGATGATGTATGGCAGCTCATTTCTTGCGGGACAAGCTGACGTTTTCAGCGGTACATGGATATTTATATGCATCTTTTTGATTGCGCGTTATTCCACTTTTTGTTCTGTGGTATGATAATAAATTATTATTTTTTGCTTCGTTTATTATTTTTATTTTTTAAGGGGTTCGCTAAAGGGGTTAACTAATTGGACAGTTTTATAGGGCAGGTCGTTACGGACGCGGCAATACCAAATATGTGTACTTTTATTGTTTTTTTTTTTTTAATTTAAAAAAATGAATTTATTGGGGAATATTTTTTTTTTTTTAATAATTTATTTAGCGATTTTTTAAAAATTATTTTTACACTTTTTTTTAACTTTATTACATTGTCCCTGGTGGGACATCACTGTCCTGTGACAGATCGCTGATCTGTCACATCACAGATCACTGTGACAGATCAGCGATCTGTCACAGGCACTGCTGCAGTGAGGAAGTCAGCTCCCTACAGGCCCCTGAAAGTCCCCATCGCCATCATGGATTCAGGGGCCTGTAGGGAAAGAGCCCCCCGCAGCAGCGCTGTACATTGTGCTGCCGTGGGGGGCTCAGGGAAGCACGGAGGGAGCCCCCTCCCTGCTGATGCTTCCCTTTAACCCCTGGTACACCGCGATCGTGTTTGATCGCGGTGTACAAAGGGTTAACGTGTCGGGGGCAGTCCGTGACCGCCCCTGACACATTGTGCCGGGTGTCAGCTGTGATAATCAGCTGACACCCGGCCGCGATCAGTGGCGCTCACCACGTGAGCGCCGCTGATCGCTATGACGTACTATCCCGTCCCTGGGAATTAAGTCCCAGGGCACATGGACGGGATAGTACGTCTCATGGCAGAAAGGAGTTAAGGTTCCCTTTTCTGGGAGTAAGTAAACCGCTTTTAAAGCCGGAGCATCAGGAACAGGTTTTGGCTTACATTGCCGAAACAGCCTCCACCTCTATCGTCTACTCTTCTGAAGTTTACAAAAAATGCAAGCACAGAGTCGTCAGTGCCGGCTTCTGGTCAGGAACCACCCCTTTCCTTGTCTCCTTCACTCCCACTAAAAGCGAAGGATGCGTCAGCCCACACTTCAGATTACTCCATGGAGCTCTTTTCACAGGCTATGCCTGTGTAATCAAGTGAAATTCTGAATTCCCCAGTCCAACATGAATTGGAGATGGAGTGCACTGATGCACAGCCACTGCTAGATGATTCTGCTGGTACATTGACCCACAGCACTACATTCCCCTCGCACACTCCAGAGCCAGAATGTGACACTGATGAAACTCAGGTGCCCCTTCCCGCATACTATACCACCTTACACGGTGACACAGAGGAAGGTGCAGATGAAAGTGCCGGATCCCTGAGCAGGTGGGGGGGTTCTCCTCGTGGGGGACGGCAGTGGCACAGGGACCCTCATAGTACGCAAAAGTGTCTCTGCCGGTGGGAGGGCCCACTCGCCGTCATACATACCGTCATACTATGAGGGGCCCTTTGCCAGTGCAGTCATCCACGAGAGGGCCCCCCATGCTTGCTCAGGGCCACAGCACTTGCAATACTTACCTCTCCCTGCTCCACCGCCGTGACGTTTTCCACCTTTCCTGACAGTGACATTCAGGATACAGAGCGCGATGACATCACGTCTGTATGCCCTCTACCGAAACAGTACAAGTGCAGAGAGCTTTAAAATGGCAATGCTGAGGAGTCCACAGTAGAGCAGTGCCCAGCGAGGAGAGGTATTTAATTTTTTTAAATGTTGGGAGCATTTTTGGGGAGCAATATACACTGGAGAATGATATATGGGGCCCATCATACACTGGAGCATCATCCATTTGGCCCATCATATACTGGAGCATTCCAAATGGGGGACATCAGACACTGGAGTAGCATTTATGGGGCCCATTATACACTGGAGCATTAGAAATGGGGCCCATTATATATGGAGCATTATTTGGACCTATAAGACAGTGGAGCATCATCCATGGGGACCAACATATACTGTAGCATTATGTGGAGCTCATCATATACTGTATGGAACATTATATGGGACCAATTATTCTGTATGGAGAAATATATGGGGCTCATTATTCTATATGGCGCACTATGTGGTGGCCATAATACTGTATGCAGTAATATACTGTCCGTTTTTTGCGCTATTGTAGAATTTAAAATAGATTTCAGTCATGTCATGTAAGCAGTGAAGTATTTTTCATTGTACTAAACCTATATTTCTGTGCCGTATCGGAGCATTATGAATTATTGTATGTGTTAAAAGGGCGCACTGACACTCTTTGGCCCAGGGCACACAAAAACCTGGCGCCAGCCCTACCCCCCACAACATTAGCCAAATAACCCCCAGTTTTCAAAGCGTAACTGTTATTATAAAGTAAATTAAGTTTGCCAAGCTTAAGTAATATGAATTGATGTTGTTGGCATTGAAATGGGCACTGTAGGTGTGTTTACTGTCCTCCACTCCCTGCCGACTTTGCTTCCCCATTGACTTGCATTGGGTTTCGTGTTTCAGTCGGACCCCGACTTTTCCCTATAGTCGGCCAATTTAGTTCGAACTGACTTCTTAGAAAGTCGGGTTTCATGAAACCCGACTCGACCCGAAAAAGGAAAAGTTGCTCATCTCTAGTTGCAACATGTCCCCCAGCATGTGTATAGAAACAAAGTGAACCCGCTGGAGAGCATTGTAATCACAGCTACAGCTGTGGCTACAACGCAAAATAAAAGGAAGTGTGGACTGGGTCAACCTATTTCAGTGTATAGCAATAGATAGTTACATAGTAACATAGTAACATAGTAATTAAGGTTGAAGGAAGACTTTAAGTCCATCTAGTTCAACCCATATGAGTTCATGTATTAATTAATTGACGCACAGTTTATATAAAATCTTTTACAAAGCATGTCACTTTCCCCCCTAGTGAAGATTTATGAAAAGTCAAATCATTAAGTAAGCTTTTATCCCTTCTCATCTTCTCCTTCCCCCATTTTTTGATTCCTCATAATTTTCCCCTTATTTCTAAATATATGTCATGTTTTCTTTTACTTGAATAAAGTTAATTCCAAAATAAAAAAATATGTGAAGGTGGTATAGAAGAACTAGGGAAGCTGAAATTTATCTTTTAAGCCATTTTACAACATTTGGACTTATTTTTCCAGTTATTCTGTACATTACATGGGAAAATGAAGGGTTTCATTCAAAACTACAACTCATCACACAAATAAAAACATTGCCTTATATGGCTATGTTGATGGAAAAGAAAAATTATGGCTCTTGAAAGAAGTATAGGAAAAAGCTAATGTTCAAAAATGAATAATAGTCATATAGTTAATGGTTAAAAAATATAAATTAATTGTTATTGTGCATTCTCCCCCATTAAAAGTATATGCTCTCTGTGCACCCTCAGTCTATTAAAAATATAAACCCATTTAAAAATATACATCCATTATCAAGGGTGCGCTCTCATATGCTTATTAAATATATACAGTAAATTCATCCCCCACTGTGCATTTTCCCCATTTTAGTGCCCATTGTGTAATACACTGGCATGTAATAGTTTGAGCATCCCTGGTTAAAATCACTGTTAAGCAAGTTGAAGATTAAATGATCTCTACAAGGCCTAAAGGTATAACAGCAATTTTGATCAGGCGTGCCCAAACTTTTATATGTTACCATATACATCACCAGTTCAATAACCACAGTGTATCTCCATCCTCTTTGTTTCCTATGAGCGATCTCCTCACCTATTTATTTGCTATTCATTATCCATTGTAGAATCTCCACCCTTACCCATAAAATTCAGTAGCCATTGGTCAATATGCCACCACCCTCTACTTCAGTCTATACAATGCCCACGCTTCAATACCCACTGTGCATTTTACCTCTCGAATTCACTACCAGGGCAGGACTAGTAATTGGAATCACAGAGGTCCATGCTGTCTCCACCTCCTTAACACCCACTTCCCAAGATGGATATTGCAAATATGACCCTGGCTGGTATTGGAGGAAATCAACTAAATTTACCAATTAATTTACTGCAATTTAAATGTAATTTTTAAAATGCATGCTATGCTTCTTTTCTTTGGATCATTAGGCCATACCGGCTGCCCTGTAACGAAGACAAAATGATTCCTGGCATACTCAGATCAGTGCACAGGATAAAAATCAAAAGAAGAACAAATCTGATCTGAGTGAGTTTAGAAGCTATGTAGCTAAACCACATAGCAACGTAGTCTAGGCCTCCTTCACAAATTCGCATAAAAACATGTCCGTGTGGGACGTTCCATTTTGACCATCCCTGTGCTTTTATTGCAAGATCCGTGTGTATAACTTTTCATTTTTTGTGCCATCCATGTGCTATCTGTGTGTACGTGTACGTCATCCATGTGCCATCCATGTGGCATCAGTGTGCCATGCCTGTGACACTTACCGAAAAATAATGCATTCAAGAAATTATCAATTTTTAAGGGTTAAAAATGTGCAAATATAATAAATATAAACTAGATAGATAATAGATAAATCCACTGAACAAAAATATAAATGTATAAACGCAACATTTCATTTTAGTTTTCATTTTTCATGAGCTGAACTAAAAGATCTAAGACCTTTTCTATGCATACAAAAGGCATTTTTCTCCAATATTGATCAAAAATGTGTTGGTGAGCATTTCTCCTGTGCTGAGATAATCCATCCACTTCACAGGTGAGGCATATTAAGAGGCTGGTCACAATAAAAGTTCACTCTAAAATGTGTAGTTTATTACACTGCCCAATGCCATAGATGTTGCAACTTTGAGGGAGCATGCAATTGGAATGCTGACTGCAGGAATGTCCACCAGTGCTGTTGCTCGTGAATTTAGGCTATGTGCACACGTTGCGGATTTTTAGCATTTTTGCCGCGTTTATTCGCCATGAAAATGTGGCAAAAATGCTGCGTAAACGCTAAAAATCTGCAACCCATTGAATTCAATAGCATTCTGCACATGCTGTGCTAATGCTGCATATTTTTCCGCGGCGGAATCGCATTGTTTAAAAATGTGCAGCATGGTCATTCTTTTTGCGGAATGGCGGCAATTCCGCACACACAGGAATGCATTATTCCGCTTACTTTCCGCATGTGGCTATGCCCACCATGCGCAAAGTAAGCTGAAAATGTGCGGATGGTACCCAGGGTCTGGAGAAGAGGAGACTGTACCATACCCCTGTTAAAAAAAGAATTAAAATAAAAAATCATGATATTCTCACCTTCCAGCGTCCCCTGCAGCCTTCCTGCCTGTCAGTCACGCTCCCGGCATCTTCCGGTCCCAGTGATGCCTTGCAACAATGACCTGTGATGATGTAGCGGTCTCGTGAGGTCATTGTTGCAAGGCATCACTGGGAACAGGACTTACCGGGAGCATCGCTGAGGCCGGGGAACACTGCGTGGGATGCTGCTATGTTTGACGAGTGTGACCAACCTGTCAATCAGTATTCCAAGCGATGCTACAGATCACTTTGAAAACGCTAGCATTCTGCAAGTTAAATAAGCTTGCAAAATGCTATTTTTTCGTGGGAATTATGCATGTGGATTTCCCGCGGCAGGGAGTTGTGCAATTGCTGCGGAAAAATCTGCACATGTGCACATAGCCTAAATGTTCATTTCTCTACCATAAGCTGTCTGCAAGGGCATTTCAGAGAATTTGGCAGTACATGTGACTGGCTTCACAACCGCAGACCACGTATAACCAAACCAGCCCAAAACCTCAACATTCACCTCCAAGATCATCTGAGACCAGCTGTTGCAATAATCAGTTTGCATAACCAAAGAATTTATGCACAAACTGTCAGAAACCCACTCAGGGAAGTTCATCTACATGCTCATCGTTCTCTTCGGATCTACACCTGACTACAGTTCTTTGTGGTAATTGACTAGAATGTGCAAATGCTCTCATTCAATAGCATCTAGCACATTGGAGAGGTGTTCTCTTCATGGATAAATTCTGATTTTCACTGTACAGAGCAGATGGCAAACTGCATGTATGGCATGATTTGGGTGAGTGGTTTGTTGATGTCAACATTGTGAATCAAGTGGCCCATGTTGGTGGTCAACTGGTGGTATAGGCAGGCAACTATCACAGGTGCTTTTTATTGATGCCATTTTGAATGCACAGAGATATCCTGACTAGATTCTGAGGTTGATGAGACCATCATCTCATGTTGTAGCATTATAATGCATGGCCCTATGTTGCAAGGATCTGTACACAATTTCTGGAAGCTGAAAACTTTACAGTTCTTACATGGCCTGCATACTCATTGGACATATCACCCAATGAACATGTTCGGGATCCTCTGGATTGGCGTATATGACAGCGTGTTCAAGCTACTGCCAATATCCAGCAGCTTCGCTCATTGAAGAGGAGTGGACCAACATCCCACAATCAATAACCTGATAAACTTTATGCAAAGGAAAAGTGTTGCAATGTGTGAGGCAAATCGTGGTCGTACCAGATACTGACTTGTTTTCTGCCCCCCCCCACATAAACCCTTTTTGTTAAGCCACATAAATAAATAATGAAATGAAAAAATTACCTGGGGTACAGCTTAATTTTGAACCAGCATAGGTAAAGCAGACAGCTGAGAGTTGTTATTATCAGGCTGGGAAGGTCCTTGGTTCTTGGGCCCTTCCCAGCCTAAAAATACTAGCCCACATCTACCCTAGAAGTGGAGCATCACATGAGTTGGCTCTTTTCCATTGCCCTGGTACTTTGGCAATCGAGGTAATAGTTTTTGGGGTTGATGTCAGCTGTTTAGTGTCCAAAAACACAGCTGGCATCAAGCTCTGGTGTTAATATTTGATAGGAGTCTGTCAGATATCCCCATTACCAACTCAGTAAACAAAAAATAATGCACACGCACACAAAAAAAATGCCTCTGTAGTCCACCGAATATGACATAGTCCAGCGATTCCGACAAACAAAGGCTATGGAGCCTTGTTCAGATAATCCATAGCCATTGCCTATAGCTACTTTCAAGTCCTGCTGCACAGCGCGAGACTTGGCAGCTCTGTACAGTGGTGATGTAAGTAATATTACCACTCTTCACAATCGTCAGGCCAAGCAGAGAGCAGCGCGAGACCTGGAATATCTGAAGAGCGGTAATATTGCTGGCATCAATGCTCTTCAGATTAGCTGGGTCAACCCCTTTAAGACTATTTTATATTTTTGTGATAAATTCTTTTTTAAAATTTCACATGCTTTGATGTCTGTTTCCTAATTTTTCAATATTTTTTTTCTCTATTCGCTATTGTGGGAGTGGTTTTGTAATCCAGGTATTGGTGACAGATTCACTATTTGAAACATGAAAAGAAGAAAATATGAAAGCATTTTTGATGTTGTGGAAAATTCACGAACTTTCATGTGCCATTTTGTAGAATTTGGTGCTTAAACTGCAAGGAAAATTAACAAGACAAATAAGGAAGGTGAGTTCAAATAAACCGCTAAAGATCAGACCCAGCGTTTCTAGGCTTTTAACTAATATCCAACTGATATGCTTTTTAACCCACTAAAATTGGAGACAAATAAAAATTTATGATGTGCAAACACTATGTATGATTCCAACCTGACGTAATATTATGTCAGGGTCCTCAGGTAGTTCATACAACTGGCTTATTATTGTTTCATTGTAATTGAAGGCACAAGCAATTCCACTGAACCCACATGGTCATCATTGAAAAGAAGTCTGTATTACACAGTTGAACTCCCAAGGCAACTGATGGGATCAGAAAAAACGATTATCTACATTTATCAAGTGCAGTAGAATTAATTTATTTGTAGCTGTAATTGTTAGTTGCAGTAACATAATCACTTGGCTGGCACCACTACAGAGGCAGTTTGGAACTTAATAGAGATCCCCATGGCCTTCCATATAAAAATCTGTTCTAATAAGTAAGTTAGGAGTCTCTTTTGCTGTAATCTTACTGCCTGGACAGACCAGAAAATGACAAAATAATTCCACTTCAGTGTCCAAAAATTATGCTATATAGTACATAATGCTGTCACACTGCGCAATGCTGTTTTTGAATAACTCTGCTTTAAAATGTGTGAATAAGCCCTGCATAGCGTTACATTGTCTTTTCAGCAAATCGGAGAGTATCCTATTGCAGAACTTACATTTCTTCCTGTCAATAGACAAACATCCAATGTATATGGGGTGTGAGAATCATGTGGGAATAGTGGATGAGGGCAGGTATATCTCGCCCAGATTCCTTTCCTATGTGGCCTAGTCTGGTCAGTATCGCACCTGCTTGCTAATGAATAATGGGAGGTGGATATAAAAGGATGCAAGGTGGTTGTGTGAGTGTCTCAGCCTGGGAACACAGAGAGCCTGTCTGTGTGAGAGACACACGTGAGTGGAAGCAGTGCCCACTGCAACTGTGGTTTGGCTGGACGGGAGAAGCCCGCCAGTTGGTAGTTAGGTTGTCCATTGTTTAGTTAGTGCCGGACAGGCAAGGATTTGTTTTATGTTTTATTTCCTTTTGCATTGCTTTCACCGTTAATAAACCTGACCCAGGGTCAGTTATACACGAATCCCAGGTCTGCGCCTGAGTTTCATGCTGAACGCACGTGACCTTTGACCCCAGCAAAGGCGATCCCGGAGTGTTTTATCACATTGTGGTGGAGAACGCGGGCAACACGTTGTAAGCATGAGTATGGAGGACGTGGTGAAAGCGCTGGTACAGTCCACCGCCGTCCAGCAAGAAGCTAATCGGGTGATGATGGCCCAGCTGAAGGAGTTGGTGGACATGACAGTTACCGATCGTTCGCTTCTCCAGCAGGTGGCGCAGCACTTGGCAAGCTTACCTGAGCTTAATCTGGAAGCCGAGTCGAGAGTGATTCACGTGAGTCGGTACTGGCAGAAAATGAAGACCGAAGATGACGTCGAGGCATACCTGACCACGTTTGAACGGACGGCGGTGCGAGAAAAATGGCCGAAGGCACGATGGGCCGGCCTGATTGCCCCGTTTCTTTCCGGTGAGGCCCAAAAGGCTTATTATGACTTAGAGCCTGAAGCCGCGCAGGACTTTGACAAATTGAAAGCCGAGATCTTGGCCCGGCTGGGAGTGACGACCGCTGTCCGTGCACAGAGAGTGCATCAATGGACTTATCAGCCGGATAAACCACTGCGGTCCCAGATGTTCGACCTGATCCACGTGACGAAGAAGTGGCTACAACCCGAGGTGTTGACAGCGCCAGAGATAATCCAGAGAGTCGTCATGGACAAGTACCTGAGAGCTCTACCGCCAGCCCTGAGGAAGTGGGTAAGCCATGGAAATCCTACGACGGCAGATCAACTGGTGGATCTGGTTGAACGTTACTCCGTGGCGGAAGGACTCCGAGACGACGCTACCCCACCTCGTTCTTCATCATCTCCACGTGGAACCGGTAAGACTGTTCCAGGGAGTAGGGGAGATGGAAAAATCCCTAAGACAGTGGGGGAGGAAAACGGGACTGCCCGCACTGCGAGGCCGAGAGTAACGAACTATGGTCTAAGCAAGGGGCCCGTTAGGTGTTTCCGCTGCCAAGAGATGGGACATATTGCTGCGAACTGTCCGGTCACTACTGAACCCATGCAGAGCGACGTCACAGACTCTAAAAACCGCATGTCTATGGTTGCACAGGTGGTGAGTGTGAATGCCGGTCAAAAGGATGTGGAAAAACACTTGTGTGATTTAATTGTTGATGGCAAAAATGTGGTGGCATTGTTAGACTCGGGAAGTGTGGTGACTCTGGTGAAGGCCAGTCTGGTGTCAGCCCCGACTGGACCATCAGACAAATTTTCTGTAACATGTGTGCATGGAGACACCTGTTCGTACCTCACCACGGTCATATGCATTACTACTTCCTATGGGTCTGTGCAACATAAAGTGGGACTCGTCCCGGCGTTATTGCATGATGTTATCCTGGGCCGGGATTTTCCCCACTTCTGGCAATTGTGGGAGAATCAGTTGATACCCCAGGGTAATAGTGTACATGATTCTTCTCCCAGGGCGCGTGTGGGTCCCGAACCCCTGGAAGAGGTCTCCCCGGAAGACTCTGGGGAAGAGTCTGTGGGAAATGACCTGCAGTTCCCGTTTTCAGTCATGGCGGGTGATACGGAGGAGACCGGGGAAGAGGAGGAGGTCGACAGCAGTCCACCTCCCCGTTTGCCGGATTTAGAAGTTCAGAAAGATGACTTCCAAAGCGAGCAAATAAAGGATCCTACCCTTTCTCAGGCTAGGACAAATGTAAAAGTGATAAATGGGGTACCCCTAGAACCTGGCTCTAGGCTGGCATATCCTTACATGGTTCTGGAGAATGATTTACTCTATCAGATAGAGAAAAAGGGGGAAGATACGGTGCAACTATTAGTCGTGCCAAAACCCTACCGGCGGCAGGTGCTGGACCTGGCCCACGGACATGTGATGGGAGGTGACCTGGGAGTCCAGAAAACCACCGAAAGGATATTACACTGTTTTGTTTGGCCAGGCATGCATCACGATATTCGTGTATATTGTGAGTCTTGTCCTGACTGCCAAGCCTCTGCACCTAAGCCCCGGTTCTGTAGCCCTTTGGTACCCCTACCTATTATTGAAGTCCCGTTTGAGAGGATTGGGATGTATTTAGTTGGGCCCCTTCCACGGTCTGCACGTGGACACCAACATATCCTCGTCATCTTGGATTATGCCACTCGTTACCCGGAGGCATCCCTTTGCGTAACACGGCCACCAAGACGATTGCCAAGGAACTGGTGCATGTGTTTAGTCGGGTCGGTATACCAAAACAGATACTCACCGACCAGGGGACCCCCTTTATGTCCAGGATAATGAAGGAGCTCTGCCGATTGTTACAAATCGAACCGTTACGCACATCCGTGTATCACCCTCAAACAGACGGGTTGGTTGAACGGTTCAATAAAACTCTGAAGCAGATGCTGAGAAAGGTGATAGACAAGGATGGGAAGAACTGGGACTATTTACTTCCATATTTGCTTTTTGCCATCAGGGAAGTACCCCAGTCTTCCACGGGATTCTCGCCTTTCGAGTTATTGTACGCCCGACGTCCTCGCGGACTGTTAGACGTTGCAAAAGAAACCTGGGAGGGTCAGGTCACTCCATTTAAAACAGTGATAGATCACGTCACACAAATGCAGGACCGTATTGCGGCTGTTATGCCTATCGTCAAAAAACACATGATACAGGCTCAAGGAGCCCAAAAAAGAATCTATGATAGGGGCGCCAAGATCCGTACGTTTGCACCCGGAGATAGGGTGTTGATCCTGGTCCCCACGGTGGACAGTAAGTTCCTGGCAAAGTGGCAGGGCCCCTTTGAGATCAAGGAAAGAGTTGGTGAAGTAAACTACAAAGTATACCAGGCAGGTAAACGGAAACCTGAACAGATTTATCATGTAAATCTGATAAAGCCCTGGAAGGATCGGTCTGCCTTGTCAGCGGAGCTGGCCCGTCCTGTCTGTTCGCATACCGTACCGGAGGTACGGGTTGCAGAGACTCTCTCGGAGTGGCAAAAGACTGAGGTCAGGCAGTTTCTAGTTCACAACCAAAAGTTTTTCTCAGAAAAACCCGGGCAGACTATGCTAATGAAACATGACATCGTAACGGAACCTGGTGTCACAGTTCACGTAAAGCCCTACCGAATCCCGGAAGCGCGCCGTGAAGCCGTTTCCCGAGAAGTGAAGGCAATGTTAGAGTTAGGAGTCATTGAGGAATCGCACAGTGCGTGGTCCAGCCCGATTGTGCTAATTCCTAAACCGGACGGCACCATCCGGTTCTGCAATGACTTCAGGAAACTGAATGCGGTCTCAAAATTTGATGCCTATCCTATGCCCCGGGTCGACGAGTTAATAGATCGGTTAGGAAAAGCCCTGTATATTACGACCCTAGATCTAACAAAGGTGTATTGGCAGATCTCTCTGGCTGAGGCTGCCAGAGAAAAGACGGCATTTGCTATGCCGGAAGGTTTATTTCAGTATGTGTATATGCCGTTTGGACTGCACGGGGCACCGGCGACCTTCCAGAGACTGATGGATCGAGTCTTGAGGCCACATAGGCGGTACGCTTCGGCCTATTTGGATGACAATGTCATTTACAGCTTGGACTGGGAGACTCATCTCCAGAAAGTACAAGCTGTGATTGACGACCTGTGGGAGGCAGGTCTAACCGCGAACCCCAAGAAATGTCACATCGGGCTAGAAGAAGCCCGGTAATTGGGGTATGTAATTGGGAGGGGTGTTGTTAAACCCCAGGTTGATAAGATTCAGGCGGTTCAGGACTGGCCAGAACCTGTCAACAAGAAGCAGGTGCAAGCCTTCCTGGGGATCGCCGGCTATTATCGCCGGTTCATACCCAATTTTGCAGCCATCGCTACCCCCCTGACGGATCTTACAAAAGGGAAAGACTCCGTCATGATTAAATGGAGTTTAGCGGCTGAAGAAGCCTTCCATAGCCTAAAACGGGCACTTTGCTCTCAGCCCGTACTGGTGACTCCGGACTTCCGCAGCGAGTTTGTGGTACAAACAGATGCCTCTGATACCGGTATCGGGGCCGTACTCTCACAAGTGAGGGACGGAGTGGAACACCCAGTCCTCTATCTCAGCAGGAAGCTGAATAAACACGAGCAAAGGTATGCAGTTGTAGAAAAAGAGTGCCTCGCCATTAAGTGGGCTCTAGAGGCCCTCAAATATTACCTGGTGGGCCGAAAGTTCAGGCTGATCACTGACCATGCCCCTCTCAAGTGGATGCACTTGAACAAGGAACGGAATAGCCGGGTGACCCGGTGGTTCCTTGCCCTGCAGGCCTACACTTTTACGGTGGAGCACCGCCCAGGGGTACAGATGGGGAATGCAGATGCCCTGTCCCGAGTGCACTGTTTGGCGGGTGTCATTGCTTGACCAGAGTGGTCTGAGCAGAGGGTGGGGATATGTGAGAATCATGCGGGGATAGTGGATGAGGGCAGGTATATCTCGCTCAGATTCCTTTGCTATGTGGCCTAGTCTGGTCAGTATCACACCTGCTTGCTAATGAATAATGGGAGGTGGATATAAAAGGATGCAAGGTGGTTGTGTGAGTGTCTCAGCCTGGGAACACAGAGAGCCTGTCTGTGTGAGAGACACACGTGAGTGGAAGCAGTGCCCACTGCAACTGTGGTTTGGCTGGACGGGAGAAGCCCGCCAGTTGGTAGTTAGGTTGTCTGTCCATTGTTTAGTTAGTGCCGGACAGGCAAGGATTTGTTTTAGGTTTTATTTCCTTTTGCATTGCTTTCACCGTTAATAAACCTGACCCAGGGTCAGTTATACACGAATCCCAGGTCAGCGCCTGAGTTTCATGCTGAACGCACGTGACCTTTGACCCCAGCAAAGGCGATCCCGGAGTGTTTTATCACAGGGGCCTCCCAACTCTCTCCAATGGCAGATGATCTGAGAGATAAAGATCAAGCAGTTGGATTTTATGTGTCTGATCCTTTTGCTTTCAGCAACATTAAGGTACTGTTACACTAAGCGACGCACCGGCGATCCCGACAACGATACGACCTGGTAAGGATCACTGGTACGTCGCTAAATGGTCGCTAGTAAGCTGTCAAACAAACAGATCTACTCAACGACGCAGCAATGATCCGGCGATCCGTATCACGACCTCGGCGGTTGTTGGGACCTTGTCACACAGCAGCTTTCTTGACGACTCACGCCTACATCCCTGAGTTCCGAGTCGCCAATGCGTTCGCCTGTCAGCGTCAAACACAAAAATGCATACTGGCAAGTGGGACACCAGTGATCAAAAAATGGCCCAGGACATTCGAGCAAGATCAGTGAGATTGCAGCGGGGGCCCAGTCGCTGCTATGTGTCACACATAGCAAGGTCACTGTTGCGTCACAAAATCTGTGACGTTTCAGCGATCTCACTAACGATCTCATTATGTGAAACAGGGCCTTAAGCTACCATAAGCGGAGTAAGGAAGCAGCTTACCCCCTCTTCTACAAAAAATGATAATAATGCATGTACAGAAATGAGAAAATTGGAAGAGATTGGTGACTAATGTGCATAGCTAGCGTTACTGTATGATGATCTGAGTTGCAAAAGCATACACTTCATTAAACCTGCCCAGGAAGATTCTGTATTTTAATGAACAAAAATAAGTTAAGTCCTATATTGCATTTAGTCTACATGGAATTTCTGTAATAGTTTTTAAGAAAAAGAGAGACACTTTTTCAAATGCGCTTTGCCCAGTATTATTTTAGGTAGGTTACTCTCAGTGGCTCAGTTAAAGTAACTATGAGAAATTTTTCTCATATTCAATTGGAAGTAGATCATTTATCTTGTTGTCCCACAGGGTTTAAATTGTATCTTATCTGGAAACAGCTATCTGAGAAAGGATTTGTTTCTACAGTGATGTATATGAGTATAATGCACAGTGCGTTGTAATGATTTCTAGATGCTGTTTATTGTCTTGAAGAAGCAATGTTTTCTTTTATTTTAAACAAGAACTGTTATCTTCCCCCCATCATCTTCACAACAAAGGGCTGATTTGTAGTGGGATCCTAATTGCTACTTTATGTACTATTTAAAATATGCAGCAGATCGGCTCACTTGGCTGTGCAACGAGGTTGTTATCTTGGGTGGTCTGGAGCAGGAAACCCCGGGAGAGGACCCTCTGGACCGTGGCACCGAGGGGCCCCGGGCGAGCTGCCAGGTGGAACCGACCCCTATACAGGGACCGTTTGGATCAGGCCCAGGGATTCGAGTACCACGGTAGCCGGTACCGAGAGGGGCGGCTCAGGATGGACTGGAGTAAGACTGTGAGACAGAAGACTGGAACGAGAAGGAATGACAGGAGTAGGAACACTGGAGACAGGACTGGAGTAGGACGGCAGGAACACTGGAGACAGGACTGGAGTAGGACGGCAGGAACACTGGATACAGGACTGGAGTAGGACGGCAGGAACGCTGAAGGCAGGACTGGAGTAGGACGACAGGAACACTGGAAACAGGACTGGAGTACGGCGGCAGGAACACTGGAGACAGGACTGGAGTAGGACGGCAGGAAAACAGGAGGCAGAACTGCGGAAGAGAACCAGGAACACGGGTAGCAGGACAGAGAGAATGCTGCAGAGAGCAGCCGAGATTGGAACTGCAGGAGCAGAGAGCACACGATGAAGCAAGGCCAGGAAAACACAACGATCAGGTGCCTCCCTCAGGAGGAAGCGGCCTGATATGGCCCCATCTGATCAGCCATTGGTCAAAAGGTGCTTCCGGGTCAGGGCACAGCTGGAGCATAAGAACCAGGAAGGAGGCACAGCCGCGGCCTATGGCGCAAGCGCATAGCATGCAGGGAGGGCATCGGTCGTGAGCCCATCTCAGGTGACCGCCGCGGCCGTCGGGTGGAGAGAGGCTGCGGCGTGGGAGCAGAGGCCGACTGCGGCATGGGAGTGGAGGCTGGGTGAGTATGGTGGAGCGGTGTAACAGTACCCCCCCCAAGCTGCCCTGCCCGGAGGTTAGCACCTATTGAGGATATGGGGAGCATTGATATTCTACCGAGGCTCCCAGGATCTCTCCTCAGGACCAAAGCCCTTCCAATCAACAAGAAAGAAAGTCCTACCTCTAACCCTCTTCACAGTGACAATGTCCTGCACTTCAAAACATCATCGGCACCCACCGGCTGAGGAAGCGATTCAGCACCACAGGCTTCAGGAGAGAGACGTGAAAGGTGTTCGGGATCCAGAGCAAAGCAGGCTACCTCAATTTTAGGCGACTTCGTTAATACGTCCCAGAACTTCAAACGGACCGATATAGCGTGGGCCCAATTTGTAGGAGGGCAGTTTCAATCGGATGAATTTGGTGGAGAGCCAGACCATGTCCCCAACACGATGCGGTGGAGGATCCAACCTCTTTTTGTCTGCATAATTCATCATCTGACCAGCGGATATCTTGAGTGATGTGTTGGTCTCAGCCCAAATCTTAGAAAATTCAGAGGACAAGGCGTTGGCCGCAGGTACCTCGGAGGCAGGAGTTACCGGAAGAGGAACACCAGGATGTCTGCCAAAAACAATGAAAACCTGAGACTTGGCCGAAGACTCACCAGCATGGTTGTTATAAGCGAACTCTGCCCAAGGGAGCAAGTTGACCCAATTGTTCTGGTGGGCGTTGGAGAAGTGACGTAAGTACGCTCTACCTGTCCGTTGGACTGTGGATGGTAGGCCGAGGAGAAGTTGAGGGTAACGTTCATGAGCTTACAAAGCGAACGCAAGAACTTGGAGGTAAACTGAACCCCTCGGTCAGACACAATGCGTCGAGGTAGTCCGTGAAGTCTGAAGATTTGGTGAATGAAGATTTTGGCCAGCTCCGGCACTGAGGGTAGACCGGGCAGAGGGATAAAGTGAGCCATCTTGGAAAAACCATCCACCACCACCAGGATGACTGTGCAGCCCGAAGAGCATGGTAGGTCGGTGATGAAATCCATGGCGATGTTTTCCCAAGGAACTGTAGGGACGGGCAATGGAAGCAACAAGCCAGACGGAGGTCTCCGTGGCACTTTGTTTTTAGCACAGGATGGACAAGAAGCCACAAAGTCGAGTACATCTTGGCGAAGCGTGGACCACCAGTAGTGATGAGTGATAAGGTCAAGGGTCTTCTTAGTTCTGGCATGGCTAGCCAGTTTGGAGGAGTGCCCCCATAGAAGGACCTTTCGCTTGAGATTCTCTGGCACAAGCGTCTTGCCAGGTGGGGGAGTAAGCCAGTTCACTGGAGCCACGGTGATGATCCTAGTGGGATCAATGATATGTGAAGGTTCCGCCGTGAATTCATGTGGCTGGAAGACCCTGGACAGGGCGTCGGCTTTGGAATTCTTGTTGCCAGGACGGAAACGGAGCTCAAAATCAAATCGAGCGAAAAATAAGGACCATCTGGCCTGGCGAGGGTTATGTCTTTGGGCAGACTGGAGATAGGCCAGATTCTTGTGGTCTGAGAAGATGACAAAAGGATGGACAGCTCCTTCCAGGAGGTGGCGCCATTCCACCAAGGCCAACTTGATGGCCAAAAGTTCCCGGTCGCCGATCGAGTAGTTACACTCGGATGGAGAAAAGGCCTTCGAGATGAAGCCACAAGGGTGCAGGCAACCGGAGGCGGTTCTCTGGGACAGTATCGCCCCGGCCTCCGTCGAGGAAGCGTCCACCTTGAGTACAAAAGGTCGATCGCTCTCAGGGCAATGCAGGACCGGAGCCGTGGAGTGAGCCCGTTTTAGGGTCAGAAAGGCCTCTTCTGCCTCAGGAAAACAATCCTTGGGAGTAGACCCTTTACGGGTGAGCGCAGAAATGGGTCTTGTGATCGTGGAGAAGTGGGAGACAAATTGCCGGTAATAGTTGGCGAACCCGAGGAATCGTTGTATTGCCTTTAATCTGACGGGGCGAGGCCATTTGAGGATGGCAGACAACTTCTCGGGATCCATCATTAGACCAGTGTCGGAGATAATGTATCCCAGAAACTGCAGAGAGGTCTGTTCGAAGAGACATTTCTCGATCTTCGCATACAGGCGGTTCTCCCGAAGACACTGAAGCACCAGGCGGACACTCTTTCTGTGGGATGAGAGGTCCGGCGAGAAGACGAGGATGTCGTCCAAGTACACGACCACACAGGAGTACAGAAGATCCCGGAAGATCTCATTGACGAACTCCTGAAACACCGCAGGAGCATTGCAGAGACCAAAGGGCATGACCAGGTACTCGTAATGACCATCTTGAGTGTTGAAAGCGGTCTTCCACTCGTCACCTGCATGGATACAGACCAGATAATAGGCTCCTCTGAGGTCCAGCTTGGAGAAGACCCGAGCCCCTCTGAGACAGTCAAACAACTCCGGAATGAGTGGAAGAGGGTACCTGTTCTTGATGGTAATTTCATTCAAGCCCCTATAGTCAATGCACGGCCGTAGAGTTCCGTCCTTCTTTTTGACGAAGAAGAACCCGGCTCCCGCGGGCGAGGAGGACTTCCATATAAAGCCTTTGGCAAGGTTCTCTCGGACATACTCAGACATGGCGGTAGTCTCTGTGGGAGACAGAGGGTAAATTCTGCCCCTGGGAGGGGTTGAACCGGGAACAAGCTAAATTGGGCAGTCAAATGGCCGGTGAGGAGGAAAGACCTCTGCCTCCTTATCAAACACATCGGCGAAAGAGCTGTAGGCTGGAGGAAGGCCCGGAAGGTCTGGAGGAGACTGAGGAGTGACCGCCAGACGGACAGGAGTCAGACAGCGAGCTTGGCATGGGTGCCCCCAGCGGACCATCTCCCCAGAAGACCAGTCGAGAACAGGCTGATGAGTCCTTAACCATGGGAGACCAAGTAGAATGGTGTGAGAGAGCTTAGGCAAAACGTAAAAGGCTATCTTCTCTCGATGTAAGGCTCCAACACACAACGCCACCTCTTCAGTGACCAAGGTGACGGTCACCTGTAGCGGTTTGCCATCCACGGTGGCAATCTGAATTGGGTTAGATAGAGTGACTGCAGGAATTTGGTATTTGTCCACTTCTTCCGTCCGAATGAAGTTACCCGCTGAGCCCGAATCCACGTAGGCCACCTCGGAACCACACCTCCCTCCTGAAACCAAAAGCACAGAAATCGTAAGGGGTTGAGAGGAATCATCATCACCTAGGGAGGCCTCTCTTACCTGACCTAGGTGGAGTCATTTCCCTGTCTCTTAGGACAGGTGCGGACATTGTGTGACGAATCACAGCAATAGAGGCACAGACCTTGTGCCCGTCTCTCTCTCTGACGCAACTCGGCCAACCTGAGACGGTCTATCTGCATGGGCTCACCCGAAGAGAGGGAAGAGGAACTGGCCGAATGGAAGTTGGCTGATCGGGTGAAAGGAGAAACAGACCTGGTGGACCGCCTGTCTCTCGCTGACTCCCGAGCGCATTCCAGGAAGCGCAGGTCAATGCGGGTAGCCAGCGAAATAAGGTCCTCTAAGGTGGACGGGGTATCTTGACCTGCGAGTTCATCCTTTATTCTACTAGAAAGACCGCAACAGAATGCCCCCACCAAAGCCGCGTTATTCCAGCCGAGCTCGGAGGAGATAGCGCAAAAGCAAATAGCGTACTGTCCGACCGTGAGAGAGCCCTGGTGTAAGTTAAAGAGTGACTCAGTGAGAAAGGCTAACCGACCTGGCTCATCGAAAACCTTAGGAAACGTATCCAGGAAAACCGGGAGACTCGAGATGACCGTGTCGTCACGTTCCCAGAGCGGGTTTACCCAAGACAGGGCATCTCCCTCCAGATGGGACATGATGAAGGCCACTTTGGCATGATCCGAGGGATATTGCTGCGGCAGCCATTCAAAGTGGAGGCTACACTGATTTAAGAACCCCCTACAGAGCTTGGGATCCCCGGTGAAACGAGGTGGTTTGGCGAGGCGGGGCGTCGGGAGAGCGGTAGACGTGGGAGGAGGAGTCGGCACTGCAGTGGCAGCCTGGAGGACCGACAAGCGACTGTCAAAAGAGGCCATGTAGGACAAAATGTGGGCTTGAGTATCTCGCTGCTGACCCAGCTCCTGTTGGAGACTGGCCAGCTGAGTGGCAATTCCAGGATCTGCCACCTGTAAGGCCAACAAACGGGAGTCCATCGACTTCATGACTGACATAATGCGACCCTGATTCTCCCGTAGGAATAGCAACTCTTTCTGGGTAGCAGCCATAGTACCGGCGGAGTCCATGGCCTGATTGTACTGTTAGCGTGGGTGGTCTGGAGCAGGAAACCCCGGGAGTGGACCCTCTGGACCGTGGCACCGAGGGGCCCCAGGCGAGCTGCCAGGTGGAACCGACCCCTATACAGGGACCGTTAGGAGCAGGTCCAGGGGTTCGAGTACCACGGTAGCCAGTACCGAGAGGGGTGGCTCAGGATGGATCGGAGTAAGACTGTGAGACAGAAGACTGGAACGAGAAGGAATGACAGGAGTAGGAACACTGCAGACAGGACTGGAGTAGGACGGCAGGAACACTGGAGACAGGACTGGAGTAGGATGGCAGGAACACTGAAGGCAGGACTGGAGTACAACGGCAGGAACACTGGAGATAGGACTGGAGTAGGACGGCAGGAACGCTGAAGGCAGGACTGAAGTAGGACGGCAGGAACACTGGAGACAGGACTGGAGTAGGGCGGCAGGAACACTGGAGACAGGACTGGAGTAGGACGGCAGGAACAGAGGAGGCAGAACTGTGGAAGAGAACCAGGAACACGGGTAGCAGGACTGAGAGGCTGCTGCAGAGAGCAGCTGAGAATGGAACTGCAGGAGCAGAGAGCACATGATGAAGCGAGGCCAGAGTGCTAGGAAACACAATGATCAGGCGCCTCCCTCAGGGGGAAGCGGCCTGATATGGCCCCGTCTGATCAGCCATTGGTCAAAAGGTGCTTCCGGGTCAGGGCACAGCCAGAGCATAAGATGCAGGAAGGAGGCACAGCCGCGGCCTATTGCACATGCGCATAGCATGCAGGGAGGGCATCGGTCATGAGCCCATCTCAGGTGACCGCCGCGCCCGTCGGGTGGAGAGAGGCTGCGGCGTGGGAGCGGAGGCTGACTGCGGCTTGGGAGCGGAGGCCGGGTGAGTATGGCGGAGCGGTGTAACAGAGGTAGTCAAAGGAATGCTTTTCGCTTAAATCTTCTGCTGGTTTCTTAAACCATGCCTCATAAACAAGTCCAAAACAAAATAGACATATTCAGCCTTGTTGGCCTAAATAAACAGCATACATTGCAATCCATATAACTGCAGGGTCTGCCTGTTAACAAATCAGGGTTAAGCTCTTTTAAGCAAGAGCCGAGCTCTTTGAGTCAGCTGTCCTTCAAAGCACACAGAACAATCATTAAGTCCAGAGGCTTCACTTATACCTCCTTGGCCATACCCTAGGGTCGAGATATAGTGGACAGTTCTCCTGCCCAACTCTCTAGCTGTTTACAATAAACCTGGCCCTGACAAGGCCAACTAACCTCTCTCAGCACAAAACATGCTGGAGAAAACTTCCAGGTTTATATCACTGAAGCTAATAACCTCAGTGAAACATATCTCCCCACCAGAACATTACCAGTGACCCTCTTACATATCCTCCCCTCTGCCTAAAGATGATGGGGCTTGGCAACTTCAGTCACTAGACAGGCAGGCCTCGACAGGGCTTCTGCATTAGTGCGTAGTCTCCCTGGCCTATCCTCCACATGGAATCTGAACTGGATTGCTAGAAACCACCTAGTCACCCAGGCATTGCTCCCATTCTTTTCCCTCATTCACCTCAAGGGCGCCTGCTCTGACACTAACCTGAACTTTTGGCACAACAGGTAATACTTCAAAGTGTAAATTGCGCATTTGATGGCTAAGCATTCTTTTTCCATGATGGTATAATTTTTCTCACAAGAGAAAAGTTTCCTACTTAGGTGAGGATTAGATGTTCTTCCCCATTAATTTCTTGTCACAACATGGCTCCCAACTAGTGTTCAGCATTCCGATACTGCAAATATCGGGTATTGGCCGATATTCGCTGTATCGGAATTCCGATACCGAGTACCGATATTTTTCCTATATCGGATACCGGAATCGGAAGTCCCCATAATGCAATGAGCCACTGTTGTGGCTGTGACTGGCTGCTTAAATGATGTCATCATGATGCGTGGTCTGTGCGCATCATGATGCGCGGTCTGTGCCAACTGTCGGGGGTCTGTGCCGGCTGCCGATGGTCTGTACGGGCCTCTCGGGGGTCTGTACAGGCCTGTCGGGGGCCTGTGCCGGCTGCCGGTGGTCTGTACGGGCCTCTCGAGGGCCTGTGCCGGCTGCCGGTGGTCTGTACGGGCCTCTTGGGGGACTGTACAGGCCTGTCAGGGGCCTGTGCCGGCTGCCGGTGGTCTGTACGGGCCTCTCGGGGGCCTGTGCTGGCTGTCGGTGGTCTGTACGGGCCGCATGGGGGCTTGTGCCGGCTGCCGGTGGTCTGTACGTGCCTCTCGGGGGTCTGTACAGGCCTGTCGGGGGCCTGTGCCGGCTGCCGGTGGTCTGTACGGGCCTCTCAGGGGCCTGTGCCGGCTGCCGGTGGTCTGTACGGGCCTCTCGGGGGCCTGTGCCGGCTGCCGGTGGTCTGTACGGGCCTCTCAGGGGCCTGTGCCGGCTGCCAGGGGCCTGTGCCGGCTGCCGGTGGTCTGTACGGGCCTCTCGGGGGCCTGTGCCGACTGTCGGTGGTCTGTGCGGGCCTGCCGGGGGTCTTGTGTGTGTGCAGGCATCGTCCGATGGAACTACAAGTGCCATCAGGCGATGCCTGCTACAATGACAGTGATTGACACATTAGCCAATGATGGGACAGTAGTAGTCCCATTAAACGGCTAATGTGTTGAATGTAAAAAAAACAAAAAACAAACATACTACATACATACTACATATATACTACATTCATACAACATACATATATACTACATACTACATACATGCTACATATATACTACATTCATACAACATACATGCATACTACATACATGCTACATATATACTACATTCATACAACATACACACATACTACATACATACTACATATATATTACATTCATACAGCATACATACATACTACATATATACTACATTCATACAACATGCCTACATACTACATACTACATGTATACTACATTCATACAACATACATACATACTACATACTACATACATGCTACATATATACTACATTCATACAACATACTACATACTACATGCATGCTACATATATACTACATTCATACAACATACATACTAGAGTTGAGCGACTTTTGGTTTTTTAGGGTCGAGTTTCGTTTCGTGAGTCGGGTCGAGCAAGATCGTCCGATTATAGGGAAAAGTCGGGGTCGTCCCGAAACACGAAATCCAATGTAAGTCAATGAGGAATAAAAGTCGGCAGTGAGAGGAGGACAGGAAACATACCAACAGTGCCCATTTGAATGCCAAAAGCATCAATTCTTCTTACTTAAGCTTGTCAACCTTAACTAACTTCATAATACAAGTAACGCACTGAAAAATGGGGGTTATTTGGCTACAGTTGTGGGGGGGGAGGGCTGGCTCCAGGTTTTCATGTGCCCTGGGCGAAAGAGCGCCCCTTTAACACATACCACAACTCATCATGCTCCGATACGGCAGAGAAATAGCGGTATAGTACAATGAAAAATACTTCACTTTTTACAGCTCATGACAAGGCCCATCTATTTCTCCATACAGAATCATTGGTCCCATATAATGTTTGAAACAGTATATTGTGAGCTCCACATAATGCTACAGTATATGTTGGTCCCCATGGATGAAGCTCCACTGTCTTATGGGCCCACATAATGCTCCAAACATAATGGGCCCCATTTCTAATGCTCTAGTGTATAATGGGCCCTGTAAATGCTGCTCCAGTGTCTGATGTCCACTTTTGGAATGTTCCAGTGTATGGTGGGCCCCATCTATAATTCTCCAGAGTATAGTGCTCCCCAAAAATTGCTGTCCCAACATTGAAAACAATGAAATAAGTCTCCTCGCTAGGGAATCCCTGTACTAGTCTGGACTCCTCGTTGTTCCCATCTTCCATCTCACTGCACAGTATTTCAACCTTGCAAGTGCTGTGATCCTGAGCAAGCAGGGGGGGCCCACTCGTTGGCGACGGCACTGGCACAGGGCCCCTGATAGTACCGTGGTGTGTCTGATGGCGGGTGGGCCGAACCTGCACTTTCATCTGCAGCTTCCTCTTTGTCACCGTGTAAGATGGAACTGTATATGGGAAGGGAAACCTGAGTTTCATCAGGGTTAGATTCAGGCCGTGTAGCGTGCGAGGGGAATGTAGTTGTCTGGGTCAATGTACCAGCAGATTCATCGAGCAGTGGCTGGGCATCAGTGCACTTGTGTCGCCCCCAGGAGTACGGTCGTCACAGTGGCATTACCTTCCTCCTAGGGAGTGTGATGTCATGCTTGGGAGCAATGAAGGATCTCTCTAGCAGGTTAACTGATTGGGCGGCATTATTCCCATGAGTCATGACCCTCCAAACAGCGTTCATGAAGGCAAAGTGTTTGTTTTACGTGGGCAGTATGGTTGCAAAGCTGAACCTTAAAGGAATGTCCAGAAGGGCACCACCAGGAGTGGAGCCTACGGTTTAATTCGACTCCACCTGGGAAACCTCAACCATGCAAGCTACAGAACAGATGCACACATTGCAAGCTTAATTCCGTTAACGAACGACACTCCGTCATGCCCCGCGGTCCGAGTCCGGCTTACTAGAGGGACACGTGAGGCTCTGGCACATGAGATTGGCCAATAACTGGTGTGTCATGCCCTTACATGTCCGTGGCTGCATGTGCGCTACACTGAAAATGCCAGCGTTTGTCGCTTACAGGTGCAGATAACCCGCTGAACAACGTTAGTGATGGGGATCTGTGATTACAATTATTACCCGCGAACGATGATTTCCCAGTAAGTGCAGGTCAACCGCAGTTCCGGAATTAGGCCTAACCGTCATTCCTGAAAAAATGAAAAACTTACGTGTGCAAACCACAGGTGCTGTAGCTTGCTTAACTGCTCGCCAGCCGTTCTCAGGCCCAGTATGGATTACACATGATTGCACAAAGGTGAGAAAGGGTACCGTATCGCCGGATAACATGTATGGATAGCATAGTGTACACATTCAAAAGATATGTCTATACATCAGGAGGCAGGCTCAGACGGTGTTAGGCCCAGTATGGATTGCACGTGATTGCACAAAGGTGAGAAAGGGTTCCGTATCCCCAGATAACATGTATGGATAGCGTACACATTCAAAATATATGTCTATACATCAGGAAGCAGGCTCAGACGGTGTTAGGCCCAGTATGGATTGCACGTGATTGCACAAAGGTGAGAAAGGGTACCGTATCCCCAGATAACATGTATGGATAGCGTACACATTCAAAATATACAGTGGGGAAAAAAAGTATTTAGTCAGTCAGCAATAGTGCAAGTTCCACCCCTTAAAAAGATGAGAGGCGTCTGTAATTTACATCATAGGTAGACCTCAACTATGGGAGACAAACTGAGAAAAAAAAATCCAGAAAATCACATTGTCTGTTTTTTTTTCATTTTATTTGCATATTATGGTGGAAAATAAGTATTTGGTCAGAAACAAGCAATCAAGATTTCTGGCTCTCACAGACCTGTAACTTCTTCTTTAAGAGTCTCCTCTTTCCTCCACTCATTACCTGTAGTAATGGCACCTGTTTAAACTTATCAGTATAAAAAGACACCTGTGCACACCCTCAAACAGTCTGACTCCAAACTCCACTATGGTGAAGACCAAAGAGCTGTCAAAGGACACCAGAAACAAAATTGTAGCCCTGCACCAGGCTGGGAAGACTGAATCTGCAATAGCCAACCAGCTTGGAGTGAAGAAATCAACTGTGGGAGCAATAATTAGAAAATGGAAGACATACAAGACCACTGATAATCTCCCTCGATCTGGTGCTCCACGCAAAATCCCACCCCGTGGGGTCAGAATGATCACAAGAACGGTGAGCAAAAACCCCAGAACCACGCGGGGGGACCTAGTGAATGAACTGCAGAGAGCTGGGACCAATGTAACAAGGCCTACCATAAGTAACACACTACGCCACCATGGACTCAGATCCTGCAGTGCCAGACGTGTCCCACTGCTTAAGCCTGTACATGTCCGGGCCCATCTGAAGTTTGCTAGAGAGCATTTGGATGATCCAGAGGAGTTTTGGGAGAATGTCCTATGGTCTGATGAAACCAAACTGGAACTGTTTGGTAGAAACACAACTTGTCGTGTTTGGAGGAAAAAGAATACTGAGTTGCATCCATCAAACACCATACCTACTGTAAAGCATGGTGGTGGAAACATCATGCTTTGGGGCTGTTTCTCTGCAAAGGGGCCAGGACGACTGATCCGGGTACATGAAAGAATGAATGGGGCCATGTATCGAGAGATTTTGAGTGCAAACCTCCTTCCATCAGCAAGGGCATTGAAGATGAAACGTGGCTGAGTCTTTCAACATGACAATGATCCTAAGCACACCGCCAGGGCAACGAAGGAGTGGCTTCGTAAGAAGCATTTCAAGGTCCTGGAGTGGCCTAGCCAGTCTCCAGATCTCAACCCTATAGAAAACCTTTGGAGGGAGTTGAAAGTCCGTGTTGCCAACCGAAAAGCCAAAAACATCACTGCTCTAGAGGAGATCTGCATGGAGGAATGGGCCAACATACCAACAACAGTGTGTGGCAACCTTGTGAAGACTTACAGAAAACGTTTGACCTCTGTCATTGCCAACAAAGGATATATCACAAAGTATTGAGATGAAATTTTGTTTCTGACCAAATACTTATTTTCCACCATAATATGCAAAGAAAATGAAAAAAAAAACAGACAATGTGATTTTCTGGATTTTTTTTTCTCAGTTTGTCTCCCATAGTTGAGGTCTACCTATGATGTAAATTACAGACGCCTCTCATCTTTTTAAGTGGTGGAACTTGCACTACTGCTGACTGACTAAATACTTTTTTTCCCCACTGTATGTCTATACAGCATGAGGCAGGCTCAGACGGTGTTAGGCCCAGTATGGATTGCACGTGATTGCACAAAGGTGAGAAAGGGTTCCGTATCCCCAGATAACATGTATGGATAGCGTACACATTCAAAATATATGTCTATACATCAGGAGGCAGGCTCAGACGGTGTTAGGCCCAGTATGGATTGCACGTGATTGCACAAAGGTGAGAAAGGGTTCCGTATCCCCAGATAACATGTATGGATAGTGTACACATTCAAAATATATGTCTATACATCAGGAGGCAGGCTCAGACGGTGTTAGGCCCAGTATGGATTGCACGTGATTGCACAAAGGTTAGAAAGGGTACCGTATCCCCAGATAACATGTATGGATAGCGTACACATTCAAAATATATGTCTATACATCAGGAGGCAGGCTCAGACGGTGTTAGGCCCAGTATGGATTGCACGTGATTGCACAAAGGTGAGAAAGGGTTCCGTATCCCCAGATAACATGTATGGATAGCGTACACATTCAAAATATATGTCTATACATCAGGAGGCAGGCTCAGACGGTGTTAGGCCCAGTATGGATTTGATGGCCCAGACTACACAGCAGAGGAGCAGGGAGAGGTAAAGATTGCAAATGCTGGGGCCCTGCCCAAGCAAGGGGGGCCCACTCGTGGGCGTCGGTACTGGCACTGGGCCCCTCATAGTACGGCGGTGTGTCTGACGGCGGGTGTGTACCACCACCGTCAGAGACACTTGATTGCACTATGAGGGACCCTGAGCCAGTGCCCGCGCCCAAGAGTCGGCCTACCCACCTGTCCAGGGCAACGGCACTCGCACGGTGTCGTGCGCTAGGTGGTGACCCCAGCCATGGGGGGGGAGGCAGCACAGTTAGGGAGTTTTAGAAAGTGGCATATGTTGATGTTGGACATTCAGCTGATGCAAAAGGTGAAATAGGTCAAGTCCCAGGAAGAGGTGGACCAAAGCAAGCCATTTTTCTGTCACCCTATGTGTCATCAGGGGAAGGTGGGACAAAATCCTTGGAAACCCATGCGTGGTTCATTTTAGTGAAGGTTAGATCATCCACATTTTGGGTTGACAGACGGGTCCTTTTTTCTGTCAGGATTGATCCAGCTGCATTGAAGACTCTTTCCGATAGCACACTTGCAGCTGGGTAAGCGAGCTCCTGTAAGGCATATTGTGCCAATTCAGGCCAGGTGTCCAGTTTAGCGGCCCAATAGTCAAAGGGGAATGACCTGTGTGGGAGAACATCGATATGGGAGGAAAAGTAGTTTGTAACCATAGTTGACAACTGCTGTCTCCTTTCACTTTCCATCGATGCAGTATTACCAGTTGTGTGAGCGGTACTTGAAAAATCAGTCCACAACATTGTCATGAAACCCCTGTCTCCAACGCCACTTCTGCTGTGTGCACCACGAACACCTCTGCCAAGCTGACCCCGGCCCGTACGGCTCGTGTGAGAACCATCACCGCTGCTGTGTGCTGGGAATGCCTCAAGCAACCGATTTACCAGAGTTGCTTGTTTATTAGCCAATATTAGGTCAAGGTTCTCCTGTGGCATGATGTTTTGTAATTTGCCTTTACAGCGTGGATCCAGGATGCTGGCCAACCAGTAGTCGTCATCGTTCATCATTTTGGCAATGCGTGGGTCCCTTTTTAGGATCTGCAAGGCATAATCTGACATGTGGGCCAATGTTCCCGGTGTCAATGATGCACTGCGAGTGCTGGTTGGAGGAGCACTTTCTGGCAAATCCACATCCCTACAGTCACGCACAAACCCTGTACCAGACCTTGCCATGCCAACATTTTCACTTGCCCCACGAGATGCATCCTCCTCCCCTAAGTAATCATCCCCATCATCCTCCTCCTCCTCTTCTTCCTCCACCTCGTCCAGGAGAGGTCCCTGAGCAGACAATGGCTGAATGTCATCAAGGATTCCCTCCTCCTCTTCCTCCTCATCAACATTGGCTGCAGAAGCCTGCTCCTTAAGGTGCGTCAAAGTTTGCATGAGCAGACGCATAAGTGGGATGCTCATGCTTAGGATGGCGTCATCTGCACTTACCAGCCGTGTGCATTCCTCAAAACACTGAAGGACTTTACAGAGGTCTTTCAGCTTCGACCACTGCACACCGGTCAACTCCATATCTGCTCTCAAAGTGCCTGGCCGTGTATCCTCCCACAAATGCATTATGGCCTGCCTCTGCTCGCACAGCCGCTCCACCATGTGCAGGGTGGAGTTCCACCTTGTTGCAATGTCGATAATGAGGCGGTGGTTGGGAAGGTGGAGCAATCGCTGCAGCTTCTGCATACGAACGGAGTGTACTGGCGACCGGCGGATGTGCGCGCACAGTCTTCGCACCTTCTGGAGCAGGGCTGTTAACTCCGGATAATTTTTGAGGAAGCACTGCACCACCAGGTTCAAGGTGTGAGCCAAGCAAGGTATGTGGCTGAGTTTTGAAAGGGCTATGGCTGCCACAAAATTACGGCCGTTATCACTAACTACCTTGCCTGCCTCAAGATGTACACTGCCCAGCCATGACTCAGTTTGTCGCTGAAAGTACTCGGCCAGCACCTCCGCGGTGTGTATGTCGCCCAAACACATCATCTGCAACACAGCCTGCTGACGCTTTCCACTAGCTGCTCGATAGGGGGACACCTCGTGTGCAACAGTAGCAGCTGCAGATGGAGTGCTCGTACGACTGCGCTCTGTGGACGAGCTTTCGCTTCTGGAGGAGTAGGAGGGTCGAACGCCTATAGCCAAATGTTTCCTATACCGTGGGCTAGGCAGCACTGTCCCACCACCGCTGTCCCCTGTGGACCCTGCATCCACCACATTAACCCAGTGCGCAGTGATGGACACGTAACGGCCCTGGCCATGCCGACTGGACCATGCATCAGTTGTGAGGTGCACCTTTCCGCTCACTGACTGCTTGAGTGCATGGACAATGCGGTCTTTCACATGATGGTGGAGGGCTGGGATGGCTTTGCGAGAGAAGAAGTGGCGACTGGGTAGGTCATAGCGTGGTACTGCATAGGCCATGAGTTCGCGGAAAGCTGTGCTTTCCACCAACCGAAAGGGCATCATCTCAAACGAGATTAGTTTGGCAATGTGGGCGTTCAAACCCAGTGTACGCGGATGAGAGACTGAGTACTTTCTTGACCTACTCATAGTGTCTGGGAGGGTGAGCTGGACTTGAGAGCTGCATATGGTGGAAGTAGCGATGGACAGGGCGGACTGAGAGAGGGTTGATGATGGTGATGGAGTTGGTGTTCTTTCTGATGGCCTAGAATCAGTCTTTTGTTGATATAACAGTGGGATTCCCTGACTGCTGTGGCCTTGCAACGACACCTCAACATTTGCTGCTGTGCTAACCGGTGGGCTTACAGTGGGGGAAACAATGTAGCGTTGCTGACTACCTTCGTTGTGATCAGTTGCACATGTGGCACTTGAGGTTTGGTGTTGTGTCCACGCTTGCAAGTGCATGCTGGTTAAATGTCTAAGCATGCAACTGGTATTCAAATTTTTCAGATTTTTCCCTCGGCTAAAGGTCTTTGCGCACTTCTTACATATAACCTTGGCCTGATCATTAGGATTTTGTTCAAAAAAGTGCCACACTGCACTCTTTCTACTATGGAAGACATTTTGCGTCCTTGCACGCTGTGCTATTTTGACCGTCTGGCCAAGCAGTCCAGCAACTTTTCGGGTTTTTGTAACCCGTTTTTGGACTGCTCCGTGCCTGCCAGATAACAGCTGTTGCGATGTCGATGCCTACGGTGGATGCTCCTCCTCCTCTTCTGAGCTATTGGCAGCGGCACCCTCTTCCCCCAATGGATGCCAATCTGGGTCAACACCTGGGTCATCCATCACCTCCTCTTCAATGTCATGTGCACCTTCCTCTGTGTCACCGTGTATGGTGGTATAGTGTGCGGGAAGGGGCACCTGAGTCTCATCAGGGTCAGAATCTGGCTCTGTACACTGCGAGGACAATGTAGTGCTCTGAGTGAATGTACCAGCAGAATCATCTATCAGCGGCTGTGCATCAGTGCACTCCATGTCAGATTCATCTTGGCCTGGGTAATTCACCATTTGACTTGATAATCCAGGCATGGTATGTGAAAACAGCTCCATGGAGTAATCAGTAGTATGGCCTGCGTCATCCTTCAATCCTGGTTGGGGTGAAGGACACAAGGAAAGGTGTGGTTCATGAACATGAGCCTCCAATGACGACTCAGTGCTTTTACTTTTTACAACTGAAGAAGAGGAGGCGATAGAGCTGGAGGCTGAGTCAGCAATGTAAGACAAAACTTTTTCCTGATGCTCTGGCTTTAAAAGCGGTTTGCCAACTCCTAGAAAACTAAGCCTTCGAAGCCTTATGGAGCCAGACGATGACGCAGGCTCAACACCTCCTGCATTCGGTCCTATTTTGCTCTTGCCACTACCATCAGATCCACCACCAACACCATCATTACCAGCTGCCAACCCCCGCCCAATTCCACGGCCTCTTCCAACAGCCTTCCTCATTTTTGGTAAAAATGTAGACAAAATCCAACAAACTATATAGTAATGTAAAACAAGGTACAAGTTGTCTATAGGACAGGGGAGATTTTGAATTTCTGCTCACACTAGTGGACACTGGACACTTTTGTATTGTGTGAGGCCCAATGAATATCTGAGCGCTATGTGACAGGCTCGATGGCACAGCTGTGACCAAAGTGACTAGAGGATAAGTGAGATTTTGAATTTCAGCAGACACTTGTGGACACTGGACACTTTTGGATTGTGTGAGGCCCAATGAATATCTGAGCGCTATGTGACAGGCTCGATGGCACAGCTGTGACCAAAGTGACTAGAGGATAAGTGAGATTTTGAATTTCAGCAGACACTTGTGGACACTGGACACTTTTGGATTGTGTGAGGCCAAATGAATATCTGAGCGCTATGTGACAGGCTCGATGGCACAGCTGTGACCAAAGTGACTAGAGGATAAGTGAGATTTTGAATCTCTGCTCACACTAGTGGACACTGGACACTTTTGGATTGTGTGAGGCCCAATGAATATCAAAGCGCTATGTGACAGGCTCGATGGCACAGCTGTGACCAAAGTGACTAGAGGATAAGTGAGATTTTGAATTTCAGCAGACACTTGTGGACACTGGAAAATTTTGGATTGTGTGAGGCCCAATGAATATCTGAGCGCTATGTGACAGGCTCGATGGCACAGCTGTGACCAATGTGACTAGAGGATAAGTGAGATTTTGAATTTCAGCAGACACTTGTGAACACTGGACACTTTTGGATTGTGTGAGGCCCAATGAATATCTGAGCGCTATGTGACAGGCTCGATGGCACAGCTGTGACCAAAGTGACTAGATGATAAGTGAGATTTTGAATTTCTGCTCACACTAGTGGACACTGGACACTTTTGGATTGTGTGAGGCCCAATGAATATCTGAGCGCTATGTGACAGGCTCGATGGCACAGCTGTGACCAAAGTGACTAGAGGATTAGTGAGATTTTGAATTTCAGCAGACACTTGTGGACACTGGACATTTTTGGATTGTGTGAGGCCCAATGAATATCTGAGCGCTATGTGACATGCTCGATGGCACAGCTGTGACCAAAGTGACTAGAGGATAAGTGAGATTTTGAATTTCAGCAGACACTTGTGGACACTGGACACTTTTGGATTGTGTGAGGCCCAATGAATATCTGAGCGCTAAGTGACAGGCTCGATGGCACAGCTGTGACCAAAGTGACTAAAGGATAAGTGAGATTTTGAATTTCAGCAGACACTTGTGGACACTGGACACTTTTGGATTGTGTGAGGCCCAATGAATATCTGAGCGCTATGTGACAGGCTAAATGGCACAGCTGTGACCAAAGTGACTAGAGGATAAGTGAGATTTTGAATTTCAGCAGACACTTGTGGACACTGGACACTTTTGGATTGTGTGAGGCCCAATGAATATCTGAGCGCTATGTGACAGGCTCGATGGCACAGCTGTGACCAAAGTGACTAGAGGATAAGTGAGATTTTGAATTTCAGCAGACACTTGTGGACACTGGACACTTTTGGATTGTGTGAGGCCCAATGAATATCTGAGCGCTATGTGACTGGCTCGATGGCACAGCTGTGACCAAAATGACTAGAGGATAAGTGACATTTTGAATTTCTGCTCACACTAGTGGACACTGGACACTTTTGGATTGTGTGAGGCCCAATGAATATCTGAGCGCTATGTGACAGGCTCGATTGCACAGCTGTGACCAAAGTGACTAGAGGATAAGTGAGATTTTGAATTTCAGCAGACACTTGTGGACACTGGACACTTTTGGATTGTGTGAGGCCCAATGAATATCTGAGCGCTATGTGACAGGCTCGATGGCACAGCTGTGACCAAAGTGACTAGAGGATAAGTGAGATTTTGAATTTCAGCAGACACTTGTGGACACTGGACACTTTTGAATTGTGTGAGGCCAAATGAATATCTGAGCGCTATGTGACAGGCTCGATGGCACAGCTGTGACCAAAGTGACTAGAGGATAAGTGAGATTTTGAATCTCTGCTCACACTAGTGGACACTGGACACTTTTGGATTGTGTGAGGCCCAATGAATATCAAAGCGCTATGTGACAGGCTCGATGGCACAGCTGTGACCAAAGTGACTAGAGGATAAGTGAGATTTTGAATTTCAGCAGACACTTGTGGACACTGGAAAAGTTTGGATTGTGTGAGGCCCAATGAATATCTGAGCGCTATGTGACAGGCTCGATGGCACAGCTGTGACCAAAGTGACTAGAGGATAAGTGAGATTTTGAATTTCAGCAGACACTTGTGAACACTGGACACTTTTGGATTGTGTGAGGCCCAATGAATATCTGAGCGCTATGTGACAGGCTCGATGGCACAGCTGTGACCAAAGTGACTAGATGATAAGTGAGATTTTGAATTTCTGCTCACACTAGTGGACACTGGACACTTTTGGATTGTATGAGGCCCAATGAATATCTGAGCGCTAAGTGACAGGCTCGATGGCACAGCTGTGACCAAAGTGACTAGAGGATAAGTGAGATTTTGAATTTCAGCAGACACTTGTGGACACTGGACACTTTTGGATTGTGTGAGGCCCAATGAATATCTGAGCGCTATGTGACAGGCTAGATGGCACAGCTGTGACCAAAGTGACTAGAGGATAAGTGAGATTTTGAATTTCAGCAGACACTTGTGGACACTGGACACTTTTGGATTGTGTGAGGCCCAATGAATATCTGAGCGCTATGTGACTGGCTAGATGGCACAGCTGTGACCAAAATGACTAGAGGATAAGTGAGATTTTGAATTTCTGCTCACACTAGTGGACACTGGACACTTTTGGATTGTGTGAGGCCCAATGAATATCTGAGCACTATGTGACAGGCTCGATTGCACAGGTGTGACCAAAGTGACTAGAGGATAAGTAAGATTTTGAATTTCAGCAGACACTTGTGGACACTGGACACTTTTGGATTGTGTGAGGCCCAATGAATATCTGAGCGCTATGTGACAGGCTCGATGGCACAGCTGTGACCAAAGTGACTAGAGGATAAGTGAGATTTTGAATTTCAGCAGACACTTGTGGACACTGGACATTTTTGGATTGTGTGAGGCCCATTGAATATCTGAGCGCTATGTGACAGGCTCGATGGCACAGCTGTGACCAAAGTGACTAGAGGATAAGTGAGATTTTGAATTTCAGCAGACACTTGTGGACACTGGACACTTTTGGATTGTGTGAGGCCCAATGAATATCTGAGCGCTAAGTGACAGGCTCGATGGCACAGCTGTGACCAAAGTGACTAGAGGATAAGTGAGATTTTGAATTTCAGCAGACACTTGTGGACACTGGACACTTTTGGATTGTGTGAGGCCCAATGAATATCTGAGCGCTATGTGACAGGCTAAATGGCACAGCTGTGGCCAAAGTGACTAGAGGATAAGTGAGATTTTGAATTTCAGCAGACACTTGTGGACACTGGACACTTTTGGATTGTGTGAGGCCCAATGAATATCTGAGCGCTATGTGACAGGCTCGATGGCACAGCTGTGACCAAAGTGACTAGAGGATAAGTGAGATTTTGAATTTCAGCAGACACTTGTGGACACTGGACACTTTTGGATTGTGTGAGGCCCAATGAATATCTGAGCGCTATGTGACTGGCTCGATGGCACAGCTGTGACCAAAATGACTAGAGGATAAGTGACATTTTGAATTTCTGCTCACACTAGTGGACACTGGACACTTTTGGATTGTGTGAGGCCCAATGAATATCTGAGCGCTATGTGACAGGCTCGATTGCACAGCTGTGACCAAAGTGACTAGAGGATAAGTGAGATTTTGAATTTCAGCAGACACTTGTGGACACTGGACACTTTTGGATTGTGTGAGGCCCAATGAATATCTGAGCGCTATGTGACAGGCTCGATGGCACAGCTGTGACCAAAGTGACTAGAGGATAAGTGAGATTTTGAATTTCAGCAGACACTTGTGGACACTGGACACTTTTGAATTGTGTAAGGCCAAATGAATATCTGAGCGCTATGTGACAGGCTCGATGGCACAGCTGTGACCAAAGTGACTAGAGGATAAGTGAGATTTTGAATCTCTGCTCACACTAGTGGACACTGGACACTTTTGGATTGTGTGAGGCCCAATGAATATCAAAGCGCTATGTGACAGGCTCGATGGCACAGCTGTGACCAAAGTGACTAGAGGATAAGTGAGATTTTGAATTTCAGCAGACACTTGTGAACACTGGACACTTTTGGATTGTGTGAGGCCCAATGAATATCTGAGCGCTATGTGACAGGCTCGATGGCACAGCTGTGACCAAAGTGACTAGATGATAAGTGAGATTTTGAATTTCTGCTCACACTAGTGGACACTGGACACTTTTGGATTGTGTGAGGCCCAATGAATATCTGAGCGCTAAGTGACAGGCTCGATGGCACAGCTGTGACCAAAGTGACTAGAGGATAAGTGAGATTTTGAATTTCAGCAGACACTTGTGGACACTGGACACTTTTGGATTGTGTGAGGCCCAATGAATATCTGAGCGCTATGTGACAGGCTAGATGGCACAGCTGTGACCAAAGTGACTAGAGGATAAGTGAGATTTTGAATTTCAGCAGACACTTGTGGACACTGGACACTTTTGGATTGTGTGAGGCCCAATGAATATCTGAGCGCTATGTGACTGGCTCGATGGCACAGCTGTGACCAAAGTGACTAGAGGATAAGTGAGATTTTGAATTTCTGCTCACACTAGTGGACACTGGACACTTTTGGATTGTGTGAGGCCCAATGAATATCTGAGCGCTATGTGACAGGCTCGATTGCACAGGTGTGACCAAAGTGACTAGAGGATAAGTGAGATTTTGAATTTCAGCAGACACTTGTGGACACTGGACACTTTTGGATTGTGTGAGGCCCAATGAATATCTGAGCGCTATGTGACAGGCTCGATGGCACAGCTGTGACCAAAGTGACTAGAGGATAAGTGAGATTTTGAATTTCAGCAGACACTTGTGGACACTGGACACTTTTGGATTGTGTGAGGCCCAATGAATATCTGAGCGCTATGTGACAGGCTCGATGGCACAGCTGTGACCAAAGTGACTAGAGGATAAGTGAGATTTTGAATTTCAGCAGACACTTGTGGACACTGGACACTTTTGGATTGTGTGAGGCCCAATGAATATCTGAGCGCTATGTGACAGGCTCGATGGCACAGCTGTGACCAAAGTGACTAGAGGATAAGTGAGATTTTGAATTTCAGCAGACACTTGTGGACACTGGACACTTTTGGATTGTGTGAGGCCCAATGAATATCTGAGCGCTATGTGACAGGCACGATGGCACAGCTGTGACCAAAGTGACTAGAGGATAAGTGAGATTTTGAATTTCAGCAGACACTTGTGGACACTGGACACTTTTGGATTGTGTGAGGCCCAATGAATATCTGAGCGCTATGTGACAGGCTCGATGGCACAGCTGTGACCAAAGTGACTAGAGGATTAGTGAGATTTTGAATTTCAGCAGACACTTGTGGACACTGGACACGTTTGGATTGTGTGAGGCCCAATGAATATCTGAGCGCTATGTGACAGGCTCGATGGCACAGCTGTGACCAAAGTGACTAGAGGATAAGTGAGATTTTGAATTTCAGCAGACACTTGTGGACACTGGACACTTTTGGATTCTGTGAGGCCCACTGATATCTGAGCGCTATGTCACAGGCTCGATGGCACAGCTGTGACAAAAGTTACTAGAGGATAAGGGAGATTGGATTGCTTTTAAAAAAGCAGTTTGCAGAGCAGTGGGTAAATAGCAATGCCAGCCTGTCAGGAAGCATTAAAAGGCAGCCCAACAACCAACACCACTGATACACCACAATATAGCCTCCCCTTGCACTGCACACACAGTGACTGGTGTGTTGTGCTGGCCAAATCGCTAGCAGCAGAAGCAGTTTTTTTGTCTTCTTCCCTGCCTAACGCTCTCCCTACAGAATCAGCAGCAACCTCTCCCTATACTGAGATCGGCAGAAGTAAGATGGCGGTCGGCGTGCACGCCCTTTTATACCCCCTGTGACGCCCACCAAAGCAAGCCAATCACTTGCATGCCCTTCTGAAAGATGGTGGTGACCCGTGCCTATGTCATCACGTTGCCCACAGTGTCCGTGGATCCTGATTGGCTGAAAAAGAGCGCAAAACAAACTTTTGAAACTCGACTTTGGCACGTAAGTCGCCGACCCCGTGACCGACCTCATCCTAGGGTCGGGTTTCGTTTCATGAACCCCGACTTTGCTAAAAGTCGGCGACTTTTGAAATTTTTCGATCCGTTTCGCTCATCCCTAATACATACATACTACATACTACATACATGCTACATATATACTACATTCATACAACATACATACATACGACATACTACATGCATACTACATATATGCTACATTCATACAACATACATACATACTACATATATACTGCATTCATACAACATACATAAATACTACATACATGCTACATATTTACTACATTCATACAACATACATACATACTACATACTACATACATGCTACATATATACTACATTCATACAACATACATACATACCAAATACTACATACATACTCCATATATGCTACATTCATACAACATGCATACATACATACTACATATATACTACATTCATACAACATACATACATACTACATACATGCTACATATATACTACATTCATACAACATACATACATACTACATGCATGCAACATGTATACTACATTCATACAACATACATACATACTGCATATTACATACATACTACATACATATAACATGCTACAGACATACAACATACATACATACTACATACTGCATACATACTACATACTGCATACAATACATTCATACAATATATACATAGACATACAGTACATATAACATAGAGAACATACTCACCATCACTTGTCATTTTGATCCCCGAAGCCAGTGTCATCTATGAAAAAATATGAAAATAACAAACAAGCCATATACTCCCTGATCCGCAGAAATCCACGAGGGTCCCATGCCAATCTCCCGTGGAGAACAACAGCATCAGCTGATGCGACCGCTCTCTAGGGGCTTCAATAATCCAATGACTGGAGGTAGGTATCCTTCCGCACTGTATTCCTCCGCCACTGTAAAAAAATAGTCCCTAGTCTATATGTCTATATGTATGCATTGTATGAATGTATTGAATGCAGTATGTATGTAGTGTGTATGCAGTATGTAGTATGTATGTATGTATGTAGTATGTATGTTGTATGAATGTAGTATATATGAAGCATGTATGTAGTGTGTAGTATGTATGTAGCATGTATGTAGTATGTAGTATGTATGTATGTTGCATGAATGTAGTATGTATGTTGTATGAATGTAGTATATATGCAGCATGTATGTAGTATGTAGTATGTACAGTGGGGAAAAAAAGTATTTAGTCAGTCAGCAATAGTGCAAGTTCCACCACTTAAAAAGATGAAAGGCGTCTGTAATTTACATCATAGGTAGACCTCAACTATGGGAGACAAACTGAGAAAAAAAAATCCAGAAAATCACATTGTCTGTTTTTTTTTTTTCATTTTATCTGCATATTATGGTGGAAAATAAGTATTTGGTCAGAAACAAAATTTCATCTCAATACTTTGTGATATATCCTTTGTTGGCAATGGCAGAGGTCAAAGGTTTTCTGTAAGTCTTCACAAGGTTGCCACACACTGTTGTTGGTATGTTGGCCCATTCCTCCATGCAGATCTCCTCTAGAGCAGTGATGTTTTTGGCTTTTCGCTTGGCAACACGGACTTTCAACTCCCTCCAAAGGTTTTCTATAGGGTTGAGATCTGGAGACTGGCTAGGCCACTCCAGGACCTTGAAATGCTTCTTACAAAGCCACTCCTTCGTTGCCCTAGCGGTGTGCTTTGGATCATTGTCATGTTGAAAGACCCAGCCACGTTTCATCTTCAATGCCCTTGCTGATGGAAGGAGGTTTGCACTCAAAATCTCACGATACATGGCCCCATTCATTCTTTCATGTACCCGGATCTGTCGTCCTGGCCCCTTTGCAGAGAAACAGCCCCAAAGCATGATGTTTCCACCACCATGCTTTACAGTAGGTATGGTGTTTGATGGATGCAACTCAGTATTCTTTTTCCTCCAAACACGACAAGTTGTGTTTCTACCAAACAGTTCCAGTTTGGTTTCATCAGACCATAGGACATTCTCCCAAAACTCCTCTGGATCATCCAAATGCTCTCTAGCAAACTTCAGACGGGCCCGGACATGTACAGGCTTAAGCAGTGGGACACGTCTGGCACTGCAGGATCTGAGTCCAAGGTGGCGTAGTGTGTTACTTATGGTAGGCCTTGTTACATTGGTCCCAGCTCTCTGCAGTTCATTCACTAGGTCCCCCCGCGTGGTTCTGGGATTTTTGCTCACCGTTCTTGTGATCATTCTGACCCCACGGGGTGGGATTTTGCGTGGAGCACCAGATCGAGGGAGATTATCAGTGGTCTTGTATGTCTTCCATTTTCTAATTATTGCTCCCACAGTTGATTTCTTCACTCCAAGCTGGTTGGCTATTGCAGATTCAGTCTTCCCAGCCTGGTGCAGGGCTACAATTTTGTTTCTGGTGTCCTTTGACAGCTCTTTGGTCTTCACCATAGTGGAGTTTGGAGTCAAACTGTTTGAGGGTGTGCACAGGTGTCTTTTTATACTGATAACAAGTTTAAACAGGTGCCATTACTACAGGTAATGAGTGGAGGAAAGAGGAGACTCTTAAAGAAGATGTTACAGGTCTGTGAGAGACAGAAATCTTGATTGCTTGTTTCTGACCAAATACTTATTTTCCACCATAATATGCAAATAAAATGAAAAAATAACAGACAATGTGATTTTCTGGATTTTTTTTTCTCAGTTTGTCTCCCATAGTTGAAGTCTACCTATGATGTAAATTACAGACGCCTCTCATCTTTTTATTGGTGGAACTTGCACTATTGCTGACTGACTAAATACTTTTTTTCCCCACTGTATGTATGTTGTATGTATGTAGTATGTATGTTGTATGAATGTAGTATATATGCAGCATGTATGTAGTATGTATGTATGCTGTATGAATGTAGTATATATGTAGCATGTATGTAGTATGTAGTATGTATGTATGTTGTATGAATGTAATATGTAGTATGTATGTTGTATGAATGTAGCATATACAGTCATATGTAAAAGTTTGGGCACCCCTATTAATGTTAACCTTTTTTCTTTATAACAATTTTAGTTTTTGCAACAGGTATTTCAGTTTCATATATCTAATAACTGATGGACTCAGTTATATTTCTGGATTCAAATGAGGTTTATTGTACTAACAGAAAATGTGCAATCTGCATTTAAACAAAATTTGAAAACAAAGATTATTCAACATAGCTTTTCAGGGGAA
Organism: Dendrobates tinctorius; assembly: GCF_039654945.1. Classification (NCBI taxonomy): domain Eukaryota; kingdom Metazoa; phylum Chordata; class Amphibia; order Anura; family Dendrobatidae; genus Dendrobates; species Dendrobates tinctorius. Next base: position 13,032,728 of record NW_027361898.1, on the reverse strand, counting down.
GGATACAAAAAGTTGTCTCAGAGATTTAACCTGTCAGTTTCCACTGTGAGGAACATAATAAGGAAATGGAAGAACACAGGTACAGTTCTTGTTAAGCCCAGAAGTGGCAGGCCAAGAAAAATATCAGAAAGGCAGAGAAGAAGAATGGTGAGAACAGTCAAGGACAATCCACAGACCACCTCCAAAGACCTGCAGCATCATCTTGCTGCAGATGGTGTCACTGTGCATCGGTCAACAATACAGCGCACTTTGCATAAGGAGAAGCTGTATGGGAGAGTGATGCGAAAGAAGCCGTTTCTGCAAGCACGCCACAAACAGAGGCGCCTGAGGTCTGCAAAAGCACATTTGGACAAGCCAGTTACATTTTGGAAGAAGGTCCTGTGGACTGATGAAACAAAGATTGAGTTGTTTGGTCATACAAAAAGGCATTATGCATGCGCTGTATTGTTGACCGATGCACAGTGACACCATCTGCAGCAAGATGATGCTGCCGGTCTTTGGAGGTGGTCTGTGGATTGTCCTTGACTGTTCTCACCATTCTTTTTCTCTGCCTTTCTGATATTTTTCTTGGCCTGCCACTTCTGGGCTTAACAAGAACTGAACCTGTGTTCTTCCATTTCCTTACTATGTTCCTCACAGTGGAAACTGACAGGTTAAATCTCTGAGACAACTTTTTGTATCCTTCCCCTGAAAAGCTATGTTGAATAATCTTTGTTTTCAGATCATTTGAGAGTTGTTTTGAGGAGCCCATGATGCCACTCTTCATAGGAGAATCAAATAGGAGAACTACTTGCAAGTGGCCACTTTAAATACCTTTTCTCATGATTTGATACACCTGGCTATGAAGTTCAAAGCTCAATGAGGGTACAAAACCAATTTAGTGCTTCAGGAAGTCAGTAAAAAGTAGTTAGGAGTGTTCAAATCAAGAAAATGATAAGGGTGCCCATACTTTTGCACCGGTCAAATTTTGTTTAAATGCAGATTGCACATTTTCTGTTAGTACAATAAACCTCATTTGAATCCAGAAATATAACTGAGTCCATCAGTTATTAGATATATGAAACTGAAATAGCTGTTGCAAAAAACAAAATTGTTATAAAGAAAAAAGGTTAACATTAATAGGGGTGCCCAAACTTTTACATATGACTGTATGTAGTATGCATGTAGTATGTATGTATTTTGTATGAATGTAGTATATATGTAGCATGTATGTAGTATGTATGTATGTTGTATGAATGTAGTATGTTATGAATGAGTCACCGTAGGAGGCAAAAGCAGAAATACAAGCTAAGTCCAGAAAACCAGAGAAGTTGGCAACTATCAGATTGCAGACCCCTGAACCTATCAACACAACTAGCAGTAGCCGTGGGGGGTTCCTACGATGCCCTAGACCCCTCGATCACAGCCGGAGAAATACATAGGCCTAAAGAAAGAAAGGGGAAATCTAAACTGCCCCGGAGCAGACCCCAAAGCAATAGGCAGCCCCCAACATATAATGACGGTGAAGCAAGATGAAAATACTAACACAGACAGAAAGATAGACTGAGCAAAGACGGGGCCCCAAAACTACCTAGATAGGAAAGGACAGGAAGGCTGCTGTCTGCAATCTGCCAAAACCCTATCAAAGACATAAGCCAACCAGCTGATTTGAAAAAGGCCCTGAAGCAGCTAGGCTTCAAAAACTGAATCAGCACTCAGGTATTTTCAGAAGACAGAGCTAAATGAATTCAGCACACCCCAGCAGGGAATGGCAGAAATCCAGAAAAACAAAGGAAAAACAAAGTCAAAGCACAAAAACAAAAGGCCGAGCAGCAAACTTAGCTTTGGAGGAGCAGGAATTCAGACTGGTCTCCAAGGATCCCACAGGGAAATCACCCGCAGGGCAGAAGGGCGTCGGCAGCCTTATATCCAGTCCGTAACTCCACTCAGCCAGTCATCATCATCAGCCTCAGGTGTTTGATAATCAGGCTCACTACCTTTCTTTACCAGAAGAGGGAGTTCCTCGGGCCTCAGTAATGAAGGGGAAAATGAACTCACAACAGTACCTCCCCCTTGAGGAGGGGTCACCGAACCCTCAACTACGCCACCAGGGCGATCAGGGTGAGCCCGATGAAAGGCACGCACCAATCGTTTGGCATGAATATCAGAGGCAGAGACCCAGGAATTATCCTCCTGACCATAACACTTCCACTTAACCAAATACTGGAGTCTCCGTTTAGCCAGAAGGGAATCCAGTACTTTCTCTACCTCATACTCCATGTTACCTTCAACCAATTCAGGGTCTGGAGGTGCCACCCCCGGAACAACAGGTTCAACAAACCTCTTCAACAAAGATTTATGGAACACATTATGGATTTTAAATGTGACAGGAAGAGCCAAACGAAAGAGACCGGATTAATAATCTCCACAATCTTGTAAGGTCCAATAAATCTAGGCTTAAACTTAGGAGAAGCCACCTTCATAGCAATATTTTTTAATGATAACCACACCATATCACCAACCTTAAACTGGGGACCAATGGTCCTATGTCGGTTGGAAAACCGCTGGGCCTTCTCCTGGGAGAGAGATAACTTATCCACCACTTGGTCCCAGATCTGGTGCATTCTCTCCACCACAGTGTCAACACCTGGGCAGGCAGAGGGCTCCACCTGCCCTGAAGAAAATCGAGGATGAAACCCAAAGTTACAAAAAAAAGGTGACATCAAAGTGGCAGAACTAGCTCTATTATTCAAAGCAAATTCGGCCAAGGGCAAAAATGAAACCCAATCATCCTGATCAGCAGAAATAAAACATCTCAAATATGACTCCAAGGTCTGGTTTGTTCTCTCTGTCTGCCCATTGGTCTGAGGGTGAAAAGCAGAGGAGAAGGACAACTGAATTCCCAGCCTGGAACAGAAAGTTCTCCAAAATCTAGACACAAACTGGACTCCTCTGTCAGATACAATGTTCTCAGGAATCCCGTGCAAACGAACCACTTGTTGTAAAAACAGGGGCACCAACTCAGAGGAAGACGGCAACTTAGGGAGTGGTACAAGATGAACCATCTTAGAGAACCTATCACAAATCACCCAAATAACAGTCATCCTCTGAGAGACAGGCATATCAGAGATGAAATCCATTGAAATATGGGTCCATGGCCTCTTGGGGACAGGCAAAGGCATCAACAACCCACTAGAGCGAGAACACGATTTAGACCGGGAGCACGTCCCTCAGGACTGCACAAAATTCCTGACATCACGAGACAAGGAGGGCCACCAAAAAAACCGACTCACCAGATCTCTAGTACCAAAAATACCTGGATGACCAGCCAAAGCAGAGCAATGAACTTCAGACATCACTCTCTTCTTCCACTGGTCAGGAACATACAACTTTCCACTGGGACAACGCTCAGGTTTGTCCTCCTGGAACTCTTCCAGAGCACGTCTCAAATCAGGCGAGATGGCAGAAAGAACTACCCCTTCGCCTAAGATGGTAGCAGGCTTGGTCACCACAGGAGAATCAGCAAGGAAGCTCCTAGAGAGGGCGTCTGCCTTGACATTCTTTGTTCCAGGAAGAAAAGAAACCACAAAATCAAAACGTGTAAAAAACAAGGCCCACCTAGCCTGTCTAGGGTTCAAGCGCTTAGCCGACTCTAGGTAAATCAAATTCTTGTGGTCAGTGAGGACCACGACTTGATGCTTAGCTCCCTCCAACCAATGTCTCCACTCCTCAAATGCCCATTTCATGGCCAACAGTTCCCTATTCCCCACATCATAGTTACGTTCAGATGGAGAGAACTTTCGGGAAAAGAAAGCACAGGGATTCATTTTAGATGTTACAGGATCCTTTTGGGACAAAACAGCTCCTGCACCAATCTCAGAAGCATCCACCTCTACCTGGAATGGAAGTGAGACATCAGGTTGCCGCAAAATTGGGGCGGAGGTAAATCTTCGCTTCAGCTCCTGAAAGGAAGAAACAGCCTCCGGAGACCAATTTAACACATCAGCACCCTTTTTAGTCAAATCAGTCAATGGCTTGGCAATACTAGAAAATTTTGCTATAAATTTCCGATAAAAATTAGCAAAACCCAAAAACTTCTGGAGGGCCATCAAAGAAGTGGGCTGAACCCAATCGTGAATGGCCTGTACCTTGGCCGGGTCCATTTCAATAGTTGACGGGGACAAAATAAATCCCAAAAAAGAAATCCTCTGTACTCCAAAAAGGCATTTAGATCCCTTGACATACAGGGAATTCTCCCTCAAGATCCGGAACACAGTCCGAATATGTTCCACATGAGAATCCCAATCCTTGGAGAAGATCAAAATATCATCCAGATAGATAATCAAAAATTTATCGACAAAATCTCGGAAAATATCGTTCATGAAGCACTGGAAGACAGAGGGGGCATTAGTGAGCCCAAAAGGCATCACCAGGTACTCAAAATGTCCCTCCGGAGTATTAAACGCCATCTTCCATTCATCCCCATGCTTAATGCGAATAAGATTATACGCCCCCCTGAGGTCAAGCTTGGTAAACCAGCAAGCACCTTTAACTCTGGAGAATAGATCAGAAATCAGGGGTAACGGATACTGATATTTAACAGTAATTTTGTTGAGGGCACGATAATCAATACAAGGTCTTAATGATCCATCCTTTTTGGCTACAAAAAAAAAAACGGCACCCAAGGGTGACGAGGATGGTCTAATATGACCGTTCTCCAACGCCTCCTTAATATAGGCTCGCATAGCCTCGTGCTCGGGTACAGATAAATTGAAGAGCCAACCCTTGGGAAATTTACACCCCGGGCTCAGTTCAATTGCACAGTCATAACTCCTATGAGGAGGCAGAGACGCAGACTCATTCTCACTAAATACATCATAAAAGTCCGCCAAATAATCAGGAACATCATGCGACTGAGGAGAGGTGTAAAACACCGGAGCCTCACCAAAGGCACACCGACAACCCCAACTCACCACAGACACAGATTTCCAATCCAAAACTGGATTATGAATCTGTAACCAGGGAAACCCCAGAACAATAGTATCATGCAGATTATGCAACACCAGAAATCTGCAATTTTCTTGATGGTCTGGGGCGACCCGCATTACCACCTGGGTCCAAAACTGGGGTTTATTTTTAGCCAAAGGAGTAGCATCAATTCCCCTCAAAGGGATAGGCGTCTGCAGAGGTGTCATCGGAAATCCACAACGTTTAGCAAAATCCAAGTCCATTAGGTTTAGGGATGCTCCCGAATCCACAAAAGCCTTGGTGGAAAATGTGGACAGGGAGCAGATCAGAGTAATAGCCAGAAGAAACTTAGGTTGAACACCCCCAACAGAAAACGTGTGTGCAAAGCGTTTCTCTCGTTTGGGACAGACAGAAATAATATGCGAGGCATCTCCACAGAAAAAACACAACTTATTACGCCTTCTGAACTCCTGACGCTGCTCTCTGGAAAAAACTCTATCACATTGCATAGGTTCAGACATTTGTTCAACAGGTGGCAACACTTCTCGTGCAGCTTTGCGTTCGCGCAAACGCCGATCAACCTGAATGGCTATTGACATAGAATCGTCAAGACCAGAGGGAACAGGAAATCCCACCAAAGTATCTTTTACGGCTTCTGACAACCCCTTCCGAAAGAGAGCAGCCAAGGCATTATCATTCCAGGTAGTAAGTACTGCCCACTTTCGGAATTTTTGACAGTACAATTCTGCAGAATCACGACCCTGGCTCAATGCCAGCAGGGTCTTTTCAGCCTGATCAATGGCATTAGGTTCGTCATACAACAACCCCAAAGCTTGAAAGAATGCGTTCACATTACTCAGAATAGGATCATCTGGTTTCAAAGAAAACGCCCAATCCTGGGCATCGCCACGCAGCAAAGAGATGACAATTTTAACCTGCTGCGTGGAGCTCCCTGACGAGTTAGGCTTCAAGGCAAAAAATAATTTACAATTATTTTTGAAATTCAAAAATTTAGACCGATCCCCAAAAAATACATCAGGTGTAGGAATCTTTGGTTCAGCAGCATGTGAATGAGCAAGGTAGGCGGAAATTCCCCGCACTTCCGCAGCGAGCTGCTCCACACGATCAGACAATTGCTTTATCTCCATTGAGAGAAAAAAAAAAAAAAAATTCCCCCTACGGCCTCAGAGATATAGAGGAAAAAATATACACTTTTTTTTTTTTGCAATTCTTTCCTGCTATTGAGTACCCTAGAATCTGCGGAATGGCGGGTGATTCTGTTATGAATGAGTCACCGTAGGAGGCAAAAGCAGAAATACAAGCTAAGTCCAGAAAACCAGGGAAGTTGGCAACTATCAGATTGCAGACCCCTGAACCTATCAACACAACTAGCAGTAGCCGTGGGGGGTTCCTACGATGCCCTAGACCCCTCGATCACAGCCGGAGAAATACATAGGCCTAAAGAAAGAAAGGGGAAATCTAAACTGCCCCAGAGCAGACCACAAAGCAATGGGCAGCCCCCAACATATAATGACGGTGAAGCAAGATGAAAATACTAACACAGACAGAAAGATAGACTGAGCAAAGACGGGGCCCCAAAACTACCTAGATAGGAAAGGACAGGAAGGCTGCTGTCTGCAATCTGCCAAAACCCTATCAAAGACATAAGCCAACCAGCTGATTTGAAAAAGGCCCTGAAGCAGCTAGGCTTCAAAAACTGAATCAGCACTCAGGTATTTTCAGAAGACAGAGCTAAATGAATTCAGCACACCCCAGCAGGGAATGGCAGAAATCCAGAAAAACAAAGCAAAAACAAAGTCAAAGCACAAAAGCAAAAGGCCGAGCAGCAAACTTAGCTTTGAAGGAGCAGGAATTCAGACTGGTCTCCAAGGATCCCACAGAGAAATCACCCGCAGGGCAGAAGGGCGTCGGCAGCCTTATATCCAGTCTGTAACTCCACTCAGCCAGTCATCATCATCAGCCTCAGGTGTTTGACAATCAGGCTCACTACCTTTCTTTACCAGAAGAGGGAGTTCCTCGGGCCTCAGTAATGAAGGGGAAAATGAACTCACAACAGTATATGTGTAGTATGTTTGTAGTATGTATGTTGTATGAATGTAGTATATATGTAGCATGTATGTAGTATGTATGTATGTTGTATGAATGTAGTATATATGTAGCATGCATGTAGTATGTATGCTGTATGAATGTAGTATATATGTAGTATGTATGTAGTATGTATGTATGAATGTAGTATATATGTAGTATGTATGTAGTATATATGTAGGCCCGTACAGACCACCGGCAGCCGGCACAGGCCCCCGACAGTCGGCACAGACCCCCGAGAGGCCCGCACAGACCCCGCCCGCACACACAGACACGCACAGTGTCCGCCCACGGACCGCCCACACTCTTCCCCCCTCCCGAACAGGATGTACAAGGCAAGAAAGGGTTTTTTTTTTAATTCTGATATTTCTGTCCCATTGACTTGAATAGAACTTCCGGTATCGGAATCGGCGATACCCGATACTTTTAGTGTATCGGGCCGATCCAATCCGATCCGATATTTCTCAATATCGGATGGTATCTTTCAACACTACTCCCAACCCAACTTTTGAAGCATTGATCTGGACCACAAACTCTTTTATGAAATCTAGTGTGACCAATCCCGGCTGTTTACACAGGTCTAGCTTCAACTCCTGGAAAGCTGTCTCCGCTTCACAAGTATCCACCTTGTTCTCCTGTGGTTTGATTGCATCCCTACTGACAATATAGCCTAGGTATTTGGCCTCCTCTTTCCTCATGGCGCACTTCTTCGCGCTTATTGTAAACCCCGTGTTACTCAGTGCATTTAGTACAGCCTGGACCTTCTGTAGATGACGTTCCCAATTCAGGCTGAAGATCACAATATTGTCTAGCATTGGCGTAATTCTTGTGAGAAATTAGCATCTAATCCATGGCCTTCTGGATGGTGTTTGGGGCTCTTTTCAGACCAAAAGGCATCGTTGTGTACTGGAAACACCCATCAGGCATAGAGAAGTAGAGAAGGCCGTCTTCTCTTTGGCCATTTGGGACATGAGGATTTTCCAGTACCCTTTAGTTAGGTCAAGGATAATGATGTATCTTACTGACCCAAACCTCTCAATGAGCTCCTCAACTCAGGTCATCGGATACGCATCAAATTTGGACACATCATTCAGCTTACAATAATTATTACAAAATCGCCATTCTCCATTTGACTTTGTCACAAGAATGGGACTGGACCAGCCATTCTTTGCCTCTTCAATAAGGCCTAATCTCAACATTTTTCTCACGGCTTTGATATGGCATAAGGTTTACCTGCATGTGTGGTTCTGTCAGAACTTCCTGCTTTATGGTTTGAGTACATCTGGCCAACTCTGCAAACAGATCTCGGTTTTGATGAATAAGTTATCAGCACTGTTGTTTACTGGTTGGTGATATTGTCTCTGCCACCTCAACATCGTCGACATTGGCTTAGGGGGTTAGCCCCCAGGCAGGGAGCTCCCACTGGCATCCTATCACACCGTGGCTCGAGCAAATTGACATAGAAGGCCAGACAGGATTTTCTTCTCCCTCGCTAGTGAACCTTTTAGTTAACTTTGTTCAGTTTTTCGTCCACTTAGTAACATAGTTAGCAGAGCCGAAAAAAGACATTTGTCCTTCCAGTTCAGCTTATATTTCGACAGAATAAATCCCCCGATCTACGTCCTTCTAAAGAACCTAGTAACTGTAATATACAATATTGTTACACTCCAGGAAGACATCCAGGCCTCTCTTGAACCCCTCGACTGAGTTCACCATCACCACCTCCTCAGGCAAGGAATTCCAGATTCTCACTGCCCTAACAGTAAAGAATCTTCTTCTATGTTGGTAGAAAACCCTTCTCTCCTCCAGGCGCAGAGTATGCCCCCTTGTGACCGTCATCGTCCTTGGCATAAACAGATCCTCAGAGAGATATTTGTATTGTCCCCTTATATAGCTATCCTCAGTCATCTTTTTTTCTAGACTAAATAATCCTAGTTTTTCTAGTCTCTCTGGGTATTGTAGTTCCCTCATCCCCTTTATTAATTTTGTTGACCTCCTTTGTACTCGCTCTAGTTCCATGATATCCTTCCTTACTTTTGATTCATTATACCCTTCCTGAGCACCGGTGCCCAAAACTGTACACAGTACTCCATGTGCAGTCTAACCAGGGATTTGTACAGAGGCAGTATAATGCTCTCATCATGTCTATCCAGACCTCTTTTAATGCACCCCATGATCTTGTTTGCCTTTGCAGCTGCTGCCTGGCACTGGCTGCTCCAGGTAAGTTTATCTAACTAGGATCCCCAAGTCCTTCTCCATGTAAGATTTACCCAGTGGTTTCTCATTCAGTGTGTAATGATGATATTGATTCCTTCTTCCCATGTGTATAACCTTACATTTATCAATGTTAAACTGCATCTGCCACCTTTCGGCCCAAGTTTCCAATTTATCCAGATCCATCTGTAGCAGAATACTTTCTTCATTTGTTTTGACTGTTTTGCATAGTTTTGTATCATGTGCAAATGTCGATATTTTACTGTGTAAACCTTCTACCAGATCATTAATAAACATGTTGAAGAGAATAGGTCCTAACACCGACCCCTGTGGTACCCCACTTGTCACAGCGACCTAGTTAGACAATATCCCATTGATAACCACCCTCTGATTTCTATCACTAAGCCAGTTACTTACCCATTTATAAACATTTTCCACCAGACCTAAAATTCTCTTTTTGTGCATCAACTAGTGTTGAGCATACCGATACTGCAAATATCGGGTATCGGCCGATATTCGCTGTATTGGAATTCCGATATCGAGTACTGATATTTTTTCAATATCGGATACTGGAATCGGAAGTCCCCATAATGCAATGAGCCACTGTTGCGGCTGTGATTGGCTGCTGAAATGATGTCATCATGATGCGCGATCTGTGCCGACTGTCGGGGTCTGTACGGGCCTACCGGGGATCTGTACGGGCCTGCCGGGGGTCTGAGTCGACTGCCAGGGATCTGTGCCGGCTGTCGGGGGTCTGTATGGGCCTGCCGGGGGCCTGTGCCGGCTGCTGGGGGTCAGTACGGGCCTGCCGGGGGCCTGTGCCTGCTGCCAGGGGTCTGTACGGGCCTGCCGGGGGCCTGTGCCGGCTGCCAGGGGTCTGTGCAGGCCTGCTGGGGGTCTTGTGTGTGTGCAGGCATCGTCTGATGGGACTATAAGTCCCATCGGGCGATGCCTGCTACAATGACAGTGATTGACACATTAGCCAATGATGGGACAGTAGTAGTCCCATCATCCGGCTAATGTGTTGAATGTAAAAAAAAAAAAATACTACATACTACATACATACTACATACATACTTCATATATACTACATTCATACAACATACATACATACATACATACTACATACATACTACATATACACCACATTCATACATACATATTACATATATACTACATTCATGCAACATGCATACATACTACATATATACAACATTCATGGAACATACATACATACTACATACATACTACATATATACAACATTCATACAACATACATACATACTACATACTACATACATACTTCATATATACTACATTCATACAACATACATACATGCATACTACATACATACTACATATACACTACATTCATACAACATACATACATGCATACTACATACTACATGCATACTACATACATACAACATACATATAGCATGCTACAGACATACAACATACATACAACATGCTACAGACATACAACATACATACATATATACTACATTCATACAACATACATACATACATAGTACATACTACACACATACAACATACATACATGCATACTACATACATACTACATATATACTACATTCGTACAACATACATACATACATAGTACATACTACATACATACTACATTCATACAACATACATACATACTACATACATACAACATGCTACAGACATACAACATACAAACATACTACATACATACTACATACAATACATTCATGCATTCATACAATACATACATATAGACATACAGTACATATAACAGAGTACATACTCACCATCACTTGTCACAAAAACAAACAACTGATATACTCCCTGATCCACAGAAATCCACGAGTATCCCACGACGATCTCTTGCACTGCATCACTGAGAGGTTACTATTGTTCACTGGTCTCACTTTATGTCAAAAGCTGCGTGGGAACTTTCTCACACAGCAATGCCAAAAGTGAGACTAGGGACTATTTTTTTTACAGTGGCGGAGGAATACAGTGCGGAAGGACACCTACCTCCCATCATTGTATTCCTGGAGCCCCCTAGAGAGCGGTCGCATCAGCTGATGCTGCTTTTCTCCATGGGAGATCGTTGTGGGACACTCGTGGATTTCTGTGGATCAGGGAGTATATTACTTGTTTGTTATTTTCATATTTTTCACAGATGACACTGGCTTCGGGGATCAAATTGACAAGTGATGGTGAGTATGTACTCTATGTTATATGTACTGTATGTCTATGTATATATTGTATGAATGTATTGTATGCAGTATGTAGTATGTATGCAGTATGTAGTATGTATGTCTGTAGCATGTTGTATGTATGTTGTATGTATGTAATATGTACTATGTATGTATGTATTTTGTATGAATGTAGTATACACTCACTGGCCACTTTATTAGGTACACCTGTCCAACTGTGTGTTAAGACTTAATTTCTAATCAGCCAATCACATGGCGGCAACTCAGTGCATTTAGGCATGTAGACATGGTCAAGACAATCTCCTGCAGTTCAAACCGAGCATCAGTATGGGGAAGAAAGGTGATTTGAGTGCCTTTGAACGTGGCATGATTGTTGGTGCCAGAAGGGCTGGTCTGAGAATTTCAGAAACTGCTGATCTACTGGGATTTTCACGCACAACCATCTCTAGGGTTTACAGAGAATGGTCCGAAAAAGAAAAAAAATCCAGTGAGCGGCAGTTCTGTGGCCGGAAATGCCATGTTGATGCCAGAGGTCAGAGGAGAATGGGCAGACTGGTTCGAGCTGATAGAAAGGCAACAGTGACTCAAATTGCCACCCGTTACAACCAAGGTAGGCAGAAGAGCATCTCTGAACGCACAGTGCGTCGAACTTTGAGGCAGATGGGCTACAGCAGCAGAAGACCACACTGGGTACCACTCCTCTCAGCTAAGAACAGGAAACTGAGGCTACAATTTGCACAAGCTCATCGAAATTGGACAGTAGAAGATTGGAAAAACGTTGCCTGGTCTGATGAGTCTCGATTTCTGCTGCGACATTCGGATGGTAGGGTCAGAATTTGGCGTAAACAACATGAAAGCATGGATCCATCCTGCCTTGTATCAACGGTTCAGGCTGGTGGTGGTGGTGTCATGGTGTGGGGAATTTTTTCTGGGCACTCTTTGGGCCCCTTGGTACCAATTGAGCATCGTTGCAACGCCACAGCCTACCTGAGTATTGTTGCTGACCATGTCCATCCCTTTATGACCACAATGTACCCAACATCTGATGGCTACTTTCAGCAGGATAATGCGCCATGTCATAAAGCTCGAATCATCTCAGATTGGTTTCTTGAACATGACAATGAGTTTACTGTACTCAAATGGCCTCCTCAGTCACCAGATCTCAATCCAATAGAGCATCTTTGGGATGTGGTGGAACGGGAGATTCGCATCAGGGATGTGCAGCCGACAAATCTGCGCCAACTGTGTGATGCCATCATGTCAATATGGTCCAAAATCTCTGAGGAATGCTTCCAGCACCTTGTTGAATCTCTGCCACGAAGAATTGAGGCAGTTCTGAAGGCAAAAGGGGGTCCAACCCCTTACTAGCATGGTGTACCTAATAAAGTGGCCAGTGAGTGTATATGTAGTATGTATGTAGTTTGCATGTATGTTGTATGTCTGTTGCATGTCTGTAGCATGTTGTATGTATGTTGTATGTATGTAGTATGTATGTAGTATGTATGTATGTTGTATGAATGTAGTATATATGTAGTATGTATGTATGTTGTATGAATTTTGTATATATGTAGTATGTATGTATTATGTATGTATGTATGTATGCTGTATGAATGTAGTATATATGTAGTATGTATGTATGTTGTATGAATGTAGTATATATGAAGTATGTATGTAGTATGTATGTATGTTGCATGAATGTTGTATATATGTAGTATGTATGTAGTATGTATGTATGTTGTATGAATTTTGTATATATGTAGTATGTATGTATTATGTAGTATGTATGTATGTTGTATGAATGTAGTATATATGTAGTATGTATGTATGTTGTATGAATGTTGTATATATGTAGTATGTATGTAGTATGTATGTAGCATGTATGTAGTATGTAGTATTTTTTTTTTTACATTCAACACATTAGCCGGATGATGGGACTACTACTGCCCATCATTGGCTAATGTCTCAATCACTGTCATTGTAGCAGGCATAGCCCGATGGGACCCCACCAGGCCCGTACAGTCTCCCAGCAGCCAGCACAGGCCCCTTGCAGGCCCGTACAGACCCCCGGCAGCCGGCACAGGCCCCCACCAGGCCCGTACAGACCCCCGGCAGCCGGCACAGGCCCCTGGCAGGCCCGTACAGACCCCCAGCAGCAGGCACAGACCCCCGGCAGGTCCGCACAGACCCCGCCCGCACACACAGATACGCACAGTGTCTGCCCACGCACCGCCCACACTCTTTCCCCCTCCCGAACTGGATGTGCAAGTACAGAAAGGGGTTTTTTTAATTCCGATATTTCTGTCCCATTGACTTGAATGGGACTTCCGGTATTGGAATCGGCGATACCCGATCCAATCCGATCCGATATTTCTCTATATTGGAAAGTATCGCTCAACACTAGCACCAACCTCTTGTGTGGCACAGTATCAAACGCTTTGGAAAAATCAAGATATACCACATCTAATGACTCACCTTGGTCCGGTCTATAGCTTACCTCTTCATAAAAGCTGATTAGATTGGTTTGACAGGAGCGCTTTCTCATAAACCTATGCTGATATGGAGTTAAACAGTTATTCTCATTGAGATAATCCAGAATAACATCCCTCAGAAACCCTTCAAATATTTTATCCACAATAGAGGTTAAGGGCCTGTCACACTAAGCGATATCGCTAGCAATATCGCTATAACTTCACTGATTTTGTGACGTTATAGCGATATTGCTAGCGATATCGCTATGTCTGATACTTACCTCCGACTGGCTTCCCCGCTGGCTATTGCTGATCGCGCGAGAATGGCCTGGGCTGTTTCTCGTCATCAGCTTCCTGCTGGGCTTCCTGTGGCGCCAACGAGCGACTCATGGACGCGGGCAGGAGGACGTCAGGATTGACTCGTCTGACAGGTAAGTAGCGACCGCCGACCCCTGCTATGTCGCTGGTGAGATCTGCCTGTGTGGCAGCTCACTAGCGACCACTTAGCGATGCACCAGCGATCGTGACCGCATCATATTGCTGGTCGGGATCGCTGGTGCATCGCTAAGTGTGACAGTACCTTTAGACTTAATGGCCTATCATTTCCAGGTTCACATTTAGAGCCATTTTTGAATATTGGTGCCACATTTGCTATGCGCCAGTCCTGTGGAAACGACCCGTCACTATAGAGTCCCAAAATATCAGAAATAATGGCTTGTCTATTACATTACTTAGTTCTCTTCGTACTCGTGGATGTATGCCATCTGGACCCAGAGATTTATCTATTTTAATCTTATTTAGCCACGTTTGCACCTCTTCTTGGGTTACACTGGTGATCATTAAAAAAGGGTTTTCTTTGTCTCTCGGCATTTCACCTAGCATTTTATTTTCCACCGTGAATACCACGGAGAAGAAGGTGCTTAACATATTTGCTTATTCCTTGTCATCTATAACCATTCTTTCCTCACAATTTTTTAAGGGGCCTACACTTTCACTTTTGATTCTTTTATTATTGATATAGTTGAAAAACAGTTTGGGATTAGTCTTACTCTCATTAGCAATGTGCTTCTCTGTTTCCTTTTTGGCAGCTTTAATTAGTTTTTTAGATAAAGTATTTTTCTCCCTATAATTTTTTAGAGCGTCACTTCATATGGCCCCACATAGCCAGAAATTTGCTTTCTACAATG
The DNA here is from genome assembly GCF_039654945.1 of Dendrobates tinctorius. NCBI lineage: Eukaryota > Metazoa > Chordata > Amphibia > Anura > Dendrobatidae > Dendrobates > Dendrobates tinctorius. The sequence goes on along the minus strand of NW_027361898.1, from coordinate 13,017,596 downwards.
GGAATTAGCACCACGGTTCTTTCTCCAGGGTTAAACTGTCTCAGCCTTGTCGACCGATTGTAGATCCTTGATTGAGCCTTTTGTGTCTGGAGGAGGTTCTCTCTCACAATCAGCATTGCCTCTACAATTCTCTACTGCATCCGGTTCACAAGCTCAATTATGCTCCGGTGGGGTGTGATTTCTGCTTCCCAGGTATCCATTGCAACATTCAGGAGAATCCGATTGGGTCAACCATACAACAGTTCAAATGGAGAGAAACCTGTAGAGGCCTGTGAAACTTCCCTGACAGAAAACAGCAGATACAGGAGTAGGCAGTTCCAGTCTCGACCATCCTTCTCCAAGTCCTTCTTGAGCAGGGCCTTCAGGGTTTTATTAAACCTCTCCACCAGGCCGTCCATTTGCGGATGATATACCGATGTCCTTAGTTGAGTAATCTGGAGGGCCCTACACAAGGAGTTCCTTGGTCTCTCAGGATCTTCTTTGGCAGGCTGGTCTGAGAGAAAATATGGACCAGTTCTCAGGCTATACTTCGGGCTGAGGAATTTCTTAGTGGTATCACCTATGGATACCATATCAGTTAGTCCAGAACCACCAAGATATATTGATGCCTTTAGGCAAACTTTACCAAAGGTCATACTAGATCCATAGCAATGTGGTCAAACGGGACCTCTGTAATGGGTAACTGAACTTGGGGACTCCGAAAGTGAGATTAAAGCGGTTAGCTGGCAAATAGGACAAGATCTACAATAGTTTGAAATCTCTCGGTGGCATCTGAGACAGTAGAACCTTTGAAGACCCCCCAAGAAATGACAATGGACCTGGTCTAACACCCTTTGCCTATTGTTCTATCAGTTGTTCCAATACCACTCCCTCTAACTTAGTCACCCAATATAGCAAACCACTCTTTACTGCAAAGTGTGGAAACCTGATGTCAGCACCTGACTCTTGAACAACCCCGTTAAACAAGGTAACATTATCAAATGCCATAATTAGTGTAAGTTCCTTCACTTGAGCAGTCCCAAAATTCTCCCCAGAAGCCTCCAACTCAGGGATGTCAGCCTCATAGGTTTCTGGCTTTTCCTCTTCGCCCGCAAGCACTCACATGGGAAATACATCTGCCTCCGTCTGCGATGGAGTTTTTTTTAAAGGTGAACCTGCTTTTAGCTGAGTCACTAGGCACCTCCTCTTTTCACCATAAGTCCTAGCATAAGCTAAATTTCCGCCCTATTATAACTGGGTGTATCAGGTGCTTAACCACTCTGATCTCATGGGGCTCAGTGCCACAGTTTATTTCTATGGTCCCCATGAATAAAGAAAATGCCAAAATCATCACGCAGATCAACTAGTGAGGCAGTACAGCCCTTATAAGGGTCACTGGGTTCTCTGTGTCCAAGACTCCTTTTATTGTCACGGGACATACCTGTATCCTCCTCCTGGGTTGACAGTCTGCACTGCAAGCCAGATTGGTGTAATACGAATCACGCCGCCCTATGCTGCAGTCTACCAGTTTGGCACACATGGGACACCAAGCTGCTACATGCCCAGGACCTTGACACCTCCAACAAATTAAGTTGTTAACTGTGGCTTTTAGCAACCCCTCAGCGAGTCCTTGGAGTCTTTGATACCCCCCATTTATAGCTCTAGTTGCCCTTTTTTGAGAATCTGTCAACTTTTGGGTACTCCATTATGAGAATGCCTTGATACCTGACTTCCTAAATGACTTCTCATCCACCTGGTACCTTTCCACTAGTCCAACTGCATTTAGAGGATCAACCCAGATCTGCATTGGTCTAAGAAGGGCATGAATAAATCTGTCCAATACCACACACTCAACCATCTGGGCTGGGGTGGAGGACTACAGCTGTAACCACTTCTGGACAAGATGTAGCAAGTAAAATAATAATAAGTGAGGGGCCTTGTCATTGAAATACACCCAGTGGTGGACCCCTTGCTCCCTGACAGACCTAGTTACTCCCAAACGGACCACTATTTCCTTCTTTAATTTGGCCCACTCCTTTGTGTCCTGTAAGGTCAGGTCATAATATGCCTTTTGGGGCTCGCCAGTTATATAGGGTGCCAACACCTTCGCCCACTGCTCCGGGGCAGCTACTCCCACTCTGCAACCCTTTCAAATATAGCCAAAAATGTCTTGACATCATCCCCCTGGGTAATCTTTTGCATGGCACATCATATTGCTTTCCGGACGTGGGAGTCATCATCTGGATTTGGGGGTCACCCTGTCACAGACAGCCCATGCCAGGAGTTCCATCGGCAGTGTAAGCACCTCCTGCTGCTGCTGCTGTTAATTGAGTTGCTGCTATTACAGGAGCTGCTGCACCAAAAGTTTATTATTTTCCTGCTGCTGGATGTTAGACTGAACCAACTGCTTGATTAAGTACTCCATAGATTAAGACAGCACTTATACTGCTAGAGCTGCCTAGACCCAGGACATACAGCCCCTGATGGTAATTGCCTGTCTTTTGGGATTTCCGCTGGCATTTGAAGCACCAACTTCAGTTGATTGGCTCAATCGGCTGCTTAATGAGGTGGTCAAAGAAATGCTTTTCGTTTAAATCTTCAGCTGGTTTATTAAAACTTGCCTCATAATCTAGCCCAAAAAATAGACATATGCATTATTTTAAACAACATACCTTAAAGTCCGTATAACTGCGGGGTCGGCCTGCTCACAAATCAGGGTTGAGCTCTTATAAGCAAGAGCCCAGCTCTTTGGGTCAGCTCTCCTTCAAAGCACACAAAAAATAATTAAATACAAAGGCTTCACTTTTACCTCCTGAACCACACCCTAGGGTAGAGAAATGGTGAACAGATGACCCACCCAACTTTTTACTGTTCATAATAAACCTGGCCCTGTCATGGCTGAATAACTACTCTCAGTACATAATATGCTGGATTAAACTTACTGGTTTATATCACCGATGCTAATAACCTCAGTGAAACATATCTTCCCTCCAGCACACTGCTAGTGATCTCTTACAAATACTGTAGTCTTTGTAAAAGGAATATTTCACCAGTTTTTTGGCATCACATCTGAGAGTAGATTGATGTAGGGTCAGATACTCTTATTAGAGTTGAGCGACTTTTGGTTTTTTAGGGTCGCGTTTCGTTTCGTGAAACCCGACTTTTCCAAAAGTCGGGTCGAGCAAGATCGGCCGATTATAGGGAAAAGTCGGGGTCGTCCCGAAACACGAAACCCAATGTAAGTCAATGGGGAATAAAAGTCGGCAGTGAGAGGAGGACAGGAAACACACCTACAGTGCCCATTTGAATGCCAAAAGCATCAATTCTTCTTACTTAAGCTTGTCAACCTTAATTAACTTCATAATACAAGTTACGCACTGAAAAATGGGGGTTATTTGGCTAAAGTTGTGGGGGGGAGGGCTGGCTGCAGGTTTTCATGTGCCCTGGGCGAAAGAGCGCCCCTTTAACACATACCACAACTCATCATGCTCCGATACGGCAGAGAAATAGCGGTATAGTACAATGAAAAATACCTCACTTTTTACATCTCATGACGAGGCCCATCTATTTCTCCATACAGAATCATTGGTCCCATATAATGTTTGAAACAGTATATGATGAGCTCCACATAATGCTACAGTATATGTTGGTCCCCATGGATGAAGCTCCACTGTCTTATGGGCCCAAATAATGCTCCAAACATAATGGGCCCCATTTCTAATGCTAAGGAATGTCCAGAAGGGCACCACCAGGAGTGGAGCCTACGGTTAAATTCGATTCCACCTGGGAAACCTCAACCATGCCAGCTATAGAACAGATGCACACATTGCAAGCTTAATTCCGTTAACGAACGAGACTCCGTCATGCCCCGCGGAACGAGTCCGGCTTACTAGAGGGACACGTGAGGCTCTGGCACATGAGATTGGCCAATAACTGGTGTGTCATGCCCTTACATGTCCGTGGCTGCATGTGCGCTACACTGAAAAGGCCAGCGTTTGTCGCTTACAGGTGCAGATAACCCGCTGAACAACGTTAGTGATGGGGATCACTGATTACAATTATTACCCGCGAACAATGATTTCCCAGTAAGTGCAGGTCAACCGCAGTTCCGGAATTAGGCCTAACCGTCATTCCTGAAAAAATGAAAAACTTACGTGTGCAAACCACAGGTGCTGTAGCTTGCTTAACAGCTCGCCAGCCGTTCTCACGCCCAGTATGGATTACACGTGATTGCACAAAGGTGAGAAAGGGTACCGTATCCCCGGATAACATGTATGGATAGCGTACACATTCAAAATATATGTCTCAGGAGGCAGGCTCAGACGGTGTTAGGCCCAGTATGGATTGCACGTGATTGCACAAAGGTTAGAAAGGGTACCGTATCCCTGGATAACATGTATGGATAGCGTACACATTCAAAATATATGTCTATACATCAGGAGGCAGGCTAAGACGGTGTTAGGCCCAGTATGGAATGCACGTGATTGCACAAAGGTTAGAAAGGGTACCGTATCCCCGGATAACATGTATGGATAGCGTACACATTCAAAATATATGTCTCAGGAGGCAGGCTCAGACGGTGTTAGGCCCAGTATGGATTGCACGTGATTGCACAAAGGTTAGAAAGGGTACCGTATCCCCAGATAACATGTATGGATAGCGTACACATTCAAAATATATGTCTCAGGAGGCAGGCTCAGACGGTGTTAGGCCCAGTATGGATTGCACGTGATTGCACAAAGTTTAGAAAGGGTACCGTTTCCCCGGATAACATGTATGGATAGCGTACACATTCAAAATATATGTCTCAGGAGGCAGGCTCAGACGGTGTTAGGCCCAGTATGGATTGCACGTGATTGCACAAAGGTTAGAAAGGGTACCGTATCCCCAGATAACATGTATGGATAGCGTACACATTCAAAATATATGTCTATACATCAGGAGGCAGGCTCAGACGGTGTCAGGCACAGTATGGATTTGACGGCCCAGATTACACAGCGGAGGAGCAGGGAGAGGTAAAGATTGCAAATGCTGGGGCCCTGCCCAAGCAAGGGGGGCCCACTCGTGGGCGTCGGCACTGGCACTGGGCCCCTCATAGTACAGCGGTGTGTCTGACGGCGGGTGTGCACCACCACCGTCAGAGACACTTGATTGCACTATGAGGGACCCTGTGCCAGTGCCCTCGCCCAAGTGTCGGCCTACCCACCTGTCCAGGGCAACGGCACTCGCACGGTGTCGTGCGCTAGGTGGTGACCCCGGCCATGGGGGGGGAGGCAGCACAGTTAGGGAGTTTTAGAAAGTGGCATATGTTGATGTTGGACATTCAGCTGATGCAAAATGCGAAATAGGTGAAGTCCCAGGAAGAGGTGGACCAAAGCAAGCCATTTTTCTGTCACCCTATGTGTCATCAGGGGAAGGTGGGACAAAATCCTTGGAAACCCATGCATGGTTCATTTTAATGAAGGTTAGATCATCCACATTTTGGGTTGACAGACGGGTCCTTTTTTCTGTCAGGATTGATCCAGCTGCACTGAAGACTCTTTCCGATAGCACACTTGCAGCTGGGCAGGCGAGCTCCTGTAAGGCATATTGGGCCAATTCAGGCCAGGTGTCCAGTTTAGCGGCCCAATAGTCAAAGGGGAATGACCTGTGTGGGAGAACATCGATATGGGAGGAAAAGTAGTTCGTAACCATAGTTGACAACTGCTGTCTCCTGTCACTTTCCATCGATGCAGTATTACCAGTTGTGTGAGCGGTATTTGAAAAATCAGTCCACAACATTGTCATGAAACCCCTGTCTCCAACGCCACTTCTGCTGTGTGCACCACGAACACCTCTGCCAAGCTGCCCCCGGCCCGTACGGCTCGTGTGAGAACCATCACCGCTGCTGTGTGCTGGGAATGCCTCAAGCAACCGATTTACCAGAGTTGCTTGTTTATTAGCCAATATTAGGTCAAGGTTCTCCTGTGGCATGATGTTTTGTAATTTGCCTTTATAGCGTGGATCCAGGATGCTGGCCAACCAGTAGTCGTCATCGTTCATCATTTTGGCAATGCGGGGGTCCCTTTTTAGGATCTGCAAGGCATAATCTGACATGTGGGCAAATGTTCCCGGTGTCAATGATGCACTGCGAGTGCTGGGTGGAGGAGCACTTTCTGGCAAATCCACATCCCTCCAGTCACGCACAAACCCTGTACCAGACCTTGCCACGCCAACATTTTCACTTGCCCCACGAGATGCATCCTCCTCCCCTAAGTAATCATCCCCATCATCATCCTCCTCCTCCTCTTCTTCCTCCACCTCGTCCAGGAGAGGTCCCTGAGCAGACAATGGCTGAATGTCATCAAGGATTCCCTCCTCCTCTTCCTCCTCATCAACACTGGCTGCAGACGCCTGCTCCTTAAGGTGCGTCAAAGTTTGCATGAGCAGATGCATAAGTGGGATGCTCATGCTTAGGATGGCGTCGTCTGCGCTTACCAGCCGTGTGCATTCCTCAAAACACTGAAGGACTTTACAGAGGTCTTTCAGCTTCGACCACTGCACACCTGTCAACTCCATGTCTGCTCTCAAAGTGCCTGGCCGTGTATCCTCCCACAAATGCATTATGGCCTGCCTCTGCTCGCACAGCCGCTCCACCATGTGCAGGGTGGAGTTCCACCTTGTTGCAATGTCGATAATGAGGCGATGGTTGGGAAGGTGGAGCAATCGCTGCAGCTTCTGCATACGAACGGAGTGTACAGGCGACCGGCGGATGTGCGCGCACAGTCTTCGCACCTTCTGGAGCAGGGCTGTTAACTCCGGATAATTTTTGAGGAAGCACTGCACCACCAGGTTCAAGGTGTGAGCCAAGCAAGGTATGTGGCTGAGTTTTGAAAGGGCTATGGCTGCCACAAAATTACGACCGTTATCACTAACTACCTTGCCTGCCTCAAGATGTACACTGCCCAGCCATGACTCAGTTTGTCGCTTCAAGTACTCGGCCAGCACCTCGGCGGTGTGTCTGTTGCCCGAACACATCATCTGCAACACAGCCTGCTGACGCTTTCCACTAGCTGCTCGATAGGGGGACACATCGTGTGCAACAGTGGCAGCTGCAGATGGAGTGCTCGTACGACTGCGCTCTGTGGACGAGCTTTCGCTTCTGGAGGAGGAGGAGGAGGAGGGTCGAACGCCTACAGCCAACTGTTTCCTATACCGTGGGCTAGGCAGCACTGTCCCACCACCGCTGTCCCCTGTGGACCCTGCATCCACCACATTAACCCAGTGCGCAGTGATGGACACGTAACGGCCCTGGCCATGCCGACTGGACCATGCATCAGTTGTGAGGTGCACCTTTCCGCTCACTGACTGCTTGAGTGCATGGACAATGCGGTCTTTCACATGACGGTGGAGGGCTGGGATGGCTTTGCGAGAGAAGAAGTGGCGACTGGGTAGGTCATAGCGTGGTACTGCATATGCCATGAGTTCGCGGAAAGCTGTGCTTTCCACCAACCGAAAGGGCATCATCTCAAACGAGATTAGTTTGGCAATGTGGGCGTTCAAACCCAGTGTACGCGGATGAGAGACTGAGTACTTTCTTGACCTACTCATAGTGTCTGGGAGGGTGAGCTGGACTTGAGAGCTGCATATGGTGGAAGTAGCGGTGGACAGGGCGGACTGAGAGAGGGTTGATGATGGTGATGGAGTTGGTGTTCTTTCTGATGGCCTAGAATCAGTCTTTCGTTGATATAACAGTGGGATTCCCTGACTGCTGTGGCCTTGCAACGACACCTCAACATTTGCTGCTGTGCTAACCGGTGGGCTTACAGTGGGGGAAACAATGTAGCGTTGCTGACTACCTTCGTTGTGATCAGTTGCACATGTGGCACTTGAGGTTTGGTGTTGTGTCCACGCTTGCAAGTGCATGCTGATTAAATGTCTAAGCATGCAACTGGTATTCAAATTTTTCAGATTTTTCCCTCGGCTAAAGGTCTTTGCGCACTTCTTACAGATAACCTTGGCCTGATCATGAGGATTTTGTTCAAAAAAGTGCCACACTGCACTCTTCCTACTTTGGCAGACATTTTGCGGCCTAGCACGCTGTGATCTTTTGACCCTCTGGACAAGCTGTCCAGCAACTCTTTTGATGTTTGGAACCTGTCTTTGGAGTGCTACGGGCCTGCCAGATAACAGCTGTTGCGATGTCGATGTCTGCTGTGGATGCTCCTCATCTGAGCTATTGGAAGCAGCACCCTCTTCCCCCAATGAATGCCAATCTGGGTCAACAACTGGGTCATCCATCACCTCCTCTATGTCATGTGCACCTTCCTCTGTGTCACCGTGTATGGTGGTATAGTGTGCGGGAAGGGGCACCTGAGTCTCATCAGGGTCAGAATCTGTCTCTGTACACTGCGAGGACAATGTAGTGCTCTGAGTGAATGTACCAGCAGAATCATCCATCAGCGGCTGTGCATCAGTGCACTCCATGTCAGATTCATCTTGGCCTGGGTAATTCACCATTTCACTTGATAATCCAGGCATGGTATGTGAAAACAGCTCCATGGAGTAATCAGTAGTATGGCCTGCGTCATCCTTCAATCTTGGTTGGGGTGAAGGACACAAGGAAAGGTGTGGTTCATGAACATGAGACTCCAATGACGACTCAGTGCTTTTACTTTTTACAACTGAAGAAGAGGAGGCGATAGAGCTGGAGGCTGAGTCAGCAATGTAAGACAAAACTTTTTCCTGATGCTCTGGCTTTAAAAGCGGTTTGCCAACTCCTAGAAAACTAAGCGTTCGAGGCCTTATGTATCCAGACGATGACGCAGGCTCAACACCTCCTGCATTCGGTCCTATTTTGCTCTTGCCACTACCATCAGATCCACCACCAACACCATCATTACCAGCTGCCAACCCCCGTCCAATTCCACGGCCTCTTCCACCAGCCTTCCTCATTTTTGGTAGAAATGTAGACAAAATCCAACAAACTATATAGTAATGTAAAACAAGGTACAAGGTGTCTATAGGACAGGGGAGATTTTGAATTTCTGCAGACACTTGTGGACACTGGACACTTTGGGATTGTGTGAGGCCCACTGATATCTGAGCGCTATGTCACAGGCTCGATGGCACAGCTGTGACCAAAGTGACTAGAGGATAAGGGAGATTTTGAATCTCTGCACACACTTTTAGACACTGGACACTTTTGGATTGTGTGAGGCCCAATGAATATCTGAGCGCTATGTGACAGGCTCGATGGCACAGCTGTGACCAAAGTGACTAGAGGATAAGGGAGATTTTGAATCTCTGCACACACTTTTGGACACTGGACACTTTTGGATTGTGTGAGGCCCAATGAATATCTGAGCGCTATGTGACAGGCTCGATGGCACAGCTGTGACCAAAGTGACTAGAGGATAAGGGAGATTTTGAATCTCTGCACTCACTTTTGGACACTGGACACTTTTGGATTGTGTGAGGCCCAATGAATATCTGAGCGCTATGTGACAGGCTCGATGGCACAGCTGTGACCAAAGTGACTAGAGGATAAGGGAGATTTTGAATCTCTGCACACACTTTTGGACACTGGACACTTTGGGATTGTGTGAGGCCCACTGATATCTGAGCGCTATGTGACAGGCTCGATGGCACAGCTGTGACCAAAGTGACTAGAGGATAAGGGAGATTTTGAATCTCTGCACACACTTTTGGACACTGGACACTTTTGGATTGTGTGAGGCCCAATGAATATCTGAGCGCTATGTGACAGGCTCGATGGCACAGCTGTGACCAAAGTGACTAGAGGATAAGGGAGATTTTGAATCTCTGCACACACTTTTGGACACTGGACACTTTTGGATTGTGTGAGGCCCAATGAATATCTGAGCGCTATGTGACAGGCTCGATGGCACAGCTGTGTCCAAAGTGACTAGAGGATAAGGGAGATTTTGAATCTCTGCACACACTTTTGGACACTGGACACTTTTGGATTGTGTGAGGCCCACTGATATCTGAGTGCTATGTCACAGGCTCGATGGCACAGCTGTGACAAAAGTGACTAGAGGATAAGGGAGATTGGATTGCTTTTAAAAAAGCAGTTTGCGGAGCAGTGGGTAAACAGCAATGCCAGCCTGTCAGGAAGCCTTAAAAGGCAGCCCAACAACCAACACCACTGATACACCACAATATAGCCTCCCCTTGCACTGCACACACAGTGACTGGTGTGTTGTGCAGGCCAAATCGCTAGCAGCAGAAGCAGTTTTTTTGTCTTCTTCCCTGCCTAACGCTCTCCCTACAGAATCAGCAGCAACCTCTCCCTATACTGAGATCGGCAGAAGTAAGATGGCGGTCGGCGTGCACGCCCTTTTATACCCCCTGTGACTCCCACCAAAACAAGCCAATCACTTGCATGCCCTTCTGAAAGATGGTGGTGACCCCTGCCTATGTCATCACGTTGCCCACAGTGTCCGTGGATCCTGATTGGCTGAAAAAGAGCGCAAAACAAACTTTTGAAACGCGACTTTGGCGCGTAAGTCGCCGACCTCGTGGCCGACCTCATCCTAGGGTCGGGTTTCGTTTCATGAAACCCGACTTTGCCAAAAGTCGGCGACTTTTGAAATTTTTCGACCCGTTTCGCTCAACTCTAACTCTTATTCCATCGATCCAAAAGAGATAAACTAGAAGGAGCCAAAGCTCAAATTGGGTCTTATATGGGAAAACAGATATGGAGGAAATAGCACAATTGCGCTCACCTGGTTTTGATTGTGCACACACAATGACTAAAAGTGCTTAAGGCTTCTGCAGATACATGAGGAAATAAAGCATAGACAATGGAAAATCAGATGGGTTGATTCTGCGCTGCTGTAGGAAGAGTGATGGATGGCAATCTAAATAGTAAATAGTAAGTGATTTTTTCATCAACACGTTTAGAAGCATATAGCTTTTTCATCAGAACAACCACGATGATCGTGGCTTCAGATGATCATGGTTGTCCTAATGAATAATAATAATTTTAATTTATATAACGCCAACATATTCTGCATCACTTTACAATTCAACAATTTATACACAACAGTAATATTTAACAACATTAAATATAATACAATAATTAAATCAAAATAATGACCACCCTGCTCATAAGAGCTTACAATCTACAATACAATGATTAACCCCTTAGTGACAGATCCAATTTTGTACTTAATGATCAAGCTAATTTTTACAATTCTGACCACTGTCACTTTATGAGGTTATAGCACTAGAACGCTTCAATGGAGCCCACTGATTCTGAGAATGTTTTCTCATGGCTTATTGTTCTTCATGTTAGTGGTAAAATTTCTTCGATATAACTTGCGTTTATTTATGAAAAAATAACAAATTAGGCAAAACTTTTGAAATGTTTTGCAATTTTCAAACTTTTAATTTTTGTGCCTTTAAATCAGAGAGCGATTTCTCATTTTTCCAGCAAAATTTACAAAACCATTTTTTTAGGGACCACCTAACATTTGAAGTGAGTTTGGATGGTCAGTATAATAGAAAATACCCAAAAATGACACCATTATAAAGACTGCACCCCTCAAGGTGCTCAATACCACATTCAAGAGGCTTATTAAGTGATGTGGAAGGAAAAAATTATCCCAAAATATTCTTTAACTACATAAATAGTAAGAAGCTAAAAAATGATAGTGTTGGCCCCCTTAAAAATAGTCTGGGTGAAATGGTGGATGAGGATGAGGAAAAAGCCAATATGCGTAATGACTTTTTTTCAACAGTATTTACATAAGAAAATCCCATGACGGATAACATGATCAGGGATAAAAATTCTCCAATTCTCTAAAAATCACTAAAATTGACAAATCCCCGGGCCCGAATGGGATACACCCCCGAGTACTGCAGGAATTAAGTACAGTCATAGATAGACCATTATTTTTAATCTTTAAAGATTCCATAATAACAGGGTCTGTACCACAGGACTGGCGCATAGCAAATGTGGTGCCAATATTCAAAAAGGCAACAAAAACTGAACTTGGAAATTATAGGCCAGTAAGTTTATCCTCAACTGTGGGTAAAATCCTGGAGGGTTTTCTAAGAGATACTATACTGGAGTATCTGAAGAAGAATAACCTCATGACCCAATATCAATATGGGTTTCTGTCAGACTAATCTGATAAGCTTTTATGAAGAGGTAAGTTCCGGACTGGACCAAGGAAATGCAGTGGACGTGGTGTACATGGACTTTTCAAAAGCTTTTGATATGGTGCCACAGAAAAGGTTGATACATAAAATGAGGACAATGTGGATAGGGGAAAATATGTGTAAGTGGGTTAAGAGCTGGCTCCGGTATAGGAAACAAAGGGTGGTTATTAATGGAGCACACTCGGACTGCATCACGGTTAGCAGTGGGGTATTGCTGTGAATTCGCTTTCTGGCCTTCCTCTGGTTGCTAGTGAAGGTAGTGGAGCTGGTTATATTGACAGAGGGGTCGCGAGTTCTCTTTCTGGGCTCCCTCTGGTGGTTACTGGAGGTAATGGAGCTGATCTGATTAACAGATGCTTGCCACCTGATAGTGAGGAGGACGATTGGAGATCTGGAGTTTCTGACTGGATTTAAGACAGCCGACTCCCTCTATCCCTGCTGATGATTTTTTTCCTGCCTCCTGAGGTCTTAGTTTCCAGCTAAGTCCCTGCATGCTCAGCTAAGTGTTCTTTTGCTAATGTTCACATTTGATCTGGTTTTGTCTATTTCAGTTTTGTGTGGTCAGCCAGCTCTGGCTGGGGCTGTGCTGAATCTCCATCCATATGTTACTGCTTGTGCCAGTTTGTTTTGTCCCTTATTAGATTGGCCTCTTTTTGCTCTGCTTTCAGAATATGCGAGGGTGCTGATATAGTGGGTGAAGTCGTGCGACTAAACTATTTTTCTATCAGACGTGTTGGACATTTTTTGCAGGGTTTTTTGCGTGATTGCAGACAGTGTCTTTCCTTTCCTTTCCTGTCTAGTTAGTCTGGGCCCCATCGCTTGCTCAGTCTATTTTCCTACCTGCATTTGTGTTTTCATCTTGTCTCACCGACAATATATGTTTGGGGGCTATCTATTCCTTTGGGGTCTGCTCTGGGGCAGATTAGATTTCCCCTTTCTTGCTTTAGGCTTAGTTAGCTCTCCGACTGTGCCGAGGCATCTAGGATCATCGTAGGTACGCTCCACGGCTACTGCTAGTTATGTGAATTGGATCAGGGGTCTGCAATCTGCTTAGTTACCAACCTCTCTGGTTTTCTGTGGCTTAGCCTGGTCTTGCTCTCCTCCTCGGTGACCCAATCATAACAGAATCACCAGCCTACACCGCAGATTCTAGGGTACTCAAAAGCAGGAAATAATTGTAAAAAAAAAAATAGTGTCAGAATTTTTTTTATATATATATTTTCCTCTTTTTCTCTGGGGCCATAGGAGGATTTTTTTTTTCTTTAATGGAGATTAAGCAATTGTCTGATCGTGTTGAGCAGCTCGCTGCTGAAGTGCAGGGAATTTCCGCCTATCTCGCTCAATCATCTGCTGTTGAACCAAAAATCCCTATTCCTGATGTGTTTTTTGGAGATCGGTCTAAATTTTTGAATTTTAAGATTAATTGTAAACTATTTCTTGCCTTGAAGCCTAACTCATCGGGGAGCTCTGTGCAGCAGGTTAAAATTGTCATCTCCTTGCAGTGCGGCGATCCCTAGGATTGGGCTTTTTCTCTGACACCTGGAGATCCTATTCTGACTAATGTGGACGCATTTTTTCAAGCCTTGGGGTTGTTGTATGATGAACCTAATGCTATTGATCAAGCTGAGAAAACCTTATTGGCATTGAACCAGGGTCAGGATTCTGCAGAGTTATACTGTCAAAAATTCCAAAAGTGGGCAGTCCTTACTAAATGGAGTGATGATGCCCTAGCAGCTCTCTTTCGGAAGGGTTTGGCAGAAACGGTAAAAGATGTTATGGTGGGATTTCCTGTTCCCTCTGGTCTTGAAGATTCTATGTCATTAGCCATTCAAGTTGATCGGCGTTTACGTGAACATAAAACTACACGAGAGGCATTGCCACCTTTTGAACAAACGTCTGAACCCATGCAATGTGATAGGGTTTTGTCTAGGGCGCAACGTCAGGAGTTTAGAAGGCGTAATAAGCTGTGTTTTTTCTGTGGCGACGCCTTTCATACTATTTCTGTCTGCCCTAAACGCGAAAAACATTTTGCACACACATTTGCCGTGGGCAGTGTACAGCCTAAGTTCCTTTTGGCAATTACCCTGATTTGCTCCTTGTCTACATTTTCCGCTAAGGCTTTTGTAGGTTCAGGAGCAGCTTTGAATCTGATGGATTTAGACTTTGCTAAACTTTGTGGTTTTCTCATGATACCCCTGCGGACTCCTATCCCTTTGAGGGGTATTGATGCTACTCCTTTGGAGGATAATAAACCCCAGTTTTGGACCCAGGTGATAATGCGGGTTACCCCGGACTACCAAGAAAATTGTAAATTTTTGGTGTTGCACAATACTATTGTTCTGGGTTTTCCCTGGTTGCAAACTCATAATCCTGTTTTGGATTGGAAATCTGTGTCTGTGGTGAGTTGAGGTTGTCAGTGTGACACTTCTGTTTCCTCCACCTCTCCCCAGTCTCATGATATTCCTGATTATTTGGCTGATTTTTCTGATGTATTTAGTGAGCGTAAGTCTGTGTCTTTGCCTCCTCATAGGAATTATGACTGTGCAATTGAGTTAATGCCCGGGTGTAAAATTTCCCAAGGGTCGGCTTTTCAACTTATCGGTACCCGAACATGATGCTATGCTATCTTATATCAAGGAGTCACTGGAGAAGGGTATTAGACCATCCTCTTCACCCTTAGGTGCTTGGTTTTTTTGTGACCAAGAAAGATGGTTCATTAAGGCCTTGTATTGACTATTGTTCCCTTAACAAAATCACTGTTAAATATCAGTACCTGTTACCCCTGATTTCTGATTTATGTTCCAGAGTTAAAAGTGCCTGCTGGTTTACCAAGCTTGACCTCAGGGGGGTGTATAATCTTATTCGCGTCAAGCACGGGGATGAATGGAAGACGGCGTTTAATACTCCAGAGGGACATTTTGAGTACCTGATGATGCCTTTTTGGGCTCACTAATGCCCCTTCTGTCTTCCAATCTTTTATGAACGATATTTTCTGCGACTTTGTGGATAAGTTTTTGATCATTTATCTGGATGATATTTTGATCTTTTCCAGTGATTGGGATTCTCATGTGGAACATGTCTGGACTGTGTTCCAGATTCTGAGGGAAAATTCCCTGTATGTTAAGGGATCGAGGTGCCTCTTTGGTGTACAGAGGATTTCATTTTTGGGATTCATTTTGTCCCCGTCGGCTATTGAAATGGACTCGACCAAGGTACAGGCCATTTATGATGGGTTAAGCCCACTTCTTGGAAGGCTCTCCAGAAGTTTTGGGTTTTGCTAATTTCTATCGTAAATTTATAAGAAATTTTTCTGGTATTGTCAAACCACTGACTGATCTGACGAAAAAGGGCTCTGATGTGGTGAATTGGTCTCCAGAGGCGGTCTCGGCATTTCAGGAGCTTAAGCAGAGATTCATTTCTGCTCCGGTTCTACAGCAACCTGATGTCTCACTCCCATTTCAGGTGGAGGTAGATGCTTCTGAGATTGGCGCAGGAGCCGTTTTGTCCCCAAAAGATCCGGTAACTTCTAAAATGAATCCCTGTGCCTTCTTTTCTTGAAAATTCTCCCCATCTGAATGTAACTATGACGTGGGGAATCAGGAATTGTTGGCCATGAAATGGGCATTTGAAGAGTGAAGACATTGGTTGGAGGAAGGTAGACATCAAGTTGTGGTCCTCACCGACCACAAGAATTTGATTTATCTTGAATCAGCCAAACGCTTGAATCCTAGACAGGCTAGGTGGGCATTGTTTTTCACGCGTTTTAATTTTGTGGTCTCTTTTCTTCCGGGCACTAAGAATGTTAAGGCGGACGCCCTTTCTAGGAGTTTCTTTGCGCATTCTCTTATTGTGACCTAGTCTACTACCAATCTAAATGAGGGGGTAGTTCTTTCCACCATCTCACCCGATTTGAGATGTGCCCTGGAGGAATTTCAGGAGGACAAACCTGAACGTTGCCCTATGGGAAAATTTTATGTCCCTGACCAGTGGAGGAAGAGAGTAATGTCTTCATTGCTCCGTGTTGGCTGGTCATCCAGGTATTTTTGGTACCAGAGATTTGGTGAGTCGGTCTTTTTGGTGGCCTGCCTTATTTCGTGATGTCAGGAATTTTGTGCAGTCCTGTGGGATTTGTTCTCAGTCCAAACCCTGTTCTCGTTCTAGTGGGTTGTTGATGCCCCTGCCGGTGCCCAAGAGGCCATGGACCCATATCTCAATGGATTTTATTTCCGATCTTCCTGTCTCTCAGAGAATGACTGTTATCTGGGTGATTTGTGATAGATTTTCTAAGATGATCCATCTTGTACCATTCCCAAAGTTGCCATCTTCTTCAGAGTTGGTGCCCTTGTTTTTACAAAAGGTGGTTCAGTTGCATGGGATTCCTGAGAACATTGTGTCGGACAGAGGAGTCCAGTTTGTTTCCAGATTTTGGAGAACTTTTTGTTCCAAACTGGGAATTCAGTTATCTTCATCCTCTGCATTTCATCCTCAGACCAATGGACAGACTGAGAGAACAAACCAGACTTTGGAATCCTATTTGAGATGTTTTATATCTGCTGATCAGGATGACTGGGTCTCATTTTTGCCCTTGGCCGAATTTGCGCTAAACAATAGAGCTAGTTCTGCCACTTTGATGTCGCCTTTTTTCTGTAGCTTTGGGTTTCATCTTCGATTTTCTTCAGGGCAAGTGGAATCTTCGACCTGCCCAAGTGTGGACACTGTGGTAGAGAGAATGCAGCAGATTTGGGACCAAGTGGTGGATAAGTTGTCCCTCTCTCAGGAAAAAGCCCAATGGTTTTGGTCCCGGGTTTAAAGTGGGCGATATGGTTTGGTTGACGTCAAAAAATATTCTTATGAAGGTTGCGTCTCCAAAGTTCAAGCCAAGATTCATTGGACCTTGTAAAATTTTGGAGATTCTTAATCCTGTTTCTTTTCGATTGGCTCTTCCAGTTAAGATCCATAATGTGTTTCATAAATCTCTGTTGAAGAGGTTTGTGGAGCCAGAAGCTCCTATGGCGGTGCCTCCTGACCCTGTATTGGTTAAAAGCAATGTGGAATATGAGGTAGAGAAAATATTAGATTCTCGTTTGGCTAGACGGAGACTCAAGTACTTGGTCAAATGGAAGGATTATGTCCAGGAGGATAATTCTTGGGTCTCTGCTTCTGACATTCATGCCGATAGATTGGTTCGTGCTTTTCACCGGGGCCATCCTGATTGGCCTGGTGGCGTGGATGAGGGTTTGGTGACCCCTCCTCAAGGGGGGGTACTGTTGTGAATTAGCTTTCTGGCCTACCTCTGGTTACTAGTGAAGGTAGTGGAGCTGGTTATATTGACAGAGGGGTCGTGAGTTCTCTTTCTGGGCTCCCTCTGGTGGTTACTGGAGGTAAAGGAGCTGATCTGATTAACAGAGGCTTGCCACCTGATAATGAGGACGATTGGAGATCTGGAGTTTCTGACTAGATTTAAGACAGCCGACTCCCTCTATCCCTGCTGATGATTTTTTCCTTCCTCCTGAGGTCTTAGTTTCCAGCTCAGTCCCTGCATGCTCAGCTAAGTGTTCTTTTGCTATTGTTCACATTTGATCTGGTTTTTTCTATTTCAGTTTTGTGTGGTCAGCCTGCTCTGGCTGGGGCTGTGCTGAATCTCCATCCATATGTTACTGCTTTTGCCATTTTGTTTTTGTCCCTTATTAGATTGGCCTCTTTTTGCTCTGCTTTCAGAATATACCAGAGTGCTGATATAGTGGGCGAAGTCGTGCGAATTCAGTATTTTTCTATCAGATGTGTTGGACATTTTTTGCAGGGTTTTTGCATGATTAAAGACAGTGTCTTTCCTTTCCTGTCCTGTCTAGTTAGTGTGGGCCCCATCGTTTGCTCAGTCTATTTTCTTACCTACGTTTGTGCTTTCATCTTGTCTCACTGACAATATATGTTTGGGGGCTATCTATTCCTTTGGGGTCTGCTCTGGGGCAGATTAGATTTCCCCTTTCTTGCTTTAGGCTTATTTAGCTCTCCGGCTGTGTCGAGGCATCTAGGATCATTGTAGGTACGTTCCACGGCTACTGCTAGTTGTGTGGACAGGATCAGGGGTCTGCAATCTGCTTAGTTACCAACCTCTCTGGTTTTCTGTGGCTTAGCTTGGTCTTGCTCTCCTCCTTGGTGACCCAATCATAACAGGATACCACAGGGGTCAGTATTGGGCCCGCTTCTTTTTAACATATTTATTAATGACCTTGTAGGGGGCATAGAGAGTAGAATTTCAATATTTGCAGATGACACTAAGCTCTGCAGGGTAATCAATGCAGAGGAGGACAATTTTATATTACAGGAGGATTTATGTAAACTAGAAGCTTTGGCTGATAAATGGCAAATGTGCTTTAATGGGGATAAATGTAAGGTCATGCACTTGGGTAGAACGAACAAGATGTATAATTATGTGTTTAATTGTAAAACACTGGGCAAAACTGTCACTGAAAAAGACCTGGGTGTATGGGTGGACGACAAACTCACATTTAGTGGCCAGTGTCAGGCAGCTGCTGCAAAGGCAAATAAAATAATGGGATGCATTAAAAGAGGCATAGATGCTCATGAGGAGAACATAATTATACCTCTATATAAGTCACTAGTGCGACCACACTTAGAATACTGTGTACAGTTCTAGTCTCCGGTGTATAAGAAAGACATAGTTGAACTGGAGCGGGTGCAGAGAAGAGCGACCTAGGTTATTAGGGAGCTAGGGGGTCTGCAATACCAAGATAGGTTATTACACTTGGGGTTATTTAGTTTGGAAAATCGAAGGCTTAGGGGTGATCTTATTACAATGTATAAATATATGCGGGAACAATACAAAGACCTTTCTAATGATCTTTTTACTCTTTGACCAGTGACGGGGACAAGAAGGCATCCTCTACGTCTGGAGGAAAGAAGGTTTAAGCATACTCACAGATGTGGATTCTTTACTGTAAGAGCAGTGAGACTATGGAACTCTCTGCCATATGATGTTGTAATGAGTGATTCCTTACTAAAATTTAAGAAGGGACTGTATGACTTTCTTGAAAAGTACAGGGTATATACACTAGTTTCCTTAATATTACATTGATCCTGGGAGCTAGTCTGATTGCCGTATGTGGAGTCAGGAAGGAATTTTTTTCCCTAATGTGAAGGTTACTGTTGCTACAAGGGTTTTTTTTTACTTCCTCTGGATCAACATGTTTGGGCAAGTTAGGATAGGACATGGGTTGAACTAGATAGACTTAAAGTCTTCCTTCAACCTTAATAACTATGTTACTATGATATTTAACTTATTTCACAAAAAATTTACTTTGCAAACAATCTTTTTTATTTTCACAAGGGTATCAGGAGAAAATGGACCACAAAATTTGTTGTGCAATTTCTACTGAGTCCTAAGTACGTTGATACCCTGTATGTGGGGGAAAGCCACTGTTTGGGCACATGGCAGGGCTCAGAAGGGAGGGAACACACTTTGACTTTTTGAACGTAAATTTGGCTGGAATAAATGGAAGGTGCCATGCCACTTTTGGAGACCTCTTGATGTACCTAAACAGTGGAAATCCACCAATTCTAACTCCAATCCTAACATAGCCCTAATCGCAACCCTAACCCCAATACACCCCTAACCCTAATCCCAACCCTAACCATAACCCTAATCACAACCCTAACCCCAACCCTAGCCTCAATAAAAACCCTAGCCCCAACCCTAACCCTAACCACAACCCTAACCCTAGCCCCAAATCTAACCTTAGCCCACCTCTAGCCCAAGTCTAACCCTTAGCTCTAACCCCAACCCTAACCCTAGCCCCAACCCTAACAATATCTCTAATAGTAGGCCCAACCCTAACCATAGCTCTATCCCAAACCTTAACCTTAGCCCCAACCCTAACCCTAATGGAAAAATGGAGAGAAATAATTTTTTTTTATTTTTATTATTTTTATCTAACTAAGGAGATGATAAAGGGGGGTTCGATGTACTATTTTTTATTTTGGTCACTGTGATAGGGTCTATCACAGTGATCAAAGTAAACCAATAGGAAACATCTCCTATTGTTGCCGGGTGCTGGCCAGAGGATCTCAACATGCGCACTACGCATGCACCCACCATTTTCTTCCCGGAAGACAACACCGAGGGACAGGGAACACAGCCAGAGGGACCGGGGGACACAGCCGAAGGTGCCGGAGGTACCAGGGGTGGCTTGGAGGACCCCATTTCTCTCTCCTCTGTTGAGGAGAGAAATAAATGGGAAATCTGACTTTTTTTTTTCGATCACCGTTATTCAGTGAATAACAGTGATCGCAACACTGGGGACGGTAAAAACCAACCCAAATCATGTTCTTTGGGGTCTTGACTATCCGAGATTCTCTAACGCTGGGGGTGCTACACCCTTATTTCTCAGCGCCTTTAAAAAGCAGCGCTGAGGAATAAGTACCCTTAAGTGCCACCATTAAAAGGCGCGTCAGCGGTTGTTAAGGGGTTAAGAAGCTGTGTGCTTTGAAACGTGTTGGCGAATAAACCACTTACTATTTTGGCATCCGTCATTACTTCTTCCTACGGCAGTGCAGAATCAGTGCATCTTTTTTTCTATTGACTATGTCTTATTCCATTGACACTTACATTCGTGTACATTGTACATTGTGCATAGGCGAAAAGCTGACAATCAGTGAGGGTGGGGTTTTACTGAGTTCATGCATATGTGGACTACATGGCAGCAGATGTACTAGTCCTCTAGTGATAATCTCCTGCTACTCTCAAACTACACCAAACAGCCCAGTAATTGACAGATTGCTAAAATCATGGTCTTTGTCTCTTTTTATGCTGCTCTTAGATTAGCAAAACAAAAGAAATGATCTGACACACCTGTTGGTATAGGTGCACATTCGCATTGTGGCCAGTAACAGAAAAAAACCTAGGATGAAAACAGTGAATAAACACCCTGCAGTAATTAATTACCACAAATAGTAATAGTACCTGTAAATAACACAGGGTAACTAGCTAACACTATTTTGATAAGAAGAATAGTAAAAGTCACCTTAACCCTATAAGGTGGACCCAGTCAAGATGGTTTAGAACTCTTACTCTTTTAGTTCAGCTTGCATATGTGCCAGCAAGCCATAAAATAGACGGGGGCAGAGTAAGACCTAGACTGGTTTTCACCTGCCCATGGAAAGTCATATAGACAAGATGCATAACCCAAATAATATAAGGTACTTTAGTTGACATTATCAAAAAAGGGTAAAAGCCATCCCAACGTGACAAGGTATGCCTAAACAGGATAGTTCCTAACTCTTGTAGATCACCTCGCATATGTAAAAGCAGGCCTCAAAATATATAGGGGTTGAGCAGGACCAAGACCATTTGGTTGCTCATTATTTTTCATGGATGTCAAACATGTTTTTTTAATGATCTATGACAAATCTAACCGACCACTTTATACTGTAAGTCATTAGTGCTATGTCCAGCTGTATACTACATACTATATAGTAAAAAATATTTCTAACCAAAAGGGCTTGTCAACCTTGTGCAATTCTTTTTTTGCTAGGAGGCTCTCTCAATAGTTTGATTACAGAACATAACAATCTCCAGCAATGAGTTGTAAGAGTGTGACAGGGACTGTCATGTACCTTCCTTCCTGAAAGACAATGTTTATAAAATGTGTGTTGTGAAATGTGATTTTATTATATTTCTATGGAGTAATTTTGTATGTGAAAATACATAGAATTTTATAAGCACTGATGTATGCAGTTTCCATAATATAATGTAAGCAAGGAACGATATTAGTAATGTGTAATAATCTGTAGGAAAAGTGCAAAGTTAGAGTTAGGGCATAAGATTTAGTGTCGACATAAGATTTAGGTTAGATTAGCAAAGGGAAATATGCAGTGGTGGGCATATTAGTTGTAGGAAGTAGTGTACAGGTTAGGACACAGTTATGTTGTTTGGTGCCAGCCCAGTTATGCAAAAAGGGGAGCGCTTCCTGATTAGATCACATTAAGATAGTAAGAGTTCAAGGAAAGAGGGCTGGAGGAATGAGAAGTATGTAATGTTCTAACAGTATGAGAAGATCGATAACTTTCTTTGGACATACCTTTAACTTCTGGGGCCTATGGCCGGAACTAGGCACTAGGAAGAGTACCTTATTCCCCTGCAACAAGTGGAAGTTGGGCGAGGAAATGAGTGATAGAGACAGGGCAGGTCTCGAGAATGTGGAGCTGAACCAAAGGTCCTAGGAGCTGAAGAAGCAAGTAAGTAAAGGGATAGTTCAGGCTAAACAAACGGAGAACATGGAAATGTATTATGCTTTGTCATCAATTGAACTCGGACTATTAAGAAAAGTTGAACTGGTTGATAAGAAGCGGGTGTCTTCTGATTTATGTGCGGCTGTTCCTGGATCTGGAAACCTGGAGGAAGTTGAGGCCTCAGACCAAACAATGAGTGTTCTGCACTTCAAACACAGCACATGTGAACTGGGACACTGTTTATATGTAGGGTGTCAGGGTGTGGGAAGACAGCCCCTCGTCCATGACTACCACCCTTGGCATGTTACAGAGTTGTACAAGTGCTGCTCACTAAATTAGAATATCATCAGGTTACTTTATTTCAGTTCTTTAATACAATAAATGAAACTCATATATTATATACAATCATTACAAAAAGAGTGATGTATTTCAAGTGTTTATTTCTGTTAATGTTGATGATTATGGCTTACTGCCAATGAAAACCCAAAAGTCATTATCTCAGTAAATTAGAATACTTTATAACACCAGCTTGTAAAATGATTTTAAAATCTGAAATGTTGGCCTACTGAAATGTATGTTCAGTAAATGCACTCAATACTTGGTCGGGGCTTCTTTTTTATCAATTACTGCATCATTGTGGTGTGGCATGGTGGCGATCAGCCTGTGGCACTGCTGAGGTGTTATGGAAGCCCAGGTTGCTTTGATAGCAGCCTTCAGCTCATCTGCACTGTTGGGTCTGGTGTCTCTCATCTTCCTCTTTACAAGACTCCATAGGTTCCCTATGGGGTTAAGGTCACTGGCCAATCAAGCAATACTACTTGGTCGGGGCTTCTTTTTTATCAATTACTGCATCAATGTGGTGTGGCATGGTGGCGATCAGCCTGTGGCACTGCTGAGGTGTTATGGAAGCCCAGGTTGCTTGGATAGCAGCCTTCAGCTCATCTGCACTGTTGGGTCTGGTGTCTCTCATCTTCCTTTTTACAAGACTCCATAGGTTCCCTATGGGGTTAAGGTCACTGGCCAATCAAGCACAGTGATACTGTTGTTTGTAAACCAGGTATTGGTACTTTTGGCAGTGAGGACAGGTGCCAAGTCCTGCTGGAGAATGAAATTTCCAACTCCAAAAAGCTTGTCGGCAGAGGGAAGCATGAAGTGCTCTAAAATTTCCTAGCAGATGACTGCACTGACTTTGGTCTTGATAAAACACAGTGGAACTACACAAGCAGATGACATGGCTCCCCAAGCCATCACTGATTGTAGAAACTTTAAACTCCTCAAGCAGCGTGGATTGTGTGAATCTCCACTCTTCCTCCAGACTCTTAGACATTGATTTCCAAATGAAGTGCAAAATTTACATTTGTCTAAAAACAACACCTTGGACCACTAAGCAACAGTCTAGTTCTTTTTCTCCTTGGCACAGGTAAGACGCTTCTGGCATTGTCTATTGGTCATGAGGGGCTTGACACAAGGAATGTGACACTTGCAGCCCATGTCCTGGATACGTCTGTGTGTGGTGGCTCTTGAAGCAATGACTCTAGCAGCATTCCACTCCTTGTGAATCTCCACCAAATTTTTGAATGGCCTTTTCTTTACAATCCTTTCAAGGCTGCGGTTATCCCTGTTGCTTGTGCACATTTTTCTACCACACTTTTTCCATTCACTCAACTTTCCATTAATATGCTTGGATACAGCAATCTGTAAACAGCCAGCTTCTTTAGCAATGACCTTTTGTGACTTACCCTACTCAAGTTAGTGGAGTATATCTGCAATACCAGACACAACACAGGTACATATGTGGCACTGTTTTGAATCTCCTTAGCTCAATATGTGTTCACTTATTCTACTGAAACTTTCTATTCTGGGCTAGAGGTCAATGGGCCCAATGTTCTCTAGCGCCATTGTGCGACTGCTGCCTCGGACATTCATAAAAGTCAGTTATAGATAAGATACTATGATCAAGACATCTGTGCAGTCACATTGATGTGTTTCTTTTCGGCTTCGTCCATATAATATTGCATGGGCTGCCTTTTCAATTTCCTGCTGTTATTTCTCTTTTTTTCTAGCTGTAACTTGTAAAATGTACAAGGACTTGATATAAACCACAAACTGTTTTAGTACTTCCAATATAAGCCTATATCATTTGTACTTGTCCTCCCAGCGAATTACTTCCAGCCTCATCTTAACCTATTAATAAGGTTCTCCTGATCTCTGAAGTGGTATCATGTCTTCCCTTAAAGAGCTGATAATAATTCTCTCAGTTCAGTATGCATCCCTCTCGATATCTACAAGTGTTGTAATGGTATATAGCGAGTACCTTTGAAGCATGCCGCCTTGTTCCTGTCACATAGAGTAATTACCTGAGTTATCCAATAGCAGATACCAGATGGTAAAAAAGAAACTACAAAGATCATTCCAAGAAAACTTGAATAATAAAATATCTATGGTATGCTTTCCTGCACCGTGAATTAAACACCTCTTGTCCACATAAAAATCTAACGTGCTCGGTTCAGGTTTGATCCACTGACTTTTGATTTGCACATTAGAAACTATTCATTTTTCACTCGATGCAGTTTTGAGAGGCCACAAATCAAGTGACTTATTTTACTTGGAAAGCTACTTACATTCCATCAAAAAATACTATTTATCTCAGCAGTGGTTTGTCAAGGCTGCCATTGATCTGCTGAAGGCATCAGGTGCTAAGTGGAATTGTAAAGACAGGAAACCAAGATGAGTTGACAAATTGCAGTCTTCTACGTTTGACTGCAATTTAATTGCTTCCTGTTATTTATAATGTTTCATGGCACTAAATACATTCAAAAAATGTCATTTTATTAAAAAAAAATCAAATAATTTTTATGAAAATTTTCAAGTACAAAATACAGTAAAAGAGAGAAGAAAAAGACAAACCAGCTCAGCCCTTCCCTCTACTCTGTAAAGGTCCCGTTACATTTAGCGATGCACCAGCGATTCCGACAACGATACGACCTGGTCAGGATCGCTGGTGCATTTCTAAATGGTCGCTAGTGAGCTGCCAAACAGGCAGATCTCACAAGCGATACAGCAGCGGTCGGCGGTCGATACTTACCTGTCACACGCAGCGAGGGTGACGTCTTCCGCCCGCGTCCATGGAGTCGCTCGTCGGCGCCAGCAGGAAGCCTAGGACGAGAAATGGACCATGCCATTCTCGCATGATCCGCGATATCCAGCGGGGAGCCGGGTCGGAGGTAAGTGTCACATGTAGCGAGATCGCTACCGATATCGCTGCTGCGTCACACAATCTGTGACGCTTTAGTGAGATCGCTAGCGATCTCGCTATGTGTGAAGGGGGCTTTAGATGGGGCAAATGGACACTCTAATTGGCAAACTTATATGCTCATATAAGATAAATATCTGGTACATATTGTCACTGAATGCCATCTATTGGCTATGTCATAAGTGAAAGAACACATAGTAGAAATATATCACTTTTTTAAGTCTTTTTGAACTTTTTTTCCTCACAGAGGTGGATGTTGAGATGCACAGATGGATACAGAGATTCCATATAATATGGTCTGCATCCTAAAACATTGTCTGTACCACTAATTATGTCATTAATTTCAAGCCAAGTAGGCAACCTCTAGTGAGAAGGGCAAGACTAGGAAGGTCTAAATATGGGATCAAAACCTTCTCAAATTTAAATGGAGCTCCAATTTTTTTAGAGATAGACTGGCATTATTTTATTAAAGGAGCTGTCCATTACTTGGAAAAAAACACTTCTTAAATACTCTATTCCTTTTTGTAAAATAAAAAAAAAGAAATACAGGCTGCGTATAAAAGATTATTCAGGTTTTACATTCATATTACTGTAAAGATATAAATTTCCCCAAATGTCCAAGAGATAAAATTAAGGCAGCGCTCACCAGTCCTGACACAATCCTTTATTGACAGCGGTTAAAATATGGTGGCGGTAGGAATCTGACCACAATTGGACTACGGCCGTTTCACCCTGCATGCGCTTCTACGGGTAACTTCTATTTACTGACTTGTCATATAAATTTCACCCATTTGTAATAATGATGTATCGAAAGGTCACATCTCATACTTTGCCTCTTACACGTGCACTCTTGCTTGTAACTCACCAGGTGGCAGGGCGACATCAGATCCTAAAATGGCGACTATGCAAGAGAAAGCTGTAATGGTGTTGACTTGGCACTCTTCAGATGGCCCCACGGGTCTTCCGATCTGACAGTGTGTGTTATCCTTTTGGGGGTACGTCAAAAACATTGCTTACGTGCCGCCTTTGCCAGCAACACTGAATGAGCTCCAGGACCACATTACCACACTTCTAATGACCAATGATGGGGACATGCTGCAGCCTGAAGTGTGTTTGGGTTGAACTGGATTACTGCATAGATGTGTGTGGTATGAGAAAAAAGAGGACACACAGAACATTTGTAAGCATTATGTCAGTGCTGCAGCCAATCAGCAGCCACTAGTGAAACTTTTCTCCAATAAACGAAAGAACGCTCTTGGACCATATGTGCAGCAATATAAAAATAACAATTCTGGCCTTTCATTCTTTTTCTTACTTATGAAGTTTTCCATATGATTCAAATAGTCTTAGAATGTGATAGATTGGACTTTTATGGACACAACATTACCAAATATGTTTATGTTTTTATTCTTTACTTTTCTTTTTTAGTCAGACAAGGGGGATGATTTAAACTAATAGATTTATTTTATTTTGGCATTTTTTTTTAATTTAGTTCCCCTAGAGAACCAGACATTACATCATCTTTGATAGCCTAGCTACAGAAAACTAAAGGTTAGGATATGAGTTATTGTCAGAGAGGAAGAGGGCTAGTACTCTAGTGCCATCTATTGGAAGTAGCAATCCTAAAAGTCAATGTTGACCCTTTAACGAGCCTTGTCACATGACTTAGGATAAAAGCCAAACCAGAATCTCAATTTGCAGACACTGTGTTTCGGGGTACTGCCCCTCGTCAGTGCAAAGTGTGAGATCTGATTTTGGCAGTGTGTGAGACGTCTGACCGATATCCAAGAAGTATAATTTCTCCTTGCGGAGATTGACATGCTAAGCATGCCGAGATGAGGAGACTCACACTTTGCACTGACGAGGGGCAGTACCCCAAAACACAGTATCTGCAAATTGAGATTCTGGTTTCGCTTTTATCCTAAGTCATGTAACAAGGCTCGTTAAAGGGTCGACATTGACTTTTAGGCTTCTAGTCCCTCTTCCTCTCTGAAGAGACAATTTGCATATTTGCATATTTCCCAGAGGAGTATTGCGGCTTTAAGTCTCCTCATCCCGGCATGCATAGCATGTCAATCTCTGCAAGGAGAAACTATACTTCTTGGATATCGGACATGAGGGCTTGTATTTTTGGAGGATGGACTATCTTTTAGAAATGCACCAATGACGTTCATTGAGGTAAAAATCATTGTGCTTTATTCCATGATTTTGCTTGTTTCTTGTTTGCTTAACAATTTTATTGTATAAATCAGTAAGAATATGACAATACTACAAAAGTGTAAGGTGTTTTATTATGTCTAGTACTTGTGAGCACATGGCTATGTTCCCACAATGACCTTTTGGTGAGTTTTTGATGCCGCAGAATTTCTGCACCATTTCTGCACCTATTATTTAAATTAGGTTACTTGCAGTTTTTCATTGGGTTTTTGTGTGAGTTTTTTAACATGCGTTTTTATCTAGCTTTTGACACTTCGATTTTTTGTCTTTTTTTCGGGTGTCATCCTATAAATAAAGCTGATTTTTTATTCTTGCTTGGGACACTTCCTGGTATTTGGCTTTGACAAAACTTTATTACTATACTTAGGTGCAGATCACATATATTTTTGATGAATTTCTGCTTTGGAAACACACTGAAAACATATGTGCATTTTTTACTTGCGCTTCTAATGCAAGTTTATGGGGAAATCCGCACAGAAAACCCAGCGTACCCAAAAGAGAAATTGTCATGTTACGGATTTGAAACACGCATCACGGGTCAGTTTATGCTGAGTAAAAAAGAAGCACAGTGGGCTGGAGATTTCTATAAATCCCATCCACTTTTCTTTAATTGTAAGACGCTGTATTTTGATGCAGTGAAAATATGCAGCGTCAAAAAAGCATGAAAAACTCATCGTGGGAATGTAGCCTAAAAGACATATTTTAATGGAAAATAGTCATTTTGTGCACCTGCATAAGGAGAGCCCTGACATTTTTAGTTTTCTATAAATATAGAAGTTTATTATTTGCAAAATGGATTTAATTTTTCAATGATTTAAAGATACTTTTTTCTTTTTTTTGATGGGGGTCTGTGATTCCAAATTCCCAACATTTCCACAATTGTTTCTTTGAACTACTCAATGATATCTTACAATTGTTGTCCTACCAAGAATGCATTTTTTCATGGCGAACTATAAAACAGAAAAAAAAAAGTTTATTAAACGTAATTGTTCTTGGTAAAGTGAATCTAAGAGATTAAAGCAGTGGATAATATTTTGCTAATCTCTCAGCCACCATAATGAGGGCTCATTCAGACGTCAGTGATTTTTCTCAAACGCAAAAAAAAGGATCAAGCTTCATCAGTGTTTCATATCAGAATGTCATCAGAATTTGGTCAGTGTTTATCATCAGAGTTTGGTCGGAGATTTAGCAACTTTTCTCAGATGAAAAATTTGCCGATGGAGTTTCCATGACCAGGGCAATGCGTCTCAGTATTAACTTCTCCTTTTGCAGTCATATATACAGTGAGGAAAAAAATTATTTAGTCAGCCACCAATTGTGCAAGTTCTCCTACTTAGAAAGATGAGAGAGGCCTGTAATTGACATCATAGGTAGACCACAAATATGAGAGTCAAAATGAGTAAACAAATCCATAAAATCACCTTGTCTGATTTGGCAAGATTTATTTGGCAAATTATGGTGGAAAATAAGTAGTTGGTCATTAACAAAAGTTCATCTCAATATTTTGGTATTTATCCTTTGTTGGCAATGACAGAGGTCAAACGTTTTCTGTAAGTCTTCACAAGGTTGGCACACACTGTTGGTGGTATGTTGGCCAATTCCTCCATGCAGATCTCCTCTACAGCAGTGATGTTTTGGGCCTGTCGCTGGGCAACATGGACTTTCAAATCCCTCCAAAGGTTTTCTATGGGGTTGAGATCTGGAGACTGGCTATGCCACTCCAGGACCTTCATATGCTTCTTACGCAGCCACTCCTTCTTTGCCCTGGCAGTCTGCTTGGGATCATTATCATGCTTAAAGACCCATGCATGTTTCATCTTCAATGCCATTGCTGATGGAAGGAGGTTTGAACTCAAAATCTCTCAATACATGGCCGCAATCATTCTTTCTTGGACACAGATCAGTCGTCTTTGTCTCTTTGCAGAGAAACAGCCCCAAAGCATGAAGTTTCCACCCCCATGCTTCACAGTAGGTATGGTATTCTTTGGATGCTGCTCATCATTCTGTCTCCTCCAAACACGATGAGTGCTGTTTCTACCAAACAGTTCTACTTTGGTTTCATCAGTCCATATGACATTCTCCCAATATTCTTCTGGATAATCCAAATGCTCAGAACATCATGTGTAATTGTTCACTCTGTTGCACTAATTAAATAACTTTCCTACGTCACTTAATAAAAACTGGGTAATAAAAAAGCACTGCGTGTTGCGAGAAGATATGTAATGACAATAATGGAAAAAAAGTGCTATATATACAATATAAAAATTGTCTTATATTGCTGCCCTGAATAGATTAGATAGTACAATAAACTGAATAGGACAAGGGAAAGTATGGTAATAATAATGAAATGAATAGCCACAATACAATTCCCTCTTAACACTGAGTGCTGCTCTCCTGTTATTATAGAAATACTGGGCTGATACAAAAATAAAAGTACTGGTATGAGAGCTCAATATACCAGCGACATGAGCTATTAGGTCAATGAGTTCCCATATGAATAATGCAGTTCAATCTGCAGTGCTTTTTTATTACCCAGTTTTTATTAAGTGACGTAGGAAAGTTAATTAGCGCAACAGAGTGTACAATTACACATGATTTTCTGATTTTTTTCAAATTTTGGATTCCACACACAGTCTCCATCTTCTGTTTGCATCTTTTTAGTTGCAGTCCTCTTCTCTTCTTTTTAAAGGCGCTGGTGTATTTTTTGATTTATATATAATCCAAATGCTCTCTAGCAAACTTCACTGGCTTAAGCAGGGGGACACGTCTGGCACTGCAGGATCTGAGTCCCTGGCGGCGTAGTGTGTTACTGATGGTAGCCTTTGTTACGGTGGTCCCAGCTCTATGTAGGTCATTCACTAGGTCCCCCTGTGTGGTTCTGGGATTTTTGCTCACCGTTCTTGTGATCATTTTGACCCCACGGGGTGAGATCTTGTGTGGAGCCCCAGATCGAGGGAGATTATTAGTTGTCTTATGTCTTCCATTTTCTTATTATTGCTCCCACAGTTTATTTCATCACCCCAAGCTGCTTGCCTACTGCAGATTAAGTCTTCTCAGCCTGGTGCAGGGCTACAATTTTGTTTCTGGTGTCCTTTGACAGCTCTTTGATCTTCACCATAGTGGAGTTTGGAGTGTGACTGTTTGAGGTTGTGGACAGGTGTCTTTTATACGTATAACAAGTTCAAACAGGTGCCATTATTACAGGTAATGAGTTGAGGACAGAGGAGCCTCTTAAAGAAGAAGTTACAGGTCTTTGAGAGCCAGAAATCTTGCATGTTTTTAGGTGACCAAAATACTTATTTTCACAATAGTTTGAAAAATAAATCTTGCCAAATCAGACAAGGTAATTTTCTGGATTTGCTTTCCCATTTTGACTCTCAGAGTTGTGGTCTACCTATGATGTACATTACAGGCCACTCTCATTTTTTCAAGTGGGAGAACTTGCACTATTGGTGGCTGACTAAATGCTTTTTTCCCCACTGTATGGTCAAATATATGATTTCCCTGAATAAAGCTGTGAGCATGAATGTTTGCTCAGTAGAAACAGATTTGCAGGTCTAATTTTGTGGGAAAGAAACAGAAATTCACTATTTTAGTAAAAGTAATGAACCTTTTCTTTAGGGAAGTGGAAACTAAGAGACAAGGTAGGAGGGATGGAAATAAAGAATGTGGTGTTTGTAAGACTGGTGTCAGCAGGTGCACAGCACACTGCTATACAGATTTATGGGCTGTTTCTGTGAGTCTTGGCTCACCTCTCACTCTTTTCAGAGCTTTAGGACAGCATATAAAATGGTAGCAAAGTTTAGGGCATCTCAATGACTATTCTACTCCCTTCTTCTTTCTGTTATATCCCATGTGCCATATGTCCCACTTGAGCATTGAGGAAAATTCTGAGAGTTTTTCTGCCAAGGAAAACAACATAACTCTGTGAAGTAAGCATACAAAAAGGGTTTATGTGTTCTTTTTTTCACTTCTCAAGTGGACCAACAGCTTGTAATGCTGAGTAACCAGGTGACTGGAAAAGTAGTAAGTGGGTAAAACAAGGACTTGCACGAGATTCTGTAATACTTTTGCTTAACATACTTCAAGTAATTTGAGAAACAAGAATATATGACAAAAGAATTATATTTCCAAAATGTTTTTTTTCTGAATATATTGTACATAAACAAGTGCTCAATGCTCCTTACTTGTGTTATTTTGACCCCTTTACCCCCAAGGGTGGTTTGCATGTTAATGACCAGGCCAAGTTTTACAATTCTGACCACTGTCCCTATATGATGTAATAACTCTGGAACGCTTCCATGGATCCCGGTGATTCTGACTTTGTTTTCTCATGACATATTGTATTTCATGATAGTGGTAAAATTTCTTTGATATAACTTGCGATTATTTGTGAAAAAACAGAAATTTGGTGAAAATTTAGAAAATTTTGCAATTTTACAACTTTGAATTTTCATGCCCTTAAATCACAGAGATATGGCACATAAAATACTTAATAAGTAACATTTCCTACAAGTTTACTGTACATCAGCACAATTATGGAACCAATTTTTTTTCTTAGGACGTTATAAGGGTTAAAAGTTAAACAGCGATTTCTCACTTTTACAACACCATTTTTTCTTTAGGGACCACAACACATTTGAAGTCACTTTGAGGGGTCTATATGATAGAAAATACCCAATAGTGACACCATTCTAAAAACTTCATCCCTCAAGGTGCTCAAAACCACATTCAAGAAGTTTATTATATTAACCCTTCAGGTGCTTCACAGGAATTTTTGGAATGTTTAAAAAAAATATAACATTTAACTTGTTTCACAAAAAATTTACTTCATGTCCAATTTTTTTTATTTTACCAAGGGTAAAAGGAGAAACTGGACCCCAATAGTTGTTGTACAATTTGTCATGAGAACGCTGATACCCCATATATGCAGGTTAACCACTCTTTGAGTGCATGGCAGAGCTCAGAAGGGAATGAGCGCTATTTGACTTTTCAATGCAAAATTGGCTGGAATTGAGATCGGACGCCATGTCGCATTTGGAAAGCCCCTGATGTGCCTAAACACTGGAAACTCCCCACAAGTGACACCATTTTGGAAGGTATACCCATAAGGAACTTATCTAGATTCGTGGTCAGCACTTTGAACCCCCAAATGCTTCACAGAAGTTTATAACATAAACTGTTTTCCCAAGGGTAACAGGAGAAATTGGACCCAAAAAGTTGCTGTGTAATTTGTCCTGAGTATGCTGATGCCCAGGTGGGGGTGAACCACTGTTTGGGCGCATGTCAGAGCTCGGAAGAGAAGGAGTGCCATTTTACTTTTTTAATGCAAAATTGGCTGGAATTAAGATCAGACACCATATGACGTTTGGAGAGCCCCTGATGTGCCTAAACAGTGGAAACTGCCCACAAGTGACACCATTTTGGAAACTAGACACAAAAAATTAAGGAATTTATCTAGATGTGTTGTCAGTAGTGTTGAGCATTCCGATACTGCAAATATCGGGTATCGGCCGATATTCGCTGTATCGGAATTCCGATACCGAGTACCGATATTTTTACAATATTGGATACCGGAATCGGAAGTTCCCATAATGCAATTAGCCAGTGTTGTGGCTGTGATTGGCTGCTGAAATGATGTCATCGTGATGCGCGGTCTGTGCGCATCTTGATGCGCGGTCTGTGCGGGCCTGCCGGGGGTC
The DNA here is from genome assembly GCF_039654945.1 of Dendrobates tinctorius. NCBI lineage: Eukaryota > Metazoa > Chordata > Amphibia > Anura > Dendrobatidae > Dendrobates > Dendrobates tinctorius. The sequence goes on along the minus strand of NW_027361898.1, from coordinate 12,984,026 downwards.
TGTGTGGGCTGCCGGGGGTCTGTGCGGGCTGCCGGGGATCTGTGCGGGCCTGCCGGGGGGTCTGTGCGGGCCTGCCAGGGGTCTGTGCGGGCCTGCTGGGGGTCTGTGCCGGCTGCTGGGGTCTGTGCGGGCCTGCCGGGGGTCTGTGCGGGCTGCCGAGGGTCTGTACGGGCCTGCCGGGGGTCTGTGAGGGCTGCCGGGGGTCTGTGCGGGCCTGTCGGGGGTTGTGTGCATGTGCAGGCATCGTCCGATGGGACTACAAGTCCCATCGGGTGATGCCTGCTACAATGACAGTGATTGATACATTAGCCAATGATGGGACAGTAGTAGTCCCATCATCCGGCTAATGTGTTGAATGTAAAAAAAAAAAACATACATACTACATATATACTACATACATACTACATATATACAATATTCATACAACATACATACATACTACATATATACTACATTCATACAACATACATACATACTACATACATACTACATATATACTACATTCATTCATACATACAGTCATGGCCAAAAGTATTGACACCCCTGCAATTCTGTCAGATAATATTCAGTTTCTTCCTGAAAATGATTGCAAACACAAATTCTTTGGTATTATTATCTTCATTTAATTTGTCTTAAATGAAAAAACACAAAAGAGAATGAAGCAAAAAGCAAAACATTGATCATTTCACACAAAACTCCAAAAATGGGCCAGACAAAAGTATTGGCACCCTCAGCCTAGTAGTTGGTTGCACAACCTTTAGCCAAAATAACTGCGACCAACCGCTTCCGGTAACCATCAATGAGTTTCTTACAATGCTCTGCTGGAATTTTAGACCATTCTTCTTTGGCAAACTACTCCAGGTCCCTGATATTTGAAGGGTGCCTTCTCCAAACTGCCATTTTTAGATCTCTCCACAGGTGTTCTATGGGATTCAGGTCTGGACTCATTGCTGGCCACCTTAGAAGTCTCCAGTGCTTTCTCTCAAACCATTTTCTAGTGCTTTTTGAAGTGTGTTTTGGGTTATTGTCCTGCTGGAAGACCCATGACCTCTGAGGTAGACCCAGCTTTCTCACACTGGGCCCTAAATTATGCTGCAAAATTTGTTGGTAGTCTTCTGACTTCATAATGCCATGCACACGGTCAAGCAGTCCAGTGCCAGAGGCAGCAAAGCAACCCCAAAACATCAGGGAACCTCCGCCATGTTTGACTGTAGGGACCGTGTACTTTTCTTTGAATGCCTCTTTTTTCTCCTGTAAACTCTATGTTGATGCTTTTGCACTAAAAGCTCTACTTTTGTCTCATCTGACCAAAGAACATTCTTCCAAAATGTTTTAGGCTTTTTCAGGTAAGTTTTGGCAAACTCCAGCCTGGCTTTTTTATGTCTCGGGGTAAGAAGTGGAGTCTTCCTGGGTCTCCTACCATACAGTCCCTTTTCATTCAGATGCCGACGGATAGTACGGGTTGACACCGTTGTACCCTCGGACTGCAGGGCAGCTTGAACTTGTTTGGATGTTAGTGGAGGTTCTTTATCCAACATCCGCACAATCTTGCGTTGAAATCTCTTGTCAATTTTTCTTTTCTGGCCACATCTAGGGAGGTTAGCCACAGTGCCATGGGCTTTAAACTTCTTGATGACACTGCGCACGGTAGACACAGGGACATTCAGGTCTTTGGAGATGGACTTGTAGCCTTGAGATTGCTCATGCTTCCTCACAATTTGGTTTCTCAAGTCCTCAGACAGTTCTTTGGTCTTCTTTCTTTTCTCCATGCTCAATGTGGTACACACAAGGACACAGGACAGAGGTTGAGTCAACTTTAATCCATGTCAACTGGCTGCAAGTCTGATTTAGTTATTGCCAACACCTGTTAGGTGCCACAGGTAAGTTACAGGTGCTGTTAATTACACAAATTAGAGAAGCATCACATGATTTTTCGAACAGTGCCAATACTTTTGTCCACCCTCTTTTTTATGTTTGGTGTGGAATTATATCCAATTTGGCTTTAGGACAATTCTTTTTGTGTTTTTTCATTTAAGACAAATTAAATAAAGATAATAATACCAAAGAATTTGTGTTTGCAATCATTTTCAGTAAGAAACTGAGTATTATCTGACAGAATTGCAGGGGTGTCAATACTTTTGGCCATGACTGTACATACTACATATATACTACATTTATACAACATATATACTACATTCATACAACATACATACATATATACTACATATATACTACATTCATACAACATACATACATACATACTACATATATACTACATTCATACAACATACATACATACTACATACTACATATATACTACATTCATACAACATATATACATACTACATATATACTACATTCATACAACATACATACATAAAGCATACTACATACATACTACATATATACTACATTCATACAACATACATACATACTATATACTACATATATACTACATTCATACAACATATATACATACTACATATATACTACATTCATACAACATACATACATACATACTGCATACTACATACATACTACATATATACTACATTCATAAAACATACATACATACTATATACATACTACATATATACTACATTCATACAACATACATACTACATACATACTACATATATACTACATTCATACAAAATACATACATACTACATACATGCTACATACATACAACGTACTACATACATACAACATGCTACATACATACAACATACATACAACATACATACTACATACAATACATTCATACATTCATATAGACATACAGTACATATAACTTAGAGTACATACTCACCATCACTTGTCACTTTGATCCCCGAAGCCAGTGTCATCTCACTGTAAAAAATATTAAAATAACAAACAAGCGATATACTCCCTGATCCACAAAAATCCACGAGTGTACCACGACGATCTCCTGCAGTGCATCACTGAGAAGTTACTATAGTTCACTGGTCTCACTTTATGGCAAAAGCTGCGTGGGAACTTTCTCACACAGCAATGCCAAAAGTGAGACTAGGGAATATTTTTTTACAGTGGCAGAGGAATACAGTGTGGAAGGATACCTACATCCCATCATTGTATTCCTAGGGCCCCTAGAGAGCGGTGGCATCAGCTGATGCTGCTGTTCTCCACGGGAGATCATCGTGGGACACTCGTGGATTTCTGCGGATCAGGGAGTATATCGGTTGTTTGTTATTTTAATATTTTTTAAAGATGACACTGGCTTCGTGGATCAAAGTGACAAGTGATGGTGAGTATGTACTCTATGTTGTATGTACTGTATGTCTATATGTATGTATTGTATGAATGTATGAATGTATTGCATGTAGTATGTATGTAGTATGTCTGTAGCATGTTTTATGTATGTTGTATGTCTGTAGCATTTATGTAGTATGTACTATGTATGTATGTTGTATGAATGTAGTATATATGTAGTATGTATGTAGCATGTAGTATGTATGTATGTTGTATGAATGTAGTATATATGTAGTATGTATGTAGTATGTATGTATGTTGTATGAATGTAGTATATATGAAGTATGTATGTACATTGTATGAATGTAGTATACTGTATATGTAGTTTGTATTTAGTATGTATGTATGCTGTATGAATGTAGTATACATGAAGTATGTATGTAGTATGTATGTATGTTGTATGAATGTAGTATATATGAAGTATGTATGTAGCATGTAGTATGGATGTATGTTGTATGAATGTAGTATATATGAAGTATGTATTTAGTATGTATGTATGTTGTATGAATGTAGTATATATGAAGTATGTATGTGGTATGTGTGTATGTTGTATGAATGTAGTATATATGCAGTATGTATGTAGTATGTAGTATGTATGTATGTTGTATGAATGTAGTATATATGAAGTATGTATGTATTATGTATGTATATTGTATGAATGTAGTATATATGAAGTATGTATGTAGTATGTATGCATGTTGTATGAATTTAGTATATATGAAGTAAGTACAGTATGTAGTATGTATGTTGTATGAATGTAGTATATATGAAGTATGTATGTAGTATGTATATATGTTGTATGAATGTAGTATATATGAAGTATGTATGTAGTATGTATGTTTGTTGTATGAATGTAGTATATATGAGGTATGTATGTAGTATGTATGTATGTTGTATGAATGTAGTATATATGAAGTATGTATGTAGTATGCAGTATGTATGTATGTTGTATGAATGTTGTATGTATGTAGTATGCATGTAGTATGTTTTTTTTTTACATTCAACACATTAGCCGGATGATGGGACTAGAGTTGAGCGAAACGGGTCGAACAATTTCAAAAGTCGCCGACTTTTGGCAAAGTCGGGTTTCATGAAACGAAACCCGACCCTAGGATGAGGTCGGCCACGAGGTCGGTGACTTACGCGCCAAAGTCGCGTTTCAAAAGTTTGTTTAGCGCTCTTTTTCAGCCAAACAGGATCCACGGACACTGGGCAATGTGATGACATAGGCAGGGGTCACCACCATCTTTCAGAAGGGCATGCAAGTGATTGGCTTGCTTTGGTGGGCGTCACAGGGGTTATAAAAGGGCGTGCACGCCAACCACCATCTTACTTCTGCCGATCTTAGCATAGGGAGAGGTTGCTGATTCTGTAGGGAGAGCGTTAGGCAGGGAAGAAGAAAAAAAAACTGCTTCTGCTGCTAGCGATTTTGCCTGTGCAACACACCAGTCACTGTGTGTGCAGTGCAAGGGGAGGCTACATTGTGGTGGATCAGCGGTGTTGGTTGTTAGGCTGCCTTCTAAGGCTTCCTGACAGCTGCATTGCTGTTTCCCCACTGCTCTGCAAACTGCTTTTTTAAAAGCAATCCCAATTTTTTTTTTTTGTCCTGCTGAGGTACTGAGCGTGCATTTATTCACACCATACAGCGGTGTACGCTCCTCACACAGTACCGTGTAACGGCTGTTATCACAGCCACAGTGAAGCTATCTGTGTGTCACTGTGGAAGGATAAGTGGAGGACTTGTTCCGTTCTTACAGACCTACACTCTAGGGAGATTTCTATTCTGCCCAATTCTACAATTCACTTTTTTAACACCTGTGCCATCGAGCCTGTGACATAGCGCTCTGATATTCAGTGGGCCTCACACAATCCAAAAGTGTCCAGTGTCCACAAGTGTCTGCAGAAATTCAAAATCTCCCTTATCCTGTAGTCACTTTTTTCACACCTGTGCCATCGAGCCTGTGACATAGCGCTCTGATATTCAGTGGGCCTCACACAATCCAAAAGTGTCCAGTGTCCACAAATGTCTGCAGAAATTCAAAATCTCCCTTATCCTGTAGTCACTTTTTTCACACCTGCTGCATCGAGCCTGTGACATAGCGCTCTGATATTCAGTGGGCCTCACACAATCCAAGTGTCCAGTGTCCACAAGTGTCTGCAGAAATTCAAAATCTCCCTTATCCTGTAGTCACTTTTTTCCCACCTGTGCCATCGAGCCTGTGACATAGCGCTCTGATATTCAGTGGGCCTCACACAATCCAAAAGTGTCCAGTGTCCACAAGTGTCTGCAGAAATTCAAAATCTCCCTTATCCTGTAGTCACTTTTTTCACACCTGTGCCATCGAGCCTGTGACATAGCGCTCTGATATTCAGTGGGCCTCACACAATCCAAGTGTCCAGTGTCCACAAGTATCTGCAGAAATTCAAAATCTCCCTTATCCTGTAGTCACTTTTTTCACACCTGTGCCATCGAGCCTGTGACATAGCGCTCTGATATTCAGTGGGCCTCACACAATCCAAGTGTCCAGTGTCCACAAGTGCCTGCAGAAATTCAAAATCTCCCTTATCCTGTAGTCACTTTTTTCACACCTGCTGCATCGAGCCTGTGACATAGCGCTCTGATATTCAGTGGGCCTCACACAATCCAAGTGTCCAGTGTCCACAAGTGTCTGCAGAAATTCAAAATCTCCCTTATCCTGTAGTCACTTTTTTCACACCTGCTGCATCGAGCCTGTGACATAGCGCTCTGATATTCAGTGGGCCTCACACAATCCAAGTGTCCAGTGTCCACAAGTGTCTGCAGAAATTCAAAATCTCCCTTATCCTGTAGTCACTTTTTTCCCACCTGTGCCATCGAGCCTGTGACATAGCGCTCTGATATTCAGTGGGCCTCACACAATCCAAAAGTGTCCAGTGTCCACAAGTGTCTGCAGAAATTCAAAATCTCCCTTATCCTGTAGTCACTTTTTTCACACCTGTGCCATCGAGCCTGTGACATAGCGCTCTGATATTCAGTGGGCCTCACACAATCCAAGTGTCCAGTGTCCACAAGTGTCTGCAGAAAATCTAAATCTCCCCTGTCCTATAGACACCTTGTACCTTGTTTTACATTACTATATAGTTTGTTGGATTTTGTCTACATTTGTACCAAAAATGAGGAAGGCTGGTGGAAGAGGCCGTGGAATTGGGCGGGGGTTGGCAGCTGCTAATGATGGTGTTGGTGGTGGATCTGATGGTAGTGGCAAAAGCAAAATAGGACCGAATGCAGGAGGTGTTGAGCCTGCGTCATCGTCTGGCTCCATAAGGCTTCGAAGGCTTAGTTTTCTAGGAGTTGGCAAACCGCTTTTAACGCCAGAGCATCAGGAAAAAGTTTTGTCTTACATTGCTGACTCAGCCTACAGCTCTATCGCCTCCTCTTCTGAAGTTGCAAAAAGTAAAAGCACTGAGTCGTCATTGGAGGCTCATGTTCATGAACCACACCTTTCCTTGTGTCCTTCACCCCAACCAAGATTGAAGGATGACGCAGGCCATACTACTGATTACTCCATGGAGCTGTTTTCACATACCATGCCTGGATTATCAAGTCAAATGGTGAATTACCCAGGCCAAGATGAATCTGACATGGAGTGCACTGATGCACAGCCGCTGATGGATGATTCTGCTGGTACATTCACTCAGAGCACTACATTGTCCTCGCAGTGTACAGAGCCAGATTTTGACTCTGATGAGACTCAGGTGCCCCTTCCCGCACACTATACCACCATACACGGTGACACAGAGAAAGGTGCACATGACATAGAAGAGGAGGTGATGGATGACCCAGTTGTTGACCCAGATTGGCATCCATTGGGGGAAGAGGGTGCTGCTTCCAATAGCTCAGATGAGGAGCATCCACAGCAGACATCGACATCGCAACAGCTGTTATCTGGCAGGCCCGGAGCACTCCAAAGACAGGTTCCAAAAATCAAAAGAGTTGCTGGACAGCTTGTCCAGAGGGTCAAAACATCACAGCGCGCTAGGCCGCAAAATGTCTGCCAAAGTAGGAAGAGTGCAGTGTGGCATTTTTTTGAACAAAATCCTCATGATCAGGCCAAGGTTATCTGTAAGAAGTGCGCAAAGACCTTTAGCAGGGGGAAAAATCTGAAAAATTTGAATACCAGTTGCATGCTTAGACATTTAACCAGCATGCACTTGCAAGCGTGGACACAGCACCAAACCTCAAGTGCCACATGTGCAACTGATCACAAAGAAGGTAGTCAGCAACGCTACATTGTTTCCCCCACTGTAAGCCCACCGGTTAGCACAGCAGCAAATGTTGAGGTGTCGTTGCAAGGCCACAGCAGTCAGGGAATCCCACTGTTATATCAACGAAATACTGAATCTAGGCCATCAGAAAGAACACCAACTCCATCACCATCATCAACCCTCTCTCAGTCCGCCCTGTCCACCGCTACTTCCACCATATGCAGCTCTCAAGTCCAGCTCACCCTCCCAGACACTATGAGTAGGTCAAGAAAGTACTCAGTCTCTCATCCGCGTACACTGGGTTTGAACGCCCACATTGCCAAACTAATCTCGTTTGAGATGATGCCCTTTCGGTTGGTGGAAAGCGCAGCTTTCCGCGAACTCATGGCCTATGCAGTACCACACTATGACCTACCCAGTCGCCACTTCTTCTCTCGCAAAGCCATCCCAGCCCTCCACCATCATGTGAAAGACCGCATTGTCCATGCACTCAAGCAGTAAGTGAGTGGAAAGGTGCACCTCACAACTGATGCATGGTCCAGTCGGCATGGCCAGGGCCGTTACGTGTCCATCACTGCGCACTGGGTTAATGTGGTGGATGCAGGGTCCATAGGGGACAGCGGTGGTGGGACAGTGCTGCCTAGCCCACGGTATAGGAAACAGTTGGCTGCAGGCGTTCCACCCTCCTCCTCCTCCAGAAGCGAAAGCTCGTCCACAGAGCGCAGTCGTACGAGCACTCCATCTGCAGCTGCCACTGTTGCACACGAGGTGTCCCCCTATCGAGCAGCTAGTGGAAAGCGTCAGCAGGCTGTGTTGCAGATGATGTGTTTGGGCGACAGACACACCGCCGAGGTGCTGGCCGAGTACTTGAAGCGACAACTGAGTCATGGCTGGGCAGTGTACATCTTGAGGCAGGCAAGGTAGTTAGTGATAACGGCCGTAATTTTGTGGCAGCCATAGCCCTTTCAAAACTCAGCCACATACCTTGCTTGGCTCACACCTTGAACCTGGTGGTGCAGTGCTTCCTCAAAAATTATCCGGAGTTAACAGCCCTGCTCCATAAGGTGTGAAGACTGTGCGCGCATATCCACCGGTCTCCTGTACACTCCGTTCGTATGCAGAAGCTGCAGCGATTGCTCCACCTTCCCAACCACCGCCTCATTATCGACATTGCAACAAGGTGGAACTCCACCCTGCACATGGTGGAGCGGCTGTGCGAGCAGAGGCAGGCCATAATGCATTTGTGGGAGGATACACGGCCAGGCACTTTGAGAGTAGACATGGAGTTGACAGGTGTGCAGTGGTCGAAGCTGAAAGACCTCTGTATAGTCCTTCAGTGTATTGAGGAATGCACACGGCTGGTAAGCGCAGACGACGCCATCCTAAGCATGAGCAGCCCACTTATGCGTCTGCTCATGCAAACTTTGACGCACCTTAAGGAGCAGGCGTCTGCAGCCAATGTTGACGAGGAGGAAGAGGTGGAGGGAATCCTTGATGACATTCAGCCATTGTCTGCTCAGGGACCTCTCCTGGACGAGTTGGAGGAAGAAGAGGAGGAGGAGGATGATGATGGGGATGATTACTTAGGGGAGGAGGATGCATCTCGTGGGGCAAGTGAAAATGTTGGCGTGGCAAGGTCTGGTACAGGGTTTGTGCGTGACTGGAGGGATGTGGATTTGCCAGAAAGTGCTCCTCCAATCAGCACTCGCAGTGCATCACTGACACCGGGAACATTGGCCCACATGTCAGATTATGCCTTGCGGATCCTAAAAAGGGACCCCCGCATTGCCAAAATGATGAACGATGACGACTACTGGTTGGCCAGCATCCTGGATCCACGCTATAAAGGCAAATTACAAAACATCATGCCACAGGAGAACCTTGACCTAATATTGGCTAATAAACAAGCAACTCTGGTAAATCGGTTGCTTGAGGCATTCCCAGCACACAGCAGCGGTGATGGTTCTCACACGAGCCGTACGGGCCAGGGGCAGCTTGGCAGAGGTGTTCATGGTGCACACAGAAGTGGCGTTGGAGTCATGGGTTTCATGACAATGTTGTGGACTGATTTTTCAAGTACCGCTCACACAACTGGTAATACAGCATCGATGGAAAGTGACAGGAGACAGCAGTTGTCAACTATGGTTACAAACTACTTTTCCTCCCATATCGATGTTCTCCCACACAGGTCATTCCCCTTTGACTATTGGGCCGCTAAACTGGACACCTGGCCTGAATTGGCACAATATGCCTTACAGGAGCTCGCTTGCCCAGCTGCAAGTGTGCTATTGGAAAGAGTCTTCAGTGCAGCTGGATCAATCCTGACAGAAAAAAGGACCCGTCTGTCAACCCAAAATGTGGATGATCTAACCTTCATTAAAATGAACCATGCATGGGTTTCCAAGGATTTTGTCCCACCTTCCCCTGATGACACATAGGGTGACAGAAAAATGGCTTGCTTTGGTCCACCTCTTCCTGGGACTTGACCTATTTCGCCTTTTGCATCAGCTGAATGTCCAACATCAACATATGCCACTTTCTAAAACTCCCTAACTGTGCTGCCTCCCCCCCACATGGCCGGGGTCACCACCTAACGCACGACACCGTGCGAGTGCCGTTGCCCTGGACAGGTGGGTAGGCCGACTCTTGGGCGCGGGCACTGGCACAGGGTCCCTCATAGTGCAATCAAGTGTCTCTGACGGTGGTGGTGCACACCCACCGTCAGACACACCGCCGTACTATGAGGGGCCCAGTGCCAGTACTGACGCCCACGAGTGGGCCCCCCTTGCTTGGGCAGGGCCCCAGCATTTGCAATCTTTACCTCTCCCTGCTCCTCCGCTGTGTAGTCTGGGCCGTCAAATCCATACTGTGCCTGACACCGTCTGAGCCTGCCTCCTGATGTATAGACAAATCTTTTGAATGTGTACGCTATCCATACATGTTATCCGTGGATACGGTACCCTTTCTCACCTTTGTGCAATCACGTGCAAGCCATACTGGGCCTAACACCGTCTGAGCCTGCCTCCTGATGTATAGACATATCTTTTGAATGTGTACACTATCCATACATGTTATCCGGGGATACGGTACCCTTTCTCACCTTTGTGCAATCACGTGCAAGCCATACTGGGCCTAACACCGTCTGAGCCTGCCTCCTGATGTATAGACATATCTTTTGAATGTGTACGCTATCCATACATGTTATCCGGGGATACGGTACCCTTTATCACCTTTGTGCAATCACTTGCAAGCCATACTGGGCCTAACACCGTCTGAGCCTGCCTCCTGATGTATAGACATATCTTTTGAATGTGTACGCTATCCATACATGTTATCCGGGGATACGGTACCCTTTCTCACCTTTGTGCAATCACTTGCAAGCCATTCTGGGCCTAACACCATCTGAGCCTGCCTCCTGATGTATAGACATATCTTTTGAATGTGTACACTATCCATACATGTTATCCGGGGATACGGTACCTTTTCTCACCTTTGTGCAATCACGTGCAAGCCATACTGGGCCTAACACCGTCTGAGCCTGCCTCCTGATGTATAGACATATCTTTTGAATGTGTACGCTATCCATACATGTTATCCGGGGATACGGTACCCTTTATCACCTTTGTGCAATCACTTGCAAGCCATACTGGGCCTAACACCGTCTGAGCCTGCCTCCTGATGTATAGACATATCTTTTGAATGTGTACGCTATCCATACATGTTATCCGGGGATACGGTACCCTTTCTCACCTTTGTGCAATCACTTGCAAGCCATTCTGGGCCTAACACCGTCTGAGCCTGCCTCCTGATGTATAGACATATCTTTTGAATGTGTAAGCTATCCATACATGTTATCCGGGGATACGGTACCCTTTCTCACCTTTGTGCAATCACGTGTAATCCATACTGGGCGTGAGAACGGCTGGCGAGCTGTTAAGCAAGCTGCAGCACCTGTGGTTTGCACACGTAAGTTTTTCATTTTTTCTGGAATGACGGTTAGGCCTAATTCCGGAACTGCGGTTGACCTGCACTTACTGGGAAATCATCGTTCGCGAGTAATAATTGTAATCAGTGATCCCCATCACTAACGTTGTTCAGCAGGTTATCTGCACCTGTAAGCGACAAACGCTGGCCTTTTCAGTGTAGCGCACATGCAGCCACGGACATGTAAGGGCATGACACACCAGTTATTGGCCAATCTCATGTGCCAGAGCCTCACGTGTCCCTCTAGTAAGCCGGACTCGGACCGCGGGGCATGACGGAGTCTCGTTCGTTAACGGAATTAAGCTTGCAATGTGTGCATCTGTTCTGTAGCTGGCATGGTTGAGGTTTCCCAGGTGGAGTCGAATTTAACCGTAGGCTGCATTCCTGGTGGTGCCCTTCTGGACATTCCTTTAAGGTTCAGCTTTGCAACCATACTGCCCACGTAAAACAAACACTTTGCCTTCATGAACGCTGTTTGGAGGGTCATGACTCGTGGGAATAAAGCCACCCAATCAGTTAACCTGCTAGAGAGATCCTTTGTTGCTCCCAAGCATGACATCACACTCCCTAGGAGGAAGGTAATGCCACTGTGGCAACCGTACTCCTGGGGGCGACACAAGTGCACTGATGCCCAGCCACTGCTCGATGAATCTGCTGGTACATTGACCAAGACCGCTACATTCCCCTCGCACGCTACACGGCCTGAATCTGACCCTGATGAAACTCAGGTTACCCTTCCCATATACAGTTCCATCTTACACGGTGACAAAGAGGAAGCTGCAGATGAAAGTGCAGGTTTGGCCCACCCGCCATCAGACACACCACCGTACTATCACGGGCCCTGTGCCAGTGCCGTCGCCAACGAGTGGGCCCCCCCTGCTTGCTCAGGATCACAGCACTTGCAAGGTTGAAATACTGTGCAGTGAGATGGAAGATGGGGACGACGAGGAGTCCAGACTAGTACAGGGATTCCCTAGCGAGGAGACTTTTTTGATTGTTTTCAATGTTGGGACAGCAATTTTTGGGGAGCACTATACTCTGGAGAATGATAGATGGGGCCCACCATACACTGGAACATTCCAAAGGTGGACATCAGACACTGGAGCAGCATTTACAGGGCCCATTATACACTAGAGCATAAGAAATGCGGCCCATTATGTTTGGAGCATTATTTGGGCCCATAAGACAGTGGAGCTTCATCCATGGGGACCAACATATACTGTAGCATTATGTGGAGCTCATCATATACTGTTTCAAACATTATATGGGACCAATGATTCTGTATGGAGAAATAGATGGGCCTCGTCATGAGATGTAAAAAGTGAAGTATTTTTCATTGTACTATACCGCTATTTCTCTGCCGTATCGGAGCATGATGAGTTGTGGTATGTGTTAAAGGGGCGCTCTTTCGCCCAGGGCACATGAAAACCTGGAGCCAGCCCTACCCCCCCACAACTTTAGCCAAATAACCCCCATTTTTCATTGCGTAACTTGTATTATGAAGTTAATTAAGGTTGACCAGCTTAAGTAAGAAGAATTGATGCTTTTGGCATTCAAATGAGCACTGTAGGTGTGTTTCCTGTCCTCCTCTCACTGCCGACTTTTATTCCCCATTGACTTACATTGGGTTTCGTGTTTCGGGACGACCCCGACTTTTCCCTATAATCGGCCGATCTTGCTCGACCCGACTTTTGGAAAAGTCGGGTTTCACGAAACGAAACTCGACCCTAAAAAACCAAAAGTCGCTCAACTCTAGATGGGACTACTACTGTCCCATCATTGACTATTGTGTCAATCACTGTCATTGTAGCAGGCATAGCCCGATGGGACTAGAAGTCCCATCGGACGATGCCTGCACACACACACAACCCCCGGCAGGCCCGCACAGACCCCCAGCAGCCCGTACAGACCCCCGTCAGTCCCGTACAGACCCCGTCAGCCCACACAGACCCCCAGCAGGCCGCACAGACCCCAGCAGGCCCGTACAGATCCCCGGCAGACCCATGCAGATCCCCGGCATGCCCGCACAGACCCCTGAGAGGCCCGTACAGACCCCGCCCGCACACACAGACATGCACAGTGTCCGCCCATGCACTGCCCACACTCTTCCCCCCTCTCGAACTGGATGTGCAAGTAAAGAAAGGGTTTTTTTCAATTCCGATATTTCTGTCCCATTGACTTGAATGGGATTTCTGGTATCAGAATCGAATCGGCGATACCCGATACTTTTTGGGTATCGGTCCGATCCAATCCGATCTGATAATTCATGATATCGGATGGTATCGCTCAACACTTGTGGTCAGCACTTTGAACCCCCAAGTGCTTCACAGAAGTTTATAACGTAGAGACGTAAAAATAAAAAATCATATTTTTTTCACAAAAATGATTTTTTTTGCCCCAAAATTTTTATTTTCCCAAGGGTAACAGGAGAAATTAGACTCCAAAAGTTGTCCAATTTGTCCTGAGTATGCTGATACCCCATATGTGGGGGTAAATCACTGCTGCAGAGCTCGGAAGGGAAGGAGCACCGTTTCACCTTTTCAATGCAGAATTGGCTGGAATTGAGATCGGACACCATGTCGTGTTTTGGAGAGCCCCTTATGTGCCTAAACAGTGGAAACCCCCCATTCCTAACCATAACCCTAACCACAAATCTAACCCTAACACATCCTTAACCTTAATACCAACTCTAACCCTAGTTCCAAAACTAACCCTAATCCCAACCATAACTCTAACCCCATCTCTAGCCCTAACCCTAACTTTAGCCCCAACTCTAACCCTAACTTTGTGTCACGTCGCCTTTGGACTCAGTGGCTGGTGCTCCTGCCTCGGCCGCTGGGAGGTGCCGGACTCCTTCAACTGGTGGTGCCAGTGATAGGAGGGCTACTGTCACGTCGCTGTTGGACTCGGTGGCTAGTGCTCCTGCCTCGGCCACTGGGAGGCGCCAGACTCCTTCGACTGGTGGTGCCAGTAATGGGAGGGTTATATCCTCATATGGTCCCGCTCCTTTGATGCATGTCTCTGTCATTGGGCATCGCCGTGTTTCTCCTGTGGGTGATGTTGGTGACAGAGAAGGGGTCCCTGCGCAGGCGTCTGGTGAGTGCAGGCTTTGCTCTTCTATCAGAGGTGAAGTGGTTGGTGCCAGTCGTGCATCGTCATCTGGGCTGGTTCTGGGGGCAGTCCAGATTAAGTCATCAGGCTGTGAGCCTATGAGAGTATTAGCTGTGTCCTTCAAATACTTTGGAGCCTGTCCTGCAGGCCGCCAGATATAGTCTTGGTTTCCCCAGTGATCTAGTGTTTAGTTACTATTTTGACTCTGACCTTAGCATGGATTTTTAACCCTTCTACAGCCTGCTGATTTTGTACCTCTGCTGCTCGCCCAGTTTGACTTTGCCTCCTGACTACGCTTTTGGTATCTAGAGTTTAATTACTATTTTGACTCTGACCTTAGCCTGGATTTTTGACCCTCCTACAGCCTGCCAATTTTGTACCTCTGCTCACCATGCTTTGACTTTGACTCCTGACTACGCTTCTGGTCCTGTTTTTTAGTCCCTTCCTGGCGACCGTCCTGCTCTGGTCCGCTGCTCTCATAGGCAGCTACCTCTTGGGCTCCGCTGTAATTCCAGATCCCTGTGTGGGGGTAAAGGGTCTTGGGGTTTCTCTAGGTGCTGTCTTACTTGCAGCTCAGACTCGCAACAGACGGACATTACACTTTGGCCCTAACCCTAACTTTAGCCCCAACCCTAATTCTAACTTTAGCTCTAACCCTAATATTAACTTTAGCCCCAACCCTAACCTAACTTTAGCCCAACTCACTTTAGCCCAACTCTAACCCTAATGGGAAAATGGAAATAAATACATTTCTTTTATTTTATTATCTTTCCCTAACTAAGGGGATGATAAAGGGGGGTTTGATTTACTATTTTTTTATTTTGTTCACTATGATAGGGTCTATCACAGTGATGAAAATGAACCAATAGTAAAAAAATCTCCTATTGTTTTCAGGTGCCGGCCAGCAGAGCTCAGCACCCGCTATTTTCGCCCGGAAGAAGAAGCCGGTGGCCTGGGGAACTTCAGGGGGGTCTGCAGCGATAATGGAGGTACAGGGGAGTGATCAGAGGACGGGGGGACCATATTTCTCGCACATGAGAGGAGAGAGAAATTAAATGGTGGTTTAAGTACCCTTAACTGCCACCATTGAAAAGCATATCGGTGGTTGTTAAGGGGTTAAATATAACTCTCATCATTCTCCCCTGCTTGCACCAGTCACCAGCAGAGCAGGGGAGAATTATGAGAGCCATGTTCAGCACCTGGCACTATTGAACAGTGCTTACTGTAATGCTTTTTCCCTGGCGCCCGTCCGTGTGGTACTGATGAGCACACACATGCCACACATGTGCCGCAAGTATTTCACACATGGACACTGACACCTCGGGTACCGGAAATATCAGGATGTGTGAAAGAGGCGTTATAGCGGGTTTTTATGGTTGGCAGCTGTCACACGCTAAAAGACGCTTTGAAAATATAATTTTTCCATATTTTGGCCCACATAGTCATGTGAGGTTTTGTTTTTTGTGGGACGAGCTGATGTTTTTATTGGTACCATTTTTAGGCACATGACATTTTTTGATCACTTTCTATTCTGATTTTTGGAAGACAGAATGAAAAAAAACAGCAATTCATAAGTTTCTTTTTGGGGTGGCGTCTACACCCTTCCACGTGTAGTAACATTGATAAGGCAGTTTTATTCTTCAGGTCAGCATGATTACAGCGATACCTCATTTATATTTTTTTATGTTTTGGCGCTTTATATAATAAAAATTATTTTATAGAAAAAATAATTGTTTTTACACCACTTTATTCTGACAGCTGTAACTTTTTCATTTTTTTTACTAATGATGCTGTATCGTGGCTCGTTTTTTGCGGGACAAGATGACGTTTTCAGTGGTACCATGTTTATTTATATCCGTATTTTTGATTGTGTGTTATTCCACGTTTTGTTTTTCGGTATGATGACAAAGCATTGCTTTTTGCCTTGTTTTTTATGGTATTCACTAAAGGGGTTAACTAGTGGGACAGTTTTATAGGGCGGGTCGTTACAGATGTGGCGATACCAAATATGTGTACTTTTATTGTTTAGATTTTTTTCCATTCGAATATTTATTTAGGGATAGAATAAATATTGATTTTTTTATAATTATTTTTTTTATTTATATTTTTATTATTATTTAAAAACATTTTTTTACTTCATTCTAATTTTTACACTTTGTCCCACTATGGGACACTCATTTTTGCAAGGCGGATTGCTCCTATAGCATGGAGATGAAGCAGCATCTACAGTCATGGCCAAAAGTATTGACACCCCTGCAATTCTGTCAGATAATACTCAGTTTCATCCTGAAAATGACTGCAAACACAAATTCTTTGGTATTATTATCTTCATTTAATTTGTCTTAAATGAAAAAACACAAAAAGAATTGTCCTAAAGCCAAATTGGATATAATTCCACACCAAACATAACAAAGAGGGTGGACAAAAGTATTGGCACTGTTCGAAAAATCATGTGATGCTTCTCTAATTTGTGTAATTAACAGCTCCTGTAACTTACCTGTGGCACCTAACAGGTGTTGGCAATAACTAAATCACACTTGCAGCCAGTTGACATGGATTAAAGTTGACTCAACCTCTGTCCTGTGTCCTTGTGTGTACCACATTGAGCATGGAGAAAAGAAAGAAGACCAAAGAACTGTCTGAGGACTTGAGAAACCAAATTGTGAGGAAGCATGAGCAATATCAAGGCTACAAGTCCATCTCCAAAGACCTGAATGTTCCTGTGTCTACCGTGCGCAGTGTCATCAAGAAGTTTAAAGCCCATGGCACTGTGGCTAACCTCTCTAGATGTGGCCGGAAAAGAAAAATTGACAAGAGATTTCAATGCAAGATTGTGCGGATGTTGGATAAAGAACCTCCACTAACATCCAAACAAGTTCAAGCTGCCCTGCAGTCCGAGGGTACAACAGTGTCAACCCGTACTATCCGTCGGCATCTGAATGAAAAGGGACTGTATGGTAGGAGACCCAGGAAGACTCCACTTCTTACCCCGAGACATAAAAAAGCCAGGCTGGAGTTTGCCAAAACTTACCTGAAAAAGCCTAAAACATTTTGGAAGAATGTTCTCTGGTCAGATGAGACAAAAGTAGAGCTTTTAGGGCAAAAGCATCAACATAGAGTTTACAGGAGAAAAAAGAGGCATTCAAAGAAAAGTACACGGTCCCTACAGTCAAGCATGGCGGAGGTTCCCTGATGTTTTGGGGTTGCTTTGCTGCCTCTGGCACTGGACTGCTTGACCGTGTGCTTGGCATTATGAAGTCAGAAGACTACCAACAAATTTTGCAGCATAATATAGGGCCCAGTGTGAGAAAGCTGGGTCTACCTCAGAGGTCATGGGTCTTCCAGCAGGACAATAACCCAAAACACACTTCAAAAAGCACTAGAAAATGGTTTGAGAGAAAGCACTGGAGACTTCTAAGGTGGCCAGCAATGAGTCCAGACCTGAATCCCATAGAACACCTGTGGAGAGATCTAAAAATGGCAGTTTGGAGAAGGCACCCTTCAAATATCAGGGACCTGGAGTAGTTTGCCAAAGAAGAATGGTCTAAAATTCCAGCAGAGCATTGTAAGAAACTCATTGATGGTTACCGGAAGCAGTTGGTCGCAGTTATTTTGGCTAAAGGTTGTGCAACCAAGTATTAGGCTGAGGGTGCCAATACTTTTGTCCGGCCCATTTTTGGAGTTTTGTGTGAAATGATCAATGTTTTGCTTTTTGCTTCATTCTCTTTTGTGTTTTTTCATTTAAGACAAATTAAATGAAGATAATAATACCAAAGAATTTGTGTTTGCAATCATTTTCAGGAAGAAACTGAGTATTATCTGACAGAATTGCAGGGGTGTCAATACTTTTGGCCATGACTGTACCTACTATAGAAGCTGTCAGCGCTGCAATCAGTGCACACTGAACTGAGAGACTTCCTGTCATGCATTGCACATGACAGGAAGTTTCTTAGCTCTGGTAACCCGGATGTCATCATGCCTGCTCCCGGAATGCTGCGATCGTGTTCAATCACAGTATTCCTGGGGGTTAAAGTACAGGGAGTGCTCTGTGACTGCTCCTGACACTTAGTGCCGGGTGTCAGCTGTGAGAATCAGCTGACACCGGGCCACGATCGGCCGCACACCACCTGTGTGCGTGGCCGATCGCTGAGACGTACTATCCCGTCTATGGTCAAGTAGGCCCAGGGCACATGGACAGTATAGTAGGTCTCATGGCAGAAAGGGGTTAATAGGTTACAAATAGGGATGAGCTGATCAGTGCAGAATCAAATTCAAATTGAATTTCCTGAAAGTTACAATTCCACACAATTTCAAACAATCTGTGAATCGATCCATCCAGATTGGCAAAACAAAAAGTGCAGTGCCATTTCACACATGTTGCACACTCAGTGACTTGGCTAATAGCGCCAGTTGCGGTAGCATGAACTTCTCCCTAATGGCCTGCATCCGATCACATGGTGCAATACAACCAATCCAGGGGGCTACCACAGGTAATATAAATGTTGGAATATGTTTGGTGCAACACCTCCATTCCTGTCTATGAGTGTTTAGTTGCTAGATTTGTATGCTGTTCATAACGTTAGAACAAAAAAATCTCCCAGAGGCTCATAAAGGGAGAGTATGTAACTCTATTTCCTGGTTTTTTTACTGTGTCTGTGTATGACAGAAGCAGCCTGCTGTAGATGATGCACAGATACACACAAATGATTTATTCCTGTTCTATTAAGCTTATTATATATTGTTCCTGATTGTTCCTGAATAAAGAAGCTCTGTTGTCACATGCTTGGAGAGCATCCTGAATAATCTGCTGCCAACAGATTATGGGCCCAGGTGAAACAGAACCCAAGAGTAACACAGCAACAAAAGCCCAAAGCAAAAGCAACACAGAGCAACAGAGAAGATGTCCATTAGCAGCAATCCTGTCAAGTTCTCTGTGTCAAGCCTCACTAACCAGAACTATCAGTCCTGGAAAATCAAGGTGAAGATGCTGCTCATAAGAGAAGCTACGTGGAAATATGCCCAGGACCAAGTGCCTCATCCATTACCAGATGATTGGCTAGAGAAGAATCAGAAAGCACAAAGCACTATCTCCCTCAGTGTAGATGATAATCAGATTGTGCATATATGCAAATGTGCAACTGCAAAGGAGATGTGGGATGAGTTCCACAAAGTGCATGAAAGATCAATTCTCAGCAATAAGCGTTATCTCATGAGAAAGCTGTATCAGTCTAAGCTAAGTGATGGACAGAATATGCAGGAATATGCAGGGGTATTGGAGAAGAAATTAAAGATTTTAATGTTGCTGCACTTCTATTAAAGGGGATCTGTCACCCCATTTTTCGACTATAAGCTGCCGGCACTGACATCAGGGGGCTTATCTACAGCATTCTGTAATGCTGTAGATAAGCCCCCGATGTAACCTGAAAGGGAAGAAAAACAAGTTATATTATACTCACCCAGGGTCGGTCCCGGTCTAGTTTTGGTCCGATGGGTGATGCGGTCCGGCGCCTCCCATCTTCTAATGGTGATGTCCTCTTCTTTGCTTCCCATTGCGGCTTCTGCACAGGCACACTGCTCTGCCCTGTTGATGGCAGAGCAGAGTTCTGCAGTGCGCAGGCACCGGGAAAGGTCAGAGAGGTCCGGCACCTGCGCACTGCAGGACTCTGCTCTGCCCTCAACAGGGCAGAGCAGGGCGCCTGCGCAGAAGCCGTGATGGGAAGCAAAGAAGAGGATGTCACCATTAGAAGATGGGAGGCGCTGGACCCGACCGTAATACCCATCGGACCAAAACCGTATTGGGACCGCCCCTGGTAGCGAAGGAGTGGATGTGTGTTCTCTTATATGTAGACAATGTAATCATGTTTCATCAAGATGAAAAATAAATTGCAAAGATAGGTGAAAGTCTCAATCAGCACTTAGCCATAGGTGTGTCAACACCAATGGATCCATCCTACTTAAAGTTGGAAGGAGAAGAAGATCTGCTACCCAGCAATGAGAGTTACGCTAAATCTCCCACACACAGAAAATACCCCTTACACAGTAAATGCCCTCATTCACAATAAATATCCCCACACACAGTAAATCTTCCCCAGCCCCGTTACACTAAATCTCCCTCCACAGCCAGGGCAAACCACAGAGTGGGAATCAGGTGGAGGTGGGTGGAGGAACGTGGGCATGTCACACACGCACCTGTCAGCCTAATCATGGATGATAATGAAAATTAATGTAATGATTATTCTGTGTTGGACAAATCCTAGAAGCGGGGTTAGGGTGACAAAGTGTTTGATTTATCAGAGGAGGAGGTTACTGGCATCAGCAATACACAGCACAGTCAATATGCATAAAAACCTTCTCTGGGACAAAATTAGCTTTTCCTCCAGTTAGTTCTGGAGGAGTTGGTGGAGGAGACTCCACAGTGTCTAAAAAGTCTGGCTGCAGTGGTGGCGAGTTGTGGTTGTGTGCTTCTCATGTGTGGGATTTCTTTTCCACATTGCCAGAAGTCCAATCTGTTGTATTGTGTAGGCTGTGCTGTTGGAAAATAAACTGGTATATCATGTCACACATCTAACAGGAACTATATTGCTTCATCAGCACTAGAGTTGAGCGAAACGGGTTGAAAAAATTCAAAAGTCGCCGACTTTTGGCAAAGTCGGGTTTCATGAAACGAAACCCGACCCTAGGATGAGGTCGGCCACGAGGTCGGCGACTTACGCGCCAAAGTCGCGTTTCAAAAGTTTGTTTTGCGCTCTTTTTCAGCCAATCAGGATCCACGGACACTGTGGGCAACGTGATGACCTAGGCACGGGTCACCACCATCTTTCAGAAGGGCATGCAACTGATTGGCTTGCTTTGGTGGGCGTCACAGGGGGTATAAAAGGGCGTGCACGCCGACCGCCATCTTACTTCTGCCGATCTTAGTATAGGGAGAGGTTGCTGCTGATTCTGTAGGGAGAGCGTTAGGCAGGGAAGAAGACAAAAAAACTGCTTCTGCTGCTAGCGATTTGGCCTGCACAACA
The DNA here is from genome assembly GCF_039654945.1 of Dendrobates tinctorius. Classification (NCBI taxonomy): domain Eukaryota; kingdom Metazoa; phylum Chordata; class Amphibia; order Anura; family Dendrobatidae; genus Dendrobates; species Dendrobates tinctorius. The sequence goes on along the minus strand of NW_027361898.1, from coordinate 12,962,397 downwards.
CACAAGTCACTGTGTGTGCAGTGCAAGGGGAGGGTATATTGTGGTGTATCAGTGGTGTTGGTTGTTGGGCTGCCTTTTAAGGCTTCCTGACACGCTGGCATTGCTGTTTACCCACTGCTCCGCAAACTGCTTTTTTAAAAGCAATCCAATCTCCCTTATCCTCTAGTCACTTTTGTCACAGATGTGCCATCGAGCGTGTCACATAGCGCTCAGATATCAGTGGGCCTCACACAATCCACAAGTGTCCAGTGTCCAAAAGTGTGCGCAGAGATTCAAAATCTCCGTTATCCTCTCGTCACTTTGGTCACAGGCAGCTGTGCCATCGAGCGTGTCACATAGCGCTCAGATATCAGTGGGCCTCACACAATCCACAAGTGTCCAGTGTCCAAAAGTGTGCGCAGAGATTCAAAATCTCCATTATCCTCTCGTCACTTTGGTCACAGGCAGCTGTGCCATCGAGCGTGTCACATAGCGCTCAGATATCAGTGGGCCTCACACAATCCACAAGTGTCCAGTGTCCAAAAGTGTGCGCAGAGATTCAAAATCTCCATTATCCTCTCGTCACTTTGGTCACAGGCAGCTGTGCCATCGAGCGTGTCACATAGCGCTCAGATATCAGTGGGCCTCACACAATCCACAAGTGTCCAGTGTCCAAAAGTGTGCGCAGAGATTCAAAATCTCCATTATCCTCTCGTCACTTTGGTCACAGGCAGCTGTGCCATCGAGCGTGTCACATAGCGCTCAGATATCAGTGGGCCTCACACAATCCACAAGTGTCCAGTGTCCAAAAGTGTGCGCAGAGATTCAAAATCTCCATTATCCTCTCGTCACTTTGGTCACAGGCAGCTGTGCCATCGAGTGTGTCACATAGCGCTCAGATATCAGTGGGCCTCACACAATCCACAAGTGTCCAGTGTCCAAAAGTGTGCGCAGAGATTCAAAATCTCCATTATCCTCTCGTCACTTTGGTCACAGGCAGCTGTGCCATCGAGTGTGTCACATAGCGCTCAGATATCAGTGGGCCTCACACAATCCACAAGTGTCCAGTGTCCAAAAGTGTGCGCAGAGATTCAAAATCTCCATTATCCTCTCGTCACTTTGGTCACAGGCAGATGTGCCATCGAGCGTGTCACATAGCGCTCAGATATCAGTGGGCCTCACACAATCCACAAGTGTCCAGTGTCCAAAAGTGTGCGCAGAGATTCAAAATCTCCATTATCCTCTCGTCACTTTGGTCACAGGCAGCTGTGCCATCGAGCGTGTCACATAGCGCTCAGATATCAGTGGGCCTCACACAATCCACAAGTGTCCAGTGTCCAAAAGTGTGCGCACAGATTCAAAATCTCCATTATCCTCTCGTCACTTTGGTCACAGGCAGCTGTGCCATCGAGCCTGTCACATAGCGCTCAGATATCAGTGGGCCTCACACAATCCAAAAGTGTCCACTGTCCACAAGTGTGTGCAGAAATTCTAAATCTCCCCTGTCCTATAGACACCTTGTACCTTGTTTTACATTACTATATAGTTTGTTGGATTTTGTCTACATTTCTACCAAAAATGAGGAAGGCTGGTGGAAGAGGCCGTGGAATTGGGTGGGGGTTGGCAGCTGGTAATGATGGTGTTGGTGGTGGATCTGATGGTAGTGGCAAGAGCAAAATAGGACCGAATGCAGGAGGTGCTGACCCTGCGTCATCATCTGGCTACATAAGGCCTCGAACGCTTAGTTTTCTAGGAGTTGGCAAACCGCTTTTAAAGGCAGAGCATCAGGAAAAAGTTTTGTCTTACATTGCTGACTCAGCCTCCAGCTCTATCGCCTCCTCTTCTTCAGTTGTAAAAAGTAAAAGCACTGAGTCGTCATTGGAGGCTCATGTTCATGAACCACACCTTTCCTTGTGTCCTTCACCCCAACCAAGATTGAAGGATGACGCAGGCCATACTACTGATTACTCCATGGAGCTGTTTTCACATACCATGCCTGGATTATCAAGTCAAATGGTGAATTACCCAGGCCAAGATGAATCTGACATGGAGTGCACTGATGCACAGCCGCTGATGGATGATTCTGCTGGTACATTCACTCAGAGCACTACATTGTCCTCGCAGTGTACAGAGCCAGATTTTGACCCTGATGAGACTCAGGTGCCCCTTCCCGCACACTATACCACCATACACGGTGACACAGAGAAAGGTGCACATGACATAGAAGAGGAGGTGATGGATGACCCAGTTGTTGACCCAGATTGGCATCCATTGGGGGAAGAGGGTGCTGCTTCCTATAGCTCAGATGAGGAGCATCCACAGCAGACATCGACATCGCAACAGCTGTTATCTGGCAGGCCCGGAGCACTCCAAAGACAGGTTCCAAACATCAAAAGAGTTGCTGGACAGCTTGTCCAGAGGGTCAAAAGATCACAGCGTGCTAGGCCGCAAAATGTCTGCCAAAGTAGGAAGAGTGCAGTGTGGCACTTTTTTGACCAAAATCCTCATGATCAGGCCAAGGTTATCTGTAAGAAGTGCGCAAAGACCTTTAGCCGAGGGAAAAAACTGAAAAATTTGAATACCAGTTGCATGCTTAGACATTTAACCAGCATGCACTTGCAAGCGTGGACACAACACCAAACCTCAAGTGCCACATGTGCAACTGATCACAACGAAGGTAGTCAGCAACGCTACATTGTTTCCCCCACTGTAAGCCCACCGGTTAGCACAGCAGCAAATGTTGAGGTGTCGTTGCAAGACCACAGCAGTCAGGGAATCCCACTGTTATATCAACGAAAGACTGATTCTAGGCCATCAGAAAGAACACCAACTCCATCACCATCATCAACCCTCTCTCAGTCCGCCCTGTCCACCGCTACTTCCACCATATGCAGCTCTCAAGTCCAGCTCACCCTCCCAGACACTATGAGTAGGTCAAGAAAGTACTCAGTCTCTCATCCGCGTACACTGAGTTTGAACGCCCACATTGCCAAACTAATCTCGTTTGAGATGATGCCCTTTCGGTTGGTGGAAAGCACAGCTTTCCGCGAACTCATGGCCTATGCAGTACCACGCTATGACCTACCCAGTCGCCACTTCTTCCCTCGCAAAGCCATCCCAGCCCTCCACCATCATGTGAAAGACCGCATTGTCCATGCACTCAAGCAGTCAGTGAGCGGAAAGGTGCACCTCACAACTGATGCATGGTCCAGTCGGCATGGCCAGGGCCGTTACGTGTCCATCACTGCGCACTGGGTTAATGTGGTGGATGCAGGGTCCACAGGGAACAGCGGTGGTGGAACAGTGCTGCCTAGCCCACGGTATAGGAAACAGTTGGCTGTAGGCGTTCGACCCTCCTCCTCCTCCTCCAGAAGCGAAAGCTCGTCCACAGAGCGCAGTCGTACGAGCACTCCATCTGCAGCTGCCACTGTTGCACACGATGTGTCCCCCTATCGAGCAGCTAGTGGAAAGCGTCAGCAGGCTGTGTTGCAGATGATGTGTTTGGGCGACAGACACACCGCCGAGGTGCTGGCCGAGTACCTGAAGCGACAAACTGAGTCATGGCTGGGCAGTGTACATCTTGAGGCAGGCAAGGTAGTTAGTGATAACGGCCGTAATTTTGTGGCAGCCATAGCCCTTTCAAAACTCAGCCACATACCTTGCTTGGCTCACACCTTGAACCTGGTGGTGCAGTGCTTCCTCAAAAATTATCCGGAGTTAACAGCCCTGCTCCAGAAGGTGCGAAGACTGTGCGCGCACATCTGCCGGTCGCCTGTACACTCCGTTCGTATGCAGAAGCTGCAGCGATTGCTCCACCTTCCCAACCACCGCCTCATTATCGACATTGCAACAAGGTGGAACTCCACCCTGCACATGGTGGAGCGGCTGTGCGAGCAGAGGCAGGCCATAATGCATTTGTGGGAGGATACACGGCCAGGCACTTTGAGAGCAGACATAGAGTTGACAGGCGTGCAGTGGTCGAAGCTGAAAGACCTTTGTAAAGTCCTTCAGTGTTTTGAGGAATGCACACGGCTGGTAAGCGCAGACGACGCCATCCTAAGCATGAGCATCCCACTTATGCGTCTGCTCATGCAAACTTTGACGCACCTTAAGGAGCAGGCGTCTGCAGCCAATGTTGATGAGGAGGAAGAGGAGGAGGGAATCCTTGATGACATTCAGCCATTGTCTGCTCAGGGACCTCTCCTGGACGAGGTGGAGGAAGAAGAGGAGGAGGAGGAGGATGATGGGGATGATTACTTAGGGGAGGAGGATGCATCTCGTGGGGCAATTGAAAATGTTGGCGTGGCAAGGTCTGGTACAGGGTTTGTGCGTGACTGGAGGTATGTGGATTTGCCAGAAAGTGCTCCTCCACCCAGCACTCGCAGTGCATCATTGACACCGGGAACATTGGCCCACATGTCAGATTATGCCTTGCGGATCCTAAAAAGGGACCCCCGCATTGCCAAAATGATGAACGACGACGACTACTGGTTGGCCAGCATCCTGGATCCACGCTATAAAGGCAAATTACAAAACATCATGCCACAGGAGAACCTTGACCTAATATTGGCTAATAAACAAGCAACTCTGGTAAATCGGTTGCTTGAGGCATTCCCAGCACACAGCAGCGGTGATGGTTCTCACACGAGCCGTACGGGCCGGGGGCAGCTTGGCAGAGGTGTTCGTGGTGCACACAGCAGAAGTGGCGTTGGAGACAGGGGTTTCATGACAATGTTGTGGACTGATTTTTCAAATACCGCTCACACAACTGGTAATACTGCATCGATGGAAAGTGACAGGAGACAGCAGTTGTCAACGATGGTTACAAACTACTTTTCCTCCCATATCGATGTTCTCCCACACAGGTCATTCCCCTTTGACTATTGGGCCGCTAAACTGGACACCTGGCCTGAATTGGCCCAATATGCCTTACAGGAGCTCGCTTGCCCAGCTGCAAGTGTGCTATCGGAAAGAGTCTTCAGTGCAGCTGGATCAATCCTGACAGAAAAAAGGACCCGTCTGTCAACCCAAAATGTGGATGATCTAACCTTCATTAAAATGAACCACGCATGGGTTTCCAAGGATTTTGTCCCACCTTCCCCTGATGACACATAGGGTGACAGAAAAATGGCTTGCTTTGGTCCACCTCTTCCTGGTACTTCACCTATTTCGCCTTTTGCATCAGCTGAATGTCCAACATCAACATATGCCACTTTCTAAAACTCCCTAACTGTGCTGCCTCCCCCCCCATGGCCGGAGTCACCACCTACCGCACGACACCGTGCGAGTGCCATTGCCCTGGACAGGTGGGTAGGCCGACTCTTGGGCGCAGGCACTGGCACAGGGTCCCTCATAGTGCAATCAAGTGTCTCTGACGGTGGTGGTGCACACCCGCCGTCAGACACACCGCTGTACTATGAGGGGCCCAGTGCCAGTACCGACGCCCACGAGTGGGCCCCCCTTGCTTGGGCAGGGCCCCAGCATTTGCAATCTTTACCTCTCCCTGCTCCTCCGCTGTGTAATCTGGGCCGTCAAATCCATACTGTGCCTGACACCTTCTGAGCCTGCCTCCTGAGACATATATTTTGAATGTGTACGCTATCCATACATGTTATCCGGGGATACGGTACCCTTTCTAACCTTTGTGCAATCACGTGCAATCCATACTGGGCCTGACACCGTCTGAGCCTGCCTCCTGAGACATATATTTTGAATGTGTACGCTATCCATACATGTTATCCAGGGATACGGTACCCTTTCTAACCTTTGTGCAATCACGTGCAATCCATACTGGGCCTGACACCGTCTGAGCCTGCCTCCTGAGACATATATTTTGAATGTGTACGCTATCCATACATGTTATCCGGGGATACGGTACCCTTTCTAACCTTTGTGCAATCACGTGCAATCCATACTGGGCCTAACACCGTCTGAGCCTGCCTCCTGAGACATATATTTTGAATGTGTACGCTATCCATACATGTTATCCAGGGATACGGTACCCTTTCTAACCTTTGTGCAATCACGTGCAATCCATACTGGGCCTGACACCGTCTGAGCCTGCCTCCTGAGACATATATTTTGAATGTGTACGCTATCCATACATGTTATCCAAGGATACGGTACCCTTTCTAACCTTTGTGCAATCACGTGCAATCCATACTGGGCCTAACACCATCTGAGCCTGCCTCCTGAGACATATATTTTGAATGTGTACGCTATCCATACATGTTATCCAGGGATACGGTACCCTTTCTAACCTTTGTGCAATCACGTGCAAGCCATACTGGGCCTGACACCGTCTGAGCCTGCCTCCTGAGACATATATTTTGATTGTGTACGCTATCCATACATGTTATCTGGGGAAACGGTACCCTTTCTAACCTTTGTGCAATCACGTGCAATCCATACTGGACCTAACACCGTCTGAGCCTGCCTCCTGAGACATATATTTTGAATGTGTACGCTATCCATACATGTTATCCAGGGATACGGTACCCTTTCTAACCTTTGTGCAATCACGTGCAATCCATACTGGGCCTGACACCGTCTGAGCCTGCCTCCTGAGACATATATTTTGAATGTGTACGCTATCCATACATGTTATCCAGGGATACGGTACCCTTTCTAACCTTTGTGCAATCACGTGCATTCCATACTGGGCCTGACACCGTCTGAGCCTGCCTCCTGAGACATATTTTGAATGTGTACGCTATCCATACATGTTATCCGGGGATATGGTACCCTTTCTAACCTTTGTGCAATCACGTGCAATCCATACTGGGCCTGACACCGTCTGAGCCTGCCTCCTGAGACATATATTTTGAATGTGTACGCTATCCATACATGTTATCCGGGGATACGGTACCCTTTCTAACCTTTGTGCAATCACGTGCAATCCATACTGGGCCTAACACCGTCTGAGCCTGCCTCCTGAGACATATATTTTGAATGTGTACGCTATCCATACATGTTATCCAGGGATACGGTACCCTTTCTAACCTTTGTGCAATCACGTGCAATCCATACTGGGCCTGACACCGTCTGAGCCTGCCTCCTGAGACATATATTTTGAATGTGTACGCTATCCATACATGTTATCCGGGTATGCGGTACCCTTTCTAACCTTTGTGCAATCACGTGCAATCCATACTGGGCCTAACACCGTCTGAGCCTGCCTCCTGAGACATATATTTTGAATGTGTACGCTATCCATACATGTTATCCAGGGATACGGTACCCTTTCTAACCTATGTGCAATCACGTGCAATCCATACTGGGCCTGACACCGTCTGAGCCTGCCTCCTGAGACATATATTTTGAATGTGTACGCTATCCATACATGTTATCCGGGGATACGGTACCCTTTCTAACCTTTGTGCAATCACGTGCAATCCATACTGGGCCTAACACCGTCTGGGCCTGCCTCCTGAGACATATATTTTGAATGTGTACGCTATCCATACATGTTATCCAGGGATACGGTACCCTTTCTAACCTTTGTGCAATCACGTGCAATCCATACTGGGCCTAACACCGTCTGAGCCTGCCTCCTGAGACATATATTTTGAATGTGTACGCTATCCATACATGTTATCCAGGGATACGGTACCCTTTCTAACCTTTGTGCAATCACGTGCAATCCATACTGGGCCTGACACCGTCTGAGCCTGCCTCCTGAGACATATATTTTGAATGTGTACGCTATCCATACATGTTATCCGGGGATACGGTACCCTTTCTAACCTTTGTGCAATCACGTGCAATCCATACTGGGCCTAACACCGTCTGAGCCTGCCTCCTGAGACATATATTTTGAATGTGTACGCTATCCATACATGTTATCCATGGATACGGTACCCTTTCTAACCTTTGTGCAATCACGTGCAATCCATACTGGGCCTGACACCGTCTGAGCCTGCCTCCTGAGACATATATTTTGAATGTGTACGCTATCCATACATGTTATCCGGGGATACGGTACCCTTTCTAACCTTTGTGCAATCACGTGCAATCCATACTGGGCCTAACACCGTCTGAGCCTGCCTCCTGAGACATATATTTTGAATGTGTACGCTATCCATACATGTTATCCGGGGATGCGGTACCCTTTCTAACCTTTGTGCAATCACGTGCAATCCATACTGGGCCTGACACCGTCTGAGCCTGCCTCCTGAGACATATATTTTGAATGTGTACGCTATCCATACATGTTATCCAGGGATACGGTACCCTTTCTAACCTTTGTGCAATCACGTGCAATCCATACTGGGCCTGACACCGTCTGAGCCTGCCTCCTGAGACATATATTTTGAATGTGTATGCTATCCATACATGTTATCCAGGGATACGGTACCCTTTCTAACCTTTGTGCAATCACGTGCAATCCATACTGGGCGTGAGAACGGCTGGCGAGCTGTTAAGCAAGTTACAGCACCTGTCCAGACAAGTACAGGGATTCCCTAGCGAGGAGACTTATTTGATTGTTTTCAATGTTGGGACAGCAATTTTTGGGGAGCACTATACTCTGGAGAATGATAGATGGGGCCCACCATACACTGGAACATTCCAAAGGTGGACATCAGACACTGGAGCAGCATTTACAGGGCCCATTATACACTAGAGCATTAGAAATGGGTCCCATTATGTTTGGAGCATTATTTGGGCCCATAAGACAGTGGAGCTTCATCCATGGGGACCAACATATACTGTAGCATTATGTGGAGCTCATCATATACTGTTTCAAACATTATATGGGACCAATGATTCTGTATGGAGAAATAGATGGGCCTTGTCATGAGATGTAAAAAGTGAAGTATTTTTCATTGTACTATACCGCTATTTCTCTGCAGTATCGGAGCATGATGAGTTGTGGTATGTGTTAAAGGGGCGCTCTTTCGCCCAGGGCACATGAAAACCTGCAGCCAGCCCTCCCCCCCACAACTTTAGCCAAATAACCCCCATTTTTCAGTGCGTAACTTGTATTATGAAGTTAATTAAGGTTGACAAGCTTAAGTAAGAAGAATTGATGCTTTTGGCATTCAAATGGGCACTGTAGGTGTGTTTCCTGTCCTCCTCTCACTGCTGACTTTTATTCCCCATTGACTTACATTGGGTCTCGTGTTTCGGGACGACCCCGACTTTTCCCTATAATCGGACGATCTTGCTCGACCCGACTTTTGGAAAAGTCGGGTTTCACTTTAACGAAACGTGACCCTAAAAAACCAAAAGTCGCTCAACTCTAATCAGCACATGAAAAGGCATCACCTGTTCATGTGGAGAAAGGCTCAAGATGTCCTAATGCAATACTTATATCTAGTAGTGCATTGTCATCATCACTTACTGCTTTGTATACACTTCTTCACTACCTCTATTGCATTATCTGTTCTCCTTTTGTGTGGAAAGAAACATGCTTTCAATTGTGAAATTGCAAGGAAAATTGTATTCCCATACATTCAAGGTCCCAACAATTGATGCCAAACTACCTGGATTATACTGCCTTTGGCAAAAAAATTGTGTGTGCTCAGGCACAATGGAAGATATCTAACCATCTATGGTTTAGGTACAATATGCAACATTCTTTTAACACAAAAAATGTATTGTATTATGTTTACTACTTTTTCCACACAAAAAAACTTATCTTATTTCTAATTTTTTATAAAATTAAATATTATGTTTACCTCATCTAGGTTAAATTTCCTCTGTAGCAACCTGATCAGGATTGTAAAAAAAGGTAAAATTGTCAAAAATTATTCAACCAAAATGTTTTGAACTTCGTGACTTGAAACGCATTGGTTGTTATGGGGACCCCATCCGTCCTTTCCTTTGTTCATTTGTATTTTTGATACATACATTTTAATATGTCTTGAATTAAAGAATTGATTTTATTGAATTACACACTGGAGATTTTTTTTCCTCTTCCATTTTTCATTGTGAACCACTCCTCTGATCAAGGTGGCTCCGTGCGTGCTCAATCAGAGAAACCTGCAGAAGACTAGTGAGCTGACTATTTTCCTTTTCCCCTTTACCTATGCTATGAACTTCATAAATGTCATAGAAAAAATTAAAGTCTCCTAAGATCCCTTACACAGTTCCAGGGAGGGGTCACTAATTAAAAGTCCTTTTGAAGCCCAGACTCCCAGGAGTGGACAGGTAATTAAGAATGATGTATTTGTTGGGAATGGACATGGAGTCTGGGGTTTTGTTTGATTATGGAAGGAGCAGTAGGCTCATCTCCAGGATGAGCTGCTAGGATGAAAGAACTTCCCACAGACTTTTTGTTTCCAATGTGCAGATATGAATATTGGGTTTGTATAGATTCAGTATTGATGGGACATACATTTTCAACTTCAGGACTAATCATGAAAGAAAATGCATACTTTTTCAAAACTATGACATGTGCTTATAAGCCTCAAATCAGTAGTGGCCAGATCACTGACAACAGCCATGACATGATTCCAATCTATGAAAAGGTAAAATCCCCATAAAAAATATGATGGTGATATCGAGAGTGGAAATATTGTGAATCTTGGGAATATCATAATTTTCAGAAACTGAAGCCACATTGCATGACTAGCACTGTTGTGAGTTATCAAGAGGAGGTGTGTGGTGTAAGGTAGCACTCACTGAGTGTATTGGGAACACTCACTTGGCAGCAGATTAACCAGGTCCAGCACAGGTTTTTCAACATAAACAGTCCATGCGGTTTATTAATCAGCATAAACCATATACTGCAACAGGCTTATATCCAGCAACAGAAAGTTCATGATAGAGCTTCGCTCTCTCAGACCTGTGGTAACACAGGTTGTGCAATGTCCAGCAATCAGGCTCTATAGCCTCACAGTTATTTCCCCCTGTCCGGGGTTACCTCTTAGCTGCTTCCCATTCAGGATGTCCGTTCTCTCCTGGGGACTGTCCCACACACACACAGGCCAAAATACAGATGCCTCCCTGCCTACGCACGTGATCTTCAGGAAGGCAGCACCTTTTACAGCACGTCGGCCTTCCGGGACCTTCCACACAGACCAATCAGATCCAGGCACTCTCCCTCATGTGACCTACCCTGATCACCTTATATGGTCCGTAACCACGCCCACCAGATCACATGGCTATGACCTCATTGCAGGTCCTATTTCAGACACCCAGCCATACACACATATACAGGCTTACTATGGGCTTTTAGAAACATGCCCCTGGGTGAGTTTGTAGGTGACTGGTCCCACCCGTCTCACCAGCCACCTCGAAGCTCTCCCTGATACACTGTAACAAAAACCTCAGCAGTACCTCTGCTGATCAGCACATTCTAGCTTCCATCCCAGGGCCACCCACCCTGGGATACATAACGGTCATTTACCATCCTATCTCCATTACCACAATGGATATGCCTGTGTGCATGACCCATACAGGGCCCCCTAGATATCACAGTGGTCACTGCACCACAGTGGGTATAACTTCGGTGCTAATAAAAGAACAAGGTGAATTATGATCTGTGTTCCAGGCAGAGAGATGCATATTAATGTATACATGATCAACATTCACTAGACGTTTCCAATCAAAGTGCTCTCCTTCACTAATCTCTGAGCCATCTCTGGGACCATCATTTAGTAAGTTTTTTGTTAATCCTATTTATTTTATGGAACAGTATATGCTGTATTGTTTGTCACCTTTGTAAAATCCTTTGTATATTTTTATAAGCACTGTCGATTGTTCTGAATTAAAAAAAATAAAACTTAATAGTAGAGTTGAGCGACTTTGGTCGGATCGGGTTTCATGAAACAAAATTTGTTTCAGATGAAACTGGTCCGACTAGGGCAAAAAAAGTCAGTTTCGTCCGAAACCCGACGCCAATGCATGTCAATGGGAAATAAAAGTCGGCATTGAGCGGATGACATTCATCCACTCAATGCCGACTTTTATTTCCCATTGACTTGCATTGGAGTCGGGTTTCGGACGAGACTCCGACTTTTTTTGCCCTAGTTGGACCAGTTTCATCTGAAACTAATTTTGTTTCATGAAACCAGATCCGACCAAAGTCGCTCAACTCTACTTAATAGTTCTATTCCTTTTGTTCTGTTAATCACACTCCTGAAAGCCATAAGCTACCAGAAACCAGGTGTCCATTCGGCCTATATAAATGATTGGTGGTGGCAGTGAGTAGTTCTTGGGTTAGCATGGAGTTAGCAGTGACCATTCTGGTGTATATATATTTATTCCATGCATTGGAATCAAAGGTTTATAACCATACACTCACTGTTAGTGCTCCAATAACAAGCTTATTAGTAATAGCAGCCACAGCTTCATCTGGTTGTCAGTCAATTTTGTAATTGTCCTAAAGATAGGGGGCAGCAGAGGGCTGTTTATGATAAAAAGAAAACAGCATGGTGGGTTTTATTTATTAGAGGCAACAATTCTGACACTTTGCCCTGCTCTTCCCACTTGCTCCTGAAATCCATATGCTACCAGAAACCAGGTGTCCAATCGTCCTGCATAAATGATTTTTGGTGGTATTGAGTAGTTCTTGGGTTAGCATGGAGTTAGCAGCCATCATTCTGGTGTATATATGTTTATTCCAAGCATTGGAATCAAAGGTTTAAAACCATAAGCTCACTGTTAGTCCTCCAATAACTAGGCTATTAGTAGTAATAGCCACAGCCTCATCTGTTAATCGTCAGTCAATTTTGTAATTGTCCTGATGATAGGGGGCAGCAGAGGGCTGTTTATGACAAAAAGAAAACAGCATGGTGGGTTCATCTATTATATGTGCAAATTCTGGTGCTTTGCTCTGCTCTTCCTACTTGCCCTGGTGCGGTAGCAAGTGGGGTAATAGTTGTGGGGTTGATGTCAGCTGTTTTATGTCCACTGACATCAAGCCCACAGGTTAGTACTGGAGAGGTGTCTATAAGATGCCATCAATACTAACCCCATACTAACCCCATAGTTTATTCTTGATGTGTCTTTATCACAGTAAAGTCTTTTACCCATTTATTTAAAAAAATAAAAAATAAAAATGCAAAGTTGTGCTCAAATGTAAGACAAAAAGATAATCTATCAATGCCCATGTCCCTTATGAACGACAAAAAAAATAATAAAACATCATACATCTCACCGGTTCAATGCGAAGATAATCCAGATCTGTCCCACTATGATTCTGATGACTTGGAGAGCAGTCCCATCAGTGATGGGACTGCTCTCCTTGCCAGCCGGAAAACACTGAGCAGAGCGTGAGAAGCGCTGCCTGCCAGTGACCGGCGGTGACATCATTGACAGCGTGGGAACCACAGTGCTCTGGCCAGCCATAATGATCTTACCGCCTATCAGAGCCAGTAATCTGTGTGACAGTGTGGGATACAATGGATATTCAGGCCCGCCGTTCATCTGAATGGGGTCCTGGTTCAGGTTCAAGTTTGAGTACTGTTCTGGTTCCCATGTAAGCAGGTGGAGGAATGCAGTGACAGACAGAAGGCAGAGCAAGGGTTAACAAATTGAACAGTTTAATTGAACAGGGGGTTAACTCCTCGCAGGGAGAAAAATTGTTTAGGGAAACAATGTGCTGAACAATAAGTGCAGAATTAGATCAGTCTTTTTAGAAATAACTTATTGTGTCCTTTGTGCTCCTCCACGACAGATGATCCCACGAGGAGTTGCATCATGAGCAATGGCTGAAACGATGTCCAAAGGGAGATCCTTTACCCAATGGTCTGTCTTCTGACGGCAGCGGTCGGTGTCCAGTACCTTCTGCTGAGCCCCTAGTCCATGAATACTTGTGGTCGAAGTAAACAAAGCCGCAGTACTCCCAGAGTAAAATGTGAATGGTCGTGAAGCAAGTGGCAGGGAAGGCCGCAATAGTCTGTCCGATACTTGGCTCTGCCTGCTCTGCATTTGCACTGCACTCATAGTCAGTGGGCGCACGGCACCTCTTTATCTGGCAGCTACTGAGCACAAGGCACCTCTCTGAGCAACGGTCCCACTGGAGACGGTGGATACCAACCGGCACAGTCTGTCGCGGCTCTGGTACTCAGGAGACAGAGTGCGCTGCTTGCCTGTCTGCATGCTGCTGCTGGACCAAAACTGACTGCTTCCATGCACACTGCTGCTTTGCCATGCCCCCTGCTTCCGGGTCCAGACATTGGTCTGGTCTCTTATTCTTTCCCTTGGACAACAGAGGAGACAGCCCAGACAGTTCCCAACCCAGCACAGGAGAGGTACCCGCAGCCCGGTCTTCCTCCTTACACCCGAACCAAACTATTTTTAAATGTTCGGCCGAACTCACCGAAATCGAATATCCACAGGTTCACTCATCTGTAAACAGGACTCTATTTACTCAGAACTAGCTCACTAAGATGGACTCAATTGGGACATTTCTAGTCAAATAAACATTGGGTCTACTTCTTCTTACAACCAAAGATGAAATGGTGTCACGTTTTTCTCAACCAAAGACTGACGTGCACTCTCTGAGTCTGATCAAAGTGTGATTACCATAAAAGGACCAGTTTTGTGGAGATGGCTGTATTATGGGTCCGAATGCAATCAGCCAATACATCAGATAGCACCCAGATCTAAGTCATATTGCAAGGTTCATTAAAGGGTCGATATTAACTTGTAGGATTTGCTACTTCCAATTGGTGGTACTAGAGTTCAAGCACTCTTCCATTCTTAGGAGACAATTTGCATATTTAATTTCCCAGAGGAGCATGCAAGGTGTTTATGTCTCCTCATATTGGCATCCCAAACCTGGCATGTCACTTTCCACAAGAAAAAAACTTACCCATTGTATCTTATTTTTTGGGGAAAATATCCAAAAGTGACACCATTCTAAAACTGTACCCCTCAAAGTACTCAAAACCACATTCAAAAGTTTATTAATCCTTCAGGTGCTTCACAGGAAATAAAGCAATGTGGAATGAAAAAATGAACATTTAACTTTTTAGCACAAAAAATTTACTTTATCTCCAAATATTTTATTTTCACAGGGGTAACAGGAGAAAATGGACCCTACATTTGTTGCCCAATTTCTCCTGAGTATGCTGATACCCCAAATGTTTGTAAAATCCACTGTTTGGGCACATTACAGGTCTTGGAAGAGAAGGAGCACCGTTTGACTTTGAAAGCAAAAGAATGACTGTAAAAGAGAGCGGACGCCATGTGTCGTTTGGAGAGCCCTTGATGTGCCTAAACAATGTAAAACCCCAACAAGTGACCCCATTTTGGAAACTTGACCGCTCAAGGAATGTATCAAGATGTGTGTTGAGCACCTTGAACCCCCAGGTACTTTACAGACATTTATAATGTAGAGCTATATATATAAAATCACATTTTACCCAAAAAATGTAATTTTAGTTCCAATTTTTTTATTTTTACAAGGGTAACAGGAGAAAATGAACTCCTAAAATTTCTGCTGAGTACGCTGATATCCCATATGTGGAGGAATACTAATATTTGGGCACACCGCAGGGCTTGAAAGAGGAGCACCATTTGACTTCTGGAACGCAAATATGGCTGGAATCGAGAATGGACACTAAGTTGCGTTTGGAGAGCCGCTAATGTGCTTAAACAGTGGAAACCCCCCACAGGTGACACCATTTTAGAAACTAGACCCCTCAAGGAATATACAGCTCTGGCAAAAATTAAGAGACCACCACATCAAAACCCTGTCATGGGCAGCCCATTCTCCAGACTTGAACCCTATTGAAAACCTCTGGAATGTAATCAAGAGGATGATGGATAGTCACAAGCCATCAAACAAAGAAGAACTGCTTAATTTTTTGTGCTAGAAGTAGTGCGAAAGACTGGTGGCAAGCATGCCAAGATGCATGAAAGCTGTTTTTAAAAATTATGGTTATTCCACAAAATATTGATTTCAGAACTCTTCCTGAGTTAAAACATTAGTATTGTTGATTCTAAATGTTTATGAACTTGTTTTCTTTGCATTATTTGAGGTATGAAAACACTGTTTTTTTTAATTTTTACAACTTTTCTTTGTCAGAAAAAAATGCAACATTTTTTGTTTGGAAATTCAGAGACAAGTTGTCAGAAGTTTATATACTAAAAGAACAATTTACATTTTACTCAAAAATATACCTGTAAAGAGAAAAATCAGACAAACTGAACATTTGAAAGTGGTCTGTTAATTTTTGCCAGAACTGTATATCTATATGTGTGGTGAGCACCTTGAACCCCCAGGTGCTTCCCAGAAGTTTGTAACATTGAGCTGCAAAAATAAAAAATTCACATTTTACACTCAAAAATATACTTTTAGCTCCAATTTTTTTATTTTCAAAAGGGTAACTGGAGAAAATGGATCCCAAAATTTGTTGTGCAATTTCTCCTGAGTATGCTGATACTCCATATGTGGAGGAAAACTACTGCTTCGATGCATGGCAGGGCTCAGAAAGGAAGGAGTAAAGTTTTCAAAAGCAGATTTTGATCAAATTATCTGCAGACATCATGTCTCATTTGGAGAGCCCTTGATGTACCTTAACAGTGAAAAAAAAACACAATTGACCCATTTGTAAACTACACCCCTCAAATATTTCATCCAGGCGAATAGTGAGCATTTTGAACCCACAGGTACTAAATACAATTTGATAACATTAGGTTGTCAAATGGAAAATTTTAATTTTTTCCCCAAAAAATGTTGTTGTAGTTCCAAATTTGTTGCACAATTTGTACCAATCTATACCCCATGTGTGATAAAAGTAAAACCTTCTTCTTGGACACATAGTACAAAATTCTTCTAGCTAATTGATTGCAGAAAAAGACAACGAGTGTTTAGAAAAAAATTTTTTTTAAAGAAAATTTTATTGAAATACAAAAATACATATTAGACAGAGTTTTCCACTATGCAGGATGTCAAGGGGTTAATCCTGAATTAAACAATATAAACAATGAAGAGCTGGCTGAAAAAATATCAGCTGCAAGCATCCTCTTTTATTTTCAATATTGATATATTATGAAGTACAGATTCTCCACTATGCAGAAGTTTTTTTTTATACAAGACAGGGCTTTATAAAAAGTGCCTTAAGTGCTAGTGCAAAAAGTAGAGCTAATCATTATATTAATAAAGGCATCTCAAACCGTCCTCCAGTGCTGGCAAAGAAACCTCATACAAACTGGATAACATAATTTAAACACGCCCATCTAAACGTAAACAGCGATAAATCACTGCCAGTACCAAGACTGTGGCCCAAGTAAAAATGCATAAGAATATGCGGATGCACTGTACTTACAAGTAACATATAATGGAGGATTCCCCAGACCTGCCGCCCCAACGTGCGTTTCACCGCTTCTTCCTCAGGAGGCGTGGCCAATGGCGGCCTCGGTGTTAATATTTATAGGAAATGATGTCATAAATGCTAATAGGCAATCAAGGCCAGATCATGTAACGGCGCATGCGCAGATTCGGAGCCGTCATAAACCTGGGACACTCTCTTGGCGCTCATGGAACGCAAGCAACCAGGTGCCGCTTAGCAACCTAAGTCGCCTACAATTCCCGTCGAACGCACCGAGAGATCCCTGACAGAGCCAGCTCTGGGCATGCGCACCAGACCGCCTAAGATAACTGCACAATACAGATGCCAATAATCTAAAGATAAACGGACTGTTGGAATGTATAAGTGAAACAAATAAATCATAATAGAGAAGTCACAATTATTATCAGCCGCGAACAGCTGATTTTTAAGCTTAATCATGAACATTAAAAAAGACTATAGAGATACAAAAAAAAATTATACATATACGTATAATGTGTAAGTGAAACAAATAAGTCATAATAGAGAAGTCACAATTATTATCAGCCGCGAACAGCTGATTTTTAAGCTTAATCATGAACATTAAAAGAGACTATAGAGATACAAAAAATTATACCTCGTCAAGTCATACTATTTAATACAAAAACATGAAATTTAGTGAAATAATTGAAATATGCTAATATTGTACATATAGGCACAATTTTTAAAACACAAAAATATAAAAAACAATATTTTTGAATATATAACAAGTTTAGTTATTATTTGTGTGTTGCTATATTTTACATCAACAATAAGTGCAAATAGTGACATAACAATCAGTCCGAAATAATTTCCCCTGTTGAAGAAATCCTAGTAAGAAAATTCATTCTTCTCTCTCTCCAAATGATGGGGATTCATCTGCAAGGTCACAAGCATCGAAATGGACATTAAAAAAATTTTTTTTCTGTGAAAGAACAAAAATAGAAATGAGCAATTTAAAAATTAAAAAAGAGAATAAAATAAAAACACCTAAACTAAAATTACCCAGGTACTTTAAAGAAAGGACCCAAACCCATGGCTCTCATTCAAACCTCTAGGGACCATCGAATTAAGTCGATAAATCCACATACTTTCAATTTGCGACAATTTTTTAAACAAATTTCCTCCCCTCATTCCCAACGATACCTGATCAATGGCCATTATCCGAAGGCCACTCGTGTCCGAATTATGACACTTTTTAAAGTGTCGGGGTAGGGTTTTTAATTGTTCTCCCTCCTCAGATTCTTTGGATCTCTCGATATCTCGAATATGTTCTCGTATTCGTATTCGCAGCTCTCTCGTTGTCATCCCAATATATATCTTATTAAAAGGGCATTTAGCCAAGTAAATAACTCCCCTCGAGGAGCAAGTCAAGCACTTTCTAATAGTAAATGTTTTAGTTTGATCCACATTTTGAAATTCTTTTCCTCTTATGGTATTAGTACAAGCTTTGCATTTCCTGCATGGAAAAAAGCCCTGAATATCACCTAAGAAACCTATGTGTTCCTTTTTTGATGAAAAATGACTGTGGACTAATAGGTCTGATAAATTTTTAGACCTTTTAGCAGTAATGCATGGCTTGTTTGATAGAGTCTTGTTTAAACTTGGATCAGTTAGTAAGATCTCCCAATGATTGTAAATAACATTAGAGAATTGCTTCCACTGTTCATTAAAAGGTGTAATCAACCTAACTGTTTTACAGTCTACATCCCGAGCTTCTTTCTCTTTATACAAAAGTTGATTGCGTGACGTATTTTGTGCTCTTTTATAAGCATATCTTATTTGCCTATGACCATAAGCCCTTTCTCGGAATCTAGAGTATAAATCTTTGGACTGTTTTTGAAAGGCTTGTTCCGTGGAGCATATTCTCTTTGCCCTAAGATACTGACTTACCGGAATAGACCGAATAGTCGATTTTACATGAGACGATTCAGCATGAAGAATCAAATTAGTCACTGTTGATTTGCGATAGATATCAGTGAGGATAGATCCATCGTCCTGTACCGTGATGTCTATATCCAAGAAATTGACTTTTCTTCCAAATGTGTACGTTAAATGGATATTTAAATCATTTTTGTTTAATGTCGACATTAACTCGTGGAGTTCATCAACAGAACCATCCCAAACAAACATAACATCATCGATGTACCTTATCCAATCATGGATTTTTTCTATACCGGCAATGGGGGAGCTCTGAAAAATTTCTCTCTCCCAAAAGCCCAAAAATAAATTGGCGTAGGAAGGGGCACAAGCCGCCCCCATTGCCGTACCCTGTAATTGGAGGTACACCTGATGATCAAAAACAAAACAGTTATGTGTTAGGATGAATTCTAGAAGATTCAAAATGAGCCTTGACATTGAAGAATCCAAATTGCTATTATCAAGAAACCATGCAATGGCTTTTAGACCCTGTGTATGGCGGATGGAGGTGTATAAAGCCTCAACATCCGCCGTGACTAGGATCATATCATCTCCAAGGTTCAATTGATCCAATCTCCTTAAGGCCGCAGTAGTGTCAAGGATATGAGAGGGTAGTGAATTAACAATTGGTTTTAAATAGTGGTCAATAATTTGACAAACCAATTCACTCAAGCCCTCATTACCCGAGACTATAGGGCGACCGGGGGGATCTAATACATTCTTATGGACCTTGGGGATGAGATAAAATGCAGGTAGCTTGGGTTTCAAGTTTTCAATGGTTTCTAACAATTTTTTCGGAATTAATCCTTCTTCCCAAGCTTCCATCATAATATCAACTAGCTCCCTTTGATATTGCACTAGTGGAATATGCGTTAGTTTCTGATAACAATTGGAATCCGTAAGCAGCTTATGGGCCTGTCGGACGTACATATCGCGAGGCCAGATAACTAAATTGCCCCCTTTATCGGCCCTTTTAAATATCACATCGTCCCAATTTTGCATTTCTTTTATAATATCTCTTTCTTTCTTACTACTAGGACTAGAGTAAAAGTCATTTTTTATTTTTTCAATATCTCTTGTAACCAGTTTTACAAAGACATCAACAGATGGACAGGTATTAATGCTGGGAAATTTTTTTGATTTATTAAACAAGTGAGAAGGAAATGAACTCACCACTTTAGATTCCTGGTTTTCCTCAGCCAATGATTCAAGAATTGCAATAGCCTCCTTCTCCTCCTCCGTTTCCAGCGGTAACCCCAAATTCTTTTTTTCATGGAATCTCTTCAAGATTAACTTTCTTGCAAAGAGATGAACGTCCTTTATGGCTGTGAATGTGTCTAAAGGTTGTGGAGGAGAAAAGGATAAACCTTTATCCAACAAATCAACCTGTTCATGTGATAATATACGAGAAGACAGATTGATTACCTTAGGGTGATCATTCCTCCTCTTTGAATTCTGCCAAGAGGTACTTCTATCTCTTGCCCCAAACCTAGTTTTCATCGGTTTGGGATTAAATCGTTCGGTCTCATAACTTGGGGTAACAGCGCTGGAAACAGAGGATGCAGAAGATACCGAAGGACTTCGAGATGCAGGATATTTATTTTTACCTGAAACTCTATTTTGCCAACGATAGACTTTTTTTTTATCATAATCCTGTAAATCTCTCTGCAGCTTTTTTAATTTTGCTGTACTAATTTGCTGCTCCCATTTTTCTAAATCCTGGTTCACATTGAAGAGGAACTTACCAAATTGTTCCCCATTCATTGTAGCAGTCAAATCTTTTTGTAGCTGATTGAGTTCATTGTCAATCTCATCTAATATAGAGATATTTTTTATATTTATTATCTCCATAAACGACAGAGAACAGGTGGAGGAAGCTGCTTCCCATCTTGACATAAGATCCGCATCATTCAGATCAAATGTGGGATACAACTGTATTCTTAAACCACGAGGTACAATTTTTTGTTTAATGTAATTATCCAAAGAGGCTTTAGTCCACCATATCCGGGTTTTTTTATGTACAAGATTTTTATATTTCAACATGAGATCCTTAGAGTCACCATGGGTAAGATTAAAATTAGTGGAAACACTCTGTTTGAATAAATCTGACGCTTTATCCTGCCAAGCCTTTTCCTTGGCCTTGAAATCCATATCCAGGGATCAAGAACTGTTATAAAACAGAATACAATATTATCAAAAATTCCCAAAGGAAAATTATGGATGCAACCAAATCACTTCTATAACTCTAGATACGATACGATAGTACAAAATTCTTCTAGCTAATTGATAGCAGAAAAAGACGAGTGTTTAGAAAAAAATTTTTTTTAAAGAAAATTTTATTGAAATACAAAAATACATATTAGACAGAGTTTCCCACTATGCAGGATGTCAAGGGGTTAATCCTGAATTAAACAATATAAACAATGAAGAGCTGGCTGAAAAAATATCAGCTGAAAGCATCCACTTTTATTTTCAATATTGATATATTATGAAGTACAGATTCTCCACTATGCAGAAGTTTTTTTTTATACAAGACAGGGGTTTATAAAAAGTGCCTTAAGTGCTAGTGCAAAAAGTAGAGCTAATCATTATATTAATAAAGGCATCTCAAACCGTCCTCCAGTGCTGGCAAAGAAACCCCATACAAACTGGATAATATAATTTAAACACGCCCATCTAAACGTAAACAGCGATAAATCACTGCCAGTACCAAGACTGTGGCCCAAGTAAAAATGCATAAGAATATGCGGATGCACTGTACTTACAAGTAACATATAATGGAGGATTCCCCAGACCTGCCGCCCCAACGCGCGTTTCACCGCTTCTTCCTCAGGAGGCGTGGCCAATGGCGGCCTCGGTGTTAATATTTATATTGAAACCCAAGCTACCTGCATTTTATCTCATCCCCAAGGTCCATAAGAATGTATTAGATCCCCCCGGTTGCCCTATAGTCTCGGGTAATGAGGGCTTGAGTGAATTGGTTTGTCAAATTATTGACCACTATTTAAAACCAATTGTTAATTCACTACCCTCTCATATCCTTGACACTACTGCGGCCTTAAGGAGATTGGATCAATTGAACCTTGGAGATGATATGATCCTAGTCACGGCGGATGTTGAGGCTTCATACACCTCCATCCGCCATACACAGGGTCTAAAAGACATTGCATGGTTTCTTGATAATAGCAATTTGGATTCTTCAATGTCAAGGCTCATTTTGAATCTTCTAGAATTCATCCTAACACATAACTGTTTTGTTTTTGATCATCAGGTGTACCTCCAATTACAGGGTACGGCAATGGGGGCGGCTTGTGCCCCTTCCTATGCCAATTTATTTTTGGGCTTTTGGGAGAGAGAAATTTTTCAGAGCTCCCCCATTGCCGGTATAGAAAAAATCCATGATTGGATAAGGTACATCGATGATGTTATGTTTGTTTGGGATGGTTCTGTTGATGAACTCCACGAGTTAATGTCGACATTAAACAAAAATGATTTAAATATCCATTTAACGTACACATTTGGAAGAAAAGTCAATTTCTTGGATATAGACATCACGGTACAGGACGATGGATCTATCCTCACTGATATCTATCGCAAATCAACAGTGACTAATTTGATTCTTCATGCTGAATCGTCTCATGTAAAATCGACTATTCGGTCTATTCCGGTAAGTCAGTATCTTAGGGCAAAGAGAATATGCTCCACGGAACAAGCCTTTCAAAAACAGTCCAAAGATTTATACTCTAGATTCCGAGAAAGGGCTTATGGTCATAGGCAAATAAGATATGCTTATAAAAGAGCACAAAATACGTCACGCAATCAACTTTTGTATAAAGAGAAAGAAGCTCGGGATGTAGACTGTAAAACAGTTAGGTTGATTACACCTTTTAATGAACAGTGGAAGCAATTCTCTAATGTTATTTACAATCATTGGGAGATCTTACTAACTGATCCAATTTTAAACAAGACTCTATCAAACAAGCCATGCATTACTGCTAAAAGGTCTAAAAATTTATTAGACCTATTAGTCCACAGTCATTTTTCATCAAAAAAGGAACACAGAGGTTTCTTAGGTGATATTCAGGGCTTTTTTCCATGCAGGAAATGCAAAGCTTGTACTAATACCATAAGAGGAAAAGAATTTCAAAATGTGGATCAAACTAAAACATTTACTATTAGAAAGTGCTTGACTTGCTCCTCGAGGGGAGTTATTTACTTGGCTAAATGCTCTTGTAATAAGATATATATTGGGATGACAACGAGAGAGCTGCGAATACGAAAACGAGAACATATTCGAGATATCGAGAGATCCAAAGAATCTGAGGAGGGAGAACAATTAAAAACCCTGCCCCGACACTTTAAAAAGTGTCATAATTTGGACACGAGTGGCCTTCGGATAATGGCCATTGATCAGGTATCGTTGGGAATGAGGGGAGGAAATTTGTTTAAAAAATTGTCTCAAATTGAAAGTATGTGGATTTATCGACTTAATTCGATGGTCCCTAGAGGTTTGAATGAGAGCCATGGGTTTGGGTCCTTTCTTTAAAGTACCTGGGTAATTTTAGTTTAGGTGTTTTTATTTTATTCTCTTTTTTAATTTTTAAATTGCTCATTTCTATTTTTGTTCTTTCACAGAAAATTTTTTTTTTAATGTCCATTTCGATGCTTGTGACCTTGCAGATGAATCCCCATCATTTGGAGAGAGAGAAGAATGAATTTTCTTACTAGGATTTCTTCAACAGGGGAAATTATTTCGGACTGATTGTTATGTCACTATTTGCACTTATTGTTGATGTAAAATATAGCAACACACAAATAATAACTAAACTTGTTATATATTCAAAAATATTGTTTTTTATATTTTTGTGTTTTAAAAATTGTGCCTATATGTACAATATTAGCATATTTCAATTATTTCACTAAATTTCATGTTTTTGTATTAAGTAGTATGACTTGACGAGGTATAATTTTTTGTATCTCTATAGTCTCTTTTAATGTTCATGATTAAGCTTAAAAATCAGCTTTTCGCGGCTGATAATAATTGTGACTTCTCTATTATGATTTATTTGTTTCACTTATACATTCCAACAGTCCGTTTATCTTTAGATTATTGGCATCTGTATTGTGCAGTTATCTTAGGCGGTCTGGTGCGCATGCCCAGAGCTGGCTCTGTCAGGGATCTCTCGGTGCGTTCGACGGGAATTGTAGGCGACTTAGGTTGCTAAGCGGCACCTGGTTGCTTGCGTTCCATGAGCGCCAAGAGAGTGTCCCAGGTTTATGACGGCTCCGAATCTGCGCATGCGCCGTTACATGATCAGGCCTTGATTGCCTATTAGCATTTATGACATCATTTCCTATAAATATTAACACCGAGGCCGCCATTGGCCACGCCTCCTGAGGAAGAAGCGGTGAAACGCGCGTTGGGGCGGCAGGTCTGGGGAATCCCCCATTATATGTTACTTGTAAGTACAGTGCATCCGCATATTCTTATGCATTTTTACTTGGGCCACAGTCTTGGTACTGGCAGTGATTTATCGCTGTTTACGTTTAGATGGGCGTGTTTAAATTATATTATCCAGTTTGTATGGGGTTTCTTTGCCAGCACTGGAGGACGGTTTGAGATGCCTTTATTAATATAATGATTAGCTCTACTTTTTGCACTAGCACTTAAGGCACTTTTTATAAAGCCCTGTCTTGTATAAAAAAAAAACTTCTGCATAGTGGAGAATCTGTACTTCATAATATATCAATATTGAAAATAAAAGAGGATGCTTGCAGCTGATATTTTTTCAGCCAGCTCTTCATTGTTTATATTGTTTAATTCAGGATTAACCCCTTGACATCCTGCATAGTGGGAAACTCTGTCTAATATGTATTTTTGTATTTCAATAAAATTTTCTTTAAAAAAAATTTTTTTCTAAACACTCGTTGTCTTTTTCTGCTATCAATTAGCTAGAAGAATTTTGTACTATAGTATCGTATCTAGAGTTATAGAAGTGATTTGGTTGCATCCATAATTTTCCTTTGGGAATTTTTGATAATTCTTGGACACATGTCAGGGCTAGGAAAGGAAAGAGCGCTATTTGCCTGGGATATATTGTGAATGCCATGTTGCATGTGAAGAGCCCCTGACATATGAAAACAGCAGAAACCCCCACAAGTGACCCCATTTTGGAAACTAGACCCTTCAAGGAATTCTACAACATTGAGATATGAAAATATGACATTTTAGTGGTGAAAATGTATTTTTTGTATTTGCTGCAATTTTTTCAAGTACGCAAGGGTTAATAGGTGAAACTAGACTCCACAATTTATTGCACAATTTCTCCCGAATGCGGTGTTGCCACATACAGTTAGGTCCATATATATTTGGACAGACAACATTTACTAATTTTGGTTCTAGACATTACCACAATGAATTTTAAACAAAACAATTCAGATGAAGTTGAAGTTCAGACTTTCAGCTTTCATTTAAGGGTATCCACATTAAAATTGGATGAAGGATTTAGGAGTTTCAGCTCCTTAACATGTGCCACCCTGTTTTTAAAGGGACCAAAAGTAATTGGACAATTGACTCCAAGGCTATTTCATGGACAGGTGTGGGCAATCCCTTCGTTATGTCATTCTCAATTAAGCAGATAAAAGACCTGGAGTTGATTTGAGGTGTGGTGCTTGCATTTGGAAGCTTTTGCTGTGAAGGAAACACGCGGTCAAAGGAGCTCTCCATGAAGGTGAAACAAGCCATCCTTAAGCTGCAAAAACAGAAAAAACCCATCTGAGAAATTGCTACAACATTAGGAGTGGCAAAATCTACAGTTTGGTACATCCTGAGAAAGAAAGCACTGGTGAACTCATCAATGGTAATGTCTAGAACCAAAATTAGAAAAATGTTGTCTCTGTCCAAATATATATGGACCTAACTGTATGTTGTCAGAAATTGTTGTTAGGCCACACATAATAGCTGAGAAGAGGAGCCCTGTTTGGCTTTGGGAGTACAGATTTTGCTAGAATAGTTTGCAAGCGACATTTGCAAAGCATGGTAGGTGCCAGAACAGCAGAAAAAAAACAAAAGTGACATCATTGTAGAAACTGCACCTCTTAATAAATTCATCTACAGTTGCAGTTACTATTTTGCAGCATCCAAGCCAGGCTTTTTTTCTGGAGAATTGCAAATCTGCCAGCCGAGTATCCATACATTGCATCCTCATACAGTGTAAAGCCCCCATATACTGTAGCACCCCTATACATTGTGCCTCATCCCCTCTTTTGCCAAGGCGCCTTCTTCATCCCAGCCTCCTCTCACGGCAAAATATGATCACCCCTGACCATTTTATCATAAGATAAATATCACACAAAAGAAACAATAAAATTCAAACCCTGTTTTCTTCTCCCATGAATGACATACACGTCTGATAAAACAAGGTCCGGCCACAAGAAGGAACGACCCAACTGGAATGCCTTAATCATCCACAGCCTATAGCATCAACTGGTTTCAAATTTTTGGAAAAGTGAGCTCTAACCGTTCACTTCTTTGCAGAGCTGAGCCACAGAACTTGCAGAACAGTTGACCTAGAATTCAGCCAACACTGAAACATGGCTTCCGGGAGGACGACATAACTGGCCTCACTTCTTCTCCTTTAATGAGGCCAGCTGCGCAGTGGGGGAAAAGGGATGATCACACATCCAGGGATGGTCCAGATACGTATCCTTCCCCTTTTCTACTTCTGGAACCTCAGTCCTGGTTACCACAAAGTTCATCGAGTTTTGGTAGGTGAACAAGAAGTTCAGAATGGCCATCTGGGGAACTGCAGCTGCAGGACTCTCAGTTGGATCGACCCAATCAGGGGTTTCTATTGTGGATGTTTGAGTTCCTACACTGACTTTGACTGGTGGTTTGGGCAAGTCTGATACCCAAATCATGAGGTGTGTGGGCAGCGGTGGGAGTCGCCGCTGAAGTCGGCTTCCTCCTCTTACCGAGCAACCTGCTCGGCAGCAGTTGGACATGTAACACCCACCACATACCACCCGGGGACGGGAACAAGCAGAGGAGCATGAGTAGGCAGAGGAATGGCTTCTTCCTCCTCCATCTCCCCTTTGGCTTCTTGTATAGGGGTGGACATCCCAGGGGAAGTACACCAACCTTTCATAGGTGCGTGTACATTTGGCTCCAGTAGATGAGATGGACTTTGTGCTGGAAGAGGCCCAACACAGAGTGGCCTCGCAGTGGTGGTCGCACCAATGACATGGCCGACACCTCAGCTGTCACTCCTCTCGACTCCACCTCTAGACACGCCCACTGATCTCATCATCTTTTACTAGGTCAGGGCATCTCTCTTCCTGGTTCACTCCTTCTGTGCTGCTCCAACTTTTCTGGGATAAATCCTGAATCCGGAACAGCTCTTGGAGGCTTTTTCTCTAGTGGTCCAGGCATACAATTTTCACATCATTGGATGCTGAACACTCCCATGATGGGCCGGATCTTCCTACTTCGGACCCCACGTAGTCACCATCTTGAGACTCACATTTCCTTCCACCATCTTGGAATCGAGCCACCATTATGACGTTCAAGTCGCTGTCCGACAGCTTATTCTCCTTTAAGGTAGTTAACTCTTCATTCACTGTTTTTTCTTTGTCCTTGCTTTCTTCGGTTTCCTCACTTTCTTTATTTTCTTCATCTTCCAGGGTCTGACCCTGCTCACAGTGCCACTTGATGTGGGGCTGGACACACGTGTCAGTGGGTTTTGATTGACCTGCATCCCCACTTCTAAACAGATGTCTGGGTGGAGTGTGTGGTGTGGTGGAACATGCTCCTTACTCACTTTTGCTTCAGGAGTCCTTGTTACATCCCGGTCCATGGTACCAGTTCCGGCTACAAACAAGACTGAAGACCTTAGTTTCAGGTCCAACAATATTGTGCAATTCATTTACACATGGCTATAGCATACAGATTAAGACAAAGTCTCTTTTTAGTGATGTTCCCTTGGTTTTGTGATATGTCAGTCCTTGTTCCCATCCTATCTTAAGACCCACCATCTTCACCTCACTGCGACCTGGTTGACATCTTCATAAGGGAGCCAGAGATATCACTCGCTGTACCTCTTCCTGACCTTAGGTCCAAGACTGTCCCCACATCCAGACCAGACCGAATCTATGTCCTCATTCTGATAAGAAACTTATACTGACTGGTCCTCTTTGCTTCTGCTGCACTAGAACCTGCTAACTCTGGTTTTGCTTAGCCTTGCTCTCCACTCCACTCAAAAATTACACTTGAACTAGATTGAGTCTTAGACCCTTACTAGACTGTCTTTGACTGTAACATGGTAAACATTTTCTATAAAACCTCATCTAACCCCTCCCAGACTGTGGGCTAATCCCAAATCTATTAAAAATGAAATCTATAGTGTAGTGCAAACTGTATCCCTATCTAGTGTATGCAGTATGGTTTCAGTAGTGGACAGACCTCCCGCATTCCCAAGGAACTGAAAATACAACATCGGCGATAGGGATAAAATATAACATTACTTTTTATCACATAAATAACATTTACTCAAGTCCTCTGATTGTTGCAGCAAATCACAGCATGAAGTTGTTTTCCCTCTGGTGAAGAGCTGATGTCTCCTCTTCCTGTCTCAGTGCAAACTATGGGGTGACCTGTGCTGGATCCAGGTGGGTGTGGGGATTCTTCAAATGAATAGATGCTGCTTAGCATTATCTAGAAGAAGCCGAGAAAACAGGCAATAAAGCTATGGTGTTCGGATCCATACTTTGATTACATCCAGTTGGCTAACAGCTGATCAGTGCCTGTGCTAGGTATGGGGCTGAAACTGATCTGATATTATTTATTTTAAGGAAGTAGTGAGAAACCCATTTTAAGTGATTTATAACAAAGAATATCTCTGAACAACTCAAAGAGAGACAAACACATGTATAGAAATATATCTATGTATGGTGTAGATCTTGACACTTCAGGACAGTGGAAAGAAAAGCTTTCATCAAAACAACATCTTCACTCAGTGAAAAGAAGTCCTATGAGAAAAGGCAGCAGAGGAAGAGCTTGGCTTGTGAGTTGCAGGAAGGCCCTGGAGCAGCAGAGGTGAAAATAACACATGTTAAGACACATTTTACTACATGTACAAAGAAGAGCCTTCCTTTAGTTGTTTTTCAGTTACATGAGAATTAATTAGACATTTGAAAGTCTAAGACTTTAGCTTCTGTTTATAGAATAGTTCCAGCAATAGACATGATTTACAGTGGGGATGGAAAGTATTCAGACCCCTTCAATTTTTCACTCTTTGTTTCATTGCAGCCATTTGGTAAATTCAAAAAAGTTCATTTTTGTTCTCATTAATGTACACTCTGCACCCCATCTTGACTGAAAAAAAGCAGAAATGTAGAAGTTTTTGCAAATTTATTAAAAAAGAAAAACTGAAATATCACATTGTCATAAGTATTCAGACCCTTTGCTCAGACACTCATATTTAAGTCACATGCTGTCCATTTCCTTGTGATCCTCCTTGAGATGGTTCTACTCCTTCATTGGAGTCCAGCAGTGTTTAGTAAAACTGATAGGACTTGATTAGTAAAGGAACTCACCTGTCTATATAAGACCTCACAGCTCACAGTGCAGGTCAGACCAAATGAGATTCATGAGGTCAAAGGAACTGGCCAAGGAGTACAGAGAGAGAATTGTGGCAAGGCGCAGATCTGTCCAAGGTTACAGAATAATTTCTGCAGTACTCAAGGTTCCTAAGAGCACAGTGGTCTCCATAATCCTTAAATTGAAGAAGCTTGGGACCACCAGAAGTCTTCCTAGACCTGGCTGTCCAGCCAAACTGAGCAATCATGGGAGAAGAGCCTTAGTGAGAGAGGTAAAGAAGAACCCCAAGATCACTGTGGCTGAGGCCCACAGGTGCAATAGGGGGATGGGAGAAAGTTCCACAAAGTCAACTATCACTGCAGCCCTCTACCAGTCT
Source organism: Dendrobates tinctorius (assembly GCF_039654945.1). Taxonomy (NCBI): domain Eukaryota; kingdom Metazoa; phylum Chordata; class Amphibia; order Anura; family Dendrobatidae; genus Dendrobates; species Dendrobates tinctorius. Next base: position 12,932,261 of record NW_027361898.1, on the reverse strand, counting down.
GGCCTTTATGAATATGCAAATAAAGTCCGTGGAGCCTCATTCAAGAGTCTCAAACACGGGGCTAGCCAGATCTTCCTCCAGGGAAAGACCCAGCCAAGGTGTGGCTCCTTTCGGAAACCACCATTACCACCATATTAAGTGGCCCTTTAAGTCAATATCCAGCTCTTTACGGGTTTACAGATATGACAAGGGAAATACCAAGGCCAGGTATCCATCCACTGACAGCTGTTTTGGGGTGTTGCCCCTTATCAGTGTGGAGTAGGATTTTGGCTAGGTGGGAGCAATGCCTAGTAGACAAACATCACAAAACAATCACTGACCTCAATCCTACTCCACACTGATGAGGGGCAACACCCCGAATCAGCTGTCTGTGGATGGATACCTGGCCTTGGTATTTCCCTTGTCATATCTGTAAACTCGTAAAGAGCTGGATATTGACTTAAAGGGCCACTTAATATGGTGGTAATGGTGGTTTCTGAAAGGAGCCACACCTTGGCTGGGTCTTTCCCTGGAGGAAGATCTGGCTAGTCCCTTGTTTGAGACACTTAAAAGAGGCTCCACGGACTTTATTTGCATATTCGTAATTCCCAGGGAGCAATGCACCTAGGATTTCACTGATTGAGCGCCTTTGCCGGCTGCCGCAGTGTTTTCTTTGACTGGTCTCCTTGAGGTCAGTGATTGTTTTGTGAGTCTGGCCTTTATGGCAGAGAGGCCAGATGGAAGCCTCTCCACAGTGCAAGACATATGAAAGTCCGCATAGAGTTTGCTAAAAAAAAATATAAAAGACTACCAAACTATGAGAAATAAGATTCTCTGGTCTAATGAGATGAAGATAGAACTTTTTGGTGATAATTCTAAGCGGTATGTGTGGAGAAAACCAGACACTTCTCATCACCTGCCCAATACAATACCAACAGTGAAACATGGTGGTGGCAGTGTATGGGGTGTACCAAGATTACATGATGCCCTGCTCTCCTTTCTAATGTTGGTGTTATAATGTTAGTATGTTGTATATATGTATAATGTATGTATAGCTAGGGAGATTGCAGTAGATAAGTAAGTCCACTAGATGGGGCCACATTAGTAGTAAATAGTTAACATAGGAGGGACCAACCGTGGATAAGCCAGCAAATTCCTGGCATTTTAGTCAGTAGGGCCTGAAAGCCCGGACAGGGTGGGTGGACCCCGTAAAAATTAATCAAGGAGCCCAGCTCATCCAGGGCTTAAGAGTAGTGGGACACCGGAAAAGGGAAGGAATGCAGGACAGCTACGTCATGAAGACCGTCGGCTACATAGGCAGACAACTGTCTGGGGTGAAACGGAGGAGAAGTTGGAAGGAGAAGAAGATCTGCTGCCCAGCAATGAAAGTTACAGACAAGCAGTGGTGGCAATTCTGTACAAAGCAACCACAAATCATCCGGATATCACAGCAACAGTTGGAATTCTCTGCAACGTGCAAGCAAGCCATGCCAAAGAGACTGGAATGCAATTAACAGAATTCTTCAATATCTTAAAGAAGCTCAAAGGCTAAATCTTAAGATATCTGCATCATGAGATCTCATTTTCAGAGGTTATGTGGATACAGATTGGGCTAGAGATTCAAGTGATTGGAAATCACCAAGTGGTTACTTGTTCAAGTTTGGAGAAAATTCAATTTCTTGGTCCATCAGAAAACAAGTGTCAGTTGCACTATCTTCTACAGAAGCAGAATATATGTCTGCTGCTTATGCAAGTCAAGAAGTAATTTGGTTGAAACAATTTTTGGAAGATTTTGGCAAGCCATTAGCTCAGCCAACAGTTATCGATGAGGACAACCAAGGATGCAACAAACTTTCCAGCAGTGAGAAGATTAGTGTAAGGACTAAGCACATTGATGTGAAACATCACCACTTACATGACTTAGTGGAACGTGGTGTACTCGAGTTTGTTTATTGCGAGTCTGGCAAGATGAGATCTGATGGTATTAAAAAGCTTTTATCAAGAGCCAAGTTTGTGGACTTCAGAACCTCTGTTGGACTAACAGGATGAGTAGTTGTTGAGTGGGGGTTTTGGAATATGTTTGGTGCAACATCTCCATTCCTGTCTGAGTGTTTAGTTGTCACATTTGTATGCTGTTCATAAAGTTAGAACAAAAAAAACTCCCAGAGGCTCACACAAGGAGAGCATGTGACTGTATTTCCTGTTTTTCTGTGTCTGTGTATGAGAGAAGCAGCCTGCTGCAGATGCTGCACAGATAGAGACACACAATTGATTTATTCCTGATTTATTGAGCATATTGTTCCTGAATAAAGTAGCTCTGTTGTCACATGCTTGGAGAGTATCCTGAATAATCCGCTGCCAACAATATGTCTTTCATGGCCCAGATAGTGTGATGTTGGAGTGACAGGTCAGAAGAGAAGTGCAGTGAATATTCATTTTTTAACCTTTTTCTATCCCTATAAGGTTCAGCTAAATGTCAGCTAGCAGGCTGCCATTTTGTTGAATGTACACAAAGAGAATTGCAAAAAGATTAGCATTCTATAGAATAAGATTTTTTGTAAAAGTCAAGAAGAATTCAATTCCTCTTGAATAAATTCACTCATCTCTAATGCTTGTCTTCAGGCCAATGACTAGGCTTTCTATCTTTGGTAAGGCTCTCTGAAAAAAATGTACACTCTATCCTGAGTAGCCCATTTCCTCTCCAGAGAATACATTTTTCTTCCTAGAACAACAGAGCTTAATATCCTGTTAACAAAGCATACAAAAACACATAAATGACAAGTAGTATGTACAAATATGTTTCACTGGGCACGTACTCACTAGGGCATGCATAAAATTGGACTAATCTGCATTTGTTCAAAATGTGTTGACGCAGTCAATTTTACCATGATGCAAGAAGAAAAACATGAGATTAACCCTGAACTGAAAGATCTGTATGGTAAATACATTGCTCTTTACCATATTGTTCCTTGTAACTCCCATGCATGTGGCTTCTGAACACCCTCTTGGGAGGCATTGCTGTCAAACATGATTTTTTCATCTAGTCTATAATTGGAAGAGACTTTGAAATGAGCAACATTGATTGACAGCTTTGCTTCTCCAGAACCTCTGGAGCAGGTAATGTCAATAATCACAGCCATAGGAACTACTTTTTGATATCACTAATTTTATTTATACAGAACGTGTTATTAATGATTTTAATTGTAACCCTTCCAATAATCTTAGGATATGGAACTATATATAGTATTTTATCATATGCTTGAAAACATGAACATTAGATAAGACAATAGAGTAATAGTTACAGGACAACATCATACAAAACCCCACAATTACTGATTAAGGTAAGCGAATCATCCGAAATTTCAATTTGACAGATAAACTTTAATGTAGTTGTGAGAATCAAACAATACTGAATCGGTTCACCATCAAAAGTATACCAAAATCTCCAAGTGCTCCAAAAAAGACAATCTGAGGTCTTAATTCAACCCACTTCAAGCTTTTTAAATCAAAGACAACCTTAGTATTGCCTACCGAGCCTGCCCATTGCAATAGAATGGTCTGCCATTAACAGAAAATAATTCCCATAAAGATCCTTGGACTAACTTCCTTGATAAGACTTTTCAGGTGCTTTAGAAGCAACTATATCAACAGCATCTGCAGCTTCTGGAAGCAGATTCTGCAGCTGAATAATTTGAATCTTTTGGTGGAATATTGGCGCTGCTATATATTGCCGATGCCACAAGCCTACTCGTGTGATGATATTGTATCATCACAGTAGTGACAATATGATTTGTTTTGTCCACTATACAAATATAATCATAGTAAGCATCAGCATTCATGCCATTTTTCTCAGTTTGAAAATTGTCCCAGGATCCTTTCACCCTATTCTGATTCCACCTCTACATTTTCCCTGACTCTGAGTATCACCATCTCTATGGCTGAAAGTACCTTCATTACTACATCCACCATGGCTATCGATACACCCTAACAAGGTGGCTGCCTGTGTTACTGCTATTTTCACCAACATTTGAGCATGTGTGTCATGTCCTCTCCCACCTTTGTCTCATCCCAGTGCAAACCTCCAAAGAATCATCTGGGCAAATCTGCTGTGAAATATTTTCCTTAACACTTTTAGGAGACTGCACTTCAGACTTCATTGTGGACACTGAAAACAGAGATGTAATTTATGAAATTGAATGTCCGCAATCGAAAGGGATGACTATTATGGTGGCCGAGAAAGTGGTAAGTGCAGAACGGTGTCAGTGTGAGAGGTAAGTTAGGGGTGAGTGATTTACCATATAGTTGGATGTTTTGCCCCCAGTGGCTTGCTGAAAGCAAAGGAGAAGGACAATTGCATACTAAGTTTGCTTTTTTCAGCTCCCACATTTTTATTATCAGACAACGTGGTATGTGGAATTTTTTAAAATCACATTATCCGCTACACTGAAACTCTTTGTTTTACCGGACATTGTAATGACAAAAGGAGTAATGATGTTGACTATGTGATGTGCCACATTTTATTATTTCACATCCACAATTTTTCTGTTTCAAGCAATTTCCCCCTCCCAAAAAGGAGCTAAAAAAACTACTAGGCCAACACAAAGTTTCAGCAAGCAAAAAATTACAGCAACTGGACGCAGAAATATTGTGATGGTGTTTAGCAAACTACATCAACAATGCAAGTATAACATTTAATGCTGTAGTTGACATGCATACTTTGCTACAGTCAGAGAGTAAAATAACTTTATTCAATACAAATAATTTTATTCAATAGTCTTTGTTATTTCCTTTTTTAAAAAAATTCTGCATTCGCAAAAAGGAGTGACAAAAAATGCTAGTTGAGTGCCCAAACATGATGGCTAATACTACAATAATATTTTTCTTTTATTTCTTATAGTTATTTTTGGATTTAAAGGTAATCTGTCAGCAGGATTGTGCACAGTAACGTACAGTGTCAGGTTGGGATCGTTATACTCGTTATAATGATACCTTGGTTGATGAAATCCGTCTTGTGGTTGTTCTTTAATCTTTATTTTCAGTTTATAGTTAATGATATGCCCATTGTCAGGAACACCGCACTGCACTTGCTCACTGAGCCAGTGCGGGTGTCCTGAGTACAAAGACAGTACTCAAAGATACCTGTGGAGCAGGGCAGCAGCGGTGACGATGTGTGCTTCAGAGTATCAGGACTTGAAGCACATGACTGCTGGGGGCGTGGCCTAAGCTCCACAGATCTAGGAGCTGCAGGGAAACTCCTAGAAAGGTAATTACGGGACAATGTTACCAAGGGGCATAGACAGAGACAGAAACCAGATGAAGCCAGGGTCAAAGCAACAGATAGCAATACAGTACCACGGGGTTTAGACAGAAAGGATAGTCAGGACGTAGCAATAGGTCAGAAAACCAGAACGCGCAATAGATGGTACAATAGGGACAAACTGTAACGGAGTAACGATAGCCAAGCCAGGAGGTCAGAACCGGAGAAGACAGTAGTACCAAAGCGAGAGACGGAGTACAGAGTGAGGGAACAGGCCGGGTCATACACGGGAAGCAAACAAGCAACGCAGAATACATGCACACCAGGGGTCAGACACACCAGAACAACAGTATAGCTGACAGAGAACCCTGGTAAAGAGTGAGTTTAAATACCTCTCCCAGATCCAGAAAGAGGCCACGAGCACTTAACCCTGAGAGTGCAGGGCAAGAACCCTGCTCAAACCATGACAGTACCCCCCTCTTAATGGGGGGCCACTGGACCCCCAGGCTTGTTTGGGTATCTGGCGTGAAAAGCCCGCACCAGACGATCGGCATGCACCGAACTGGCCGGAACATATGACTGATCCTCCAGAGAGTACCCCTTCCAGTGTATCAGATACTGGGGTCTCCGGCGCACCCACCGGGAGTCAACAATGCGCCCTACTTCATACTCCAGCTGCCCCTCTACAAGCACTGGCGGAGCATTTGATGAGGGATCCTCTCTCACCGTCCCCACAGGCTTTAACAGGGACCTGTGGAAGACATTAGAAATTTTAAAGAAGGTGGGCAGCTGCAGTCGGTAGGCTACTGGGTTAACAACCTCCACAACTTTGTATGGGCCAATAAACTTGGGGCCCAGCTTTATAGAAGGTATCTTAAGCTTGATATTGCGGGTGGATAGCCACACCTTCTCCCCTACTGCAAATGCTGGACCTGGCCCCCTCCTCCTGTCAGCAAACCGCTTATAGTTTTCCTGGGTCTTGGAAATATTCCTCTGAACCTCCCTCCAAAGAATTCTAAGACGTTGTGTCACATCCTCAGCACCAGGACAACCTGAATCCATACGGGAAAACTCTCCAAAATGTGGGTTAAAGCCATAGTTGACCTGAAAAAGAGACTTCCCAGTAGACTGACTCACACGACTGTTGAATGCAAACTCTGCCATGGGCAATACCTCACACCAGTCCTCCTGCCTGGAAGAGGCCAAGCATCTCAGAATCTGCTCCAACGATTGGTTTGTGCACTCCGTCTGTCCATTAGACTCTGGGTGGTAGGCAGAGGAGGACAGCGAAATCCCCAGCTTTTTGCAAAAAGCCCTCCAGAACCTGGCTATGAACTGTACCCCTCTGTCTGACACCACATTCATAGGCACTCCATGTAACCTAATTATATGCTGAATAAATAAGTGGGCCAGGGTTTCAGCAGATGGTAACGCGGGGAGAGGTACAAAGTGAGCTTGTTTTGAAAACCTATCCACCACCACCCATATCACCGAGTTGCCCCTGGAAGGAGGAAGATTTGTGATAAAATCCATGGACAAATGTGTCCATGGTCTATCCGGAATTGGCAAAGGCACCAATTCCCCGGCCGGCCGGACCTGAGAACTTTTAGAACGAGCGCACACCCCACATGCAGTCACAAACTTTTTAATATCTGTTACCATAGAGGAACACCAGAAATCCCTCGCAATTGCCCCCCGGGTAGCTGCAATCCCAGGATGAGCACTCAACACAGAATCGTGAAATTCCTGCATAAGTCCGAGACGGAAACTTTCCGGTACAAACAATTTACCCGGGGGTTTACCACCAGTAGCCCGAGCCTGGGCCTCCAAAATCCCTCTCTGTAACTCAGATGAGATTTCGGCCACCACTACTCCTGGCTGAAGAATGGAGGAGGGAGGTTCTGGAGGGGACACCGAATCAAAGCTTCGGGATAAGGCATCAGCCTTGATGTTTTTAGATCCTGGGCGGAATGTGATGGTAAACTGAAAGTGAGAAAAAAAAAGCGCCCACCGAGCCTGTCTGGGGGTCAATCTCTTGGCAGACTCGATATAGGCCAAATTTTTGTGATCAGTGATGACTGTAATGGGATGAACAGACCCCTCCAGGAAATGCCTCCATTCTTCAAAAGCCAACTTTACCGCCAACAACTCTCTATTGCCGACATCGTAATTTCTATCGGCAGAGGAAAATTTTTTAGAGAAGAAGGCGCAAGGCCTCAGGTTAGTAAGGGTAGGAGGGCCCTGAAACAAAACTGCCCCCACCCAAACTTCCGAGGCGTCAACCTCCACGACAAAAGGTCTTGACGGGTCGGGTTGTACCAATACAGGGGCTGAAGAAAAGCACTTTTTTAATGTCATGAAAGAGTTTTTTGCAGCTACAGACCAATTTTTTACATCAGCTCCCTTGAGAGTGAGGTCCGTTAGAGGCTTTACCACCTGCGAAAAACCCTTAATAAATTTCCTATAAAAGTTGGCAAAGCCCAAAAATCGTTGCAACCCTTTCAAGTCATGAGGTTGCACCCACTCCGTAACAGCCTGGACTTTCTTAGGATCCATGCGGAACCCCTCCCCTGACACAATCAACCCCAGAAAGGATACTTCTTGCATGAAAAATGAGCATTTTTCCAGCTTGGCATACAAATGATTCTCCCTCAGTCTCATGAGAACCATCCGCAAATGGTGCAAGTGAGATTGACTGTTCACCGAGTACACCAGAATGTCATCCAAATAGATAACCACAAAACGACCGATTAAATCAGAGAAAATTACATTAATAAAATTCTGAAAAACAGCAGGAGCGTTGGTGAAACCAAAGGGCATAACCAAGTTTTCGAACAGCCCTTCAGTCGTCAGGAATGCTGTTTTCCATTCGTCCCCTTCACGGACTCTTATAAGGTTATATGCCCCACGTAAATCCAGTATAGAGAACCACTTGGCCCCGGTAAGTTGGTTACATAGATAAGAAATTAGGGGGAGAGGGTATGTATTTTTCACAGTAATTTTGTTTAATTCCCGAAAGTCGAGGCACGGCCGCAAACCACCATCTTTTTTCTTAACAAAAAAGAAGCCCGCTGCCACAGGTGAAACAGAAGGCCTAATATGCCCTTTGCGGAGACTCTCAGTAATGTACTCCTTCATGGCTAGACGTTTGGGCCCGGACAAATTGAACAGGCGAGCCTTGGGTAACTTGGCTCCAGGGACTAGATTAATGGCACAATCAAAGGGTCTATGTGGTGGTAGCGCCTCAGCCTCACTTTCAGAAAATACGTCTTCAAAATCTTTCAGGCACTCCGGAATACCTTCCAGATCGACAGACGACACTGACACAGATTTTACTGGGGTGACAAGGGTTGTCAAGTTACAACATAGACCGTTAGCCATACAACCCCACTGAATGATCTCCCCTGTGACCCAGTCAATAGTAGGATTGTGACGTTGAAGCCAAGGCATACCCAGTATCAGTCCAGCCAGCAGATTATTTATGACAAAACATCTTAATTTTTCCACGTGAGTGGAACCCACTTTCAGAGAAAAGGTATCAGTCATGAAACAAATTCCCTCCTGGGTGATAGGAGAAGAATCAATTGCCACGATTTTAACAGGATCATTTAACCTGACTGTCCCTATCTTATGAAAAGTCACAACTTTGGCATCGATCAGATTAATAGAAGAACCACAGTCAACAAAGTCGGTAGTCCCAACCGGGCCGCCTGTAAGTTCCAGTTCCACAGGAAGCAGAATTTTAGTAAGCGAGTAAAAGGGTACCTGGGAGTCTGGGCAACCTCCTTGATTGTTACCCAGACTCAGTCGTTTTCCTGACGGCTTCACTGAAGAAGGGCAAGAAGGACAGTTCCTTCTCCAATGTCCAGCGGATCCACAGTAAAAGTACAATTGGTTGTTTCTTCGGTGTCTCCTCTCTTTTTCCTCCAATGACGTGGCACCAACCTCCATGGGCTCAGGACTAGATGCAGAGTCTCTCAGATTGGACAATAAAGGGGTCTCCTGCAGCATGACCCCTCTTGCCCTCAGCCTACGGTCCATACGGACAGCCTGGATCATAGCGTCCTCCAAAGAATCCGGTGGAGGATGAAGGGCTAGGGCATCTTTCAAACGTTCGGACAGGCCTCTACAGAACAAACCCCGGAGGGCAGCATCATCCCAGGAGACCTCCGTTGCCCAGCGTCTGAACTCAGAGCAGAACCATTCAGCAGAGTTCCTTCCCTGTGTCACACTCATCACCATATCCTCTGCCAGACGCACTCTATCAGGCTCATCATAAATATGCCCCAGAGCCTCAAAGAACAAATTCACAGACATGCGTTCAGGAGCAGAGGAAGAGAGAGAGAAAGCACATGCCTGTGGAGCCCCCCGAAGTAGGGAAATGACGACCCCCACCCTCTGGAACTCATCCCCGGAAGAGCGGGGCCTCAGAGAAAAAAAAAAGCTTGCATCCTTCTCTGAAAGCCCTGAACTCCTTTTTATCCCCTGAGAAAAGGTCTGGCAATTTGACCGGAGATTCTGGGAATGCCAATGACTAGTGTTGAGCATTCCGATACCGCAAGTATCGGGTATCGGCCGATACTTGCTGTATCGGAATTCCGATACCGACTTCCGATATTTTTTCAATATCGGAATTCGGCATCGGAATCGGAAGTTCAGTTGATTGACGGCCTGACGTCATCATGATGCGCGGTGTGTGCGCATCATGATGCGCCGTCATTTCGGGCCTTCCGGGGGTCTCTGCCGGCCTGCCGGGGGGCTGTGCCGGCCTGCCGGGGGGCTGTGTGGACTGCCCGGGGTCTCTGCCGGCCTGCCGGGGGGCTGTGCCGGCCTGCCGGTGGTCTGTGCACCCTGTGGGGGTCTGTACCGGCCTGCCGGGGGGCTGTGCCGGCCTGCCGGGGGGCTGTGCTGATGTCCGGGGGTCTGTGCAAGCATCGTCCGATGGGACTACAAGTCCCATCGGGCGATGCCTGCTACCATGACAGTGATTGACACATTAGCCAATGATGGGACAGTAGTAGTCCCATCATCCGGCTAATGTGTTAAATGTTAAAAAAAAAAAAAAAAAAAATACTACATACATACTACATGCATGCTACATACATACTACATGCTACATACATACTACATACATACTACATGCATGCTACATACATACTACATGCTACATACATACTACATATATACTACATGCATGCTACATACATACTACATGCTACATACATACTACATGCTACATACATACTACATATATACTACATACATACTACATACATGCTACATACATACTACATGCTACATACATACTACATGCATGCTACATACATACTACATATATACTACATACATACTACATACATACTACATGCATGCTACATACATACTACATGCTACATACATACCACATACATACTACATACATGCTACATATATACTACATGCATGCTACATACATACTACATGCTACATACATACTACATGCATGCTACATACATACTACATATATACTACATACATACTACATACATGCTACATACATACTGCATGCTACATACATACTACATACATACTACATACATACTACATGCATGCTACATACATACTACATGCTACATACATACCACATACATACTACATGCATGCTACATGCATACTACATGCTACATACATACCACATACATACTACATACATGCTACATATATACTACATACATACTACATACATACCACATATATACTACATACATACAATACATACATAGACATACAGTACATATAACATAGAGTAACATACTTACCAATACTTGTCACATTGTTCCCCGAAGCCATTGTCTTTCCGGAATAAATATTAACATAACAAACCACAAAAATACTCACCCACGATCCGAAGCAGTCCACGAGTGTGTCCCACGACGATCTTGGGTAGAGAACTGCAGCATCAGATGATGCTGCCGTTCTCTACGGGCTGCAGGAATCCAATGACGGAAGGTAGGTATCCTTCCGCACTGTATTCCTCCGCCACTTAAAAAAAAAAAAGTCCCTAGTCTCACTTTATGCCATTGCTGCGTGGGAATTTCCCACACAGCAATGGCATAAAGTGAGACTAGGGACTTTTTTTTTTTTAAGTGGCGGAGGAATACAGTGCGGAAGGATACCTACCTTCCGTCATTGGATTCCTGCAGCCAGTAGAGAACGGCAGCAACAGCTGATGCTGCAGTTCTCTACCCAAGATCGTCGTGGGACACACTCGTGGACTGCTTCGGATCGTGGGTGAGTATTTTTGTGGTTTGTTATGTTAATATTTATTCCGGAAAGACAATGGCTTCGGGGAACAATGTGACAAGTATTGGTAAGTATGTTACTCTATGTTATATGTACTGTATGTCTATGTATGTATTGTATGAATGTATTGTATGTATGTAGTATATATGTGGTATGTATGTAGCATGCATGTAGTATATATGTAGTATGTATGTAGCATGCATGTAGTATATATGTAGTATGTATGTAGCATGCATGTAGTATATATGTGTTATGTATGTGGTATGTATGTAGCATGCATGTAGTATGTATGTAGCATGCATGTAGTATGTATGTAGTATATATGTAGTATGTATGTAGCATGCATGTAGTATGTATGTAGTATGTATGTAGCATGCAGTATGTATGTAGCATGCATGTAGTATATATGTAGTATGTATGTAGCATGTAGTATGTAGCATGCATGTAGTATATATGTAGTATGTAGCATGTAGTATGTATGTAGCATGCATGTAGTATATATGTGTTATGTATGATGCATGTAGCATGCATGTAGTATGTATGTAGCATGCAGTATGTATGTAGCATGCATGTAGTATGAATGTAGCATGTATGTAGTATGTAGTATGAATGTAGCATGTATGTAGTATGCATGTTGTATGTATGTAGCATGTAATTTTTTTTTTTTTTTTTTTTTACATTTAACACATTAGCCGGATGATGGGACTACTACTGTCCCATCATTGGCTAATGTGTCAATCACTGTCATGGTAGCAGGCATCGCCCGATGGGACTTGTAGTCCCATCGGACGATGCCTGCACAGCCCCCCGGAGCCTGCACAGCCCCCCGGCAGGCCGGCACAGCCCCCCGGAGCCTGCACAGCCCCCCGGCAGGCCGGCACAGCCCCCCGGCAGGCCGGCACAGCCCCCCGGCAGGCCGGCACAGCCCCCCGGAGCCTGCACAGACCACCGGCAGGCCGGCACAGACCACCGGAGCCTGCACAGACCCCCTGGCAGGCCGGCACAGCCCCCCGAAAGGCCCGTACAGACCCCAGAGAGGCTGTACAAGGGCAGGAAAGGGTTTTTCTTATTCCGATACCGGAAGTCCCATAGACTTGAATGGGACTTCCGGTATCGGAATCGGCGATACCGATACTTTTTTTAAAGATCGGCCGATACCATCCGATACGATACTTTGAAGTATCAGACGGTATCGCTCAACTCTACCAATGACACATCACTATCCCCAGCACAAGAATCCCCTGTAGCGGCAGCCCCCTGTACCGTATCCACCAACTGTTGCTGGGTCTGGGCCATCGTGCGCTGTTCCACATTAAGTTTGTGGAACATTTGGGTCAGGTGCTTGACCTGACCAGCCAAAGCTTGTATGGGATCCATGAGGATAACACACTTTTTTTTTTTTTTTTTTTCCTCAGAGGGGGAAAAAAAACCTGAAATGGTCAGCTATAATGTCAGGAACACCGCACTGCACTTGCTCACTGAGCCAGTGCGGGTGTCCTGAGTACAAAGACAGTACTCAAAGATACCTGTGGAGCAGGGCAGCAGCGGTGACGATGTGTGCTTCAGAGTATCAGGACCTGAAGCACATGACTGCTGGGGGCGTGGCCTAAGCTCCACAGATCTAGGAGCTGCAGGGAAACTCCTAGAAAGGTAACTATGGGACAATGTTACCAAGGGGCATAGACAGAGACAGAAACCAGACGAAGCCAGGGTCAAAGCAACAGATAGCAATACAGTACCACGGGGTTTAGACAGAAAAGATAGTCAGGACGTAGCAATAGGTCAGAAAACCAGAACGTGCAATAGACGGTACAATAGGGACAAACTGTAACGGAGTAACGATAGCCAAGCCAGGAGGTCAGAACCGGAGAAGGCAGTAGTACCAAAGCGAGAGACGGAGTACAGAGTGAGGGAACAGGCCGGGTCATACACGGGAAGGAAACAAGCAACGCAGAATACATGCACACCAGGGGTCAGACACACAAGAACAACAGTATAGCTGACAGAGAACCCTGGTAAAGAGTGAGTATAAATACCCCTCCCAGATCCAGAAAGAGGCCACGAACACTTAACCCTGCGAGTGCAGGGCAAGAACCCTGCTCAAACCATGACACCCATGCTTTGGGGCAGGCCTGAAGGTGGTGGCTTTGTGTGGTATTCATTTTTTTTCCTCTCCATTAAGATGGCGCCGCCGGCGCATGCGCAGCAGCAGCTATCGGATTAGAGCTACACCGATAGCAGCTATTGCTCAGGCACAGCAGGTGTCATTTTCAAATTGTTTTTTTTGTTGCTGAATGTATTATTGGCAAATGAAACATGCAATTATGCTGCAGAGCAGGAGCCACGGCCGGCACCTACCTGCAGAAGTTTTTTTTTTTTTTTAAGTATGTACAGATATTCATTATGCAACCTGTAGGGCAGGTCAGTGAGGGGTCAGTGACTTGTCATAAGCCCATACAGATGCATATGGAAACAGAGCAACACGTGAAGATTCCCCGCAGCATAGGCATATCATTAAATAAAAACTGAAAATAAAGATTAAAGAAAAACCACAAGACAGATTTCATCAACCAAGGTATCAATGTAATCAGTATAACGGCACCGACCTGACACTGTCTGTAGGTTACTGGGCACAATCCTGCTGACAGAATACCTTTAAACCCAAAAGATTACCACAATAGCCCATATAAATATTGGGTTGCTGTAAAGCAAATTGCATCAAAACAAGTGTGAAAATAAGTCCCAGGTCTTGCATGAATACTTTACCATCATATGTTTTAGGAATTCACAAACAATAACAGCTAATATTGGGGTACCATATTACAATTTATACCAATAAAATAGCAACACAAATTAGTCCTGCATGTGACATACACAGTTTGACACAGTCAATTACAGTAAAATTGTTTTTGCTCTTTCAGCAATATTAAGTGACTGGGGCTGAGCCAAAATGAAAAAGTCCAAAAAGAAAATGCAATATATATTAATATAATTAGAGAAAATCGGTGCATTAGAGTGCATGTATAGAAAGCAAAGACTCATAGAACTGCAGAAGGAAACCAATGAGCAATCAACTAACTACCCCTCCCTATCTAACAGACACAGAAGCTTGTTAATGACTCTGCTCTCCATTCTCTTTCTCCATCAAATAAATCAGTATCATTCACTTTTCCTCATTCACTAATCTTCACTTCCGATACACACCCTCAATACAATATATTCTGTGTATGTCTCATTCTCCATGACTGAGATTTGTTTCTCACACTCCCCATAAAATGGCTACTATATTTCCTGCCTCTGCTTTAAGGCTGTGTGCACACGCTGCGGATTTTGCTGCGGTGTACAGTACAATGATTCCCTATGGGAATCAAAAACCGCAATGCAGACGGTGCGGAATTTTCCGCGCGGATTATCTGCGGTTTTCAATCCGCAGAAAGAATTGACATGTCAATTCTTTCTGCGGATTCCGCTGCGGTTTGCCATCTCCTCCATTGAGGAGATGAAAAACCGCAGGGCAAAACCGCAGAGCAATCCGCAGGTAAAACCGCAGGTCTTTTGACCTGCGGTTTCACCTGCGGATTTTACAAAATCCGCGCGGATGAATCCGCACCTAATCCGCAGCGTGTGCACACAGCCTAATAATGGCTATAACTCATCAGTGACCTCTAAACTATAGTCACTTCTTCTTGGCTGTGATATAGCATGTGATGGTAATTGAAGGGATTATAGGGATGTCCACCCTGACAGGCCCAATGTCATGTCATGTTATTTTTTCATCTTCTATATCTCACAAAACAACAGTCATTTTAGGTGATTACATGAAATAAATCACAAAGTATTAGATTTTGTCAACTTTGCCAAATCTCTAAAAGTTGAATGTGTTTAGAATCAATTCACTCATCTCTAATACTGATGTTAAAAATCCTTGATAAAATAGTTCATACAGTTACCTGAGTAGTTGTGTGTTGTATGGACACAATTCTAGTTACAGCATGTCATTGTACGCAGAACATAATCCAATCAATCTTGAACCTCAACCCTTCATGCCAAGTAGAGGATAACTTCCAATGGATTCTAGGATGGTCACATCTGTATCAAGCCTTAGAGAACCAGAATGGCAGCTGCTGATAATTCTGCTCCTTAACCACTGAAGCATTGACACGTGACTATAACCTCAAAATACACAAGTTAACCCCATAACATCAACTTCATTAGGTATCTACAATGATGTTCACTCACTGACCTTAACTGAACTCCAAAAGAAGCTTACATTTCTTTTAACGTTGCCTCATAGATTGATATTTCCTTTGGACAGTTTAGCTAAAAATCGCAGACAGATTGACAAAGCACAATAAATCCTGAAGATCATTAATTGATGCCTACCAGACTACATCCCAAAGTAATGTGATAAACATATTAATAAGACATACTTTGAATGATATAATGATGATAATTGCAATCACAGTTTTCTGTACAAGTTTTTCATCTTCATAAAACATTATAAACTTATCAATTTTTTTACAGACACTGCAAGAAAAGTGCCACAGTTTTATGGATGGTCCAGGAATGTGGACGATTGGCAACCATGAATCCTATATAGACATGTCATTAAAAATAAGCCTAAAGACATAAGCAGAAGACAGGACATTAGAGAGAAACACTATTAATATTTGGAGTACAGTAGGAGTCAAATTTGACTTGATTCCACAGGAGGGACTTTGACATGTTTCTGAATTGAAAAAAATATTGTAACAGCTGTTTCATGGGAGGGGAAAAGCTATGGGTCTGTTACACTTATAATTGGAAAGTATATCAATGAAGCCTGAAGGGCAGAAGCTTCACATTGACATTTCATAAACATTTAATATGAATATTATCAACCATTAATTAAAATAAATGTGTACAAATGGTTTAAAAAGCACTGTCTACTTTCTTAACATATAATTGTCTTTTTAAATACTTGTATTCATCATAATATAACCGTTATACCAATTCTGGATCATTTCTTAGATCTCTGCATTCCTCTTATATTTCACCAAATAATAATGTATGAAAAAAATTACAACTGGGTGTTATTGCAACAAGCTTGCCTATCTCTACTGTTAAGTTTGCTGTCTCTATTGTCAACCATCTCTCTGTCCTGTGGGTAATGCTGACAGCGTGGAAAGTGGTGGGAGCTTCACAGCGAGGTGGCACGATTGTCGCCCAGTTATTGTATTGCATACAGCACTGATGTGCTTATGTGGGACTGACTCTGCTTTATTCATCCTTTGCTCTGGATTTCACCTTTGGATGGTCTATTTACTCTTTTAACAACAGGGACGAACCTCCTTGACAAGGGAAATGGTAACACAAGTTGTCAGGTTATTAATTTCTAGGAGGAACAGCACACTACAGAATTGTGGGAATACAATCCAGAATTGTTATTCTGCAGGCCATTCAATTGTATTATTGAGACAGACAGAGCTGACTTGTCCACTTTAAAGTTAAGATTGTTAACCCAAAAGGAATACTTGGACAACAGATTTTATTTTGATCCAAACAGATCTGATTCAAACAGAAGTATAGGAAGTCCACAGATTAATATGGGTGTCTGTTGGGGTTCCGGTATGTGTTTTTTTTTAGAATGGAAATAAAAGTATATCCCATGAAAGCTATTATTTCTGTTCTAGAAACAATTCAATAAAAGAGCCCAGAAAGACTCTCATGCAGGGAGAAAATACTTCCTGTTTCTATACAGAGCAGAGAAAAGAGAAGAATTTACTGGGTAGAAAGGCAAAATGAGCAATTGCAAGTACACAGTACTGTATAATAATGTGATGATTGCTGTATATTAAGAAGATAATCTTTAAATCAATGTTTGTCATGACCGACCTTTGCCTTCCCAAGGGCATCTATTCTTCTAGGTACATTTGTACACATTTTTTGAAGGAACTTGTCAAGAGATTTGTTGCAAACATCTTGGCAAACTTAACACAGATCTTCTGTGGAAGTAAGCTTGGACCAATTCTTCTATCACTTAAAGAAGTCCCATACAGACTTGATGATGTTGAGATAAAGGCCTTTTGGGAGCCATATCATCACTTCCTTCTCGTTGTTCTTCTTATGAAGATAGTTTTTAATGACAGTGACTTAATGTTTCAGGTCTTTGCCCTGCTGTAAAATAAATTTTGAGCCAATCAAATGCCTCCTTTATAATATTACATGATGGATAAGTATCTGCCTGTATTTCTTAGCAATGAAAACACCATTAATCCTGACCAAATCTCCAACTCCATTTTCTGAAATGCAGCCCCAAACTTGCAGGACCTCTGTACTTCACTGTTATCTAAAAGTATAAAGACAAAGAGGTGTCTATAAAGTAAGACCTTACATCAAAAGCCACTGACAGATGAGAGTGGACACATCTGTAGGCAGCAGCCTAAATATTTTTAATGTCAGGTAGACAATGTCAATAAGTACAGCATTTCTTTTGTATGAAATGAATTTGTTGGTGAATATTGTCATTTCTGAATTATAGCATTTTAAATGTGCTTCTTTGTAAAACTGTGGATCATTATGCAAGAGTGCCATGTTAAGAGGTATCTAGCTTGTAATAAGTGCCCTAGAGTTATTACAGACATATCCTTTCCCAAGAATAGTGCCAATGTACTGTAGGTGATATAATAGCGATATGCCAAATTTCAAACAAAAATATTTCTCGACATATTGAAATTTCCTTTTTTAAGGTGTTAATAGCTTTTCCTTGAATGTGTCTACTGGCCATGAGGTCTGAATCACACATACGAGAAATACAGCAGAGTCTCGCATGTTAACACCCGGCACGGCCGCCGGCACTCAGAAGCGGAGCACTCAGCTCCATGTATTGCTATGCGGCCGCATGCTCCGATCTGAGTGCCGGCGGCAGTGCCGGGTATTAACATGCGAGACTCGGCCGTGTTTCTCGCATGTGTGATCCCAGCCTTACTCAAAGTAAAGGTGACTCACAATCTATTAAAGGTTTGGGACCTTTGTGATGTACTATTTATTGATACCTCCATATTGGTTCATTGCGTTATAACTTATTTAGATACAGCGGATGTGTTCGCACATATTTGTTTCAGATATGTCTTTGATGATTCCATACATCTTAAATGATGTTATGGATATAAATGTACATGCTGCAGAAACAACCATATAGGAATAATAGAATACTTTTTCCATCACAGATAACTTCCCCATGTAAGAACATACCCAAAATGTAAATGATTTGAAAACCCTTTAAAAAGGAAAGAAAACTAAACAAAATAGAGGGAGCTAAACTGAAAATAAAGAGAGATTCCATTATACACTGTGAAAATATACATTTCCCTACTACACATGTGGGTCTCTTTGCAGCTAATGCATATTTGTTTATTACAATTAGGCACACAGTAGACCTCTTATATCTATTTTGCCTAAGATAAAGCTCTTTTTATGCATCCCATACTTAGGATACACTACTTCTGCATCTGTGAGCTTGCACAAAGGCAGCCACATATTAAATGTGAAAGGTCTGAAGTGTAGCTGCTTTGGGCTTCATTGTCATAAAATACCTAGACATTTAACATCCACCTCCAATTCCTTGTTCCACACTCCAACATTTCCTAATTCAAAGCTCAAGTGGAGCAATTTTGAAAATTACAAGTTTATTTTTGTGTTAATACAAACTGTAAACAATTCACCAATCTTGGCCTGGAAACAAACAAGCTCTGCAAAGGGGAATTTTATACACAGTCTGAAAGTAGAAAAATCTAGGAAAAACACTGATATTTATGTACTTTGATTATTATTTTGCAATTTAAGCCCTTAACAAAATATATCATGGATCCTTTTTATTAAAAAAAAAGTCGTGAAAGTCTGTAATTCACTTTTTTAAAGTTCTGTAATTGTCTTTTTTAAAGTTATTCTTAGTGTTTCTAACATAAATTACACCTTTTTCACCATAATTTGATTACATATGTCCTTTCTGGTGCTGCCTCTAACCTGCACTTTTATGATCAACTGGGCAGAATTAGTCTCCTTTCCCCTCTGGCAGCTAAAAATATAGTCTCTTCTCATTTTCCATTCAGAAGGAGTCTTCTTAACTACGGTATACTGCTATGCTACTCCAGAGACTCTTGTTCTTGACCAACAGGATGGGCATAAAGCTATTTCTTTTGGTTGCACTGATCAATATGCCGATTACTGACTGTTAAGATACTGTTGTAAAAAGTTGTAAACAGTTACAAGTCAAAAAAGGAAAGTAACCTCAAGATAACTGCAAATTATGAATTGGGACCAAAGCTTTTATTTAATTCATCAATAAAAGTTTTATTTCAATGTCTTGGCCAAATTGACTTTTGCCAAGCAAAAAACAGATAAGCATCAAATTACAGCATATACAATCACACATAACCGCAATTTATACTCCATTGACCCATCTTTTCTAAAATTTTTCTTTTGCTTCTGCCCAATCATCAGATTAACTGTCACATACTCAAGGAGAGGATAGACATACAAAGTCATTTAAAAAGCATCATTGCTGTGTGTACAGTAGGAAGACATAGGGCAGGATTCATCATTTGGGTTTTTAAGTCACTTATCTTTTTTGTCTTGTATTATTTGTTGCTGTTTCTTGCCCCAAATTATTTAAAATGGCACACATCCTTCATGAATTTTGCGTAGTCCAATATGGTATTTATTTTTATATATCATTTTTTGCACCCTTTCAGAGCAAACAGCTGCAGGAAAATGTCACAAACTTTGCACTAAGAAATCTGGTGTACAAAAATTTAAGAAATAGAAAAGCTACATATATGTAAAAAATTGGGAAAATTAACTATACAACAAAAGTTAACTTTAAAAAAGGTGCAAAGTCTTGAATGAATTTGTTGCAAATAAAAAAGACTCAATACGAGAGTTAGGCTAGTTTCACACTTGCTTTTTTTTGCAGCGCGTTTTTCCCGCAAAAAAACGCATTGAAAAAACGCATACATAAGCATACAACTGCTGCGTTTTTTTCAAGCATTTTTATGAGCATGCATGAAAAAAACGCAGCGTTTTTATGCGTTTGTATGCATTTTTAGTGCGTTTTTACCGCGTTTGCGTTTTTTTCCAACATTTTTAGGTGGCCTCTCACACTACCCAAACCATGACTTTACTAACCCTAACCCTGACCCTAACCCTAACCCTAACCCTGACCCTAACCCTAACCCTAACCCTGACCCTAACCCTTAACCAAATCATACTTAACCCTAACCCAAACCCTAAACCCTAATTAACCCTAACCCTAACCCTAACCCTGACCCTAACCCTAACCCTAACCCTGACCCTAACCCTAACCCTAACCCTAACCCTGACCCTAACCCTAACCCTGACCCTAACCCTTAACAAAACCATACTTAACCCTAACCCTGACCCTAACCCTAACCCTAACCCTAACCCTGACCCTAACCCTAACCCTAACCCTAACCCTAACCCTGACCCTAACCCTAACCCTAACCCTAACCCTGACCCTAACCCTTAACAAAACCATACTTAACCCTAATCCTGACCCTAACCCTGACCCTAATCCTTAAAAAAACCATACTTAACCCTAACCCTGACCCTAACCCTAACCCTGACCCTAACCCTAACCCTAACCCTGACCCTAACCCTAACCCTAACCCTAACCCTGACCCTAACCCTTAACAAAACCATACTTAACCCTAATCCTGACCCTAACCCTGACCCTAACCCTTAACAAAACCATACTTAACCCTAACCCTGACCCTAACCCTAACCCTGACCCCAACCCTAACCCTAACCCTGACCCTAACCCTAACCCTAACCCTAACCCTGACCCTAACCCTTAACAAAACCATACTTAACCCTAATCCTGACCCTAACCCTGACCCTAACCCTTAACCAAACCATACTTAACCCTAACCCTGACCCAAACCCCAACCCTAACCCTGACCCTGACCCTAACCCTAACCCTAAACCCCCTTAACTAACCCTAACTCTAACCCAAACCCCTAAATTCCATGGTTAAAAAAAAAAACGCATATGCAAAAAAACGCATACATGAGCATGCCAGTGCGCACATATGCGCATCCATAGGCTATAATGGCCATTTTTAGCGCAAAACGTGCGCATATGTGCGCATGCGCTTTTTTGCAGGGCCAAAAAATGCAACATGCTGCGTCTGGAAAATACCAACGCACACCCCAAAAAAACGCAGCGCATGAAAATCGCATACATGCGCTTACCAGCGCGCAGGTATGCGCACCCATGTTAAATATAGGGGAAAAAACGCATGCGCAGGTATGCGTTTTTTTCCAGCGCTAAAAAACGCAAATGTGAAACCAGCCTTATTCACACCAAAAAAGGCAAAAAATTCAATGATGAATCGAGCCCTACATCTTTCTCCTCCATTCTATCCTTTTCTACAGTTACTATGAAGATTGGGTGGGAGCAGAGGAGGAATGAAGACAAAGTTACTCATTAATAGATATTAAATATCTCTCATGTGCTATTGTTTGTAATGAATTTTGTTCTTATCTATTTTGTGCATGACATA
Source organism: Dendrobates tinctorius (assembly GCF_039654945.1). Classification (NCBI taxonomy): domain Eukaryota; kingdom Metazoa; phylum Chordata; class Amphibia; order Anura; family Dendrobatidae; genus Dendrobates; species Dendrobates tinctorius. The sequence goes on along the minus strand of NW_027361898.1, from coordinate 12,910,182 downwards.
GGCCATTTTGGCTGAAACTTGCCAATACCCTTTTTGTGGATGAATTAAAGGGAATCTGTCAGGTGATTTTTGTGTGGTATACCAATAGTATCCTGAAATAGGGCTTGGGCAGCCCTTTCAGGATATGTAACTTTTATAGCTGCACATGGCCCAGTTGTGCTGCTGTAAGCCGTGGACAAATTTATTGCCTTATGCAGGCAAGTCAAGCATATGTAAATGACAGATGAATATTCACCCCTTCCCAAGACAATAATCCCGCCTATCCCTCTGTGCTGGTGCCACTGATTCAGTCAGACTGCTTTATGCTGGAGGATCGCATCTTAATCCTCAGACTGGTCATCTGCTCTCCTGACCTGAGAGTGACAGCTGCATAGGAATACATGCTGTCACACAGGTCATGAGAGCAGACGGTCAGTCCGAGGATTGTGATGTCATACCCTAGCAAGTAAAAGAGCAGTCTGACTGAATCAGTGACACTGGAGCAAAAGGGTAAGTGGGATTATGGTCTTGGGAAGGGGTGAATATTCATTTGGCATTTTCATATGCTTGACTAGCAGGTGGCAGTGTAAATGTAAAATTAATATTCACCCCTTCCTTATCCATAATCCCACCAACACTTTTGAGCCGGCATCACTGATACCGTCAGACTGCATAGTTACTTGCAATAGGATCACATTGCAATCCTCAGGCAAGCCATCTGCTCTCCTGACTGAATGTGACAGCATGTACCTCTATGCAACCCAGGTCAGGAAAGCAGATGGCCACTTGGAGGACTGCAATGTGGTTCTCAGGCTTACAGGAGGCCTACTGAATCAGTGATGTAGTGCAGTGGGATGGGCGGGATTATGGGGAAATTAAGGGAAAAATAGTTATTTGCCTTTAACATATGCTTGACTTGTGGTGTGAGACAATACATTTTCCTGGGCTTACAGCAACACAACAAGGCCACGCACAGAAATAAAAGTTAAATATCCTGAAAGGGATGCCCAAGCCCTTTGTCAGTAGTATACTACACAAAAGTCACCTGACAGATTGCAACTAAACAAAGTTGGATTCTGTGAATCTTATTTTGTTAGTTTTTCATTGACATTACTATTTGCTCTAAGTTGTAACTGAATCTAAATTATTGATATGCTGATATAAAATGAATTTCATTGCGAAGTTCAACATTGTTGGTTCTGTTATGAAGAAGGCAGATTCTTTTAATTTCGGATTTGAAAAGTTCTGATTAATTTCGGATTTGAAAAGTTTCATCAGAGCTGTTTGCAAAAAAAAAAGAAAAATAACAAAATCTATACAAATCCTATTAACATCTTTCCCCTTTTGGGGTTCATTGATATCCATTTGAAAACTGGTCTGGCAAAGCTGCCAAAAGTTTGTTATAAATGTGTGAACGGGGTTGTTGTCTCTTTAAATAGGGCTTGCTCTGACAAGCGTTCAAGATATAAGTTGTTGGACTCTTCTTAGATTGTGCAGTGTATTATAAATTACACCAAGGTCAGGCAGGCATTTTAAGGGGCAGAATTTTTCAGCCAACATAAAGCCATATCTCAAGAGGTGCTCATGTCACACAAGTCTCAGTTAATCATTTGGCGCTGCCTCATCTTTTACTTAAGTTATTGCAGAAAATCTGCTTACGAACTATGTTCAGTACTGTGAAAATGAACAGAGTTAAGCTGCCAACATGCCTCCTAAGTGAAGCATAATTAACCAATCCTACAAGTCTAAGGAAAACCCATATCCATTCCCTTGAGCACTTTATAATTAGATTATACATATTAGGTGAAAAGAGCACAAATTATTTAATGAAATGGTAATGAATAAATTCTAATTAAATAGCATTGATATGAATTAGTATTGTAAAGCTTTCTGATCTGGCAAGGTGTCAAGCGGGGAAGGATACAATATTTGGATGTAATATCCCAGGGAGTTACATGGAAGGAGCTTGATCCATTGTAATATAATTAACAAAGATTTATTCATTGCAAAACGTCATTACATGATGCAAAAAATGCACTGTTCACATTGAGTATCATATATGATTAGAAGTTTCCATACATACAGCGACATCATGCTTGTCTGATAATGGGTGAATAATGCACTTTAGTGGGGATATCACGGTACATGGCCTGCACTCACGGGAATGAAGAATCCTCGATGGTATTTAATAAAGGTTTTATTCTTATATCTTTTTCAAGGTATAAAAACAAATGCTATAGGTTATTAAGGGTGCTTTTAGATTTGCAGATCAACGGCTTTAAATGACCACTGGGCGGCTACATAAAAGCCAATTGTCAGTCTTTAATTATTAGTGCTGGACGAATCTCTGGATGTTCGGGTTCAGCTGAACAGTTAAAAAAAAGTTTGTTTTGGGTACTTGAACAGTACCTGACGCTAAACCCAGACCCCATTCAGATAAATGGGGGGACCTGAACATCCATTGTTTGCCACGCTGCCATCTGCATGACAGCGAGGCAAGCACTGCCTCGTGCTGAACAGCGTGCCTGCTAATACTATGGGTGTGATCAATAGGTTGTTCATTCACTTTGCACCACACTTATCTGTGTGACTTACGTCTTATGCAAGCCTTATTTTTGTGCATTTTTACACTTAGCAGCCAGCCCCTCGATTGTTTGGGTGGGTGGCTGGTTGTTTTCATCAGTGGAATGCACCTGTGCTGCCCCAGCCTTTATCAATGGGGGTTTGCTGCATCCTATTAGTGCATTAGTCAAGGTTTGGTGAGTCTACCTCTCATGTTTTGTGTTTTTTTTTATGTGTGATGTTCGCTGTTTAGAAATTAGTGTTAGGGACTCGCAATTAATGGGGACACTTGACTTTGGGTTTCGAGCTTATCTGTCTTGGTCAATATAGTAACCAATACCCCATTTAATGTATTTATTATATGCATTATTTTTTCATCTTTTTTGCACTTTTTATCATTTTTGCAGGATGCAGCTAGGCCTCTTTATGTTTGCTTGGTTTTTTGGGTGGCTGGTTGTTGTCATCAGTTGAATGCACCTGTGCTTCCCCAGCCTTCATCAGTGGGGGTCTGCTGTATCCTGTTAGTGCATTAGTCAAGGTTTTGGTGAGTCTACCTCTCATGATATGTGTAATAGTCCTACCACCAATCAGAGATGCCAGTGTTTCTCATGCTGTCATGCAGATAACAGCATGAGAAACACCCTATGTTCAGGGTGCCAAACCCAAACAGTAACATGGACTTCCTGGAGAAGTCCTCTACTTCATGCTGTCCTCAGATTACATATCAAAAACCTGCTTACAGATTCCCTTTAAAAACACTTCATATGACAAACGAGTGTTTTGCTCATTACTTGAGTGACTGGCAGCTGGTTTACCCTAGCCAATTATTTGGAAACTAGATGGAGGCCCGATGCTATTGCATCAGGAGGGCGGTAATATCATGATGGGGGCAGGCTTTGCAGCATTGAGAATCTCTCCTCCCCCATGTGCTCACCCACCTATCCACTCTGTCTTTCCCCATGTGCTGACTTCTCCCATCTGTGCTCTCTTCTTTGACCTGTCTACGCCATGTGCTATCTCCCTTGCCTGCTATCTTTCTCCTTCCTGTGCTGTGTTCTCCCCTCATGTGCTGTCCCCTTTGAGCTGTCTCCCCCCTGTGCTCTGTCTCTCTCACTCCTGTGCCTGACCATGTACAGAACATACCACAGCTCCTGGGCAGGGGAGGAAGCAAAAGACAATACTGACATTACATCAGTAGATCGCAGAGGATACATTTTGTGAGGTAAAATATTGTTTAAAAACAGTCAGTGAAATATTTTACCTCACAAAATGAATCCTCTGTGATCCCCTGCTGTAATGTCAGTATTGTATTTTGCTTTCTCCACTGCCCAGGTGATGTGGTATGCTCCATACACGGTCAGACACAGACAATTTTTAAAATGAACTTTTGTTTGTGGGAAAACCCCTTTAATGTGACCGGCTTCCTCTGTCTGTAGACACGTCGTGCATCTGCTGCTGGGATCAGATGAATGATTCACTGCGCCTGCACGGAATTCACGCAGGAGCAGTACAACGGTGTTCCGCTGGTGGTACTGCACAAGAGGCTGTGTGAGAGTGTGACTGTGTCTGAGTGTGTGTGTGAGTCATCAGATTCCGGTCGCTGCACAGCATGAATCCCAAGCCTTGCATTCGGCAGTCTCCCATTCCTCTCCGGCCGCACAGGAGGCTGCTCAGCAGACTCGTCGATCCAGGCGCTCTGCTCAGACCAGCTCTGTAGGTTTAGTTGCTGCTGCCACCTCTGGTCCAACTATAGCAATGCAGGCTGGTCAGCAGCGAGCTGCTCCATGGACTAAGTCCTACTTTCGGCCACTGAGCATGCCCGTGGGACGATCGCTCATTGGAGATCGGAGGTCACATGCTCAGGTCCTTCTCCAGCTCGGATTGGACCATCAGGAAGGTCAGGAAGGTCTCGGAAGGACGCTGCTATGAAAGGGTCGCATGGCCGCTCGGCCATGCGCTAGTATAGACTCAAATAGTTTTGGAGTGTATGATGATGGATGCATGTATCTGGTGACTGACTCATTATGAAACCCCTTCCCTTTTGATACGTATGTTGGTAGGGTTTAGAGTCCGAGTCAGCGCCTGTCAGTGGCTTGTCTATAGGCCACAGTGCATACCAGCCATCTGCACACTAGCGTTCGATGGTGTCGCCCACTGCAGGGCACTATCGAACCGCGACATGTTATGAACTGGGTCACTGAGGAGGATAGCAGGCCGAGGCTAAGCCACAGAAAACCAGAGAGGTTGGTAACTAAGCGGATTGCAGATCCCTGATCCTGTCCACACAACTAGCAGTAGCCTTGGAGCATACCTACAATGATCCTAGAAGCCTCGGCACAGCCGGAGAGCTAACTAAGCCTAAAGCAAGAAAAGGGAAATCTAAACTGCCCCGGAGCAGACCCCAAAGGAATAGATAGCCCCCAAACATATATTGTCGGTGAGACAAGATGAAAATGCAAATGCAGGCAGATAAATAGACTGAGAAAACGATGGGGCCCACACTGACTAGACAGGACAGGAAAGGAAAGACACTGTCTGCAATCATGCGAAAAACCCTGCAAAAGTCCAACATGTCTGATGCACAAAAAACACTAAAGTCGCACGACTTCGCCCCCAGCACTCTGGTATATTCTGAAAGCAAAGCAAAAAGAGACCAATACAACAGGGGACAAAACAAACTGGCACAAGCAGTAACATATGGGCGGTGATTCAGCACAGCCCCAGCCGGAGCGGGCTGACCCACACAAAGCAGAGATAGACAAAACCAGATCAAATGTAAACAGAGTAGCAAATGAACCACTTAGCTGAACATGCAGGGACAGAGCAGGAGACATAAGACCTCAGGAGGCACAGGAAGAAAATCACCAGCAGGGATAGAGGGAGTCGGCTATCTTAAACCCCAATCTGAAACCCCAGATCTCCAATCGTCGTCCTCATTATCAGGTGGCAAGCCTCTGGCAATCAGATCAGCTCCACCACCTCCAGTAACCATCCGAGGGAGCCCAGAAAGAGAACTCACAACCCCTCTGTCAATCTGACCAGCTCCACCACCCCCAGCAATCACCAGAGGGAAGCCAGAGAGAGAATTCACAACAGTACCCCCCTTGAGGAGGGATCACCGAACCCTCACCACGCCACCAGGCCGGTCAGGATGGGCCTGGTGAAAAGCATGAACCAATCTTTCGGCATGAATGTCAGAAGCAGGGACCCAAGAATTATCCTCCTGGCCATATCCCTTCCATTTGACCAAGTACTGGAGTCTCCGTCTAGCCAAACGAGAATCCAAAATTTTCTCTACCTCATACTCCAAATTACCTTTAACCAATGCAGGGTCAGGAGGCTCTGCCATGGGAACTATTGGCTATACAAACCTCTTCAACTAGGATTTATGGAACACATTATGAAACTTAAACGTAACTGGAAGAGCCAAACGGAAAGAAACAGGATTAAGGATATCCAAAATATTATAAGGTCCAATGAATCTTGGCTTGAATTTTGGAGACACAACCTTCATAGGAATATTCTTTGAAGACAACCAAACCATATCACCCACTTTAAACCGATGCAGTAACCACAAGAGGGAGCCCAGAAAGAGAACTCGCAACCCCTCTGTCAATCTGACCAGCTCCACCACCCCCAGCAATCACCAGAGGGAAGCCAGAGAGAGAATTCACAACAGCGGCAAGTGATAGCCACGCCGGTGCAACGCCTTACGCAACCTGTGCGCTTATCTGGCCCAACCCAGGGCGATTAGTGGCGTCCACCAGAGCGGCACTGTGCACACTTGCACGCGTAATTTATTTAACCCTTGCTGGCTTCGCAGTCGAGGTGCCGAGCGCCAGTGGTCTAGAGGGACTTCAGTCCTGTGGTCTAAGGGCTGAGTTCTGTGACTATACGCTAGTGCTCACACTGCCAAGCTCTGTGAGCAATAACAGGCTACGGCATTTATTATTTGGCGGTTGTGCGGCTCTGTGAGATAACAGAGTCTGCCTCTGTACACATTGGGTGAGGTTAACCCCGTGTGTTCCGTTATTATACTGCCATATCACGTCCGCCATTACCGAGCAGCAGTTAACACCTCTGCACGGTGGACCCCGGGCTGCGAACGCACCTAAATACCATCTTTATTGTTTGGTGTGTTCCACCAGCCTGTAACAGTGTGTGAGTCTGAGTGTGTGAGTGTATGAGTGTAAGAGTGTAAGAGTGTAAGAGTGTAAGAGTGTGTGTGTGTACGGCATATAGAGTGTGTGTGTGTTTGTGGTGCATACGGCATATAGAGTGTGTGTGTGGTGCGTATGGTGTATAGAGTGTGTGTGGTGTGTATAGAGTGTGTGTTTGTGTGTGGGGCGATGGTGTTCCGCTGGTGGTACCGCACAATAGGTTGGTACCAGCAGCAGTTTCCATATTGAAACGCCCATCTCTTGGGTGTTCCAATATAGTGGTCGGTGAACTTCCCCGCTTGGAATTCTGGGATACGATGACATCTGGACAGAACAGGAAATGAAAACATTACAAGGCAATTATATAAATAGATGAGCATTCCTACGACCTCTTCTTCATGATAATTGACCAATATAAATGCCCTCAAAAAAAGAATGTTTACAAAGAAAACAGAAGGATGTTATATATCTTATCTGCATTTTTTACAAAGCTACCCATGAAATAAAAATAAAAAAGAAACACTACTTACTTTTTCCCTTCCAACAACCCAGCAGTACTCCGAATCTTCTTTTACATGCAGTCAATTTGGGGCTGTAGTGGTTACGTGCCACCCAACTGGCTTCACTTCTCAATGATGGGAGCCATGATGACAGCAACTACTGATGGACACAAACGCAGGGAGCATCAATGAAGGATCAGTGTTGGATCAACAGGAAAATCATTTTATTTCCTTTATTTTTTCAGAAAAATAATTTTCAGAATGTGGCTGGGTAACTTTTTAAAATCCCTTGGAGAAATATATAAATACGGTAGGCGGCAAAATGCAATCCTGATATAACATTATTAAGTAGCCACCAGCATCGTATATCATGTGCTTCATACAATAAGTGATTCTAGAGTGGGTGTTTAAGACCTAGGCCTGTGATTGCAAGGACAATCAGATGGGCAGGATACAGGGTTCTGTTCCGAGACTTTTAAAAGAATAGAAGTAGAGAAGGTGTGGACCAAAGCTTACATCTAACTTCTTAAATGATAAAAGAAATAGCAACGCAATATAACCGCTCTCAACATTTTAGTTTAAAGGTTTATAACTTTTCTTTGAATTTTAGTAGTTTTTATTAAAATATGTTTTATAATGTTTGATATTCCTTGAGAGAGGTAACAGAACTTTACTCTTCTTGTTCTTTTCTCATTTTAATTTACTGTCTTTGTAATACATTCCTTTGTAGCAGGCATTTCTATAACACCTGCCAAGATCAAACACTGCTATAAAATCTTTTTTGCTCATTTTTTTCTCTAGGAAACATCCTGGTTTTCCAAGCAATAGTTAGGTGCGTAAAATGGAGTTTTCTTCACTTACATGTAAAAAAAACTACGAGAGCTGGTGGAAGAAGTATATACTGTTCTTTTGTGTACATTTTCACTATTTGAAATTCTCCTTATATTCACCTACCTTGACTTGCTTAGAATAGAATCAAAGTGGGCCCCCCATTGCCATGCCCCCAGAACACTAAACACAAATAATGCTAGCATTTTTCTGCTTTTTTTTGTCATTTCTACCAAAGGACAAAATAGTTTATAAAAAATCCCACAATGTGCGAACTTTATGCTAACGCTATGTTCACACATTGCATTTTGCTGCATTTTTATTCAAATTATAAGCTACTTTTTACAGCACCAGCAAATGCTATGTGATTTCAAAAATCTCATGCACATGCTTGATTTTTTCCTGGCTGAATTAGAAAAGTACTGCTTTTCTTAAAACTGCAACATGCCATTTCTTTGACAGTTTTTGAAGCATTTTTTTAATATAGAAATCAATGTATAAGTACAAAAATGCTATAAAAACACAGCAAAATGCAACTGCCAGTTTTTGCAGTGTTTTTTGGGGAAAAAAATGCAGGTACACCAGGATGGGAAACCCATTTATTTTTGTTATCTAATTAAATTAGTGATATGCGTAAAAGTAAACTATGTGTTAGGGTTGGCGGATTGCACTAAATAGCTTATAAATAGCTTATAAATAGCAGATAATATTTGGCAAATTTTATGCAAAGAGTCTCATATATTTTTTCTATAATTCTAAAGCTGTATTGCAATTCTAATTACATATATTCCACATTGACATGCCTTAGCATGATAGAGTGCAACCATTCTTTGTATGTTGCATATGGGGGTAGCTCCTCTTGGTATGCACCTATTCACATTAGTTTGGATGTGCCAGTCAGTTTTTTTGTCTCTTGTATGTTACAGTAGCTTACTGACCGAGCACTCCGCCCTCCACCAGGAGGTGATTTTAATTATAGCTGGTCCCTACTTACCCATAAAGCAGGCAGTGCTGACAGAGGTGTCCACATTCACCCAGGAATTCAGACATCAGCCTTAGAGAGGTATTCACACAGTGTAGGTGCTCATCAGATTTGAGGCCGCCTTGACGTTGGCTGGTGGGCAGATAATATTTGGCCAAATTTTATGCTAAGAGTCTCATATATTTTTTCTATAATTCTAAAGTTGTATTGCAATTCTAATTACATATATTCCACATTGACATGCCTTAGCATGATAGAATGCAACCATTCTTTGTATATTGTATATGGGGGTAGCTCCTCTTGGTATGTACCTATTCACATTAGTTTGGATGTGCCAGTCAGTTTTTTTTGTCTCTGGTGAGGGAGATCCTGTTAGCCTGGAAGCAGTTCAGGATCCACTGAGCCAGATGGTTATGGAGGCCTCCCTACTGCGCTATCCTCTGAGGTCCTTGCTGCCTAAAGTTGTACTTGGGCCTCTATTCCTTCTTTTTTTAATCACTTGCTCGTATGGCAGGGAGCTTGAGCCTTTTTTTTACAGGTGTCGCTCCTTCGTGGTGGCTCTGGGCTCTCTTATGCTGCTGTGCTGCCGAGTGTTTTATGGGGCCAGGAGGCCTGCAGTCCCCTGCCCTCCGGATCTAGCTGTCAAGCTCTCTTTACCCATGCAGCCATGGATTCCATCATCCGCTTTCAAGCACTTAGCTGTGGGGTGAGCTTACTCTCAGCTCAACTCCCCAGATACCCCAAATTTCTGACTGACTGACTCCTCCTAGAACAATATTCTTACCTCAACACTAACTCTTCCCACCAACTGTCACTCCCTTAAGCTTCACACCTTTTGGTCTGGAGTTAGAACAAGTGTTGGATGCTGGTTCTACCTGGTCAGGGGATCTCTCATTGCTTCAAGGCATGACATTAACCCCTGTGAGGGAGGCAATGAAACTGTGGCAACAGGACTCCTGGGGTGCCACACAATCGCAACCCAGAGTCCACTGTGCAGAGATGTAAAACAGATGCTATTAAGTAATGGCGGAACCAAAACGGCGAGTGATTGTTAGATCACACAGTGTTAGATGCCACACTGTGTGAACAATACAGAGTACCCAGCTCCATTACTTCACCGAGTGGTACTGAAGAAAAGAGCACTGAGTGTAATACCTGGTTAAACATCACAGGGATAAAGTGAATATGACGCTAGGTAGAGTCACTATCGCTCCCCCCAGGGAAGTCTAGGCTGGTGGTTGTGTTTGCTCTGAAACTCAGGTGTGCTAACCGCACACACGACTGGAGACAGCTGCTAAGCCAAGTGGGAATTCCCACCCTACACTGCCTGCCTGGACACACAGTCACTGCTGTAAGAGCGGCACGTTTGCAAACAAAGTGGTAGCGTATCCACTCACACACACAATCACAAATGACACTAGCACGCTGGTGTGTGCCTCTGAGAGCCTTTTATACAGTAGGCTCAAGTCCAGTCAGACAGGACCATGCACTTGCCCATGGACCAATCCAGAGCTGCCACATCACCAGAGCAGCTGACGACCAACCACCAATGAGAAGGTGCCACCTCACGGACATGATCAGTACAGTGATCTCTGGACTTAGATTCCTGAGTGCTGGACTCTCCCCGAATATCATTAGTTACTAAAGACTTGGAAGGAAAACCAGCAGCAACCAAGTGCACAGAATGAGCCTGAGCTAGACGCTGGGACAGATTTCTATGCCAAGCAGAACCCACAGCGGCCGAGTCCGAATGGGAGACTGATGAGTCAGACATCGATTGGGATCCACCCTGTGCAGCGGGAGAATCCCGGCACCAAACATTATGCCTGATCAATGTGTGAAAATCAGCAATGCCTGACCAACTCAATGTGCTAAGTAAACAATGCCCGAACAATTCAACTTCCCACTCTGTTGTTACATTTGCAAATGTGTATTTATTCATAAAGTCATCCAGTTTTTAGAAAAGCGCAAAATGCTGGTGTAAAAGTCAAAAAGCCAAAAGTCACAATATTTTTGTGCAAAATTTCCCAAATTTTATATATTCATTTTCTGACATGTCTATATAGGATGAGCGAGTAGTGAAATACTCGGATGCGCCGTACTCGTTACGAGTACCTCCTAATACTCGGGTACTCGTAACGAGCAGCGAGTCCAATGGGGAATGCGAGTAATGGGCTGTGCGGGACTGTGCTGGGCTGTGCTTGCCTGCGCTGGGCTGTGTGGGACTGTGCGAGGACTGTGCGGGGACTGTGCCAGGCTGTGCAGGACTGCTGGGTTGTGCGGGACTGTGCTGGGCTGTGCGGGGACCGTGCTGGGCTGTGCGTGGACTATGCAGGGACCGAGCTGGGCTATGCGGGACTGTGCGGGGACTGTGCTGGGCTGTGCGTGGACTATGCAGGGACCGAGCTGGGCTGTGGGGGACTGTGCAGGGACTGTGCCAGACTGTGCGGGGACTGTGCTGGGCTGTGCGTGGACTGTGCGGGGACTGATCCGGACTGTGTGGGACTGTGCTGGGCTGTGCAGGGACTGTGCCAGGCTCTGCGGGACTGTGCTGGACTGTGCAGGGACTGTGTTGGGCTGTGCGGGGACTGTGCCGGGCTTTGCGGGGACTGTGCCAGGCTGTGCGGGACTGTGCTGGGCTGTGTGGGGACTGTGCTGGGCTGTGCGTGTACTGTGTGGGGACCGAGCTTAGCTGTGCAAGACTGTGCTGGGCTGTGCGGGGACTGTGAGGGACTGTGCAGGGTGTTATGAATGGGTCACCGAGGAGGAAAACAAGACCAAGCCAAGTCACAGAAAACCGGAGAGGTTGGTAACTATGCGGATTGCAGACCCCTGATCCTAACCACACAACTAACAGTGTCATGAACTCATTTTCTGCTCCACCAGTTGAGAGTTCCCCTTCCGTTCTCCCTCTGGTGGTGACAGGAGGTAGTGCGGTTGCTTTAAGTGGTAGTGATCTGCCACCTGATGAGGAAGATAACGATTGGATCTCTGGAGTATCAGACTGGATATAAGACTGCCGACGCCCTATCCGGGTGCTGGTGATTCAGTCTGCTTCTCAGGTCCTGGACTTCAGCTCTCTTCCAGTCTTCTCTAGTTAAGTTTGTTTTTTGCTAATGTTCACACTTGCGCTTGTTGGTCAATTCAGTTTGTTGTGTAATCAGCCTGCCCCTGCTGGGGCTTTGCTGAAATTCCACTCCTATTAATCAGTATTTGTCAATCTGCTTTTTGTCCCTTATTAGATTGGCCTCTTTTTTGCTCTGTCTCAGAATATTTCAGAGTGCTGATATAGGTTTAGAAGTCTAGTGACTTCAGGGTTAATTTTGCTATCAGAAGTGTTGGACAATATTTTTGTAGGTTGTTTTTGGCAGATTGCATACAGTATCTTTCCTTTTCTGTCCTTTTAGTTAGCCGGGCCCCATCGTTTGCTCAGCCTATTTTCCTGCCTTTGTTTGTATTTTCATCTTGTTTCACCGTCAATACATGTGGGGGGCTGTCTTTCCTTTGGGGTCTGCTCTGGGGCAGTTAGTTTTCCTCTTTTTCTGCTTTAGGCTTATGTAGTTCTCCGGTTGTGACGAGGCGTCTAGGACCAACGTAGGAACGCTCCACGACTGCTGCTAGTTGTGCGGTTAAGATCAGGGATCTGTAATCTGCATAGTTACCAACTTCTCTGGTTTTCTGACACTTAGCTTGCTGTCTTGTTTTTCCTCCTCGGTTTCCCATTCATAACATAACAGCAGCCGTGGAGTGTACCTACGATGATTCTAGATGCCTCGTCATAGCCGGAGGACTAAGTAAGCCTAAAGCAAGAAAAGGGGAAATCTAAAACTGCCCCAGAGCAGACCCCAAAGGAATAGACAGCCCCCACACATGTATTGAAGGTGAGACAAGATGAAAACACGAACACAGGTAGGAAAATAGGTTGAGCAAACGATGGGGCCCACATAAGCTAGAAAGGACAGGAAAGGAAACATACTGTCTGCAATCACGCCAAAAAACCCTGCAAAAACGTCCAACACTTCTGATAGCAAAAAATACCCTGAACTGACTAGACTTGTCTCACTATATCAGCACTCTGGCATATTCTGAGAACAGAGCAAAAAGAGGCCAATCTAATAAGGGACAAAAAGCAAACTGGCACATACAGTGACATAAGAGTGGAAATTCAGCACAGCCCCATCCGGGGCTGGCTGACCACACAAAAAACTGAATAGACCAAACCAAATCAAATGTGAACATTAGCAAAGACAACTTAGCTTGAGATGGCAGGAACTGAGCTGGAAACTAAGACCTCAGGAGGCAGGAAAAAATCACCAGCATGGGAGTAGGGAGTTGGCTGTCTTAAATCCAGTCTGAGACTCCAGATGTCCAATCCTCTTCCTCATGATCTGGTGGCAGGTCTCTGTTAATTAGATCAGCTTCACTACCTCCTGCCACCACCACCAGAGTGAGTCCGGAAAGAGAACTCACAACTCCTCTGTCAGCACAACCAGCTCCCTCACCAGTAACCAGAGGCAGACCAGAAAATGAGTTCACAACAGCGGGGACTGTGCCAGGCTGTGCGGGACTGTGCTGGACTGTGCGGGGACTATGCTGGGCTGTGCAGAGACTGTGCCAGGCTGTGCGGGACTGTGCTGGGCTGTGCGGGGACTGTGCTGGGCTGTGCCGAATATTGTGAGGCGAGTAGTGAAATACTCACCAGGATTCAAGTACCGCGAGTACCACATTACTCGCCGAGTACCGAATCCTAACAAGTATACTCGCTCATCCCTAAATATAAACAATAGAAATAAAAAAAAATCTGAAAACCGATGGATCCAACTGAAGGGAATAGTAGCTGGAATAGAATGGACTCATCAGATATACAATAAATCCAGAAAAACAGAATCTATGATGTTAGTATAAACAGCGCCTAATTTTTTATATCTACATCCGTTCTACAATGAGCTCTGTTACATCTGTACTTTATTTATTTTACACATTTTGTCAATGTCTGTTTTTAATCAAGAAAAGTTCTTTGTATGGAGCTTTGCAATTAGTAGAGATTCAGTAATTATTAGAAAAGTCATTCAAAGCATTTTCGTATATATCCTGGCAAAATGTGACTTTTCAACACTTTCCTGTATTCTATAACCTCAGCTATTGGGCTCCTGACTCTTTTCTATTACAGGACTAGAAATAGCTGCCTGAATGTCAGTCATATCAGCCCATACTACTGCATTTACTGCCACATAGTTAATCTGACATCCCTCAGAATCCCATCCCTCTCATATATCTTCATGAACAATTTTTCACAATTGTTTACATTCTCGGCTCGCAGACAGTGAATGGCTCATTTTGAAAACAGTTCTGATACCTGTATTGTAATGAGCAATGCACCGGTGAGATCATTACATTACCAGGACAGAGATCTGGAAAAATAAATGACTATTGCATTTATGCCAGATACTAATTGTAAATTCAATCACAATTTAGAAAAGTGCCAAAATTAAACAGATAATTAAAACCTGGCTCAAAAGTATTGGCCTAAAATAAACTGAGCTGGAAGTTTTATTTTCTAAGTTAGAATTGGTGTAAAAATACTAGTTTTCTCTAAAATGCTTATATTTGCAAATTTGCTGTAGAATATTTCTATTTTTATCTGAGGGGTTTATATAAATTAAGTGCATGATTTAATTATGCCTCATCAGTAAAAGACATAAGGGCGAGGAATATTGTATGTTAAAACATGTCAAGTATTGAAACTGATTTTGTGATTTTTCACTGCTGCGCTTTTGAAAGAGACCGAATTAAAGATGCCCTCTACGCATTAGATGAATCTTGACTGCTCCTTCTGGCAAGATCCTATATCCTTTTAATATGTAAATACCCCAGCACTCCCCCAACAGCAGTAAACAGTATTTGGCATATTGTTCTTTTTTTCACAGGAGAAACAGTATGTCGCTACTCGAGGTGTCTTTTGGTAGCTTATTTCCCAATCCCCATTAAAACACTTGTTGCTGGGTCAAGGTGAAATTCATCAAGACAGCTTAAAGATTGCCAAAGATATTTAGACATAATGGTCCGCAGTTACTCTACTCCATCACTTCATCACTGACTTGAGTAAAATCCACCAAAAGTATTAAAAGGGACACACCATAAATTTGAGGCACTTTTAACCTGTCTGGCGATTGATGCTTCCCAAAGTGTGGGCTGCATGAATCGTAGCCTGGCTGCATGATTTCTGCCAGGTATTTCATTCTCCTAAATACTCTAGTGTATCAAGGAAAATATGCTTTGAATATTGAGAGATAATAGCTGGAGACCAGACTAGTCTGGCTCCTTCTCAGTTCGGCTCTTCACAGCGCTGCTGCTGATTGATAGGTTTCTCCCTAGTAAGTACTAAGGAATAGACCTGTCAATCAACTGCATGAATCGACTGAATGGTTCCCTTTAAATTCAGTAAAGAAAATCTATATCTGTTATCACCAGGGTGAAATTCATGCCCAAATTTGCACAATTTTCACCTGAGGCTTCTTGGTGAGTCAATCCATTCTTTCAAACTCTGCTCACCCACTTTCAATCCTGTTGAGTAGTTTGGTGGTATCAAGACAGATTACCACATCAATTTTCCAAATTTCCATATCAACTGAAACAAATTGTAACACAAAAATTTGTGGTAGATAAAGGATGTGTAGATGAAGAATACGTGAAGATATCTAACATCTATATCATCTGCGTTGCTACCTCAACCATCTTTATTACCAAAGTCGGAGAAACATATTTAGACTTTATACTCTTGTGGAAAGTGCTTGTCATTTATGTAGGAGATGTATCTGGCCCACTTGCAGGCCCACACATTCATATCACCATATGAAGAAGGATGTTCTTTATTATGTTCAGATTTATATTGAATTCACTGTTGTATGCAATAATCATGTTTTCTTTACGGGTTATCCGCTCTATCTAGAAATGAACCTCAGGAGAAATCAGGCTGAAGTGGATGTAATGAACACCATGATTATGCTTAAGTGATAAGTTGGAGCTTTCTATAATAGAGTACACCTGAGATGAAGTTTGCATCTCATCATGCTGGAGGTTTTTTTCAAGCAGGCTGGGGGAAGGGTATGTGGAGTCCTCACAATTTTCATATACTTGACCCAAGCAATTTTTCTAAGTATAAATTCTCTACTAAAATTTGATTTTGAAATGTGAAATAAATCTGCTGCAGATTCTATCTATATTGTATATTCTTTGGGGGCATGAAAATGTACCTTTGTGTCTGTAACATTCAATATGATTATTATTATTATTATTATTAATACTATACTGCAGCTTCCTCAAGAATAATTCTGTCATAAGGCACAGAGTATTAACATGGGAGCTAAATAACAAGAAAAGTAAAATAGACATACCAAATAAGGAACACAGAGCATCATGTAGTAGATCATCGGAGTAAATTTATCAGAATGAACATGTTGCAGATTTTACTAGAAGATTTAATCACTGAAAACCTGCAGTAGAAAAGTGGAGAGGATTTTAACCCTTTCTCAACAGTAGCCATAAATGTATGTCTATGGATCCGTCTCAGGAGTTGAGCCCGCACTATATGCAGCAGATGCTGGCTGTGTTATACAGCCAACATCTACTTATAACAGGAGCAAGCAAAGCTAGCTCTACTGTTTTACCATTTAAGATGCCAATCAAGAACAGCTGAATTTAAATGGCTTTGTTACTAGTAAGCTGGCTCCTATTTCCTCCTCCTTCATGATATGATCATGAAGTGATGATGGGTTGCCATATCAGGGCTTCATAGAAGAAAGTCAATCTCACTATACATTGCAATGCAGTATATAGAACAAGTAATTTCAAGGCCCCTATAGGGAATAAAAAATAAAGAGAATAAAAAAGCTATAAAAAATAAAATCGTAAAAATTTGAATCACCAAGATGTAAAAATATATATATATTGTATCGCCATGTCCGCATATGTACAATTTATCAAAATATAAAAACATTTAATAAATTCAGCTAATATTGTAAATAAAATTTGAAACTCAAGAATTGACTTTTTTGGTTTCGGCTTGTATTCCAAAAATTGAAATAGAAAGCAATCAAAACATTTTATAAACAGTACCCTATTATGAGACGAATAAAAACTACAACTTGATATGCAAAAAACAAGTTCTGAATTTTCTGAAGCAGGATCATAGCAATATAATTATAGAGGACAAAAAGAAGGCTGAGATATTAAACATGTTCACCGATGAACTGTCTGTGCCTGGGATCATTCAGCAAGGCAGATATCAATGTTCACCACATGATATAATTAAATGAAGACAAATTTAAGTATGGCAGCATCTGAGAAAATTAAATATGGACAAATCCCCATGGCCAGATGGCATTCCATGTTGAGGGAGTTGAGCTTAGTAATTGACAGACCAATGTATCTATTCTTCTTAGTCTCTGTTGTAACAAGGTCGGTGCCACAGGATTGGAGGATGGCTGACGTGGTACCAATGTATAAGAAAGGTAAGAAGGTGCATCCAGGCAATTACAGTCCACTAAGTCTGACATCATTAGTGTGCAAAGTTTTTGAGGGCATCATAAGAGATGACCTGCAGATATATATTGTAGGGAATAATATAATAAATGGCACAACCTGTATGGATTCAAAAAAGATAAGCCCTGTCTAACCAACATGTTGGGTTTCTATGAGGGGCTAAGTGCAAATCTGGATGTTGCTCATGCAGCTGATGTGATTTATCTGAACTGTGCAAAGGCATTTGATACTGTACCACATAATGGCCTTATACTGATGCTACAGAAGCATGGACTGGGGGTAACTAAATGAAGATGGGCATGGAACTAGCTAAAACACAGGAAAGAAACAGTGGTCGTAAATGGGATATAGTCAGTAGTGGTGTACTGCAGGAATCTGTACTAGGCAGACTCTTTTTGGTCTCTTTACTAATGACCATGTGGACGGGGTTGAGAGTAAGAAAATGTAGGATAATAACAATTGAGCTTGACAGTACAATATTACAAAATCTAGATGCTAAATCTTCATGGGCACATACATGGCAGATGAGATTTAACGTAGAAAAATATAGAGGAATGCTCATTGTATGGAGTAACCCTATTGCTACGTATACATTAAATGGAGTATACTCAGGACTACAGAACAGGAGAAGGACTTGGGTATTCTGGTTACAAGTACGCTGAGCAGCAGAACTCAATGTCAGGCAGCAGCTGCAAAAGCAAAGAAGATTTTAGATTTTATATAAAGAGAGATAAAAGCCTATGATTCTAATGTATTGTTACCCCTCTATAAATCACTTGTAAGGTCACATCTAGAATGTGGGATCCAGTTTTAGGCTCCAAATGTTAAAAAGGATATTCGGAAGCTAGTCAGTTTAAAGGCGGCATTTAGATTATTATTATAAGGGATGCAAGGCCTCTCATATGATTAGAGGTGGGAAAAGTTGGGCTTGTTTAGCTTAAAAAGAGACGTCTCAGAAGAGATGTCATTTACATGTATAAATACGTGTGTGCTCAGTACAAAGAACGGGCACAAGACTATTTCTTTCGAAGACCTTACTAAGAATCGGGGGGCACTCAGAGAGCGGAAGAAAAGCGATTCTAGCAGTTAAACAGGAAAGGGTTCTTTACAGTTAGAGCAGTCAGACTCTGGAATGTCTTACCACAAGAGGTAGTAATGGCAGACACTATAACTACCTAGGCTTCTCGCACAACAAATAGTATTGTGGGTTTTAAATAATCTAGCGATAGAGAATGTATAACTTGCGGAGTAAGGTTGAACTTGATGGGCCTAAGTCTGTTTTCAACCTATGTAACTATAAATTTAACAAATCACGTACACATGCTGCAGAAATTTTCACAGTTGAAATTGAATTTCACACCAAGTCAGTTTCTGTTGCAAGAGAATAAATCTGTAATCACATACGTTTAGCACAGAGTTTGCTACTAATTGCCGGACAATCGGCAGTAAAATGTATGGATACTTGTTCAAAATTAGAAATAATAAACTGTCAGCCCATTTTAGTAATACCCTGGTAATTTCATGCTGTTCTCCAGCCAGTCTCTGTAGAGCAGTCTTTAACGATGGAAGTCACTAGTCAATCACAGGCTGCTGCAGTCACACATTTCTACATGTCATTGCTGCGGGATGGACAAAGAATCTGGTTGAGGACCTGAAAAGCATCACCATGGAAGTACTAGGGAGTAGACAGAGTGAGTTTACTGCTTTTTTTTCAACAAATGGAGAATCTCCATCAAAATATTCCGGTTGCGCTGTGGGCATAACTATAGAAAGTGCAGGGGGCGACCCACCTAGTGCCTGGAGACTAGGAAGACCCAAAGGATTCCTTTGCCCCATAGTGAAAAAACTATTACTATTAAAGACTTAAAGACCTGTTATAGTCCGTGCCCTGTTGGAAATTTTGCATTGGGGTTCACAGGCTTCAAGTTAAACCACTGGCTGCCAGTTTGATGTAGACATTTTCTACAGCAAGTCGAATATGCAGGCATCCTTTTCAAGGAAAGTAGGCATAATTGTCTCATGGTGAATTACTTCTGTTTTTTCTTAAAGAAGCACTCCACTCAAATTTTATATCCTATTAATATATTGCTGTCATCATATTATATAGCACTGTGTGCTTACAATTGCTCATTTTGACTTTCTACCCAAATATTTCCAGTCTTTTCTCTCTGCTCTATGAAGAAGCAGGGAGTTTTTTGTCCCTACATTTATCATACCTTCTTTAACGCCTGGCCTAGCTGCTCCCTCCTCCACTCTGCCATGGACTTTTGAAGTGACTTATGACTCATGCAAGGAAAATTGACCTCCTGTCATAGACCCAATGAAAAACAGAATAATTAACTGGGAAAAAAGGCAAAATAAGCAATTGTATGTACAGTGCCATATATTATGATGATTGCAATATATTAGAAGGATGAAACATTTGTTGGGAGGAGTGCTTCTTTAAGAGTAAATGTTAAGTTTCTAAATCATAAGGGAAGGCAACTACAATTTAAGCAACTGTGTTTCTAGGATAATGATACATTACACTAATGGGCGGCATGGTGGCTCAGTGGTTAGCACTGCAGCGCTGGGGTCCTGGGTTCAAATCCCACCGAGGACAACATCTGCAAGGCGTTTGTATGTTCTCCCCGTGTTTGCGTGGGTTTCCTTCTACACTCCAAAGACATACTGATAGGGACTGAAGATTGTGAGCCCCATCGGGGACAGTGCCAATAATGTCTGTAAAGCGCTGCGGAATTAATGGTGCTATATAAGTGAGCAAAATAAATGAATAAATTCCAAAAAAAAACAAAAAATAAGCTCCTCTGTTTACACGTTTCTTATGGAGGACACTGCAGAGCAAAGAAAGGGATACAGACCTATCTCACCAATGATATAATGATGACCTATAGAAAAGACAGGCCATACCCCTAGTTAAAAATTCTAGAAAACTCCAAAAACGTACAAATCATAGAATCATAGAGTCATAGAATAGAAACATAGAATGGTAGAGTTGGAAGGGACCTCCTGGGCCATCTGGTCCAACCCCCTGCTCAAAGCAGGATTCGCTAAATCATCCCAGTCAGATGTCTGTCCAGCCTCTGTTTGAAGACTTCCATTGAAGGAGAACTCACCACTTCTCGTGGCAGCCTGTTCCACTCATTGATCTCTCTAACTGTCAAAAAGTTTTTTCTAATATCTAATCTGTGTCTCCTTCCATTCAGTTTCATCCCATTGCTTCTAGTCTTTCCTTGTGCAAATGAGAATAAAGATGATCCTTCTACAATGCAACAGCCCTTGAGATATTTGAAAAAAGAAAGAAAGAAATGTATTAATATAAATGTTATATAAAATGTTATAAAGCATTGTGTAAAGTAGTAAATTCATGTAAAAAGTATTAATCATTTCATGATTGCAGTATGTTTTTGTTCCTACTCAAGAAAAGTAAAAAAGCAAAGAGAAAAATATGTATACAGCATTGGAAATCTAATATGGTTTAAAAAGCAATCCCAAACTCCTTGTTTTATAGCAATTTGTGCCTCTTTGTTACAGTGGTTGAGTTCCTCTGTGTGTCCATCTGTTTACCTTTTATTTTTCTTTCTAACATTCCTATAACTGTCCTCATCCCCATTTTAATGGGACATTAACTTGAGAAGAGCACATTTGTTAGGTACTTCAGTATACAGTAAATCTCTATGCTCCAATTGTAAAATGTCTCCCTTCGAACCAATTCTACCGCAATGTGGCTCCAAAGCACTATCAAGAAAAGAGGTTGTGCATATCTGTGCCACAACAAGCTCAGCTATGAAGGAAAAGGAACAGATCAAAATAATTTGCTGAATAAGGCCTCTTTCACACATCAGTTTTTTGCCTTCAGGCGCGATCCGGCTTTTTTTTGTAAAACCGGATCCGGCAAAATGCAATGCCGGATCCAGTTTTTCCCCATTGACTTGCATCAGCGCCGGATCTTGCCGGATGGCATTGCGTTTCATCCGTTTTTTGCCAGATCCGGCAACTTGTCTCATTCCGGCGTCTGGAAAAAACGGCTACTGTAACGTTTTTTGTCTCCGGCGAAAAAGCCGGAAGCGCCGGGTCCGGCGCTTCCAGCTTTTTGCTACGATGAAAGTCTATGGGCTCCGGAATGCGCCGGATCCAGAAAAAGACGGATCCAGCCACCGGATCCGGTTTTTTTAAGTCTGCGCATGCTCAAATCCAATTGGCCAGCCCCCAGGAACAGAGACGGATCCAGCAAAAAAACGGATCCGTTTCTACAGTTCGCCAAAATTTATGCCGGATCCGTTTTTTCTAAAAATAGCCGGATCCTGCCTGACGGCAAAAAACTGATGTGTGAAAGTAGCCTAAGGAAATCTAATTTCACATATGACCTTGTCGATTCCCTTAAAGGGAGTCCTGGGGCTAAGTTAATTTAAATGACTGCTGCTCAGTGACTATTAGATGCCAAATAACAAAGAGAAGATTTGGGCAATAAAATGTAGGGTTGTGTGCTGGTTCTACTCACAGAACTCTATGTATCAAAGTGGATGGGGGTAATGCGAATCTTGTCACTGGACCATGGCAGCTACAGCTGTAGTTTATTCAACAGTAAGGGTATGTTCACAAATTGCTAGCTTGTTGAAAATTGCTCAAAATGTAGTTATTGTGTAAGGAGGTGGCGGGGACCCTTATGTGCCTCCTCTCCCCTAGTAGCTGCTCACAGGCTTGCGTGTGGCACCTCATTGTTTATTAATGTGAAATGCAATGTTTATGTACTGTAATGTCATATGTCTGTCAGGTACTGTGCATAGGCTTAGGGCTAGGATAGGATCTTAGATGGTATAAGGACCGTAGAGGGATTAGAGATAGAGACTAGAATAGACAGGAGTGTTAGTTAGATACAGGCAGCTCAGGGGTTAAGCAAATGGGAGGGGTCACAGAGCAGAGCAGCGAGGTATAGAATGGGCATTTCCTGATTAGAGGGAGAAGCCCAGGCAGCCTTGCCCAGGGCAGGGTACATATGGTACTGGGTCCAGACAGATTGCTGGCTGGCCATAGGGATAAAGCTGTAATGGCAGTAAGGGGCCCCAGGCGGAGAATAGTGCAGTCGGGCACCAGCTCAACAGGACCATCCCCAAGAAGAATCTGAGGTCTAAGACTGGGGCAGGAGCAACTGAGATGGTGTTTCTGGCGTTTTTCCAATTTGAACCGGACGAGGGGCTGACGGGGAGCTGGTATTGTAGAAGGCACAGATGTGACATGGACTGTCCAAAGAGGCTGCCAGGATGGAAGGGAAAGGAAGGCACAGACAGAACAGAGGTTGACTAGAGGTACGGCAGGGAATGCCAGGAAGAAAGAGACAGCGATTACTGAAAAAAATATAGTCTTCCACGAAGGCAGGGAAAGTACAGGATATGTGGCTCTGTGTGATTTGTGCTGCTCATGTGATGAACATGCTGCTGTCTAGTAAAGTTAAGCTGTTTGAAAAAGTCCTCGTCTCTGAAGTGCTTTATGGAGCTCATGGATGCAGAGCCAACATGACAACAGCGGAAGGGAATCTGACAGAACCTGTAAATGTGCTGTGGCACATGATGCACATGCAGCAGACCCTGGCCGCCTTACAATTGTACACTACATGTCATTTGCAAATTTTGCTTTCACCAGGTGGAAGCATCTGTGTGGATTTTTGGGCTTCCTGTGGGTTTTCAAATATGAAATATTAAGAATTTGTTCATTTGCAAGACAGAATTCAGTGCTTACAATGCACTACTGTATTTAGATGTGCTACAATATTCAATTTTTTAACTAGTGATGAGCGAGTATGCTCGTTGCTCGGGTGATCTGCGAGTATTTGGAAGTGCTGTTGCATGTATTCAGGCTGTCAAATAGCAGCAAATCATGCAGCTGTGGAGACAGAAACTTAATCTCTGAGCACTTCCAAATACTCGGAGACAACCCGCGCATGCTCGGGAAAACCCGAGCAATGAGCATACTCGCTCATCACTTCTTTTAACCCCTTTATGACATGTGGTGTAATAGTATGCACATGTTGGACTCCCCCTGTTTGGTGCAGGCTCCGGTGCTGAGTCTGCACTTTTTCAGTGCATGATAGCTGATCTATACAGGTGACATGTGCCCGCAAAAGCGGCGGTTGGAATCGCGATCAACCTGCTGCTATTAACTAGTTAAA
Source organism: Dendrobates tinctorius (assembly GCF_039654945.1). NCBI lineage: Eukaryota > Metazoa > Chordata > Amphibia > Anura > Dendrobatidae > Dendrobates > Dendrobates tinctorius. Next base: position 12,886,464 of record NW_027361898.1, on the reverse strand, counting down.
TGCCGCTGTCAATCTCTGAAAATTCTCTCTCTCTGAACATTAAAATGTAGTAGTCCCTGTTCGCAGCTTAGTTCCGGAAACTGTCTTCTACGAACACTGAACTTTTACGTTCAGGTTTGCTGACCTCTAATCATCAATGTAAAAACATCTATTAAGTGGGATTTAAGTTGGTAAATGACACTGAAATTTGAGAAAGGGAAGTTTTAATGCATTTTTATTACAAAAAGAATTGCAACAGAATTGACCAGAATAGAATATTCTGTGCCAGAAACATGACAGTCGCTGATGACATGACAGCAGTTGCAGGCTTTAAATTAGCAAATAAACTAATATTCCAAAACTATAAAGATGTTAAACTTCCCATAAAAGGCTTGTGACAACTATAATCTCTGTCTGTTGTAAAAAGTACTGACTGTCATTTCCACCTTGTTCGATCACATCTAAGGAACTAGAGCACTCATATTTATAGGCATTAACCATGTAGAAAGCTACATGACACAAGTCATTGTGCACTGCAATACTTTCTAAAGGATCAGCAAGAATATCAGGATTACCATTATTATTAGTGAATGCGTGAGTTTTATGAGTGCATAAAAGTTGACATTCTTCATAGAAGATAATATATTCCACCATTTCTCAGTGCTTTTCAAATTTTAAGGATGTTTATAACAACTAAATATAAAAATGAATACAAAAGATAATTTAGAAAGCATACCAATCATTTACTCATTTTCTAAAATGATAGGCACCAGCATCACCATCAGGTCAATACTGGTAGGGCCGATGTCAGGGAACTGGATAAAAGTATAAGGGTCTGCTTACACTATGAAAGAGCAAATAAATCTGAGTGGAATTGAGTGGAATTATCCTGGAAGATTCCATATTTCCAAGCCATAAGAGCCATCAAAAGGTTAAAATTAAATTAAAAATGCCTATATTCATTTTACCACTCAACTCTCCAGCCACTAAGCTTCAACCCATCACCCTACTGTTCCTCACGTGTCTTCTGAATCCTACCACAAGCTCTAAAATCCCTGAGTATCTCACACTGATCTGGGACTTCCGGCTCTGATGAGGCCTGGTAAAGTTCACGCGCAAGGGCAAGGTATACATGATGCCGTTCACGTGCTTACGCAGAGCCCTTGAAATTCCTCTGTGAGTGGCCCAGGGATTTCAGCTCAAGTGTCATTGATCAGAAGGTGAGGATGGATGACTGTGAGGAACAGGGGGGCTAGTGAGTTGAGCAGGAAGGTGAGCATAATTTTTTTAAAATCTTTTTTACACGCTACGTTGGATGGGTGGAGAGATGTGGTGCCATAGTTGTGTGCCAGGCCGACAGTATATTCTGACTAACAGGTCATACTTTGTAGCTACATAAACTCATTTGCTGGCTACAACATTGATATTGGGACTACGTCACACAAAGGTTTTGATAGTGTTCATGGGTAACCACTGCAGATCTAACATTATGCCGTTACTGTAATCCCTCCACTACATTCACTGTGAATGTGCACTTTACCCTGTCATTTCTTCTGCAAGCAACTTTTCCAATTTTAATTGTTTTTAAATTTATTATTAAATAAAGCATTGACTTTTTTTTCTAGTCCTTTTCACATCTTTTGACAATAATATTACCTACTACAGGCTAGGTATATATATATGCTCAGATTGAGATCTCGGGAGACAAGATCTCTGCACCCAAGATCTTGTTGCCGAGATCTCAATCTGAGCATGCAATGCCCCCGACAGCCATTTTCCTGGAGGCTACTGCATCACAGTAATAGATGTGCAGAGGGGCTCCGGATTTTTACAAAATGCTGGCGGAGCCCCCTGCACCACAGAGCACTACAGCGATTTTCACCCGCAGTGGAACACCCTCTCATCTCAGCCTGTGGCCTGCTGAACATGCCACTCTTGCCTCCAGCAGCGACCCTGGGACCCTGTTTCACTGCAGCCACCACCCCCCGGTAAGCAGTAAGACGCATGGATATGAGAGGCACCACTATTTTATTAAAAAAAGTTTTTTCCCTATTTATCGCCTCAAAATTTGGGATGCATCTTACAATCCAGTGCATCTTATAATCCACAAAATACGGTATTTATGCACTGTATTCATCTACTGATAACAGTTCTGGTGCTGTATTTTTGCACTGATGATGGTACTGGTGATGAATTCATGCACTGATGATATTTCTGGTGATGTATTCATGTACTGGCAATATTTCTGGTATCATTCTCATGTACTGATAGTTTATGTGATAGTGTATTCATGTACTGATCCTTTAGCAATGTAGATATAGTAATTAGTGATGGGCGAGCACTAAAATGCTCGGGTGCTCATTACCAGAATCTAACAAATTGTAAGGCTCAATTTTCCAGCAGACCCTACCAGGATGTCTGCGGGGGGGGGGGGGGGGGGGTGGAAAATCACTGAAATTAGTGGATACATCACTGATATAGAATGGGAACAGCATGGGTAAGACCCTTGGATGCATATCTGCATCCCAGGTTGCTGCTGGAAGCAATATTGTCAGAGTATTATGACACTTTCACAGACTGACAATAAAACATACAAAACCGAAGATAAAATAAATAGGGATGAGCGAGCATGCTCGTTAATGCTGTGCACTCGCCCGAGCATCGCAGTGCTCACGTTGCTCTGCGAGCGCCAGCATTTCCAGGTTTGCTCGGCGGGTCCTTGGGTCCCCGCCCCGCATGTTTGGTGCTCTTTAGACTGCCAATCAATATGCAAGGATTGTCTGCCACACACTGTAATGCCGCAGCCTTGTTGGTTGTGGCATTACAGTGATTTGATGGCCGTGCAGCGTCAATAGGTCTATATCAGACCTGGCGCCGTCCTAGTCAGCTCCAGAATCACCAGTGTAGGGACAGTTGCTGCAGCGATAGGGACAGAATAGGTGGGGTATCAGTGTGGGTATACCATTGTTGAATCCACAAATCCAGCTAAACCAACAGTCCTTCTAAGGAATAATTATGGCGGGGTATATAGATATCAGTGATAGGCAGGCAGGCAGTGTATGTGGCATACTTCATTGCATACAGAAAGAGGGTCCATTCCATTACTCTCTGCTGCTGGTGACTATTACAGATATTAACCGTATATACATAGCCCCAGTGGTCGGAATAATTTGTTTTTGCATCTTCATCCTGATTATTTTATTTAAAAGCAATCCAGAGCACAAGGTTTTTTTTTGCGTTTGCTTGTTGGCACTGCAGTAAATAGGCAGATACTTTCTATAGTACAGCGTTAAAATAAAGCTATTTTGAACAGAGGTTTGTCAGTCATAGCAATCACATCTGAGTGCACAAAAAATTCTGCCATTTTTGTGATACTGTAAAAAAAATTTTGAGTGTCTTTTACAAGTTCTTGACACCAGTTGGCTCAAAAAAAATCTTTTCCTACAGGGCAGATATTTTACACTGTGTTTTGTTCCCCACACGGATCACCTATCATTGTGCTCAAAATTGTGCCATTTCAGGGCTTCATTGAATATTTTTTGCTGTGTCTTAGCCTAGTTATTGACTCAATTTTGCTGTTAAAAAAAATCTAGGTCAGATAACTAAATGCTGTTAAAAAAAAATCTAGGTCAGATAACTAAATGTGTGGGATCTCCGTCACGGGCCTCACCTATCTGTGGGCCAAATATTGGGGCATTTTTTTGGGCTCAATTGAGCTGTTGTTGCTGTGTCTTAGCCTAGTTAATGACACAATTTTGCTGTTAAAAAAAAATCCAGGCCAGATAATTAAAAGTGGGGGGTCTCTGTCACAGGCCTCCCCTATCTGTGGGATAAAAATTGGGGCTTTTTTTGGTTCTATTGAACTATTGTTGCTGTGTCTTAGCCTAGTTATTGACACAATTTTGCTGGTAAAAAAAATCTAGACCAGATAATTAAAAGTGGGAGATTTCCGTTACGGGCCTCACCTATCTGTGGGCCAAATATTGGGGCATTTTTTTGGGCTCAATTGAGCTGTTGTTACTGTGTCTTAGCCTAAGTAATGACACAATTTTGCTGTTAAAAAAAAAATCCAGGCCGTATAATTAAAAGTGGGGGATCTCTGTCACAGGCCTCCCCTATCTGTGGGCTAAAAATTGGGGTATTTTTTGGGTTTGGGCTCAATTGAACTGTTGTTGCTGTGTCTTAGTCTAGTTATTGACACCAGTTTGCTTACAAAAAAAGGTGTTACCTACAGGCCATATATTTTAATGTGTGGTTTTCCCGCACACGGATCACATATAAGGTCGCTCCAAAGTCAGGCATTTTAGTGAACATGCAAAATCTTATAGTCCTTTTAAAATGGGTAAGGCGCGTGCCAAGGGACATGGAAGTGGACGTGATGGTGATGGTGCATGCAGAGGTCAAGGACGAGGTCGTGGTCAAGCTTAAATTGGGCCACAACAAACACCCACATATTCTCGCTCGGCCTTCCTGTCACAATTGCTAGGGGACAGCAGCAGCATACCACTATTGAACCCAGAGTAATGTCAAAAGGTTGTTAGTTGGATAGCGGATAATGCTTCCAGTCACTTTGCCTTCAGCACCACCTCTACCCTGTCTTCCACACAGTCGAGTCTCAGTAGCCATGAGTCTGGATTGCATATTCCTCACCCTGATCCTCCTTCCTCCCACCATGCAGAGCACCCAGAGACAATTCATCCCACACTTGGACACTCCCAAGAGCTGTTCACTTTTCCATATAGATTCCGGCCTCTCTTCTGGTGCACTTGAAGTGGGGCAGGAGGAGATCGCATGTAGCGATGCCCAAATATTTGAGCAGCCATGTTCACATGAAGTCAATGGTGGGAACGTGTCACAAGAGGTGGATGATGATGAGACACAATTGCCGGAAAGCCAGGAGGAGGACCAGGGTGTGGAAGTGGAAGAGGAGGTGGTGGATGACAGAGTAACTGACCCAAGCTGGCAGGAGGGCATGCAGAGTGAGGACAATAGCACACAGGGGGAGGGAGGCATAGCACCCCAACAGGCAAGAAGAAGCAGTGCAATGACTACAGACAGAAGATGGGCAACCGTTCCCCATAACCAACATGACGGAAGTTGCCAGTACAAGTATTAGGTCTGGTTGTTTTTTAAAGACTTCCGATAACCCCAAACAGGCAATTTGCACCACCTGATATGCTCACATCAGCAGGGGTAGCAAAACTACCAGCCTGACCACCACCAGCATGATCAGGCACATGGCAACAAAGCACCCGACTTTGTGGGCCAAACCCCAGGGTCCAGGAACTCTGTCTGCGGGTGACACCACTGTTGCTTCTGCTGTTGTGCGTGGAAGCCATTCCCCTGTCCATGGTGCCTGCGAAGATGCCTCCTGCCCTGCACCGGTCATTGCATACACTCAACTAGCAACATCATCAAGAACGTCCAAGTCCTTGTCCCAGTGCAGCGTTCAGTTGTCCATACCCCAGTACTTGGAATGCAAGCAGAAATATGCTGTCAATGCTCCACAGGCCACCCTACTATATTCACACATTTCTCATCTGCTTGCGCTCAAAATGTTGCCTTTTAAACTTGTGGAGACCGAAGCTTTCCACAACCTGATGGCAGTGGCCATACTTGGTCCCCAGTGGCCACTATTTCTCCCAGTGTGCCATCCCCACATTACACAAGCACATATCCCACAACATTAGCTGTGCCCTCAACAATGCTGTTACAGGGAAAGTCGACCTAACCACAGACACGTGGACAAGTACTTGTGGGCAGAGATTGTATATCTCGCTGACAGCACACTAGGTTAATATAGTGGAAGCTAGGACCCAGTCGGACCTTGCGATGGAACACGTCCTCCCTACACCAAGGATTGTGGGCCCTACGACAATCAGGGTTGCCCCCACAGTCTACAGCTCTTGCACCTCCTCCTCTTCTTCAGCAGCATCTATCTCCAAAATGACCACATCAGTCACAAGCTGAAACCACTGAAGAACTGCCTCAGCCAAGCGACAACAGGCTGTGCTGAAGCTAATATGCAAACTGCACAATGCTGAAGAGTTATAGACAGCTCTGAAAGGGCAGGCAGATCTGTGACTGACACCGCTGAACCTACAGTGAGGCATGGTCATGTGTGGCAATGGCCGGAACCTGGTGGCAGCTCTGACGTAAGTAAAGTTCACACACGTACAATGCCTGGCCCATAGGCTTAACATCGTTGTTCAACGGTTTCTAAAAAAGCTACCCAGAGCTGCCGGATCTGCTTGTCAAAGTACGCTGCCTGTGTGCCCATTTTAGAAACTCAGCTAGAGCTTCCACTGCCCTTACCATGCTTCAGCATAGTTTGCAGCTTCCGGCTCATTGACTGGTGTGTGATGCCCCCACTCATTGGAACTCTACACTAAATATGTTGGAAAGGATTTATGAGTTGAAGAGGGAAGTTGTTGACTACCAGCATCAACATGGCTGTTGGTATTCAGTTCAGACTCCACACATAAGACCTCAGGAGTGGACATGGATGTCAGACACATGTACCATCCTCCAAAACTTTGAGGAGTTCGCTAAAACTGTGAACGACGATTATGCCATAATTAGTGTCACCATCCCACTTCTCTAGGTTCTGAAACGCTACTGCTCACAATCAAAGAGGATGCATTGCAGGTGGAGCACAATGAGATGGAGCAAGGAACCATACAGGGTGATTACACACAGCCCAGCCTCATGTTATCCCAACATTAATTGGTTGACAATGAGGAACAGGAGGAGAAGGAGGACGAACAGGAGCTACTTTCATGCGCTATAGACGGTACTGCAAGTACAAATGTCATACCGTCTGTTCAGCATGAATGGCCTGAGGACAAGGAAGAGGAGGAGAGCATTGTCCATCGTCCTCTTGGTGAGGACACGTAAGTCTTGCCAGTTAGCAGTCTTGCACACATGACTGACTTTATGTTGCGCTGCCATTCCCATGACCCTCGTATTCTCAAAATTTTGGTTGACAGTCATTACTGGTTGGTGACACTTCTAGACTCATGCTACAAGTAGAACATTCAATCTCTTCTTCCAGAGGCAGACAGGTGTACTAAAATGGTGCAGTACCACAAGGCGAATGTTGAGGAATTATTAAAAAAATTCCCATCTGAAAACGCAGGTGGCAGAGGTCACAGTTCGTTGGACAACCAAGGAGTACAAGCAAGAGAGACACAACTCTAATTCAGCAGAGGCAGTGGAACACTGGCAAAGTTCTGGGAGAGTTTTCTCAGACCCTCCCATCGCATTGGCACTGAGGCATGAGGTACTGTCACAAGGAGTGAAAAGTTTTAGAATATGCTGAGGGAGTACCTTGCTGACCGTACCAATGTCCCCCGTGATTCCTCTGTGCCTTATTTTGTATCCAAGCTGGACGCGTGGCATGAACTGACTCTCTACAACTTGGAGGCCCTGACCTGCTCTGCCGCAGGCATTTTAACAGAGCAGGTTTTTAGTGCCACTGGTGGAATTATAACTGGAAAGCGCATCTGCCTGTCGACTGAAAATGCTGACAGGCTGACTTTTATAAAAATGAACAAGGGCTGGATTGGGCCAGACTTCTCTACACCACAGCATGATAACAGCGAAACATAACCTTAAATATAGTATCTTTTTTGGGAGGTATATTCCCCTGCACCTCTTCACACCCACACATGGGTATACACTTCCTGATTTTGCTATTTGCTGTTATCCTCTTCCTTTCCCTCATTGTCATTATCCTCCACCACTAGATCACCAGGGTGAATGTGTTCCATGATGCAACAGCCGCATTATTGTTTTCAAAGGTGTTTCTGATTTCCGTACAAAAAATGTTTTCACAGTATGTTGAGGGGTACCCCCCAGGGAGAAGTGTTTGGGCATTAAAAGTATAGGAAACCCACTCCTTTAAACTGGGAAAACCTTTTTCGTAGGCCATCCTCCACGTCTCTTCACACACCACAACTAGATCACCAGGGTGAACGTGTTCTGTGATGTAACAACCACGTTATTGTTTTCAAGTATAGGAGACCCACTCCTTTAAACTGGGTAAACATTTTTCATAGGCCATCCTCCACATTTATTCCAAGGGGGATTGGCGTGCGTGCAAATTTGGGGCAGGCCTTGCATTCACTTCATGTGCAAACTTTATGGGAGTACCAATGACTAATAATGGGAACTTTGTTTTCATGTGGCCATTCAAGACGTCAGTTCAAAGGGTTATTGGGGTGCGTGTAACTTTGGATCAGGGCAGGCCTTGCATTCAATGCGTAAGCAAGCACTATGGGAGTACCAAATGAATATTTGGAACTTTGTTTTCATGTGGCCATTCAGTATGTTGGTTCAAAGGCTTATTGGGGTGCATGTAACTTTGGTGCAGGGCAAGCCTTGCATTCAATGCAAAAGCAAACAGTATGGGAGTACCAAATGAATAATGGGAAATTTGGTTTCATGTGGAGATCCAGGATGTCATTTCAAAGGGTTATTGGGGTGCGAGTAACTTTGGGTAGGGCAGGCCTTGCATTCAATGCATAGGTAAACAGTATGGGAGTACCAAAGGAATAATGGGAACTTTGGCTGCATGTGGCCATTCAGGACGTCGGTTCCAAGGGTTATTGGGGTATGTCCAAATTTGGAGCAGGCCTTGCATTCACTTAATGGGCAAACATTATGGGAGTACCACATGACTAATAATGGGAACTTTGCTTTCATGTTGCCACCCTCAACGTCTGTTCAAAGGGTTATTGGAGTGCGTGCAACTTTGTGGCAGGGCAGGCCCTGCATTTAATGCATAAGCAAACAGTATCTGAGTACCAAATGAATAATGGGAACTTTGGTTTCATGTGGACATCCAGGACGTCATTAAAAAGGGTTATTGGGGTGTGTGTAACTTTGGGGTAGAGCAGGCTGTTATTATTGAGTCACCGTAGGAGGCAGACACAAAAATAGAAGCTACGTCCAGAAAACCAGAGAAGTTGGCAACTATCAGATTGCAGACCCCTGAACCTATCAACACAACTAGCAGTAGCCGTGGGGGGCTCCTACGATGCCCTAGACCCCTCGATCACAGCCGGAGAGATAAATAGCCTAAAGACAGAAAAGGAAATCTAAACTGCCCCAGAGCAGACCCCAAAGTAAAAGGCAGCCCCCAACATATAATGACGGTGAAGCAAGATGAAAAAACACTCACACAGATAGAAAGATAGGCTGAGCAAATGATGGGGCCCAAGCTAACTACACAGAACAGGAAAGGAAGGTTGCTGTCTGCAATCTGCCAAAACCCTATCAAAGACATAAGCCAACAAGTTGATATGAAAAAAGACCCTGAAGCAGCTAGGCTTCAAAAATGAAATCAGCACTCAGGTATTTTCAGAAGACAGAGCTAAAGGAATTCAGCACACCCCAGCAGGGAATGGCAGAAATCCAGAAAAACAAGGCAAAAACAGAGTCAAAGCACAAATGCAAAAAGCCGAGCAGAAAACTTAGCTTTAGAAGAGCAGGAATTCAGACTGGTCTCCAAGGATCCCACAGAGAAATCACCCGCAGGGCAGAAGGGCGTCGGCAGCCTTATATCCAGTCAGTAACTCCACTCAGCCAGTCATCATCATCAGACCCAGGTGTTTGATAATCAGGCTCACTACCTTTCTTTACCAGAAGAGGGAGTTCCTCGGGCCTCAGTAGTGAAGGGGAAAATGAACTCACAACAGTACCTCCCCCTTGAGGAGGGGTCACCGAACCCTCAAGCACGCCACCAGGGCGATCAGGGTGAGCCCGATGAAAGGCACGCACCAATCTTTTGGCATGAATATCAGAGGCAGAGACCCAGGAATTATCCTCCTGACCATAACCCTTCCACTTAACCAAATACTGGAGTCTCCGTCTAGCCAGACGGGAATCCAGTACTTTCTCTACCTCATATTCCATGTTACCTTCAACCAATACAGGGTCTGGAGGTGCCACCCCCGGAACAACAGGTTCAACAAACCTCTTCAACAAAGATTTATGGAACACATTATGGATTTTAAATGTGACGAAGAGCCAAACGAAAAGAGACTGGATTAATAATCTCCAAAATCTTGTAAGGTCCAATAAATCTAGGCTTAAACTTAGGAGAAGCCACCTTCATAGCAATATTTTTTGATGATAACCACACCATATCACCAACCTTAAACTGGGGACCAATGGTCCTATGTCGGTTGGAAAACCGCTGGGCCTTTTCCTGGGAGAGAGATAACTTATCCACCACTTGGTCCCAGATCTGGTGCATTCTCTCCACCACAGTGTCAACACCTGGGCAGGCAGAGGGCTCCACCTGCCCTGAAGAAAATCGAGGATGAAACCCAAAGTTACAAAAAAAAGGTGACATCAAAGTGGCAGAACTAGCTCTATTATTTAGAGCAAATTCGGCCAAGGGCAAAAATGAAACCCAATCATCCTGATCAGCAGAAATAAAACATCTCAAATATGACTCCAAGGTCTGGTTTGTTCTCTCTGTCTGCCCATTGGTCTGAGGGTGAAAAGCAGAGGAGAAGGACAACTGAATTCCCAGCTTGGAACAGAAAGTTCTCCAAAATCTAGACACAAACTGGACTCCTCTGTCAGACACAATGTTCTCAGGAATCCCGTGCAAGCGAACCACCTGTTGTAAAAACAGGGGCACCAACTCAGAGGAAGACGGCAACTTAGGGAGTGGTACAAGATGAACCATCTTAGAGAACCTATCACAAATCACCCAAATAACAGTCATCCTTTGAGAGACCGGCATATCAGAGATGAAATCCATTGAAATATGGGTCCATGGCCTCTTGGGGACAGGCAAAGGCATCAACAACCCACTAGAGCGAGAACACGATTTAGACCGGGAGCACGTCCCACAGCACTGCACAAAATTCCTGACATCACGAGACAAGGAGGGCCACCAAAAAGACCGACTCACCAGATCTCTAGTACCAAAAATACCTGGATGACCAGCCAAAGCAGAGCAATGAACTTCAGACATCACTCTCTTCTTCCACTGGTCAGGAACATACAACTTTCCACTGGGACAACGCTCAGGTTTGTCCTCCTGGAACTCTTCCAGAGCACGTCTCAAATCGGGCGAGATGGCAGAAAGAACTACCCCTTCGCCTAAGATGGTAGCAGGCTTGGTCACCACAGGAGAATCAGCAAAGAAGCTCCTAGAGAGGGCATCTGCCTTGACATTCTTAGTTCCAGGAAGAAAAGAAACCACAAAATCAAAACGTGTAAAAAACAAGGCCCACCTAGCCTGTCTAGGGTTCAAGCGCTTAGCCGACTCTAGGTAAATCAAATTTTTGTGGTCAGTGAGGACCACGACCTGATGCTTAGCTCCCTCCAACCAATGTCTCCACTCCTCAAAAGCCCATTTCATGGCCACAGTTCCCGATTCCCAACATCATAGTTACGTTCAGATGGAGAGAACTTTCGGGAAAAGAAAACACAGGGATTCATTTTAGATGTTACAGGATCCTTTTGGGACAAAACAGCTCCTACACCAATCTCAGAAGCATCCACCTCTACCTGGAACGGAAGTGAGACATCAGGTTGCCGTAAAACCGGTGGTGGAGGTGAATCTTCGCTTCAGCTCCTGAAAGGAAGAAACAGCCTCCGGAGACCAATTTAACACATCAGCACCCTTCTTAGTCAAATCAGTCAATGGCTTGGCAATACTAGAAAATTTTGCTATAAATGTCCGATAAAAATTAGCAAAACCCAAAAACTTCTGGAGGGCCTTCAAAGAAGTGGGCTGAACCCAATCGTAAATGGCCTGTACCTTGGCCGGGTCCATTTCAATAGTTGACGGGGACAAAATAAATCCCAAAAAAGAAATCCTCTGTACTCCAAAAAGGCATTTAGATCCTTTGACATACAGGGAATTCTCCCTCAAGATCCGGAACACAGTCCGAATATGTTCCACATGAGAATCCCAATCCTTGGAGAAGATCAAAATATCATCCAGATAGATAATCAAAAATTTATCGACAAAATCTCCGAAAATATCGTTCATGAAGCACTGGAAGACAGAAGGGGCATTAGTGAGCCCAAAAGGCATCACCAGGTACTCAAAATGTCCCTCCGGAGTATTAAACGCCGTCTTCCATTCATCCCCATGCTTAATGCGAATAAGATTATACGCCCCCCTGAGGTCAAGCTTGTTAAATCAGCAATCACCTTTAACTCTGGAGAATAGATCAGAAATCAGGGGTAACGGATACTGATATTTAACAGTAATTTTGTTGAGGGCACGATAATCAATACAAGGTCTTAATGATCCATCCTTTTTGGCTACAAAAAAAAACCCGGCACCTAAGGGTGACGAGGATGGTCTAATATGACCCTTCTCCAACGCATCCTTAATATAGGATCGCATAGCCTCGTGCTCAGGTACAGATAAATTGAAGAGCCGACCCTTGGGAAATTTACACCCCGGGCTCAGTTCAATTGCACAGTCATAACTCCTATGAGGAGGCAGAGACGCAGACTCATTCTCACTAAATACATCATAAAAGTCCGCCAAATAATCAGGAACATCATGCGACTGAGGAGAGGTGGAAAACACCGGAGCCTCACTAAGGGCACACCGACAACCCCAACTCACCACAGACACAGATTTCCAATCCAAAACTGGATTATGAATTTGTAATCAGGGAAACCCCAGAACAATAGTATCATGCAGATTATGCAACACCAAAAATCTGCAATTTTCTTGATGGTCTGGGGCGACCCGCATGACCACCTGGATCCAAAACTGAGGTTTATTTTTAGCCAAAGGAGTAGCATCAATCCCCCTCAAAGGGATAGGCGTCTGCAGAGGTGTCATTGGAAATCCACAACGTTTAGCAAAATCCAAGTCCATTAGGTTTAGGGCTGCTCCCGAATCCACAAAAGCCTTGGCAGAAAATGTGGACAGGGAGCAGATCAGAGTAATAGCCAGAAGAAACTTAGGTTGAACACCACCAACAGAAAACGTGTGTGCAAAGCGTTTCTCTCGTTTAGGACAGACAGAAATAATATGCGAGGCATCTCCACAGAAAAAACACAACTTATTACGCCTTCTGAACTCCTGACGCTGCTCTCTGGAGAAAACTCTATCACATTGCATAGGTTCAGACATTTGTTCAACAGGTGGCAACACCTCTCGTGCAGCTTTGCGTTCGTGCAAAAGCCGATCAACCTGAATAGCTAATGACATAGAATCGTCAAGACCAGAGGGAACAGGAAATCCGACCATAGTATCTTTTACGGCTTCTGACAACCCCTTCCGAAAGAGAGCAGCCAAGGCATTATCATTCCAGGTAGTAAGTACTGCCCACTTTCGGAATTTTTGACAGTACAATTCTGCAGAATCTCGACCCTGGTTCAATGCCAGCAGGGTCTTTTCAGCCTGATCAATGGCATTAGGTTCGTCATACAACAACCCCAAGGCCTGAAAAATGCGTTCACATTAGTCAGAATAGGATCATCTGGTTTCAAAGAAAACGCCCAATCCTGGGGATCGCCACGCAGCAAAGAGATGACAATTTTAACCTGCTGCGCGGAGCTCCCTGACGAGTTAGGCTTCAAGGCAAAAAATAATTTACAATTATTTTTGAAATTCAAAAAATTTAGACCGATCCCCAAAAAATACATCAGGTGTAGGAATCTTTGGTTCAGCAGCATGTGAATGAGCAAGGTGGGCGGAAATTCCCCCCACTTCCGCAGCGAGCTGCTCCACACGATCAGACAATTGCTTTATCTCCATTGAGAGAAAAAAAATTCCCCCTACGGCCTCAGAGATATAGAGGAAAAAATATACACACTTTTTTTTTTTTAAATTCTTTCCTGCTATTGAATACCCTAGGATCTGCAGTAGGGCGGGTGATTCTGTTATGATTGAGTCACCGTAGGAGGCAGACACAAAAATAGAAGGTACGTCCAGAAAACCAGAGAAGTTGGCAACTATCAGATTGCAGACCCCTGAACCTATCAACACAACTAGCAGTAGCCGTGGGGGGTTCCTACGATGCCCTAGACCCCTCGATCACAGCCGGAGAGATAAATAGCCTAAAGACAGAAAAGGAAATCTAAACTGCCCCAGAGCAGACCCCAAAGTAAAAGGCAGCCCCCAACATATAATGACGGTGAAGCAAGATGAAAAAACACTCACACAGATAGAAAGATAGGCTGAGCAAATGATGGGGCCCAAGCTAACTACACAGAACAGGAAAGGAAGGTTGCTGTCTGCAATCTGCCAAAACCCTATCAAAGACATAAGCCAACAAGCTGATATGAAAAAAGACCCTGAAGCAGCTAGGCTTCAAAAACTAAGTCAGCACTCAGGTATTTTCAGAAGACAGAGCTAAAGGAATTCAGCACACCCCAGCAGGGAATGGCAGAAATCCAGAAAAACAAGGCAAAAACAGAGTCAAAGCACAAATGCAAAAAGCTGAGCAGAAAACTTAGCTTTAGAAGAGCAGGAATTCAGACTGGTCTCCAAGGATCCCACAGAGAAATCACCCGCAGGGCAGAAGGGCGTCGGCAGCCTTATATCCAGTCAGTAACTCCACTCAGCCAGTCATCATCATCATCAGACCCAGGTGTTTGATAATCAGGCTCACTACCTTTCTTTACCAGAAGAGGGAGTTCCTCGGGCCTCAGTAGTGAAGGGGAAAATGAACTCACAACAGCAGGCCTTGTATTCAATGCATAGGCAAACAGTATGGGATTACCAAATGAATAATAATGGGAACTTTGGTTTCATGTGGCCATCCAGGACATCTGTTCAATAAGTTACTGGAGTGCGTCCAAATTTGGAGCAGGCCTTGCATTTACTTCATGGGCAAACATTATGTGAGTACCAAATGACTAATAATGGGATCTTGGATTCATGTGGCCATCCAGGACGTCTGTTCAATGTGCTATTGGGGTGCGTTGAAATTTTGGGCAGCCCTGCCACTCACTGCATACGCAATAACAGTATGAGAGACCCACTGTTTAATAATGGGAACAACATAGCATAGCCGGCTGATGGCTCTGTAAGAATGCTGCTGGCCGACTGCTGGCCCTATAAAAATAGACTTTGTGACTTTCAGAGTCCCTCTTTCATAAATGAAATAGGATGTGTCTGATGATGTGTCACACACCACATGGCCAGATAAGGTTGTGAAATGTTCAAATGACATTTCCCAGTGAATGCATTTCTTTTGGTTGAAAGCTATGCTAAAGTTGAAAAACACATCAAAAACACTATGTGTAAACATATCCCAAGTGGTGGAGGAACATTTTTGTTTTGTGTTATTTATTTTGCTTTACATACAAATCATTGCCCTGGAAAGGAAGTTCCTTAACATATTTCCTAGGAAAATACATTTTGGTTTTGTTTTTGTATGTTTTATTGTGCGCCTGTAAAAGTGACGTAAGACTCTGACAAAATTGTTCACAGCTGTGACCTGGGAGTCAGAATTGCTTCCAGGGGTCTTCCCCATGATGGTACCATGTTAGTTAAGCACTGTTCCCTTTGATTTCTGGCGTTTTTAGACCCTAAAAAGACCCCCCGGGGGTCACGTCAAGAGTGCTCTGGTTTCCCATAGATTTTCATTGGGCTCATTGCTTGGGTCGAGCACCTGAGCATTCCAATTTGCTCGACCTGAGCAACGAGCACCCAAGCATTTTATTGCTCGCTCATCACTAGTGTCAGTCAGACACCCCCATTACTAACCCTGTAAGTAAAAATCAATAAACACACAAACACAGAAAAGTCCTTTCTTTTAACAAAAAAAAAAAGCGCAGACGCTCTCTTTTACCAATTTATTTCCAAAAAAAATCCTACGCCGGTCCTTCAAAGTCCAGTGAATCCGTTGTAATCCATATCGATATCCCACGACGAGCCCCTTCCAAAATTCCAGCATATTGAGCCCCGTTGCTTCATATGCTGTCACAATAGCACAAATTGCAGGATCTCACAGCGCTCCATAACTGGCAGTGTCTGTGACTGGCGGTGACATCAGTAAGGTTTCTGCCGATCACAGATGCTGTTTCCCACTCTGGCACACCTTCTTGACATTACCTCTCATCAGAGCAACTTCAGGGTGAGAACTGGCAGCAGCTGCTATAGAATATAATGCTTTGTTCTGTGAACAAGGCTTCATATACCACGGATGTTGGAGCTGTAATCGTGGTGCCATGGACTAAGTTAGACCTGCGCAAGACATTTACTTTCTAATCAAAGGACCAATGAGGGAACTTGGGAGTTTTTTTAAAATAAAGGACTTTTGTATGTGTTTATTTGTTTTTAAATAACTCATCTGCCAGTTAAGCAGATGTGAATGCTTAATGAATATTCACTGCTTTCCTCGCCCATCTCTTGTCACTGAGAAAGGGACGGAGGAAGCAATGAATGTTCATATTATCCTCTGATTTCAGAGGTCAGTGGGCCGAGCATTGAGTTCCCGGGTCTTAGACCAATCATAGTAATGCCAGTAATCAACCTGGCTACTAGATTACTGTGTATGGCAGGCAATCCCATATGTTGATTGGCTGTAACAGCCGCAAAACATGCGGGACAGGGATTTGCACATTGCACTTGAGCGCCTCCAATGCTCGGCCGAGAAACACTCATTACCAGTAAGAAGCCTTAATTTTTCATATGTATGTGCCAAATGACTATGTTAAAATAATACGGTTCCATCTCACAAGTTAATAATTGATACATCTGTTTTTATGTTAGGAGCAATAAACTTTTGTATATTGGGATAGGGTAGAAAATGGTAGTCCTACCTTGGTATGTTGTGTAAATTGTGAAGATCCTGTAATCTCATGAAATACTTGTATAACATACTGCATTATCAGTAAAAAAAAAAAGGGCCCCTCACAATTGCTCAAAAGCCCACTCTGCAATGCACTGATCAGTAGGCAGAAGAGCTGAGCTTCCACCTGAGCACACATTTAGAGTGATATACAAGCTCACTAGAAAGTGTATCCATATCTGTCTGACTCAATGCTAAAAGTGAGCACTAATGCTGTTGCAGGCACATAAAATCTGCAACATTTTTGTTGCAATATTTTAAAAATTGCAGCAACAGTCTGTGTTTACATTAAAAATGTACAGCAGCATCAATGCAACCGAAAAATGCCCTGCGCAGCAAAAACTCCAAATATGGCGCTGTCTAGAGGACATCATATGCAAGGTAATATGTGACAAATGGGGCAGATTTAAAATTCAGTTATATTGTCATAAAATAATAAATACATGTGTATATTATTATAAAATTACATTGTGATTTGGGGAATTACTCTTTAACCCCTTTCTGACATGTGGCATAATAGTACCCCATGTTTGACTCCCCCTTTCCAGGCACATGACAGCTGATCTATACAGCTGACATGTGCCTGCAACAGCCACGGGTGGAATCGCAATCCACCCATGGCTGTTAACTAGTTAAGTGCCACTATCAATCTCTGACAGCGGCATTTATCTTGCTTCTTGCGCTTACTTGATTGCGGGTCACTGACCGATAGGTCTGCATGACAACCAGAGGTCTGCAGCAGACTTGTATGGTTGTCATCGCCAGATTGCTATGAGTGCCGCCCCCGGCGCTCATATTAAGTGAGCATTTCTGCTACACACAGGCGATCTGATCATTGCTTGTGTATAGCAGAGGTGATCAAAGTACTGCACCTTCTTCTGGACTGATTGAAGCATGCAAAAAGTAAATAAAAAATGTTTTTCATAATATAAAAAATAAGTATAAAAAATTTAAAATCACCCCCCCTTTAACCTATCTAATACAGTCATATGTAAAAGTTTGGGCACCCCTATTAATGTTAACCTTTTTTCTTTATAACAATTTTGGTTTTTGCAACAGCTATTTCAGTTTCATATATCTAATAACTGATGGACTCAGTTATATTTCTGGATTCAAATGAGGTTTATTGTACTAACAGAAAATGTGCAGTCTGCATTTAAACAAAATTTGACCGGTGCAAAAGTATGGGCACCCTTATCATTTTCTTGATTTGAACACTCCTAACTACTTTTTACTGACTTCCTGAAGCACTAAATTGGTTTTGTAACCTCATTGAGCTTTGAACTTCATAGCCAGGTGTATCAAATCATGAGAAAAGGTATTTAAAGTGGCCACTTGCAAGTAGTTCTCCTATTTGATTCTCCTATGAAGAGTGGCATCATGGGCTCCTCAAAACAACTCTCAAATGATCTGAAAACAAAGATTATTCAACATAGCTTTTCAGGGGAAGGATACAAAAAGTTGACTCAGATATTTAACCTGTCAGTTTCCACTGTGAGGAACATAGTAAGGAAATGGAAGAACACAGGTACAGTTCTTGTTAAGCCCAGAAGTGGCAGGCCAAGAAAAATATCAGAAAGGCAGAGAAGAATGGTGAGAACAGTCAAGGACAATCCACAGACCACCTCCAAAGACCTGCAGCATCATCTTGCTGCAGATGGTGTCACTGTGCATCGGTCAACAATACAGCGCACTTTGCACAAGGAGAAGCTGTATGGGAGAGTGATGCGAAAGAAGCCGTTTCTGCAAGCACGCCACAAACAGAGTCGCCTGAGGTATGCAAAAGCACATTTGGACAAACCAGTTACATTTTGGAAGAAGGTCCTGTGGACTGATGAGACAAAGATTGAGTTGTTTGGTCATACAAAAAGGCGTTATGCATGCGCTGTATTGTTGACCGATGCACAGTGACACCATCTGCAGCAAGATGATGCTGCAGGTCTTTGGAGGTGGCCTGTGGATTGTCCTTGACTGTTCTCACCATTCTTCTTCTCTGCCTTTCTGATATTTTTCTTGGCCTGCCACTTCTGGGCTTAACAAGAACTGTACCTGTGTTCTTCCATTTCCTTACTATGTTCCTCACAGTGGAAACTGACAGGTTAAATCACTGAGACAACTTTTTGTATCCTTCCCCTGAAAAGCTATGTTGAATAATCTTTGTTTTCAGATCATTTGAGAGTTGATTTGAGGAGCCCATGATGCCACTCTTCATAGGAGAATCAAATAGGAGAACTACTTGCAAGTGGCCACTTTAAATACCTTTTCTCATGATTTGATATACCTGGCTATGAAGTTCAAAGCTCAATGAGGTTACAAAACCAATTTAGTGCTTCAGGAAGTCAGTAAAAAGTAGTTAGGAGTGTTCAAATCAAGAAAATGATAAGGGTGCCCATACTTTTGCACCGGTCAAATTTTGTTTAAATGCAGATTGCACATTTTCTGTTAGTACAATAAACCTCATTTGAATCCAGAAATATAACTGAGTCCATCAGTTATTAGATATATGAAACTGAAATAGCTGTTGCAAAAACCAAAATTGTTATAAAGAAAAAAGGTTAACATTAATAGGGGTGCCCAAACTTTTACATATGACTGTATATAAAGCAGAATGTGTGTGTGTATGTATGTGTGTATGTCCGGGATTGGCATCTGCACCGTCGCAGCTACAGCCACAAAATTTTGCACAGTCACACGTCTGGACCCCGAGAGCGTCATAGGCTATGTTGTGAGGCGAAATTTTAACCTTGCGCATTCCAGTTCTCCAAACAATTGTGCCTATTATTCTTATCATTTCTATGGTGTTATCATCCTAAAGCTGGAAATAACACAATTTATTACCGTGCCAACACAGACCACCCTCTGACTCAGACTGCAGGGAGAGCCCAGTATCACACCAGATAGGATTAAGTTGTTATCCAGTTTGTCCTCAGTACGCTGGTATCCCAAATGTGGGGGGGAACCACTGTTTGGGTGCACGGCAGGGCTCAGAAGAGAAGGAGCGCCATTTGACTTTTTGATTGGAAAATTAGCTCCAATCGTTAGCGGACACCATGTCGTGTTTGGAGTGCCCCTGTGTGCCTAAATTTTGGAGCTCCCCCACAAATGACCCCATTTTGGAAACTAGACCCCCTAAAGAACTTATCTAGATGCATAGTGAGCAGTTTGAACCTCCAGGTGCTTCACAGAGCCGTGAAAATAAAAATGGTAACAGGAGAAATTGGACCCCAAAAGTTGTTGTCCAGTTTGTCCTGAGTATGCTGGTACCCCATATGTGGGGTGAACCACTGTTTGGGTGCACGTCGGGGCTCGGAAGGGAAGTAGTGATGTTTTGAAATGCCAACTTGATGGAATGGTCTGCGGGCGTCATGTTACGTTTTCAGAGCCCCTGATGTGCCTAAACAGTAGAAACCCCCCACAAGTGACCCCATTCTGGAAAATAAACCCCCCAAGGAACTTATCTAGATGTGTGGTGAGCACTTTGAACCCCCAAGTGCTTCACAGAAGTTTATAACGCAGAGCCATGAAAATAAAAAATCATTTTTTTTCCGCAAAAAATGATTTTTAGCCCACAATTTTTTATTTTTACAAGGCTAACAGGATAAATTGGACCACAAAAGTTGTTGTTCAGTTTGTCCTGAGTACGCTAGTACCCCATATGTGGGGGGAACCACTGTTTGGGCACACGTCGGGGCTCGGGAAGGAAGTAGTGACGTTTTGAAATGCCGACTTGATGGAATGGTCTGCGGGTGTCATGTTACATTTGCAGAGCCTCTGATGTGCCTAAACAGTGGAAACCCCACACAAGTGACCCCATTTTGGAAACTAGACCACCCAAGGAACTTATCTAGATCTGTGGTGATCACTTTGAACCCGAAAGAGCTTCACAGAATTTTATAACGCCCAGGCGTGTAAATAACAAAATCATTTTTTTTCCACAAAAATAATTATTTTAGCCCCCAATTTTTTATTTTCCCAAAGGTAATAAGAGAAATTAGACCCCCAAAGTTGTTGTGCAATTTTTCCTGAGTACGCTGATACCCCATATGTGGGGGTAAACCACTGTTTGGGCTCACGTCGGGGCTCGGAATGGAGGGAGCACTTTTTGACTTTTTGAATGCAAAATTGGCTGGAATAAATGGTGGCGCCATGTTGCATTTGGAGACCCCCCTGATGTGCCTAAACAGTGGAAACACCTCAATTCTATCTCCAATCCTAACCCCAACACACCCCTAACCCTAAACCCAACCCTAATCATAACCCTAACCACAACCCTAGCTGCCGCCTCATCACCACCAGAGCTGCTGCACCCCCGACCTTCTGTCTCTTCCCCACTATCCTGTAGAATGTAAGTCCGCAAGGACAGGGTCCTCTCCCCTCTGTACCAGTCTGTCATTGTATATTTGTTGTGGAAACTTGTTTACTGTTAATGATATCTATAACTTTGTATGTAACCCCCCTTCTCATGTACAGCACCATGGAATTAGTGGCGCTATATAAATAAATAATAATAATAAATAACCCTAACCCTAACCCCAACACACCCCTAACCCTAATCCCAACTCTAACCCTAACCACAAGCCTAACCCTAATCCCAACCTCAACCCACCCTTAACCCTAATCCTAACCCTAATTCCAACCCTAACCCTATTTCCAACCCTAACCCTATTTCCAACCCTAACCCTAATTCTAACCCTAACCCTAGCCCTAACCCTAACCCTAGCCCTAGTCCTAGCCCTAACCCTAATGGAAAAATACAAATATTTTCTTTATTTTATTATATGTGCCTGCCTATGGGGGTGATAAGGGGGGCGGTGATTTACTTTTTTTTATTATTTTGATCACTGTGAGAGTTTATCACAGTGATCAAAATAAATGAATGAATCTGCCGGCCGGCATATTCCAGGGGGTGCACAGCGCATGCGCCCGCCATTTTCCAAGATGGCGGCGCCCATGCAGGAGGGACGGCGGGACACCGGGAGCAAGAGCGGGACTTAGCAGGTACCGGGGAGGGTGAGGGGGGATCGGACTGCGGGGGGGAACGGAGGGAAGGGGAGGGGGGCAGATCATGACAGCAATGTCCGATCTCTGCCGTCAGTCCGTGGTGGGGGCGATCGCCCCCACCAGCCGGTGTGGGCGGGTCAGGGTAGAGTTTTCAGCCATGTCCAATGCTACTGCAGCATCGGCCATGGCTGGATTGTAATATTTCACCAAATTTCATTGGTGAAATATTACAATCGTACTGCGCATGTGCCCACCATTTTCCAAGATGGCGGCGCCCATGATCCGGGACAGGGGGCACTGGGACAGCCAGAGGGACATAGGAGGTACCGGGGAGGGTGAAGGGGGATCGGACTGCAGGGGAAGTGGAGGGAAGGGGAGTGGGAGCAGATCCTGATGGCAGTGTCCGATCGCTGCCGTCAGTCCGTGGCAGGGGGGTCGATCGCCCGGGTGGTGGGGTCAGGTTAGTGTCTCCAGCCATGTCCAATGCTACTGCAGCATCGGCCATGGCTGGATTGCAATATTTCATCAAATTTCATTGATGAAATATTACCATCACTCTGATTGGCTGTTTCACTTTTAACTGCCAATCAGAGCAATCGTAGCCATGTGGGGGCTAAGCCACGCCCCCTGTGGTGAAGCACAAAGCCTCCTGTGTGTGCGGGTCAGGTGACCTTTCAGTGACCCCGGTCAGGAGGGTGATTTATACCATGACGCCTACATAGGCATCATGGGTCGTTTAGACACGACTTTTTATGACGCCTACGTAGGCCTCATGTGTTGGGAAGGGGTTAAAAGGTTTTTTTTATACAATTTGTCAAATGGCCAATCATCTACATAGCTACAGAACACCATTTATCCAATATGCTTTTTCCTCTGCTGCAGACCTCTGCATCTAGCCGTAGTCTATTTGTTGAATAAAAAGTAGAGTTGAGCGAATTTGTTTGGATTCGGTTCCGAATACGATCAGAATCGAATATTGTTTTTACAATATTCGTTGAACACAGCCGAACGTCATTAGAGTCAATGGAAGTAGAAATTGCTGAATATGTTCGGAACCGATCATCAAACATACATTAGGCACGAATAGGGTACCAATATTGCACGAATATGGCAAACTCAGGTTCGGCGACGGAATCTGAACAAATTCGCTCAACTCTAATAAAAAGCTGGGTGAGGTGGGAACATGATACCAAGCATATAAATGTAAGTTCATAGCAATGGATTAAGATGAACTGATTGGTTTTTGTAGGCTTTATAGAAATTAGCAAATCCTTTATGCAGTATGAATACTTAGTAGTGTGAATTATTAACATGAGCTGGGTATGTAAATCAGCTAATAAACTTCCATTACTTGAATTTATTCTTGTCCAGCACCTTACTCCAAAATGCCTTCTATTTTTGTAAATTTCCACTGGAGATGCAACTGGGTCTACCTGCTGCCATGTGGAGCTCTCCTGAACCTTCTCATGTACTGTAACTGAACCGCTTACCTTGCATTTGACTCTGAGGGAAAATCACTACCATCAAGGGCTCAGTCATTGTGATTAGGAATCACTAGATTAAGGAGGAAGTGAAATGGGCTGTTATTAGAGATGATCAAACCCACACAGTAAAGTTTGGGTTCTTACCAGACACCTAGCGTCCTGAGCAGAATTCAGAACACAGAGTTCTCCCGGAAGTCCGTTATAGTTTTCAGATGGAGAATCTGTGGGGGTACTCTGCTTCCTTTGGCAACCCCCTAGCCCTTACTACAACCATTTTACAGCCCTTTCACAGCAACAAAGTTCAGGTCCCTATTGACTTCCATGGGGTTCTGGTTTAAGTTCCGGTAGAGTTCTTGTACCTGAGCAGAACTTTAGTCCAAAGTTCGGTCAAACCCAAGAACCCGAACATCCATGAGTTCTCTCATCCCTAGTTGTGATCTCAAGATAGCACCAATCAATATTATAAGTGGATATCTAGAATTTTTTTCTCTACATTTTTTCTCTAACCATGCAAAAAAGAACCCAACTAGATGGCAAGTAGGCTCTACTAAATTAAAGGTTTTATTTCAAGCAACTAGTAGGCGATAATAACTTCAGTCAGCACAAACAAAATTTGTCAGCAGATAACTAATGAGAGCACATACTTATTGTCAAAATGTGAAGAGATCTGGGTAATGGATTGGTCTCTGAAGTGTCATAGGAGATATGGTAATGGTAATACCATAAGCAGATTCTTCTGATATATTGGCCTCATTCCTGCATAACCCAAACTTACTGACACGAGGCAGGGGCTTGTTTATAAAGACATTAATATCAGACAGATGAACAGAGAAGACATCATAATAGTTTCTTGTTTTAGGAAAATATTTTTATGAAAATAAAGTATTTTATTCTTTTGTTTGATGTTTTAATGTAATGGAAGCAAGTGCACAATTGCCCTACAACACCACTACAGGAGAAACTAAGCATTACACACTTTTATTAAAATCAGTGGGGGAGGTTTATTATTAGGGATGAGTGAACGCACTCGGTGATACCCAGATGCCAAGATAAAATTAGATAACTTTGGACATAGACAGCGGTGACACAACACAAAATATAACATACACATGAATAAATGCCAGTAGTTATTTATTTTTTTCTTGATTCAAATAAAAGTTACATTTTATACATAGGGAAGCTCTCCAAGCTATATTCCTACTACTCCTGAGAGTTTAATAAATACTGAATCCAAAAATATTACACTTTGCTGATTTTGAAGTGATACCTAGGTACCAATCAGGTGCTTGGGTGTATTCTTTACTCAGTGAGCATTGGGCGATGCTCGATTTAAAACTCGAATCCTCAAGCTGCATCTTGGGCACCTATTACACAGCCAGTGGGCATGCAGGGATTGCCATTTTGGTTGTGGCATTACTGTGATTGGCTGGCCGTGTGACATTATCATGAGTTATGTCGAAGGATTTTGGGGGTATGTCAAAAGCAAAAGAAAAGTCAAAGATGCTATATGATTTTTACAGGATGAAAAGGGTGAAGTGGTAAAAAATGGCCAAACTTTAAATTAATATTTTGCATCTGTGTTCTCTAAGAAAGCAATTGTAACATCAGTTGATTTTCATGGTGCCACCAAAGGAATAAAAGAACTAAGACACAGCACTTGTGAAAAAGATTTGGGCATACTTGGGTATAGTGTGAGGCAGCAGCAAAAAATGCAAACAGTTCTAGGACGTATTAAGAGAAGCACAGAGTCTAGATCACATGAAGTAATTATCCCCCTCTACTCCTCCTTAGTCAGGCCTCATCTGGAATACTATGTCCAGTTCTGGGCACAGGAAAGATATATATCTTTGTACCGTTGTTAGCCAGTAGATAGAGGAACATTTAGAATTGAGAGCCGTCAGTGGTTGATACCTTTTAACGGCTAACTGAAAAGATGGTAACAAATTTCAAGCTTTCGAGACTATGCAGGTCTCTTCATCAGGCTAGACTAATACAAAATCTGAAGAATCACATATTTATACACAAGGCAGCAAAGAAATAACCCAATAGCTAAGACAAGTGATGTGAAGTGGAATAGTCATTATGGGGGAGTGATAAGCATAAATATTGGACCAGTTCATAGATAAGCAGTGTGAAGGTTTTATTGCCCTCTGATTGAGGTCTGGTTCTGTGTTGTGATGACCCCAGAAGGTCTGAAGAGCAAATTCCTTAAGTGATGTAAAAAGACATAAATCCATGCGACATATTGTGGAAATTGTGTGGAAAGTTTTCATAAATTTGTACTCCGAGATTCTTCTCTCTCTCTTCTTCACATCACTTGTCTTAGCTATTGGGTTATTCCTGTGATGTCTTGTTTATAAATATGTGACTCTTCGGATTTTGTATTAGTCCAGCCTGATGAAGAGACCTGCATAGTCTCGAAAGTTTGCAATTTGTTACCATCTTTTCAGTTAGCCATTAAAAGATATTAACCACTGAGGACTCTCTATTCTGAATATTCTTCAGTTCTAGGCACCACATTTTAAAAAAGACAATGAAAAACTGGAGAAAGTTCAGATAAAGGATACCAAGATAGTGAGCTGACTGCAAAGTATGTTCTATGAGGAATAGTTAAAGGATCTGGGAATGTTTATCTTGCAAAAGAGAAGGCTAAGAGGAGACATAATGACTGTCTACAAATATATGAAGGGATGTCACAGTGTAGAGGAATCATCATTATTCTCATTTGCTCATTTAAACATGAGAAGCAATGGAATGAAACAGAAAGGGAAAAGTTACAGATTAGATATTAGAAAAAACATTTTGACACTGAGGGTGATCAATGAGTGGAACAGGCTGCCACAAAGATGGTGAGTTCTCCTTCAATACAAGTCTTTAGACAGAGGCTGGACAGACATCTGTCTGAGATGGTTTAGTGAATCCTGCATTGTGCAGGGGGTAGGTCATGATGACCCTTGAGGTCCCTTCCAACTCTAACATTCTATGATTCTATGCTGTAAAATCACAGGCGCTGCCCGGCTTGGCACACTGACACCATTACAGACCTCTGTGACAGTTCGTATTGGAGCAAGAAAGTGTATGTCGAGGCCTGTGTATGCACAGAATATCAACTCAGAGACCTGTAGTGTTGATACTGGTGCTGAAGCTGAAATATACTAACAGCCCTTCTAAGGACTAATTGTTTGTTGTTTGAATCATATACATTCTGCATTCAGTTTAGGGAGAGAGAGAGACTTACAAGAGCAGAGACAGAATACTGACTGTAGACAGGGATTAGAGCTGTGCAGTCCCTTGAAAAATATATAGCTGCAGCATTTTATTTTTGTGAAAAAAAATGAATGTATTGTGTGATTCATCCAGTAGCATGTGCTTTGTGGTACATTTTGGTGTTATATAACTGAAATTTTTTTCTGGAACAAGTTACTCACCCATAGAATATTCTATGGTCTGGGATAAATTTTTGTCATATCTAACACTCCAAAAAAGTATTCAAAAATTTTGCTGGGCTAAATTTCTCAGCCATACAGTATTCCGTGGTGTGGCATACATTTCTGTGATATCTAACTCTACAAAAAAGCATTTAAAAATATGTCTGTGGTCAATTGCTCACCCATACAGTCTTCCATGATGTGAGGTAAATTTCTGTGATAGTTAACACTTACAAAAAGCATTTAAAAATTTTGCTGGGTTAAATCTCTCACCCATATACTGTTCCGTGGTCTGGGGTACATTTCTGTGGTAAGTAACACTCAAAAAGGTGCTACTTTTTTGCTGTATTCAATTAGTTATTTGCTTTTACTTATTTAGTTACAGCAGGGTTTTTGCTCATTTTGTCTTTTGTAGGTTTTGCAGTTATCCATACAGCATAACATGCTTAATTGGTGACAAAGATGGCAGAACCACATGAGACTCCCGAGGGAGTGACCAGAGAAATATTGGAGCCAGAGGAAGCTGGAGCAACAGCCAAGGTGGCAGGAGCCTGTGGTCCGGATCCAGCCAATTTCCCAGAACCACAAAGGCACAAACCCAGGCAGCATCCTTTACTGCTGGATGTTTTGTGGACTGAGGATGGGAGAGCCAAGATCCAGGAACTCGTGAGTGGACTGCGGGGCCTAGGCTGGTCGGAAAAGAAAAGGAAGCAAACTGGGACAAGGCCTGGAGAAATGTTATTTGGCCCGCTGGCCACAAGGTACCGAGAATTGGCATCCTGGGAGGTCGTCGTTACTTATGACCATCAGCGGAGAAGGGAGTTCATTGAAGAGTTTGGGACCCATCATTACATCATGTTCAGGCAGTAGAAATGGAACATTTGCCTTGAAGGCTACAAGAGCTGATGGGATCACGTTCCTCAAAATGGAGGGGCAACATCGCTTATATGGGGGGTCCTATTCCACAAGGAAAGGAGCATGATGAACCCTTCTTGAGGAATGAATGGACCTGAGAGAGGCTTCTTGGGG
Source organism: Dendrobates tinctorius (assembly GCF_039654945.1). NCBI lineage: Eukaryota > Metazoa > Chordata > Amphibia > Anura > Dendrobatidae > Dendrobates > Dendrobates tinctorius. The sequence continues at coordinate 12,858,747 of NW_027361898.1, read as the reverse complement.
TGGCTTGAGATAGAGCTACTATCACTCCCTAGAGAGTACTATCCTTGTGGTTCCTCTCCTCCTTAATGGTGCAGGTAACACAGGGGAATATTTCCCATTTCTATATGTCTGGGGCTCCGGCACTACCAGAGGCAGGGTCACTTACAGCCAAAGGCACCTGGGAATCAAGCTCCAGGAAGCAAGTGGAGGCTGTCCCCCTAGCCTTCTGAGGAAGGAGAAGAAGTGAACACCTGAAGGGGATTGCTGTATTACAATCCTTATAATTGTTTATTGGCTTTACAATTTGTGCAAAGCATTTATGAGTGTAGGAGTACAGCAACTAATATTTGAATGATGTCTGCCAGTTGTTGCCTTTTAGGAGTCTGTGGATGATCCTCCTAATAATTTTTTCCTTGCTTTGCACTTTTTTCAAAGTCTCTATGAGTGTAGCAGTGCATAAACTACACTTTGAAAATATTTAAATTCCAAATTTATTTCTGGATTCAATTGGTCATCAATACAGTTTAATGAAATTATTGGTACATGTAAAACTCCTTAAAAAAGTTAAAATTTTTTGCTGTTTTACATTTCTCAAACATACACTATTCTGTGGTCTTGAGTGCATTTCTGTGATGTCTAACCCTCCAAAAAAAAGATCAAAAATGTTTCTGTGTTACATGACTCACCCACACATTATCCCATGGTCTTCGGTACATTTCTGTGATACATAATACTCAGAAAAAGTGTTAAGAAATGTTGCTGGGTTAAATTTAGCACTCATACAGTATTCTTTGATCTGGAGTGCATTTCTATGATATCTTCCACTCCATAAAAACGTTCAAAAAATTATTTGGGTTCAATTACTCATCCATAGAGTATTACATGTTCTGGAGTACATTTCGATGGTATAGAACACTCCAAAAAAAGTTGAAAAATGAATCTGAATTAAATTAGTCATCCATAGAGTATAATGTGTTCTGGGGTATAATTAGTTGGTATATACAGTTGTGCTCAAAAGTTTACATACCCTGGCAGAATTTTTGCTTTCTTGGCCTTTTGTGAAAGAAAATGACTGAGCCACTCAGGGAGATCTCAAGCTAGACAGCCCAGAAATTTACAGGAACTGGAGGCTTCTTGCCAAGAAGAGTGGGAAGCTTTACCATCTGAGAAAATAAAGAAACTCATCCACAACTACCACAAAAGACTTCAAACTGTCATTGAAGTTAGGGGGGGCAAAAATTGGTATTAATAAATGGAATATGTGAACTTTTAATCAGGGTCATTTGGATGTTTTGGGTTATTATGATTTAAAAAGAGAAAACACAGTAGTTTGAAATGGCTTCACCCAACCACTAACCATGAGTGGAGAAAAAGTTTAGGTGTTATCATTCATATTCTCTGAAAAAAAGACCAAGAAAGCAAAAATTCTGCCGGGGTATGTAAACTTTTGAGCACAACTGTAAAACTCCAAAAAATTGATAAAAAAAAGGATAGGTATCATATTGCTCATCCATAGAGTAATATGTGTTCTTGGGTAAATTTCAGTGGTATCTAACCCTCAAAAAAATTGTTACAAAATGTATCGGTATTATATTGCTCATCTATAGAGTATTACATGTTCTTGGATAAATTAAGGTGGTATCTAACACTCAAAAAAATTGCTCATACATAGAGTAGTACATGTTATTGGGTACATTTTGGTGGTATTTAACAATCAAAAAAATTGAAAAAAAAATGTATCAGTATTATATTGCTCATCTATAGAGCATTACATCTTCTTGGGTAAATTTCAGTGGTATCGGTATTCTATTGCTCATCCAGAGAGTATTACGTCTTCTTGGGTACATTTCAGTGGTATGTTTCCCTCCCAAAAATTGCTAAAAAATGTATTGGTATTATATTTCTCATTCATAGACTATAATGTCTTCTTGGGTGCATTTCGATAGTATCTAAATCTCCAAAAAAAAGTTCAATTTTTTTTTCGGTATTATACTGCTCATCCGAATAGTATTCCATGTTCTTGGGTAAATTTCAGTGGTATTTAACCCTCAAAACTAGTTGTAATTTTCTTTTGTAATCAATGATTCATGCAAACAGTTTAACATGCTTAGTGTACAACTATGGTGGGTTAAAATTTTTAAAAATCGCTTGGCCTGGTACAGTTCACAAAATATTTTTGGTCAAAAAATTCACTATTGTCATATATACTTAACATTGTTATGAGGCTATCCAGTTGATGCCTTCAAGTGTGTTTAGATGACCCTGAGTGTAATTTTTGGCAGGCTTACCCTCTGCATAACTTTTAATAGTGTAGGAGTACAAAAAATTTCCTTTGCTCACAATCAGACAAAACTTTGGCCCACAGCCCCTCTTAGCTGCTCAGCCATGTTCTGCAAAAGCCAGCTTCTCCATCATGACAGAAGATCAGCTCTCCACCCTTCAGTCAAGATCACACCTCACCACTTGTGCCCTTGACCCACTCCCGTCCCACCTCATCCCTAACTTGGCCACAGTCTTTATCCCATCTCTAACACACCTCTTCAACCTTTCACTTACAAATGGTGTCTTTTTCTCATCCTTCAAACATGTCTCAATCACACCCATCCTCAAAAAGCCCTCCCTTGACCCATCCTCTGTGTCTAACTATCGCCCGATATCTCTTCTCCCTTATGCCTCAAAACTACTGGAACAGCATGTATATCTTGAACTGTCCTCTCACCTCTCCTCCTGTTCCCTCTTTAACTGGTTACAATCTGGCTTCCAACTGCATCACTCAACTGAAACTGCCCTAACTAAAGTCACTAACGATTTACTAACCGCCAAGAGCAAGCAACACTACACTGCCCTCCATCTCCTGGACCTGTCCTCTGCCTTCGACACCGTGGACCATTCCCTCCTCCTATAGATTCTCTCATCTCTTGGCATCACAGACTTGGCCCTATCCTGGATCTCATCATATCTAACAGATAGAACATTCAGTGTCTCCCTCTCACACACCACCTCCTCACCTCGTCCCCTGTCTGTAGGTGTTCCTCAAGGCTCTGTCCTAGGACCCCTACTGTTCTCCATCTATACCTTCGGCTTGGGACAGCTCATAGAATCCCATGGTTGCAGTATCACCTCTACCCTGATGACATGCAGATCTACCTATCTGGACCCAACCTCACCTCCTTACTGATCGAAATCCCACAATGTCTGTCTACTATCTCAGCCTTCTTCTCTGCTCGCTTTCTCAAACTGAAAATGGACAAAACAGAATTCATCATCTTTCCCCCATCTCACTCTACCCCTCCACCAGACCTATTCATCAATGTCAATGGCTGCTCTTTTCCCCAGTCCCGCACGCTCGGTGCCTTGGGGTGATCCTCCACTCTGCGCTCTCTTTCAAACCACATATCCAAGCCCTCGCCTCCTCCTGCCGCCTCAAACTCAAAAATATATCCTGGATCCGCACATTCTTCAAACGCGAAATCACAAAAACACTAGTGCATGCTCTTATCTCTCGCCTCAACTACTGCAACCTCCTCCTCTCTGGCCTCCCCTCTAGCACTCTGGCACCACTCCAGTCCATCCTACACTCTGCTGCCCGACTAATCCACCTGTCTCCCCGCTACTCCCCAGCCTCCCCCCTATGCCAGGCCCTTCACTGGCTTCCTATTGCCCAGAGGCTCCAATTCAAAACCCTAACCATGACATACAAAGCCATCCACATCCTGTCTCCTCCATACATCCGTGACAAGGTCTCCAGATACCTACCCGCACGCAACCTTCGATCATCTCAAGATCTCCTTCTCTACTCTCCCCTTATCTCTTCTTCCCACAACCGCTTACAAGACTTCTCCCGTGCTTCCCCCATACTCTGGAACTCTCTGCCACAACACATCAGACTCTCACCATCAACGGAAACCTTCAAGAAGAACCTGAAGACCAACCTGTTCTGACAAGCCTACAGCCTGCAACGATCCTCGGTCTACTGAACCACCGCATGACCTGCTCTACCCTCTCCTACTGTATCCTCACCCTTCCCTGTAGACTGTGAGCCCTCACGGGCAGGGTCCCCTCTCCTTATGTACTTGTGTGTCCCTTGTCTTACACATGTTTATTATACTTGTCTCTATTTCCCCTTTTCACATGTAAAGCGCCATGGAGTAAATGGCGCTATACAAATGCATAATAATAATAATAATATTTTAATATTTGAATGAGGTACTTCATTTGGTGCGTTCAAGTTTGTATGGAGGATCCTGCTTCTAATTTTTGGCAGGCTTCGCACTATGCAGAGCTTTTATAAGTGTAGGAGTACCACAACTACACTTTGTTCACAATATTTGAATGAGGCATTACAGTTGGTGACTTCAAGGGTATATGCATGACCCTGCTAGTAAGTCTTGGCAGGCTTTGCGCTTAGTGCATAACCTTTATGAGTCTAGTTGTACCACTAAATGACAGAATATGTATGAGGCCCTCCTTTATTTCTAAAACAGGTTGTATATGAGTGTCTCTTACATCACATTTTTGTAAGTTCCTTCTTCCTTCATAAATTACACTGAAATTTCCAATTTTTTACAAAAAAATTCAATTATGGTTTACTTAAATTATTATTTTTTTAAATCCTTTTTAAATTTTGCCTTATATAAAAGTAATTATGCAGGAAAGAATATTTCTTAACATTTTGTTTCCTGTAAACTCCAATTTATTGTTGATTTTTAATGTTTTTTGTCAGCCCTTAAAGTGGAGTAAAAGTAAGACACCATTGTTCTCAGCAGCAATCTGGGAGACAAATGTCTCATTGGGTCTTCTCCATCCTGGTCTTCTTCCATTCAGCATATCCATCCATTTCAACAAATAAACAACAGAGATGAGCAAATTTGTTTGGATTTTTTCCCCGAATCTGATTTTGACATATTTGGACCATCTTCAAACAATATTCGTGCCGAATGTATTATGTCTTATGATCGGTTCCAAACATATTCATTAATTTCTACTCCCATTGACTCCAATGACGTTCGGCTGTGTTTGACAAATATTGGAAAAACAATATTCGATTCCGATCATATTCAGAATCGAATCTGAACAAATTCGCTCATCTCTAATAAACAGCCCCCCTCCACACCTCTTTGCATGGTCTGCCGGAAAAGTTTCCAATCGAATTTCCCATTGACTCCCATTATACTCGTTACTCGAAATGAGCATCTGAGTATTAAGAATTGTTCGGTTCGAGTAACGAGCATGCGAGCGTTTTAGCATGCGCTCATCTCTTTTTATTGTGCTAAATGCACTGGGATTCCTGTAACATTTGTACTGAAAATTGTCTTATTTGCCTTTCACCAGTTCACCAGTGTTTTTGACACTTTCATTGATTCATCTGACAAGGAGACATTGCTTACCTTAAATGGAGAATGATCTAATTTTGACAAGATTTCAAAAAATTTCATCCTCACGTTAGGAATGTCTAATAACAGCTTCAAATGATAACTTTTGGGTAGTATTTTTCTCTACCTCTCCCCCAACCCCTTTTGTAGTCGTGTGATCTAATTTACAGTATTGTCCTGGCAAAATTTGGCAAGTATAGAGTATAAGTGAGGGATCGAATTAGAAATCCCAACAGTTTTGCACCTCCCTGTTATAAGCTATATTGACATGACGCACAGTCTAAAAGGGGGAGTCACACCCCTGTATGTACAAAGCACAAAAAGCTAAAGCAAACCCAAACAAATGAACTGGAACACATGTTGGTATAAGTGCAATGTGTAGGTGCATATTCACACCGTGGTCATTTAACAGACAGAACCTAAGATAAAAACAAAATGAGCAATTACTCTGCAGTAAGACAGTAAATAGTATCAGTATATGTAAATACCATAGGGAACATAGTTGACATTATTTTGATCCAAGGAGTGTAAAAACCGTGCCACTGTGACAAGGTGTACCGAATCAGGATGGTCCATAACTCTTGCAGGTCCTGGTGCTACATACCAGCAGGCACCAAAATTGATGGTAGCAGCACAAGACCAAGACCTGACTGTATTGGATCTGTCCATGCAAAGCTTTAGGGATGTTATAAAGCAGTTCCAGGTATAAGGTACTCACACCTTATCCCACATCCAGTATCTGTTTCTTGCATTTGATTGACAGACCAGGTCAACTTCTGTCATCTGTTGCTCCAGACTGACCAAATGCAGGAGGCAGATGTTGGGTGGGAAACAAGGAGTTAGGACTAAAAAGCTGTAAGTGATTTGACACGCCACATATAACTTCAATTAGTAGTGACAAGGTTTTCTATATCAAAGGTATCAATACATAGCTTTGACAAAGAACGTTTGTATTCATCGGAAATGCGTTGCTTTGCATATATCTTCCTTGAACCCAGGTTTTAATTTTTTCATGGAATAATGTTACAAGAAATTTTCACTGAGACCTGGAATTATCTTTTTAATATACAATATGAAGGCTCCGATCACGACTTCCGTGCAAAACTGGATCGATTCAGTTGGTGAGCTGGCAACTTTTTTTCTATTTGTTAGCATCAATACAGAGTCATACCTTAAGTTTTAGATTGAAAATCTTCTCGACAGGTTCCCTTTAAATTGAAGGACTGCCTGTGCTATTTAAAGATAGATATGTACCGTATGTTATAGATGCATTGAAAATAAATTTGTTAAATAATAATAATAATAATAGAAAAAATGAATAAAATGAAATGCCTAATCTGCCTAATCTGGGCACAATTAGCTTGTCCACATTCTGAGACCTCTGCAGCAGATGTAATACTGCACACTCTTACTAGAGAGGTAACTTGCTAAAAGATGCTATCTCTTTCCTTCAAAAGTGAAAACAGAAAGTGCTGATATCTACCTTCATCAGAGTCAACTCGTTCTCCTCCTGTGCCTTTAATCACAGTGATTTGCGCATTACAATCTCATACATGTGATGGGCTTGTTGCCAGCATGTAGCGTGCAGTGGTCTCAACCATTAACAGACCAGGTGGCCACCACATAGAACAGGATGTATGTGCGATATGGCAATCACTTCATCTCAACTCCAAAGCAAGATATGTTATGTGTGGTTCAATATGTCATCAAGGTATCTAGAAGCTGTCAAGCGCAGAGAGATAATCTAAGCTATTGTAATAGCAATGTAAATGTATCTACTGTAGACATCAGTGCATTTGTGAAATGTCAATCATTCTCAGCCTTCCATGTATACCGAGCAATAATAAAAGCAATTACTGGCTAACTGCAGCAAGAAAAGTGTCTACTTTCCATAAACTACAGAGAACATACGTTCTGTACAATCATATGCAACCTATATTCTGGATTCCAAAGATGTTATCTTTAATGGGGCTCATCACAATACCCCACACTTTATAACTTCAGCTTGAAATAAAAAGTAGAAAAATGCAGCCCACCAACAATTCGGTAAACGGATACAGTATCTGGAATATGTTTGTGATTTCAATAGCTTAGAGTATGGTAAATAATCTAATTGCAGGAGCCACATCTGCACATACTCAACCAGCTGTGTGATCTCTCATATGCTCCTCAGCCCATGTTTTTCTGCACATAGCTTTCGTATGGCCGCTTCCACTCGGAGATCTCTGGAGCAGTTGGAATATTTTAAACAGAAGAGGATTTTCCATCTCTCGCCACACAATACTGTAAACATATGTATAGTTCACTTAAATCTGTATTTAATATGTCAGTATCTTAGAATAAAAAAAAAAAAATCAGCCAAAGAACAAACGTCCCTTTGCAAAAGTGGATAAATAAACCACAGCATGTAAAAACTGGAAAACAAGCAAAAGAGACATTTGTTATAATATAGAAATTATTACTCAACTTTCTTATGCAAAACTGTTCAAACAAGTTCAATAATAGATGCAGCTCACCCATCCCATATATGTACTGCATGTTGTTCAGCCTTGTTTCTTGGCCAATCTCCTCTACTATGCACCGATAAAGCTTGTCAGGTATCAATAAGCTTTGTTCAAAATAGTGAAAAGAGGTTTTTCAATCAAACAAAGACAAATAAAAGCAAAAATACTTTATTGAGATTTCATTAAAATAGGGCATGGGCATAAAAAATATACTGACGTGTCTCGACTCAAATCTAGCTGACTTAATTCCTTTCTTTCATCAGACATACTATCCCGTCCATGGTACCCGGGCCCGTATGACCGGGGACGGGATAGTACATCTAAGCGATCAACGGCGCTCCCGACACTATGTGTCAGGGGCGGTCACGAACCACCCCCAGCATATTAACCCCTGGCACACTTCGATGAAACTTGAAAGTAAAAGACAATGGCCCACTCTGCATTTCCTCACTTTTGAATGAAGGGCGCTGGCTCGAAAGGCTTTGTAACATGGGAACATATAAAAGATCACTGCTTCTCCACGTATTTCCAGTGTGACAACATTTTACTCATCAGTCTCAGAATATATATACTGTACATACAGATGGCAGGACAATCAATATGTGTCGGGCCAGTAGATAACAGGCTCCAATTAAGACGCCAGACGTACATTACAATAGCAGTGGGATTTACAAAGGTGGGGGGAGGTCAGAAGTGGGATATCTGGTTTACCTCTGCCCAGGGGTCGTAGCCGGTCGGTTGCTGCATTAAGGGCATGCATCTCACATTACACCTATCATACATGCATCTCCTATTTGGGGTGCTGGGGGGTCTGTAACAATGACTACTTAGAATAACATTACTGCACCCATAACTGTAATCAGCAAACATCAGATAACAAATGAAAAGTTCAATTATATGTATTGCAGAAACTGACATTTTATGCATATTGTATGTAATATATAGACAGATAGACAATATGGTAATGGAGGTTTAGATACATCAAATTAAGTGTGGGGTTACCTTTCATACATATTTTTCCAATCAGTTAAAGGACCCTACAAAGTACCTAAAAAAGTCAAACAATCAAATATATTCAATCACACATTCACACTTGAACTGCAGAAATACTTGGAAATCATGGGGCCTCTTAACTAAAGCATTAATTGTACCCCATCTCCTAAAATGTATATATACAGTGGGTACGGAAAGTATTCAGAAACCTTTAAATTTTTCACTCTGTTTCATTGCAGCAATTTGGTAAATTCAAAAAAGTTCATTTTTTTTTCTCATTACACTCTGCACCCCATCTTGACTGAAAAAAACAGAAATGTAGAAATTTTTGCAAATTTATTAAAAAAAAAGAAAAACTGAAATAACATAGTAACATAGTAACATAGTTATTAAGGTTGAAGGGAGACTTTAAGTCCATCTAGTTCAACCCATATCCTATCCTAACCTGCTCTAACATGTTGATCCAGAGGAAGGCAAAAAAAATCCATGTGGCAAACAGTAAGCTTCACATTGGGGGAAAAAATTCCTTCTCGACTCCACATATGGCAATCAGACTAGCTCCCTAGATCAACGCAATATTAAGGAAACTAGTGTATATAACCTGTAAAATTATAGTTTTCACTAAAGGCATCCAGTCCCTTCTTAAATTTTAGTAGGGAATCACTCATTACAACATCATATGGCAGAGAGTTCCATAGTCTCACTGCTCTTACAGTAAAGAATCCGCGTCTGTGAGTATTCTTAAATCTTCTTTCCTCCTGATGTAGAGGATGCCCCCTTGTCCCCGTCACAGGTCTAAGAGTAAAAACCACGTGCCACGCCAGAGAGGCAAAGGGAGATTAGGTTAATAAGTGGATCCGGAATTGGTGTAGGAAGGAGGGGTTTGGGTTCCTGCAGAACTGGGCTGACTTCTCAGTTGGCTACAGGTTCTATGCTAGGGACGGGCTGCACCTCAATGGGGAGGGTGTAGCTGTGCTGGGAGAGAAAATGGCTAGAAGGTTGGAGGAGTGTTTAAACTAGGGACGGGGGGGAGGGTATTCCTTTTATAGGAGTAGAAGACAGTGCAGATAGAGACCTGGGGACAAATAATGAAATTGGGGGTGGGGGTGGCATGGGGGTGGGGTTAGAACAGTTAATAATTTAAAGAAGAATAGAGGTGCAGAGAGATACATAAAGTGCATGTATACTAATGCCAGAAGCCTCGCCAACAAAATGGAGGAATTGGAGTTAATGTTGTTGGAACATAATTATGACATGGTGGGGATATCTGAGACATGGCAGGATGAGAGCCATGACTGGGCGGTTAATTTACAGGGCTATAGTCTGTTCAGAAATGACCATACAAATAAACGAGGGGGAGGCGTGTGTTTATACAGTCATGGCCAAAAGTATTGACACCCCTGCAATTCTGTCAGATAATATTCAGTTTCTTCCTGAAAATGATTGCAAACACAAATTCTTTGGTATTATTATCTTCATTTAATTTGTCTTAAATGAAAAAACACAAAAGAGAATGAAGCAAAAAGCAAAACATTGATCATTTCACACAAAACTCCAAAAATGGGCCAGACAAAAGTATTGGCACCCTCAGCCTAATAGTTGGTTGCACAACCTTTAGCCAAAATAACTGCGACCAACCGCTTCCGGTAACCATCAATGAGTTTCTTACAATGCTCTGCTGGAATTTTAGACCATTCTTCTTTGGCAAACTACTCCAGGTCCCTGATATTTGAAGGGTGCCTTCTCCAAACTGCCATTTTTAGATCTCTCCACAGGTGTTCTATGGGATTCAGGTCTGGACTCATTGCTGGCCACCTTAGATGTCTCCAGTGCTTTCTCTCAAACCATTTTCTAGTGCTTTTTGAAGTGTGTTTTGGGTCATTGTCCTGCTGGAAGACCCATGACCTCTGAGGGAGACCCAGCTTTCTCACACTGGGCCCTACATTATGCTGCAAAATTTGTTGGTAGTCTTCAGACTTCATAATGCCATGCACACGGTCAAGCAGTCCAGTGCCAGAGGCAGCAAAGCAACCCCAAAACATCAGGGAACCTCCGCCATGTTTGACTGTAGGGACTGTGTACTTTTCTTTGAATGCCTCTTTTTTCTCCTGTAAACTCTATGTTGATGCTTTTGCCCTAAAAGCTCTACTTTTGTCTCATCTGACCAGAGAAAATTCTTCCAAAATGTTTTAGGCTTTTTCAGGTAAGTTTTGGCAAACTCCAGCCTGGCTTTTTTATGTCTCGGAGTAAGAAGTGGAGTCTTCCTGGGTCTCCTACCATACAGTCCCTTTTCATTCAGACGCCGACGGATTGTACGGGTTGACACCGTTGTACCCTCGACTGCAGGGCAGCTTGAACTTGTTTGGATGTTAGTGGAGGTTCTTTATCCAACATCCGCACAATCTTGCGTTGAAATCTCTTGTCAATTTTTCTTTTCCGGCCACATCTAGGGAGGTTAGCCACAGTGCCATGGGCTTTAAACTTCTTGATGACACTGTGCACGGTAGACACAGGAACATTCAGGTCTTTGGAGATGGACTTGTAGCCTTGAAATTGCTTATGCTTCCTCACAATTTGGTTTCTCAAGTTCTCAGACAGTTCTTTGGTCTTCTTTCTTTTCTCCATGCTCAATGTGGTACACACAAGGACACAGGACAGAGGTTGAGTCAACTTTAATCCATGTTAACTGGCTGCAAGTGTGATTTAGTTATTGCCAACACCTGTTAGGTGCCACAGGTAAGTTACAGGTGCTGTTAATTACATAAATTAGAGAAGCATCACATGATTTTTCAAACAGTGCCAATACTTTTGTCCACCCTCTTTGTTATGTTTGGTGTGGAATTATATCCAATTTGGCTTTAGGACAATTCTTTTTGTGTTTTTTCATTTAAGACAAATTAAATGAAGATAATAATACCAAAGAATTTGTGTTTGCAATCATTTTCAGGAAGAAACTGAGTATTATCTGACAGAATTGCAGGGGTGTCAATAGTTTTGGCCATGACTGTATGTAAAATCATCCTTAAAACCCATCCTGCGTGATAATATATATGACTCTAATGAAAATGTAGAGTCCCTGTGGGTAGAGATAAGGGGAGGGGGGAAAAAATAATAAATTACTGATAGGGGTTTGTTATAAGTTTCCAAAAATAATGGAAGCAACAGAGAATATCCTCATAAAGCAAATAGATGAAGCAGCGACTCAAGGAGAAGTCATTATTGTGGGGGACTTCAAATACCCTGAAATACATTGGGGAGCCAAAACCTGCAGTTCCAGCAAAGGTAATAGGTTTTTGACAACTATGAGAGACAATTACCTTTCACAACTGGTTCAGGACCCAACAAGAAGGGGGGCACTACTAGACCTAATATTAACCAACAGGCCAGACCGCATATCAAATGTAAGGGTTGAGGGTCACTCGGGTAAGGCCGGGGTCACACTAACCAGCACAAAATACGGTCTGTAGTTTAGAGGCATAATACAGATGAATGACCCCTAAATAGTTCTCCGTAGGTTATCCGTAAGCAAGGTGCGGTCACGTATTTTGCGCATGTGAGCATTCGTATGTAATCCGTATGGCATCCGTATTTAATCCGTATGGCGAGATTTTCTCGCAGCCTTGCAAAATGGACATTTAACGGTTTTGAGGCCTGCTAACTATTTAAATCATTAGCCTGCACTCTATTTATTGGCTCAGAAACAGGTGGCTGCCTCCATTCTGTCCATTTGTCACCTTGCTTTCACTAGGTGTGTTGGTGTTGTATGTGCAACATGGCAAACACTCTGACTTTCAACACAACTGAGCAGGTTCTCTTCAACTGGCTTTTCTCACACCGCTTTGGCCAACCATACCCAGTGATAGTGGATCCGTGGAGGAGGAGACGCATGTGGGTACATCCACTTTTGAGGCAACGACTCACAAGAGTTAATTTTCACTGCCTCTATTCTACTCTGCGGGAACATCCTGTCAAATTCTACCAATACTGTGGCATGAGCCTTGCAACATTTGATCTACTCTTGGAGACAGTGCGCCCTGGAATAACCCTTAAGGATACAAGGATGCGCAAAGCTATATCTGCAGAGGAGCGACTTCTACTCACAATACGGTATGTACTATACAACCATATTCTCTATGTTCATGATGTGTTGGGCAAAGTTTGAATTTTTGACTTCTTGGAGTAAGTTTTAGGCCCTCATCTTAGTCCACATATGTTTCAACTTACAGACCCGAATGTTATGTGGAATATGTACTGAATATCACTTACTCATTGTGCAAAGCAAGATGTGTGTGTTATTTGCTCTGAAATCTTACCAAGTTTGGTATGTATGGACCTGTTTGTTTTGTAAATGTGTGCATTCGACAATCATCCTTTTCTGCTGTTCTTCAGCTTCCTGGCCACTGGCCTGTCTTATGCTGCCCTCCACCATGAGTTTCTGATTGGAAGATCAACCATATCTGGCATAGTCAGGTCAACATGTATTGAAATATGGACAAGACTATATCAAGTCGTCATGCCCGAGGCCAGGATGGAAGACTGGGTGAGGATATCAAGGGACTTTGAGGAAGAATGCCAGTTTCCAAATTGTATTGGGGACCTTGATGGCAAACATATCCGGGTGCGTAAGCCGCCGAACTCTGGCTTCCAATTCTTCAATTATGAACAATACTTTTCTGTTGTATTGTTGGCTGTGGCCGACCCTCAATACAAGTTTATAATTGTTGACATTGGGGCCTATGGAAGGACGGGAGACTCTCGAGTCTTCAATACTTCCATTATGGCTCGGCGGCTACGCACCAACCAATTGGATCTACCACCACCACGCCAGCTACCAGGCTCCACTCAAGAATGTGTCCCTTATGTCCTTGTGGCAGATGAGGCCTTTCAGTTAACACGCAATGTCATGAGGCCATATCCCCAGCGCAACCTTCACCACAGGCGCAGGATATTTAACGTGCGCCTATCACGTGCTCGGCGACTGGTGGAGTGTTCCTTTGGCATTCTTTGTGCCAAATGGCGGGTACTCCAGTCTGCCATTGAGCTGAGTGAACAAAATGTTAATGAAGTAGTGAAAGCCTGTGTGGTTCTTCATAACTTCACCAGGATACATGATTGTTCCTCCTCTGCTGGTGTTGTGCGTAGGCCGGACAATGTGCGTAGGGTGAGACCACCTATCAACCATCAACATAGACCGATCTCTGGCCTCAAAGTGCGTGATCTTTTCACTAATTACTTTATGGCACCTCAGGGGGAACCTTCTTGGCAAGAGCATGCTGGATCTTTATTGGCAATGTTGGTTTGATGTGTGTCAAAATATATATATTTCTACCCCTTCTGAATCTATGACTGTTGAATTGATTTGGTAAGCGTATTTTGATAGGGGTTTGGACAATTAAGACAGAGACGTAAAGTGTAGTTGCCAAATTTTTACTTCTGCCTTTTTTAGGTATTTTTTTTTAGTTTGTAAGGCAAACATATTCTTGCCCTATGAAAAACTTGGGCAATGGCCCAAATTGGCCTTTTGGCATATTTCAACATTGTTGTTAAAACAAAATTACAAACATATCCTACAACATACATAGTGCAATAACAACATTGCAACTTTACACATTTGTAATCCAAAGTAAAAAAGAGGAGTTATCCATCATCAAAATGAGCTACACAAGATAATACTAACATTTATTCTGAAGGTTTTCAAATCATATTAATAAGCCACCATGACAGGCAAGGCTACCTTACGCGTTTCCGACACATATTACATGTCTGTAATAAACACAATATTTCACCGCACTATACTGGGAAAGTCAAAGGATCAAATTAGAAGACTGACTTGATAATACATAGAGAGAGCGTGATGGTCTTGAGGCTGTTTGTCTTGATTTTGGAATATAGTTAGCTGGCCTAAATTTGACTAAGTGAATATGGACAGCACGCCTTTTCTATGCATTATCAAGTGAGTACTCTATTTTGATCCTTTGACTTTGCCAGTATAGCGCCGTGAAATATTGTATTTTTAACAGACATGTAATATGTCTCAGGAACGCATAAGGTAGCCTTGCCTGTCATGGTGTCTTAATCATATGATTTGAAAACCATCATAAGAAATGTTAGTATTATCTGTTTTAGCTAATTTTGATGATGGAGAAAACCTCTTTTTTACTTTGGCTTGGGATTTTGACCACCAGTTCAAACACACTGGACATCTCCTCCCATCAGACCGCTTAAGAACACTCATGTACAGTATGGGTTTACTAATTCCATGTTTTTAGCCACTTATAAATTGTGGAATGTTGGGGAAGGAGAAGGCGGAGGAGCAGTCTGTGGTTGCTGCTGACTACTTTGAGCAACATCGCCCTGTGTGGGTGCATACTGTTGCCCATGCTGTTGGTACTGACCTTCCTCCTGTGCTTGTTGGGGGTAGTGGCCATAGTAATACTGCTGAGGGTCACTTGGGTAAGGCATCTTGTTGTGGCGGGTAGGCCCGTGTCTCATACCCACCAATATAGCCATGTCGTCCCCAACCAGGTTGGGACCAGCCTCCAACACTGGGTGGGAAAAAGTGGCCATATTGGTGGGGTTGGCTAGAGCCAGAAATCTGTTGCTGCTGTTGGGAAGGTTGGGTAGGGGGAGGAAGGGGGTGAGGTATAGGCCAACGTATTAGAAGATGTTCAGACCCTGCTTTAGCAAGCATCTGTGTGGGTGGTCTCATGCGCATTAGATTCCTGGGGGAAAGCTGCCACCTCTCCAGATATTCGAAAAGCTCATATGGGGTATTGGGGGGGTGCTTGCATCAAGCAGGATCTGAAAACATCCCCTAATATGGAGCCTGACCTCACGGGAAAGGGCACAGAGATAAAGGGTCAGGCTACGTGAGTAGGCCTCCTCCCCATCATCTGTAGTGACTCGAGATAAATAATTTAGGACCCCTGTGTCCACATTGGTCCTGCTCTCTTGAACAGAGACCTGGCGCCTTCTTCGGCCTCGCCGGGATGTAACAGCAGCCTGTGGGGATCCCCGGATCTGGGCAGTTGGGCTGCTGCTCAAGTTGCCCTGCTCTTCCAGGATGGGTGATGGGGCAGCAGCAGATGGTCCTGGTGGTGTGCTTTGTTGGGCAGCCAATGGGTTCTCCTGTGATGACTCATCTTCACCCATGCTTCTTCTAGTGGGAGAAGATGGGCCAGCCACCTCTTCCCCTACAGGATCAATTATGGGCTCTGTCTCTGAGCCCGTTCCTCGATCCGTAAGGTTGGATTGAGTTCTGTTATGAAATAGAACAGAGGCAAAAATACATCAATATTTTTGGCCCTGTAAAGTATCGGAGTAATGTGGTGTGAGGTATGTACTTAAGGTCTCAGATCCAGAATTGGGGCGAGGAAGGAGAGGCGGTCATAATACACATATTTGCATTTCACGTAGCCCACATCCCCACTCCTGGACCGCTGCTGACGTTCCCGGCGGTATTGGTCCCGGATGCTTCGCCAGCGTTTCATCACATTTTCCACTTCAATGTGACAGGAAATATTATCAATTTCACATATTTGATCGGTGACATTTGCAACCAGTAGTCTAGGCATGTGGCCTTCTGGGGTGTGCTTTGTAGCCAGGCTGGCATATCTAATTGGCCCATCCAGGCCAGATACACAGGGTCAGAATAGCTTATGTATCAAGTAACTACACTTAATAACTTGGTTGGCTAAGAGGAAGAGGAGCTTGTGGCCTCGGCAAAATTATGGCAGTGTGAAACTGTGTCACATCAAAATCTACCCGCCTCATGAGGCAAAAAGGAGAAGGACAGGAAAGGGAGGGGGCAGAATCTGTAATCATTTTTGTTTGTGAGGTATTTTAAATAATTTTTGGGCCTTGTACTTACTCAGTTTCTGCTGCTCCTCACGTGGCCGATCACCAAAGTTATGGAACATCTGGCGACAGATGCGCCTCCATGATGCCTCCTTTCTTGCGCTGTTGGCATAATTGGGATCCCTTTGGTCCCAAAGTTCTGGCCGCTCCTGCACTAATACTACAAGCATCTCCACATTAAGGAAATATGGCGCCATGACGCTGCTTTACTCCGTGGAGGCTGACTTCCTGGATGTCTGGAGCGCTTTTTGAGCTCATTTGCATGTCTAGGCTTCCTGATGATGGATTGGCGCATTTCCTGTCAGCAGCCAAAAGACCTGCGTATTTCTCGCAAGTCACACGTGTGGTCAGTGTGTAATCCGTATTTTTTGCGCACCCATAGACTTGCATTGGCGTATTACGGGCGTAGTACGCTGACAATCGCAGCATGCTGCGATTGGCACGGACTGTAGAATACGGAGAGAAATATACGGCTGTTGGGAGCAAACCCATAGAGAATCATTTGTCCATGTGTAGTGCGTGCTTTTAGCGCCTCTCACTCGTCCGTATTCCTCGCTAGTGTGACCCCGGCCTAATAGTGATCACAAATTAATAAGTTTTCATGTATCCTTTAATAAGATGTGTAGTAGAGGGGTTACAAGGACACTAAACTTCAGGAAAGCTAATTTCCAATGGATGAGAGATGATCTGGTGCAATTAACTGGGACGATATCCTGAGACATAAAAATACACAGAGGTTGCTGCTGCTCGTTCTCAAAAGGGAGAGTTTTAGGCAGGGCAAAAAAAAAAATTGCTTGTGCTGATAGCAAATGTCACTGTACAACACATCAGTGCAGTGACAGGGGAGGCTATATTTGTGTGCAACAGCTCTGTTGGTTATTAGGCTGCCTTATAAGGCTCCCTGATAGCTGCATTGCTGTTTGCACACTGCTGTGCAGAGTGCTTTTTTAAAAGCAAAAATATTTTCATTCCTTTTCTCTGCACAGTTAGCAATCCTTCATATTTTCACACTTTTTTGTGCAGCAGCTCTGTTGGTTATTAGGCTGCCTTATAAGGCTCCCTGATAGCTGCATTGCTGTTTGCACATTGCTGTGCAGACTGCTTTTTTAAAAGCAAAAATCCTTTTATTCCCTTTTTTCTGCACAGTGGATACTGAGCGTACATTTTTTCACACACCGTGTAGAGGTGTACGCTCCTCACATACTACCGTGTACAGGCTGGTATCATGGACAAATACATGCTATATGTGTGTGACTCCCTAAAAAAATACACGGAGATTAACATTTTTCCATACATACACCGTATTGAGCTGTCTGATTCTCAAACAGTATCGGATATCTGGTGTTCTTATTACTGTCACATCTACACAGAGTCAGCGTGTGTGTGTGACACTCCATAAATACATATATGGATATTTCCATTTCTTTATACACTGTATTGAGCAGTCCAATTGTCAAACAGTATCGGATATCTGGTGTTCTTATTACGGTCACATCTACACAGAGTCAGCGTGTGTGTGACACTCCATAAATACATATACGGACATTTCCATTTTTCCATACACCATATTGAGCAGTCCGATTCTCAAACAGTATCTGATATCTGGTGTTCTTATTACGGGCACATCTACACAGAGTCAGCGTGTGTGTGACACTCCATAAATACATATACGGACATTTCCATTTCTTTATACACTGTACTGAGCAGTCCGATTGTCAAACAGTATCGGATATCTGGTGTTCTTATTACGGTCACATCTACACAGAGTCAGCGTGTGTGTGACACTCCATAAATACATATACAGACATTTCCATTTCTCTAAACACCGTATTGAGCTGTCTGATTATCAAACAGTATCTGATATCTGGTGTTCTTATTACGGTCACATCTACACAGAGTCAGCGTGTGTGTGTGGCACTCCATAAATACATATACGGACATTTCCATTTCTTTTAACACCTTATTGAGCAGTCTGATTCTCAAACAGTATCGGATATCTGGTGTTCTTATTACGGTCACATCTACACAGAGTCAGCGTGTGTGTGACATTCCGTAAATACATATACGGAGATTGACAGTTTCACCAACAACATATACAGCTGTACACATCTGATACAGTACCGTATATCTGCTTGTTGGATTTCGGTGAAATACATACTGAGTGAGTGTCTGTGACTCACAAAATATATACATGCAAATTGCCTCTTCAGAAAGAAAGAGGACTTTTACTCTACAGCGCCACCTATTGGTAGTAGCGATCCTACAAGTCACAATCAACCCTTTAATGAGTCTTGTAATATGACTTAGGATAAAAGCCAAATCAGAATCTCAATTTGCAGACACGGTGTATCGAGCTATTGGCTCTCGTCAGTGCAAAGTATGAGATCTGATTTGGCTAGGTGAGAGGCTCTGGACTAAGGTCTAAGAGGTAAGGTTTCTCGTTGCGGAGAGTGACATGCCAGCTCTGGCTTGTCAAGGTAAGGAGGCTTATTCGCCGTGCAATGCTCCTCTGGGAAAATAATATGCAAATTGCCTCTTCAGAAAGAAAATATAAAATATAAAATATATACAGAGATTTCACTTCTTACATACGCCTTACACAGCTGTACGCTACTCATACAGTACCATTTCTCTGCTGGTATTTCTGGTACATTTTGCCAAACATGAGGAAGTCTGGTGGAAGAGGCCACGGACGTGGGCAGGGGGGCGCAGCTGGTACTGATGGTGGTGGTGGTGGCGATGCATCGGCTGGTTCTGGCAAAAGCACAATGGCAGCTAAGGCAGGCGGTGTTGAGCCTGCGTCATCGTCTGGCACAAGAAGACCTTTAAGGTTCCCTTTTCTGGGAGTAGGTAAACCGCTTTTAAAGCCGGAGCATCAGGAACAGGTTTTGGCTTACATTGCCGAAACAGCCTCCAGCTCTATTGCCTCCTCTTCTGAAGTTACAAAAACTGCAAGCACAGAGTCGTCAGTGCAGGCCTCTAGTCAAGAACAACACCTTTCCTTGTGTCCTTCACCAACACCAAAAGTGAAGGATGCTGCAGTACACACTTCAGATTACTCTATGGAGCTCTTTTCACATATCATTCCTGGGTTATCAAGTCAAATCCTGAATTCCCCAGTCCAAGATGAATCTGACATGGAGTGCACTGATGCACAGCCACCTCTAGATGAATCTGCTGGTACAATATCCCACAGCACTACATTGCGCTCGCAGTCAACTGAGCCCAAATCAGACCATGATGAAACTCAGGTGCCCCTTCCCGCATACTATACCACCTTAAACGGTGACACAGAGGAAGGTACAGAGGAAGGTGCAGATGACATTGAAGACTAGGTCATGGATGACCCAGTTGTTGACCCGGATTGGCATCCATTGGGGGAAGAGGGTGCTGGTGACAATAGGTCAGAACAGAAGGATCTGCAACAGGCATCGTCATCGCAGCAGCGGTTATCCGGCAGGCCCGTAGCTGTCAAAAAACTTGGCAAGAAAACTAAAAGAGTTGCAGGACAGCTTGTCCAGATGGTCAAATTAGCACAGCGCGCAACCCTGATAATTTGTACCATAGTAGGAAGAGTGCAGTGTGGCACTTTTTTGAACAAAATCCTAATGATGATGCAAAGGTTATCTGTAAGAAGTGCCGAAGGACCTTTAGCAGAGGGAAAAATCTAAGAAATTTGAATACCAGTTGCATGCTTAGACATTTAATCAACATGCACTTGCAAGCGTGGACGGACTACAAAACCTCAGGTAGCACATGTGCACCTGCTCTGACTGAAGTTAGCCGGCAACGCTCCATTGCTTCCCCCACTGTAAGGCCATCGCTAAGCACATCACCATCAAGAAATGTTGAGGTGTCGGCGCTAGGCCAAAGCAGTCAGGCAATCACAATATTTTTGCGTGGAAACACTGAATCTAGGTCATCAACACCCTCACCATCACCAACCCCTTCTCAGTCCATCATGTCCAATGCTAGTTCCCCTATATGCAGCTCTCAAGTCCAGCTCTCCCTACCAGACACTCTGAGTAGGACAAGAAAGTACTCATCCTCTCATCCGCGTACACTGGCTTTGAACGCCTACATTGCCAAACTGATCTCATTAGAGATGATGCCCTTCTGTTTGGTAGAAAGCAAAGCTTTCCGAGAGCTCATTGCCTACGCTGTCCCACGCTATGACCTACCCAGTCGGTACTTATTTTCTAAAAAAGCCATCCCTTCCCTCCACCAGCATGTGAAAGACCGCATTGTCCATGCACTAAAACAGTCAGTGAGTGGAAAGATGCACCTCACAACAGATGCATGGACCAGTAGGCATGGCCAGGGCCATTACGTGTCCATCACTGCGCACTGGGTTAATGTGGTGGATGCAGGCTCCACAGGGGACAGCGGCAGTGGAACAGTGCTGACTAGCCCACGGTATAGGAAACAGTTGGCTGTAGGTGTTCGACCCTCCTCCTCCTCCAGAAGCGAAAGCTCGTCAACAGAGTGCAGTCGCACGAGCACTCCATCCACATCTGTCAGTGTTGCACACGAGGTGTCCCACTATCGAACAGCTAATGCTAAGCAGCAGCAGGCTGTTTTAAAAATGATGTCTTTGGGCGACAGTAGACACACCGCGGAGGTACTGGCCGACTACTTGCATTGACAAACTGAGTCATGGCTGGGCAGTCTACATCTTGAGCCAGGCAAGGTAGTCAGTGATAATGGGTGGAATTTTGTGGCAGCCATAGCCCTTTCAAAACTTACACACATACCTTGCCTGGCTCACATCTTGAACCTGGTGGTGCAGTGCTTCCTAAATAATTATCCAGAGTTAACAGTCCTGCTCCATAAGGTGCGAAGACTGTGCTCGCACATCCGTCACTCAAACGTCCAATCCAGTCATATGCAGAAGCTGCAGCGATCACTCAACCTCCCCAAGCACCGCCTAATCATAAACATTGCTTCAAGATGGAACTCCACCATGCACATGGTTGAGAGGCTGTGCGAACAGAGGCAGGCTGTAATGCATTTGTGGGAGGATACATGGGCAGGCAGTTTGAGGGCAGACATGGAATTGTTGGGTGTGCAGTGGTCAAAGCTGAAAGACCTCTGTAAAGTCCCTCAGTGTTTTGAGGAATGCACATGGCTGGTAAGCGCAGATGATGCCATCATAAGCATGAGTATACCACTTATGCAGCTGCTCATGCAATCTTTGGTGCACATTAAGGAGCAGGCATCTGCAGCTGAGGAGCAACAGGAGGAGGAGGAGTAAGCCTTGATGACAGTCATCCACTGTCTGGTCAGGGAACTGGCGTGGATGAGGTGGAGGAAGAAGAGGAAGACGAGGAGGAGGATGAGGGGGATGATTATTTTGGGGAGGAGGATGCGTCTCAGGGGGCAAGAGAGCATGTGGGTGTGCCAAGGTCAGGTACAGGGTTTATGCGTGACAGGAGGGATGTGGATTTGCCAGAAAGTGCTCCTCCACCCACCACTGACAGTGCAGCATTGACACCTGGAACATTGGCCCACATGTGTGACTATGCCTTGCGGATCCTAAAAAGGGACGCCCGCATTGCCAAAATGATGAGGGATGACGACTACTGGTTGGCCAGCATCCTCGATCCACGCTATAAAGGCAAATTACACAACATCATGCCACAGGAGAACCTAGAGCTAATATTGGCTAACAAACAAGCAACTCTGGTTGTTTGAGGCCTTCCCAGCACACAGCAGCGGAGCTGGTTCTCCCACGAGCCGTAGTGGGCAAAATGGAAGAGGTGTTCGTGGTGCACACAGCTGAACTGGCATTGGAGACAGGGGTTTCCTGACCATGCTGTGGTCTGATTTCTCAAGTCTCGCACACACGACAGCTAATACAGAATCGATGCAAGTGACAGGAGACAGCAGTTGTCAAGTATGGTTACAAACTACTACTCCTCCCATATCGAGGTTCTCCCTCACAGGTCATTCCCCTTTGATTATTGGGCCTCAAAACTTTACACATGGCCTGAATTGGCACAATATGCCTTACAGGAGCTCGCTTGCCCTGCTGCTAGTGTGCTATCTGAAAGAGCCTTCAGTGCTGCTGGATCAATTCTCACAGAAAAAAGGACCCATCTGTCGAACCAAAATGTTGATGATCTAACCTTCATTAAAATGAATCATGCATGGGTTTCAAAAGATTTTGTCCCACCCTCCCCTGATAACACATAGGTTGCCAGAAAAAAGGCTCGCCTTTGTCCTCCTCTTCCTTTGACTTCTCCAATTCCTCCATTTGCAGCAGCTGAAAGTCCAGCCTACACATCAACATCTGCCACTTTTTAAACCACCCTAAATGGGCTGCCCCCCACCCCAGGCCTGGGGTGAACACCTGCCGCACCCGGGCAAGGGCTGTTGCCCTGAACAGGTGTGTGGGCCCACCCTTGGGCGACGGCACTGGCACAGGGCCTCTCATAGTACAATAAAGTGTCTCTGACGGTGGGGGGGCCCACTCGCTGTCAGACACACTGGCGTACTATGAGGGGCCCTGTGCCAGTACCGGCGCCCACGAGTGGGTCCCCCTGCTTGCTCAGGGACACAGTACTTGCAATACTTCCCTCTCCCTGCTCCACCGCTGTGTAGTCTGGCCAGTTAAATCCTTCACAGGGATGGCGAATACAAATTTGGTGTACTGATCGATGATGGTTAAGATGTAGCTATGTCCTGTCCTGCTGGCCTCTACCTTTAGATTACCAAGATGCAGTGGTACTTTATGATCACCTTTCACATTTTTCATAGTCACAGACGTGTGACATTCCTGCCACCATTTTTCAATGTCTCCTCTCATGCCAATCCAATTGAATCCCCTACAGCCTGTGGCTTGAGTGTTTTGCACTCCAAAGTGATCAGACAGATCATGATAGGCAGTGAGGACCATGTCTACAGCTCTCCCTGTGATCACAATTTGATGGAGACAAGTTACGGTGATGGGATCGATGCTACTGCGATGCAGCAACCCTTTCTTCACTAATTTGCGTTTTAGCTGTATCCACAGTTAAAGTTATTGAGGGTCAGCATCGCCTCTGTGAAATATCCCGGGAGGTTTTCCCGTGATTACTAATTCCAAAACATCTAAAATCACTCGACTTTACGTCTGTTCTTTTATCCATCTACCTTTCTCTAGTGGAGAGTGTGGACTGGCTGACTGACACTGAAATATAAGCAAAGAATTTAAAGTACTCCAACACTGTATACTGGTGTATGTTTCGAATACATTTCCCTTTTTTCTCATTTTTATATTCGGGTGTAATCCTTACTGAGCCAGTGAGAGTCTGTTTCTGACTCTGGAAGTATATACTGAGATTTACAATGCCCCCTACACTGTATACAGCTGTATGCTTCTGATCCATTACCCTTTTACTGCTTTTTATATTGTGTAATCCATACTGACTCTGAGAGCATCTGTGTCTGCCTCCAGAAATAAATAGGGAGAATTACAATGTTTAAACAATTCTATATGTACCTTGCTTCTGGTGATACTGTAACCTTTGTATACTTTTTATATTCTTGGCTAATGCATACTGGGACTGAGAGCGTCTGTGTCTGCCTCATGAAATGTCTACGGAGATTTTGAATGTTTAAACTATACTATATATACCTTGTATCTGGTCATACTGTACCCTTTTTCAACTTGTTACATTATTGTCAAATCCATACTGAGCGTGTGAGCATATGTGTCTGCCTCCTGAAATACATATGGAGATTTTTGTGTATTTTAAGTATACTATATATACCTTGTATCTGATGATCCAGTACCCCAGTATCCTTTGTGCCCGAAATTCATCCTCCACCCACCACTCAAAGGGCATCATTGACACCTGGAACATTGGCCCACATGTGTGATTTTTTCTTGCAGATCTTCTTTTTATATTATGGTGTGATCCATACTGAGCCTGTGAGAGGCTGTGTGTTACTCTTGAAATATATATGTAGATCGCCAAATGACCACAACACTGTATACAGCAGTACGCTTGGGATCCATTCCCCTTTTACTGCTTTTTATATTGTTGTGTAATCCATACTGGGCCTCAGAGCGTCTCTGTCTGCCTCCTGAAATAAATACGGAGATTTTGAATGTTGAAACTATACTATATATACCTTGTATATGGTGATGCTGTACCCTTTTTCTACTTTTTAGATTGTTGTCGAATCCATACTGGCCATGACAGCGTCTGTGTCTGCCTCCTCAAATATATACGTAGATTTATAATGTTGAAACTATACAATAAATCCCTGTTATCTGGTGTTAAAATGAAATGCCACACAGGGCCGGGGGTTACTCTGTACGGGCCTTTCAGGTGCTTTTAAGGGGGAAGTATGTCATGGTGGCGATTGGGATCCTGTCCGTGGCCCTGGGTGTCCAATAAAGAAGATGACAGTTCAGATGAGGGGGAAGATGGTATGATAATTAATTTGGAAAGGGGGGATCGTGACGCCACCCGTGGTACTCGGCTAGGGTAGCCGACGCTGCAATGCAGATCCTCTGGGCCGGTGTTAAAGCAGCCAAGATGATGAAGCTCTCCACGGCCAGAGCTGTATCCCAGGGCAGTTGAGATGGTGTTTGTGAGCCGTTGACAGTGATGGAGAGTGTAGCAGGCGAGTTGGAAAAGAAACGAAGGACACACTTGGGTGCATTTTCTGAGTTTTTCCTCAAAAGTTTTGTGCACCAGATGACCCGATTGGTACTGTGTCATCCGAGGGAGGCGTCCGACAAACTCCAAGGTAGATCAGGAACACCTGTTCAAGATCCTCCTTGTGTATCCTTTATAGGCCGTGTCTCTGCGCTGATCTCTCCCTTCCTTCCTGTTGTGCGCCTTCAAAAACAGTGTCCCAAGCCGGCAGCCACGGATCACACCAGGCGACGTGGGTCAGGCTCTGGGGTCCTTTATTCCAACTGCTGCCTTTTTGAGTATTGAATGCGGCTGCGACTGAGGCACTTAAAATTACCTCAGCCTCCGTCTTTCTAGCTGAGCCCTGTATTTCTCCACTACATTCAGGAGCCACCTTCCCCAACGAGGCCTGGTCCTTCCTTCCCCAGAAATGGGCTTCACAGGTGGCTTATTGCACTTCCCGTGCCCCAAGGACCTCTTCCTTCCAGTCTAGGAGCTTGGACAAGATTTTTCTCTCTTCTCTGACCCTCAGCCCTCTCACAGCAATCCTGCTCTTACTCTGTCCTGTCACTGACTGACAACTCTCTAGAAAGATCCATTTACCTCAGACTAGCTCCACCCATCAGCTGTCAACTTGCTCTCTCTGATTGGATGCACACAATCACTCCACTACCTAAGCTCCTCCCACTGTACCTACCTTTCACACTAACCCCCAACACCCTTTCCTAGTAAGTCTGGGATGAGGCCATCCTCCCTCCGGGTACACCCAGAAAGCACTGACTAACTAGTGTGTGTGTTGGGTGCAGGGTTAGGAGTCCTGAGTGGTGATCCCTCCTTACCTGAGGGTGGGATACCACACCTTTGGATGAGGTGCAGTACCTCTGTGGCAACCGTACCCTCAGGGGCACCATAGTACCCTTTCTCAACTTTCTATATTGTTGTCGGATCCATACTGGGCCTGAGAGCATCTGTGTTTGCCTCCTGAAATGTAGACGGAGATTCAGTATGTTTTAACTATACTATATATACCTTGTATCTAGTGATACTGTACCCTTTTGCAAATTTTTATATTATTGTCTAATCCATACTCAACCTGTGACCATCTGTGTCTGACTCATGAAATATATACAGATTTACAATTATCCTTAGACTGTATAGAGCTGTCCGCTTCTGAAACAGTACCATATTTCTGCTGGTATTTTGAGTCCATTTTCACAAAAATTATTATGTATGATGGAAGAGGCCGCGGACATGGGTGTGGGGGGGCCAGCTGGTACTGATGGTGGTGGTGGTGCATCTGCTGGTATTGCCAAAAGCACAATAGCAGATAAGGCTGGAGGTGTTGAGCCTGCGTCATCAGCTGGCACAAAAAGGCCTTTAAGGCTCCCTTTTCTGGTTGTAGGTAAACTGCTTTTAAAGCCGGAGCATCAGGAATTGTTTTTGCCTCACATTGCTGAAAAAGCCTCCAGCTCTATCGCCTCCTCTTCTGAAGTTTAAAAAAATGCAAGCACTGAGTTGTCAGTTCAGGATTCTGGTAGGGAACCACCCTTTCCTTGTCTCCTTCACCCCCACTTAAAGTGAAGGATGCGGCAGCCCACACTTCAGATTACTCCGTGGAGCTCTTTTCACAGGCCATGCCTGTGTTATCAAGTGAAATTCTGAATTCCCCAGTCCAACATGAATCGGAGATGGAGAGCACTGATGCACAGCCACTGCTAGATGATTCTGCTGGTACATTGACCCACAGCACTACATTCCCCTCGCACTCTACAGAGCCAGAATGTGACACTGATGAATCTCAGGTGCCCCTTCCCGCATACTATACCACCTTAAACGGTGACACAGAGGAAGGTGCAGATTAAAGTACCGGTTCCCTGAGCAGGTGGAGGGGTCCTACTCGTGGGCAACGGCAGTGGCACAGGGCCCCTCATAGTACGCAAAAGTGTCTCTGCTGGTGGGAGGGCCCACTTGCCATCAGATATAGCATCATACTATGAGGGGCCCTGTGCCAGTGACGTCGCCCACAAGTGGGCCCCCCATGCTGGCTCAGGGCCACAGCACTTACAATACTTACCTCTCCCTGCTCCACCGCTGTGACGTCTTCCGCCTTTCCTGACAGTGACATTCAGGTTACAGAGCGCGATGACATCACGTCTGTATGCCCTCTACCAAAACAGTACAAGTGCAGAGAGCTTTAAAATGGCAATGCTGAGGAGTCCAGAGAAGAGCAGTGCCCAGCGAGGAGAGGTATTTAATTTTTTTAAATGTTGGGAGCATTTTTTAGAGAGCAATATACACTGGAGAATGATATATGGGGACCATCATACACTGGAGCATCATCCATTTGGCCCATCATATATTGGAGCATTCCAAATGGGGGACATCAGACACTGGAGCAGCATTTACGGGGCCCATTATACACTGGAGCATTAGAAATGGGGCCCATTATATACAGTATGGACTCTACGGAGCATTATTTGGGCCCATAAGACAGTGGAGCATCATCCATGGGGACCAACATATACTGCAGCATTATGTGGAGCTCATCATATACTGTATGGAACATTATATGGGACCAATTATTCTGTATGGAGAAATATACGGGGCTCATTATTCTGTATGACATACTAGGTGGTGGCCATAATACTGTATGGAGTAATATACTGTCCGTTTTTTGAGCTATTGTAGAATTTAAAATAGATAGCAGTCATGTCATGTAAGCAGTGAAGTATTTTTCATTGTACTATACCTATATTTGTGTGCCGTATCGGAACATTATGAATTGTGTTATGTGTTAAAAGGGCGCACTGACACTCTTTGGCCCAGGGCACACAAAAACCTGCCGCCAGTCCTACCCCCCCACAACTTGAGCCAAATAACCCCCAGTTTTCAATCGCAACTATTATTATAAAGTAAATTAAGGTTGCGAAGCTTAAGTAATGAGAAATGATGATGTTGGCATTGAAATGGGCTGTCAGGGTCCTGACAGCGCCGGCATACAGCCTCTGCTAAGCAAGGACTCACCCACACCATAGGGACCCCTGGAGACAAGAACAGCTGGAAAATAAAGATGCACAGGACCTGAATGTAGAAGTTTAGCAAGCAGGCACAGGACCTACAGTCATGTGAACGGTCATGTGACTGCAAGGGGGGGCTTAGCGTCCTGCTTTCAAAGAAGGTAGAAAACTCAAATTCGGGCAAAGCGGGGGTCATGCACAGTACAGGCAAGCGAGGTACAGGAGGGATAAACAGACGGGAGGTCAGACAAAGCCAAAGGTCATACACAAGATATCAGTAAAGTGCCATGGATGAGACAGAATGGATAGTCAGGGCCAAACAGAGATCAAAACCAAACAGACATAGAAGGTACCAAGCAGAATGCAAAGCAATATTCAGAGAACAGACCGAGTCATACACAGAGAATAATGCAACCAGAACACAGCACAAACACACTCAGGGGTCACCACACAATGCCAAGTATAACTGACGGGGGATGGGAGCTTCCTGAGGCTCTAAGAAGCCTCACCAGAACCAATGAGAGGCCACCATAATAGGTCCCAGGTGTGCAGGTGCAGGTGAGAGTCTGCACTGAGGTCAGAACATTAACCCCAGCAGTGCCGGTCACCCAGCACTGGTATCATGACAGTACCCACCTCTCAACGGGGGGCCTCTGGACCCCCAGGCTTGCCCGGGTATCTAGCATGGAAAGCCCGAACCAGACGATCCGCATGCATCAACCGGGCCGGCACCCAGGACCTGTCCTCTGGCCCATACCCCTTCCAATGAACTAGGTACTGTACTGACCGCCGTACCAACCTAGAATCTACGATGTGACTAATCTCATATTCCACATGTCCCTCAACCGAAACCGGAGGAGCAGCGGACTCGGATTCTCCCCGGACTGCTTCAGATGGTTTCAGTAGAGATCTATGGAAGACGTTAGGGATCTTGAAAGAGGGTGGAAGGCATAGCCTGTATGCTACTGGGTTGATTTTTTCCACAATCTTGTACGGGCCAATGAATTTAGGGCCCAACTTGGCTGACGGAATCTTTAACTTAATGTTTCGCGTGGAGAGCCAAACTTTCCAACCTGAAACATGGGACCAGGTGTTCGTTTCCTGTCCGTGAAAAACTTATACCTGCCTTGAGATCTAGATATACGCCGCTGGACTTCTGCCCATGTATCTTTTAACCGCTGAACAGAGTCCTCAGCCCCGGGGCACCCCGTATCCAGACGAGAAAACTCACCAAAATGAGGACTGAACCCATAGTTGATCAAGAAAGGGGACATACCAGTGGATTGACTCACCCGATTATTGAAGGCAAATTCAGCCAACGGCAGTATATCACACCAGTCATTCTGTCTAGCAGAAGTCAGACATCTGAGGATCTGTTCCAGAGACTGATTAGTGCGTTCCGTCTGACCATTACTCTCAGGATGGTATGCAGACGAAAAGGACAGAGGTATCCCTAATTTTTTGCAGAAAGCATGCCAAAACTTAGCCACAAACTGCACAACATGATCAGACACCACATTCAGGGGTACCCCATGCAAGCGGACCACATGCTGCACAAACAATCTGGATAAGGTCTCAGCAGAAGGTAATGCGGACAGGGGTACAAAATGAGCCTGCTTTGAAAATCTGCCCACCACTACCCATACCACCGTATTACCCCTGGAAGAGGGAAGATTGGTAATAAAATCCATGGACAAATGGGTCCACGGTCTTTCGGGAACTTCCAAGGGCATCAGCTCCCCCACCGGCCGGCTATGGGAGCTTATAGAACGAGCGCAGACCCCACAACCAGAAATGAATTTCTTTATATCAGAGCCAAGAGTAGGCCACCAGAAGATCCTAGCCACTGCCAGTCGCGTGGCTGATATACCAGGGTGAGCACACAACTTGGATTCGTGGAACTCTTGCAAGAGTTTAAGGCGAAGTTGCTCTGGGACAAGCAACTTGCCCCCTGGCTTGGCCGCAGGAGCCAGCGACTGGGCCCCCTCAATTTCCTGTTCCAATTCAGACGAGATCCCTGCTAATACCACCCCAGGGTGCAGGATGGAGGACGGTGGCTCAGGGGCAGACACAGGGTGAAAACTACGAGAGTCAGCCTTGACATTCTTTGACCCTGGACGGAATCTAACAGTAAACTGGAAACAAGAAAAAAAAAGTGACCAATGGGCCTGTCTGGGCGTTAATCTTTTAGCAGTCTCAATGTATGACAAATTTTTGTGATCAGTTATCACAGTAACCGGGTGACTGGCCCCCTCCAAAAAGTGCCTCCATTCCACAAACGTCAACTTGACCGCAAGAAGCTCTCTATTGCCTACATCATAATTTCTTTCAGCAGCAGAGAACTTCCTGGAAAAGAAAGCACATGGCCTTAGGTTGGTTAGAGTGGCAGACCCTTGGGATAACACTGCCCCCACCCCCACCTCGGAGGCATCCACCTCCACCACAAATGGTTTGGAAGGATCTGGCTGTACCAACATTTTTTCAGCGTCGCAAAGGCCTCTTTTGCCAGTGAGGACCAATTTCTCACATCCTCACCTTTGCATGTTAGATCCGTGAGAGGTTTGACCACTTGCGAAAACCCCCGGATAAATTTGCGGTAATAATTGGTGAACCCCAAGAAGCGCTGAAGACCCTTAAGATCTCGGGGTTGCACCCAATCCACAATGGCCTGCACCTTCTTGGGGTCCATGCGAAAACTCTCAGTGGATACAATTAATCTCAAAAAACACAATTCTTGCACACAGAATACACATTTCTCCAATTTGGCATACAGATGATTTTCTCTCAGTCTTTGGAGAACAGTTCGTACATGTTCCAAATGAGAAAGCTTGTCGGAGGAGTATATAAAAATATAATCTAAGTAGATAACGACAAAACGACCAATGAGATCCAAGAATACCACGTTGATGAAATTCTGAAATATGGCGGGGGCGTCGGTAAGACCAAACGGCATGACTAAATTTTCAAACAGTCCCTCGGTCGTGAGGAGCGCAGTTTTCCATTCACCCCCCTCTCGGACCCTTATCAAATTATATGTCCCCCGAAGAGCCCGTTTAGAAAACCACTTTGCCCCTGATAGCTGGTTACACAAATCGGGAATCAATGGAAGGGGGTACGTATTCCGTACCGTAATCTGATTAAGCTCCTGAAAATCGATACAGGGACGTAACCCGCCATCTTTTTTCTTTACAAAAAAGAAACCTGCCGCCACAGGTGAGACTGAAGGACTTATGTGTCCTTTGCGCAGACTTTCAGCAATGTACTCCTTCATAGCAAAGCGCTCAGGACCTGACAAATCAAACAGACGGGCTTTAGGTAATTTAGCCCCCGGGACCAGCTCAATAGCGCAGTCAAAGAGTCTATGTGGCGGTAACATCTCGGCCTCGCTTTCGGTGAATACATCTTCGAAGTCCTTCAGGCATTCCGGAATACCTTACAGCTCGACAGATGATACAGACACAGATTTAACAGGTTCAACCAGCAGTGCGGATTTATCACATAACTTAAAATCATTAAACCCCCATTGAACAATGTCCCCCGTTTTCCAGTTAATAATTGGGTTATGATGTTGTAACCAGGGCATGCCCAACACCAACCCTGCAGGTAGATTGTCCAGAACAAAACAACTTAGGTTTTCCACATGAGTAGCGCCCACTCTGAGCGAAAACAAGTCAGATATAAAGAGAATTCCCTCCTTAGTGAGGGGAGAGGAGTCAATGGCCATCACCTTGATCGGAACCTTGAGCCTAACTGTCCCTATCTTACAGTGTGTGACCAATTGAGAGTCAATGAGGTTAATAGATGATCTGCAGTCCACGAAGGCTGTAGAGGAAAAAGAACTACCGTCCACAAACAGTTCCACATACAGTAACACTTTAGAAAATGTGGAAAAGGGTACCTGAGGGTCTGAGTAGTCTCCCCGTTGACTACCCAGACCTAGTCGTTTCCCGCCGACCGGGTTGAAGACGGGCAATCAGGACACTTCCTTTTCCAATGTCCTGTTTTACCGCAGTAAAAACATAACTGCTTGTTCTTCCGGCGTTTCCTCTCTGTATCCTTCAGGGAGAGGGTGCCTACATCCATGAGCTCAGGGGCAGTCTCTTTTCCACTGGGGAACAATGGAGTTTCCACCTGCATCACCCCTCTGGCCCACAGCCTGCGGTCCATCTGGACGGCCTGGGTCATGGCATCCTCGAAAGAGTCAGGTGGGGGATGTAACGCCAAGGCATCCTGCAGCCGCTCGGACAAGCTTCTGCGAAAGAGTCCTCGGAGTGCAGCGTCATTCCAAGAGACCTCTGCGGCCCAGTGGCGGAATTCAGTACAAAACCACTCAGCTGAGTGTTTCCCCTGACAGACGCTCATCACCATGTCCTCTGCCAATCGCACTCGGTCAGGCTTATCATAATTGTGCCCGAGGGCCTCACAGAATGCATTCACAGACACTCTCTCAGGGGCAGTGGGAGGAAGGGAGAAAGCCCAAGCTTGTGGGGACCCTCTTAACAGAGACATAATGACCCCAACCCTCTGACTTTCGTCCCCAGAGGAACAAGGTCTCAAACTAAAAAAGTTTGCACCCCTCCATGAAGACCCTGAACTCCTTTTTGTTTCCAGAAAAAAAGTCAGGCAGTTTAACAGGTGGTTCTGGGGACAGCAAAACAACATCTCTCGCCCCAGCCCCCAGAGACCCAGCAGCTAGAGCTCCCCGCACTGTTTCAGAAACCTGCTGCTGAGAACGAGCCAGAGCTTGCTGCTCCAGGGATAAACCCTGAAACATCTGACTCAGACTTTTCATCTGGTCAGCCATAGACTGCATGGAATCCATAACTCTCTGCATAAACCCCCCCCAAAAAACTTAATGGTCAGTTGTAATGTCAGGGTCCTGACAGCGACGGCATACAGCCTCTGCTAAGCAGGGACTCACCCACACAGTAGGGACCCCTGGGGACAAGAACAGCCAGAAAATAAAGATGCACAGGACCTGATTGTAGAAGTTTAGCAAGCCGGCACAGGACCTACGGTCATGTGAACGGTCATGTGACTGCAAGGGGGCGGGGCTTAGCTCCTGCTTTCAAAGAAGGCAGAAAACTCAAAGTCGGGCAAAGCGGGGGTCATGCACAGTACAGGCAAGTGAGGCATAGGAGGTCAGACAAAGCCAAAGGTCTGTTTGTTAGGCAATCCCTGCATGTGTTGCAGCTGTTGGACAGCGGCGAGACATGCAACAAATGTTGAAAATATTCAATTAGGACAAGAGTGTGCTCGGATAACACTTTATCTGAGCACACTCGCTCATAACTAATATATATACTGTATATAACTATATACATCCATGTGCTTGATTCTCCCTGGACAGTTGTTGGTCAAGGGTGAAATTGGATGTGAACGTAACAAGGTGGAATGGGGTGGTAGTCCTGACCGAGTTCACTTAAGGCAACAGTCCATGAGAACCCTGGCTCCTTGCACATAAAACAGACAGGACAGATGCAACCCCAGGCGATTTACCTCTTCTACACTGACACTGCAGGACAAGCAATCAGGATCCAGGAACACAGTTGTAATCCAACAGGGAAGCAATTTATTGTAGAATAAAAAAGGTAGAAAAAGTGGATGCAGTAAATAGAACAAAACTTTCTGCTTTTTCCCTACTATCCTTCACTGTCATATCAGCAGCAGCAACAGCGGCAGCAACTGTCAGTCACAGTCCTCAAGCCGATTTTTGGATACTTATAGTCCTCAGCGGGGCACCACCCAGTCCCGATGCCCGCTTCACTGCCCATGGGTCCCGGGTAGCAGTTTCTGTCCCCCTCCTGGGGTTTGGCAAGCTCCGAATCATTGCTGACCATCTGCCCGGGCAAGCCTGCCCGGGGCACTGACTGGAAGCTGGAACTTCCTACTGCCTTTAGGCTGCTGGTCCAGCCCACAAGCTTAACCCTTAACTAACCCTGCTCTACAGACATTATACAGTATAATGACAGAACATATGAACAGAGCAACCACAGTATACATAGCATAGTACAGGAACACATCAAGACATTTCATAAACTGGTACACCGTCTGGGTACCCCATAAGGTGCATGGGCCCAGCACATAGGAGAGAGAATAGACAGCATATACTGTGCTTTCACTGTTAAAGCACCCAATAATCTGCCTAGTGGCAATAGTAGTCATTGTTTCATCCAGCAATCATTAGTCACTTGTGTGATTGCCCTGACAAAATGGTGGCAGTGGTATGACATCTTCTTGATCTCCCTGATAAAGTGATGGCAGTGTTGGGATATCTTCATGGTCTCCCTGACAAGTATGATGCTCGCAGAGTTCACCTATACATCTATTTATCCCACCTCAGCTCCCCACAACTATCTATTCACAATATGATGGTCCCACAGCTTTCCTATATACAGTATGATGGCCCCCACAGTCAGACAAAAGGGGTGATACATTGCATTGAATGCCACTATCATAGAAAATATGTTTGATGAACAAAAAGAACTTTAACTAAAAGAATATGGGAGCACATTCGCAATACCACAAAAACTATCACCAATATCACAAAAAAATTTGATGAACACCCCTTGTCTAAACACTATGCAGAAAAACACAACGGCAGTATTTCAGGCATGAAAATGTGGGGCATTCAAATAGTAAAAGAGGATCGGAGGTATGGTGATTTTATTAAAAACATGTCTTGTAAAGAAACTCAATAGATCTTTGATCTCAATACTTTGAGGCCAAATGGCCTGAACAGTGAGGTTGGACTGTTCAGATTTCAATAAAAATAAAAATTTCTTCTTCTCGTTGAAGCTCTGGTGCAGAGCGAAACGGCCATTGTCAGCATTCTGCTCACTCCTGCTATCACTCCCCCGGCCAATATGTACTGTATGTGCCAATTAAATAAGCAGTGTTTCCTCACCAGCCTGAAGAGTGCGGTCCATTTTTCTCTAAATGAATTATTGATAAATATTTCTTTAACTCCGATATTTAATTATGTCAAAGAATTATAAAAATTGGATGCATTACATCTATATTTTTATTCATTTATTAAAATAGTCATAATTGTGCTATATATAGGTGCTGCCAGAAACTCAGATGGGTTTCACATATTTAATTTCTGCCATTATTGAAGCATGTGTACTTCAGCATACCATATATACACTGCTCAAAAAAATAAAGGGAGCACTTAAACAACAGAATATAACTCCAAGTAAATCAAATTTCTGTGAAATCAAACTGTCCACTTAGGAAGCAACACTGATTGACAATCAATTTCACATGCTGTTGTGCAAATGGAGTAGACAACAGATGGAAATTATTGGCAATTATCAAGACACCCTCAATAAAAGAGTGGTTCTGCAGGTGGGGACCACAGACCACATCTCAGTACCAATGCTTTCTGGCTGATGTTTTGGTTGCTTTTGAATGTTGGTTGTGCTTTTATACTCATGGTAGCATGAGTCCCCCATCTGTTGACTTCGGGCACTCAGACCATCCTCATGGAGTCAGTTTCTAACTGTTTGTGCAGACACATGCACATTTGTGGCCTGCTGGAGGTCATTTTTCAGGGCTCTGGCGGTGCTCCTCCAGTTCCTCCTTGCACAAAGGCTGAGGTAGCGGTCCTGCTGCTGGATTGTTGCCCTCCTATGGCCCCCTCCACGCCTCCTGGTGTAATGGCCTGTCTCCTGGTAGTGTCTCCAGCCTCTGGACACTATGCTGACAGACACAGCAAGCCTTCTTGCCACAGCTCGCATTGATGTGCCATCCTGGATGAGCTGCACTACCTGAGCCACTTGTATGGGTTGTAGAGTCTGTTTCATGCTACCACAAGTGTGAAAGCACAACCAAGATTCAAAAGTGACCAAAACATCAGCCAGAAAGCATTGGTACTGAGATGTGGTCTGTGGTCCCCTCCTGCAGAACCACTCCTTTATTGAGGGTGTCTTGATAATTGCCAATAATTTCTATCTGTTGTCTATTCCATTTGCACAACAGCATTTGAAATTGATTGTCAATCAGTGTTGCTTCCTAAGTGGACAGTTTGATTTCACTGAAGATTGATTTACTTGGAGTTATATTCTGTTTTTTAAGTGTTTCCTTTATTTTTTTAATCTTCTCACTATTAAAAATTGGATTAAAAATCAGATTGATAACTAATCTGGCGTTTTAATATAAAATCTTGTCGAACATTTACAAACAATTATTTGTGTATAGTGTTGAGCGATACCATTCGATACCCAAAAATATCGTATCGGATGGTATCGCCCGATACGAAAAAAATATCGGGTATCGCCGATTCCGATACCGGAAGTCCCATTCAAGTCAATGGGACTTCCGGTATCCGAATTAAAAAAAGGCCTTTATTTCCTTGTTGGCTAATTCTACATAATTGAAAACAAATAAGAATCATGTAGAATGTATTGTGGGAGGTGGAGGAGACATTAAAAGCATAGTGGTTTATTCAAATCACATGGCATAGCATTAATTCCAATTTTTTTTTTCAAGACGTTCGGAGTTAAAAAGATATTGACTATGTTAACTTTTTTATATTTAGTCAGATATGTATGTTTCACAACTTCCATGCTCTTCACCTTCTTTTGTACTTCTCCCACACTTTCTCCTTCATGATCCGCAGCAGTATCATTTTTTTCATCAACTTTTTCTTCACCTTATTCATCTTCTTCTTCTTCACCTTCTTCCCATTAATTTTTTTTTTCCATTCTTCATATTCTTCTTATTCAGCTATTATTAATTTTCATATGCTATTTCTTCATCTTCTTCCTATTCTTCTTTTTCTTCATTTTCTTATGGTGACAGGCATTCCTGTAGTACTTATCTATAAAAGTTATAAGATTACACCTTACGTTCTGCCTGTCACAAAAGATTTACAACAGGATTTGTCCGCGTTCAGTTTGGCCTGCAGCAGCAGGCATTTTCCAGGGGCACCACGAGGAGGAACGGACTCACCCCCATTTACTGCTTAGTCTTCTTCTGCTTATAATTTTGATTTCTTCTATGCTGATTTTTTGTCTTATGCTTAATGTTCTTCTGCTTTCTGTTCTTCTGCTTTTGCTTCTTCTGCATCTTGTTCTTCTGTCTTTTGTTCTGTATCTTGGTGGTTGTCTTCATGCGAGAACCAGCTGACAGTACTGGAACCCGTAGTGGCAGCAGAAGGAACAATAGCCAATGGCACTACTGAGGAACAGCTGACGGTGCTGGACCCCGGTTACTATGCAGGAGGTACCTGTGCTAAAAAGCACTACCAAGGACCAGCTGACGGTGCTGGACCTCGGATACCGAGATGGAGGCACCTAGGCCAAAGGCTGTGGCGAGAACCAGCAGACAGTGCTGGCACCCGGATGGGTAGCAGAAGGAACAAGAGCCAATGGCACTACCGAGGACCAACTGACGATGCTGGACCCCGGTTACTAAGCAGAAGGTACCTGTGCTAAAAAGTACTACCAAGGACCAGCTGACGGTGCTGGACCTCGGATACCGAGATGGAGGCACCTAGGCCAAAGGCTCTGGCGAGAACCAGCAGACAGTGCTGGAACCCGGGTGGGTAGCAGAAGGTACCCATTGAAAGCAAAGTAGCCAGGCCGCAAGCCGGCCGCAGTTACCGAAACCCACAGTTCTACAGGGGGTCCCTGTCCCATTGGCACTACGGATCCAGCCTTCAGTGCCAGTTCCCGCAGCCCACATAGGAGTCACCTAAACTGCAGGCACCGTAGAGTCGGCTAACCCGGCCGCAAGACGACAGGACAACGGATTGGTGGCATAGTGACCTTGACACTACCCGGAAACAGCAGGCGTGCTGGAACCAGGCTGGGCAACAGGGAGTCCCCGTGCCAAAGACACTGCCGAGAACCAGCTGACGGTGCTGGAACCCAGATGGGTATCAAAAGCTACAAGAGCCAATGGCACTACTGAGGAACAGCTGACGGTGCTGGACCACGGTTACTAGGCAGGAGGTACCTGTGCTAGGAAGCACTACCAAGGACCAGCTGACGGTGCTGGACCTCGGATACCGAGATGGAGGCACCTAGGCCAAAGGCTCTGGCGAGAACCAGCAGACACTGCTGGAACCTGGGTGGGTAGCAGAAGGTACCCATTCAAAGCAAAGTAGCCAGGCCGCAAGCCGGCCGCAGTTACCGAAACCCACAGTCCTACAGGGGGTCCCTGTCCCATTGGCACTACGGATCCAGCCTTCAGTGCCAGTTCCCGCAGCCCACATAGGAGTCACCTAAACTGCAGGCACCGTAGAGTCGGCTAACCCGGCCGCAAGACGACAGGACAACGGATTGGTGGCATAGTGACCTTGACACTACCCGGAAACAGCAGGCGTGCTGGAACCAGGCTGGGCAACAGGGAGTCCCCGTGCCAAAGACACTGCCGAGCACCAACTGGCGTTGTTGGAGCCCAGGGACAATCATGGTGTAGGCCGAGGCTTACTTGGTGGTAGTTTTAGATTGTTTGTAGGCTACAACAGACTGTCAACGTGCTCCAATTAGGCATCTGTCTCCACTCTGTTTCCAGGATTTCACGTGACCACCAACACCGCCAGTTTATGCGTACAGTAGCCGTCTGCCCAAAAAACACGTGTTGCTGTGTTACTGGGATTCTGTAATGTCAGGAGATCCCCTGATGTGTGTCTGCCACTGTCTCCTGCTCTGTCCACCTTCCCACCGCTTGCAGTGGGAAGGTGGACAGCGCAGGAGACAGTGGCGGACACCTATTGGGGGATCTGCTGATGTTACAGAACCCCAGTAACACAGGAACACATGTGGAATGCGTGGACGGCTACTGTGAGCAGGAACTGGCGGTGTTGGAGGTCAGGGGAAATACTAGAGACAGAGTGGAGACAGAGGCCAAAACAGAGAATGTTTAAATCTGAAGTAGTTACAATTTGGAGGCAGCAGCAGTTTGCCCTCCACACAGCAGGGGATCAGCTGACGTTACTGACCCCCACTTTCACATGAACGAGTGTGTTTTTCTGTGTGGACAGCACTTCCGAGCACCAACTAGCATTGTTGGAACCCAGGGACAATCATGGTGCAGGCCGAGGCCTACTAGGAGCGAGGTGTAAAGCAGAGGTATTTTGACTTTGGAGGGAGCAGGACACTTTGCCCTCCACACAGCAGGGGATCAGCTGACGTTACTGAACCCTACTTTCACATGAACGAGTGTGTTTTTCTGTGTGGACAGCACTTCCGAGCACCAACTAGCATTGTTGTAACCCAGGGACAATCATGGTGCAGGCCGAGGCCTACTAGGAGCGAGGTGTAAAGCAGAGGTATTTTGACTTTGGAGGGAGCAGGACACTTTGCCCTCCACATAGCAGGGGATCAGCTGACGTTACTGACCACCTCTTTCACATGATTGAGTGTGTTTTTCTGTGTGGACAGCACTTCCGAGCACCAACTAGCGTTGTTGGAGCCCAGGGAGAACCAGGGTGCAGGCCGAGGGCTACTTGGTGGCAGTTTTAGATTGTTTGTAGGCTACAACAGACTGTCAATGTGCTCCAATTAGGCATCTGTCTCCACTCTGTTTCCAGGATTTCACGTGACTACCAACACCGCCAGTTTATGCGTACAGTAGCCGTCTGCCCAATCCACACGTGTTCCTGTGTTACTGGTGTTCTGTTATGTCAGCAGATCCCCTGATGTTTGTCTGCCAATGTCTCCTGCTCTGTCCACATTCCCACCACTTGCAGTGGGAAGGTGGACAGTGCAGGAGACAGTGGCGGACACATATTGGGGGATCTGCTGATGTTACAGAACCCCAGTAACACAGGAACACGTGTGGAATGCGTGGACGGCTACTGTGAGCAGGAACTGGCGGTGTTGGAGGTCAGGGGAAATACTAGAGACAGAGTGGAGACAGAGGCCAAATCAGAGAATGTTTAAATCTGAAGTAGTTACAATTTGGAGGCAGCAGCAGTTTGCCCTCCACACAGCAGGGGAGCAGCTGACGTTACTGAACCCCACTTTCACATGAACGAGTGTGTTTTTCTGTATGGACGGCACTTCCGAGCAACAACTGACGATGTTGGAGCCCAGGGATAGTCATTTTGTAGGCTGAGGCCTACTTGGAGGCAGTTTAAGATAAGACGTTGTTTGAATTTGGAGGCAGTAGCAGTTTGCCCTCCACACAGCAGGGGATCAGCTGACGTTACTGAACCCCACTTTCACATGAACGAGTGTGTTTTTCTGTGTGGACAGCACTTCCGAGCACCAACTAGCGTTGTTGGAGCCCAGGGACAATCATGGTGCAGGCCGAGGCCTACTAGGAGCCAGGTGTAAAGCTGAGGTATTTTGACTTTGGAGGGAGCAGGACACTTTGCCCTCCACACAGCAGGGGATCAGCTGACGTTACCGAACCCCACTTTCACATGAACGAGGGTGTTTTTCTGTGTGGACAGCACTTCCGAGCACCAACTAGCGTTGTTGGAGCCCAGGGAGAACCAGGGTACAGGCTGAGGCCTACTTGGTGGCAGTTTTTGATTGTTTGTAGGCTACAACAGACTGTCAACGTGCTCCAATTAGGCATCTGTCTCCACTCTGTTTCCAGGATTTCACGTGACTACCAACACCGCCAGTTTATGCGTACAGTAGCCGTCTGCCCAATCCACACGTGTTGCTGTGTTACTGGGATTCTGTAATGTCAGCAGATCCCCTGATGTGTGTCTGCCACTGTCTCCTGCTCTGTCCACCTTCCCACCGCTTGCAGTGGGAAGGTGGACAGTGCAGGAGACAGTGGCGGACACATATTGGGGGATCTGCTGATGTTACAGAACCCCAGTAACACAGGAACACGTGTGGAATGCGTGGACGGCTACTGTGAGCAGGAACTGGCGGTGTTGGAGGTCAGGGGAAATACTAGAGACAGAGTGGAGACAGAGGCCAAATCAGAGAATGTTTAGATCTGAAGTAGTTACAATTTGGAGGCAGCAGCAGTTTGCCCTCCACACAGCAGGGGAGCAGCTGACGTTACTGAACCTCACTTTCACATGAACGAGTGTGTTTTTCTGTGTGGACAGCACTTCCGAGCACCAACTAGCGTTGTTGGAGCCCAGGGAGAACCAGGGTGCAGGCCGAGGCCTACTAGGAGCCAGGTGTAAAGCTGAGGTATTATGACTTTGGAGGGAGCAGGACACTTTTCCCTCCACACAGCAGGGGATCAGCTGACGTTACTGACCCCCACTTTCACATGACCGAGTGTGTTTTTCTGTGTGGACAGCACTTCTGAGCACCAACTAGCGTTGTTGGAGCCCAGGGAGAACCAGGGTGCAGGCCGAGGCCTACTTGGTGGCAGTTTTACAGTGTTTGTAGGCTACAACAGACTGTCAACGTGCTCCAATTAGGCATCTGTCTCCACTCTGTTTCCAGGATTTCACGTGACTACCAACACCGCCAGTTTATGCGTACAGTAGCCGTCTGCCCAATCCACACGTGTTGCTGTGTTACTGGGATTCTGTAATGTCAGCAGATCCCCTGATGTGTGTCTGCCACTGTCTCCTGCTCTGTCTACATTCCCACCGCTTGCAGTGGGAAGGTGGACAGCGCAGGAGACAGTGGCGGACACATATTGGGGGATCTGCTGACGTAACAGAACCCAAGTAACACAGGAACACGTGTGGAATGCGTGGACGGCAACTGTGAGCAGGAACTGGCGGTGTTGGAGGTCAGGGGAAATACTAGAGACAGAGTGGAGACAGAGGCCAAATCAGAGAATGTTTAAATCTGAAGTAGTTACAATTTGGAGGCAGCAGCAGTTTGCCCTCCACACAGCAGGGGAGCAGCTGACGTTACTGAACCCCACTTTCACATGAACGAGTGTGTTTTTCTGTGTGGACAGCACTTCCGAGCACCAACTAGCGTTGTTGGAGCCCAGGGAGAACCAGGGTGCAGGCCGAGGCCTACTAGGAGCCAGGTGTAAAGCTGAGATATTTTGACTTTGGAGGGAGCAGGAAAATTTGCCCTCCACACAGCAGGGGATCAGCTGACGTTACTGACCCCCACTTTCACATGACCGAGTGTGTTTTTCTGTGTGGACAGCACTTCTGAGCACCAACTAGCGTTGTTGGAGTCCAGGGAGAACCAGGGTGCAGGCCGAGGCCTACTTGGTGGCAGTTTTACAGTGTTTGTAGGCTACAACAGACTGTCAACGTGCTCCAATTAGGCATCTGTCTCCACTCTGTTTCCAGGATTTCACGTGACTACCAACACCGCCAGTTTATGCGTACAGTAGCCGTCTGCCCAATCCACACGTGTTGCTGTGTTACTGGGATTCTGTAATGTCAGCAGATCCCCTGATGTGTGTCTGCCACTGTCTCCTGCTCTGTCCACCTTCCCACCGCTTGCAGTGGGAAGGTGGACAGCGCAGGAGACAGTGGCGGACACATATTGGGGGATCTGCTGATGTTACAGAACCCCAGTAACACAGGAACACGTGTGGAATGCGTGGACGGCTACTGTGAGCAGGAACTGGCGGTGTTGGAGGTCAGGGGAAATACTAGAGACAGAGTGAAGACAGAGGCCATATCAGAGAATGTTTAAATCTGAAGTAGTTACAATTTGGAGGCAGCAGCAGTTTGCCCTCCACACAGCAGGGGAGCAGCTGACGTTACCGAACCCCACTTACACATGAGCGAGTGTTTTGTCTGTGCGGACAGCACTTCCGAGCACCAACTGGCGTTGTCGGAGCCCAGGGAAAATGAGGTAGTAGGCCTGGAGAGCCCCTAATGTACCTAAACAGTGGAAACGTCCCACAAATGACCCCATTTTGGAAACAAGACCCCCTAAGGAACTTATCTAGATGTGTGGTGAGCACGTTGAATCCCCAAGGGCTTCACAGAAGTTTATAATGCCCGGGCATGAAAATAAAAAAATCGTATTTTTTCCACAAACATGATCAATTAGTCCCCAATTTTTTCATTTTCACAAGGGTAACAGGAGAAATTGGACCCCAAAAGTTGTTGTCCAATTGGTCATGAGTACGCTGACACCCCATATGTGGGAGAAAACTACTGTATGGACACACGTCGGGGCTTGGAAGGGAAGCAGTGATGTTTTGGAATGCAGACTTTGATGGAATGGTCTGCGGGTGTCATGTGCGTTTGGAGAGCCCCTGATGTACCTAAACTATTGAAACTCCCCACAAGTGACCCCATTTTGGACACTAGACCCCCCACGGAACTTATCTAGATGTGTGGTGAGCACTTTGAACCCCCAAGTGCTTCACAGAAGTTTATAACGCTCGGACGTGAAAATAAAAAAATCATTTTTTTCCACAAAAATGATATTTTTGCCCCCAATTTTTTATTTTCCTAAGGGTAACAGGAGAAATTGGACCCCAAAAATTGTTTTGCAATTTGACCTGAGTAGGCTGATACCCTACATGTGGGGGTAAAACACTGTTTGGGCGCATGGCAGAGCTTGGAAGGGAA
Organism: Dendrobates tinctorius; assembly: GCF_039654945.1. Taxonomy (NCBI): domain Eukaryota; kingdom Metazoa; phylum Chordata; class Amphibia; order Anura; family Dendrobatidae; genus Dendrobates; species Dendrobates tinctorius. The sequence continues at coordinate 12,814,959 of NW_027361898.1, read as the reverse complement.
GGAGCACCACTTGACTTTTTCAACTGAGAATTGGCTGGAATTGAGATCAGACGCCATGTTGCATTTGGAGAGCCCCTGATGTGCCCAAACAGTGGAAACCCCCAATTCTAACTCCAACCCGAACCCCAACACACCCCTAACCCAAATCTCAGCCCTAACCCTAACCCTAGCCCTAACCCTAGCCCTTACCCTAACCCTAGCCCTAACCCTAACCCTAGCCCTAACCCTACCCTAACCCTAACCCTAGCCCTAACCCTAACCCTAGCCCTAACCCTAATGGAAAAATGGAAATAAATACATTTTTTTATTTTATTATTTTTCCCTAACTAAGGGGGTGATAATGGGTGGTTTGATTTACTATTTATGGCGGTTTTTATATTTGTCAGCTGTCGCACGCTAAAAGACGCTTTTTATTGTAAAAATAGTTTTTGCATCACCACATATTGAGAGCTATACTTTTTCCGTATTTTCACCCACTGAGTCATTTGAGGTCTTATTTTTTGCGGGACGAGTTGACGTTTTTATTGGTACCATTTTCGGGCACATGAGATTTTTTGATTGCTTTTTATTCCGATTTTTGGGAAGCAGAATGAACAAAAACCAGCGTTTCATTAATTTCTTTTGGGGGGGTGCGTTTACATCGTTCCGCGTGTGATAAAATTGATAAAGCGGTTTTATTCTTCGGGTCAGTGCGGGTACAGCGATACCTCATTTAGGTCATTTTTTTATGTTTTGTCGGTTTTATGCAATGAAAACTATTTTATATAAAAAATAATTATTTTTGCATCGCTTTATTGTGCGAGCTATAACTTTTTTATTTTTTCGCTGATGATGCTGTGTGGCAGCTCGTTTTTTGCGGGACAAGATGACATTTTCAGCGGTACCATGGATATTTATATGCGTCTTTTTGATCGCGCGTAATTACACTTTTTGTTTGGCAGTATGATAATAAATCATTATTTTTTGCTTTGTTTTTTATTTTTATTTTTTAAGGGGTTCGCTAAAGGGGTTAATTAATGGGACAGTTTTATAGGGCGGGTCGTTATGGACGCGGCGATACCTAATATGTGTACTTTTATTGTTTTTTTTGTTTTTATTTCCAAAAAATGGATTTATTGGGGGAATATTTTTTTTTTTTCTAATTTATATGGCGATTTTTTAAAATTTATTTTAACACTTTTTTTTATTTTTTTTTAACTTTATTAAATAGTCCCAGGTGGGACATCACTGTCCTGTGACAGATCGCTGATCTGTCACATCACAGATCACTGTGACAGATCAGCGATCTGTCACAGGCAGTGCAGAAGGCTTCCTCATGCCTGCGCTTTGCAGGCACTGAGGAAGCCAGCTTCCTGCAGGCCCCCGTCGCCATCTTGGATTTAGGGGCCTGCAGGAAAGGAGCCCCCGCAGCAGCGCTGCACATTGCACTGCCGTGGGGGGCTCAGGGAAGCACGGAGGGAGCCCCCTCCCTGCCGAGGCTTCCCTTTAACCCCCGGTACACCGCGATAATGTTTGATCGCGGTGTGCAAGGGGTGAACGTGTCAGGGGCGGTCCGTGACCGCCCTTGACACATTGTGCCGGGTGTCAGCTGTGATAATCAGCTGACACCCGGCCGCGATCAGCGGCGCTCACCACGTGGGCGCCGCTGATCGCGGTAGACGTACTATCCCGTCCATGGGCATAGGGGCCCGGGTCCCATGGACGGGATAGTACGTCTGATGTCAGGAAGGAGTTAAGGTTGAAGGGAGACTTTAAGTCCTTCTAGTTCAACCCATATCCTATCCTAACCTGCCCTAACCTGTTGATCCAGAGGAAGGCAAAAAAAAACCCATGTGGCAAACAGTAAGCTTCACATTTGGGAAAAAAATTCCTTCCCGACTCCACATACGGCAATCAGACTAGCTCCCTGGATCAACGCAATATTAAGGAGACTAGTGTATATACCCTGTAATATTATACTTTTCAAGAAAGGCATCCAGTCCCTTCTTAAATTTTAGTAGGGAATCACTCATTACAACATCATATGGCAGAGAGTTCCATAGTATCACTGCTCTTACAGTAAAGAATCCACATCTGTGAGTATGCTTAAACCTTCTTTCCTCCAGACGTAGAGGATGCCCCTTTGTCCCCGTCACAGGTCTAAGAGTAAAAAGATCATTAGACAGGTCTTTGCACTGTCCCCGCATATATTTATACATTGTAATAAGATCACCCCTAAGCCTTCGATTTTCCAAACTAAATAGCCCCAAGTGTAATAACCTGTCTTGGTATTGCAGACCCCCCAGTTCCCTAATAACCTTGGTCCCTCTTCTCTGCACTCGCTCCAGTTCAGCTATGTCTTTCTTATACACCGGAGACCAGAACTGTACACAGTATTCTAAGTGTGGTCGCACTAGTGACTTATATAGAGGTAAAATTATGTTCTCCTCATGAGCATCTATGCCTCTTTTAATACATCCTATTATTTTATTTGCCTTTGCAGCACCTGCCTGACACTGGCCACTAAATGTGAGTTTGTCGTCCACCCATACACCTAGGTCTTTTTCAGCGACAGTTTTGCCCAGTCTTTTACAATTAAGCACATAATTATACATCTTGTTTGTTCTACCCAAGTGCATGACCTTACATTTATCCCCATTAAAGCTCATTTGCCATTGATCAGCCCAAGCTTCTAGTTCACATAAATCCTCCTGTAATATAAAATTGTCCACCTCTGTATTGATTACCCTGCAGAGTTTAGTGTCATCTTCAAATATTGAAATTCTACTCTCTATGCCCCCTACAAGGTAATTAATAAATATGTTAAAAAGAAGCGGGCCCAAAACTGACCCCTGTGGTACCCCACTGCTGACCTTGACCCAGTCCAAGTGTGCTCCATTAATAACCACCCTTTGTTTCCTATCCCTGAGCCAACTCTTGACCAACTTACACATATTTTCCCCTATCCCCATTGTTCTTATTTTATGTATCAACCTTTTGGGTGGCACCGTATCAAAAGCTTTTGAAAAGTCCACTGCATTCCGTTAGTCCAGTCCGGAACTTACCTCTTCATAAAAGTTTATCAGATTAGTCTGACAGGAACGGTCCCTTGTAAACCCATGTTGATATTGGGTCATGAGGTTATTCTTCTTCAGATACTCCAGTATAGTATCTCTTAGAAAACCCTCCAGGATTTTACCCACAGTTGAGGTTAAACTTACTGGCCTATAATTTCCAAGTTCAGTTTTTGTCCCCTTTTTGAATATTGGCACCACATTTGCTTTACGCCAGTCCTGTGGTACAGACCCTGTTATCATGGAATCTTTAAAGATTAAAAATAATGGTCTATCTATGACTGTGCTTAATTCCTGCAGTACTAGGGGGTGTATCCCATCCGGGCCCGGGGATTTGTCAATTTTAGTGATTTTTAGACGGCGCCGTACTTCCTGCTGGGTTAAGCAGGTGACATTTAATAGAGAATTTTTATCACTAATCATGTTATCCGTCATGGGATTTTCTTGTGTAATTACTGTTGAAAAAAGTCATTTAGCATATTGGCTTTTTCCTCATCCTCATCCACCATTTCACCCAGACTATTTTTAAGGGGGCGAACACTATCATTTCTTAGTTTCTTACTATATATGTAGTTAAAGAATATTTTGGAATTATTTCTACTTTCTCTGGCAATGATTCTCTCTGTCTCAATCTTTGCTATCTTGATTTTCTTTTTACAGAATTTATTTAATTTTCTGTATTTATTTAACCCCTTTACCCCCAAGGGTGGTTTGCACGTTCATGACCGGGCCAATTTTTACAATTCTGACCACTGTCCCTTTATGAGGTAATAACTCTGAAACGCTTACATGAATCCCAGTGATTCTGACACTATTTTCTCATGACATATTGTACTTCATGTTAGTGGTAAAATTTCATTCAAATAACTTGTGTTTATTTGTGAAAAAAATTGAAATTTGGTGAAAATTTTGAAAATTTTGCAATCTTCCAACTTTGAATTTTTATGCCCTTAAATCACAGAGATATGGCACACAAAAAACTTAATAAGTAACATTTCACATATGTTTACTTTACATCAGCACAATGTTGGAACCAAAATTTTTTTTGTTAGGAAGTTATAAGGGTTAAAAGTTGACCAGCGATTTGTCATTTTTACAACACCATTTTATTTTTACGGACCACATCACATTTTAAGTCACTTTGAGGGGTCTGTATGATAGAAAATACCAAAAAGTGATAACATTCTAAAAACTGCACCCCTGACGGTACTCAAAGCCACATTCAAGAAGTTTATTAACCCTTCAGGTGCTTCACAGGAATTTTTTGAATGTTTAAAAAAAATGAACATTTAACTTTTTTTCACAAAAATATTACTTCAGGACCAATTTTTTTTTATTTTACCAAGGGTAATAGGAGAAATTGGAATGCAAAAGTTATTGTGCAATTTCTCCTGAGTACGCTGATACCTGACATGTGGGGGGGAACCACTGTTTCGGTGCATGGCAGAGCTCAGAAGGGAAGGAGCGCCGTTTGACTTTTTCAGTGCAAAATTGGCTGGAATTGAGATCGGATGCCATGTCACATTTGGAAAGCCCCTGATGTGCCTAAACAATGCAAACCCCCAACAAGTGACCCCATTTTTGAAACTAGACCCCCCAAAGTAACTTATCTAGATATGTGCTGAGAACTTTGAACCCACAAGGGCTTTATAACGTACAGCCGTACAATTAAAAAATCATATTTTTTTCCACAAAAATAATCTTTTCACCCCCATTTTTATTTTTGCAAAGCTAAAGGGACCCTAAAAGTTATTGTGCAATTTGTCCTGAGTTTGCTGATACCCCATATGTGGGTGTAAACGACTATTTGGGCGCATTGCAGAGCTCGGAAGGGAAGCAGCGCCATTTGACATTTTTTGGCTGGAATTGCGATCGGACACCATGTCGCGTTTGGAAAGCCCCTGATGTGCCAAAACAGTGGAAACCCCCCACAAATTACTCCAATTTGGATACTAGACCCCCAAAGAAACTTATCTAGATGTGTCGTGAGAACTTTGAACCTCCCAGGGCTTCACAGAAGTTTATAACATACTGTCGTAAAAAAAAAAATCACATTTTTTCCACAAAAATGATCATTTCACCCCCAATTTTTATTTTCCTAAGGCTAACAGGACCCTAAAAATTATTGTGCATTTTGTCCTGAGTATGCTGATACCCCACATGTGGGGGTAAACCACTATTTGGGCGCATGGCAGAGCTCAGAAGGGAAGCAGCGCCATTTGACTTTTTTGACTGGAATTGGGATTTAACGCCATGCCGCATTTGGAAAACCCCTGATGTGCCTAAACAGTGGAAACCCCCACAATTGACCCCATTTTGGAAACTAGACCCCCTAAGGAACTTATCTAGATGTGTGGTAAGCACTTTGAACTGCCAAGTGCTTCACAGAAGTTTATAACGCCCGGGCGTAAAAATAAAAAAAATCATATTTTTTCCACAAACATGATCTTTTAGTCCCCAATTTTTCTATTTTCCCAAGAGTAACAGGAGAAATTGGACCCCAAAAGTTGTTGTCCAATTTGTCTTGAGTATGCTGATACCCCATATGTGGGAGAAAACTACCGTATGGGCACACGTCGGGGCTCGGAAGGGAAGTAGTGAAGATTTGGAATGCAGACTTTGATGGAATGGTCTGCGGGTGTCATGTTGCCTTTGGAGAGCCCTTGATGTACCTAAACAGTAGAAACCCCCCACAAGTGACCCCGTTTTGGAAACGAGACCCCATAAAGAACTTATCTAGATGTGTGGTGAGCACTTTGAACCCCTAAGGGCTTCACAGAAGTTTATAACGCCCGGGCATGAAAATAAAAGAATCATATTTTTTCCACAAACATGATCTTTAGTCCCCAATTTTTTTTATTTTCCCAAGGGTAACAGGAGAAATTGGACCCCAAAAGTTGTTGTCCAATTTGTACTGAGTACGCTGATACCCCATATGTGGGCGAAAACTACCGCATGGGCACACGTCGGGGCTCGAAAGGGAAGTAGTGACATTTTGGAATGCAGACTTTGATGGAATGGTCTGCGGGTGTCATGTTGCCTTTGGAGAGCCTCTGATGTGCCTAAACTGTTGAAACTCACCACAAGCGACCCCATTTTGGAAACTAGACCCCCCACGAAACTTATCTAGATATGTGGTGAGCACTTTGAACCCCCAAGTGTTTCACAGAAGTTTATAACGCGCGGACCAATTTTTTATTTTCCTAAGGGTAACAGGAGAAATTGGACCCCAAAAGTTGTTTTGCAATTTGTCCTGAGTAGGCTAATACCCCATATGTGGGGGTAAAACACTGTTTGGGCACATAGCAGAGCTTGGAAGGGAAGGAGCACTGTTTGACTTTTACAGTACAATTGCAGCAATACCTCATTTATGTCTTTTTTTATGTTTCGGCGCTTTTATGCAATAAAAACAATTTTATATAAAAAACAATTAATTTTGCATCGCTTTATTCTGCGAGCTATAACTTTTTATTTTTTCACTGATGATGCTGTATGGTGGCTCTTTTTTTGCGGGACAAGATGTTGTTTTCAGCGGTACTATGGTTATTTATATCTGTCTTTTTGATCGCGAGTTATTGCACTTTTTGTTCGGTGGTATGATAATAAAGCATTATTTTTTGGTTTGTTTTTTATTTTTATTTTTTAAGGGGTTCACTAAAGGGATTAAATAATGGGACAGCTTTATAGGGCGGGTCGTTACGGACGTGACAATACTAAATATGTGTACTTTTATTGTTTTTTTTTTATTTCCAAAAAACGAATTTATTAGGGAATATTTTTTTTTAAATTTATTTAGCAATTTTTTATAAATTATTTTTACAGGGTTTTTTTTAAACTTTATTACAATGTCCCAGGGGGGACATAACTGTCATGTGACAGATCACTGATCTGTCACATCACAGATCGCTGTGACAGATCAGCGATCTGTCACAGGCACTGCTGCAGGCATGAGGAAGCCGCCTCCCTGCAGGCCCCCGAAGATCCCCGCCACCATTTTGGATCCGGGGAACTGCAGGGAAGAAGGCCCCCGCAGCAGTGCTGCACATTGCGCTGCTGTGGGGGTCTCAGGGAAACACGGAGGGAGCCCCCTCCCTGCCGATGCTTCCCTAAACCCCTGGTACACTGAAATCGTGTTTGATCGCAGTGTGCCAGGGGTTAACGTGTCGGGGGCGATCCGTGACCACCCCTGACACATAGTGATGGGTGTCAGATGTGATAATCAGCTGACACCCGGCCGCGATCAGCGGCGCTCACCAAGTGAGCGCCACTGATCGCTATGACATACTATCCCGTCCATGGGCATAGGGACCCGGGTCCCATGGACGGGATAGTACGTCAGATGTCAGAAAGGGGTTAATGCCTCATCACTACCTACTTGCTTTAATTCTCTAAATGCTTTATTTTTGTCACTTATTGCGCCCCTTACAGCTCTATTTACCCATAGTGGTTTCCTCCTATTTCTCGTATGTTTATTCCCATACGATATATATTGTGCACAGGTCCTATTCAGGATGCTAATAAGCATCACCCATTTTCTTTGTGTATTTTTATGTCTCAGGATATCGTCCCAGTTAATTGCTCCAAGATCATCTCTCATCCGTTGGAAATTTGCTTTCCTGACGTTTAGTCGTTTAGTGTCCTTGTAACCCCTCTACTACACATCTTGTTAAAGGACACCTGAAAACGTATTTTGTGATCACTATTACCCAAGTGACCCTCAACCTTTATATTTGATATGCGGTCTGGCATGTTGGTTAATATTAGGTCTAGCAGTGCCCCCCTTCTTGTTGCGTCCTGAACCAGTTGTGAAAGGTAATTGTCTCTCATAGTTGTCAAAAACCTATTACCTTTGCTGGAACTGCAGGTTTCGGTTCCCCAATGTATTTCAGGGTAATTGAAGTCCCCCATAATAATGACTTCTCCTTGAGTCGCTGCTTCATTTATTTGCCTGATGAGGATATTCTCTGTTGCTTCCATTATTTTTGGAGACTTACTGAATAACAAACCCCTATCAGTAATTTATTATTATTTCCCCCTCCCCTTATCTCCACCCACACAGACTCTACATTTTCATTAGATTCATATATATTATCATGCATGATGGGCTTTAAGGATGATTTTACATATAAATACACGCCTCCCCCTCGCTTATTTGTACGGTCATTTCTGAACAGACTATAGCCCTGTCAATTAACAGCCCAGTCATGGCTCTCGTCCAGCCATGTCTCAGATATCCCCACCATGTCATAAATATGTTCCAACAAAATTAACTCTAATTCCTCCATTTTGTTGGCCAGGCTGGCATTAGTATACATGCACTTTATGTATCTTTCTGTACCTCTATTCTTTCTTAAATTATTAACTGTTCTAACCCCACCCCCCATGCCATCCCCACCCCCAATTTCATTATTTGTGCTCAGGTCTCTATCTGCACTGTCTTCCCCTCCTATAAATGGAATACCCTCCCCCGTCCCTAGTTTAAACACTCCTCCAATCTTCTAGCCATTTTCTCCCCCAGCGCAGCTGCACCCTCCCCTTTGAGGTGCAGCCTGTCCCTAGCATAGAACCTGTAGCCAACTGAGAAGTCGGCCCAGTTCTCCAGGAACCCAAGCCCCTCCCTCCTACACCAATTTCTGAGCCACTTATTAACCTCCCTAATCTCCCGTTGCCTCTCTGGCATGGCACGTGGTACAGGAAGTATTTCTGAAAATACCACCTTGGAGGTCCTTGCTTTAAGCTTGCAGCCTAATTCCCTAAAATCATCTTTAAGGACCTTCCACCTACCTCTAATTTTGTCATTTGTGTCAATGTGCACCATGACCGCTGGATCCTCACCAGCCCCTCCCAGTAATCTGTCAACCCGATCAGTGATGTGTCGGACTCGAGCACCAGGTAGGCAGCACATCGTTCGACCATCCCTGTCTTTGTGACAGATTGCCCTATCTGTTCCCCTAATAATTGAGTCCCCCACTACCAGCACCTGTCTGGCCTGCCCTGCTCTCCTATTTCCCCCCTTACTGGAGCAGACACTCCTCCGGCTTTCAGAGGACATGCCTTGCTGCAGCAGTGCTACTCCTGCACTGACACTCCCATCATCTGCCAACTTCTTCCCTCTACCCCGCCTTCTAACTGTCACCCAGCTGGCTGCTTCACTGTCCTGCAGCTCCAACCTAGCAACCCCCCCTCATCTATCCCATTGACTGTATGCTCAGTGAGCAGAAGACTCCTTTCCATATTGTCTATGGATCTCAGTGTTGCGAGTTGCACTTTTAGATCCAGTATCTGGGCTTCCAAATGCACAACGTGGTCAAATCTCGCACAGCAGTATGCACCCTCGACCAGCTGTTCAAGGATTTCATACATGCGGCAAGACGTACACTGGATGGCATTGGCAATAGTGGAGCACATCCTAATGGGGATTGCACCAGACAGAAAAGATAAGTAAAAACAAATGAAAGTATTAATAAAATATAGCAGCAATTCAGTAATTCCTTCCTTGGTAACTCCCTGAATCCAAAGTCACTGAATCACAAGTCACACACTTACCACGGTTCACACTTACACTCAGGTCACACTCAGCTCATTCACACTTGCTCAGGCAGAAGATTTAAAAGTAATTTTTTTTTCCTTTTACCAGCAAACCACCCTGCTGCTGAATGCACTTCAAAAAAAGGAGGTATATAAGGTATAGGAAATAAACTGGCGACATTAAGAATACAGTAATCTACCTATCAGAAAAAAATGCTTTACCTTACAAAACAGATTTTATTGAACCAAAATAATTTCACATGCAAAATAGAAATCAAAATATGAGCAGAAATTAAAAGTGCTTGACATTAGACTATCGTTGATACAATTTTTAAGGGTTGTCTGTTATCGTCACCGTAGGAGGCAAAAACAGAAATACTAGCTAAGTCCAGAAAACCAGAGAAGTTGGCAGCTATCGGATTGCAGACCACTGAACCTATCAACAACAACTAGCAGTAGCCGTGGGGGGTTCCTACGGTGCCCTAGACCCCTCGATCACAGCTGGAGAACTACATAGCCTAAAGACAGAAAGGGAAATCTAAACTGCCCCAGAGCAGACCCCAAAGCAATAGGCAGCCCCCAACATATAATGACAGTGAAGCAAGATGAAAAAACACTAACACAGAAAGAAAGATAGGCTGAGCAAATGATGGGGCCCAAGCTAACTAAGTAGGACAGGCTAGAAAAGCTGCTGTCTGCAATCCGCAAAAACACTATCAAAACATGAGCCAACAGACTGATAGGGAAAAAGGCCCTGAAGACGCTAGGCTTCAAAAAGACTATATCAGTACTCAGGTATTTTCTGAAGACAGAGCAAAAAGGCAAAAAGGAATTCAGCTCACCCCAGAAGGGAATGGCAGAAATCCAGAAGAACAAGGCAAAACAAAACCAAAACACAAATGAAAAAAGCAGAGCAGAAAACTTAGCTTTTGAGGAGCAGGAATCAGACGGGTCTCCTAGAATCCCTCAGAGAAATCACCAGCAAGGTAGAAGGGCATCGGCTGCCTTATATCCAGTCAGCAATTTCCGTCACCCAGTCATCATCATCCTGCTCAGGTGCTTGGTAATCAGCCTCACTACCTTCCTTCACCAGAAGAGGGAGTTCATCAGACCTCAATGGTGAAGGGGAAAATGAACTCACAACAGTTGTCCCTATATACCGTATTTTTCTGACCCTAAGATGCACTTTTTTCCTCCAAATTTGGGAGGAAAGTCTGGGTACATCTTATGGTCGAAATGTAGCATGTGAGGGGGCAGCGGCAGAGTGGGATTGCAGGAGGTAGGAAAATATCACCGATGCAGGAATCTGGCGCTGGGGAAACCACGTGGTCCCGATACTTAAAGTGAAAGACTATTCATTAGCCACTTCCCTGCCCACCTGTCAGTGTAACCAGTAGAAGTGCTACTGCAGCGTGAAACGCCTGTCGTCCTTTCCACTCCTGCTCCCATCCTCCCTATGCCGATGTTTTAAAGTATTGAAATAAAGAAGATTTTAACCGGTGAGTGCCATCCGTTTTCTTTTTTGGTGTAGCCGCCCTGCCCACCTGTCAGTGCTAAGCAGTGGGCGGGGAGTGGCAAATAAATATTCCTTCACTTAAACAGCGGACCCACATGGTTACCCCAGTGCCGAATTCCTGCAGCAGCTGTAGAGATCTGTGTCCAGGGGAGGAGGGGGCAGGAGCACAGGGTGCAACAGGAGGGAGGGATACAGCATAAGTGACAGCGCTGATGCGGTGCTGAAAGCTCTGTGGAGTACCTGTGCTGAGGTCATGAAGAGGGCGCACTGGAGCATCACGTGACCACACAAAGCCCTGCCTCTTCATGATGTCATCACAGGTCCTGCTGACACCTCACTACAAACAGTGCAGTTTCGTCTTACAAGATCTGTGGTGAGGTCATAAGAGGGAGGGCACTGTGCGGTTATGGCTGGCTGGGGAACCTGCATTGACTGTACAAGAAAGAATTAATTAAAAGGTTAGTAATTACAGCACAAAAAAAGCACTCTACCTCTCCCGTGGTGAACTATAACTCCCAGCATGCCATAGTATCTGCAGGACATGCTGGGAGTTATAGTTCTCCCTTGGGATCTTAAAGCAGGACTCCAGTGTTATTTTTGAGTGCTGGAGTGGTGCTTTAAATATAAGCCCTGTGCCCCCATTCTTATATTCACACTCCATAGTCTTCACATAGTACTCTACAGACACCACAGTGGTCCCGCAGCACCATCATCTACCCATAGCGTCCAACATAATAACATACTATTATACATAATAATACCACATATAATAGTATGCTATTTATGTTATTAAATATTTTCCCACATTTTTTGCTTCAAATATATTTTTCCCTATTTTCCACCTCTAAAACCTGGGTGCATCTTATAGCCTAAAAAATACGGTAACATCCAACAGTAATCTGCCATCATTGAGTCATTCCAAAAACCCTGGTAGATGTGTTCCATTACTTTAATGGCCTAGTAAATTGGCTCGCCTTGTTCATTGCTTACATCTCCAAGATTTTGAAGGAAGAAATCTAAATGTGAATGCTAAAAGTGCATTTTCAGAGACATGCGACATCCAAGACACTGGTATGCATTTAGCAGTTCCTCAACACTGGCAACATATTCTGGAGATTTTTTTTTCCTAAAAGTTTTCACAAATCCGCTTGAAGCTTTTCCAAGATCTCAATTCCTTATCATTTAGAGTTCCTTCAAACACATCATCTCTCATAAGCTCTCTGATCTGAGGACCAACAAATACCCCTTCCTTCAGTTTTGCTGGTGAAATGCTGGAGAATTTCTGTGAAATGTACTGGAACCATTGTGAATTTGTCTGTGCCATGGCTTTCACAAGATATTTAATTACCGTATATACTCTTGTATAAGCCGACCCCCGTATAAGCTGACCCCCCTAATTTTGCCACAAAAAACTGGGAAAACTTATTGACTGATGTATAAGGGTTAATGGTGGTCCAAGAAGATGATCCATAGATAAAACCCCCCCATATGCTGCTGCACAAGGGTTAATGCTGGCCCAAGAAGATGCCCCGTAAATACCCCCCATATGCTGTCCCATAAGATGCTCCATAAATATCCCACATATGCTGCTGCACAAGGGTTAATGCTGCCCCATAAGATGCTCCATAAATATCCCCCATAATATGTTGCTGCACAAGGGTTAATGTTACCCCATAAGATGCTCCATAAATACCCTCCATAATTTGCTGTTGCACAAGGGTTAATGCTGCCCCATAAGATGCTCCATAAATACCCACATAATATGCTGCTGCACAAGGGTTAATGTTGCCCCATAAGATGCTCCATAAATACCCCCCATATTTTGCTGCTGCCGCTGCTGCTGCAATTAAAAGAAAAAAAATACTCACCTCTCTGTCGCTGGGGGCCAGGTGCCAGTGTCCTGAGCCCCCAGCACCGGCGATATTTGCCGGGCTCTGTTCCATCGCCGTCCACTGCTCTGTCTCCCAGGTCTCCACAGTGATGTTCAGCAGAGGGTGCGCACTGACTACGTCATCGCGCCCTCTGCTGAACGTCACAGCAGGAGGACCTGGAGACACAGCAGTGCATGGCGATGGAATGGGGACAGGTGAATATTGCTCTGCCCCCGTCATACTTACCCTCCTGGAGCACGGTCTTCTCTGCAGCCCCTGCTTCTGCCTCGGTCGTCTTCTTCCTGTGTTCAGCGGTCACACGGTACCGTTCATTAAACTCATGAATATGCACATATTCATGAGTTTAATGAGCGGTACCATATGACCGCTGAACGCAGGAAGAAGACCACCGAGGGAGAAGCAGGGGCTGCAGAGACATGCCAGGAGGGGTGAGTATGGTCTCTGACACCCCTGCTCCCCCTCCCCCGCCTACCCAAGGTATATGACCCGCGTATAAGCAGAGAGGGGGACTTTCAGCCCCAAAAAATTGGCTGTAAATCTCGGCTCATACACGAGTATACTGTATGCGGTAATCCCAACTAAATATGTAGTGGAAGAAGAAAGATTTTTGTTGGAGCAACTAAAGGATTATGCTGAACTTTGTCTCTACCTGGAGCATAGATGTTTCTCTGTCCCCAATCACAATGAACATAATGCTCTGCTGTATTTCTACTTTCCCATAAATACAAGAAGCAACAATATTTTGTGAAACCTCCTTGCATTCCTATTAGCAGACCAATCACTTTCAAATCTCCACATATATTCCATTGTTGATGATTATATTGTTTAGTATCCAAAACAACTGACAGATTTTCATAACTTTCCTTTAGATGACATGAGTGAGCAATAGGGATTGATGGTTTCATATTTCCATTGTGAAGCAACACTACTTTCAAACTTCTCTGGGATGAGTCAATAACAATCACCAATTTGCAACAAAATACTCTTGATTCTGTTCTTCAAAGATGCCATTTACATTGTTACTGTACACTATTGGCCCATCAACTGTAAAAAATTGTGTTCAAGTTTTACTTCTGTTTTGGTAATAACACACTTTGACATCATCATAAAGAAGATTCTTCTGTTTCAATCTAGATGCAAGAAGTTCAGCTTTATCTTTTGACAATGAAAGGTATCTGATGAGATCATTTGATTCATGTTGATTAAAGCATTCTGGCTGCTCAGCTTCTTCATCAAGTACATACTTATGTTGACTTGAGGCCTCCATGTCTTCGCCAGGAGCTTCAGCTCCATAGTCTTCATATTCTACTTTATTTTCATCCAATCCAGACAACGGTGGTACAGGAACTGGCAAAGTACTATCATGTGGAACTGGCCAAATCACAGATTCATGTTCATTTGACAAAACAAAAGTAGCAGTTATCACTATGATTTTTGGGTTCTCTCCACATCATGGGAACAGCAAATGGCGTAGCCACTTTCCTCATATTCAACCAGTCACGAAGACCATTTGAACAACTTGGGCATATCACATGAGGGGCCAAGCTTTTGTCTTGATCACCAAGTGGACACTTAAAAGTAAGATTGTGTCTATCGTATGCTCTATTTAGGTCCCACTTCACATATATTGATACTTTTTGACTTGGTTCTATTTCTCTTTGCCCAGCACTTTGGAGGAGGTGAGCAATCGATCCCTATTATGGGATCTTTTTGCTTTGGAGTGTTTTTCATGGCCATATTGTGGCTTTTTAACTGTTTCTAATCTGTGTCACATGTTTATGTGCCTTGTCTATATGTTAATAAAAATTGTTATTTGCACATTACTATAGTATCTTTTGATAGTATTATATTATACTGAACTCTTTGGGGTTGATCGCGCCCTTGTTACACACATCTTTCCTCCTTTTTCTCTTCATTCTTCATTGTTCATGTTTGTGGCCAGCAGTCCCCCTTACATTCTTTAGTAGTGCCCTCAAGTTTCTTTGTTGTTTGATATAGTATGTAATGACATAATTGTATACATTGTAGGTCCGTGAATATCCAACTATATGGGACCAGGCAGAGGACAGCTTTAAAGACCGTTACTTTAAAGAAATATGCTGGAACAAAATCTTTGTGGACCTCTACCCGGAATGGCATTCATTCCCAAGTTCTAAGCAGTTGCAAATCGGTAATTATAATGTTATTTTACACTTTATATTACATTTGTTAAGAAAGGTATAGTGAATTAATTAATGGGTTTTTTAAAATTTTTTTAGAGAAAGATGTGAAGCAGAGGTGGCGGTCCGTGAGAGATCGCTTTCATAAATACATATCCAGCCTGCAAAAAAGTGGATCTTCGCCAGCTAGGAGGCACAATTTTCCTTTTTTTGAAGAGCTGCAGTTCCTTATAACCAGCCGGACATTGCGGAGGTAACTATTTCCCTTTAAAAAAAGGAAATTTTTTATGATATCTATCCTATATTTTTCTATGTGGATTAGCACAATTGGCTGGGTATTGAACGCTGCGTACAGCTGCATCGTTCAATCCGCAGTGTCAAGATGTTACAGCAAAGTGGATTTGGATTTTGGTAAATCACGCATCCACTCTGCGTACAATCATTGAAATGCTAGACCTGCTTTACCGTATATGTGGCTTGTCTATTGACACCACAGCATGTCTAATTATCTTGCATTGGAGCTCTGTCTATGCAAGATAACTAGAAAACTGTATTGATGGCATGCCATGATTCAGCATGTGTTCAAGAAAAACATGCGTTATCATTAGAGTTGAGCGACTTTTCGTTTTTTAGGGTCAAGTTTCGTTTCGTGAAACCCGACTTTTCCAAAAGTCGGGTCGAGCAAGATCGGCCGATTATAGGGAAAAGTCGGGGTCGTCCCGAAACACGAAACCCAATGTAAGTCAATGGGGAATAAAAGTCGGCAGTGAGAGGAGAACAGGAAACACACCTACAGTGCCCATTTGAATGCCAAAAGCATCAATTCTTCTTACTTAAGCTTGTCAACCTTAATTAACTTCATAATACAAGTTACGCACTGAAAAATGGGGGTTATTTGGCTAAAGTTGTGGGGGGGTAGGGCTGGCTCCAGGTTTTCATGTGCCCTGGGGGAAAGAGCGCCCCTTTAACACATACCACAACTCATCATGCTCCGATACGGCAGAGAAAAAGCGGTATAGTACAATGAAAAATACTTCACTTTTTACATCTCATGACGAGGCCCATCTATTTCTCCATACAGAATCATTGGTCCCATATAATGTTTGAAACAGTATATGATGAGCTCCACATAATGCTACAGTATATGTTGGTCCCCATGGATGAAGCTCCACAGTCTTATGGGCCCAAATAATGCTCCAAACATAATGGGCCCCATTTCTAATGCTCTAGTGTATAATGGGCCCTGTAAATGCTGCTCCAGTGTCTGATGTCCACCTTTGGAATATTCCAGTGTATGGTGGGCCCCATCTATCATTCTCCAGAGTATAGTGCTCCCCAAAAATTGCTGTCCCAACATTGAAAACAATCAAATAAGTCTCCGCGCTAGGGAATCCCTGTACTAGTCTGGACTCCTCGTCGTCCCCATCTTCCATCTCACTGCACAGTATTTCAACCTTGCAAGTGCTGTGATCCTGAGCAAGCAGGGGGGGCCCACTCGTTGGCGACGGCACTGGCACAGGGCCCCTGATAGTACAGTGGTGTGTCTGATGGTGGGTGGGCCGAACCTGCACTTTCATCTGCAGCTTCCTCTTTGTCACCGTGTAAGATGGAACTGTATATGGGAAGGGTAACCTGAGTTTCATCAGGGTCAGATTCAGGCCGTGTAGCGTGCGAGGGGAATGTAGTGGTCTGGGTCAATGTACCAGCAGATTCATCGAGCAGTGGCTGGGCATCAGTGCACTTGTGTCGCCCCCAGGAGCACGGTCGCCACAGTGGCATTACCTTCCTCCTAGGGAGTGTGATGTCATGCTTGGGAGCAACGAAGGATCTCTCTAGCAGGTTAACTGATTGGGCGGTGTTATTCCCACGAGTCATGACCCTCCAAACAGCGTTCATGAAGGCAAAGTGTTTGTTTTACGTGGGCAGTATGGTTGCAAAGCTGAACCTTAAAGGAATGTCCAGAAGGGCACCACCAGGAGTGGACCTACGGTTAAATTCGACTCCACCTGGGAAACCTCAACCATGCCAGCTACAGAAAAGATGCACACATTACAAGCTTAATTCCGTTAACGAACGAGACTCCGTCATGCCCCGCGGTCCGAGTCCGGCTTACTAGAGGGACACGTGAGGCTCTGGCACATGAGATTGGCCAATAACTGGTGTGTCATGCCCTTACATGTCCGTGGCTGCATGTGCGCTACACTGAAAAGGCCAGCGTTTGTCGCTTACAGGTGCAGATAACCCGCTGAACAACGTTAGTGATGGGGATCACTGATTACAATTATTACCCGCGAACGATGATTTCCCAGTAAGTGCAGGTCAACCGCAGTTCCGGAATTGGGCCTAACCGTCATTCCTGAAAAAATGAAAAACTTACGTGTGCAAACCACAGGTGCTGTAGCTTGCTTAACAGCTCGCCAGCCGTTCTCACGCCCAGTATGGATTACACGTGATTGCACAAAGGTGAGAAAGGGTACCGTATCCCCGGATAACATGTATGGATAGCGTACACATTCAAAATATATGTCTATACATCAGGAGGCAGGCTCAGACGGTGTCAGGCCCAGTATGGATTGCACGTGATTGCACAAAGGTGAGAAAGGGTACCGTATCCCTGGATAACATGTATGGATAGTGTACACATTCAAAATATCTGTCTATACATCAGGAGGCAGGCTCAGACAGTGTTAGGCCCAGTATGGATTGCACGTGATTGCACAAAGGTGAGAAAGGGTACTGTATCCCCGGATAACATGTATGGATAGCGTACACATTCAAAATATATGTCTATACATCAGGAGGCAGGCTCAGACGGTGTTAGGTCCAGTATGGATTGCACGTGATTGCACAAAGGTGAGAAAGGGTACCGTATCCCCGGATAACATGTATGGATAGCGTACACATTCAAAATATATGTCTATACATCAGGAGGCAGGCTCAGACGGTGTTAGGCCCAGTATGGATTGCACGTGATTGCACAAAGGTGAGAAAGGGTACCGTATCCCTGGATAACATGTATGGATAGCGTACACATTCAAAATATATGTCTATACATCAGGAGGCAGGCTCAGACGGTGTTAGGCCCAGTATGGATTGCACGTGTTTGCACAAAGGTGAGAAAGGGTACCGTATCCCCGGATAACATGTATGGATAGCGTACACATTCAAAATATATGTCTATACATCAGGAAGCAGGCTCAGACGGTGTCAGGCACAGTATTGATTTGACGGCCCAGACTACACAGCGGAGGAGCAGGGAGAGGTAAAGATTGCAAATGCTGGGGCCCTGCCCAAGCAAGGGGGGCCCACTCGTGGGCGTCGGTACTGGCACTGGGCCCCTCATAGTACGGCGGTGTGTCTGACGGCTGGTGTGCACCACCACCGTCAGAGACACTTGATTGCACTATGAGGGACCCTGTGCCAGTGCCCGCGCCCAAGAGTCGGCCTACCCACCTGTCCAGGGCAACGGCACTCGCACGGTGTCATGCGCTAGGTGGTGACCCCGGCCATGGGGGGGGAGGCAGCACAGTTAGGGAGTTTTAGAAAGTGGCATATGTTGATGTTGGACATTCAGCTGATGCAAAAGGTGAAATAGGTCAAGTCCCAGGAAGAGGTGGACCAAAGCAAGCCATTTTTCTGTCACCCTATGTGTCATCAGGGGAAGGTGGGACAAAATCCTTGGAAACCCATGCGTGGTTCATTTTAATGAAGGTTAGATCATCCACATTTTGGGTTGACAGACGGGTCCTTTTTTCTGTCAGGATTGATCCAGCTGCACTGAAGACTCTTTCCGATAGCACACTTGCAGCTGGGCAAGCGAGCTCCTGTAAGGCAT
The DNA here is from genome assembly GCF_039654945.1 of Dendrobates tinctorius. Taxonomy (NCBI): domain Eukaryota; kingdom Metazoa; phylum Chordata; class Amphibia; order Anura; family Dendrobatidae; genus Dendrobates; species Dendrobates tinctorius. Next base: position 12,795,976 of record NW_027361898.1, on the reverse strand, counting down.
ATTGTGCCAATTCAGGCCAGGTGTCCAGTTTAGCGGCCCAATAGTCAAAGGGGAATGACCTGTGTGGGAGAACATCGATATGGGAGGAAAAGTAGTTTGTAACCATAGTTGACAACTGCTGTCTCCTGTCACTTTCCATCGATGCAGTATTACCAGTTGTGTGAGCGGTACTTGAAAAATCAGTCCACAACATTGTCATGAAACCCCTGTCTCCAACGCCACTTCTGCTGTGTGCACCATGAACACCTCTGGCAAGCTGCCCCCGGCCCGTACGGCTCGTGTGAGAACCATCACCGCTGCTGTGTGCTGGGAATGCCTCAAGCAACCGATTTACCAGAGTTGCTTGTTTATTAGCCAATATTAGGTCAAGGTTTTCCTGTGGCATGATGTTTTGTAATTTGCCTTTATAGCGTGGATCCAGGATGCTGGCCAACCAGTAGTCGTCATCGTTCATCATTTTGGCAATGCGGGGGTCCCTTTTTAGGATCAGCAGGGCATAATCTGATATGTGGGCCAATGTTCCCGGTGTCCATGATGCACTGCGAGTGTTGGTTGGAGGAGCACTTTCTGGCAAATCCACATCCCTCCAGTCACGCACAAACCCTGTACCAGACCTTGCCATGCCAACATTTTCACTTGCCCCACGAGATGCATCCTCCTCCCCTAAGTAATCATCCCCATCATCATCCTCCTCCTCCTCTTCTTCCTCCACCTCGTCCAGGAGAGGTCCCTGAGCAGACAATGGCTGAATGTCATCAAGGATTCCCTCCTCGTCAACATTGGCTGCAGACACCTGCTCCTTAAGGTGCGTCAAAGTGCCTGGCCGTGTATCCTCCCACAAATGCATTATGGCCTGCCTCTGCTCGCACAGCCGCTCCACCATGTGCAGGGTGGAGTTCCACCTTGTTGCAATGTCGATAATGAGGCGGTGGTTGGGAAGGTGGAGCAATCGCTGCAGCTTCTGCATACGAACGGAGTGTACAGGCGACCGGCGGATGTGCGCGCACAGTCTTCGCACCTTATGGAGCAGGGCTGTTAACTCCGGAAAATTTTTGAGGAAGCACTGCACCACCAGGTTCAAGGAGTGAGCCAAGCAAGGTATGTGGCTGAGTTTTGAAAGGGCTATGTCTGCCACAAAATTACGGCCGTTATCACTAACTACCTTGCCTGCCTCAAGATGTACACTGCCCAGCCATGACTCAGTTTGTTGCTTCAAGTACTCGGCCAGCACCTCGGTGGTGTGTCTGTTGCCCAAACACATCATCTGCAACACAGCCTGCTGACGCTTTCCACTAGTTGCTCGATAGGGGGACACCTCGTGTGCAACAGTGGCAGCTGCAGATGGAGTGCTCGTATGACTGCGCACTGTGGACGAGCTTTCGCTTCTGGAGAAGGAGGATGAGGGTCGAATGCCTACAGCCAACTGTTTCCTACTGGGCTAGGCAGCACTGTCCCACCACCGCTGTCCCCTGTGGACCCTGCATCCACCACATTAACCCAGTGCGCAGTGATGGACACGTAACGGCCCTGGCCATGCCGACTGGACCATGCATCAGTTGTGAGGTGCACCTTTCCACTCACTGACTGCTTGAGTGCACGGACAATGCGGTCTTTTACATGATGGTGGAGGGCTGGGATGGCTTTGCGAGAGAAGAAATGGTGACTGGGTAGGTCATAGCGTGGTACTGCATAGGCCATGAGTTCGCTTTCCACCAACCGATAGGGCATCATCTCAAACGAGATTAGTTTGGCAATGTGAGCCTTCAAACCCAGTGTACGCGGATGAGAGACTGAGTATTTTCTTGACCTACTCATAGTGTCTGGGAGGGTGAGCTGGACTTGAGAGCTGCATATGGTGGAAGTAGCGGTGGACAGGGCGGACTGACAGAGGGTTGATGATGGTGATGGAGTTGGTGTTCTTTTTGATGGCCTAGATTCAGTATTTCGTTGATATAACAGTGGGATTCCCTGACTGCTGACTGCTGTGGCCTTGCAACGACACCTCAACATTTGCTGCTGTGCTAACCGGTGGGCTTACAGTGGGGGAAACAATGTAGCGTTGCTGACTACCTTCTTTGTGATCAGTTGCACATGTGGCACTTGAGGTTTGGTGTTGTGGCCACGCTTGCAAGTGCATGGTGGTTAAATGTCTAAGCATGCAACTGGTATTCAAATTTTTCAGATTTTTCCCTCGGCTAAAGGTCTTTGCGCACTTCTTACAGATAACCTTGGCCTGATCATGAGGATTTTGTTAAAAAAGTGCCACACTGCACTCTTCTTACTTTGGCAGACATTTTGCAGCCTAGCACGCTGTGATCTTTTGACCCTCTGGACACGCTGTCCAGCAACTCTTTTGATTTTTGGAACCTGTCTTTGGAGTGCTCCGGGCCTGCCAGATAACAGCTGTTGCGATGTCGATGTCTGCTGTGGATGCTCCTCATCTGAGCTATTGGAAGCAGCACCCTCTTCCCCCAATGGATGCCAATCTGGGTCAACAACTGGGTCATCCATCACCTCCTCTTCAATGTCATGTGCACCTTCCTCTGTGTCACCGTGTATGGTGGTATAGTGTGCGGGAAGGGGCACCTGAGTCTCATCAGGGTCAGAATCTGGCTCTGTACACTGCGAGAACAATGTAGTGCTCTGAGTGAATGTACCAGCAGAATCATCTATCAGCGGCTGTGCAGCAGTGCACTCCATGTCAGATTCATCTTGGCCTGGGTAATTCACCATTTCACTTGATAATCCAGGCATGGTATGTGAAAACAGCTCCATGGAGTAATCAGTAGTATGGCCTGCGTCATCCTTCAATCTTGGTTGGGGTGAAGGACACAAGGAAAGGTGTGGTTCATGAACATGAGCCTCCAATGACGACTCAGTGCTTTTACTTTTTACAACTTCAGAAGAGGAGGCGATAGAGCTGGAGGCTGAGTCAGCAATGTAAGACAAAACTTTTTCCTGATGCTCTGGCTTTAAAAGCGGTTTGCCAACTCCTAGAAAACTAAGCCTTTGAAGCCTTATGGAGCCAGACGATGACGCAGGCCCAACACCTCCTGCATTCGGTCCTATTTTGCTCTTGCCACTACAATCAGATCCACCACCAACACCATCATTACCAGCTGCCAACCCCCGCCCAATTCCACGGCCTCTTCCACCAGCCTTCCTCATTTTTTGTAGAAATGTAGACAAAATCCAACAAACTATATAGTAATGTAAAACAAGGTACAAGGTGTCTATAGGACAGGGGAGATTTTGAATTTCTGCACACACTTGTGTACACTGGACACTTATGGATTGTGTGAGGCCCACTGAATATCAGAGCGCTATGTCACAGGCTCGATGGCACAGGTGTGAAAAAAGTGACTACAAGATAAGGGAGATTTTGAATTTCTGCACACACTAGTGGACACTGGACACTTTTGTATTGTGTGAGGCCCACTGAATATCACAGCGCTATGTCACAGGCTCGATGGCACAGGTGTGAAAAAAGTGACTACAGGATCACAGAGATTTTGAATTTCTGCACACACTTGTGGACACTGGACACTTATGGATTGTGTGAGGCCCACTGAATATCAGAGCGCTATGTCACAGGCTCGATGGCACAGGTGTGAAAAAAGTGACTACAGGATCACAGAGATTTTGAATTTCTGCACACACTTGTGGACACTGGACACTTATGGATTGTGTGAGGCCCACTGAATATCACAGCACTATGTCACAGGCTCAATGGCACAGGTGTGAAAAAAGTGACTACAGGATAAGGGAGGTTTTGAATTTCTGCACACACTAGTGGACACTGGACACTTTTGGATTGTGTGAGGCCCACTGAATATCACAGCGCTATGTCACAGGCAGAAATTGGCTAGTGTATCACAAACTACAAGGTGTATGTAGAATTGGGCAGAATAGGAATCTCCCTAGAGTGTAGGTCTGTAAGAATGGAACAAGTCCTCCACTTATCCTTCCACAGTGACACACAGATAGCTTCACTGTGGCCGTGATAACAGCCATTACACGGTACTGAGAGGAGCGTGCACGTACACGGCTGTCCGGTGTACGTAAAATTGTCAAGCTCCGTGTTTTTTAAGTATACGGACTGACACACGCTGTCTCTCTATAGTTTTGAATGTGATCAAACAGCAAATATATTTAACTGTTTGAAAGCTAGACAAAACTAGTAGGTGCAGGTCTGTAAGAACGGAACATGTCCTCGACTTATTCTCACAGAGTGACACACAGATAGCTTCACTGTGGTTGTGATAACAGCCGTTACACGGTACTGTGTGAGGAGCGTACACCGCTGTATGGTGTGAAAAAATGCATGCTCAGTACCTCAGCAGGACAAAAAAAAAAAATTGGGATTGCTTTTAAAAAAGCAGTTTGCAGAACAGTGGGTAAACAGCAATGCAGCTGTCAGGAAGCCTTAGAAGGCAGCCTAACAACCAACACCGCTGATCCACCACAATATAGCCTCCCCTTGCACTGCACACACAGTGACTGGTGTGTTGTACAGGCAAAATCGCTAGCAGCAGAAGCAGTTTTTTTTTCTTCTTCCCTGCCTAACGCTCTCCCTACAGAATCAGCAGCAGCAACCTCTCCCTATGCTAAGATCGGCAGAAGTAAGATGGCGGTCGGCGTGCACGCCCTTTTATAACCCCTGTGACGCCCACCAAAGCAAGCCAATCACTTGCATGCCCTTCTGAAAGATGGTGGTGACCCCTGCCTATGTCATCACGTTGCCCACAGTGTCCGTGGATCCTGATTGGCTGAAAAAGAGCGCAAAACAAACTTTTGAAACGCGACTTTGGCGCGTAAGTCGCCGACCTCATGGCCTACCTCATCCTAGGGTCGGGTTTCGTTTCATGAAACCCGACTTTGCCAAAAGTCGGCGACTTTTGAAATTTTTCGACCCGTTTCGCTCAACTCTAGTTATCATCATGCAAACACAAAACTGGTCATTAATTTTAGGGAATTGGTTTTTTCCAGCATCAAAACTGTTGCTCATATGCAGTGTGGAAACATACCCTAATAAGTTTTTTTTTTTGTTTTTTCCACAGTACTCAAGGGAACATTTGTCCAGTAGAGGAAGAGTCAGAAGGTGGAGCAGGATCCTCTGGAGCTGTTGACAGCTGTTCGCCAGCTGTAGCAACCGCTTCTGCTGGGGCAACTTCTTCATCAGCTGCTGGACCATCTGCAGCTGCTGGCTCATCTGCATCTGCTGGAGCATCTGTCTCCGCAGAAGGGGTTGTTACAGCAACAACTGCCTATCCGGTGACAGGTGAGCCAAACAAGAAAAAGCCAAAAAAAAAAATAGAGGATAAAACCATAAAAGCCGCCACAGAGACTCTGGAGTTGCTAAAAAAGTCAACTTCAGAGGATCTGTTTGACTGTTTTGCGTTAACTATAGCTAATAAGGCTCGCTCCCTGACACCGGACAGGCAGTCTATTTTTATGAGCCTGGCACAGATGAGTCTCACAGCTTTGGAGCACCCTGCTCCAATCGCTCCATACCACAACATCCTAATGGGTGTTTTTGGACTCTTCCGGCCCACAAAAGTTACACAGCAGCCATCAAACATGGGAAACTCCCAAAGGATTGGACCCTCACCGACAGCCACCTTCAATTCAGAACCCTCATCATCATATTCGTATGGATACTGCCCTGAGTATCAATACTTATAAACAAATGTATTGGAGACACCCAGTTGTTTTTTGCAAAAATGATCACCTTTAGCACATGTTCTTACATCTTCCAACTATAATGTAAGATGTCAATAAAGTAAGGATGGGGATAATTGTCATTTAACCTTTCCCTAGGTTTTTATGTTCAAATTTATGTATTGTTGCTCAGTTATCCAGCAACCTATTCATAAAGTCAACAGTTCCACACATATCTATTGTCCCCTGCTCTCCCATCCCTGCTCTATCTACCGGAGACCCAGATCACACAACCTAATCTTATAAAGATTAGGTTGACGACTGTGTACCACAATTTGTTCAAAATTAAGCTTCCAATGACAGTGTTGCTTTATCCACCATGTTCTTTTTTTTGGATGTGTGGCACATTGTCCAGGATATCTATTTAGATGAGTATTGTCCTGTAAACATTGTTGATATTCACGAATATCAACATTTTGTAACGTAATTTATTTTCATGTTGAAAAAATAACAAAGCTTGTCATGCTTTGTTTCTTGTTAATAAACTATTTTGATATGTTCAACTTTCTTGTCATGGGTATATGAGAGCATGACTATGTTATGTAGGATATGTGTGATGGTATATGTGCAAGTGACTATGTGATGGAGGATATGTGTGATGGTATATATGCAAGTGACAATGTGATGGAGGATATGTGTCATGCCAGTGACTTAGCTGTGTCCGCCTGTTGTGCCTCAGCCGTGCTTGCCTAAATTGTTGCCCTCCTGTCTGAGCCTCAGCCCGACCAGCTAGCCAGTGCCCCAGCCGTGTTCTGTGCTTCCTTGCACACACCCTGTCTTTGCACTGTGCATTGCGTGCCCTCTTGGCATGCGTAGGCTCTTGCCTCTACCCTGGCGTGCCTCCTAGCACGCGCAGGCCCTTGCCCTAGCCTGAAGCATGGCGTGTCCTTTATCACGCACCCTGCCTTGGACCATGCCTTTGACCTTGGCGTGTATCCTAACATGCACCATGTCTTCAACTATGGCATGCCTCTTTGCCTGAACCATGGCTTGTCTGCCGGATGCCCATAGCCTGCTGATCTCTGCCAGTGTTCCTGAGCATGATGACTGCGGCCTGATGTCCGGAGCTGATGTCCACAGCCTGTTGTCCGGAACTCTTGTCCGTAACTATGTGTACATCCTGATGAAACTATGTGACCATGTTTATTGACCACGCTTTATGTCTTGTTTCCTGCACGTCCCCTGTTGTCAGACACTCAAACTCGTGTCTTCCTGGAGCCGGCCGTCTGGTTCTAGCAGTCGGGGTGGCTCACCCCCTTGGTGTTGCCCCCTGACACTCCCGGTTTGGTGGGCGGTTCCTCACAAGGTCAGCTCACCCTCTATGGGTGGGTGGCACGACCTAGAGTGTCCACTATAGAAAACGAGTCAGTGATAGCTGACTCCCTCTCAATTTAATTTGTATGATGGGCCTGGGAATACGGGATGGAGTAGAGGTGGAATAGTATATGGGCATTGCACTGTGTAAATTTTAAAATATAAACCAACCCAGAAAATTGAAAACGTAACACAACTGAAATTAAGCTTAAAAATGTTTTATTACCTAAAAATGCATACTGACTTTTAATTTAAAAAAAAAAAAAAAAGGGGTCCTTCTTTTGTGTTGCTCCATCTTCTTCCATCCTTCACTGCTGTTGTGGCAGCCCAACACCGACACGGGAGTATTGCCAGTGTACGGCACCTTCAGGACTCATAAAATAGTCAAAAAAGTTTCTCTCACACGCACACCCAAGTTGTATGGCCTTCCCAGACCCACATTGCGCACTGGATTAAATTGTGCCTGCTGGTACTCAACATCTAGTAGTTGTGTAGGACACAGCATGCCTTAATCACAGTGTCAATGGTGTCTGGATCCAACTGGATGGCAGTGTTAAAGATTCTCCACTGACTAGTCATGATCCCAAAGGTGCATTTCATATATCTGCGTGCACGGACTGGGAGGTATTCCAGGAAACATGTTCGGGTCTGGATGAATGGGTTGATGCAGTGTCCTCATATATCCGTTTTTGTGAAGACACGTTTATTCCATCCAAATCTGTCCACTTTCGGGGAAACAAAAAGCTGTGGTTTACAAATAAAGTCTGGTTGATCCGTAAGAGAAAAGAGGAGGCTTATAAAGCAGGCGATATTACTGAATTCAAGAAACTTAGGAACTCGCTATCTAATGAGATCAAGTTAGCCAAACACGAGTATGCAAAGATTCTGGAGGAAAGGTTCTCATCAAAAGATACTAGATCTGCATGGAGAGGATTAAGAGAGGTCACCAATTATAAAAGCCACCCCACTATAGTGAACCCCAGCAGAAGTCTGGCAGCAGAGTTAAATGAATTCTACTGCAGATTTGAGGCAAGCTCTACACACAGTGGCTATTCATCTCTAAGCTCCTCAGTCTGTTCATATAAAGATCATTCATTGTGCAACACCCAAGTAGTGATCTCCGAGGCAGAGGTGATACGCATCCTGAAGGGACTTAAGGTCAAAAAGGCACCTGGCCCTGATGGTGTATCGCCAATTTGTCTGAAAGTATGTGCTACCCAGCTTGCCCCTATACTGACAAATATATACAATGTGTCACTGAAAGAGTGCGTTGTACCTCAGTGTTGGAAAAATTCCACAATTATCCCTGTCCTCAAGAAAGTGGGATCCTCTGAGTTGAACGACTATAGACCAGTAGCACTCACATCTGTAGCTATGAAAGTCTTCGAAAGAATTATGATGTCCCACCTGATAAAATTCACGCAGAAGCTATGGGACCCGCTTCAGTTTGCCTATAAGGAGAATCGTTCAGCAAACGACACTGTCAATCTGGCACTGAAGTACATTTTGGATCATACAGATGAACTGCACTCATATGTCCGGATTCTTTTCATGGACTTTAGCTCAGCGTTCAATACCATTGATCCGAATTTACTTCATAAGAAATTGGTAGCTCTTGGAGTCCCTCTCAACTTATGCTTGTGGATTTATAACTTCCTGACAGCCAGGATACAGAGTGTAAAAGTTGGACCATTCACTTCGGACACCTTGGTCACAAACATCGGGGCACCTCAGGGGTGTGTTTTGTCCCCATTACTGTTTTCTCTCTATACGAATGATTGCATCTCTTCAGCAGACTCAGTAAAAATCTTGAAATTTGCCGATGATATGACACTGATTGGTCTCATCAGGGGAAATGCTGAAGACTTGTATCGGAGTGAGGTGGAAAGAATATGTGACTGGTGTAAAGCCAATAATCTTGTACTCAACACTAAAAAAACTGCGGAGATGGTTGTGGATTTTAGGAAAGATCAACATGAGATACTTCCAATCTACATCCATGACGAAGTGGTTCTTAGGGTCACAGAGACCAAATTCCTTGGTGTTATCATCTCTCATGATCTTAAATGGGGGAAAAACGTGGATGCTGTTATAAGAAAAGCACAACAGAGGATGTTCTTCCTGCGTCAGCTGAAAAGATATGGCTTGTCTAAGAATCTGCGGATCTTATTCTTTAATGCTGTCATCAGATCTGTGATTTGTTCCTCTCTGATAGTCTGGTATGGGGGAGCCACTGCGCATGACAAACTCCGCTTACAAAGGACTTTCAGAACAGCAGAGAGAATTATAGGTTCCCCCTGCCTAAAATCCAGGATCTTTATGATAAGAGTATTCGATCCCACGCATTGAAAATTTCATCCGATCCCTCTCACCCGGGACACTACTCCCTTCAGGACGTCGCTTCAGAGTCCCCAAATGCAGCACCAACCGCCATATGAACAGCTTCTATCCACTTTCTGTTCAACAATTAAATCGTCATGTGTAGACTATATACTGTATCTGTCTTGTTAGATGTTACTTGTTGTATCTGTTGTTATATATTATGTTGCCTGTTTGCCACAAAGAATTCCTTGTATATATGTAATATGTACTTGGCGATAATAAATTTGATTGATTGATTGTTATGGGCACTCTAAGATGCGGCCACCACCTGATGTTATCTCAAGCATTTCATTATTAGGGAATGCTGCAGATAATCCCTGAAAAGCAGTGGACGCATCTTATAGTTGCTAAAAATGCAGACAGGTTATAGTTGGGTTTACACATCATGATATGTCCGGTACCGCAAAACACTGTACCAAAGATATCCATGTCAGTGTGTATATGTGTGTGCCACACATGGGTGGCACATACCCACACGAATGGCTGGCAGTGAAAAAGCGCTCCCGAAAGTGCAGTTACATGGTGGCAGGTGCTGAAAAAAAAGCCCATTCTTCCCTGATGGCTGTTAAATCCTGCCGACCAGGGGAGAATGAAGCCAGCACCTTCAGCACCTGCCGCCAGGGAACAGCGCTTCCTGTAGCACTTCTTCAACACTGTCAATGCGTGTCACTCAGAGGACATCAATGTGTGTTCTCCATGTGCACGTGTGCAGGCCAATTTGGGCACCGTGCAACTGGTCAAAATCTGAAAGGTCATTGCATTTTTCACGCGGACAACGAAAACACGCTGACATGTGCCTAGACTGATTAATTTGAGTGTGTGTTTGTGTGTGTGTGTGTGTGTCAGTGTCTCCGGTACCTGTGAAAACTGTCATCACGCATACCAGACACAGTGACATGTGAAAGAGGCCTAATGAATGACATACAAAACAAAAAATATATACTTACCACAAGGTGATGAGCAGCCTTTCTTTAGCAGTGATGACCTTCCTCATAACAGTATCTGCCATCACAAGATGGGGTGCTAATATTTCCAGCAGTCGGTCAAATGCTGGGATGGTTAGTCTGCAGAAGGACACAAATTTTTCCGGAAATCTGTAAATTAGACATGAAAAAAAAAATTATTGTTGTTTTACATACACATTTTAATGTGGATAATGTATTTTGAATTTTGTCTACTTACCTCCTCAAATCATTGTAGAGCACATAAAAATGGCCCTTTTCTGTACGCTCCGCTACTAGTGGGTGCACCCACATTTTGCGTGCTCTTCTTCTTTTCTGCTGCTGAACCTAAAATATATATATATTGTTTAGTACACAACCAAAGACTGGGTTGACATTGCGTTAAGGGTGTGCATTTAATGCATCCGTTACATAGTGTCATTACCGCTATGTAACGGATCCTAATTGGCATGCGTAAGGCTAAGTTCACATTGCGTTATGGCAGTAATTTCAACGCATGCGTTAAACTGACTGCACTAATGCAACTTCTAATGCTAATGCACTGCGCTAGCAGTGACGGACCCTTGAACGCTGCAGCCCACGTCCAAGCATCCATGACAGAATGACAGCACATCGCTAACGCATGACAAATCTGACGTGCATTAGCGATGTGCTCATCTATGGCAGTCTATTGGTGCGTGAATGTATGCGTTAATGTCGCTATGGAAGGCCTCTTTCACACTTCAGTTTTTTACAATCAGTCACAATCCGCCAGGTTTTGAAAAAAAACGGATCCTCAATTTTTTTTGAGGATCCGTTTTTTTCCCCATTGACTTGCATTAATGGCGGATTGTGACGGATTGCTGTCCGTTGCATCCGTTTTTTTTGAGGATCCGCCAAAAGTTGGTGTCCGTCATCATCCTCTCTCTCTCTCTCTCCCCGGCCAGCATTTCCTTTAAATTTCATCATTTTCAGGATCCGTCTAAAAACGGATCCTGTGCCATCCGTTCACATCAGTTAAGAACGGATCCGCTTGTCTGACTTTTTGGCCGATTTGAACTGATGCAAAAAACTGAAGTGTGAAAGAGGCCTAACGGATGTGTTAAACACACACCGATGCAATGTGAACCCAGCCTTAGCGATGTGCTGTCATTCTGTGAGGGACCCTCACACGCGGTCTGCAGCATCCGAGGGTCCATCTGTCACTGCTGTTGCAGATGCAGCATCTGCACTAGCGGAATCACATAATGCAATCATAAAATGAAGTGGCGCTAGCGCAGTCCATTTGCATGGATTGATCAGGCTGCTCAAACGCAATGTGAACCTAGCCAAAGACATGTCTGTATTTTTTTTACATCTACTTTCGCTTACTTGCTGTGTGTGTGGCGATTGAAGATATTAAGCAGGAACTCAAGAATCCAAATTCTATCGGGCCTACAGAGCCATAGAAGGGTGCTGTGCTCTAGTGTGCGCTGGGCACTCTGCTGGGTGCTCTGCTGCTCAGTGCGCTGGGCGCTCTACTGCTCATTTTCCCATCCACTCATTGTGTTATATGGCAAGATGGAGATTGGAAGAACAAGGGGCTGAACAAGTTTGAAAAAACTTTATAGGTCTCCATTCCTTCAAAAACCACAGGCAAAACCGCAGCAAAACTACAGCAAAACCGCAGCAAACCTGCAGCAATCAGAGACCTGTGGTTTCTGCCAAGAGTTGCGGTTTTGGTGCAGAAAAAATCCGCAGGCAAATCTGCACTGTGTGCACTTAGCCTAAGACGCATCCCAAATTTTCAGAAGGAAAATAGGGGAAAAAATGAATGTGTCAAATGGGGGTCCGTCTTAAAATCAGAACTCAGCTTACTGGGGGAAATCAGTAGCGCTAGTGGAGCGTGGTCACCGGGGTGTTCAGTGGTCCAGCGATGATATGACTCCCATCCCAGACTGGTGTGGCAGGTTTTGCAGTGCTCATGGTGCGTGTGCTTCGCTGACATTTTCTGAAAGCCTGAAGCTCCAGCACATCCTTTGCTGTGAAGCGGTGGCCTCTGGAAAATACCATCCCAGGCTGGTGCGGCAGGTTCGTTGGTGCTCAGTGGTGCGGGGGCTCCACTGACATTTTGTGAAAGCCCAGAGCCCCGCTCACCCCCACTGCTGCAATGTGGTGGCCTCTGTGAAAATGGCCTCTGGGAAACTGGCTGCCAGATCGGCGTATGCGCAGATTGAGATCAGCCATTTTCCTGGAGGCCACCCATCACAGCAATGGAAGTGCGAAGGCTCCAGGCTTTCAGAAAATGTCGGTGAAAATGTTGGCGAAGCCCTGCACCACTGCACACCAACAAACACTGCCGCACCAGCCTGTGAAGAGAGTGTGATCATTGCCCTGCAGCTTCAAACCGCTACAGAATTGCTCGACTCCTGCTGCCACCACACTATTTGTAAGTATATTCTGACTATAAGACGCACCCCATTTTCCCAAAAAATTTTGGAGGAAAAATACAAAAGATACGGTATGTGGTTAGAACAGTCCACAGTTGATCAATACTACTGAGCCATATAGTATGCTAGTATGACACTTTCTTATATTTCTTATACCTATTAATTTTTTTGGGTAAATTAAAGTCATTATTTGCTCTATTTTATATATTTATTGTGATTTGTAAATATCAATTTTATACATGATTGTTTTCCTTCCGGTCATATTTTATATCTTAATAACTATAGCTTTTGATTATTTATACCAATATTAGTCCTTTTACAATGTTAACTATTTGTTCATGCCCAAGTGGGTGGTTCCCCTTTTTTAGCTGTTGGTGTTTTTTCCTTAATATTTAAACCCCTGCTCCCAGTTATATTGACTGTGCTATGTAGTTTGTTTTTTTTAAAAAAGAGCTCGGTGCGAGCACAAAATGCATCGGTATAAAAGCTATGAAATTACTATTCCACTCTGAAACTGCTTCCTTTATATAGCAGTGCAATCTACTCTGAATCATTAATCTCCTTTATTTACTAATCGATATGCAAAAGAGGGTTCACTTCATTTGCCGACGGGACTGCAGCAGCTGTAATATTTATGGGCTATTAATGGAGTTAACAATCACAACCTTTTTGAGTGACCACCACCTTAACTCCATTCTCATCTGTAACTTCACTATCACCCTATATGGACTTGTCTCCCCCTTTTTTAAGTCCTACAATGCCACACTTGCCCATCATGTCATACTTTACACTGAGCAAGTTGCTGTCATTACCACATCGACTGCTACTTCCAATACACAGTAACATACAGCTCTGGCAAAAAATTAAGAGACCACTGCAAAATTTTCAGTTTGTCTGATTTTTCTCTTTATAGGTATATTTTTGAATAAAACGTAGATAGCTCTTTCATTCTATAAACTACTGACAACATGTCTTCGAATTTCAAAGCACTAAATTTTGTATTTATTTTCAGAAAACGAGAAATGGTCAAAATAGCAAAAAAGTGCAGTGCTTGCGGACCTCAAATAATGCTAAGAAAACAAGTTCATAATCATTTAGAAACAACAATACTAATGTTTTAACTCAGGAAGAGTTCAGAAATCAATATTTTGTGCAATAGCCATGATTTTTACTCACAGCTTTCATGCGTCTTGGCATGCTTTCCACCAGTCTTTCACACTGCTTTTGGGTGACTTTATGCTACTCCTGGTACAAAAATTTAAGCAGTTCTTCTTTGTTTGATGGCTTGTGACTATCCATCTTCCTCTTGATTACATTCCAAAGGTTTTCAATGGGGTTCAGGTCTGGAGATTGGGCTAGCCATGACAGTGATTTGACGTGGTGGTCCTTCATTGATTGACCTAGCTGTGTGGCATGGTGCATTGTCCTGCTAGAAAAACAGTCCTAAGAGTTGGGGAACATTGCCTGAGCAGAAGGAATCAACTGTTTTTTCAGGATAACCTTGTTTGCCGCTTGATTCATATGTCCTTCGCAAAGATTAACCTGCCCAATTCCAGCCTTGCTGAAGCATCCCCAGATCATCACCAATCCTCCAACAAATTTCACAGTAGGTGCAAGCCACTGTGGCTTGTACGCCTCTCCAGGTCTCTGTCTAACCATTAGATGACCAGGTGTTGTGCAAAGCTGAAAATTAGACTCATCAGAGAAGATTACCTTACTCCAGTCCTCTATGGTCCAATCCTTAAGGTCTTTGGCAAACTTCTGCCTGGCTCTCCTATGCTTCTCATTGATGAAAGGCTTTTTTCTAGCTTTACATGACTTGAGACCTGCCTCTCCAAACCTGTTATGAACTATTCTTGCCGTGCACTTCAGCCCAGCTGCCATTTGCCTTTCCTTTTGTAGGTCACTTGATGTCAACCTGCGGTTGATGAATGACATTTGAATAAGATGACGGTCATTCCGGTCAGTGGAGAGTCATTTGTGCCCTCTGCCGGTCTGTAGCTTTGCTGTCCACAATGTCTGCTGCTTGACCTTGTTGTAATGGACTACCATCTTAGAAATTTTAAGGATGGAGGCAACATGATGCTCACTGTATGCCTCTGCTAGTAAAGCCAGAATTGAGACCTTCTTTTCCTCACTCAAGACTTTTCTTTTCAACTCCTTTGGCATGGTTAAAAGTTATTTTTGTCATTCCTATTAATTTTTGTTTGTCCTATTGCAAGAGCATTGTGAACACCACAGCAGGGTTTTTTTTATACTTTCCTTTGCTAAATAAGATTTGGTTCAGGTGATCACCTAATCTGAAGCACATTAAGTAGAATGGGGTGTACTTTGGTTGGAATTAAACTGACACTGGCATGGAATGGCTGTCAGACATTTAGAGAAGCTGATTTTTATAAAACTGTGCAGTGGTCTCCTAATTTTTGCCAGAGCTGTACATCTGCTTGTCATTTGTGTCCGGTAGCTATACTTTACCTGTCTTTCGAACTATATTCTGTTTAGAGTGATTAAACTGGAAATTCCTGCCACAAAAAGCATAATTTTGTTCATGGATTTTAAGAAGCCATTGTTTCCTCACTTTCAAAACAGCAACCTATTGCTGTTTCCTGTTTGGGATGGCTTGATAAAAAGTCATTGTTTCTTCAATTTGCAAACAGAAAACCCGTTTCTGATTACCAATATAATAGGGATTATTTTTGCATGGCCTGTTAAGATACCATTGTTTAGTCTCTTTACAAACAATGAATCTGTTGCTGATCCCTAAATAGGGATATTTTGAAAGCTTGTTTTAAAGCTTAGATTGTTCATTTAACAAACAAGTCTAAAGGCCCTTTTACATTTAGCGATGCACCAGCGATCCGACCAGCAATCCGACCCGGTCAGGATCGCTGGTGCATCGCTAATTCATCGCTAGTGAGCTTTCACACAGAAAGATCTCACAGCGATGCAGCAGCGAAGCAGCGCACGATACTCACCTTTTACACACAGCGATCCTGACGTCCTCCCGCCCGCCTCCACGCGTCGCTCGTCTCACACAGCAGGAAGCCCAGCAGGAAGCGCCCGACGAGAAATGGAGCCGGACATTCTCACGCAATCAGCGATGGACAGCGGGGGAGCCGGTCGGAGGTAAGTATCACACATAGCGATATCGCTAGCGATATCTCTATAACGTCACAAAATCGGTGACGTTATAGCGATATCGCTAGCGATATCGCTATGTGTAAAACCCCCTTTATGCTATTCCCCAAACAGAGATAATTTTTGGACCACTACTTGACAAAAAGCCTTGTGTAGTGAGATGTTTTACCATATAGTCTAAACTAATCAGTTTACTTCAACTTGTGCATCCTCGATTTTTAAAAAAACTTTTATTGCACATGCTTTGTCAAAAACTAAAGTGAAAATTTTCAAGTTATTTGATGTACTGCCTGGGACAGTTTACAAAAACTATATTCATTATTCATTTCAATGTATCAATCCCTATGCTGTAAGCTCATCCTAGTGGTAGCTACAAGTAGTCAGAATTCAATCTATTCGCTTAAACTTATTATTTAACCTTAGATATTAACTCATTAGCATCCTATAATGATAGCGATTATGAATTTTACCACTAAATCCACTACTAATGTGGATCAGAAGCCATACTTCAGTAGATAGCTCACACTGAACAAAACTGAGACCACCATGAATATTTTCACAATAGTATTACCAATCCTTTAACCATTTTGTAATTTCTGTGACATAATACAAAATGAACATAACTTGGGGACTATTTTATAATGTCTATTGGAAGCTCCAAGACCCTAACATCCCCTCCAGGTGCTGACTCAACCTAGATATTATTGGGTAGTTCATAAATTATACAAGAGCCCACTCAAGGACTTTGAGCTTTGGTGAATGCTTTTCATTAAAAAGAAAATCTTTTTATCCGGAGGTTTGAAAGTTCTACATAAAATATAAAACTGTTAATTAAATTCATACATGCATTTTTTCTCTCTACTGTCATATGTAACATTTGCCTATGCTGATAGAAATATTGGTAAATTATATAAACATGCATATCATGGGATTGGTGATATTAAGATGACCCCAACAAAGACATAAGCTAGTAAATTCATTTGCATTCTTCAGATTAAAAAAATGAATTAATACAGCTTTTTGGCTGCATTTGAGTTTAACACCCCCTCTTTGACCGTTCTCCCCCTCTCTCTACAATTCATTCACTTCACTTTAATTCCTTCACTGCCTCTGATGGAGATAGGAGAAATAAATCTGTTCAGAGATTTTCAGGGGGAGTGCTATACAAAAGGGAATAAGGGGGAGATGTATAGGAATCGCAATGAGAAACAGATGTTAGTGGAAAGCTAGAATTGTTTTCAATATTTGCCAAGAGAAGTCTATCTGTCACCTACTCCATCATTTCTCTGCTTACCCATCACTTCCAGCCTGCTTATCCTAGCAGCTGTCCGCTGGGCTGTTTTACCGCTCAACTCTTTTTGTCAGCCCACTTGTCTCACAACAGTTAAATAAAAGAGATAAAGTGTTCACACTATACCTATGTGTATTGTACTTCACATCCATACTTCCTTAAATTCACAGTAAATAAATAGTAGAGCCAAGTTTTCTTTACATTAGATATACCGTATGTGATGGCTTATTCTAAACAAACGGAAATGCCGAAAGAAATATCCTAAAAATAATCAACATTCAGCATAGCCGTAAAAGAGGACATTGACCGCATAACCATAGAAATTTATACATTGAACTGCTTTGGTTAAGTAAAAATTACAAAACTGAGCATGAGGTTTTTAGCTTAACATTCTGATCAGCATACTGCCACATCAGTGCAAACCTCTTAGCGGGTCACTAACCTTAATGGTGGGGTGTTGTTGTCATGGTATTGTCAAGGTATGTCTGGCTCTGCGTGATGCGACCCGATGATCGGTCGGTCACAAAACCACAAGACAGACAAGGGGACACCGGGGAAACAGTTACAACGGTGGGCCCTATAATAAGGAACGGGGAAGTGGACACCTCCTGCACTCCCTAAGGAAGAGCCCTGAACTCTCCTCACGTTCCCTTATACAGGTTCTTTCAACCTGTCGCCAACCAGGATACCTCAGTCCCTCACTTGCCCTGCACCTATCCCTTACTAGGGAACTGGCAAGTGCTGACATTGGTCCTCACCGCTGTACTAGTAAAACACCAGGGAAAACAACAGACAGGGAAAAACAAACAACTTAGCTTTCTCTGCTGCCAATGCTCCTGAGGCAGCAGAGTATGGCACCCGGACACAGCTTCCAGCAGAAACACCAAGGCTCCAGATAAGCTGCAACAGAACTGCTCCAAATAGCTCCTCTCTTCTCAAAGGTTGGTTAGTGAATGACCAGTATTACCAACAGGGAGCAGCAGCAGCTGATGACCTTTTATAGGAAGGAGGGGATGGTCACCACCTGCTGACTAATTAAACATGTAGTAACACCAGCGGCCACTGGGGGCAAAAACCCAGCAGCCGACCAACTACAGTTGTAGTAACACCAGCGACCACCGGGGACAAAACTCCATATTAACCCCCGAGGCAAGAAGGAAAAAGGTTCATATAAGAGAGTCCAGAGTCCAGACTCTGCCACAGATCCGAAAATGGATCGTGACAGTTGTGCACCGACCACTAGCTAGGTGTTATGGCACATGGTTTTGCACATGGAGACGTAGGACATTAATGATATTTAGGTAGGCCTTGACACAGTTGGATGGGTTTTTTGATAAAAAAAATGTTAACTAAGTACATTACGTGTTAACGTGTTTTAACTTGTGCAGCAATATTGGAGTTCATTTATTGTGCTGATGTATAAGGTATGTACTGTATATGGGGTTTTACCTTGGCTACAGAATATTTGTGCACCTAGAGGGCCTATTTTGCTTTGATTTTTCAGGTATAAATGTTGAGTTTCTGTCAGTAGATGTGTAACCTTAGCACTAGATGAGGTTCAAAGCCATTTTGTATGACACCAACATTAAAAATGTATGCATGTTGAACATTGATATTATGATCTTCAAATGTTTGTATGTTTGCAAATACAGAGGGGAAAAAAGTATTTATTCAGCCACCAATTGTGCAAGTTCTCCCACTTAAAAATATTTTTTTTTAGTGGGAGAACTTGTACAATTGGGTGCTGAGTAAATAAATTTTTCCCCTCCGTATGTTTAATAACTTTTTGTAGACACTGTTACCTAAGAGAACCATAAAAAACTGGGTATAAGGTATGAATAGTATTTAACTTTTATTGTATTTCATTTAAAGTATTTAACTTTGACCCCTCTCTAGCCATCAGAATATGGTATCCTAGTCCTCCATTCCTCATAGTCACAAGAGGAGTTTGAATGCAGCAGCACTGATAATGCGCCTGACACTTTCATTCAAATTCTTTGAACGTCATGGAAAGTTGATCTCTCAATTAAAAACTGAACTTTTCTACAGTGATGAGACTGGATAGGTGATAAAAGTTTCGGAGTGGAATTCGCCTCTAAGGACCTATGGTGTGTAGAAGACATTCTAAACTTGCATTTGCAAGAGAGAAAGATAAACAGCTGTGGAACTTGCCTGGAGATTTTCTTTAATGTTGAAAAGACAATTAGCCAAGTAGTCATGAAAAAATTAATCAAAGTCGAGTAGCTAATATAACTTGATTCTAGTGAGAGATGAGTAGTGCCTGTTATCTGCTCAAAGATGAGTGATGACTAAATACACACTACAAGGCAAGCGGCACACGTCTCTCCTTAGCATCGTGGAACATCATGGCCCCGTACCAGTGTGTAGGCATACACCAGACAGTTGGCATAATTAAATTAAACAGCCCGGAACAGTTATGACAATTGTAATGATAAAATGCAGATGGGTTAGAGGTTGAACTCACTTAGATGAGGTCACCATGCATCTACAAAAGCTGAACACTGTGACAATGTGTAGAGAGAAGGTCACCATGCAGTTCCTTAGGAGGATATTTTTCTCTATTAATCTACAATTATGAATCCATTCTCAATTCATTTTATATTATCACTGATGTTTCATGAACTCTTAAGTATGCAGTTCATATAGTTTGTGCAGCCACCCTCCCTTAACTCCAGGATGACTCATAGCCAAGAAGAAGATTCAAAGATTCTTGATTATGGAGGTGGGAGGTTGACAGAACAGTTATTACATGCTAGAGTGAAGGTGCTTTCTTTGCTGAATGAAGATGAGAGATTCTGTCAGTGCAGATAAATGGGGAGTTGGTGAATTTCTCCAGACTTTCTGTTTAGGTAATATATAATTTACAATTTGTAGTTGATGAAATCCTATACCACAAATGTTTCCTGATTTGCTAAATGAGTCCAAGAGAAATAGAAGGCCGTTAACTGGAGAAGTGGTTCCTTGCCATTAATAACATAGGTTTAAATGAAATCTATAAACCATTACTAAAAAATTAACATCAGCAATGGGAAATCCTTAAAATAGACCTCATTTGGAAAGAATCCAAATGATTCAGTTTCGCTTCTCCATGAAGATACATTTTTCTTATTGTTCCATAATGCAGACGCTCATCTAATGAGAAATATCATTCACCTTTTACGATGCTGTGGAGATTGGGAAAACAATAAAGGTAGCACCCATCCCGTTTGCCTAGTACATGATGAATATTGATTTTGGAGCTGGGAAGATTAAAGACCTCACTGATATTGGCTGCTATTGTGGGATTGTGGCTGTCATGGTGCTCACATGTTCACCATGATAGAACTGCATTATGCATTGATTACCTCCTGCCAGTACCATATATTACCAACATCACTTAATTTCTTTCTGGTCACTTAAAATTTGTGTAAATTTTGTAGAAATTGACTAAAGCTACTATGTCCAAAGTCCAAGGATACACTAGCATAAAGATCATTAAATTATTATTAAATATTAATAAATGAATTTTATGTTAACCAAATTTGTGTCTGATTTTTAAGCATTCACAGCACCAAGTGTTTCAAACAGTTTATAATTTGCTTCGCGTTAATCGCCTGTACTTGCCACTGATATTTTACATATTACAGAAGTTTGTATCAGCCAGAGAAGGCTTGCATGATATTGGCTGTGGCTGGGCAGGCTTCCCAATATTGCCTTTCAGCTAACACAGGCTATATCAAAGCCAATGACGAGAGACTATTACATCCAGCAGAAAAGCAGCAGTACATGCTTCATCCATTTTGGGGTGAATCTGGATAGAGAAAGAACACAGCTGAATGCTTTGCAATAGAGATAGGAAGAGAAAGCCTTAAAATAGTGAAGGTTTTCTGAAGAAAACAGAGAGAGAGATATCAGCCGTGATTATTCACAAAGTGTGAGTGTTACAAACCACAGTACTGATTTTTTACAATTTTTATATTTTTATCAACTTTTTTAATTTTTTTTGTGGGGATAAAAAATTCCGAGTTCCTGGTACTTAGCACTTCTTTTTCCGTTCTGTTTGGAAAGGGGAAATAATAGTGTTAAAAAATGCGAAAGGCAATTTAAAAAATGTAGACAATTAAAAGTAACTCAATATTTCACAATGTGTTCATGTCACAGGTTCTGTTTTTATTGCATATTTGTTTTACTAGCTAAATTTGATTTCAACACCCACCACACCTATACATACTGGGGCTTGCTCCTGTTCCTGGATTTTGGTTGTGGATTTTAGGAAAGGGTAAATATTTGTTGAAAACAATGAGATAATGCTAGCGTAATAAAAAGTGTATAGTATAAATGCGCAAAAAATGTACAATGGCATCAAGCAAATAAGTATGTGAGAGCTGCAAAGAGTAGCAGGCCTTCTAACAGTGGCATGAACTGTTCTGGCAAAAGTTTTACTAAACATAGATCACAAATGCTTTTCCTTTGCCTCTGGCAAACAAATTAGTAGGGAGGAACAGGAGGATATTATAAAATATATGGCACATCATTCAGTTACCTCTGACAGTGACACTGTCAGTTTCAGACAGTTATGAACATTACTCTTCCCTTACCACCATATAGTTATTTTTTTATTTTTTTTTATAATGTGGACTCAATTCCATCAATTACACCTCTATATTTTCTTCCCTTTAGTCTCTTAAGCCACAGCACAGCACTCCAAAAATTTCACAACAACAACCTCTTCCAGTTAATGTGTTGGAATTAGTTAGTTACCACTGGTTTTCATCCATTTACTATAGTAATACATGTTGAGATCACTGACATTAATAAACCTGTGTTTAGGTAAAAGGGGTTGGATACAGCCCTGCGAGACCTCAGAGTGTTAAACAGTTTGTCCTAATCAAATTTTGGGGAAATATATGGTACATATGGCAAAATCAAATTAAAAAAATCAGTCATCTCTAATTATTACATGATATAGTAAATAATTATATGACCTTACGACTAATGTTGGACATAGGCATTTTGTTTGTAGGTTTTAGGATTTTCTGACCTTGAACGTGGGTATTTTTTACATTTAGTTTCTTCTTCATAAAGATAGCACAACATTTCTCCTACTGAAGCTCTCTACTGGCACAGATATGTAATAAGAAAATGGAATGCATTATGTCTGCATGCAGTTAGAAGGTCATAATACCATGCAAAAATGAGAGTTTCAGTGGAGTCTGCATGCCTTTGAATTTAGGAAAAAGCTGGAGCCTAAGATTTTTAAGCGTGAAGTTTATTTACTTATTCCGTGAAGCGTAGAGCATTCCTGTGACACAATATGATTTCCTTAGTAATAGCTGCCACATGCTAAGCTATAATAGGAGATCAGGCACATCAGTCAGATATACTTAGAGTCCTTCATCTCACGCACGGCACACTACATGACTGACAACAAGGCATTTCTCTCCCACATAGCAGCTGAATAGTAGTCATCTGCTGGTAGAGGGCATGACTAGTTAGTATAAACAGTTCCTGTCCTCCTCCCTGAGTACAAGTCACCCACCTCCACCATACACAAAGCCACTTTAGTTAGTGACCCTTGTCAGGATATTGTGGGGCGCTAGTTTCTGTAACTTGTTTAGTCACACACATGCAGCTAGTTATAGCAGCAGTCTCCTGTGACTGAGTTAATTTTTTGCCTGTGTTGCACATTTTCTGCTTTTGTTTCAACTTTTCTATACGGTTCCTTGATGCTGGGGCTGATTCTCCACACCTAGATGAATACATACACATTTACAACTATATTACACATTTCCAAGATATATTAACTACATTGTTATTGTATGTTCATACAAGCTACTCATGCATTTACATAGATTCCAGTTCAAGTGTTACCACCTGTTAGACAATTAACTGATTAACAAACAAGATAAAATCACATTCTAAAATACTCCGTTAAGGTATCATGATTAAGCAGTGGTGTACCGCCAATGGTGGCAGGCCACACGACTGCTATGTGTGGTGGGCAGGGAGAGGTCCCTGCAGCTTTGCTGCCTGCAAGAGAAAATGGCAGCTGAGCTGCAACGATGTGTCCTGCTTCCTGCCCACGCTTCCTGTCTCACACAGCAGTCAGCTATGCGGCTGGATGACATCATCATTCAGCACCGCGGCCACTGTGCCAGTGAGAGGAAGCTGCTGGTGACGATGCTGTGGCTGCGGGAGAGCGTGCGGAGAGGAGAGTGGTGCTGTCTGCTGTGTGTGTGTATACGTACGTGTGTGTGTATAGAGATGAATGCTGGTGTGTGTGTGCATACGTGCATAGTGCTGCAAGGGAATGTGCAGAGAGGTGAATGGTGCTGTGTGTGTCTGTGTGTAGGAGGAGGACAGGGCAATGATGGGGAGATGGGGAAGAAAGCAATGATGGGGAGAAGGCAATGATTGGGGTGACAGAGATGGCAATGATGGGGTGGTGGGGGAGAAAGCAATAATGGGGGTGGTGAAAAGGGCAATAATGGGGGGGAGGAAATGATGGAGGTGGTGGAATGGGCAATGATGGGGTGATGAGGAGAAAGCAATAATAGATGTGGTGGAAAGGGCAATGATGGGGTGCTGGGAAAAGGCAATGATAGAGGTAGGGGAGAGGACAATAATGGGATGTGGAGGGAGGAGGACAATAAAAGGTGTGGGGGATTTGGAAGGGAGTAAGGTGTATTTAAAATGGATTTAGGAACAGGGGGAGGTAGAGGAAGACATTGTTAGAACTTATTATGTTTAACACAGTCCCTTAGTATATAGTGTACTCACTTATTATGAATCAACAAATAGTCCTTATTCCAAGTACAGTATACTGGCACTTCATTAACCACAAGAATACAAAAAATGTCAGGCTTATATACTCATATTGCCGAACTGAAGAGACCCAGCAATAATAAAAACACAATGTTTATTGAAATGGTTTAAAATTATTTAAAAAAGACAAAATACTCAGCAGGAGGAATTAAACGTCCAAAACGCAAGAAAAATTGTTATCAATAGGCAATCCTATACATGATCCGATATATTCTAGTCAAATAAGAATAAATTAGCAGCTGAAGGTACAGACACAATATTAGCTATATGCTAATTGCAAATAAGCCTAGATACTATAGTTCACAAACGGTGCCAACACAATAATAGCAATAGTGCTAATTATGTATGAACCTAGACCCTAAATTCCAGTCCCATCAATATAACTAGCGTCATCATGGATAACAATCCTAAGTGCAATGAAGAAATATAAAGGGACAATTACCTCATATAAGCAGGCATCTGTGACAGTGCGTGGCGTGACCTCCCCAACCCCAAGCCACGCACTGTCACAGACGCCTGCTTATATGAGGTAATTGTCCCTTTATATTTCTTCATTGCACTTAGGATTGTTATCCATGATGACGCTAGTTATATTGATGGGACTGGAATTTAGGGTCTAGGTTCATACATAATTAGCACTATTGCTATTATTGTGTTGGCACCGTTTGTGAACTATAGTATCTAGGGTTATTTGCAATTAGCATATAGCTAATATTGTGTCTGTACCTTCAGCTGCTAATTTATTCTTATTTGACTAGAATATATCGGATCCTGTATAGGATTGCCTATTGATAACAATTTTTCTTGCGTTTTGGACGTTTAATTCCTCCTGCTGAGTATTTTGTCTTTTTTAAATAATTTTAAACCATTTCAATAAACATTGTGTTTTTATTATTGCTGGGTCTCTTCAGTTCGGCAATATGAGTATATAAGCCTGACATTTTTTGTATTCTACTCACTTATTATGTATAGCACAATACCTTAGTATATAGTGTACTCACTTATTATGTCAGCAAAAAGCAAATAAATTAATGGCAAACTAGGGTACACAAATCACCACATTAACAGACGGAGCTATTTATCTGAAGTATTGCGGTATATATTTCAGTAAAAAAACGGAGATGCTTGCATGAAAAAACATGAATGTATCATAGTATAATGCAAAAAGAAGAAAGATGCAGCACTCACCGGTATAGCTGAAAAACTGTGCGTCTTTATTTCACATGAATACCATCAGCTGCTATGTGGACATGCAGGATGTTAGAGGAATGCTAGGGGAGGGAGGTGCCGGAAAACGGCCATTCCGCGATTACTCGCTTCTACGGGTCCAGGTGAGGGGATTAGCTTAAGGTCAATTCCTTTACAGGACCACAGACCTTACTAATTAACATAGATAATGAGTTTTGAGACAAACATTTAGACCGGGGTCACACTAACCGACGCAAAATACGGTCCGTAGTTTACATGCGTAATACGGATGAATGACCCCTAACTAGTGCTCCGTATGTCATCCGTAAGCAAGGCGTGGTCGCGTATTTTGTGCATGTAAGCATCCGTATGTAATCCGTATGGCATCCGTATGGCGAGATTTTCTCGCAGGCTTGCAAAATGGACATATAATGGAGCCCTATGACAGGGTTTCTAACAGAAACCAAAGAATAGATATAGACACATAGAATACATATATATATATATATATATATATATATATATATTCTATGTGTCTATATCTATTCTTTCGTTTCTTTATTAAACCTGTCAGTGTGAGTTTACTGTATAGTGCACTGAATTGCCGGCTTTGCTAAAAGACACCTGGTGCGTATTTCTCGCAAGTCACATGTGTGGTCCGTTTGTAATGCGTATTTTTAGCGCACCCATAGACTTGCATTGGCGTACTACGGGCGTAGTACGCTGACAATCGCAGCATGCTGCGATTGGCACGGACCGAAGAATACGGCCGAGAAATATACGGCTGATGGGAGCTACCCCATAGAGAATAATTTGCCCATGTGTAATGCGTGCTTTTAACACCTCTCACTCGTCCGTATTCCTCGACAGTGTGACCCCGGCCTTACAAATATATATGTAGCAAAATAATTATACAATATACAGAGTACAAGTTACTAGAAAAGAATAAATCTTTCATATCGATTTACAAGATAATCTATATTTTTACAATATCATACGAAGATTCTAATCTAAATAACTTTATATACAATTTTTTATAAAAATACTGATAGATCGATCCGGTCATTTAGTCCCAAAGGACCTTGTGCATTCGCTTTCAGGATCCATTTTGCTTCTTGTTGCAATAAAGCTTTGCCATGGTTGCCTCTTTGAGGTGGGAAATTGACCTTTTCAATCCCTGAAAAACTCAAAATTTCTGGGTTAGCTTTATGCACATCTTGATTATGCTTGATTAATCGCAGTGAGCCCTTTCCTGAGGTGATAGATCTATAGTGTTCACTAAAACGTACCGTAAGTGGTCTTATAGTTTTTCCAATATAAAAATAACCGCATGGACAGAAAATAATGTAAACCACGAATTTAGTTTGACAAGAAATATAGTTTTGTACCTTATGATCAATAGAGCCAAAATGTATAGAATTCCCTGTCAGGTGAAGATGACAGTATTTGCAGTGACCACATTTATAATTTCCTTTTATTGATAAATCCCGTAGCAAATTTTTTTGAGGGGGACGAAGTCTATGATGTACTAATAAGTCACCTGCATCGATTACAGGGGTCTTAACGCCATCAGCGTTAAGAATAAGTACCCTCTGCCCCTGATATCGGAACTATTTGATAGGCTACGGGGAGCGAATGTGTTTTCCAAACTAGATCTGTGGGGGGCCTATAACCTGATATGCATCCATGAAGGGGACGAATGGAAGACGGCATTTAACACCAGGGATGGCCATTATGAGTACTTGGTCATGCCATTTGGCCTCTGTAATGCTCCAGCCGTCTTCCAAGACTTTGTAAATGATATCTTTCAGGATATGATCTCCTCCTCAGTGGTTATGTGGCGCCCCTGAGGCTTCGGTCGCCACAGAGGTACTGCACCTTCTCCTAAGGTGTGGTGCCCCACCATCCAGGTAGGCTGGGAACTCCTGACCACGCTCCACACCTGCACCCCACACACAGGATAGTTCAGCAGGGACCCATCCATGCTTTATGCTGGAAAGGTCATAGGGTGCCTTTTGTGGTCCCTGGCTTCGTAACACGAGAGGTGCTGGGGAGACGGGTGGAGTTAGATATAAAAGAGTGGGAAGAGTGAAAGTTAGTGGTTAGTTGGTTAGAGGAGAGAGAAGAGAGAAGATGGGTGTCTGAGGGACGTGCTGCAGCAGGTTCCAGTGATCTGGGCTGCTAGCAGGAGAAAGACCAGAGAAAGAGACTGATAAGATTGATAACCTAACCTTCCATAAGAGAGATAGAACAGATCGGAACGAAGGAGAATAGAAGGACGGTGGGAAGCAGGTTGAGAAAGAGAGAGAACCCTTCCACTCCAGAGAGCGCAAAGGCCGGGGCCCGGTCCCCGAGGTTGATTGGATCTTTATGTCCAGCAACAGACACCGGAGGAGTAGTGAGCCGCTAACGCCTTGCTCCCATCATAGACTTGGGACACAACAGCAACTGAAGAGAGAGCCGGGACGCAGAGTGGAGTCCCCGAAGCAGGCTACAGCTGTCTGTCATACAAGTAAAGACTAGGAACACCTAGAGAGAGGCATTCCAGGGTAACTAAGTACTGGAGTGCTTCACACCTAAAGGCGCATTGGAGGAGTCGTTCAGTAAAGTACATGTTGGTGGAGTGTGGAAGGGAGAATCCTATCCTGCCTGGAGGTTGGCTGGAGCTCTGACCTGGAGAACACAGTACGGAGGCAGGCAGTTGTGTGAACTGCAAACAGTGAGTAAAGCTTTGGAACCGCATATTCAGGTGTCCTCCAGTTATTCCCGCACCACTACACCTGGGCACCAGCCTCCATACCATTCTGCGCCTCTCATCATCCATTGCACCTACACTGCCCTGGGACTACAGCTCCACCTGTGGGGAGCTATACCATCTTTGCTGCACCACACCATCAGTCCCAGCAGATCTGTATGCAGCGCTGGCTTACCATCTTACTTGCCAAACACCACGGCTGGTGTCACGAACTATTCATATAAACTTTAACACCATTAACATCACCTCCATTGATATTGGGCGCCCAGGGCCATGGACCGGGTCACTGCTGCTGTGACACATTCCTGCCTTGACACCGGCCCAGTACCGAGTAGCCCGCTGCCCTGGGCGTGCAAGGGCGACCCAGTTATCTATCTGGATGATATTCTCATCTACTCTCCAGATATGGACTCCCACCGAAGAGAGGTTTGCAATGTCTTCCACCACTTATGGGCAAACTCCCTCTATGCCGAGTTGGAGAAGTGCCTGTTCAAGCAGTCCTCGCCTTTTCTGGGCTATGTCATCCCTGCCCAGGGTTTGGCTATGGAACCTGCAAAACTGCAGGCGGTAATGGACTGACAGGAACCCCACTCCCTCAAAGCGGTGCAGCACTTTCTGGGGTTCGTTAATTACTATTGCCAGTTCATTCCCCATTTCTCCACCTTGGTAGCTCACTTGGTTTCCCTCACTAAGAAGGGAGCGAATTCCAAGTTGTGGTCGGAACAGGTCTCCAAGGTCTTCTCCTCCATCAAGTCTCATTTTGCTGGCACTCCCATCCTACATTGTCCCAATGTGGATAAACCCTTCATTTTGAAGGTGGATGCCTCTTCCGTCGGTGCCGGAGGGGTTTTCTTCCAGTAGGACACTCAAGGTCGGAAGCAGCCTTGCTTCTTCTTTTCAAAGACCTTTTCACCGGCGGAGAGGATCTATTCCATCGGGGACAGGGAGTTGCTAGCAATCAAGTTGGCCTTCTCGGAGTGGAGACATCTCCTGGAGGGGGCTCGGTTCTCCTTCCAAGTGTTTGCTGACTACAAAAACTTGGTATACCTGCAGACAGCCCAGCAGCTAAACTCTTGCCAGGCCAGATGGTCCCTGTTCTTCTCCCGGTTCCACTTCACCCTTCACTTTCTCTCTGGTGAGAAGAACGTCCGCGCCGATGCTCTCTCCCGCTCCGTGGTGTCATCGGAGGAGAAGGAGCCTCAGCTAATTGTCCCATCCGAGTGTTAGGAGTGGCGGAAGGCACTAAATAAAAATATAATTAAAGTGCCTTCACCACTTCGGGTCCACCGTGCGGAAGCTGGAAAAACCGCAGCTAAGTGAAGGCAGAGCAATCTGGCGGCAGTGTGCAAAGGGTTAAACTGCACCCAATTGCACTAAGCAAGCTCTGTAACAATCACAGAGGCTGCAAGCAAAACTACACACAGAAACGCTGAGTCTGTTTAAGGTCACAGACTCTCAGCAATGCACTTGCGGTATTTATGGTCACAAGAGTAGCCTTAGAAAGCAGGACTACTCCGTCTAGACCTACTGTAGAGACAAGTGTGCGTGGCGTAGCAACTGCGAATGCCCGGCAGGACTGCAACGCAGTGCGGCGATAATTGCGCCGCTGGCAAAACGCCGCTATCACGCTGGCACAATGCAGACGCTAAGCTGCTGAGACTGATGGAGCAAATGCACGCTGGCGCTAGCGCTGCTACTGGCGGAACTCAACCACTCACACAGACGTAGTATCAGAGGAATGGGGGTTTCAAATGAGTCATTCACCAGTCCAAGCATCCATCAACAAACATACAGCAGCAAGTATGAATATATTAACGCATGGTGGAACAGCCATGCGCGCTTTTTATACCGAACGGGACCTTCCGGAAATCTCCAAGGCTCCAGGAAGAGCCAATGGGATTTGACACAGGACCTGAGCACCTGACTCCCGATCTCCAATGGGAGTTCGTCCCATGAGCATGCTCAGATGAGGGAACAAAGGACTTAGCCTCTGGAGAGAGTTGCCGCAGGGCAATCTTCTCTGCAATCTCCTCTGCAGCAGGAAAAGCGCAGGAGACTGCAGAATGTGAGGATCTAGATTTCAGCAAAGGAGAGGCAGAAATCTGACTCCTCACATTACCCCCTCCTAGGGCCCCCTCCTCCCTGAGCCCTCCGGACCATCAACCTGTGCCCTGTGCTGGCATAGGGCACAAACTCGTCCAAAGGCGAGCTTGGTGTCCTGGTAGGTGAGACGGTAAACCGGGACACCTGGACGGCATAAGTGGAGACAAAGTCACCAGGTTTCAAAAGAGACACCTGGGAAATGGCGGGAGCGGCCGATCCAACAGAGCGTCGCCGTGAGTCGGCGGCCGTCGCCACCCCCGACCTAGGAAGGCTATTCTGAGCACCTGAGGTGCATGCCTGAATAAATCTTTTGATGTCCCGAGCCCTGTGGGGCCACCAATATGCACCGGCCAATAGCTTTGTGGTTTGCATATAGCCCGGAGGGTTGTGCGCATTGGATACGTGTGCCCAGGCGAGAACCTGAGTCCTAAGATTAGGAGGGACAAAGGTCTCAACGACCGGTTCAGATTCCGAGCACTGCGGGGAGCTGGCTTCCTGAGAAGTAGCACACACATGGTAACAACCGCAAAACGACTCTTGGGTCAGACATGTATCAAAACCGGTGCGAGACACTTCCATGGGCTCTGGGGGTAGAACCTCTGGCTCAGGCAGCTCAAAAGGTTCAAAAAATTTGGGAGCCAAGCTAGCTCTCCGCTTGGAGTGAGTGCGCTCCATACCGCGCTCCGAAAAATGGAGGTCAATACGCGAGGAGATAGAAATTAGCTCCTCCAGGCTGGTGGGGATCTCTCTAGTTAAGAGAGCATCCTTGACATGCTCCGCTAGCCCACGCCATAAAACAGGGATAAGGGCCTTGTCGGACCACTCCAGCTCGGACGCCAGTGTCCGAAAACGGACTGCATACTGGCTAACTGAGAGCGACCCCTGAGTCAGTGTGAGTAACTGCAGAGATGTGTCATGCATGACCCGTGGGCTGAGGAAAACCTGCTTGATGGCCATTAACAGGTGCCCTGTGGTCTGTATCTCAGGATCACCGCGCTCCCACAAAGGCGTAGCCCATTCCAGAGCCTTGCCCGACAGTAGGGATATAACAAATGCCACCTTGGCCCGTTCTGTGGGGAATTGCGCAGCCAGCAGCTCCAGGTGGATGGAGCACTGGCTGATGAAACCCCTACAAGAGGCGCCATCCCCGGAAAACTTATCGGGTAACGGGAGGCTGGTAACTGTCGGCGCGGCTGAGGACATGGACATACAGCCTACCGCATCAGTTAGAGCCTGTACAGCAGCATCAGTAGCATGTGCAGCGGCGAGTGCCTTCTCAAGGGTAACTAAGCGGTTCTCAAGCTGCCGTATGCACTGCATGAGCTGCTGCTGATCTGCCATCACTAGCCAGACCCTGGCGCTAGTATAATGTTAGGAGTGGCGGAAGGCACTAAATAAAAATATAATTAAAGTGCCTTCGCCACTCGGGGTCCACCATGCGGAAGCTGGAAAAACCGCAGCTAAGTGAAGGCAGAGCAATCTGGCGGCAGTGTGCAAAGGGTTAAACTGCACCCAATTGCACTACGCAAGCTCTGTTACAATCACAGAGGCTGCAAGCAAAACTAAACACAGAAACGCTGAGTCTGTTTAAGGTCACAGACTCTCAGCGATGCACTCGCGTTATTTATGGTCACAGGAGTAGCCTTAGACAGCAGGACTACTTCGTCTAGACCTACTGTAGAGACAAGTGTGCGTGGCATTGCAACTGCGAACGCCCAGCAGGACTGCAACGCAGTGCGGCGATAATTCCGCCGCTGGCAAAACGCTGCTATCACGCTGGCGCAATGCAGACGCTAAGTTGCTGAGACTGATGGAGCAAATGCGTGCTGGTGCTAGCGCTGCTACTGGCGGAACTCAAACACTCACACAGATGTAGTATCAGAGGAATGAGGGTTTCAAATGAGTCATTCACCAGTCCAAGCATCCATCAACAAACATACAGCAGCAAGTATGAATATACTAGCACATGGCGGAACAGCCATGCGCACTTTTTATACTGAACGGGACCTTCCGGAAATCTCCAAGGCTCCAGGAAGAGTCAATGGGATTCGACAAAGGACCTGAGCACCTGACTCCCGAACTCCAATGGGAGTTCGTCCCATGAGCATACTCAGATGAGGGAACAAAGGACTTAGCCTCTGGAGAGAGTTGCCGCAGGGCAATCTTCTCTGCAATCTCCTCTGCAGCAGGAAAAGCGCAGGAGACTGCAGAATATGAGGATCTAGATCTCAGCAAAGGAGAGGCAGAAATCTGACTCCTAAGGCCTCTTTCACACATCAGGTTTTCGCCGTCAGGCGCGATCCGGCGCTTTTGACAGAAACTTGATCCGGCGAAATGCAATGCCGGATCCGGTTTCCCCCCCATTGACTTGCATTTGCGCCGGATCGCGCCGGATGGCCATGCGTTTCATCCGGTTTTCGCCGGATCCGGCAATGTGTCGCGATCCGGCGTCTGGAAAAAACGGCTACTGTAACGTTTTTTGTCTCCGGCGAAAAAGCCGGACACGCCGGATCCGGCGCGTCCGTCTTTTTCACACAATGAAAGCCTATGAGCGCCGCAATGCGCCTGATCCGGCGAAAGCCAGATCCAGTGGCCGGATCCGGTTTTTTTGGTCTGAGCATGCTCAGTAGCTCTGCCCACAAGACATATATAAAAGCAAGACAGTGGGACCCACAGCCACACCCAACATGCCACCCAAGAAAGCAACCAAGCGCAGCAGGAGAAGGCAGGAGACCACTGCAGCACCATCAGCACCACCACCACCCCAAATGGAGCAGCAAATGGAACATGCTGAGGAGGGGAGGCCAGCAGCAGATGAGAGACGGTAATTATCAAATCCCCCATTCCTCCAAACTAGGGCTATTGAATATCAAGATATTCATTGGCCCTTTGTTTCTCTTTATTCAACAGCCGCCCAATAGATGCAGCAGCAGCAGCAGCAATGGCAGCAGCTGGAACACCACCCACAGGCATGGAGTGTGGCCACCAGGAAGACAGCACATCATCTTCTGGGAGCCCTTCCTCGCATCGTCAGCGTTTGACGGTAAGTTTTTATTTCCAAAATCCATCATCTCTGTAATATATGTCTATTCATTGCCTTTTATTTCAAAACAGGATTCACAAGATGAAGAGGAGCTCCCAGAAGAAGAAGGAAGGGGTGGACAGACACCTGGAGTGGGCTCACAATTGGTAAGTTTTTTGCATCAAACACAGAAACACAACATCACACTACACACAACACATAGAAAACAATGTTCTGCAGACCACACACAGCAAACAAATGCCTACATCCAAAGACATAACATTTTTTGTTTTCTTCTCTAGTCTTCCCAATCTGGTGCTCGGCCAAGAGGTCCTCGCAGTGCCTCCCAGGGTCGTCGGCGACAGCAACGTGGCGGTCACCAGCGTGTAAGTATAAATATTTTTGCTTTGTTTTTTTGCACTTTTTATTTCATTTCTTTTGTGGAGGCTAATTATGTTATTTTTGTCTTTTTCTTTAACAGCCTTCACAGCGTGCTCCCGACTCTGACGGTGAGGATGGAGGACTCGATGTGGATCACCTCATCGATCTCGTCAGAGAAAGGGAGCCGCTCTGGAATATGGCTGACCGCCGCCACGCTGACCTTATCGTTACCCGACGACTCTGGGAGGAAATCTGTTCGCTCCTTGTGGGCCGCTGGGAGGACCTCGATGTTCTGGCCCAGATTAAAGAGCGTAAGTATATACAGTACCGGTTGCTTGATGTAAACCAGTGTTTCCCGAACTCCAGTCCTCGTGGTCCCCACGGATCATGTGTTCAGGATTTCTATTTACTATGGAAATCCTGAAAACATGACCCCTGGGGACCATGAGGACTGGAGTTTGGGAAACACTGATGTTGTATACTAACCACTCCTTTCTCGTTTCAGGGAACAGAATTGTGAATCGGTGGCGGTCTGTGAGGGATCGTTTCAAGAAGGAGTTCAATAAAGAGATGCGGGCCCCGAGTGGATCTGGAGGACGCAGGAGCAAGTACAAGTACGCACAAGCCCTGTCGTTCCTCCGGGAAACAATGGTCACTAGAAGGTAAATATTACACACCACATGTGAAAAAAAATGTTAGATGTAACTTTTTTTTTTCAGCCAGGGACATACCATGTCAGTATTTTAATTGTTTTTTTTTCTCTTTATTCCACAGCACGGTGAGCAGCACTCGGGAGCCTGCACGATTGGACCCTTCTGAGGCGATCCCTGAGGAGACCGGCACCGAGGGACACTTCGACCGCCCCGGTACATCTGCACCTTCCCAGCCTTCCCACACATTCGACCCATCTGTCCCATCCACCAGCACAGGAGCATCGTGGCCGCCTACATTACATGAAGCTGCTGGTGAGGAGATCGCTTTCCCTTTACCCCACCCTTCTGCCCCTGCCACCTCTAGTACACCTGCGGGTACTGGGCGGCAGCGGCAGAGGGGTCAGGAAAAGAGTTATGCGCCAGAGTTCTTGCATCTGAATGCATCTTTCCAGAACTGTCTAAAAGTCTTGTCAGAGCAAATCTCCGCAGGCTTTCAGCAGATCAACTCCAGCATTCTGGAGGTGAAGACACTTCTGCAAACCATGCATTCAGAAGCAAGATCTTCGCCAAACCACACCTTTTTCAGGTCTGTTGTGGAGCGCATGGCAACACTATCTCCTACCCAGCAGATGCATGTAATGCATTCGTGCCACGGTGCTCTACAGCAGGTTACCTCCCAACCTCCACCTCCCACCACTGTAGTTCCTCCACCTGCACCCCCTCCAGCCACTTTCCATCCTCCCCCTCCTATTACATCTGCACCCCCTCCAGCCACTTTCCATCCTCCCCCTCCTATTACATCTGCACCCCCTCCAGCCACTTTCCATCCTCCCCCTCCTATTACATACCAGCAACCTCACCAGTACCAGCAACCTTCCCAGTACCAGAAACCTCCCCAGCACCAGACATCTCCCCACTTCCAGCAACCTGCCCCGTACCAAACTCCTTCCCCGTACCAAACTACTTCCCCGTACCAAACTCCTTCCCCATACAACTTTCCATCAACATCATCTGCTCCTACAGTCCCTGCCCAACCCTCCACTCCACCGCCCACCACCTCTTCTGCCTCCCACATGTCCACCCATTCTGTAGCTTTTTCCACACCATCACCTCTAACTGTTCCTTCCCCACCACGATCCCAGTCCTCTCTCCACACTCCCATTGTCGAAGTGTCCCGCAGCCCCTCCAGCAGTATTTCCACCCCACACTACACCGAGTTATAATGTTTTTTTTGTAATAAAAATGCCCATTTGGTTGGTTTCAAACCTTTATTAAAAAAGTTTTTTTAACTTTAAAAACAGTTTACACAAAAAAAAATATTTTAAATAAAAGTTAAATTATTGTTTACACTGGTTGTCTGTCATTTCTTTCTGCGGCGAAATATGTTTAAAAAAAAGGTTAAATACAGGGTATTTAAAAGGTAAAAAGGTATTCAAAACCAGGTATATAACTGTGGGTAAATTTTAGCTTTTTGCCACAGTTGTGTTCCTGGTTGTGTTTGAAGCAAAGTATTTCACCTGAAAAGTTGTGTTTATTGTTGGTGATTTCCTAACAATGTACACAACTTTTGTTAAAAGGTGAAATACTTTGCATAAAACACAACCAGGTACACACCTGTGGCCTAAAGCTAAAAATAGTAAGACCATGACAAGATAGCCAACTTTGGTTGGCAAAGGTATATACTGTTGGTCCAGAAGGTACACAAGTTTGGTCAGGGCACAAATCTTTCACACTCACAGTGTACTCTGCCTTGAGGTGACATAAAGTATAGTGCAAAATTGTCCCTCATACTGAAACCGTCACAGAACTTCTAGTGGTAATATTTCCAATGACAACATCCATCTTCGCCAGTAACTTGCTCTTCTCTCCAACCTGCACTTTCTCCTCTACAACCTGTCAAAGAAGGGCTGTAGGAACATGCTATATATAGTTTTCCAGTAGCCAATCCCGTTCGGAAGGCCACAAGGGTCAATTTTAAAAACCAGATCCGGCGTAATCCGTCGAAAAACGGATAGAAAAACGGATGAACCGGATGAGACGGATCCGGTTTTGTCTGTCAAGAACAAGACGGATCCGGCAGAAAACCGGATCCGGCACATCAGGTTTACAAAACATTTGCCGGATCCGGCATTCCGGCA
The DNA here is from genome assembly GCF_039654945.1 of Dendrobates tinctorius. Taxonomy (NCBI): domain Eukaryota; kingdom Metazoa; phylum Chordata; class Amphibia; order Anura; family Dendrobatidae; genus Dendrobates; species Dendrobates tinctorius. The sequence continues at coordinate 12,759,695 of NW_027361898.1, read as the reverse complement.
CGACGCCGGATCGCCCCTGACGCCGAAAACCTGATGTGTGAAAGTAGCCTAACACCGAGAGCCTGAGGACCGTGGCTCCGGTCGCCCTCGAGTCGGTGCCTCCGAGCAAGACATTTGTCCCTGCCCATCTGCGACCAGAGGTCCTCTCTTGGGCTCACTCCTCCAGGGTGGATGGACATTTCCGTACAAAGTGGAAATCTGAGCTCCTGGCAAGGACGTGCTGGTGGCCGCATATGGCCCGAGACGTCGGAGACTATATTCGAGCGTGCGTCTCCTGTACCCAGAATATGTCTCCTCAGCAATGATCCACTGGGTTGCTTTACCCCCTGCCTGACCAGTGGAGTCGGACTCCACTGGTCAGACTCCATTCCTCCTTAATTACGGCCACCATCCGCGCATCCCCGTGCCCATGCCAGTGTCGTCCACTGACTCTAGGGTGGCAGACTGGGCAGTGGAGGCACTTGACATTTGGGATCGCACTCAGGATGCCATCCGGGCTTCCAAGGAGAGAATGAGGTCTTCTGCTGATGCACACCGACCTTTGCCCCCAGCGACTTAGTGTGGCTCTCTGATCGTAATATCAGGCTGCGGGTTGAGTCCACTAAATTTGCGCATCACGTCACTCAACTGAAACTGCCCTAACTAAAGTCACTACTAACCACCAAGAGCAAGCGACACTACTCTGTCCTCCTTCTCCTGGACCTGTCTTCTGCCTTCGACACCATGGACCATTTCCTTCTGCTACAGATTCTCTCATCTCTTGGCATCACAGACTTGGCCCTATCCTGGATCTCATCATGCCTGACAGACCGAACATTTAGTGTCTCCCTCTCACACACCACCTCCTCACCTCGCCCCCTATCTGTCAGTGTTCCTCAAGGCTCAGTCCTAGGACCCCTATTCTTCTCCATCTACACCTTCGGCCTGGGACGGCTCATAGAAGCCCATGGTTTGCAGTATCACCTCTACGCCGATGACACGCAGATCTACCTATCTGGTCTGACCTCACCTCCCTACTGACCAAAATACCACAATGTCTGTCTGCCATCTCAGCCTTCTTTTCTGCCCTCTTTCTCAAACTGAACATGGACAAAACAGAATTCATCATCTTTCCCCCATCTCACTCTACCCCTCCACCAGACCTATCAATCAATGGCTGCTCACTTTCCCCAGTCCCGCACGCTTGGTGCATTGGGGGTAAACCTTGACTCTGCCCTCTTTCAAACCACACATCCAAGCCCTTGCCTCCTCCTGCCGCCTCAAACTTAAAAATATTTCCTGGATCCGCACATTCCTCAACCATGAAACCACAAAAACACTAGTGCACACCCTTATCATCTCCCACCTCGACTACTGCAATCTCCTACTCTCTGTCCTCCACTCTAGCACTCTGGCACCACACCAGTTCATCCTACACTCTGCTGCCCGACTAATCCACCTGTCTCCCCGCTATTCCCCAGCCTCCCCCCTATGCCAGGCCCTTCACTGGCTTCCTATTGCCCAGAGGCTCCAGTTCAAAACCCTAACCATGACATACAAAGTCATCCACAACCTGTCTCCTCCATACATCTGTGACATGGTCTCCTGGTACCTACCCACACACAACCTTCGATCCTCTCAAGATCTCCTTTTCTACTCGCCCCTTATCTCTACTTCCCACAACTGCATACAAGACTTCTCCCGTGCTTCCCCATACTCTGGAACTCTCTACCCCAACACATCAGACTCTCACCAACAATGGAAATCTTCAAGAAGAACTTGAAGACCCACCTTTTCTGACAAGCCTACAGCCTGCCATGATCCTCAGTCTACTAAACCACCGCACAATCAGCTCTACCCTCACCTAGTGTATCCTCACCCATCCCTGTAGACTGTGAGCCCTCGCTGGTAGGGTCCTCTCTCCTTCTGTACTTGCGTGTCCCTTGTCTTTCACATGTTTTTTGTACCTGTCTATATTTCCCCTTTTTCACTTGTAAAGCGCCATGGTATAAATGGCGCTATATAAATGTATAATAATGATAATAATAATAGATCTCTTTAAAGTCCTCGGACAGGTCAATCCGATCATCTACCACCTGGCCCTTCCTCCACTCCTGGGTATCACCGAAACCTTCCACGTGTCCCTCCTTAAACCCTTCCACACGTCCTGGTTTTCCGAGTCATCTGCCTGGACATTGGGGTTGTCCTCGGATGAGATTGAGGTGAATGCCATTGTGGGATGCAGGGTGGTGCGTGGCAAAAAGTACTATCTGGTGGACTGGAAGGGTCATGGTCCAGAGGATAGGACTTGTGAACCTGTGGAGAACATCCACGCTCCTCTACTCATCATGACCTTTGAGCGTAACAAGGCTCAGGGTGGAGGGGGCCAAGGAGGGTGGGTAATGTTAGGTGTCGGGTTTCTCCCTTTGCACAAGAGGAATCCCGAGCCTTGACTTCTGTGGTCTCCCATTCTTCCCCAACCGCATAGGAGGCTGCTCAGCAGAGGCATCGATCCTGGTGTCTTGTCCAAGCCAGTGCTGTCAGTTTGGTTGCTGCTGCCACCTCTGGTCCAGCTATAGCAATCCACAATAGCCAGCATTAGAGTTGAGCGATACCGTCCGATACTTCAAAGTATCGTATCGGATGGTATCGGCCGATCTTTAAAAAAAGTATCGGTATCGCCGATTCCGATACCGGAAGTCCCATTCAAGTCTATGGGACTTCCGGTATCGGAATAAGAAAAACCCTTTCCTGCCCTTGTACAGCCTCTCTGGGGTCTGTACGGGCCTTTCGGGGGGCTGTGCCGGCCTGCCAGGGGGTCTGTGCAGGCTCCGGTGGTCTGTGCCGGCCTGCCGGTGGTCTGTGCAGGCTCCGGGGGGCTGTGCCGGCCTGCCGGGGGGCTGTGCCGGCCTGCCGGGGGGCTGTGCAGGCTCCGGGGGGCTGTGCCGGCCTGCCGGGGGGCTGTGCAGGCTCCGGGGGTCTGTGCAGGCATCGTCCGATGGGACTACAAGTCCCATCGGGCGATGCCTGCTACCATGACAGTGATTGACACATTAGCCAATGATGGGACAGTAGTAGTCCCATCATCCGGCTAATGTGTTAAATGTTAAAAAAAAAAAAAAAAAAAATACTACATACATACTACATGCATGCTACATACATACTACATGCTACATACATACTACATATATACTACATACATGCTACATACATACTGCATGCTACATACATACTACATACATACTACATGCATGCTACATACATACTACATATATACTACATGCATGCTACATACATACTACATGCTACATACATACTACATATATACTACATACATACTACATACATGCTACATACATACTGCATGCTACATACATACTACATACATACTACATACATACTACATGCATGCTACATACATACTACATGCATGCTACATACATACTACATGCATGCTACATGCATGCTACATACATACTACATGCTACATACATACCACATACATACTACATACATACTACATGCTACATATATACTACATGCATGCTACATACATACTACATGCTACATACATACTACATACATACTACATACATACTACATGCTATATACATACTACATATATACTACATGCATGCTACATACATACTACATGCTACATACATACCACATACATACTACATACATACTACATACATACTACATGCTACATACATACTACATATATACTACATACATGCTACATACATACTACATGCTACATACATACCACATACATACTACATACATGCTACATATATACTACATGCATGCTACATACATACTACATATATACTACATGCATGCTACATACATACTACATGCTACATGCATGCTACATACATACTACATACATACTACATGCTACATACATACCACATATATACTACATACATACAATACATTCATACAATACATACATAGACATACAGTACATATAACATAGAGTAACATACTTACCAATACTTGTCACATTGTTCCCCGAAGCCATTGTCTTTTCCGGAATAAATATTAACATAACAAACCACAAAAATACTCACCCACGATCCGAAGCAGTCCACGAGTGTGTCCCACGACGATCTTGGGTAGAGAACTGCAGCATCAGCTGTTGCTGCCGTTCTCTACGGGCTGCAGGAATCCAATGACGGAAGGTAGGTATCCTTCCGCACTGTATTCCTCCGCCACTTAAAAAAAAAAAAAGTCCCTAGTCTCACTTTATGCCATTGCTGTGTGGGAAATTCCCACGCAGCAATGGCATAAAGTGAGACTAGGGACTTTTTTTTTTTTAAGTGGCGGAGGAATACAGTGCGGAAGGATACCTACCTTCCGTCATTGGATTCCTGCAGCCCGTAGAGAACGGCAGCAACAGCTGATGCTGCAGTTCTCTACCCAAGATCGTCGTGGGACACACTCGTGGACTGCTTCGGATCGTGGGTGAGTATTTTTGTGGTTTGTTATGTTAATATTTATTCCGGAAAAGACAATGGCTTCGGGGAACAATGTGACAAGTATTGGTAAGTATGTTACTCTATGTTATATGTACTGTATGTCTATGTATGTATTGTATGAATGTATTGTATGTATGTAGTATATATGTGGTATGTATGTAGCATGTAGTATGTATGTAGTATGTATGTAGCATGCATGTAGCATGTAGTATGTATGTAGCATGCATGTAGTATATATGTAGTATGTATGTAGCATGTAGTATGTATGTAGTATGTATGTAGTATGTATGTGGTATGTATGTAGCATGTAGTATGTATGTAGCATGCATGTAGTATATATGTAGTATGTAGTATGTATGTAGTATGTATGTGGTATGTATGTAGCATGTAGTATGTATGTAGCATGCATGTAGCATGCATGTAGTATGTATGTAGCATGCATGTAGTATGTATGTAGCATGCATGTAGTATGTATGTAGTATGTATGTAGTATGTATGTAGCATGCAGTATGTATGTAGCATGTATGTAGTATGTATGTAGTATATATGTAGTATGTATGTAGCATGTAGTATGTATGTAGCATGCATGTAGTATATATGTAGTATGTATGTAGCATGCATGTAGTATGTATGTAGTATGTATGTAGTATGTATGTAGCATGCAGTATGTATGTAGCATGTATGTAGTATATATGTAGTATGTATGTAGCATGCATGTAGTATGTATGTAGCATGTAGTATGTATGTAGCATGCATGTAGTATGTATGTAGCATGTATGTAGTATGTATGTAGTATATATGTAGTATGTATGTAGCATGTAGTATGTATGTAGCATGCATGTAGTATGTATGTAGTATTTTTTTTTTTTTTTTTTTTTTTTTTAACATTTAACACATTAGACGGATGATGGGACTACTACTGTCCCATCATTGGCTATTGTGTCAATCACTGTCATGGTAGCAGGCATCGCCCGATGGGACTTGTAGTCCCATCGGACGATGCTTGCACAGACCCCCGGACATCAGCACAGCCCCCCGGCAGGCCGGTACAGACCCCCACAGGGTGCACAGACCACCGGCAGGCCGGCACAGCCCCCCGGCAGGCCGGTACAGACCCCGGGCAGTCCACACAGCCCCCCGGCAGGCCGGCACAGCCCCCCGGCAGGCCGGCAGAGACCCCCGGAAGGCCCGAAATGACGGCGCATCATGATGCGCACACACCGCGCATCATGATGACGTCAGGCCGTCAATCAACTGAACTTCCGATTCCGATGCCGAATTCCGATATTGAAAAAATATCGGAAGTCGGTATCGGAATTCCGATACAGCAAGTATCGGCCGATACCCGATACTTGCGGTATCGGAATGCTCAACACTAGCCAGCATATATACATGTAGCTGCACACTCCGGTCCGAGTACCAGCAGCAGTGCCAGGTTTTCATGCGAGAAACTCGCATGAGAATTGTGTGAGTCTCTCGCAAGTGAGTATGAGCCCTTAAACATAAAAATGATCAATGTAAATCAACATTAATATTCCATAGGGTTTGGGATTTGAAATGATACTCCGAAGAAAAGTAGAAAAAGTTGAAAGAGGGACAAAGGCTGCGGCACGCGCAAATTTTAGGCCACGCCCAGCCACACCCATTTCACAACTGGTCACACCCATGTCCACGCCTAATTGCACCCATTTAGCATGGCTGATCACACTGACTGGTACTGAGGGCACAGTGGCTGGATTATGGGCACACTGACTGGCACTAAGGAAGAGAGAAAACAGAGAGAGAGAGAGAGAAAAAAGAAAAAAGAGAGAGAAAGAAAGAACAGAGAGAAAGAAGAAAGAACAGAGAAAGAAAGAAAGAAAGAAAGAAAGCGGGGAAAGAAAGAAAGAAAGAACAGAGAGAGACAGAGAAAGAACAGAGAGAGAAAGAAAGAAGTAAAGAAAAGAAAGAAAGAACAGAGAGAAAGAGGAAAGAAAGAAAGAAAGAAAGAAAGAAAGAAAGAAAGAGGGGAAGAAAGAACAGAGAGAGAGAAAGAAAAAGAAAGATTAGAGAGAGAAAGAAAGAACAGAGAGAGAAAGAAAATGAGGTAACGACAGAACAGAGAATGAGAAAGAAAGAAAGAAAGAACAGAGAAAGAAAGAAAAAGAGAGAAAGAAATAAAGAAAGATTCTATAAAGATACTATAGCAGCCCGGCTCCCATTGTAGTGCCCACCTGAGCCTCCCGATGCAGGATATATCATGATCCGCTCACATGGCCGGCATCCCTGATTCCAAGGTGATCCTGCTGTCTGCGCTGTCGGAGGAGGACACGGTGATGGATCTGAAACATTCCTGGTTCCGTCACAATCTCTTCAAGAAATTATCTCATTTCCAGACAGCTTCAAGCACATCAATTCAGGTGGAACATCATTTGTGTGTTTTAAAATGCTCCTCGGGGCTCCGCAGTGTACTCCTGTGTCTGTGGGAAAAGCCTGCTTTGTATGCTTCGCACACACTTGGCTTTGCTCTGTACATCCCGTACACACACGGCTCCTCTCCGTATACCCCATACACACGCGGCTCCGCTCCGTACACCAAGTACACGCGCGGCTCCGCTCCGTACACCTCGTACGCACGGCTCAGCTCCGTACACCTCGTACACGTGGCTCTGTTCCGTACACCTCATACACACATGGCTCCTCTCCATACACTTCGTACACACACGGCTCCGCTCCGTACACCTCGCACACACACGGCTCCGCTCCATACACCTCCTACTCATGCAGCTCCGCTCCGTACACGCGCGGCTCCGCTCTGTACACCTCATACACACGGCTCCGCTCCGTACACCTCGTACACGCGGCTCTGTTCCGTACACCTCATACACACACGGCTCCTCTCCATACACCTCGCGCACACACACGGCTCCGTTCCGTACACCTCGTACACACACGGCTCCGCTCCGTACACCTCGTACACACACGGCTCCGCTCCGTACACCTCGTACACACACGGCTCCGCACCGTACACCTCGTACACACACAGCTCCGCTCCGTGCACCTCGTACACACACGGCTCCGCTCCGTACACCTCGTACACACAAGGCTCCGCTCCGTACACCTCGTACACACACAGCTCTGCTACATCTACCCTGTAAACCCCTCTTGACCCCACACATACTTACCTCATCCAGCACCATGACAACAGCACAGCAGAGTCTTGCAGACACCAAGAGGCAAGGCTGAGTGCACAGGACCTGTGATGAGGTCACAGGAGGGGCGGAGTCAGGGGTCACATGATCAGGGGTCTGGACACAGGCTCCTGATCATGTGACCCCTGACTCTTCCCCTCCTGTAACCTCATCACAGGTCCTGTGAACAGAGAAAAGAGCAGGCAAGCGACGCTGTGAGTGGCTGCGGGTGGGCGTGGCGGCTTATTTCCCTGCAGTGCAGGACGGTTGGAAACTATAACCGCCGTGCCCGCAGAGGGCCAGCAGCAGGAGCATCAGCCAGGCCAGTGGCCACATCAGCTGGCAAGTGGCCAGATGATCGGGAAAATGCCCGGTTGGTTATATTACCAATCTGGGCCTGTCTGCTAGCTCAACACTAGAAATGTCTCCATCCCCTTGCTGTAGAGGAACTCCCCTCTCCCATAAGCCAGAGAACAGTCTAGAGTCGCGGCCTATAACCACTGGACAGGACAAATTCTGGACTTTCACGGCATCCTGTCCCTCGATATCCCGGCCTGTCTCAAAGACTACCGGGGCAACTGGACACTCCTTAGTGCCCCCGTGTTTGCAATTGACCCCCATCTTTCTGCCGGGTACCTCAGATGCAATCCTCACTAGAGTCACCGGGCTCCCAGGGTCAACCAGACCAACTATATCTTCATTATCTATCTGGAGACCACACCCCCGTAGCATCGTGCCAGCTGGGTAGTTCACCAGGCAGATAGGACAGACATAGGACATTTGCTCCTGGCACCAGTTCTTCTGCACCACCACCCCTTTTGCATTAGGAAGCTCCTCCACATTCCCCAGGACTCCACCCCCTTTTGGGTGACTATCCCCTTTTGGGACTCCACCCCTTTTGGAGTTACCACCCCCATTTGGGTCACCACCCCCTTTCGGGATTTCCCCATGTCCCTTCTACAGGTCTCCTTAGACCACGGTTCACACAACAGTTTGTCTCTCACACGGTTTTCAAGACCATCCGCCTTCCTGGCTCAGCGTTGCCAGCACTGCAACATGTGCTTTTGGAAACCGTTGCCCTTAGCAACCGAATTTTGCAGACCTTGTCCTTTGCCCCTAGCAACAAGGCTACAACAGTGCCCTCCGCACTGTAAGGTAGTGCTTGTCATTCAGGTAGGGGATACTCGCTAGGCAACTGATAAATCAGGTCCGGCACAGGTTTCTCAACATAACTCAGTCCATTCGGTTTATTATGCAGCATAAACCATCAATAGCAACATAAAGTTCATATTAAAACAGCATAACGTCCATGACAGAGGTCTGCTCTGTTATCCCTGTGGACACACAGGCTTTGCTATGTCTGGTACGCAGGCTCTCTAGCCTCGCAGTTATTTCCCGTGTCTGGGTTACCTCATAGCTGCTTCTCAGTCCTGATGTTCATTCCCTCTCCTGGGAATTCTCAGACACATGCAGCCATGACACGTACACTCAGGAAGGCAGACACATCTTCCTCCAGTTGGTCTGACGAGGCCTCTCCACATGGACCAACCGGGTCCAAGCATTCACTCATGTGACCTACCCTGGTCACCTTATATGGTCTGTAGCCATGCCCACCGGATCACATGGCTGTGACCTCATCACAGGTCCTACAACCAATCATACACATACGCTTTACTATGGGTCTTTTAGACCCACGCCCCTGTGTGGATTTGTAGGTGATTTTTCCCACCCGTCTCACAAACCACCTAAAGGCTTCCCTAACACATTGGCACAGAACATCAGCAGTAGCTCTGCTAATCAACACATAACCAAGCCTTCATCCCAAGGCCACCCACCTTGGAATACACAACAGTCATTTAGGACCCTACTCCTGCTACCACCCTGGATACGCCTGTACACCCGTCCTGGGACACCCAGACAGCTCCCCCTAGCGGACACAGTGGTCTCTACACCTATATATATATATATATATATATAGATATATACACAAGCAAAATGCTATTATGTATTGCTACACATGTGAAAATTTGAGATTCTCTGCACACACTTTATGGGATGGAATGATGTGGCCTAATCTGCCAATAGTGATCTCTGCTAGATGTGTCACAATATTAGAGAAACACCTCTGTATGTGACCAGGTATCAAGAGGATTAGATTATTTTTGTATTGCAGTCATAACTTTAAAGGAAACTTGACAGCCATTTTATACTATCTCAATCATGGGCATCGTTAATGACTCCAATATTGTATGCTGATACCCCATATGTGGAGGTAAACCACTGTTTTGGTGCATGGCAAAGCTCAGAAGGGAAAGAGCGCCGTTTTACTTTTTCAAAGCAAAACTGACTGGAATTAAGATAGGACACCATGTCAAGTTTGGAAAGCCACTGATGTGCCTAAACAGTGGAAGCCCCCCACAAGTGACACCATTTTGGAAACTAGACCCCCTAAGAAACTTAAATAGATGTCTGATGAGCACTTTGAACCCCCCACGTGCTTCACAGAAGTATATAACATAGAGCCACCATAAAAATAGAAAATCATACTTTTTCCACAAAAACTATCTTCTCCCCCCAATTTTATAATTTCCCAAGGGTAACAGAAGAAATTGGACCCCAAAAGTTATTATGCAAATTGTCCTGAGTAAGCTGGTATCCCATATGTGGGAGTAAACCACTGTTTGGGCGCATTAAAAACACACATGTGACATGCACACATGTGAACACGTCGGGGTTACCTTGACGTGGTGGAGCACATTTGTGTACATTTTTTTGCACAAAAAAACATATTGACTAAATGCCCTGTATTTGTTATCCAGCACTTGCTGATTACTGCCATTTTTTATTGCAGAGTATTTTTGCTAATCTGTCATTCTGCGTTTTCTTGTTGTATCTCAGTTAGTGGGTGGTGTGAGCATTGTCTGATCGACGTGTTCACATGTGTGCATGTCACATGTGTGTTTTTAATCCGTTTTTTTCCTTGCTTAGCATGGTTTGGGAGACCCCACCGCTCTCTTGTGTGATGTGCACATAAGAGCTGTCTCAGACCACAAGCCCATACTAAGGAGCGGCCTGTCTGAATCCTGTTCATATTAGACACTGTTCAGATGTTCAGGTTTTTAATACATTAGATAGGGACTGCTTCGATAGGGGTTACCTTGACGTGGTGGAGCAGCTTGGTGTACATTTTTTTGCACAAAAAAAAGTATCGACTAAATACCCTGTATATCTTATGCAGCACTTGCTGATTACTGCCATTTTTTATTGCAGAGTATTTTTTGCAAATCTCTCATTCTGTGTTTTCTTGTTGTATCTCTGTTTGGGCGCATGGCAGAGCTCAGAATGAAAGGTGTGCCAGATTTTACTGTTATGGTTTGCAGGTGACATGACCCACTGGAAGAACCCATGAAGTGCCAAAACAGCAGAACCTCCCAAAAATGACCCCATTTTGCGAGCTACACCCCTCAGTGAATTCATCTAGGGGTGCAGTGATCATATTGACATTGAGTGTGTCACAGAATTTTATACCATTGGGCAGTGAGGACAAAATAACTACATCTTTACCACCAAAATTTTGTTTTAGCCAAAGATTTTGCATTTTCACACAAGAAGTGGATAAAAATGGCAACATAATTTGTCCCACAATTTCAATTGAACGTGGCAATACCCCATATGTGGCTGTACAGTGCTACTTAGCCATGTGGAGAGACTTGGGAGGAACTGAGACTTATTTGCCTATTCAAGTGAATGGGTCTGTGCACATGTCAGTGTGTTTCCACAGACAATGTGTCCGTGGGCAAAACATGCTGACATGTCTGTACTTTAATGTCAGCATGGGCCATAAAACATCCCGCACATATGCATACACATAACGCACATTGATGTTATCCATGTGACACACATCAGCGCTGGGGAAGAAGCGTTATAGTAAGTGCTGTTCCCCTGCACCAGGTACTGAACACAGCTCTCATCATTCTGCCCTGCTCTGCCGGTGAATGGTGCGAGCAGGGGAGATTGATGAGAGTTACATTTATGTAATAAAAGAGACAGCAGGCTACGGCTGATGGGATCATTACTCTCATCATCCTACCCCTGCAGCTGCTAATAACATTCACAGCAGGAGCAGTGGATGGAAGTATTCATCTACCACTGCTGCATTGTAAATAAATACAGTAATTTAAAAAAATGGTGTGGGTTCCCTCCTATTTTTGATAACCAGCCAGACAAAACTCACAGCTGAGGGCCACAACCCTCAGCGGTCAGTTTCAGCAAGGCTGGTTATGAAGAATAGAGGGGTCCCCACGCTGTTTTTTTTAATTATTTAAAAAAGTAATTTAAAAAAATGGCCTTGCTAAAGCTCTCAGCTGGGGGATGGTATTCTCAAGCTGGTAAGGGGCCATGGATATTAACCCCCACAGCCTAAAAATAGCTGCTCACAGCTGCACAGAAAAGGCATATCTATTAGATGCAGCATTTTTGGCGCTTTGCCCTGCTCTTCCCACTGTTTTAAAGTATTCTCATAGGGGCAATTTATGCGACCAATTCACAGCAGAACCCTTACAATTATCATAAAATCCAAACACTTTATTAATCAAAATAATTAAAAAACACACTTAAATGCTAGTACTAGAGTTGAGCGAAACGAGTCGAAAAATTTCAAAAGTCGCCGACTTTTGGCAAAGTCGGGTTTCATGAAACGAAACCCGACCCTAGGATGAGGTCGGCCACGAGGTCGGCGACTTACGCGCCAAAGTCGCGTTTCAAAAGTTTGTTTTGCGCTCTTTTTCAGCCAATCAGGATCCACGGACACTGTGGGCAACGTGATGACATAGGCAGGGGTCACCACCATCTTTCAGAAGGGCATGCAAGTGATTGGCTTGCTTTGGTGGGCGTCACAGGGGGTATAAAAGGGCGTGCACGCCGACCGCCATCTTACTTCTGCCGATCTCAGTATAGGGAGAGGTTGCTGCTGATTCTGTACGGAGAGCGTTAGGCAGGGAAGAAGACAAAAAAACTGCTTCTGCTGCTAGCGATTTGGCCTGCACAACACACCAGTCACTGTGTGTGCAGTGCAAGGGGAGGCTATATAGTGGTGTATCAGTGGTGTTGGTTGTTGGGCTGCCTTCTAAGGCTTCCTGACATTCCTGCATTGCTGTTTACCCACTGCTCCGCAAACTGCTTTTTTAAAAGCAATCCCAATTTTTTTTTTTTGTCCTGCTGAGAAGAAAAAAAAACTGCTTCTGCTGCTAGCAATTTGGCCTGCACAACACACCAGTCACTGTGTGTGCAGTGCAAGGGGAGCCTATATTGTGGTGTATCAGTGGTGTTGGTTGTTGGGCTGCCTTTTAAGGCTTCCTGACAGGCTGGCATTGCTGTTTACCCACTGCTCTGCAAACTGCTTTTTTAAAAGCAATCCAATCTCCCTTATCCTCTAGTCACTTTTGTCACAGCTGTGCCATCGAGCCTGTGACATAGCGCTCAGATATCAGTGGGCCTCACACAATCCAAAAGTGTCCAGTGTCCAAAAGTGTGTGCAGAGATTCAAAATCTCCCTTATCCTCTAGTCACTTTGGTCACAGCTGTGCCATCGAGCCTGTCACATAGCGCTCAAATATTCATTGGGCCTCACACAATCCAAAAGTGTCCAGTGTCCAAAAGTGTGTGCAGAGATTCAAAATCTCCCTTATCCTCTAGTCACTTTGGTCACAGCTGTGCCATCGAGCCTGTCACATAGCGCTCAGATATTCATTGGGCCTCACACAATCCAAAAGTGTCCAGTGTCCAAAAGTGTGTGCAGAGATTCAAAATCTCCCTTATCCTCTAGTCACTTTGGTCACAGCTGTGCCATCGAGCCTGTCACATAGCGCTCAGATATTCATTGGGCCTCACACAATCCAAAAGTGTCCAGTGTCCAAAAGTGTGTGCAGAGATTCAAAATCTCCCTTATCCTCTAGTCACTTTGGTCACAGCTGTGCCATCGAGCCTGTCACATAGTGCTCAGATATTCATTGGGCCTCACACAATCCAAAAGTGTCCAGTGTCCAAAAGTGTGTGCAGAGATTCAAAATCTCACTTATCCTCTAGTCACTTTGGTCACAGCTGTGCCATCGAGCCTGTCACATAGCGCTCAGATATCAGTGGGCCTCACACAATCCAAAAGTGTCCAGTGTCCACAAGTGTCTGCAGAAATTCAAAATCTCCCCTGTCCTATAGACACCTTGTAGCTTGTTTTACATTACTATATAGTTTGTTGGATTTTGTCTACATTTCTACCAAAAATGAGGAAGGCTGGTGGAAGAGGCCGTGGAATTGGGCGGGGGTTGGCAGCTGGTAATGATGGTGTTGGTGGTGGATCTGATGGTAGTGGCAAGAGCAAAATAGGACCGAATGCAGGAGGTGTTGAGCCTGCGTCATCGTCTGGCTACATAAGGCCTCAAACGCTTAGTTTTCTAGGAGTTGGCAAACCGCTTTTAAAGCCAGAGCATCAGGAAAAAGTTTTGTCTTACATTGCTGACTCAGCCTCCAGCTCTATCGCCTCCTCTTCTTCAGTTGTAAAAAGTAAAAGCACTGAGTCGTCATTGGAGGCTCATGTTCATGAACCACACCTTTCCTTGTGTCCTTCACCCCAACCAAGATTGAAGGATGACGCAGGCCATACTACTGATTACTCCATGGAGCTGTTTTCACATACCATGCCTGGATTATCAAGTGAAATGGTGAATTACCCAGGCCAAGATGAATCTGACATGGAGTGCACTGATGCACAGCCGCTGATGGATGATTCTGCTGGTACATTCACTCAGAGCACTACATTGTCCTCGCAGTGTACAGAGCCAGATTCTGACCCTGATGAGACTCAGGTGCCCCTTCCCACACACTATACCACCATACACGGTGACACAGAGGAAGGTGCACATGACATAGAAGAGGAGGTGATGGATGACCCAGTTGTTGACCCAGATTGGCATCCATTGGGGGAAGAGGGTGCTGCTTCCAACAGCTCAGATGAGGAGCATGCACAGCAGACATCGACATCGCAACAGCTGCTATCTGGCAGGCCCGGAGCACTCCAAAGACAGGTTCCAAACATCAAAAGAGTTGCTGGACAGCTTGTCCAGAGGGTCAAAAGATCACAGTGTGCTAGGCCGCAAAATGTCTGCCAAAGTAGGAAGAGTGCAGTGTGGCACTTTTTTGAACAAAATCCTCATGATCAGGCCAAGGTTATCTGTAAGAAGTGCGCAAAGACCTTTAACCGAGGGAAAAATCTGAAAAATTTGAATACCAGTTGCATGCTTAGACATTTAACCAGCATGCACTTGCAAGCGTGGACACAACACCAAACCTCAAGTGCCACATGTGCAACTGATCACAACGAAGGTAGTCAGCAACGCTACATTGTTTCCCCCACTGTAAGCCCGCCGGTTAGCACAGCAGCAAATGTTGAGGTGTCGTTGCAAGGCCACAGCAGTCAGGGAATCCCACTGTTATATCAACGAAAGACTGATTCTAGGCCATCAGAAAGAACACCAACTCCATCACCATCATCAACCCTCTCTCAGTCCGCCCTGTCCACCGCTACTTCCACCATATGCAGCTCTCAAGTCCAGCTCACCCTCCCAGACACTATGAGTAGGTCAAGAAAGTACTCAGTCTCTCATCCGCGTACACTGGGTTTGAACGCCCACATTGCCAAACTAATCTCGTTTGAGATGATGCCCTTTCGGTTGGTGGAAAGCACAGCTTTCCGCGAACTCATGGCCTATGCAGTACCACGCTATGACCTACCCAGTTGCCACTTCTTCTCTCGCAAAGCCATCCCAGCCCTCCACCATCATGTGAAAGACGGCATTGTCCATGCACTCAAGCAGTCAGTGAGCGGAAAGGTGCACCTCACAACTGATGCATGGTCCAGTCGGCATGGCCAGGGCCGTTACGTGTCCATCACTGCGCACTGGGTTAATGTGGCGGATGCAGGGTCCACAGGGGACAGCGGTGGTGGGACAGTGCTGCCTAGCCCACGGTATAGGAAACAGTTGGCTGTAGGCGTTTGACCCTCCTCCTCCTCCTCCAGAAGCGAAAGCTCGTCCACAGAGCGCAGTCGTACGAGCACTCCATCTGCAGCTGCCACTGTTGCAAACGATGTGTCCCCCTATCGAGCAGCTAGTGGAAAGCGTCAGCAGGCTGTGTTGCAGATGATGTGTTTGGGCAACAGACACACCGCCGAGGTGCTGGCCGAGTACTTGAAGCGACAAACTGAGTCATGGCTGGGCAGTGTACATCTTGAGGCAGGCAAGGTAGTTAGTGATAACGGCCGTAATTTTGTGGCAGCCATAGCCCTTTCAAAACTCAGCCATATACCTTGCTTGGCTCACACCTTGAACCTGGTGGTGCAGTGCTTCCTCAAAAATTATCCGGAGTTAACAGCCCTGCTCCAGAAGGTGCGAAGACTGTGCGCGCACATCCGCCGGTCGCCTGTACACTCCGTTCGTATGCAGAAGCTGCAGCGATTGCTCCACCTTCCCAACCACCGCCTCATTATCAACATTGCAACAAGGTGGAACTCCACCCTGCACATGGTGGAGCAGCTGTGCGAGCAGAGGCAGGCCATAATGCATTTGTGGGAGGATACACGGCCAGGCACTTTGAGAGCAGACATGGAGTTGACAGGTGTGCAGTGGTCGAAGCTGAAAGACCTCTGTAAAGTCCTTCAGTGTTTTGAGGAATGCACACGGCTGGTAAGCGCAGACGACGCCATCCTAAGCATGAGCATCCCACTTATGCGTCTGCTCATGCAAACTTTGACGCACCTTAAGGAGCAGGCGTCTGCAGTCAATGTTGATGAGGAGGAAGAGGAGGAGGGAATCCTTGATGACATTCAGCCATTGTCTGCTCAGGGACCTCTCCTGGACGAGGTGGAGGAAGAAGAGGAGGAGGAGGAGGATGATGGGGATGATTACTTAGGGGAGGAGGATGCATCTCGTGGGGCAAGTGAAAATGTTGGCGTGGCAAGGTCTGGTACAGGGTTTGTGCGTGACTGGAGGGATGTGGATTTGCCAGAAAGTGCTCCTCCAACCAGCACTCGCAGTGCATCATTGACACCGGGAACATTGGCCCACATGTCAGATTATGCCTTGCAGATCCTAAAAAGGGACCCACGCATTGCCAAAATGATGAACGATGACGACTAGTGGTTGGCCAGCATCCTGCATCCACGCTATAAAGGCAAATTACAAAACATCATGCCACAGGAGAACCTTGACCTAATATTGGCTAATAAACAAGCAACTCTGGTAAATCGGTTGCTTGAGGCATTCCCAGCACACAGCAGCGGTGATGGTTCTCACACGAGCCGTACGGGCCGGGGGAAGCTTGGCAGAGGTGTTCGTGGTGCACACAGCAGAAGTGGCGTTGGAGACAGGGGTTTCATGACAATGTTGTGGACTGATTTTTCAAGTACCGCTCACACAACTGGTAATACTGCATCGATGGAAAGTGACAGGAGACAGCAGTTGTCAACTATGGTTACAAACTACTTTTCCTCCCATATCGATGTTCTCCCACACACGTCATTCCCCTTTGACTATTGGGCCGCTAAACTGGACACCTGGCCTGAATTGGCACAATATGCCTTACAGGAGCTCGCTTGCCCAGCTGCAAGTGTGCTATCGGAAAGAGTCTTCAATGCAGCTGGATCAATCCTGACAGAAAAAAGGACCCATCTGTCAACCAAAAATGTGGATGATCTAACCTTCATTAAAATGAACCATGCATGGGTTTCCAAGGATTTTGTCCCACCTTCCTCTGATGACACATAGGGTGACAGAAAAATGGCTTGCTTTGGTCCACCTCTTCCTGGGACTTGATCTATTTCACCTTGTGCATCAGCTGAATGTCCAACATCAACATATGCCACTTTCTACAACGCCCTAACTGTGCTGCCTCCCCCCACCATGGCCGGGGTCACCACCGAGCGCACGACACCATGCGAGTGCCGTTGCCCTGGACAGGTGGGTAGGCCGACTCTTGGGCGCGGGCACTGGTACAGGGTCCTTCATAGTGCAATCAAGTGTCTCTGACGGTGGTGGTGCACACCCGCCGTCAGACACACCGCCGTACTATGAGGGGCCCAGTGCCAGTACCGACGCCCACGAGTGGGCCCCCCTTGCTTGGGCAGGGCCCCAGCATTTGCAATCTTTACCTCTCCCTGCTCCTGCGCTGTGTAGTCTGGGCCGTCAAATCCATAGTGTGCCTGACACCGTCTGAGCCTGCCTCCTGATGTATAGACATATATTTTGAATGTGTACGCTATCCATACATGTTATCCGGAGAAACGGTACCCTTTCTAACCTTTGTGCAATCACGTGCAATCCATACTGGGCCTAACACCGTCTGAGCCGGCCTCCTGAGACATATATTTTGAATATGTACGCTATCCATACATGTTATCTGGGGATACGGTACCCTTTCTAACCTTTGTGCAATCACGTGCAATCCATACTGGGCCTAACACCGTCTGAGCCTGCCTCCTGAGACATATATTTTGAATGTGTACGCTATCCATACATGTTATCCGGGGAAACGGTACCCTTTCTAACCTTTGTGCAATCACGTGCAATCCAAACTGGGCCTAACACCATCTGAGCCTGCCTCCTGAGACATATATTTTGAATGTGTACGCTATCCATACATGTTATCCGGGGATACGGTACCCTTTCTAACCTTTGTGCAATCACGTGCAATCCATACTGGGCCTAACACCGTCTGAGCCTGCCTCCTGAGACATATATTTTGAATGTGTACGCTATCCATACATGTTATCCGGGGATACGGTACCCTTTCTAACCTTTGTGCAATCACGTGCAATCCATACTGGGCCTAACACCGTCTGAGCCTGCCTCCTGAGACATATATTTTGAATGTGTATGCTATCCATACATGTTATCCGGGGATACGGTACCCTTTCTAACCTTTGTGCAATCACGTGCAATCCATACTGGGCCTAACACCGTCTGAGCCTGCCTCCTGAGACATATATTTTGAATGTGTACGCTATCCATACATGTTATCCGGGGATACGTTACCCTTTCTAACCTTTGTGCAGTCACGTGCAATCCATACTGGGCCTAACACCGTCTGAGCCTGCCTCCTGAGACATATATTTTGAATGTGTACGCTATCCATACATGTTATCCGGGGAAACGGTACCCTTTCTAACCTTTGTACAATCACGTGCAATCCATACTGGGCCTAACACCATCTGAGCCTGCCTCCTGAGACATATATTTTGAATGTGTACGCTATCCATACATGTTATCTGGGGATACGGTACCCTTTCTAACCTTTGTGCAATCACGTGCAATCCATACTGGGCCTAACACCGTCTGAGCCTGCCTCCTGAGACATATATTTTGAATGTGTACGCTATCCATACATGTTATCTGGGGATACGGTACCCTTTCTAACCTTTGTGCAATCACGTGCAATCCATACTGGGCCTAACACCGTCTGAGCCTGCCTCCTGAGACATATATTTTGAATGTGTACGCTATCCATACATGTTATCCGGGGATACGGTACCCTTTCTAACCTTTGTGCAATCACGTGCAATCCATACTGGGCCTAACACCGTCTGAGCCTGCCTCCTGAGACATATATTTTGAATGTGTACGCTATCCATACATGTTATCCGGGGAAACGGTACCCTTTCTAACCTTTGTACAATCACGTGCAATCCATACTGGGCCTAACACCGTCTGAGCCTGCCTCCTGAGACATATATTTTGAATGTGTACGCTATCCATACATGTTATCTGGGGATACGGTACCCTTTCTAACCTTTGTGCAATCACGTGCAATCCATACTGGGCCTAACACCGTCTGAGCCTGCCTCCTGAGACATATATTTTGAATGTGTATGCTATCCATACATGTTATCCGGGGAAACGGTACCCTTTCTAACCTTTGTACAATCACGTGCAATCCATACTGGGCCTAACACCGTCTGAGCCTGCCTCCTGAGACATATATTTTGAATGTGTACGCTATCCATACATGTTATCTGGGGATACGGTACCCTTTCTAACCTTTGTGCAATCACGTGCAATCCATACTGGGCCTAACACCGTCTGAGCCTGCCTCCTGAGACATATATTTTGAATGTGTACGCTATCCATACATGTTATCTGGGGATACGGTACCCTTTCTAACCTTTGTGCAATCACGTGCAATCCATACTGGGCCTAACACCGTCTGAGCCTGCCTCCTGAGACATATATTTTGAATGTGTACGCTATCCATACATGTTATCCGGGGATACGGTACCCTTTCTAACCTTTGTGCAATCACGTGCAATCCATACTGGGCCTAACACCGTCTGAGCCTGCCTCCTGAGACATATATTTTGAATGTGTACGCTATCCATACATGTTATCCGGGGAAACGGTACCCTTTCTAACCTTTGTACAATCACGTGCAATCCATACTGGGCCTAACACCGTCTGAGCCTGCCTCCTGAGACATATATTTTGAATGTGTACGCTATCCATACATGTTATCTGGGGATACGGTACCCTTTCTAACCTTTGTGCAATCACGTGCAATCCATACTGGGCCTAACACCGTCTGAGCCTGCCTCCTGAGACATATATTTTGAATGTGTACGCTATCCATACATGTTATCCGGGGATACGGTACCCTTTCTAACCTTTGTGCAATCACGTGCAATCCATACTGGGCCTAACACCGTCTGAGCCTGCCTCCTGAGACATATATTTTGAATGTGTACGCTATCCATACATGTTATCCGGGGATACGGTACCCTTTCTAACCTTTGTGCAATCACGTGCAATCCATACTGGGCGTGAGAACGGCTGGCGAGCTGTTAAGCAAGCTACAGCACCTGTGGTTTGCACATGTAAGTTTTTCATTTTTTCAGGAATGACGGTTAGGCCTAATTCCAGAACTGCGGTTGACCTGCACTTACTGGGAAATCATTGTTCGCGGGTAATAATTGTAATCAGTGATCCCCATCACTAACATTGTTCAGCGGGTTATCTGTACCTGTAAGCGACAAACGCTGGCCTTTTCAGTGTAGCGCACATGCAGCCACGGACATGTAAGGGCATGACACACCAGTTATTGGCCAATCTCATGTGCCAGAGCCTCACGTGTCCCTCTAGTAAGCCGGACTCGGACCGCGGGGCATGACGGAGTCTCGTTCGTTAACGGAATTAAGCTTGCAATGTGTGCATCTGTTCTGTAGCTGGCATGGTTGAGGTTTCCCAGGTGGAGTCGAATTTAACCGTAGGCTCCACTCCTGGTGGTGCCCTTCTGGACATTCCTTTAAGGTTCAGCTTTGCAACCATACTGCCCACGTAAAACAAACACTTTGCCTTCATGAGCGCTGCTTGGAGGGTCATGACTCGTGGGAATAATGCCGCCCAATCAGTTAACCTGCTAGAGAGATCCTTCGTTGCTCCCAAGCATGACATCACACTCCCTAGGAAGAAGGTAATGCCACTGTGGCGACCGTACTCCTGGGGGCGACACAAGTGCACTGATGCCCAGCCACTGCTCGATGAATCTGCTGGTACATTGACCCAGACCACTACATTCCCCTCGCATGCTACACGACCTGAATCTGACCCTGATGAAACTCAGGTTACCCTTCCCATATACAGTTCCATCTTAAACGGTGACAAAGAGGAAGCTGCAGATGAAAGTGCAGGTTCGGCCCACCCGCCATCAGACACACCACCGTACTATCAGGGGCCCTGTGCCAGTGCCGTCGCCAACGAGTGGGCCCCCCCAGCTTGCCCAGGATCACAGCACTTGCAAAGTTGAAATACTGTGCAGTGAGATGGAAGATGGGGACGACGAGGAATCCAGACAAGTACAGGGATTCCCTAGCGAGGAGACTTATTTGATTGTTTTCAATGTTGGGACAGCAATTTTTGGGGAGCACTATACTCTGGAGAATGATAGATGGGGCCCACCATACACTGGAACATTCCAAAGGTGGACATCAGACACTGGAGCAGCATTTACAGGGCCCATTATACACTAGAGCATTAGAAATGGGGCCCATTATGTTTGGAGCATTATTTGGGCCCATAAGACAGTGGAGCTTCATCCATGGGGACCAACATATACTGTAGCATTATGTGGAGCTCATCATATACTGTTTCAAACATTATATGGGACCAATGATTCTGTATGGAGAAATAGATGGGCCTCGTCATGAGATGTAAAAAGTGAGGTATTTTTCATTGTACTATACCGCTATTTCTCTGCCGTATCGGAGCATGATGAGTTGTGGTATGTGTTAAAGGGGCGCTCTTTCGCCCAGGGCACATGAAAACCTGCAGCCAGCCCTCCCCCCCACAACTTTAGCCAAATAACCCCCATTTTTCAGTGCGTAACTTGTATTATGAAGTTAATTAAGGTTGACAAGCTTAAGTAAGAAGAATTGATGCTTTTGGCATTCAAATGGGCACTGTAGGTGTGTTTCCTGTCCTCCTCTCACTGCCGACTTTTATTCCCCATTGACTTACATTGGGTTTCGTGTTTCGGGACGACCCTGACTTTTCCCTATAATCGGACGATCTTGCTCGACCCGACTTTTGGAAAAGTCGGGTTTCATGAAACGAAACTCGACCCTAAAAAACCAAAAGTCCAGTGTCTGATGTCCACCTTTGGAATGTTCCAGTGTATGGTGGGCCCCATCTATCATTCTCCAGAGTATAGTGCTCCCCAAAAATTGCTGTCCCAACATTGAAAACAATCAAATAAGTCTCCTCGCTAGGGAATCCCTGTACTTGTCTGGACTCCTCGTCGTCCCCATCTTCCATCTCACTGCACAGTATTTCAACTTTGCAAGTGCTGTGATCCTGAGCAAGCAGGGGGGGCCCACTCGTTAGCGACGGCACTGGCACAGGGCCCCTGATAGTACGGTGGTGTGTCTGATGGCGGGCGGGCCGAACCTGGACTTTCATCTGCAGCTCCCTCTCTGTCACCGTGTAAGATGGAACTGTATATGGGAAGGGTAACCTGAGTTACCCAGGGTCAGATTCAGGTCGTGTAGCGTGCGAGGGGAATGTAGTGGTCTGGGTCAATGTACCAGCAGATTCATCGAGCAGTGGCTGGGCATCAGTTTACTTGTGTCGCCCCAAGGAGTACGGTCTCCACAGTGGCATTACCTTCTTCCTAGGGAGTGTGATGTCATGCTTGGGAGCAACGAACGATCTTTCAAACAGGTTAACTGATTGGGCGGCGTTATTCCCACGAGTCATGACCCTCCAAACAGCGTTCATGAAGGCAAAGTATTTGTTTTACGTGGGCAGTATGGTTGCAAAGCTGAACCTTAAAGGAATATCCAGAAGGGCACCACCAGGAGTGGAGCCTACGGTTAAATTTGACTCCACCTGGGAAACCTCAACCATGCCAGCTACAGAACAGATGCACACATTGCAAGCTTAATTCCGTTAACGAACGAGACTCCGTCATGCCCCGCGGTCCGAGTCCGGCTTACTAGAGGGACACGTGAGGCTCTGGCACATGAGTTTGGCCAATAACTGGTGTGTCATGCCCTTACATGTCCGTGGCTGCATGTGCGCTACACTGAAAAGGCCAGCGTTTGTCGCTTACAGGTGCAGATAACCCACTGAACAACATTAGTGATGGGGATCACTGATTACAATTATTACCAGCGAACAATGATTTCCCAGTAAGTACAGGTCAACCGCAGTTCCGGAATTAGGCCTAACCGTCATTCCTGAAAAAATGAAAAACTTACGTGTGCAAACAACAGGTGCTGTAGCTTGCTTAACAGCTCGCCAGCCGTTCTCACGCCCAGTATGGATTACACGTGATTGCACAAAGGTGAGAAAGGGTACCGTATCCCAAGATAACATGTATGGATAGCGTACACATTCAAAACATATGTCTATACATCAGGAGGCAGGCTCAGACGGTGTTAGGCCCAGTATGGATTGCACGTGATTGCACAAAGGTTAGAAAGGGTACCGTATCCCCGGATAACATGTATGGATAGCGTACACATTCAAAATATATGTCTATACATCAGGAGGCAGGCTCACACGGTGTTAGGCCCACTATGGATTGCACGTGATTGCACAAAGGATAGAAAGGGTACCGTTTCCCCGGATAACATGTATGGATAGCGTACACATTCAAAATATATGTCTATACATCAGGAGGCAGGCTCAGACGGTGTTAGGCCCAGTATGGATTGCACGTGATTGCACAAAGGTTAGAAAGGGTACCGTTTCCCCGGATAACATGTATGGATAGCGTACACATTCAAAATATATGTCTATACATCAGGAGGCAGGCTCAGACGGTGTTAGGCCCAGTATGGATTGCACGTGATTGCACAAAGGTTAGAAAGGGTACCGTTTCCCCGGATAACATGTATGGATAGCGTACACATTCAAAATATATGTCTATACATCAGGAGGCAGGCTCAGACGGTGTTAGGCACAGTATGGATTGCACGTGATTGCACAAAGGTTAGAAAGGGTACCGTATCCCCTGATAACATGTATGGATAGCGTACACATTCAAAATATATGTCTATACATCAGGAGGCAGGCTCAGACGGTGTTAGGCCCAGTATGGATTGCACGTGATTGCACAAAGGTTAGAAAGGGTACCGTTTCCCTGGATAACGTGTATGGATAGCGTACACATTCAAAATATATGTCTATACATCAGGAGGCAGGCTCAGATGGTGTTAGGCCCAGTATGGATTGCACGTGATTGCACAAAGGTTAGAAAGGGTACCGTATCCCCAGATAACATGTATGGATAGCGTACACATTCAAAATATATGTCTATACATCAGGAGGCAGGCTCAGACGGTGTTAGGCCCAGTATGGATTGCACGTGATTGCACAAAGGTTAGAAAGGGTACCATTTCCCCGGATAACATGTATGGATAGCGTACACATTCAAAATATATGTCTATACATCAGAAGGCAGGCTCAGACGGTGTTAGGCCCAGTATGGATTGCACGTGATTGCACGAAGGTTAGAAAGGGTACCGTTTCCCCAGATAACATGTAAGGATAGCGTACACATTCAAAATATATGTCTATACATCAGGAGGCAGGCTCAGACGGTGTTAGGCCCAGTATGGATTGCACGTGATTGCACAAAGGTTAGAAAGGGTACCGTATCCCCAGATAACATGTATGGATAGCGTACACATTCAAAATATATGTCTATACATCAGGAGGCAGGCTCAGACGGTGTTAGGCCCAGTATGGATTGCACGTGATTGCACAAAGGTTAGAAAGGGTACCGTATCCCCAGATAACATGTATGGATAGCGTACACATTCAAAATATATGTCTATACATCAGGAGGCAGACTCAGACGGTGTCAGGCACAGTATGGATTTGACGGCCCAGACTACACAGCGGAGGAGCAGAGAGAGGTAAAGATTGCAAATGCTGGGGCCCTGCCCAAGCAAGGGGGGCCCACTTGTGGGCGTCGGTACTGGCACTGGGCCCCTCATAGTACGGCGGTGTGTCTGACAGCGGGTGTGCACCACCACCGTCAGAGACACTTGATTGCACTATGAAGGACCCTGTGCCAGTGCCCGCGCCCAAGAGTCGGCCTACCCACCTGTCCAGGGCAACGGCACTCGCACGGTGTCGTGCGCTAGGTGGTGACCCCGGCCATGGGGGGGGAGGCAGCACAGTTAGGGAGTTTTAGAAAGTGGCATATGTTGATGTTGGACATTCAGCTAATGCAAAAGGTGAAATAGGTCAAGTCTCAGGAAGAGGTGGACCAAAGCAAGCCATTTTTCTGTTACCCTATGTGTCATCAGGGGAAGGTGGGACAAAATCCTTGGAAACCCATGCGTGGTTCATTTTAATGAAGGTTAGATCATCCACATTTTGGGTTGACAGACGGGTCCTTTTTTCTGTCAGGATTGATCCAGCTGCACTGAAGACTCTTTCCGATAGCACACTTGCAGCTGGGCAAGCGAGCTCCTGTAAGGCATATTGTGCCAATTCAGGCCAGGTGTCCAGTTTAGCGGCCCAATAGTCAAAGGGGAATGACCTATGTGGGAGAACATCGATATGGGAGGAAAAGTAGTTTGTAACCATAGTTGACAACTGCTGTCTCCTGTCACTTTCCATCGATGCAGTATTACAGTTGTGTGAGCGGTACTTGAAAAATCAGTCCACAACATTGTCATGAAACCCCTGTCTCCAACGCCACTTCTGCTGTGTGCACCACGAACACCTCTGCCAAGCTGCCCCCGGCCCGTACGGCTCGTGTGAGAACCATCACCGCTGCTGTGTGCTGGGAATGCCGCAAGCAACCGATTTACCAGAGTTGCTTGTTTATTAGCCAATATTAGGTCAAGGTTCTCCTGTGGCATGATGTTTTGTAATTTGCCTTTATAGCGTGGATCCAGGATGCTGGCCAACCAGTAGTCGTCATCGTTCATCATTTTGGCAATGCGGGGGTCCCTTTTTAGGATCTGCAAGGCATAATCTGACATGTGGGCCAATGTTCCCAGTGTCAATGATGCACTGCGAGTGCTGGTTGGATGAGCACTTTCTGGCAAATCCACATCCCTCCAGTCATGCACAAACCCTGTACCAGACCTTGCAACGCCAACATTTTCACTTGCCCGACGAGATGCATCCTCCTCCCCTAAGTAATCATCTCCATCATCCTCCTCTTCCTCCTCTTCTTCCTCCACCTCGTCCAGGAGAGGTCCCTGAGCAGACAATGGCTGAATGTCATCAAGGATTCCCTCCTCCTCTTCCTCCTCATCAACATTGGCTGCAGACGCCTGCTCCTTAAGGTGCGTCAAAGTTTGCATGAGCAGACGCATAAGTGGGATGCTCATGCTTAGGATGGCGTCGTCTGCACTTACCAGCCGTGTGCATTCCTCAAAACACTGAAGGACTTTACAGAGGTCTTTCAGCTTCGACCACTGCACACCGGTCAACTCCATGTCTGCTCTCAAAGTGCCTGGCTGTGTATCCTCCCACAAATGCATTATGGCCTGCCTCTGCTCGCACAGCCGCTCCACCATGTGCAGGGTGGAGTTCCACCTTGTTGCAATGTCAATAATGAGGCGGTGGTTGGGAAGGTGGAGCAATCGCTGCAGCTTCTGCATACGAACGGAGTGTACAGGCGACCGGCGGATGTGCGCGCACAGTCTTCGCACCTTCTGGAGCAGGGCTGTTAACTCCGGATAATTTTTGAGGAAGCACTGCACCACCAGGTTCAAGGTGTGAGCCAAGCAAGGTATGTGGCTGAGTTTTGAAAGGGCTATGGCTGCCACAAAATTATGCCCGTTATCACTAACTACCTTGCCTGCCTCAAGATGTACACTGCCCAGCCATGACTCAGTTTGTCGCTTCAAGTACTCGGCCAGCACCTCGGCGGTGTGTCTGTCGCCCAAACACATCATCTGCAACACTACCTGCTGACGCTTTCCACTAGCTGCTCGATAGGGGGACACCTCGTGTGCAACAGTGGCAGCTGCAGATGGAGTGCTCGTACGACTGCGCTCTGTGGACGAGCTTTCGCTTCTGGAGGAGGAGGAGGAGGGTCGAACGCCTACAGCCAACTGTTTCCTATACCATGGGCTAGGCAGCACTGTCCCACCACCGCTGTCCCCTGTGGACCCTGCATCCACCACATTAACCCAGTGCGCAGTGATGGACACGTAACGGCCCTGACCATGCCGACTGGACCATGCATCAGTTGTGAGGTGCACCTTTCCACTCACTGACTGCTTGAGTGCATGGACAATGCGGTCTTTCACATGATGGTGGAGGGCTGGGATGGCTTTGCGAGAGAAGAAGTGGCGACTGGGTAGGTCATAGCGTGGTACTGCATAGGCCATGAGTTCGCGGAAAGCTGCGCTTTCCACCAACCGAAAGGGCATAATCTCAAACGAGATTAGTTTGGCAATGTGGGCGTTCAAACCCAGTGTATGCGGATGAGAGACTGAGTACTTTCTTGACCTACTCATAGTGTCTGGGAGGGTGAGCTGGACTTGAGAGCTGCATATGGTGGAAGTAGCGGTGGACAGGGCGGACTGAGAGAGGGTTGATGATGGTGATGGAGTTGGTGTTCTTTCTGATGGCCTAGAATCAGTCTTTCGTTGATATAACAGTGGGATTCCCTGACTGCTGTGGCCTTGCAACGACACCTCAACATTTGCTGCTGTGCTAACCGGTGGGCTTACAGTGGGGGAAACAATGTAGCGTTGCTGACTACCTTCGTTGTGATCAGTTGCACATGTGGCACTTGAGGATTGGTGTTGTGTCCACGCTTGCAAGTGCATGCTGGTTAAATGTCTAAGCATGCAACTGGTATTCAAATTTTTCAGATTTTTCCCTCGGCTAAAGGTCTTTGCACACTTCTTACAGAAGTGCCACACTGCACTCTTCCTACTTTGGCAGACATTTTGCGGCCTAGCACACTGTGATCTTTTGACCCTCTGGACAAGCTGTCCAGCAACTCTTCTGATGTTTGGAACCTGTCTTTGGAGTGCTCCGGGCCTGCCAGATAACAGCTGTTGCGATGTCGATGTCTGCTGTGGATGCTCCTCATCTGAGCTATTGGAAGCAGCACCCTCTTCCCCCAATGGATGCCAATCTGGGTCAACAACTGGGTCATCCATCACCTCCTCTTCTGTGTCATGTGCACCTTCCTCTGTGTCACCGTGTATGGTGGTATAGTGTGCGGGAAGGGGCACCTGAGTCTCATCAGGGTCAGAATCTGGCTCTGTACACTGCGAGGACAATGTAGTGCTCTGATGGAATGTACCAGCAGAATCATCCATCAGCGGCTGTGCATCAGTGCACTCCATGTCAGATTCATCTTGGCCTGGGTAATTCACCATTTCACTTGATAATCCAGGCATGGTATGTGAAAACAGCTCCATGGAGTAATCAGTAGTATGGCCTGCGTCATCCTTCAATCTTGGTTGGGGTGAAGGACACAAGGAAAGGTGTGGTTCATGAACATGAGCCTCCAATGACGACTCAGTGCTTTTACTTTTTACAACTGAAGAAGAGGAGGCGATAGAGCTGGAGGCTGAGTCAGCAATGTAAGACAAAACTTTTTCCTGATGCTCTGGCTTTAAAAGCGGTTTGCCAACTCCTAGAAAACTAAGCGTTCGAGGCCTTATGTAGCCAGACGATGACGCAGGCTCAACACCTCCTGCATTCGGTCCTATTTTGCTCTTGCCACTACCATCAGATCCACCACCAACACCATCATTACCAGCTGCCAACCCCCGCCCAATTCCACGGCCTCTTCCACCAGCCTTCCTCATTTTTGGTAGAAATGTAGACAAAATCCAACAAACTATATAGTAATGTAAAACAAGGTTTTCTGCAGACACTTGTGGACACTGGACACTTTTGGATTGTGTGAGGCCCAATGAATATCTGAGCGCTATGTGACAGGCTCGATGGCACAGCTGTGACCCAAGTGACTAGAGGATAAGGGAGATTTTGAATTTCTGCACACACTTGTGGACACTGGACACTTTTGGATTGTGTGAGGCCCAATGAATATCTGAGCGCTATGTGACAGGCTCGATGGCACAGCTGTGACCAAAGTGACTAGAGGATAAGTGAGATTTTGAATTTCAGCAGACACTTTTGGACACTGGACACTTTTGGATTGTGTGAGGCCCAATGAATATCTGAGCGCTATGTGACAGGCTCGATGGCACAGCTGTGACCAAAGTGACTAGAGGATAAGGGAGATTTTGAATCTCTGCACACACTTTTGGACACTGGACACTTTTGGATTGTGTGAGGCCCAATGAATATCTGAGCGCTATGTGACAGGCTCGATGGCACAGCTGTGACCAAAGTGACTAGAGGATAAGGGAGATTTTGAATTTCTGCACACACTTGTGGACACTGGACACTTTTGGATTGTGTGAGGCCCAATGAATATCTGAGCGCTATGTGACAGGCTCGATGGCACAGCTGTGACCAAAGTGACTAGAGGATAAGGGAGATTTTGAATTTCTGCACACACTTGTGGACACTGGACACTTTTGGATTGTGTGAGGCCCACTGATATCTGAGCGCTATGTGACTGGCTCGATGGCACAGCTGTGACCAAAGTGACTAGAGGATAAGGGAGATTTTGAATTTCTGCACACACTTGTGGACACTGGACACTTTTGGATTGTGTGAGGCCCAATGAATATCACAGCGCTATGTCACAGGCATAAATTGGCTAGTGTATCACAAACTACAAGGTGTATGTAGAATTGGGCAGAATAGGAATCTCCCTAGAGTGCAGGTCTGTAAGAACGGAACATGCCCTCGTTTTATTCTCACAGAGTGACACACTGATAGCTTCACTGTGGCTGTGATAACAGCCGTTACACGGTACTGTGTGAGGAGCGTACACCGCTGTATGGTGTGAAAAAATGCACGCTCAGTACCTCAGCAGGACAAAAAATTGGGATTGCTTTTAAAAAAGCAGTTTGCGGAGCAGTGGGTAAACAGCAATGCAGGAATGTCAGGAAGCCTTAGAAGGCAGCCCAACAACCAACACCACTGGTACACCACTATATAGCCTCCCCTTGCACTGCACACATAGTGACTGATGTGTTGTACAGGCAAAATCGCTATCAGCAGAAGCAGTTTTTTTTTTCTTCTCAGCAGGACAAAAAATTGGGATTGCTTTTAAAAAAGCAGTTTGCGGAGCAGTGGGTAAACAGCAATGCAGGAATGTCAGGAAGCCTTAGAAGGCAGCCCAACAACCAACACCACTGATACACCACTATATAGCCTCCCCTTGCACTGCACACACAGTGACTGATGTGTTGTACAGGCAAAATCGCTAGCAGCAGAAGCAGTTTTTTTTTCTTCTCAGCAGGACAAAAAAAAAAATTGGGATTGCTTTTAAAAAAGCAGTTTGCGGAGCAGTGGGTAAACAGCAGTGCAGGAATGTCAGGAAGCCTTAGAAGGCAGCCCAACAACCAACACCACTGATACACCACAATATAGCCTCCCCTTGCACTGCACACACAGTGACTGGTGTGTTGTACAGGCAAAATCGCTAGCAGCAGAAGCAGTTTTTTTTTCTTCTCAGCAGGACAAAAAAAAAAAATTGGGATTGCTTTTAAAAAAGCAGTTTGCGGAGCAGTGAGTAAACAGCAATGCAGGAATGTCAGGAAGCCTTAGAAGGCAGCCCAACAACCAACACCACTTATACATCACTATATAGCCTCCCCTTGCACTGCACACACAGTGACTGGTGTGTTGTACAGGCAAAATCGCTAGCAGCAGAAGCAGTTTTTGGTGTCTTCTTCCCTGCCTAACGCTCTCCCTACAAAATCATCAGCAGCAGCAGCTCTCCCTATTCTGAGATCAGCATGAGTAACATGGCGGTCAGCGTGCATGCCCTTTTATACACCCTGTGACGCCCCCCAAAGCAAGCCAATCACTTGCATGCCCTTCTGAAAGATGGTGGTGACCCGTGCCTATGTCATCACGTTGCCCTCAGTGTCTGTGGATCCTGATTGGCTGAAAAAGAGAGCAAAACAAACTTTTGAAACGCGACTTCGGCGCGTAAGTCGCCGACCTCATCCTAGGGTCGGGTTTCGTTTCATGAAACCCGACTTTGCCAAAAGTCGGCGACTTTTGAAATTTTTCGACCCGTTTCGCTCAACTCTAGTGGTAACCATTACACTTCACACTAGTAACCATTTCACATCACACTGGCAACCCCTCTCTTCATGTAAAGCAAGCTCTGGATGCAGAGTTATCTTCCACGCACCATCCGCCCCAGAGTCTGGAAGAGGACATTTATATAAAGTGATAAGAGATGATTTTTTCAACAACAACACATCTGATATGAGACACATATGGGTAGGACTGTTTTTGGCATTCTGCAGCCTGTATGCCCATATTAATAGTTTAGATAGGTCAAATGTGGTGATAGATTCCCTTTAAGTCACACAGCCTGCATTCCTTTTGACACTGCCTGTGTTGTCCTGTCTTGTCGCCACAAGAATTTAATCAATTTTGCTGAACTACAGCATGTGTTTCTTACTTGGGGATTCCTCTTGTAAATTCCTTTTCTTATAAATTATATAAATTCTTATATTTCCCCTTTTCACATTTAAAGCGCCATGGAATAAATGGCGCTATATAAATGCATAATAATAATAATAATAATAATAATAATAAATAATAAATTCAGTTTTCCCATTTTTTCATTTCATTCTGGATAAAAGCATACATAGAGTTTATTGCACAAACCTCTGATATATTTGTATATGAATGATAGCTAAGTAATGTCCCTCTAATAATTGGGATGAGCTAGTGTTTCTGCTTTTTTTAAATGCGTCAAGTCAATGAGATACAACCTTCCATAGAACTCGTAAAGCTTTATATTTCTTGTCAGGCAATAAAAGGTATTCACTAACAAAGGATTACTGTAAATAGCAGTGACCACTGTGTATACAGAATTGTACAGCAAAAGGCTGGAATACTGTAGGTCCTATATAAAGACTTGAAAAAGAGACCGAATCTGCTCAGCCCCTGGCTATCATCATCCACTGACGGCTCATAAGACTTTAGTCTTCAAGGCTTCAAAGCTGGCAGATTTCCCAGCTTTAAATACACAAGAAAATGTTTAAATAAAGGGAAAAAAGTGAATGTAATCATTGCTAATTTAATTGTCTCCAAGTATTCTTCCAGCACTGTGAAAAACAAATGTGGACAAGGTGGGCCCCATAACTCAGCGATGTACTGTCCCTGACAGTAATGGAGCCAGAAAGCCTATAAATCACTCACTGCGATGAAGAATTGTCCAGAGTACAGTGTTCTCCATCACTGCGTCCAGAGCATTCCCTGCCAGAAAACAGCCATGGGATCAGACATAAGCATCCACACTGGTTGATGTGCACTGAAGAAGCAATAAACCTGTGTTAATTGTTGGACTGCTCATACTAAGTGTGCTGTATGTACAGTTTGTAACGCTCTGCAAAAGCTCAGTCTGTGTGAGGGAACACAGAGCCCAGCAGACAAACTCCTGGCACCCCGCAGCATAATCCACTGGTGCAGTTGTACACAGCAACTGGACACATTTACAGACTGTCTTGTTTCCCGGCTGTGATCCGGAGGATACCGTTGTGTTTCGTTTGTAAGTTTGGACATTAAAACTACATTTTACTTTGAACTTTATTGGGTCACTGCCTCATCACTGCACAGCATGGACACCGCTACACTACATATGGTTGTAGAATGTGTGCAGTGTGAATTGAGGCATACCCCAATGCCAGCTGCTTGTCTGTCATTAGGCCTGCCACGTTGCAACCAAGGCCTGCAGACAAAATGGAGGAGATCCTGAGGCACCTGGTCCTCACACAGCAACAACAGCAACAAACTAATAACCTGATGCTGCAGTGAATTGAAGCACTGCGTGAGCCACCTCCAGCCCAACCCCAGAATGTTGTGATGCCAGAGACAAGGTCCGCTCTGCTTTGAGGAGTCCGGAAGATGATGTGGAAACATCCCTCAACATCTATGAGTGCACTGCAGAGCGTGAGAACCTGCCAACGTCACAGTGAGCCTAAGTGATGGCTCCGTTCCTGAGGGGTGATGTGCTGATGGCCTACCTTGACTTCTGTCGGGAGGACGCCCAGGACTATGCCAAGCTAAAAGGTGAGATCCTTGCCCCACTGGGGGTTAATACCTATGTGAAAGCCCAACGGGTGTTTTCATGGACATTTGTGTAAGCCCAGCCTACCCAGTCTCAGGTTTATGACTTGCTGCAGCTTGTGAAAAGGTGGCTCCAACCTGAGACTTTAACTCCGCTTCAGATAGTGGAGAGGGTGCTGGTCGACTGTTTCGTGAGAGCTCTGCCAGCAGCCATACAGTGTTGGGTGGGGCAAGGGGACCCGGAACCTCTGGACCAGGTGATGGGACTGATAAAGCGGTATACAGCCACTCAGGACTTTATACAGGATACTGCTCCACTTCGGCTGTCATGTAAGGCCCCGCCGACCCAGGAGGTGGGGAAAAGTCCATGACCCTCCACCGGGGCCAATACGGATCGTGTCCACACCGAGGGGATGTCTCGGAAAGAGAGTGACAACCGACCCATGTCCCCTAAATCAGCTCCACGGTTCCCTCGTGTCTCAATTGTTAAATGTTGGCAATGCCAAGGACCTGGACGTGTGGCTGCCAACTGCCCCCTAACTGCAGAGCCATTGGCCTGCGAGTATATGCACGATGTGCCTAGGTTTGCCCAGCCAGTCTACACTGCCACTACAGGCCCGGCGGTACCGAACCCCAGCTGTACAAGGTACTCGTTAATGGGTACCAGAAGGATGTGCTCTTGGACTCGAGGAGCCTGGTTACTCTGGTACATGGGTCCCTGGTTGCTGAGGACAACACTAATGGATGGAAGGTGGGGGTGGTGTGCATACATGGGGACCTCCGAGAGTACCTGGCCACGGAGGTTATGTTTTCCACTCCGTGTGGAGAGATAAATCATGTGGTGGGAGTAGTAAAGACTCTTCCATATGGGACTGTACTGGGAAGAGACTTACCCCGGTTCTGGTCCCTGTGGGAGGCCAGAGTTAACCCTCCCAGGGTAACTGGTATTCCGGCCGCTGAGGCGAATATCTTCTGACAGCGTGGGAACCCTGGCTCTCTGACCGGCGGAAATGATTTCACCACTGATCAGAAGTGCTATGTTGGTGTTTCCCACGCTGTCACACGGCTTGGGAAACACTGGCTTTTGTGCTGTGCATGTTCGGCTATATTCGGCGATTTAATCGACGATTAAATCAGCAAATATTGCAAATTCGGCGATCGTGAGCCAAACCGAACATTGAAATATTCGCTCATCTCTAGGCATGGCAATATTTTTGATTTAATGACAACTGTTGGAATAAGCAAGAAGAACCGAAGCCTGATAGTGTGTATATTATACACTGTTATGATTCGGTTAGCTGCAGTCCTTTCCGACAATTTTCTTATAAGTGTAAACTCTTTTTAACAAACTTGACTGTATAAATATTGCAACATAATAGACATATAATACCGCCAGTCAATAACGATTCATTACCAGCAGTGATTATACCACCATACTGATCGTTAAGAAAAACCTTGGTACTAAAACTAATATTAGCACCATACGTATAATGGTATAATCAATTCTACACCAGTGCTCTGCAGACCTTACAAGAGTATACGATACAGATACTCACCAGTGATGTTCTCGATGATCGTAGTAATTCATTTTCCTTATCGTTTCCATTCAGCCCAGACCGCCATTATCATTTCTTCCATCCATAAGTCATCCCTGCAAAATGTAACGTAGAGACATCTTTGCTTATCACTTTTCCAACACCCTCCTCACATTTCCCCACCTCCTCACAAACCATATAGTGCTATAACAAGTGCCCTACACAGTAATAATACCCCTCTGTGGGCCTACACAGTAAGAATGTTCCCTCTGTACTTATACTTAATAAAAATGCTCCCATGTATTTCCTTGCATTTATACAGCACCGTATAGTAATACTGTCTCCAGCATCTCCTCATAATAATGATCCTCCCTGTGCCTTCTTATAATAATAATGACTCCTTACCTACTCATAGTAAAAACATCCCCTTCTATGCTGTCTTATAATAATATTAATAATAATACCGTTTGTTTCCCTATAATGATAATGTCCCACTGTCCCTCTGAGTCACCTTAAAATAATAACCCCTCTGTGCCTCCTTTAATAATAATACCCCTTTTCCTTTCTTATAATAATCATGACCTTAGTGCTTTTTAAAGACAATAATACCCTTGTGGTTCTTTATAATGATTCCCTTTGTGCCTCTATATTATGATGCCCTCACTGCCCCATGATAGCCATAACAGCATCTCATACACAATACGATAACCGCCAAAACTCCCGAAACAGACAGATAACTTCCATAGCCACCTTCACACAGCTATGCCCCATAGTCCCCTAGATACATTTTGATGCCCTTTAGCCTCTCTATATACAATATGATACCCCCACAACTCCCTACACCTAGTATAATTCTCCATAGACACATATGCATAGTATGATGCCTCATAGCCCACCTATAAACAGTATGATGCCCCATACCCCACCTATAAACTGTATGATGACTCATAGCTAGAGTTGAGCGACTTTTGGTTTTTTAGGGTCGCGTTTCGTTTCGTGAAACCCGACTTTTCCAAAAGTCGGGTCGAGCAAGATCGTCCAATTATAGGGAAAAGTCGGGGTCATCCCGAAACACGAAACCCAATGTAAGTCAATGGGGAATAAAAGTCGGCAGTGAGAGGAGGACAGGAAACACACCTACAGTGCCCATTTGAATGCCAAAAGCATCAATTCTTCTTACTTAAGCTTGTCAACCTTAATTAACTTCATAATACAAGTTACGCACTGAAAAATGGGGGTTATTTGGCTAAAGTTATGGGGTGGGAGGGCTGGCTGCAGGTTTTCATGTGCCCTGGGCGAAAGAGCGCCCCTTTAACACATATCACAACTCATCATGCTCCGATACGGCAGAGAAATAGCGGTATAGTACAATGAAAAATACCTCACTTTTTACATCTCATGACAAGGCCCATCTATTTCTCCATACAGAATCATTGGTCTCATATAATGTTTGAAACAGTATATGATGAGCTCCACATAATGCTACAGTATATGTTGGTCCCCATGGATGAAGCTCCACTGTCTTATGGGCCCAAATAATGCTCCAAACATAATGGGCCCCATTTCTAATGCTCTAGTGTATAATGGGCCCTGTAAATGCTGCTCCAGTGTCTGATGTCCACCTTTGGAATGTTCCAGTGTATGGTGGGCCCCATCTATCATTCTCCAGAGTATAGTGCTCCCCAAAAATTGCTGTCCCAACATTGAAAACAATCAAATAAGTCTCCTCGCTAGGGAATCCCTGTACTAGTCTAGACTCCTCGTCGTCCCCATCTTCCATCTCACTGCACAGTATTTCAACTTTGCAAGTGCTGTGATCCTGGGCAAGCAGCGGGGGCCCACTCGTTGGCGACGGCACTGGCACAGGGCCCCTGATAGTACGGTGGTGTGTCTGATGGCGGGTGGGCCGAACCTGCACTTTCATCTGCAGCTTCCTCTTTGTCACCGTGTAAGATGGAACTGTATATGGGAAGGGTAACCTGAGTTTCATCAGGGTCAGATTCAGGCCGTGTAGCGTGCGAGGGGAATGTAGTGGTCTGGGTCAATGTACCAGCAGATTCATCGAGCAGTGGCTGGGCATCAGTGCACTTGTGTCGCCCCCAGGAGTACGGTCGCCACAGTGGCATTACCTTCTTCCTAGGGAGTGTGATGTCATGCTTGGGAGCAACGAAGGATCTCTCTAGCAGGTTAACTGATTGGGCGGCGTTATTCCCACGAGTCATGACCCTCCAAACAGCGTTCATGAAGGCAAAGTGTTTGTTTTACGTGGGCAGTATGGTTGCAAAGCTGAACCTTAAAGGAATGTCCAGAAGGGCACCACCAGGAGTGGAGCCTACGGTTAAATTCGACTCCACCTGGGAAACCTCAACCATGCCAGCTACAGAACAGATGCACACATTGCAAGCTTAATTCCGTTAACGAACGAGACTCCATCATGCCCCGCGGTCCGAGTCCGGCTTACTAGAGGGACACGTGAGGCTCTGGCACATGAGATTGGCCAATAACTGGTGTGTCATGCCCTTACATGTCCGTGGCTGCATGTGCGCTACACTGAAAAGGCCAGCGTTTGTCGCTTACAGGTGCAGATAACCCGCTGAACAACGTTATTGATGGGGATCACTGATTACAATTATTACCCGCGAACAATGATTTCCCAGTAAGTGCAGGTCAACCGCAGTTCCGGAATTAGGCCTAACCGTCATTCCCGAAAAAATGAAAAACTTACGTGTGCAAACCACAGGTGCTGTAGCTTGCTTAACAGCTCGCCAGCCGTTCTCACGCCCAGTATGGATTACACGTGATTGCACAAAGGTGGGAAAGGGTACCGTATCCCCGGATAACATGTATGGATAGCGTACACATTCAAAATATATGTCTCAGGAGGCAGGCTCAGACGGTGTTAGGCCCAGTAAGGATTGCACGTGATTGCACAAAGGTTAGAAAGGGTACCGTATCCCCGGATAACATGTATGGATAGCGTACACATTCAAAATATATGTCTATACATCAGGAGGCAGGCTCAGACGGTGTTAGGCCCAGTATGGATGGCACGTGATTGCACAAAGGTTAGAAAGGGTACCGTATCCCCGGATAACATGTATGGATAGCGTACACATTCAAAATATATGTCTCAGGAGGCAGGCTCAGACGGTGTAAGGCCCAGTATGGATTGCACGTGATTGCACAAAGGTTAGAAAGGGTACCGTATCCCCAGATAACATGTATGGATAGCGTACACATTCAAAATATATGTCTATACATCAGGAGGCAGGCTCAGACGGTGTTAGGCCCAGTATGGATTGCACAAGATTGCACAAAGGTTAGAAAGGGTACCGTATCCCCGGATAACATGTATGGATAGCGTACACATTCAAAATATATGTCTCAGGAGGCAGGCTCAGACTGTGTTAGGCCCAGTATGGATTGCACGTGATTGCACAAAGGTTAGAAAGGGTACCGTATCCCCGGATAACATGTATGGATAGCGTACACATTCAAAATATATGTCTCAGGAGGCAGGCTCAGACGGTGTTAGGCCCAGTATGGATTGCACGTGATTGCACAAAGGTTAGAAAGGGTACAGTATCCCGGGATAACATGTATGGATAGCGTACACATTCAAAATATATGTCCCAGGAGGCAGGCTCAGACGGTGTTAGGCCCAGTGTGGATTGCACGTGATTGCACAAAGGTTAGAAAGGGTACCGTATCCCCAGATAACATGTATGGATAGCGTACACATTCAAAATATATGTCTATACATCAGGAGGCAGGCTCAGACGGTGTCAGGCACAGTATGGATTTGACGGCCCAGATTACACAGCGGAGGAGCAGGGAGAGGTAAAGATTGCAAATGCTGGGGCCCTGCCCAAGCAAGGGGGCCCACTCCTGGGCGTCGGTACTGGCACTGGGCCCCTCATAGTACAGCGGTGTGTCTGACGGCGGGTGTGCACCACCACCGTCAGAGACACTTGATTGCACTATGAGGGACCCTGTGCCAGTGCCCACGCCCAAGAGTCGGCCTACCCACCTGTCCAGGGCAACGGCACTCGCACGGTGTCGTGCGCTAGGTGGTGACCCCGGCCATGGGGGGGAGGCAGCACAGTTAGGGAGTTTTAGAAAGTGGCATATGTTGATGTTGGACATTCAGCTGATGCAAAAGGCGAAATAGGTGAAGTCCCAGGAAGAGGTGGACCAAAGCAAGCCATTTTTCTGTCACCCTATGTGTCATCAGGGGAAGGTGGGACAAAATCCTTGGAAACTCATGCATGGTTCATTTTAATGAAGGTTAGATCATCCACATTTTGGGTTGACAGACGGGTCCTTTTTTCTGTCAGGATTGATCCAGCTGCACTGAAGACTCTTTCCGATAGTACACTTGCAGCTGGGCAAGCGAGCTCCTGTAAGGCGTATTGGGCCAATTCAGGCCAGGTGTCCAGTTTAGCGGCCCAATAGTCAAAGGGGAATGACCTGTGTGGGAGAACATCGATATGGGAGGAAAAGTAGTTTGTAACCATAGTTGACAACTGCTGTCTCCTGTCACTTTCCATCGATGCAGTATTACCAGTTGTGTGAGCGGTATTTGAAAAATCAGTCCACAACATTGTCATGAAACCCCTGTCTCCAACGCCACTTCTGCTGTGTGCACCACGAACACCTCTGACAAGCTGCCCCCGGCCCGTACGGCTCGTGTGAGAACCATCACCGCTGCTGTGTGCTGGGAATGCCTCAAGCAACCGATTTACCAGAGTTGCTTGTTTATTAGCCAATATTAGGTCAAGGTTCTCCTGTGGCATGATGTTTTGTAATTTGGCTTTATAGCGTGGATCCAGGATGCTGGTCAACCAGTAGTCGTCATCGTTCATCATTTTGGCAATGCGGGGGTCCCTTTTTAGGATCTGCAAGGCATAATCTGATATGTGGGCCAATGTTCCCGGTGTCAATGATGCACTGCGAGTGCTGGTTGGAGGAGCACTTTCTGGCAAATCCACATCCCTCCAGTCACGCACAAACCCTGTACCAGACCTTGCCACGCCAACATTTTCACTTGCCCCACGAGATGCATCCTCCTCCCCTAAGTAATCATCCCCATCATCATCCTCCTCCTCCTCTTCTTCCTCCACCTCGTCCAGGAGAGGTCCCTGAGCAGACAATGGCTGAATGTCATCAAGGATTCCCTCCTCCTCTTCCTCCTCATCAACATTGGCTGCAGACGCCTGCTCCTTAAGGTGCGTCAAAGTTTGCATAAGCAGACGCATAAGTGGGATGTTCATGCTTAGGATGGCGTCATCTGCGCTTACCAGCCGTGTGCATTCCTCAAAACACTGAAGGACTTTACAGAGGTCTTTCAGCTTTGACCACTGCACACCTGTCAACTCCATGTCTGCTCTCAAAGTGCCTGGCCGTGTATCCTCCCACAAATGCATTATGACCTGCCTCTGCTCGCACAGCCGCTCCACCATGTGCAGGGTGGAGTTCCACCTTGTTGCAATGTCGATAATGAGGCGGTGGTTGGGAAGGTGGAGCAATCGCTGCAGCTTCTGCATACGAACGGAGTGTACAGGCGACCGGCGGATGTGCGCGCACAGTCTTCGCACCTTCTGGAGCAGGGCTGTTAACTCCGGATAATTTTTGAGGAAGCACTGCACCACCAGGTTCAAGGTGTGAGCCAAGCAAGGTATGTGGCTGAGTTTTGAAAGGGCTATGGCTGCCACAAAATTACGGCCGTTATCACTAACTACCTTGCCTGCCTCAAGATGTACACTGCCCAGCCATGACTCAGTTTGTCGCTTCAAGTACTCGGCCAGCACCTCGGCGGTGTGTCTGTTGCCCAAACACATCATCTGCAACACAGCCTGCTGACGCTTTCCACTAGCTGCTCGATAGGGGGACACATCGTGTGCAACAGTGGCAGCTGCAGATGGAGTGCTCGTACGACTGCACTCTGTGGATGAGCTTTCGATTCTGGAGGAGGAGGAGGAGGGTCGAACGCCTACAGCCAACTGTTTCCTATACCGTGGGCTAGGCAGCACTGTCCCACCACCGCTGTCCCCTGTGGACCCTGCATCCACCACATTAACCCAGTGCGCAGTGATGGACACGTAACGGCCCTGGCCATGCC
Source organism: Dendrobates tinctorius (assembly GCF_039654945.1). Taxonomy (NCBI): domain Eukaryota; kingdom Metazoa; phylum Chordata; class Amphibia; order Anura; family Dendrobatidae; genus Dendrobates; species Dendrobates tinctorius. The sequence goes on along the minus strand of NW_027361898.1, from coordinate 12,718,700 downwards.
GACTGGACCATGCATCAGTTGTGAGGTGCACCTTTCCGCTCACTGACTGCTTGAGTGCATGGACAATGCGGTCTTTCACATGATGGTGGAGGGCTGGGATGGCTTTGCGAGAGAAGAAGTGGCGACTGGGTAGGTCATAGCGTGGTACTGCATAGGCCATGAGTTCGCGGAAAGCTGTGCTTTCCACCAACCGAAAGGTCATCATCTCAAACGAGATTAGTTTGGCAATGTGGGCGTTCAAACCCAGTGTACGCGGATGAGAGACTGAGTACTTTCTTGACCTACTCATAGTGTCTGGGAGGGTGAGCTGGACTTGAGAGCTGCATATGGTGGAAGTAGCGGTGGACAGGGCGGACTGAGAGAGGGTTGATGATGGTGATGGAGTTGGTGTTCTTTCTGATGGCCTAGAATCAGTCTTTCGTTGATATAACAGTGGGATTCCCTGACTGCTGTGGCCTTGCAACGACACCTCAACATTTGCTGCTGTGCTAACTGGTGGGCTTACAGTGGGGGAAACAATGTAGCGTTGCTGACTACCTTCGTTGTGATCAGTTGCACATGTGGCACTTGAGGTTTGGTGTTGTGTCCACGCTTGCAAGTGCATGCTGGTTAAATGTCTAAGCATGCAACTGGTATTCAAATTTTTCAGATTTTTCCCTCGGCTAAAGGTCTTTGCGCACTTCTTACAGATAACCTTGGCCTGATCATGAGGATTTTGTTCAAAAAAGTGCCACACTGCACTCTTCCTACTTTGGCAGACATTTTGCGGCCTAGCACACTGTGATCTTTTGACCCTCTGGACAAGCTGTCCAGCAACTCTTTTGATGTTTGGAACCTGTCTTTGGAGTGCTACGGGCCTGCCAGATAACAGCTGTTGCGATGTCGATGTCTGCTGTGGATGCTCCTCATCTGAGCTATTGGAAGCAGCACCCTCTTCCCCCAATGGATGCCAATCTGGGTCAACAACTGGGTCATCCATCACCTCCTCTTCTATGTCATGTGCACCTTCCTCTGTGTCACCGTGTATGGTGGTATAGTGTGCGGGAAGGGGCACCTGAGTCTCATCAGGGTCAGAATCTGGCTCTGTACACTGCGAGGACAATGTAGTGCTCTGATGGAATGTACCAGCAGAATCATCCATCAGCGGCTGTGCATCAGTGCACTCCATGTCAGATTCATCTTGGCCTGGGTAATTCACCATTTCACTTGATAATCCAGGCATGGTATGTGAAAACAGCTCCATGGAGTAATCAGTAGTATGGCCTGCGTCATCCTTCAATCTTGGTTGGGGTGAAGGACACAAGGAAAGGTGTGGTTCATGAACATGAGCCTCCAATGACGACTCAGTGCTTTTACTTTTTACAACTGAAGAAGAGGAGGCGATAGAGCTGGAGGCTGAGTCAGCAATGTAAGACGAAACTTTTTCCTGATGCTCTGGCTTTAAAAGCGGTTTGCCAACTCCTAGAAAACTAAGCGTTCGAGGCCTTATGTAGCCAGACGATGACGCAGGCTCAACACCTCCTGCATTCGGTCCTATTTTGCTCTTGCCACTACCATCAGATCCACCACCAACAACATCATTACCAGCTGCCAACCCCCGCCCAATTCCACGGCCTCTTCCACCAGCCTTCCTCATTTTTGGTAGAAATGTAGACAAAATCCAACAAACTATATAGTAATGTAAAACAAGGTACAAGGTGTCTATAGGACAGGGGAGATTTTGAATTTCTGCAGACACTTGTGGACACTGGACACTTTTGGATTGTGTGAGGCCCACTGATATCTGAGCGCTATGTGACAGGCTTGATGGCACAGCTGTGACCAAAGTGACTAGAGGATAAGGGAGACTTTGAATCTCTGCACACACTTTTGGACACTGGACACTTTTGGATTGTGTGAGGCCCACTGATATCTGAGCGCTATGTCACAGGCTCGATGGCACAGCTGTGACCAAAGTGACTAGAGGATAAGGGAGATTTTCAATCTCTGCACACACTTTTGGACACTGGACACTTTTGGATTGTGTGAGGCCCAATGAATATCTGAGCGCTATGTGACAGGCTCGATGGCACAGCTGTGACCAAAGTGACTAGAGGATAAGGGAGATTTTGAATCTCTGCACACACTTTTGGACACTGGACACTTTGGGATTGTGTGAGGCCCACTGATATCTGAGCGCTATGTGACAGGCTCGATGGCACAGCTGTGACCAAAGTGACTAGAGGATAAGGGAGATTTTGAATCTCTGCACACACTTTTAGACACTGGACACTTTTGGATTGTGTGAGGCCCAATGAATATCTGAGCGCCATGTGACAGGCTCGATGGCACAGCTGTGACCAAAGTGACTAGAGGATAAGGGAGATTTTGAATCTCTGCACACACTTTTGGACACTGCACACTTTTGGATTGTGTGAGGCCCAATGAATATCTGAGCGCTATGTGACAGGCTCGATGGCACAGCTGTGACCAAAGTGACTAGAGGATAAGGGAGATTTTGAATCTCTGCACACACTTTTGGACACTGGACACTTTGGGATTGTGTGAGGCCCACTGATATCTGAGCGCTATGTGACAGGCTCGATGGCACAGCTGTGACCAAAGTGACTAGAGGATAAGGGAGATTTTGAATCTCTGCACACACTTTTGGACACTGGACACTTTTGGATTGTGTGAGGCCCAATGAATATCTGAGCGCTATGTGACAGGCTCGATGGCACAGCTGTGACCAAAGTGACTAGAGGATAAGGGAGATTTTGAATCTCTGCACACACTTTTGGACACTGGACACTTTTGGATTGTGTGAGGCCCAATGAATATCTGAGCGCTATGTGACAGGCTCGATGGCACAGCTGTGACCAAAGTGACTAGAGGATAAGGGAGATTTTGAATCTCTGCACACACTTTTGGACACTGGACACTTTTGGATTGTGTGAGGCCCACTAATATCTGAGCGCTATGTCACAGGCTCGATGGCACAGCTGTGACCAAAGTGACTAGAGGATAAGGGAGATTTTGAATCTCTGCACACACTTTTAGACACTGGACACTTTTGGATTGTGTGAGGCCCAATGAATATCTGAGTGCTATGTGACAGGCTCGATGGCACAGCTGTGACCAAAGTGACTAGAGGATAAGGGAGATTTTGAATCTCTGCACACACTTTTGGACACTGGACACTTTTGGATTGTGTGAGGCCCAATGAATATCTGAGCGCTATGTGACAGGCTCGATGGCACAGCTGTGACCAAAGTGACTAGAGGATAAGGGAGATTTTGAATCTCTGCACACACTTTTGGACACTGGACACTTTGGGATTGTGTGAGGCCCACTGATATCTGAGCGCTATGTGACAGGCTCGATGGCACAGCTGTGACCAAAGTGACTAGAGAATAAGGGAGATTTTGAATCTCTGCACACACTTTTGGATGCTGGACACTTTTGGATTGTGTGAGGCCCAATGAATATCTGAGCGCTATGTGACAGGCTCGATGGCACAGCTGTGACCAAAGTGACTAGAGGATAAGGGAGATTTTGAATCTCTGCACACACTTTTGGACACTGGACACTTTTGGATTGTGTGAGGCCCACTGATATCTGAGCGCTATGTCACAGGCTCGATGGCACAGCTGTGACAAAAGTGACTAGAGGATAATGGAGATTGGATTGCTTTTAAAAAAGCAGTTTGCGGAGCAGTGGATAAACAGCAATGCCAGCCTGTCAGGAAGCCTTAAAAGGCAGCCCAACAACCAACACCACTGATACACCACAATATAGCCTCCCCTTGCACTGCACATACAGTGACTGGTGTGTTGTGCAGGCCAAATTGCTAGCAGCAGAAGCAGTTTTTTTTTCTTCTCAGCAGGACAAAAAAAAAATTTGGGATTGCTTTTAAAAAAGCAGTTTGCGGAGCAGTGGGTAAACAGCAATGCAGGAATGTCAGGAAGCCTTAGAAGGCAGCCCAACAACCAACACCACTGATACACCACTATATAGCCTCCCCTTGCACTGCACACATAGTGACTGGTGTGTTGTGCAGGCCAAATCGCTAGCAGCTGAAGCAGTTTTTTTGTCTTCTTCCCTGCCTAACGCTCTCCCTACAGAATCAGCAGCAACCTCTCCCTATACTGAGATCGGCAGAAGTAAGATGGCGGTCGGCGTGCACGCCCTTTTATACCCCCTGTGACGCCCACCAAAGCAAGCCAATCACTTGCATGCCCTTCTGAAAGATGGTGGTGACCCCTGCCTATGTCATCACGTTGCCCACAGTGTCCGTGGATCCTGATTGGCTGAAAAAGAGCGCAAAACAAACTTTTGAAACGCGACTTTGGCGCGTAAGTCGCCGACCTCGTGGCCGACCCTATCCTAGGGTCGGGTTTCGTTTCATGAAACCCGACTTTGACAAAAGTCGGCGACTTTTGAAATTTTTCGACCCGTTTCGCTCAACTCTACTCATAGCCCCTTTACACAAGATGCTCTGTAGCCCCCTATATAGAGTATAATGGCTCGTAGACCTCTTATGCACAGTATGATGCCCCTTAGTCCCATATATACAGGATGAAGCCCCATAGCCTCCTATAATCCCAGGCCCTATCATATTAAGGAAAAAAGAAAGCTTATACTCCCCCAATCCTGGTTCCCCATCCACTGCAGCCATCATCTTCTGATGCCAGTGGGCCGGTGAGGGCAGCGTAAAGCCGTGATGTCATTGCGGAGCCCGATGTCCCCTGCCTGATGCTGTCTTCGGACAAGCCGCAGACCAGAAGTAGGCTGCATCCTGCTAAAGTAACTGACGGTGGAGGGAGTCCGATGGCTCTGTGTTCCGTTGCAACTGTTACCACCATTATCACCATCCTGAGGATGCCAAGACTGTTAAAAGCTTGCAGGCCAATACAGAGACCAGTCAATCTGGCCATTGCCAGATTTGCCGAATGACCAGGGTGGCCCTGCTCTACACCATTCTGCAGTGGTACAGTGCTCTACAATTGTCATTGGTAAGAGTCTGACATTTTTGAATGTGGATTTGACAGATAGTAGATAACAGCATATAACACCTGTCAAGTAAGTAGATCATATAATAATGTTATTTGGGGATATTTTTCTTTATGCTTGTAAATGTTCTGTATAAAATCCATATGTATTGCGCATAAAGTTGTCCTCCAATGGGAAAATTCCAAAAATGAGTCAGGCTTGACTACCTGTAAACAATGTGCGTTGCTTGCAGGCATAATTAGTTCTGTTCTGCACTGTTGCCATGTTTCCGGTTTTCTTTGTAGGGAGACCAAATAAGGGATTCAAGAGACATTTTGTTTTACAATAAAATACTATAATAACAGTTGGACAGAAAAATATCTCTAGTGGGAAATAGATATTTTTTGGTCAAAAAGCGGAAATATGTAACTTCCTTCCACTTATGAGACTATTGCTCAACTGAGGGTTTGCTATACTGAATACAAGAAATTACAATGGAAGAAAATAAATACATGTGTTCAGAAGCGTAGCTAGGGTTTTGGTTCAGGGGGAGCAAAACTTCTGAGTGGGCCCCCTAACCAGGTAACTTTGATTACAACTCGGTGACGCACCCTAATAGTGGATGTAGGAGATGACTGCGCTGTTACTGAAAATAATCCCTATTTAAAGACCAACATGGATATTACCGCAATATGGTCAGTGGTAAATAAAAGTCATAAAAAACATAAGTGATTACAGCACAGTTATAGTTGGTGACTTACCGCTGATGTTCTTTCTGATGGAATCGTTCACTTTTCACGTCTTTTCCATCTGGCCCAGACTGACAATGACAACGTCTCCAGCCAGCACTCGGCTACAGAGAATACAACAAAGACACGTTTCACTTCTCATATTCCAGCCCCATCACCATGTATCCCCAGCTTGCACAAACTCCTCATCCTGCTGATACCCCAATACTGGGCCGCTGCTGCCATATGTGTCCCTATTACTGCACCTGATACCCCAATGCTGAGCCACTGCTGCCGTGTGTCCCTATTACTGCACCTGATACACCAATGCTGAGCTGCTGCTGCTGTATGTGTCCCTATTACTGCACCTGATACCCCAATGCTGAGCCACTGCTGCTGTATGTGTCCCTATTACTGCACCTGATACCGCAATGCTGAGTCGCTGCTGCCGTATGTGTCCCTATTACTGCACCTGATACCCCAATGCTGAGTCGCTGCTGCCGTATGTGTCCCTATTACTGCACCTGATACCCCAATACTGATTCTCTGTTGCTGTATGCGTCCTTATTACTGCACCTGATACCCCAATGCTGAGCTGCCACTGCTGCTGTATGTGTCCTGTTGTGAGTTCATTTTCCCCTTCGTCACTGAGGTCTGGTGAACTCCCTATTCTGGTAAAGGAAGGTAATCAGCCTGATTATCAGGCACCTGAACCTAATGATGATGACTGGCTGAGTGGAATCACGGACTGGATATAAGGCTGCCGACGCCCTTCTGCCCTGCGGGTGATTTCTCTGTGGACTTCTAGGAAACCAGTTTGATTCCTGCTCCTCTAAAGCTAAGTTTTCTGCTTTGCCTTTTAGCATTTGTGTTTTGTTTTTGTTTGCCTTGCTTTTCTGGATTCTGCCATTCCCTGCTGGGGTGAGCTGATTCTCCTTTTGCCGGTTGCTCTGTCTTCAGAATATTCCTGAGTACTGACATAGTCTTTTTGAAGCCTAGTGTCTTCAGGGCCTTTTTCACTGTCAGTCTGTTGGCTCATATTTTCATTTCATTTTCACGGATTGCAGACAGCAGCCTTCCTGTCCTTTCCTATCTAGTTAGCTTGGGCTTTCTGTCTGTGTTGTGTTCTTTCTTCTTGCTTCACCATCATTATATGTGGGGGACTGCCTTTTGCTTTGGGGTCTGCTCTGGGGCAGTTTAGATTTCCCTTTCTGTCTTTAGGCTATTTAATTCTCCGTCTGTGATCGAAGGGTCTAGGGCATCGTAGGAACCCCCCACGGCTACTGCTAGTTGTGTTGATAGGTTCAGGGGTCTGCAATCCGATACCTGCCAACCTCTCTGGTTTTCTGGACTTAGCTAGCATTTCTGTTTTTGCCTCCTACGGTGACTCAATCATAACAGAATCACCCGCCATACCGCAGATCCTAGGGTACTCAATAGCAGGAAAGAATTGTGTTTAAAAAAAAAAAAAAAAAAGAAGTGTGTATATTCTTTCCTCTATATCTCTGAGGCCGTAGGAGGAATTTTTTTTTTCTCTCAATGGAGATAAAGCAATTGTCTGATCGTGTGGAGCAGCTCGCTGCGGAAGTGCGGGGAATTTCCGCCTACCTTGCTCGTTCGCATGCTGTTGAACCAAAGATCCCTACACCTGATGTATTTTTTGGGGATCGATCTAAATTTTTGAGTTTCAAAGATAATTGTAAATTATTTTTTGCCTTGAAGCCTAACTCGTCAGGGAGCTCCGCGCAGCAGGTTAAAATTGTCATCTCTTTGCTGCGTGGCGATCCCCAGGATTGGGCGTTTTCTTTGAAACCAGATGATCCTATTCTGACTAATGTGAACGCATTCTTTCAAGCCTTGGGGTTGTTGTATGACGAACCTAATGCTATTGATCAGGCTGAAAAGACCCTGTTGGCATTGAACCAGGGTCGAGATTCTGCAGAGTTGTACTGTCAAAAGTTCCGAAAGTGTGCGGTCCTTACTACCTGGAATGATAATGCCTTGGCTGCTCTCTTTCGGAAGGGTTTGTCAGAAGCCGAAAAAGATACTATGGTGGGATTTCCTGTTCAATCTGGTCTGGACGATTCTATGTCATTAGCCATTCAGGTTGATCGGCGTTTACGTGAACGCAGGATTGCACGTGAGGTGTTGCCACCGGTAGAACAGACGTCTGAACCTATGCAATGTGATAGAGTTTTGTCTAAGGCGCAACGTCAGGAGTTCAGAAGGCGTAATAAGCTGTGTTTTTTCTGTGGAGATGCCTCGCATATTATTTCTGTTTGTCCTAAACGAGAGAAACGCTTTGCACACACGTTTTCTGTTGGTGGTGTTCAACCTAAGTTTCTTCTGGCAATTACTCTGATCTGCTCCCTGTCCACATTTTCCGCCAAGGCTTTTGTGGCTTTGGGAGCAGCGCTAAACCTAATGGACTTGGATTTTGCTAAACGTTGTGGATTTCTGATGACACCTCTGCAGACGCCTATCCCTTTGAGGGGGATTGATGCTACTCCTTTGGCGAAAAATAAACCTCAGTTTTGGACCCAGGTGGTCATGCGGGTCGCCCCAGACCATCAAGAAAATTGCAGATTTTTGGTGTTACATGGTCTGCATGATGCCGTTGTTCTGGGGTTTCCCTGGTTGCAAATTCATAATCCAGTCTTGGATTGGAAATCTGTGTCTGTGGTGAGTTGGGGTTGTCGGTGTGCCTGTAGTGAGGCTCCGGTTTTTTCCACCTCTCCTCAGTCGCATGATGTTCCTGACTATTTGGCGGACTTTTATGATGTATTTAGTGAGAATGAGTCTGCGTCCTTGCCTCCTCATAGGAGTTATGACTGTGCAATTGAACTGAGCCCGGGGTGTAAATTTCCCAAGGATCGGCTCTTCAATTTATCTGTACCCGAGCACGAGGCTATGCAGTCCTATATTAAGGAGGCGTTGGAGAAGGGTCATATTAGACCATCCTCTTCACCCTTAGGTGCCGGTTTTTTTTTTGTGGCCAAAAAGGATGGTTCTTTAAGGCCTTGTATTGATTATCGTGCCCTCAACAAAATTACTATTAAATATCAGTATCCGTTACCCCTGATTTCGGATCTATTCTCTAGAGTTAGAGGTGCTTGCTGGTTTACCAAGCTTGACCTCAGGGGGGCGTATAATCTTATCCGCATTAAGCAGGGGGATGAATGGAAGACGGCATTTAATACTCCGGGGGGACATTTTGAGTACCTGGTGATGCCTTTTGGGCTCACTAATGCCCCTTCTGTCTTCCAGTGCTTCATGAACGATATCTTCCGAGACTTTGTCGATACATTTTTGATTATCTATCTGGATGATATTTTTTGATCTTCTCCAAGGATTGGGATTCTCATGTGGAACATATTCGGACTGTGTTCCAGATCTTGAGGGAGAATTCCCTGTATGTCAAAGGATCGAAATGCCTTTTTGGAGTACAGAGGATTTCATTTTTGGGATTTATTTTGTCTCCATTAACTATTGAAATGGACCCGGCCAAGGTACAGGCCATTTATGATTGGGTTCAGCCCACTTCTTTGAAGGCCCTCCAGAAGTTTTTGGGTTTTGCTAATTTTTATCGGAAATTTATAGCAATATTTTCTAGTATTGCCAAGCCATTGACTGATCTGACTAAGAAGGGTGCTGATGTGTTGAATTGGTCTCCGGAGGCTGTTGCTTCCTTTCAGGAGCTGAAGCGAACATTTACCTCCACCCCGGTTTTGTGGCAACCTGATGTCTCACTCCCGTTCCAGGTAGAGGTGGATGCTTCTGAGATTGGTGCAGGAGCTGTTTTGTCCCAAAAGGATCCTGTAACATCTAAAATGAATCCCTGTGCTTTCTTTTCCCGAAAGTTCTCTCCATCTGAACGTAACTATGATGTGGGGAATCGGGAACTGTTGGCCATGAAATGGGCATTTGAGGAGTGGAGACATTGGTTGGAGGGAGCTAAACATCAAGTTGTGGTCCTCACTGACCACAAGAATTTGATTTACCTAGAGTCGGCTAAGCGCTTGAACCCTAGACAGGCTAGGTGGGCCTTGTTTTTTACACGTTTTGATTTTGTGGTCTCTTTTCTTCCTGGAACTAAGAATGTCAAGGCAGACGCCCTCTCTAGGAGCTTCTTTGCTGATTCTCCTGTGGTGACCAAGCCTGCTACCATCTTAGGCGAAGGGGTAGTTCTTTCTGCCATCTCGCCTGATTTGAGACTTGCTCTGCAAGAGTTCCAGGAGGACAAACCTGAGCGTTGTCCCAGTGGAAAGTTGTATGTTCCTGACCAGTGGAAGAAGAGAGTGATGTCTGAAGTTCATTGCTCTGCATTGGCTGGTCATCCAGGTATTTTTGGTACTAGAGATCTGGTGAGTCGCTCTTTTTGGTGGCCCACCTTGTCTCATGATGTCAGGAATTTTGTGCAGTCCTGTGGGACTTGCTCCCGGTCTAAATCTTGTTCTCGCTCTAGTGGGTTGTTGATGCCTTTGCCGGTCCCCAGGAGGCCATGGACCCATATTTCAATGGATTTCATCTCTGATATGCCGGTCTCTCAAAGAATGACTGTTATTTGGGTGATTTGTGATAGGTTCTCTAAGATGGTTCATCTTGTACCACTCCCTAAGTTGCCGTCTTCCTCTGAGTTGGTGCCCCTGTTTTTGCAACAGGTGGTTCGCTTGCACGGGATTCCTGAGAACATTGTATCTGACAGAGGAGTTCAGTTTGTGTCTAGATTTTGGAGGACTTTCTGTTTCAAGCTGGGAATTCAGTTGTCCTTCTCCTCTGCTTTTCACCCTCAGACCAATGGGCAGACAGAGAGAACAAACCAGACCTTGGAGTCGTATTTGAGATGTTTTATTTCCGCTGATCAGGATGATTGGGTTTCATTTTTGCCCTTGGCCGAATTTGCTTTAAATAATAGAGCTAGTTCTGCCACTTTGATGTCACCTTTTTTTGTAACTTTGGGTTTCATCCTCGATTTTCTTCAGGGCAGGTGGAGCCTTCTGCCTGCCCAGGTGTTGACACTGTGGTGGAGAGAAAGCACCAAATCTGTAACCAAGTGGTGGATATGCTATCTCTCTCCCAGGAAAAGGCCCAGCGGTTTTCCAATCGACATAGGACCATTGGTCCCCAGTTTAAGATTGGTGATATGGTGTGGTTATCATCAAAAAATATTGCTATGAAGGTGGCTTCTCCTAAGTTTAAGCCTAGATTTATTGGACCTTACAAGATTTTGGAGATTATTAATCCGGTCTCTTTTCGTTTGGCTCTCCCTGTCACATTTAAAATCCATAATGTGTTCCATAAGTCCTTGTTGAAGAGGTTTGTTGAACCAGTTGTTCCTGGGGTGGCACCTCCGGAACCCTGTATTGGTTGAAGGTAACATGGAATATGAGGTAGAGAAAATACTGGATTCCCGTCTGGCTAGACGGAGACTCCAATATTTGGTTAAGTGGAAGGGTTATGGTCAGGAGGATAATTCCTGGGTCTCTGCCTCTGATATTCATGCCAAAAGATTGGTGCGTGCCTTTCATCGGGCTCACCCTGATCGCCCTGGTGGTGTGGTTGAGGGTTCGGTGACCCCTCCTCAAGGGGGAGGTACTGTTGTGAGTTAATTTTCCCCTTCGTCACTGAGGTCTGGTGAACTCCCTATTCTGGTAAAGGAAGGTAATCAGCCTGATTATCAGGCACCTGAACCTAATGATGATGACTGGCTGAGTGGAGTCACGGACTGAATATAAGGCTGCCGACGCCCTTCTGCCCTGCGGGTGATTTCTCTGTGGACTTCTAGGAAACCAGTCTGATTCCTGATCCTCTAAAGCTAAGTTTTCTGCTTTGCCTTTTAGCATTTGTGTTTTGTTTTTGTTTGCCTTGCTTTTCTGGATTCTGCCATTCCCTGCTGGGGTGAGCTGATTCTCCTTTTGCCGGTTGCTCTGTCTTCAGAATATTCCTGAGTACTGACATAGTCTTTTTGAAGCCTAGCGTCTTCAGGGCCTTTTTCACTGTCAGTCTGTTGGCTCTTATTTTCATAGGGTTTTCACGGATTGCAGACAGCAGCCTTCCTGTCCTTTCCTATCTAGTTAGCTTGGGCCCCGTCTTTGCTCAGTCTATCTTTCTGTCTTTGTTGTGTTCTTTCTTCTTGCTTCACCGTCATTATATGTGGGGGGCTGCCTTTTGCTTTGGGGTCTGCTCTGGGGCATTTTAGATTTCCCTTTCTGTCTTTAGGCTATTTAATTCTCCGTGTGTGATCGAGGGGTCTAGGGCATCGTAGGAACCCCCCACGGCTACTGCTAGTTGTGTTGATAGGTTCAGGGGTCTGCAATCCGATAGCTGCCAACCTCTCTGGTTTTCTGGACTTAGCTAGCATTTCTGTTTTTGCCTCCTATGGTGACTCAATCATAACAGTGTCCCTATTACTTCACCTGACACCCCAATGCTGAGTGGCCGCTGCTGTTGTTTGTGTCCCTATTACTTCACCTATTGTGTGGTTCTTTGTGCCTTCTAAATTCTAAAGCATACCTCTATAATATAGTAATTCCGGGTACAAGTGCCTATAAAACAGTGCCCACATTTTGTCCCCTAGAATGTAATAATGCCCTATGTGTGCCCCGTTTGACAGTCACAGTAACCTGAGTTCCCCTATAACAATAAGTGCCCAATTTACACTTAATAATGTCTTGAGTCTCCCCCCTGTACAGCTCCCCAATATACAATATAATGCCCCCCTCACTGTATACATTCTGACCCCTTAGTATCCCCCAATGATGGCTCCAACACTCTATGATAGCCCTCTCACTGTAATCTCCATATTGTATGTTGGCCCCCTTACTGTAATTTCCACACTGTATGATGGCCCCCTAGATAGCCTCCATATAGTATAATACACCAGATAGTCCTCAATATAGTATATTTCAGCCCCCATAGGCAGACTCTACAGTATAATGCAGCCCCCCATAAGCAGACTGTAATGTAAGGCAGCACTCCCCCTATAGGCAGACTGTAATATAAGGCAGCACTCCCCCACAGGCAGACTGTAATATAAGGCAGCAACCCCCCCTATAGGCAGACTGTAGTATAAAGCAGCCCCCATACCCTATAGGCAGACTGTAGTATAAGGCAGCCCCCCATCCCATATAGGCAGACTGTAATATAAGGCAGCACCCCCTATAGGCAGACTGCAGTATAAGGCAGCACCCCCATCCCATATAGGCAAACTGTAGTTTAAGGCAGCATCCCCACCCTATAGGCAGATTGTAGTATAAGGCAGCACCCCCATCACCCTATAGGCAGACTGTAGTATAAGGCAGCACCCCCCCATCCCCTATAGGCAGACTGTAGTATATGGCAGGCCCCTCTATAGGAAGACTGTAGTATAATGCACCCCCATAAAAAAATAAATAAATGAAATACTCACCTCTTTTGCTCCCGGCTCCTGTGCTGCTCACTGCTCCCGCTCATCTCCTGACAGTGGGCACCGGGCAGTGAAGTCATCTCGCCCGCTGTCAGGGAGAGGGGGATGATGGAAGAAGGAGCCTTCACTCCTCCCATCACTGCGGTCAGCTGTATCGGCTGGAAGCAGATACAGCTGAACCTGCGATCGATGACAGGTGGGAGGCCCACTGCTCGCACCGGGCCCCCCATGCCTGCTCAGGGGCCACATAGCGGCCAAGCAGCAGTGCAGGGAGATTGATTCTCCCTGCTCTGCTGCAGAATGTAACTGTATCGGTGCATTATGCACGCCGATAGTTACAGTAGCGTAGCTCCGGGTGGGCCCCCTCAGAGCGCTGGGCCCAGCGCCACTGCCCCCTCTGCCCCCCCCCGGTTGCTACGCTACTGCATGTGTTATATAATTTCTCATAGATCACATCTTAATTTACACTGTAGCTTGGATCTCCCATTTTATATAGTGAAGTAAAAGGTAATTGAACATAGTTTCATACTTACAACTCTACAATTATGCAATGATTTTTATATGGAAAGAAACAAATTATTTGCACACATATAGAAAACTCAGTTCTCAATCCCAGAAAAAAGACATTTTGCTGTATGCAACTGTACATAGCAAAGTAAAAAAAACTCTGTGGGTAAGGCCCTGTTCACTCTTTTCACTTTCTTAGTACTTCTGTTGATCTTTGATGGTAGAATCTGCAACAATCTCCCTCTCTCCAAACTGCCAGAACATTGGATGAAATGTGATGGGTAATATCACTGGGATCGCTCAGGGTTGTTTTGGAGACACATGAAAACCAATGTGGCAAAGAAAATAAAGTCTAAAGGTACTGTCACACTAAGCGATATCGCTAGCAATATCGCTATAACTTGTGACTAGGGATGGGCGAATCTACTCGTTAGGACTCGTTACTCTGCTAGTAGTAGGGGACTCGCAGGAGTCGGTACTCTGCGAGTTTCCAAGCGATTACTCGCACAGTAACGAGTCCAATACAAATCAATGGCAATCCTAGTTTTTTCAGAGTTTAATTCAAGCAATCCTAGTTTATTAGCGATTTTGTGTCCCCCTGCTGACACAAAATCGCTAAGAAACTAGAATTGCTTGTATTAAACTCTGAAAAAAAAAAAAAATAGGAGTCTTAGCGACTGTCCGGGGGTCTGTACTGGCCTGCCGGTGGTCTGTGCCGGCCTGCCGGTGGTCTGTGCAGGCTCCGGTGGTCTGTGCCGGCCTGCCGGGGGGCTGTGCCGGCCTGCCGGTGGTCTATGCAGGCTCCGGTGGTCTGTGCCGGCCTGCCGGGGGGCTGTGCCGGCCTGCCGGTGGTCTGTGCCGGCCTGCCGGGGGGCTGTGCCGGCCTGCCGGGGGGCTGTGCAGGCTCCGGGGGGCTGTGCCGGCCTGCCGGTGGGCTGTGCAGGCTCCGGTGGTCTGTGCAGGCATCGTCCGATGGGACTACAAGTCCCATCGGGCGATGCCTGCTACCATGACAGTGATTGACACATTAGTCAATGATGGGACAGTAGTAGTCCCATCATCCGGCTGATGTGTTGAATGTAAAAAAAAAAAAAAAAAAAAAGAAAAAATTACATGCTACATACATGCTACATACATACAACATGCATACTACATATATACTACATGCAACATACATACTACATGCATACTACATACATACTACATATACTACATACTACATACATGCTACATACTACATGCATAGTACATACATACTACATACATACAACATATATACTACATATATACTACATGCAACATACATACTACATATATACTACATGCAACATACATACTACATACATGCTACATGCATACTACATACATACACTACATGCATGCAACATGCATACTACATATATACCACATATATACTACATGCATGCAACATACATATATACTACATACAATACATACATATAGACATACAGTACATATAACATAGAGTACATACTTACCGTCACTTGTCACTTTGATCCCCGAAGCCATTGTCACCTGAGGGTTAAATATCAAAAAAAAAAAACACCAATATACTTACCCCGATCCTCAGAAGTCCACGAGGGTCCCACGTCGATCTTGCGTGGAGAACAGCAGCATCAGCTGATGCTACCGTTCTCTACCAGCTCCAGGAATACAATGACGGAAGGTAGGTATCCTTCCGCACTGTATTCCTCCACCACTGTAAAAAAAAGTCCCTAGTCTCACTTTATGCCATTGCTGCATGGGAATTTCCCACGCAGCAATGGCATAAAGTGAGACTAGGGACTTTTTTTTTTTTTTTTAAAGTGGTGGAGGAATACAGTGCGGAAGGATACCTACCTTCCGTCATTGTATTCCTGGAGCTGGTAGAGAACTGTAGCATCAGCTGATGCTGCTGTTCTCCATGCAAGATCGACGTAGGACCCTCGTGGACTTCTGCGGATCGGGGTAAGTATATTGGTGTTTTTTTATTTTGATATTTAACCCTCAGGTGACAATGGCTTCGGGGATCAAAGTGACAAGTGACGGTAAGTATGTACTCTATGTTATATGTACTGTATGTCTATATGTATGTATTGTATGTAGTATATATGTATGTTGCATGCATGCAGTATATATGTAGTATATATGTAGTATGCATCTTGCATGCATGTGGTATGTATGTAGCATGTATGTAGTATGTATGTAGTATGTATGTAGCATGTATGTAATATGTATGTTACATGTAGTATATATGTTGTATGTATGTAGTATGCATGTAGTATGTAGCATGTATGTTGCATGTATGTAGCATGTAGTATATATGTAGTATGTATGTTACATGTAGTATATATAGTATATATGTTGTATGTATTGTGGTGTGACAGGTGATCGCGTGGTTAATGGGAGATATGTCACATGGAGGGATGCTCCCTGCGATGCAACCCGGAGTATTTTGCCTATAGTGTACATGAGCACTAAAGATGTCATTTAGTGCACTGGGTGCGGAATGTACTCCGTTTTGCCTGAAGATATGTGTATGTTCAGGACATGTGGTGAAGTCCTGACCACGTGACCAGCTCATGTGATCCATACCTCACCTATGGGTGTGGTTACAGGGCTATGTAATTAAGGTGTTTGGCACATGTGAGAGAGACTGTGAGGAAGTCTGGCAGAGTGTGGACAGACTTCCATGTGTCCAGGTGCGACACTACAGAGAGTGGTCTGTGTTCCAAGGAAGGAGAAGCCTTCCTGTGTCTGCGGCTGCAGATAGAGCGCTGCTCTGGACATTGCCCTGACCTGTGTGCACTGGACCTGAGGGAACACAGCCCAGCTAAGGACTGTTTATGTGCTGTCTCTGGTTTATGGAGTAATAAACCCTGTGAAATTTTAAAGGAACGTGCCTCATGTTTGACTCCCGCCACACCTAAGCGAGTCGAATCCTTACAATTGGTGACAGACTGCGGGCAGCGATTCCCAGGAGCACAGACGGTATGGAAAATCGTGAGTAATACTGACCGAGGTCAGAGGAAATGACTGTATGGAGATTTGTGGGATGCCTATGAGGAGAAGAGGTACCCGAGAACCTGTGTGGCTGAAACCAGCAGGTAACGGACAGGAATCCGTGTTGCACTGACCAGAGTCAGTGAGAGACTGTGCTTGTGTTTTTTTTTTCCCTTTTCCTCGCTTCTCTGCAAAAAAAAAAAAAAAAAAATCCTGAAAGTGCTTGCTGTGGCTCAGTACGCTCACGAAGGTCTCGCAGCGCGGGGACCTGATGTTTTTTCTTTTTGGGATCTCCTATTTGAGCATTGGTAGCAGACGCTGTCTGTCTACACCATCCTGCTGCAGCTTTATGGCATATGACTAAGCGGATACAGTAGTTGTGGCTTTACACAACTATTAAGGGTGAGTACCCTGTATTATGTCCTTATACCCATTATACCTGCACTGGTAAGGCCCTATGGGCGCGCTTTTGTGGTTTTTTCTTCCTTTTGAGGGCAACAAGTGGCTTCCGGTGGATCGGCGGGTCCACGAAGACGACGCAGCAGGAGCTGCAGAGACACCAGCAGCTGCTTGTGAGCGACGGCAGGAGCTGAGGCAGTGCCAGAAAGAAGTGGTGTCGTGCTTAAAGGGCCAGTACCAGCCTGAAGGAAAAAAAAAACTGTACTGTGTGAACTGTGGCCTAAGAGGTTCTGCAGGACAGACATGGGGAGATCCCGAAAAGGGGTGGAGTCCCAAAAGGGGGCGGTGGCCCAAATCGGGGTGGTAGCCCGTAAAGGGGTGGAGTCCCCAAAGGGGGTGGTGGCCCAAATTGGGGTGGTAACCCAAAATGGGGTGGAGTCCCGGGAGGGGGTGGAAACCCAAAGCGGGGTGGTGGTCCAGAAAGGGGCCAAGTTTGAAGAAGTGACAGCACTGGGTGACTCAGTAGGTACGTCTGGAGTACCGCAGTGTATGTGCAGGTCTTTTTCAGAATGTGGAATATCCTTTCCAGGTAGTAATGACGGGCCACAGATGTGTACAGTGATGCTGCACCGGGAAGGAGCCTTTGGTCGGCTGGAATCAGAGAATCAGGTGACTCTGACAGGAACTCCTCTCACTTTCTCTCTGTCCGAGAAAAACGTCAGGGTTCGCTGTAAACACGGGGTCACGGTGAACTACGCAGTATACAGAGTAGTGTTTGAGGGGACCAAGGGTGGTGAGTGCCAAGGTGGAGGGATACCCTGGGACTTAGTCTATGCCTGGGAGAGGGGCCGGGACTTTGTTCTGTTTGATGATGTTTTGTCGGACGATGGAGATGCTTCGACTGTGGGGCCAGCGGACACTGAGATAGTGATGGCTCCTGACATGGACAGGTCAGAGGTAGAACTGACCAGAAGAAAAAGTACAACTGCCCAACTTAAGGACCTGACGTCTCGTGATATGACGGATGGTGGGCTGGGAGATGAGACGATTGTGAGTAGCTCGGTCAGTGAACCGACACTACAGTGCCCCTTCTGGCTGGATGGAGAACGGGTGATGGGATTGTTAGACCCTGGGAGTCCGGTATCTGTGCTAAAAACCACTCCTGGACGTTCTGTGTTGCCTGGGACGGTGACGAGAGTGAATGGCTTTGGTGGGGACGATAAAGAACTTTTGACAGCATACCTCTACATTGACACGACTGAGAGTTCCACGTACCATGTAGTGACAGTAGACCCAGACTTACAGTATACTATGGTAATAGGGCGGGACTTAGAAGCCCTGTGGGACTGGTGGACAAAAGGAGAAGTGTCTGTTGATATAATGTGTATGGGAGGTAATGGTGTGAAAAGTCCGCCTCCTAAAGTTGACAGGCCTAAGTTAAGCATGACCAGAGAGAACAGTGCGTCGGCCCCACTTACGGACATGTCACCTGACGGGTACCAGGGAGAGACTGATAGTGGTGTGGTAATTAAAAAGAGTGGACCTGACACCCGAACAGAGAGCAACATGAACATTTCCCATGCGGTGGGGTGTGACACAGGTACCAGGCGTGACTGTAATATGTTATTGCCAGTAGCAACCACTAGGGCTGAAGACAGTCTTTGTCAGACAGAAGCACGAATCCAGTGTAATGACAGTTTGCCCCAGGTAGAAGCGCACCTACGAGACTTGGAGCAAGGGCGCGAAGAGATGTGTCAGCAGCTGGCGAGGGTGTGTCTGAAGGTGGCGAGTCTGGAAGTCGCCAACTCCGCGCAGGTGGAGCGGTTGCACCACCTAGAGTCCGAGCTCTTGGCAGGCAAAGCACTGAGACAAGTGACTGAGCACAGAGTGGATGAGCTGGAGAAGGAAGTCTCTGAGCTCAGAGGTCACCTGTCAGCGTGTAAAACCATGAACAAGACCCTGTTGGAAGATATGGAGGTGCTCAGAGAGGCCCAAGAGAAGTATCAACAGGAGATTCTCAGGAGAGAGGATGAGCGTCGCTACCTGGCAGAGGAGCGAGATAAAGTTCTGCAAGAACTCAGTGGAGTAGGAAAAGGTCTTCTACGGGAGAAGTGGATTGGCGAAGACGTACAGCAGCCGTGCCCGCCTGATAGCAAGGCAGAACTGCCAAAGCCCATCTTGGAAAAGGGTCCTGAAGACTGTAAATCTCAGGAAGATGGTGAGCCAAGGGCTGCACAAGACAGTCATCCAATCGTGACAGATATCTTGAGGGAAGTGTCCGTACGGAACCCAGAGCCATCTGTTCAGGATGAGAGCAAGTCCACGACCTTCAAGGTTGTAATTGAAGTACCAGAAGACATGCAGGAAGCCTGTGCTGAGGAAGGTGTGCATGAGGCCTTTAGGAAGGCTATAGAAGCATGTAGTGTGATCTGGGCACCAGAGACGAAGCAGCTGGTCATACTGTCATCTAAGGAAGTCACAAGGAAGCGGGTTACTATCCTGAGGGATATGCATCTACAATGCCTCCGCACAAGGCAGATGATCCTGTTGGGAAAAAAAGAAGCCGCTCGATGTCTAGAGTGTGCGAGGAAAGTTCAAAGTCAGCAGGGCATTGCAGAAGACATCATTCAAGTGCCCGGAGGTCTGGTGAGGAAAGTCATCGGAAGGTTTGGGAAAGTGATGCAGGACATGGTGAACAGGTCTGGCGTGATGAGAGTGAGGATTCCGGCTGATGACGAAGCCCAGGACAAGGATGAAGATGGGATGGTTCCATTCCTCATTGTTGGGTCCATGGAGAGCCTTGGGAATATCCGGATGCTCCTGGAGTATCGCGTGTCATACCTGAAAGAAGTAGAGCAGCTAAGACTTGAGAGGAAGCAGATCAGTAGAGAGCTGGAGGAAATGGAAAGAAGATGGCCGCCTCCTTCAACTCGCGGTATAGAAAGACAAAGAGGTTCACTTAAGACTGGAAGTCCTAAAGATGGAGATAAGAGAGTACATAGAGATAAATGGAAGGGCTGCTCTCGGGACCTTATAGACCTTAGGAGAAATGGCCAGCAGAGAGAGGACAGTAGGTGGCCTGATGGAAGAGGAAGTAGTGATGCCTCAGTTAGCTCAGAGCTGAGTGACCTAGGCAGGAGACCCTGTAGAAGACGTGGTGACAAAGAGTCAGTCCAGACAAGAGGTATGGGGGCAAGGTAGTCGCAACACCATACTGACCGCCAGGGATGCGGGTGGTCTGACGTGGGCCCATCTTTATCAAAGAACAAGACAGAGTCGGATAAGGGACGCCTACTGAAGAGTTCACTAGCAGGGCCTGACTTTGATAGACGATTTGACTGGCAGAGACGACCGAGAAGGATCTCTGGTCGAGTAATAGAAAGTGCCAAGCCCCACGGCTTTAGGCAGAGGAGGGGGATATGTGGTGTGACAGGTGATCGCGTGGTTAATGGGAGATATGTCACATGGAGGGATGCTCCCTGCGATGCAACCCGGAGTATTTTGCCTATAGTGTACATGAGCACTAAAGATGTCATTTAGTGCACTGGGTGCGGAATGTACTCCGTTTTGCCTGAAGATATGTGTATGTTCAGGACATGTGGTGAAGTCCTGACCATGTGACCAGCTCATGTGATCCATACCTCACCTATGGGTGTGGTTACAGGGCTATGTAATTAAGGTGTTTGGCACATGTGAGAGAGACTGTGAGGAAGTCTGGCAGAGTGTGGACAGACTTCCATGTGTCCAGGTGCGACACTACAGAGAGTGGTCTGTGTTCCAAGGAAGGAGAAGCCTTCCTGTGTCTGCGGCTGCAGATAGAGCGCTGCTCTGGACATTGCCCTGACCTGTGTGCACTGGACCTGAGGGAACACAGCCCAGCTAAGGACTGTTTATGTGCTGTCTCTGGTTTATGGAGTAATAAACCCTGTGAAATTTTAAAGGAACGTGCCTCATGTTTGACTCCCGCCACACCTAAGCGAGTCGAATCCTTACAGTATGTAGTATGTATGTAGTATGCATATAGTATGTAGTATGTATGTTGCATGTATGTAGTATGTATGTTGCATGTATGTAGTATGTATGTTGCATGTATGTAGCATGTAGTGTGTATGTATGTAGCATGTAGTATATATAGTATATATGTAGTATATATGTTGTATGTATTTAGCATGTATGTAGTATGTATGTTGCATGTATGTAGTATGTTGCATGTATGTAGCATGTAGAGTGTATGTATGTTACATGTAGTATATGTAGTATATATGTTGTATGTAGTATGTATGTAGTATGCATGTAGTATGCAGCATGTATGTATGTTGCATGTATGTAGCATGTAGTATATATGTAGTATGTATGTTACATGTAGTATATATGTAGTATGCATGTTGCATGCATGTAGTATATATGTTGTATGTTGCATGCATGTAGTATGTATGTAGTATGTAGCATGTATGTAGTATGTATGTTGCATGTAGTATATATGTAGTATGTATGTTACATGTAGTATATATGTAGTATGTATGTTGCATGTAGTATACAGTATATGTAGTATGCATGCTGTATGTATGTAGCATGTAATTTTTTTTTTTTTTTTTTTACATTCAACACATTAGCCGGATGATGGGACTACTACTGTCCCATCATTGGCTAATGTGTCAATCACTGTCATGGTAGCAGGCATCGCCCGATGGGACTTGTAGTCCCATCGGACGATGCCTGCACAGACCACCAGAGCCTGCACAGACCACCGGAGCCTGCACAGCCCCCCAGCAGGCCGGCACAGCCCCCCGGCAGGCCGGCACAGACCACCGGAGCCTGCACAGCCCCCCGGCAGGCCAGCACAGCCCCCCGGCAGGCCGGCACAGACCACCGGAGCCTGCACAGACCACCGGAGCCTGCACAGCCCCCCGGCAGGCCGGCACAGACCACCGGAGCCTGCACAGCCCCCCGGCAGGCCGACACAGACCACCGGAGCCTGCACAGACCACCGGCAGGCCGGCACAGACCACCGGAGCCTGCACAGCCCCCCGGCAGGCCGGCACAGACCACCGGAGCCTGCACAGCCCCCCGGCAGGCCGGCACAGACCACCGGAGCCTGCACAGACCACCGGCAGGCCGCCACAGACCCCCGGACAGTCGGCACAGCCCCCTCGAAGGCCCAAACTGACGGCGCATCATGATGCGCACAGACAGCGCATCATGATGACGTCATTTCGGCAGCCAATCGGAAAGCTCAACACTAGTCAGCAGGGGGACACAAAATTGCTAAGACTCCTATTTTTTTTTTTCAGAGTTTAATACAAGCAATTCTAGTTTCTTAGCGATTTTGTGTCAGCAGGGGGACACAAAATCGCTAAGAAACTAGAATTGCTTGTAGTAATATCTCTCTCTCTCTCTCTCCCCAGCACAGGAATCGCTGCAATACTCGCATCCCCATTCATTAACATTGGACTCGCTAGACTCGCAACGAGTAGCGAGTTTCCGACTCGGACTCGTTACAGTCTAGCGATTCCGAGTATTTCAGGATTCGCCCATCCCTACTTGTGACGTTATAGCGATATTGCTAGCGACATCGCTGTGTCTGATACTTACCAATGACTGCTCACCCGCTGGTTATCGCTGATTGCGCGAGAATGTCCTGGACTGTTTCTCGTCATCAGCTTCCTGCGGCGCTTCCTGTGGAGAGACGAACGACGAGCGTGGAGCCGGGCGGGAGGATGCAGGATCGCCTAGTGTGACAGGTAAGTAGCGACCCCCGACCCCAGCGATGTCGCTAGTGAGATCTGCCTGTGTGGCAGCTCACTAGTGACCACTTAGCGATGTACCAGCGATCCTGACCACGTCATATCGCTGGTCGGGATCGCTGGTACATCGCTAAGCGTGACAGTACCTTTAGGGGTGTTCGTCATTTTTGAAAGTTATCCCCTATTCGAGAAATAGGGAAAAACTTTCTAATTGCTTGTGATTCAACTGCTATTGTCCTCACCAATCCCAAGAATCGAGGCTCTAAATGGTCCCGATTGTATGAAGCGTAGATATATCGGACTTCATTCATTCTAATAGGAGTGCTGAAAATCATCTGAGTGCAGCACTTGGTAATTTCCGGCACTCCCATTAAGACTGAATTAGGCAGTAGTGTGCATGATCGATCAATTAAACCGGATCAATTCAGAGGGATTGGTGGAGTTCAGGGCTGTAGGATCATTAGCAATCAGAAAGTTATTCCCTTTCGGTTCGATATGGGATAACATTTAAACTTGAAAATATCCATAATGCTAAAACTGACAAAATCTAACAAAGAGAAGCCAAGTGTTATGTTCCAGTGTCACATTGAACATAATTACATTAGAATCTCGATGTAGAGATTGCATCAAAAATCGAACTTTTCGGATTTTGGCGCGCACGGCGCACCATCAAAAGAGCGCATCGCAGGTCAAAGCGCAACTAGTGCACGGCCTGCGCACGATCTTCGCACCCTATGCTAAAGATAGAGTGCGCCGATCGCAGGTGCCGCTGTCCGCTAGGAGGCGGCGCTACAAGCAAGGGGCGGGCACGCCGGGCAGAGAGCCGGCTCGGGGGCGGAGCTACCCCCGGCCGTGCGTGCGCTTAAAAAGCGCTAATGTGAAACCAGCCTTAACCGCCTAAATGCTGTGATCGATATTGATCACAATATTTAGGAAGCTAAGAGAGGGAGGGGGTCTCCATTTCGATCGGCGCCCTTGCAATCTCATTGGGAGCAATGGTTGTAATGGCAACCCGAGGTCATCATGATGACCTGCGGGTCTGCCATCTACAGTGGCCTTGATAGATCATGCCAAGGGCATGGTTTAAGAGGTTTCTGTCAGCGCCTCTCTGACTTGCATTATACCAGCTAAAAGAGTAATGAAAGTTAAAGCCCCATAAGTGGACTAAGTAAAAAAAAAAAATTGAAAAAATATTTAAAGAAAATCACAAAATTAAAGAAATGAAAAAAAAATTATTACAATAAATACATATATATTTAAGTAAAAGCTAAAAGAAACAGAAAAAGTACGCATTTGGTATTATTGCAATCGTAACGTCCCTAACTATAAAACTGTCACACAATTTAATCCCTTCAGTGAACACCATAAAAAAATAAAAAACATGGCAAAAATTGGCTCTTTCATCATACAACCAAACAAAAAGTAGACGAAAACCTGATCAAAAAGTTGAATGTTAAAAAAATGGTATAGCTGAAAACGTCATCTTCACATTCTGCTAAAAACAAGTCATGAAACATCCCCATCAGCGGAGAAATAAAAAAATCAATAGCTCTAAGGATATAGTAATACAAAATCAATTCTTTTTTCTAAAAAACTACCTTGGCTTGTGCAAAATTTTTGCACATTGGTCATCGGGGGCGCAGGCAATTTTAGAAAAAGCAAGCTGGTCAAATGTAAATGTACTTCATGAGCTGATGAACACAGACAGGTATTTATATATATATAGATTGGTAATACAATAAATTGCTTTGGTAAGTAGAGGCCAAAAAATGTTTTCCGGTTGAGGTGCCACCTGCAGGTCATTGTGTCTTTCTGCAGGTTTATGAAAATGAATGTTTAAACTGTATTTTGAGATAAAATCATGAATGTGTGGTTTGCTTGGCTGTTTACTTGCTGAAGAGAGCAAGTTTACCTTTCAAATGGTGTATCATGTGTATGTGTGGGGCGAAGTAATCCCCGAAACAGCAATGCATGTATACAAATGTGTTGTTAGTGTGCTTTGGGGTACTGTGGTGCCACCTGCAGGTCATTTTTCCCTACTGCAGGTTTATGAAAATTAATGTTTAAACTGTATTTTATGATCAAGTCGTGGATGTATGGTTTGTTTTGCTATTTTCTTGCTGAAGAGGCAAGTTTACCTTTCAAATGGTGTATCATTGCGTGTAGGTGTGCAGTATAAACTGGGATACAAAGGAATCACTGCAAAAGAGTGTTTATAAATAATAGAATAGATAGTTTTTGCTGTGTAAAAGTTGCAAAATCTAAAAAATTAAATAAACGTGGTATTGCAGTAATTGTACTGACCCAAAAAGTAAAGCTGTC
Organism: Dendrobates tinctorius; assembly: GCF_039654945.1. Lineage (NCBI taxonomy): Eukaryota > Metazoa > Chordata > Amphibia > Anura > Dendrobatidae > Dendrobates > Dendrobates tinctorius. Next base: position 12,693,621 of record NW_027361898.1, on the reverse strand, counting down.
TGAAAAATAAAAATACAAAAAAACATTTCTGAATTGCTGGTTTTGTACATTCTGCCTCCCAAAAATTGGAGTAGAAAATTATCAAAAAATGTTTTGTGCGCAAAACTTGTATCAAGAAATACAGCAGCTCGTCCCACAAAAAACACACCTTTATATGACTTTGTGAGCAAAAACATGGAAACATTATAACTCTCAGAATATTGCGACACAAAAGCATTTTTTAGTAAAAAAAAAAAAAAGGCGAGTCTTTTAGTGTGTGTGTGATAATAGCCCAGCCTAAAAAAAAATCAATATAAATCTGGTATCACTAAGCGCACTGACCCAAAGAATGAAACCATCTAATCACTTTTATGACACGAGGAACAGTGGCAGAAAAAATAAATAAAACTAATTCATGACCTGCTGTTCATTTGTTTTTTCTGCCTCCCAAAGATTGCAGTAACGTTTGGATAACACTTATCCTGTGCTCTCTGTTTAGCCATTATACTGGGGTTTCTGCATAAATCTATGAAATACATGATTTAGACTGAACCCCACAGTTTTGTGTTCTCTTGAAAAGAATGACATCGCTGAACAGAGTACAGAGTAATACTGCTGCCCCATTAAAGTGGATAGATTCCTCAGGGTTTCATATGAATCACATCATGTGGAGATTTAAATGGAAACTCAGATGCAAGTGCTCAGTGTAGAGTACAGGATAAATCTGATCCAAAATGTATGGGCATCACAATGTACTCAGCACCATAATGTACGGGAGCTGCAATGGCAGATTTGCAATTTTCACTCAGCAACATCCACTGCTTGTTTCTAGAGAACACCCATGGAGTCAAAATTGTCACTACACCTGTAGATAAATTCACAGAGTGGTGTAAATTCCAGAATGTGGTCACTTGAGGGTGGGACATTGCTCTTCTGGCACTTAGGGTTCATTTCCTTCTGAGCTTTGCACTGTGCCTCAAAAGTAGTTTCAAACACATATTGGGAATTGGTTACTCAGGAGAAATTGAGTAACAATATATAGCATTCATTATTTCTTATTACCCCTTCTAAAAATTAAAAATGTTAGGCTAATTCAACATTTTAGCGGAAAAAATCGTAATTTTCCATTGGCTCAGCCCAATGTTATACAATTCTGAGGTGTAAAATAGTCACTACAACCCTAGATGAATTTCTCAAGAGGTTTAGTTTCCAAAATGGGATTACTTGTGGGAAGGTTTACACTGTTTTGGCACCTCAGGAGCATTGCAAACATGACATAGCGTCCACTATGTATTCCAGGCAATTTTGCACTCCAAAAGTAAAATGGTGCTCTTTCTCTTCTGAGCCCTGTCGTGCCCCCAAACTGTAGTTTTCCACCACATATGGGGTATCAGTGTATTCAGGAGAAGTTCCCCTTCTAAAAAAAAATTGGGGGCTAAACAACATTTTTGAGGGAATTTTTTAATTTTTATTTTCATGACTCAACTTATAAAATGCTCTGAAGAACTTGTGGATTCTAGGTGTTCAACACAAATCTAGAAAAATTCCTTGAGGGGTCTAGTTTCCAAAATGGGGTCACTTATGGGGGGTTTATACTGTTTAGGCACATCGAGGGCTCTGCTAACCTAACATGGTGTTCGCTATCTATTGCAGTCAATTTTGCTTTCCAAAAGTCAAATGGTGTTCCTTCTCTTCCGAGCCTTGCCATGCATCCTAACAGTAGTTTTTCACCACATATGGAGTATTGGCGTACTTAGCAGACATTGCAAAACAAATAGTATAGTTCAAATTCTCCTATTAAATTTGTGAAACTGCAAAATTTGGGGCTAAAGCAACATTTTTGTGGAAAAGAGGCACAATTTTTTTTCTTCCAAAATTGCTTTCATTCCTGTGAAGTACCTCAAAGGTTAATAAACTTATTCCATTTAGCTTTGAGCACTTTGAGGGTGCAGTTTTTAAAATGGTGTCACTTTTGGGTATTTTCTGTCACATAGGCCCTCAAAGCTACTTCAAATAGGATTTGGACCCCATTGGTTTTGTAAATTTTGTTGGCAAAACAAAAAACTTGCTTGCAAACTTTTCCAAGCCAAAAAATGTTTTAAAAATTATGCTGATGTATAGTATACATGTAGTAAATTATATTTATTAACTATTTTGTGTAAATATAATTGTCTGGTTTAACCTCTTTACCCCCAAGGGTGGTTTGCACGTTCATGACCGGGCAAATTTTTACAATTCTAACCATTGTCAATTTATGAGGTAATAACTCTGGAGCGCTTCCATGGATTCCACTGATTCTGACACAGCTTTCTCATGACATATTGTACTTCACGATAGTGGTAAAATTTCATTCAAATAACTTGCGTTTATTTGTGAAAAAAATGGAAATTTGGTGAAAATTTAGAAAATTTCGCAATTTTCCAATTTTCAATTTTTATGCCCTAAAATCACAGAGATATGGCACACAAAAAACTTAATAAGTAACATTTCACATATGTTTACTTTGCATCAGCACAATTTTGGAGCCAAAAATTTTTTTGTTAGGAAGTTATAAGGGTTAAATTTGACCAGCGATTTCTCATTTTTTCAACACAATTTTATTTTTACGGACCACATCACATTTGAAGTCACTTTGAGGGGTCTATATGATAGAAAATACCCAAAAGTAACACCATTCAAAAAACTGCACCCCTCAAGGTGCTCAAAACCACATTCAAGAAGTTTATTAACCTTTCAGGTGCTTCACAGGAATTTTTTGAATGTTTATAAAAAAATGAACATTTAACTTTTTTTCACAAAAAAATTACTTCAGGTCCAAATTTTTTTATTTTACGAAGGGTAACAGGAAAATTGGACTGCAAAGGTTATTGTGCAATTTGTCCTGAGTACGCTGATACCTGATATGTGGGGGGAAACCACTGTTTAGGCGCATGGCAGAGCTCAGAAGGGAAGGAGCGCTGTTTGATGTTTTCAATGCAAAATTGGCTGTAATTCAGATCGGACGCCGTGTCACATTTGGAGAGCTCCTGATGTGCCTAAACAGTGGAAACCCTGCCCACAAGTGACCCCATTTTGGAAACTAGACCCTCCAAGGAACTTATCTAGATATGTGGTGAGAACTTTGAACCCACAAGGGGTTCACAAAAGTTTATAGCGTACAGCCATACAATTAAAAAATCATATTTTTCCACAAAAATGATCTTTTGACCCCCAATTTTTATTTTCCCAAGGGTAACAGGACCCTAAAACTTATTGTGCAATTTGTCCTGAGTATGCAGATACCCGTTATGTGGGTGTAAATGACTATTTGGGCGCATGGCAGAGCTCGGAAGTGAAGAAGCGCCATTTGACTTTTTTGGCTGGAATTGAGATTGGACACAATGTCGCATTTGGAAAGCCCCTGATGTGCCAAAACAGTGGAAACCCTCCACAAATTACACCATTTTGGAAACTAGACCCCCCAAGGAACTTATCTAGATGTGTGGTGAGAACTTTGAACCCCCAAGGGCTTCACAGAAGTTTATAACGCCCGGGCGTGAAAATAAAAATATCATATTTTTTCCACAAACATGATCTTTTAGTCCCCAATTTTTTTATTTTCCCAAGCCAACGGTAACAGGAGAAAATGGACCACAAAATTTGTTGTCCAATTTGTCCTGAGTATGCTGATACCCCATATGTGGGAGAAAACTACTGTATGGGCACATGTCGGGGCTCGGAAGGGAAGTAGTGACGTTTTGGAATACAGACATTGATGGAATGGCCTGCGGGTGTCATGTTGCCTTTGGAGAGCCCCTGATGTACCTAAACAGTGGAAATCCCCCACAAGTGACCCCATTTTGGAAACTAGACCCCCTAAGGAACTTATCTAGATGTGTGGTGAGCATTTTGAACCCCCCAGTGCTTCACAGAAGTTTATAACGCCCGGGCGTGAAAATAAAAAAATCATATTTTTTCCACAAACATGATCATCTTTTAATCCCCAATTTTTTTATTTTCCCAAGGGTAACAGGAGAAATTTGACCCCAAAAGTTGTTGTCCAATTTGTCCTGAGTATGCTAATATCCCATATGAGGGAGAAAACTACTGTATGGGGACACGTTGGGGCTCGGAAGGGAAGTAGTGACTTTTGGAATGCAAACTTTAACGGAATGGTCTGCGGGTGTCATGTCACGTTTGGAGAGCCTCTGATGTGCCTAAACTGTTGAAACTTCCCACAAGTGACCCCTTTTTGGAGACTAGACCCCGCACGGAACTTATCTAGATGTGTGGTGAACACTTTGAACCCCCAAGTGCTTCACAGAAGTTTATAACGCCTGGGCATGAAAATAAAAAAAAATCATATTTTTTTTCCACAGAAATGATATTTTTGCCCCCATTTTTTATTTTCCTAACGGTAAAAGGAGAAATTGGACCCCAAATGTGGTTTTGCAATTTGTACTGAGTATCCTGAGTAGGCTGATACCCCATATGTGGGGGTAAAACACTGTTTGGGTGCATGGCAGAGCTTGGAAGGGAAGGAGCACTATTTGACTTTTTCAACGCAGAATTGGCTGGAATTGAGATCAGACGCCATGTTGCATTTGGAGAGCACCTGATGTGCCCAAACAGTGGAAACCCCCCAATTCTATCTCCAACCTAACCCCAACACACCCCTAACCCTTATCTCAGCCCTAACTCTAGCCCTAACCATAGCCCTAACCCTAACCCTAGCCCTAACCGTAACCCTAGCCCTAACCCTAATGGGAAAATGGAAATAAATAAATTTTTTTAATTTTATTATTTTTCCCTAAGGCTGGTTTCACATTTGCGTTTTTTTGCGCTGGAAAAAAACGCATACGTGCGCATGCGTTTTTTCCCCTATATTTAACATGGGTGCGCATACCTGCGCGCTGGTAAGCGCATGTATGCGATTTTCATGCGCTGCGTTTTTTTGGGGTGTGCGTTGGTATTTTCCAGACGCAGCATGTTGCATTTTTTGGCCCTTGAAAAAAGCGCATGCGCACGTATGCGCACGTTTTGCGCTAAAAATGGCCATTATAGCCTATGGATGCGCATACGTGCGCACTGGCATGCGCAGGTATGCGTTTTTTTAGCGCTGCATTTTTTGGTGGTGTCCACTTGTTGTCCTAGTTATAATCTTCTAAAGTCAAAAAAAAAAAGTCTATATAAAGGAGGTGCCTGCCAAAACTCTGCCACTACTACACTGACAGATTGAAGAGCAGACAGTCAACCAAGAACCCATTATATCAGCGAAGAATGTGAGTATATTACATTATATGCCTGTCCTTTTAAATTATGTATGTACAAATGATTTTTATTATTTTTACATGCAGTATGTCTTCAGAATCAGAGTATTCCCCATCACGGCAGGAATTGGCGCAAGCAGACCGTGAGGTGATTATTTTCGTGCATCTGGTAAGTATATCTGCTGCTTCTCCAAATCTCTTACGTTTTTTTTCAACTTTTTTAAGACATCGTCATCATCATCTTCTGCGGACGGGACTAGTGAGGGCGAAGAGCAGGAGCAGCGAAGCCAAGTCCCGGTGGTGATAAGGAATGTAAGTATCAAATGATTTGTAATGTTCTTTATTTTTTATCTTCTATTTTTACTCTTTTTTATGTTTCTTTTTTTGTAACTTTTTATTCAATTTAAATTTGATTATTCTAATGAATGTGTTTTGTCTAGGTTCCACAACGGGATGAAGACGTCTACCTGGATAATGAGCAGCTCATCAGCCTGGTCCAGGAGCGTTCGCCGTTGTGGGACAGCCGTGACCGGCTGCACAAGGACATTGTGGTGACCCGGCGGCTATGGAATGAGGTGGCCGCAGCGTTGATGGATGGCTGGGACAGCGCCACAGCATCCTCCAAAAAGGCGTTTAGTGAGTATTTCCCTGCTCTGTATTGTGCCGCAGTGACTGTTGTCCTTGACGGCACTGTTGGGTTTCGTGCTAGGCATATTCTAGCAGGAAACCCAACAGTGTCATCGGGGTCTACAGTGACTGCTTTGAGTATTGTATTGCTACATTGTGCCGCAGTGACTGTTGTCCTTGACGGCACTGTTGGGTTTCGTGCTAGGTGTATTCTAGCAGGAAACCCAACAGTGTCATCGGGGTCTACAGTGACTGCTTTGAGTATTGTATTGCTACATTGTGCCGCAGTGACTGTTGTCCTTGACGGCACTGTTGGGTTTCGTGCTAGGCATATTCTAGCAGGAAACCCAACAGTGTCATCGGGGTCTACAGTGACTGCTTTGAGTATTGTATTGCTACATTGTGCCGCAGTGACTGTTGTCCTTGACGGCACTGTTGGGTTTCGTGCTAGGCGTATTCTAGCAGGAAACCCAACAGTGTCATCGGGGTCTACAGTGACTGCTTTGAGTATTGTATTGCTACATTGTGCCGCAGTGACTGTTGTCCTTGACGGCACTGTTGGGTTTCGTGCTAGGTGTATTCTAGCAGGAAACCCAACAGTGTCATCGGGGTCTACAGTGACTGCTTTGAGTATTGTATTGCTACATTGTGCCACAGTGACTGTTGTCCTTGACGGCACTGTTGGGTTTCGTGCTAGGTGTATTCTAGCAGGAAACCCAACAGTGTCATCAGGGTCTACAGTGACTGCTTTGAGTATTGTATTGCTACATTGTGCCGCTGTGACTGTTGTCCTTGACGGCACTGTTGGGTTTCGTGCTAGGTGTATTCTAGCAGGAAACCCAACAGTGTCATCGGGGTCTACAGTGACTGCTTTGAGTATTGTATTGCTACATTGTGCCGCAGTGACTGTTGTCCTTGACGGCACTGTTTTTTTTTTATCAACAGTGGACAAAGTCCGAACACGTTGGCGTTCGATCAAGGACCGCTTCAACAGTGATGTTCGTGCTGAGGGCCAGGTTCGCAGTGGATCTGCGTCAAGGACCAGAACTAGATACCGTCACTATCACGCGTTGCAGTTCCTAAGACCGGTCCTTGCCACGAGATCGTAAGTATTATAAATTTTGGGTTTTTATTTTTATTAATCTGTGTTTTTCTAATCCACAGCTGATGCTTCTTGTAAAGGCATGGTAGTAATGATTTTCCTTTCTTCAACAGCACCTGGAGCAGCACCCTGCAACCTGGCCCTGGAGCGGTCCTTCCTCGGACGTCCTCTGACCCGTCCCAGCCATCCGACAGCCAGGAAGCACCTTGCAGGTCAACCACACACACAGCTGGTGACCAGGAAGCTGGGCCATCAGGTGTTCCCCTGTCCCAGGTCTCTGCCACTGGTTATGCGGGCACTACCCGCCAGCGGCAGAGGGCCTTGGACAGGAATGTCTTGCCCGAGTTTATGCATTTGAGCGAGACATTTAATTCCAGCCTCAAGTCACTGTCCGACTGAGTTGAAAGCGGTTTTGCACTCATGGAACGTGGTTTTAACCACTTTGAACACCGCTTCAATTCTGTAGAACAGCGCCTTGACCGTCTGGAGGCCGACCTCAACAGACCAGCACACCATTTTTTTAGTAAGATTGAAAAGGGCATGGCGGAACACCTTAGTCCTGATCAACAGCTGAATGTGCTGCAGGCCTGCAACAATGCTTTCTTGCAGGCTATGCAGCATAATCGGTACGGTCAGCAGTCAGTGGTGTCCTTTCCACCTGTGCCACCATTGACTCGCTTCACCTCACTACCGACTTGTGCTGCATACCACTGCACGGACACCTCTATTCAAAGCCAGGACACCCACCGTTACACCACCACAAGTCTGAGTGCAGCTGGTCACTTCACCGACACCACCATGGCAAGTGCTGCTCCTGTCTGGAGCACCACCGCCACTCCCATGCATGCGTGGAGCTCAGCCACCACTAGGCAAACATGGAACAGCCCTGTCGCTACAACAACATGTAGTAGCCCTGCCACCACCACTCTGCAAACCTGGACCATCACTGCCGCCACCAGTCCTCCTGCAAGGACGAGCACTGACAACGAAGAGCAGCAGCAGCAGCCACCTCAGCAGCAGCAGCAGCCACCTCAGCAGCAGCTCCAGCCACCTCAGCAGCAGCTCCAGCCACCTCAGCAGCAGCTCCAGCCACCTCAGCAGCAGCAGCAGCCACCTCAGCAGCAGCAGCAGCCACCTCAGCAGCAGCAGCAGCCACCTCAGCAGCAGCAGCAGCCACCTCAGCAGCAGCAGCAGCCACCTCAGCAGCCACCTCAGCAGCAGCAGCAGCCACCTCAGCAGCAGCAGCCGCCACCTCAGCAGCAGCAGCCGCCACCTCAGCAGCAGCAGCCGCCACCTCAGCAGCAGCAGCCGCCACCTCAGCAGCAGCAGCAGCCACACCTGCAGACGGGGGACCTACACTCAATATTTGCCCCTAGTTCAAGGCGAAATCTATCAAGGCGGGCATTGGGCCAAAGTCGGTCCAGGCACACAAGCCTACGGCGACATGCCATTACAACTAATGTACCTGAACAGATTTCCTCTCCTCCAAGTGTTCCTAGTTTAATTCCCTTAACTGGACTACCTTCCCCCACAAGTTTTGTTGCCCCTTCCCCTCAAACACCGTCTTCAACAGCAAGTGTTGCATATTCCCTGCACACCCCCAAATTGAAACCATCTGCCCCCAAACGCCGGAAAAAATAATTTTTTGGTTTATTTTTGTGATAAAAAATAAATTTACATTTGTGGTTCACCATTACTAAGTTTCATTAATGTTGTTTGCGCCGCTCACACACACTGATGGGTAAATACATGTTAAAAACCAACCCAAGGCCTAGTATAGTCATATGTGAAATAACACGGACTAGTATAGTCATACCAAGGCCTAGTGTAATAACTCGAGTTTTACCAACTTGGATCTGGTTTCATGAAAAACAAACTGTTGAAACTTGTCTTAAAAATAAGTTTCTTTCTAGTTTCACCAGTTTGTTTTTTGTGAAACAAGATGCTAGTTGTTAAAAATCGAGTTATTACAGTAGGCCTTGGTATGACTATACTAGGCCGTGGTATTTCACATATGACTATACTAGTAGGCCCAAGGCCTACTATACTCATATTTGAAATACCACGGCCTAGTATAGTCATTCCAAGGCCTAGTGTAATAACTCTAGTTTTACCAACTAGAATCTGGTTTCATGAAAAACAAACTGTTGAAACTTGTCTTAAAAATAAGTTTCTTTCTAGTTTCACCAGTTTGTTTTTTGTGAAACAAGATGCTAGTTGTTAAAAATCGAGTTATTACAGTAGGCCTTGGTATGACTATACTAGGCCGTGGTATTTCACATATGACTATACTAGTAGGCCCAAGGCCTACTATACTCATATTTGAAATACCACGGCCTAGTATAGTCATTCCAAGGCCTAGTGTAATAACTCTATTTTTACCAACTAGAATCTGGTTTCATGAAAAGCAAACTGTTGGTTTCAAGTTTCCCCTGTTTGTTTTTCGTGAAACAAGATCCTAGTTGGCAAAAATTGAGTATGCCTTGTTATGACTATACTAGGCCGTGGTATTTCACATATGACTATACTAGTAGGCCCAAGGCATACTATACTCATATTTGAAATACCACGGCCTAGTATAGTCATTCCAAGGCCTAGTGTAATAACTTGTAAGTTGGAATGGAGCAGATTACATTCATCCACTCAATGCTGACTTGTATTCCCCATGGACTTTCATTGGGGTTGGGTTTTGAGGGTTGTGTTTTGAGAAAATCACATACTTTGTTTTCAACTAGTTGCACAATTTTCTCTTGAAAAAAAATGGTTTCCTGATTCATGGCCTGCAGCTTTGCTCGTTCCAATATATTTCACGCAGACTAGCAATGCTGCATTTTAACTCATATGTGTATTTACCTGCCCAGGTGTGTGAACATCAAAAAATTCAGTTATACATGGGAAGTTTTTTATTAAATTGGAGTTTAAAAAATATAGTGCACTCAGTAATGGTATCAAATAAGGTTTTTTATTACCATAAACAAACAAAAACATTACACCATTTCATCTTGCCAGTGCACCCGTCCTACATCAGAAATAAAGTAGGCCGCAAATTGGTCCCTCATTTGGCCAACTTCAACGGATGACCTGAGAGTGTGCTGAGTGAATTCAGGCAATGGGTTAGGAGCATCATCGTCCAGTTCAAAGGTCGGGTGCTCTTTAGCCATCACAAAGTTATGTAGAACCACACAGGCCTTCACCACCTCATCGACTGTTTCAAGTTTAAGATTAATGGCCGTGCCCAGAATTCGCCATCTGGAAACAAGAATCCCAAAAGCACACTCGACAGTTCTTCTGGCCCTGGTCAGCCTGTAATTAAATATTTTTTTGGTGTGGTCCAAGTCCCGGCTGGAGTAGGGTTTCAGTAAGTTTCCGCACATTTGAAAAGCCTCATCGCCAACCATTACAAAGGGCAGTGGCGGAGCTTTGGTGTGAGGAAGAGGCCGTGGCATAGGGAAATTAAATTGGTTGCCATACAACCTCCGGCCCATGTCTGAGTTTTTAAAAGCCTGTGAGTCATTACCACGGCCAAATGCTCCAATGTCCACTGCTACAAACATACATCCGGCATCCGCAATCGCAATGAGTACTATTGAAAAGTACTTTTTGTAATTATAGTACTCAGATCCCGTTCTTTGGGGTTTGATGATCCGTATGTGTTTACCATCAACAGCTCCCAAACAGTTGGGAAAATTGCATACTGTCCAGAATTTGTCAGCAATTTCCATCCACTTTTCAGCAGTGGGCAGGGGCATAAATTCTGGGCAAAGAACATTCCAGAGAGCCCGGCAGGTGTCAGCAACAATTCCAGACAAGGTAGAGATTCCAATACGGTACTGGAAGTGTAGTGAAGATAGGGTTTCTCCAGTCGCCAGGAATCTGTGAACAGACAAAGAAGTAAAATTAATATTTATGTATATTATTTTAAAAAACTATAAAATAAAATATTAGTACATTCACGAAAACTAATTACCCACGGTTTTGAATACTAAATTTAAAAAAAAAACATCAGACCGCACCCCTTGGTTTTTAAAACATACCGTAATGTCACCAGTAGCCGTTCCTCAGGAGGAATCGCACGACGGAGCTGTGTGTCCTGTCTCCGGATGGATTGTTGGACACGAGCAAGCAAATCCATGAAACTTTCGTGGGACATCCTGATATAATCTGTAAATTTCTCCGGGTTTGCCTGTAGCTCGCTGTAGAGGGTGTGGTATGCCCCACGGCTCTCCCGGAGTTCAACAATCGGATGTATCCACATACGCCGCCGTCTTCGCTGCCTCTCTCTCTTCCTTTGTTCATGGCAAGCAACTGCATACGCCTGAGCCATCGCGATGTCCAAATCCAAGTTGAAGTGAAAACTCTTCCAGCGCAGATCCATGGTCACGAGAAGAATCAAGCAAATGTGAAGAATACTGTAGACAGGGTCTATATATTAACATACCACACCCACAATGAAGTCCCATTGGTCTTGTGTGTTGTTGAATGGTTGTTTTTTCATTTTTGTGGGGTTTTTCCAAAATCTGTAAAAAAACGCAAACGCACAAAAAACGCATACAAACGCGCAAAAACGCTGCGTTTTTTTCCTGCATGCGCATAAAAATGCTTGAAAAAAACGCAGCGTTTGTATGCATTTGTATGCGTTTTTTTAATGCGTTTTTTTGCGGGAAAAACGCGCTGCAAAAAAAAGCAAGTGTGAAACTAGCCTAACTAAGGGGTGGTAAAGGGGGGGCTTGATTTACTATTTATGGTGGTTTTTATGTTTGGCAGCTGTCGCATGCTAAAAGATGCTTTTTATTGTAAAAATAGTTTTTGCATCACCACATTTTGAGAGCTATAATTTTTCCATATTTTGACCCACCGAGTCATCTGTGGTCTTATTTTTTGCGAGACGAGTTGCCATTTTTTTTGGTACCATTTTCAGGCATGTGACATTTTTTGCTCACTTTTTATTGCCATTTTTGGGATGCAGAATAAGCAAAAACCAGCATTTCAAGAATTTGTTTTGGGGGGTGCGTTTACACCGTTCTGCGTGCAGTAAAATTGATAAGGCAATTTTATTCTTCGGGTCAGTACGATTAAATTGACACCTCATTTATGTCGTTTTTTTATGTTTTGGCGCTTTTATGCAATGAAAACAATTTTATATAAAAAATTATTATTTTTGCATCACTTTATTCTGCGAGCTATAACTTTTATAATTTTTCGTTGATGATGCTGTGTGGCAGCTCATTTTTTGCGGGACAAGATGACGTTTTCAGCGTTACTATGGTTATTTATATCCGTCTTTTTGATCACGCGTTATTGCACATTTTGTTCAGCGGTATGATAATAAAGCGTTATTTTTTGCCTTGTTTTTTATTTTTATTTTTTAAGGAGTTCGCTAAAGGGGTTAACTAATGGGACAGTTTTATAGGGCGGGTTGTTACGGACGCAGCGATACTAAATATGTGTACTTTTATTGTTTTTTTATCTCCAAAAATGAATTTAATAGGGAATATTTTTTTTTTTAATTTATTTAGCGATTTTTTTATAAATTATTTTTACACTTTTTTTTTCTAACTTTATTATACTGTCCCAGGGGGGACATCACTGTCATATGTGAGATCGCTGATCTGACCCAGCACAGATCGCCATGACAGATCAGTGATCTCACACAGGCACTGCACAGGCTTCCTCATGCCTGCGTTTTGCAGGCAGTGAGGAAGCCGGCTCCCTGCAGGCCCCCGAAGGTCCCCGCCGACATATTGGATCCAGGGACCTGCAGGGAAGGAGGACCCTGGAGCGGCGCAGCACATAAGCTGCTCCGGGGGGCTCAGTGAAGCACGGAGGGAGCCCCCTCCCTGCCGATGCTTCCCTAAACCCCCAGTACACTGCTATCGTGTTTGATCGCAGTGTGCCAGAGCTTAACGTGCCGGGGGCGGTCCGTGACCGCCACTGACACATAGTTCCAGGTGTCAGCTGTGATAATCAGCTGATACCCGGCCGCGATCAGCGGCGCTCACTCCGTGAATGCCGCTGATCGCGCTTGACGTACTATCCCATCCATGAGCATAGGGGCCCGGGTCCCATGGGCAGGATAGTACGTCAGATGGCAGACATGGGTTAAGGACATAAAACTTAAAAATTCAAAGATTGAAATATTTGAGGTTTTTCACAAACAATTACAAAAAATATTGACCTAAATTTACCATTACCATAAAGTACAATTTGTAAAAAAAAAAAGGCAAATTCAGAATTACTGGCATACGTTGAAGCATTCCAGAGTTATTACCCCATAAAGTGACTCTGGTCAGAACTGTAAAATTTGGCCTGGTCAGGAAGGTGAAAACAGGCTCAGCGTGGAGGGGTGAAGGGGTTAAATTGTGTCTGAATGGCACTAAGGCTACATACCCATATGTGAGAAAAAAAACAACATTCAGATATCATGTGAGTACAATGCGAGTGACATGCAATTTTTTTAAATGGAACATGTGTATGCAATCCGTTTGCAATGCGTTTTTTTTCTCTGGAACTATAATTCTGCAATCATTTACAGGACCATTTACAGTGTTCTATGACCTGGAATGGAAGGGTATCTGTAAAAAACGGACGGCATACGCATGGTGCGAGTGCTGTGCAATTTTTTTTCTCGCATCCATTGACTTGCATTGGCGAGTCTCGTCCGAGATACTCTACAAATCGTAGCATGCTGCGATTTTTTCTTAGTCTGATTTCAGCTGAGAAAAAAATTGCAGATGAGATGTAACCCATTGAATAACATTGGTCAGAGTGGAATCTGATTTTTTCTCAGATTGCACTCGTCCGTTTTTCTCGCAAATGCGTACGTACACTAATAGTCATATGCCGACTGAAGAATATAAGTTTTAATTAATGCAGTTTTTTATGCTTAAGAACTTTTTATTTTACAAGGAAGTGTCAAGACATGTCTACTGTATATGGTCTGATGTGGGTGTACGATAAAGGTGGAATTCCTAACGGATGCCTAGATACATCTTCTATAGATGGTGGGAAAAGCTCAGATCTCGTCCTGGAATACATTTTCTAAAGTTTGCAAACAGAACTCTATGATGAGAACTAACCTTCATCTAAAGGTGCTGTCACACTTAGCGATGCACCAGCGATCCCGACCAGCGATATGACGCGGTCAGGATCGCTGGTACATCGCTAAGTGGTCGCTAGTGAGCTGCCACACAGGCAGATCTCACCAGCAACATCGCAGGGGTCGGGGGTCGCTACTTACCTGTCAGACGAGGCGATCCTGACGTCCTCCCGCCCGGCTCCACGCTCGTCGCTCATCTCCACAGCAGGAAGCCCAGCAGGAAGCTGATGACGAGAAACGGTCCAGGACGTTCTCGCGCGATCAGCGATAACCAGCGGGGGAGTGGTCGGAGGTAAGTATCAGACATAGCGATATTGCTAGCAATATCGCTATAACGTCACAAAAACCAGTGACGTTATAGCGATGTTGCTAGCGATATCGCTTAGTGTGACAGACCCTTTAGAGAATACATGAAGAATGCTGTGTTTGTGTGAGAAATGCTGAATGAGGGAGATGCACTGTGTTCCGGCATAAATTCCTCTCTCCTGGATTCAACCCTCTTAGCAAGATTAACACTATGAAACTCCCATAACCTCATTGTCAGAATGTTAGCCAGACTGCCTTGGGATGTGTGGAGGAGTATCACTATGAAGGTGGAACAGTGGGCATACGGGAAAGGCTTTAAAACTTTAATTCCATAGGTAAATTGGAAAATTACCCCTAAATGTTTACTCACTAAGGATAAAAGCTTTAGTATTGCACATATACCCATGTCATAGGCAAAGTAGATTTTCATTTATAATGAATTCTAATAACTAAAACTGTGTACCATCTTTGCAATCAGACCATTGTCCATATTTATATGGCGATAATAAATATATATATATATATATATATATATATATATATATATATAAATATATATATTAATAAATGTGATACATACAAGAAAGGTGGGTGACACTAATGGGATATACTCCCCACTCACTGAACACAGCATTAAATGTAATACATATGCACAATCAATTTAATGCAGAGTGTGCCCATAATAAGGAAATAACCCACCTGCTCAGCACCATAAAATTCTATATTATGACCATATATACTGTATATATACAGTGGGGCAAAAAAGTATTTAGTCAGTCAGCAATAGTGCAAGTTCCACCACTTAAAAAGATGAGAGGCGTCTGTAATTTACATCATAGGTAGACCTCAACTATGGGTGACAAACTGAGAAAAAAAAATCCAGAAAATCACATTGTCTGTTTTTTTTTCATTTTATTTGCATATTATGGTGGAAAATAAGTATTTGGTCAGAAACAAGCAATCAAGATTTCTGGCTCTCACAGACCTGTAACTTCTTCTTTAAGAGTCTCCTCTTTCCTCCACTCATTACCTGTAGTAATGGCACCTGTTTAAACTTGTTATCAGTATAAAAAGACACCTGTGCACACCCTCAAACAGTCTGACTCCAAACTCCACTATGGTGAAGACCAAAGAGCTGTCAAAGGACACCAGAAACAAAATTGTAGCCCTGCACCAGGCTGGGAAGACTGAATCTACAATAGCCAACCAGCTTGGAGTGAAAAAATCAACTGTGGGAGCAATAATTAGAAAATGGAAGACATACAAGACCACTGATAATCTCCCTCGATCTGGTGCTCCACGCAAAATCCCACCCCGTGGGGTCAGAATGATCACAAGAACGGTGAGCAAAAATCCCAGAACCACGCGGGGGGACCTAGTGAATGAACTGCAGAGAGCTGGGACCAATGTAACAAGGCCTACCATAAGTAACACACTACGCCACCATGGACTCAGATCCTGCAGTGCCAGACGTGTCCCACTGCTTAAGCCTGTACATGTCCGGGCCCGTCTGAAGTTTGCTAGAGAGCATTTGGATGATCCAGAGGAGTTTTGGGAGAATGTCCTATGGTCTGATGAAACCAAACTGGAACTGTTTGGTAGAAACACAACTTGTCGTGTTTGGAGGAAAAAGAATACTGAGTTGCATCCATCAAACACCATACCTACTGTAAAGCATGGTGGTGGAAACATCATGCTTTGGGGCTGTTTCTCTGCAAAGGGGCCAGGACGACTGATCCGGGTACATGAAAGAATGAATGGGGCCATGTATCGTGAGATTTTGAGTGCAAACCTCCTTCCATCAGCAAGGGCATTGAAGATGAAACGTGGCTGGGTCTTTCAACATGACAATGATCCAAAGCACACCGCCAGGGCAATGAAGGAGTGGCTTCGTAAGAAGCATTTCAAGGTCCTGGAGTGGCCTAGCCAGTCTCCAGATCTCAACCCTATAGAAAACCTTTGGAGGGAGTTGAAAGTCCGTGTTGCCAAGCGAAAAGCCAAAAACATCACTGCTCTAGAGGAGATCTGCATGGAGGAATGGGCCAACTTACCAACAACAGTTTGTGGCAACCTTGTGAAGACTTACAGAAAACGTTTGACCTCTGTCATTGCCAACAAAGGATATATCACAAAGTATTGAGATGAAATTTTGTTTCTGACCAAATACTTATTTTCCACCATAATATGCAAATAAAATGAAAAAAAAACAGACAATGTGATTTTCTGGATTTTTTTTTCTCAGTTTGTCTCCCATAGTTGAGGTCTACCTATGATGTAAATTACAGACGCCTCTCATCTTTTTAAGTGGTGGAACTTGCACTATTGCTGACTGACTAAATACTTTTTTGTCCCACTGTGTATATATATATATATATATATATATATATATATACACACATCATAGGAGCAATGAAATCAATACAAATATAACAATATATAGTAATATATAGCAATATGCTATAGTAAATAAAACCAATGTAAGTTTACTGTTATCAAATGCACTACTCCAAACCACTGGACAATAAGATAATGAATAAGGGGAACCCAAAGATATTTTGAAGAGCTGTAAGAAAAAAAAGCATCAAGAGGTAATTTGACGTAATGAAGAGCAGATTCCTAATATGTGAACCTGTATGAAGAGTAAAGGAGTAGGTTACCAAGTAAAGGAACCATTTAGCAGTAGCAGGGCAAGGAACAGGAGCCAAACACATTTTGAAATTAAGGTTGTGGCTTCCTTAGGGTTAGGGTCTACGGTTTGTACAAGATGTTCTATATATATCAACTTACCTCCTTATGTGTTCTGAATAAAAATCCAATGGGGTGAGGACACCAGAGGGCAAATTTGCACAGGGAACCATTTATCTTAAGTACCTTGGTCCATCGACCTAGTTCCAGGAGAATTTTATTTATTAGGTGTGGAAGGGAATAATTAACGCTAAATAGCAGGTTGGGTGATTTCCAAATTTTAACACCATGTACGTAATATGATGTACTGGGTTGACGAAAAGGTTCAAACCAGTAACTTTCTTTTGGCAACACTTACTTTATAGTTGCTGAATACATCGAACTTGGATATCAAACGAAAGACCCAGGCTAAGTCAGAGAAGAACATACTGTAATAACATCATCAGCAAGAATTGTCAGTTTCAATTTCAATCCTTCCACCTTAATGTCAAATTAAATTTAGATAGTTCCCATTCCTTCAGGCGTGAATTATCACTCTGAATATGGAGCCCTTGCTCCCCAAATAACGTCAGTTTTCCATTCTGTGATAATATATGTTATATAAGCTTCAATTCTCCCCAGCGTTATTAAAAATTGTGTGTCATAATCTTCTCGCATTATGAATCCTTTGGTGACTGGATTTTTATGGACAAGTGGGATCTCACCTGGTTTAGTCACTATAGGCGGTGAGCTAAACACATTCTTAACCTATAATTTGTTCATTCTAAGTATATTGTCTGCCGATAAGGATGCTACCTGGAAGCGGTGTAGAGATCTTTCAGACTACCAGTTAACCGGTTGATATGCGATATGACCACACCATGGAATTAAACTCTGCATATGTTGCAGCGACTGTGGCATCAGTGCTGAGACGTGGTGCAGGATGACATTTTTCATAGCCTGGCACAAAGCAGTATGGACGTGGTGCAATACACACTTGTGTACTGGATACAGATTAAGGACCTCTGCACCCTTCTGTATGTTTTCTTAATGACTACTAAGATGGTTAGCGGTGATGATGCTGTCATCAGCATCCCTATTGCTGTCATCTACATGCTGGAGCACACTTTAAATAGTGTGGGTGAGCAGGCGGTGGTGGTGGTCCTGGGGGAAGAGGAGGAATCAGAGGAGGATACCTTTAGGGCTAGCAATATCTATAAGTTCAGGTCTGTCGTCTCACAGACATTTACCATGGGAGGAACAAATGGAGAAGGACCATGAAAAGAACGAGACAGAAGAGGTGATGGAGGCGCAACAGTTAGGAGATGAAGATGATAATGATTACCTCTATGTTGTCAGTGGTTGTTAGGAGGGGATGGAGAAAGAAAGCTTGAGTGTTATACCACCACCAACACACTGTGGAGTTGAACTTCATGAAAGAGACCGACCCATGAGCGCCTTCTTGCAGCACTATCTGCAACATTATTGTTATCCATATAGTTATGATTCCAAATAATGCTGATTACTGGTTTGCTAGTGTGTTATAGCCACAATACAAAAGTACATTTTCCCTGTGGCTTTACCCCTAGAAATCGATGTCCCCATACTGGAGTATCAAAACATGCTGGAAGACAATCTTGACAGTGGTTTTCCCCAACACAGCAGTGAGGCAGACAGTTTGAATCGCAGTGATAGCATTCCAACCACAGAAGCATTCAGTTGTCAACACAAAAACATTAGCAGTCTTGCAGAGCTGTAGTTCTGTGTTACAACCCCACCAAGGACAGCATCTGCAAAGAGTATATATGGTCTACCCATGTTTGCGATGGTTTACTCCCAGTAATTATTTTTCTACCAACACTACCAGTTGCAATGATGACAGTGCCAGTAATGTTGAATAATTGGCACTATATAAGTGATAAAACCCCCCAAAAAATTGAAAGTGATGCTCAGCCACACACAGGTGGCACACATATCCGTTTCATGGATTACTATTGTCAGAAAAATGTAAGGATAGCAACACGGGTAGTTGACTCAAAGACAGTGGAGGACTGCCGGTATCCGAGGTCTACTGCTACAGGCAACACACATGAAGGAGACCCAAGGTGGAATCTACATATTTACAACAATTAGTGTCAGACACTAACAAAGTGGCATCAATTTTACTACAGTAGAAATATTATAATAGGGACCGACAGGTCTTCCACTACACCCAACCCAGCAGATGCACACACAAGCAGGACTGTTCACATTTCCACAAATTATCTACAGCAGCAGCAACAGCAGGCACATAAGCCCCACTAAAGCTATCAGAGACTGCAATTACACAAGAACAATGCAGCACACTAAAAACTACAACATCCAGTAACAGAAGTTGACAGTTGTTTTGGATAGGATATCATGTAAGTGGTTCACTAGTGTTTTCAGAAACATTAACACCTACCCCACATACACCTCAAACACCAAGCGTAATCCCTCTTCCTCCATGACCTCGCTTTCTCCCAGTCATGTTGGTAAAATAGTGTGGTAGGAGCACACTATTAGCAACTAAAAATAGATTTTTTTTTTTGCTCTGTACAACCTCTGCACACAGCTGAATTTCAGTGGCACGAAATTCGAAGGTGAAATTTGGCGTGATTAATCATGTTACTCACAGCAGAAAGAATTGTTTCAGTGTCGATAAGGCCTGTATTACAAAGAAGATCTGCTCCAAACAATTTCAAAGTGAAATGTCCTCTACTGTATGACAATAGTAACAGAAGATTTTTGGGGGGCCTGTCAATAATGTCTGTATAACATTGTCTAGATGCTCTAAAAAATTTCAAAGTGACATGTTGTTAGGCGTCAGGTTCCTGCCTCTGCACAGGAGGAATCCCAAGCCTTGCCTTCTGCGGTCTCCCAATCAGTCCCGACCGCAGAGGAGGCTGCTCAGCAAAGGCG
Source organism: Dendrobates tinctorius (assembly GCF_039654945.1). Lineage (NCBI taxonomy): Eukaryota > Metazoa > Chordata > Amphibia > Anura > Dendrobatidae > Dendrobates > Dendrobates tinctorius. Next base: position 12,673,658 of record NW_027361898.1, on the reverse strand, counting down.
TCAATCTCAATGTCTTGCTCAGGCTAGTGCTGTCGGGTTGGCTGCTGCTGCCACCTCTGGTTCAGCTTTAGCAATCCGAACTAGTCAGCAGCGAGCAGCTCCGGAGGCTAAGTCCTTTTTGCAGCCTACTGAGCATGCCCGTGGGACGACCTCTATTGGAGGTCAGAGGTCACATGCTCAGGTCCTCAAGCAGTTCGGATTGGACCTTCAGGAAGGTCCCGGAAGGACGCTGCTATAGCTCGGCCATGCGTTAATATAGACTAATATGGCTAAGTGTGTGTGTGATGATGATGGATGCTTGTGATAAGTGACTGACTCATTATGATTCCCTCCCTTGGTTGTGCATGAGATAGGATTTTAGAGTCAGAGTCAGCACAGAGTTGTGGCACTGCCTAGCGCCGCAGTGCTCCCAGCTCCTCACACATGCTAGCGCCAGAGTGTGCCACTCTACCTAAGGCACTATGCTACTGCATGTACAACAGCATCCATTAGAGCAGCGCAGTGCGCGTCTTATGCGCTTTCCAATCCTAAGCTTAGGCTGGTTAGTGGCGCCCGCCAGAGCTGCGCTGTATGCACTTAGTGCAGTAAGCAACTATCAGCTACACCCTGTGACTGTTAACAGGGCACAGCATTCTATAAGTGTCTGTCCAGGCATCACAGTCACAGTGCTGAAAGCTAGTGGGGCTAGAAACACTCTAACCCTGTGTCCTTGGGGCAGAGTCCTGTGTCTCTACACTAGCGCTCCCCTGCCGAGTCCTGTGAAGATAAACAGGCTCTGGCATTTGTCCCAGCATCTCTGTGAGGTAACAGAGTTCACTCCTGTACACACCGGGTCAGTGGTTAACCCGCCGGTGTTCAGATAGTACTCCGCCATTACCGAGCAGCAGTTTACCATCTCTGCACGGTGGACCCCGGGTTGTGATCGCACTTTCTTATATTGTATATTTAGTGTGATCCGCAACCCTAACATTATATTAGCACCAGGGTCTGGCTAGTAATGGCGGACGAACAGCGACTGCAGTGGTACATTAAGCAGCTGGAGGGCAGGCTGGTGGCTCTCGAGCGCTCAGCCTCAGCTGTGGAGGTTGCCGCGGTCGCTGTTCAGGCAGCCATGGAGGCTGTCTCCTGTGTGTCCCCTGCTATCCCTGCCCTGACTTTGTCCCGCCTCCCATTGCCCGAGAAATTCTCGGGCGGTGGTGCTTCTTGTAGGGGTTTCGTGAGCCAGTGTACCATACACCTGGAGCTGCTGGCTGCACAATTCCCCTCTGAGCTGGCTAAAGTGGGATTTGTTATTTCCCTCTTGATGGGCAGGGCTCTGGAGTGGGCCACACCGCTATGGGAGCGTGGTGATCATGTGGTGCAGAGTGCCTCACAGTTCTTGGGCACTCTGAAGCAGGTCTTCTTGTGACCATGAGTCACCCATGATACCGCACTCCAGCTGCTGGCATTATCACAGGGCTCGTCTCTGGTCAGCCATTATGCCATCCAGTTCCAGATGCTGGCTTCAGAACTGGAGTTGTCAGATAAAACCCTCGTTACGGTGTTCTGGAGAGGTCTGGCTGACCATGTAAAGGACGCCTTTGCCACCAGGGACATTCCCGCCACACTGGAGAAGCTTATCACCATCTCCACCCGCATAGACCTTTGTTTTTCGGAGCGAAGGTTGAAGCGGTCCCTGTATAGGCAGAGGTTTAGGTTGGCACCCGGTTTTGTTAAACCTCCGGAACCTCCCGATTGGGAGTCCAAGGTCCCAGAGGCCATGGGAGATTCTCATGCGGGATTCAGGTCATGGTCTGTGTGAGCACCCATGGTCTGTCACATTTGCCGGCAGTCTGGTCACCCTGCCAATAGGTGCCCACACCGGGCAGGAAAACGCTTGCTTCTAGTGGCTGTTGGAGGAGGCCTACTAGATACAGAAACGTTTTCCTCCAAGCTGTCCTTTGAGGGGACGCTTGAGTTTGGCTCCTCCACTCTGACGGTGGAGGTTTGCGTGGACTCCAGGGTGGGAGGCAATTTCATGTTGTCTGCCTTCACCCAGCGGCATGCAATTCCTCTAGTTTTACTACCTCAGCCAGTCACCATCATAGTGGTGAATGGAGCGACACTACCCTCTCAAATTACCCACCAGACCACACCGTTGATTATGTCGGTGTCTCCGTCTCATCAGGAGACGATATCCCTCCTCGTCATGCCCGAGGGTATTGATCAGGTCCTTTTAGGGGTTACGTGGTTACAGTTCCACTCTCTATAGAGTGGTCCTCGGGGTGGATTCTCAGTTGGCGTAAAGCCTGTGAGGGTAGATGTCAGAGGGAGTGTGTTCAGGTTGCTTCCACCAAAGTCCCCACAGATCTTTCCTCTCTCCCCAAACACTATCAACAGTATGTGTTCTCCAAGAGTGCGGCAGGTGACTTTTCCGCCCCATCACCCCTATGACTGTCCTATTGACCTCTTGCCTGATGCTGAGCCTCCTCGGGGTTGAGTCTACCCCCTTTCTCTCCTGGAGACAGAGGCAATGTCTCAATAGATCAGGGAGAATCTGGCAAGACGATTCATTAGGAAGTCAGTGTCACCAGCAGGGACGGGATTCTTCTTCGTCCAGAAGAAGAACGGAGAACTGCGTCCCTGTATCGATTACAGGGGTCTTAACGCCATCACCGTTAAGAATAATTACCCTCTGCCCCTGATATTGGAGCTGTTTCATAGGCTACGGGGAGCTAGTGTGTTTATCAATCTCGATCTGCTGGGGGGCTTGTAACGGAGTCTTCCAAGCTGGGGTACCTCTTTCAGTACCACCCCGTGTTTTCGGAGGTCCGCTCTGCGTTGGCTGGAGTCTGAATGAATGACGCTGGCTGGAATTCCTCTGAGTGCATGGGCGCATATAAAAGATCACTGCTTCTCCATGTATTTCTAGTCTGACAACACTTTACTCACAGGACACAGAATATATATCACACAGATACAGAGGGCCGGCCAATAGACAAGCGTCAGGCCAGGCATGCATTTCAAAAGCAGCAGGTGGCCGGAGCCTGCGTATGTTTACTGTGGGAATTACAAAGGTGGGGGGAGGGCGGACACTGCTGATACATTAGGGACATGCATCTCACATGGAACCTGTTATATATACATATAACTGCACAACATATTCTGGGTGCTGAGTGGTTCTGTAACACGGCTCCTCCTTTTCAGTGACGCGATCGGCATACACAGTCTGATCCTCAACGGATCAGTTTAGGGATGACCGAAGTTTATAGCTTACTTCACGGGGCAGTAGTTTCAGACTCAGGTAAGCTACCGGGTGTTCTTGACCGTTCGGCCCGACTTGGCTCAGTACTGCCCCCAATCCAAACATAGAAGCGTCTGTGTGAACAAGGAAACGTTTAGTAGGATCGGGTGCAGCCAATACAGGGGTATTGGTGAGGCCGTCCTTTAGTTGGCGGAAGGCTTCCTCACACTCTGAGGTCCAGGTTACCTGGCGGGGTTGGTTCTTACGGGTCAGATCAGTGAGGGGCTTGGCTACACTGCTGTAATTGGGAACGAATTTCCTATAATACCCCTAGAAACGCCATGACCTAGGTTTTAGTGCGTGGGATGGGCCATTTGGCTATGGCCTCAATCTTGGCTGGTTCTGGTCGCTGTTTCCCACTTCCCACCCAATGCCCTAAATACTGAACCTCTGCTTTGCCCATGTGACACTTGTTTGGGTTCAGAGTGATTCCGGCCTGGTGGAACCTGTCCAATTCTGTCTCTAGGTGATTTAGATGCTCTTCCCATGTCGCACTGTAGATGGCGATGTCGTCCAGGTAGGCACAAGCATAGTCCTGGAGACCATCCAGAAGCCGGTCAGCCAGCCTTTGGAAGGTCGCCGGGGCATTCTTCATCCCGAATGGCATAATCGAAACTGGAATAAGCCGAACGGGGTGACAAATGCCGACTTGGGAATAGCGTCAGGACTAAGGGGAATCTGTCAGTAGCCTTTGCATAGATCGATGGTGGTCAATTACTTTGCCCCCGCCAGCCGGTCTAACAACTCATCCACACGCGGCATGGGATATGCATCCGTCACTGTTTTCTCACTGAGCTTACGATAGTCTACACAAAACCGTGTAGTCCCATCCTTCTTGGGCACTAACACTACGGGGGATGCCCAGGGACTATCTGACTCTTCAATGACCCCTAAACGCAGCATCTCTTGAATCTCTTGTCGCATCCCCTCTCGTACAGACTCAGGGACACGGAAGGGGTTTTGACGCAGGGGGGTCTGATCCTGGGTCTCAACCTTGTGTTGTGCCAGGCGAGTGTACCCCGGTCTCTCTGAAAACATCCTCTGTCGCAGCCTCAACAACGCCTCCGCCTGCTGTCTCTCCCGGGAGCCTAGGTCTTCGCCCAAGTGTACCTGGTCCCATGTTTTAGACTGAGTCCTTTCCCCTAAGTCATCTGGCAAGGGAAGTCCGGCTAAATCCTCTGCATCAGGTGCATAGATGGCCACTACCTCTTCAGGGCGCTCCCGGTAGGGCTTCAGCATATTCACGTGGAACATGCAGATAACCCTGGGGTCGTTACAATCAGCGACATTATAGGTTGTGTCGGCTATTTTCCCCACTACCTGGTAGGGCCCCTGCCATGCAGCTTGGAACTTATTCTGCTTAGTAGGCTCTAACACCAGGACCTTCTGTCCTATTTCCAAAGTGCGTTCTCTGGCCCTCCGATCGTACCATATGCGCTGGCGCCGCTGGGTCGCCTGCATGTTCTCACGTACAGCCTGAGTCAGCTCCTGGAATTCCAGCACATAGGGTACAATAGGTACCCCTTCTATGAGGCCCTCCCCTTCCCAGTGTTCCAGCACTAAGTCTAGGGGTCCCCTTACCCGTCTCCCGTATACCAGCTCGAACAGGGAGAACCCCGTGGATTCTTGGGGCACCTCCCAATAGGCAAACAGGAGGTGTGGCAAGAATTTCTCCCAGTCCCTGTAGGTCCTGGTAAAAGTCCCAATGAACTGTTTTAATGTCCCGTTAAAGCGTTCATACAACCCATTGGTTTGCGGGTGGTACGGGGCGCTTCTAATGGACTTTACGCTGCACAGCTTCCACAGTTGGTTGGTCACCTCTGCTGTAAACTGGGTACCCTGGTCCGAGATAATCTCCTGGGGAAATCCAACCAGTGAGAAAACCTGGAGCAGGGCGGCCGCCACCATCTCTGCCAGTATGTTAGGTAACGCAACTGCCTCTGGATACTGTGTGGCATAATCTACCACTGTCAATATATACTTTTTCCCGGATGGACTGGGTTTGGCTAACAGCCCTATCAGATCGACGGCTACTCAGCTAAATGGTTCCTCCACAATGCGGAAGGGGCGTAATCTGGCCTTGCATCGATCCCCCCTCTTGCCAATGCGCTGACAACTGTCACAGGTCTGGCAGTACTGACGAACATCATAGGTTACCCCCGGCCAAAAGAAGTTTTGTGTCAGACGATGCCTGGTGCAACTGACGCCTAAGTGCCCGGCCAAGGGTATATCATGAGAGTTTCGCAGTAACTCCTGCCTATACTTCTTGGGAATTACCAGCTGTTGTTTTATAGTGGGGCTCGTCCCTGTGTGGTGCTGCTCTGTGATCCAGTAGAGGAGTCCCTGCTTCCATACAAACTGTTCCCCTTCCAGTACCCCTCTCCCCTCCTGTGCCTTCCTACGATATCCCTCTAATGAAGGATCCTCAAGTAACTCCCTCTTAAATTCATCTGGGGTGGCCCAAGAAATGTGTCTGGCTATGGGAATACGTGTAGGGCTGGAATGTCTTACCTGGGCCTCTGAGTGTGATTCCGCCTCCGCAGCTCGAGCTTGTCTCCAGGTGGTCACAGGATATGTCTCAGCCAGAGGGGCCACCGAGAATGCAGACAACATGGGCCCCAAGTCATTTCCCAGCAAGACGTCTGCAGGCAAATCCTCCATCAAGCCGACCTCAACAAGGCCATCCCCGACTCCCCAGTTCAGGTGAATCCTGGCAGTGGGTAGTCGATGTATGGCTCCCCCGCTACATGGACTGCCACTGTCCGGGCCGTCTTCTCTTGGTCCCGGACGAGATGAGGCTTCACAAGGGTCAAAGTTGCCCCGGAATCTCTTAGTCCCTGCATACGTTTCCCATTAACCCACACGACTTGTCGATGCTGTTGTCGATTATCTGCCCGGGCTGCCTGCACGGCGTCTACTTCATGCAGCACTTCCTCCATCTCTTTCACCCCTTGGTTAATTGTAGCCCCCAATGCCAGGTCAGCTTCACCTTGGTAGCAGTGTACAGCAGCCCGGCTGAAGGTAGCTGTTCCCGCCTTTGGCCACTGAGTATGCTGAGTCCGGTTGGGGCATTGTCTTTGCAGGTGGCCCAGCTGATGACAGGTGTGGCATCGCGCCCCAAGGGGACTGTTGTAGGCCGGGTTTCTAGCTGGTCCCCCTACAATCTTCGGTGGTTTGGGGCCCTCCAGGTTCATGGGCGGGCCCCTAGTGACCACCTTTGTTCCGGACAACTGCGGCCTCCTGGCATCATGATGTTCATCGGCCAGACGAGCGGCTTCCTCAAGAGTCATTGGCCGCCTGTCCCGAAGCCATTCCTGTGTCTCGGGGTTTAGTCCATTAAAGAATCGTTCTAACAGAAAGAGCTGGAGGACGTCCTCCTTAGTGGTTGCTTGGCTCCCTTGTACCCACTGTAGCAGTGACCGTCGTAATTTACAGGCCCATTCAGCGTGGGTATCGGTTATGCGTTTTATAAGTCCGCGGAACTTTTGGCGGTAGGCCTCTGGTGTCAGCACATACCGGGCCAAGATCAGTTCTTTGATCCGCTCATAGTCCATACAGTCCTCATCAGGTACCGTGCGATAGGCATCCGCTGCCCGGCCTGTCATCTTGCTGGTCAGAATCTGAACCCGTTCCTCCGGCTTTACTTGATGAAGAGCACACTGCCGCTCAAAGTCCTGCAGAAAGCCATCAATGTCTTCCTCTGCCTCCCCCAACTGTCGGAAGGCATTGTACTGGATCTTTTTGTGGCTTACTGTTGAAGGTACCTGATCGAAGGCCAGAGCTCCCCCTGCTCGCTGACTCTCCTCTCTCTGCTCTGCCATCTCCATCTTGGCCAGCTCCACTTTGGTCCGCTCTGCCATCTCCATCTTGGCTAGCTCTATCCTGGCCCGCTCGGCCATCTTTTCCTTCAGATCAGTACGCACATCAGCCATTACCTCTCGTATGATCTCCACTGCAGGGTTTGGGCCATAGAACGCCAGTCTGTTCTTTACCTCCCTCTGGAATTCAGTCTCCTCCACATTCACATTGGGGGGCGCTGCACTGTCGTGTTCCATGATGACTGCTATCAAATCCGCTTTTGTTTTGTTGCTGGCGATCAACCCTCGGGCTTCCACCAGGTCTTTTAATGTAGTCCTCTTTAACTTCTGGTAATTATTTTCCATTCATTCCTTTCCTCCTGTAGAAGGGGTATCAAATCCCGCTGTCTGCCACCAGTGTAACGGGGTCTTCCAAGCTGGGGTACCTCTTTCAGTACCACCCCGTGTTTTCGGAGGTCCCTCTGCGTTGGCTGGAGTCTGAATGAATGACGCTGGCTGGAATTCCTCTGAGTGCATGGGTGCATATAAAAGATCACTGCTTCTCCATGTATTTCCAGTCTGACAACACTTTACTCACAGGACACAGAATATATATCACACAGATACAGAGGGCCGGCCAATAGACAAGCGTCAGGCCAGGCATGCATTACAAAAGCAGCAGGTGGCCGGAGCCTGCGTATGTTTACTGTGGGAATTACAAAGGTGGGGGGAGGGCGGACACTGCTGATACATTAGGGACATGCATCTCACATGGAACCTGTTATATATACATATAACTGCACAACATATTCTGGGTGCTGAGTGGTTCTGTAACAGGGCTTACAACCTGATTCGCATCCGTGAGGGGGACGAATGGAAGATGGCTTTTAACACCAAGGATGGGCACTATGAATACCTGGTGATGCCCTTCGGGCTCTGTAATGCCCCAGCCATCTTCAAAGACTTTGCGTACGATATCTTCCGGGATATGCTTACCACCTCAGTAGTAGTCTATCTGGAGGATATTCTCCTCTACTCTCCAGATATCGACTCCCACCGGAGGGATGTTTACAAAGTTTCTGACCTCCTGTGTGCAAACTCCCTCTATGCCAAGTTGGAGAAGTGCATGTTTGAGCAGGAGTCCTTGCCTTTCCTGGGCTATATCATCTCCTCCCAGGGATTGGCCATGGATCCTGCCAATCTACAGGCGGTGATGGATTTTCAGGAGCCCCATTCTCTTAAAGCCGTGCAGCGCTTTATGGGGTACATAAATTACTATCGACAATTCATCCCCCACTTTTCGACTTTGGTTGCCCCCTTGGTGGCCCTCACCAAGAAGGGTGCAAATCCCAAGTTGTGGTCGGAACCTGTTTCCAAGGCGTTCTCTTCCATTAAGTCCCATTTTGCTAGCGCTCTCATTCTACATCGCCCCGATGTAGATAAACCCTTCATTCTGGAGGTGGATGCCTCTTCCGTCGGTGAAGAACCGGTCCTGTTCCAGAAGGACACACAAGGTCGGAAGCACCCATGCTTCTTTTTCTCCAAGACCTTCACACTGGCGGAGAGGAATTATTCCATCGGGGACAGGGAGTTGCTAGCGATGAATTTGGCCTTCTCGTATTGGAGACATCTTCTGGAGGGGGCTCGCCACCCTTTCCAGGTGTTCAATGACCACGAGAACTTGGTGTATTTGCAGATGGCCCAGTGGCTAAATTCTCACCAGGCCAGATGGTCCTTGTTCTTCTGCCAGTTCCACTTCACCCTCAATTTTCTCTTCGGAGAGAAGAATGTCCGGGCCGATGCTCTCTCCCGCTCTGATGTGTCATCGGAGGAGGAGGAGCCTTGGCTGATCATCCCATCCGAGAGCCTGTGGACCGTGGCTCCGGTCGCCCTCAAGTCAGTACCTCCGGCAAGACATTTGTCCCTGCCCATCTGTGACCGCAGGTCCTCTCTCGGGCTCATTCGTCCAGGGTGGGTGGGCATTTTGGGACAAAATGGACCTCTGAGCTTCTGGCGAGGACATACTGGTGGCCGCATATGGCCCGTGATGTCAGCGACTATATTCAGGCATGTTACTCTTGCGCCCAGAATAGGTCCCCTTGACAGGGGCCCTCTGGGCTACTTTACCCCTGCCAGTAGTGGACAGGCCCTGGGAGATGGTTGGCATGTACTTCATGGTGGGACTGCCCAAGTCCAGTGGCAGCACGGTCAATTGGGTTGTCACCGACCATTTCTCCAAGATAGTGCACCTGGTACCTTTCTCCAGGTTACCTTCTGCACGGGGCCTGGCAGCGTTGTTCATTAAGCACGTTTTCCCTCTGCACGGCATGCCGGACAAGATTGTCAGCGACCAGGGTCCCCAGTTTGCGTCTCAGTTCTGGAGAGAACTCTGTAGCCTGCTCAGCATTGAGCTAAATCTCTCCTCGGCCTATCAACCCGAGACGAATGGGTTGTTAGAGAGAGCCAACCAGACCCTGGTCACATATCTATGGCATTTTGTCTTGACCAGGCAGGATGACTGGGCATCCTTGCTGCCGTGGGCAGAGTTCACTTTGAACAACGCTGTTGCCGACTCCACTGGTCAGACCCCATTCTTCCTTAATTACGGCCAGCATCCGCGCATTCCTGTGCCCATGCCCATGTCGTCCACCAACTCTAGGGTGGCAGACTGGGCGCTGGAGGCACGTGACATTTGGGTCCGCACTCAGGATGCTATCCGAGCCTCCAAGGAGAGAATGAGGTCCTCCGCTAATGCACACCGGCGCCCCGCACCCATCTTTGTTCCCGGCTACTTGGTGTGGCTCTCTGCTCGTAACATCAGGCTGCGGGTTGAGTCCACTAGGTTTACACCTTGCTTTATAGGTCCCTTCAAGGTCCTTGTGGTCTACCATCTGGCCCTTCCTCCACACCTGGGTATCACAGACACCTTCCATGTGTCCCTCCTTAAGCCAGTTCAATTGTCCCGGTTTTCTGACTCATCTACTGGGACATCAGGCTTGTCCTCGGATGAGTGTGAGGTGAACGCCATCGTGGGGTGTAAGGTGGTACATGGCAAAAGATTTTATCTAGTGGATTGGAAGGGTCATGGCCCAAAGGATAGGACCTGGGAACCTGAGGAAAACGTCTGTGCTCCTCTGCTCATTGCGGCCTTTGAGCGTAGTGAGGCACAGGGAGGAGGGGGCCCTAGGAGGGGAGGTAATGTTAGGCATTGGGTTCCTGCCTCTGCACAGGAGGAATCCCGAGCCTTGCCTTCTGCGGTCTCCCATTCAGTTCCGACCGCAGAGGAGGCTGCTCAGTAAAGGCATCGATCCCGACATCTTGCTCAGGCTAGTGCTGTTGGGTTGGTTGCTGCTGCCACCTCTGGTTCAGCTTTAGCAATCCTCACTAGTCAGCAGTGAGCAGCTCCGGAGGCTAAGTCCTTTTTGCAGCCTACTGAGCATTCCCGAGGGATAACCTCTCATTGGAGGTCGGAGGTCACATGCTCAGGTCCTCAAGCAGTTCGGATTGGACCTTCGGGAATGTCCGAGAAGGATGCTGCTATAAAAGGCTCGCATGGCCGCTCGGCCATGCGCTAATATAGAATAATAAGGCTGAGTGTGTGTGTGATGATGGATGCTTGTGACAGGTGACTGACTCATTATTATTCCCTCCCTTGGTTGTGCATGAGATAGGGTTTTAGAGTCAGAGTCAGCACCGAGTTGTGGCACTGCCTAGTGCCACAGTGCACCCAGCTCCTCACACATGCTAGAGCCAGAGTGTGCCACTCTACCTAAGGCACTATGCTACCAAATGTACAGCAGCATCCATTAGAGTGGCGCTGTGCGCGTCTTATGTGCTTTCCAGTCCTAATCTTAGGCTGGTTAGTGGCGCCCGCCAGAGCTGCACTGTACGCACTTAATGCGCTAAGCCACTATCAGTTGCACCCTGTGACTGTTACAGCATTCTATAAGCGTCTGTCCAGGCATCACAATGAATGCTAGTCGGGCTAGAGGGACGCTAACCCTGTATCCTTGGGGCAGAGTACTGTGTCTCTACACTAGCGCTCCCCTGCCGAGTCCTGTGAAGATAAACAGGCTCTGGCATTTGTTCCAGCAGCTCTGTGAGGTAACAGAGTTCGCTCCTGTACACACAGGGTCAGTGGTTAACCCGCCGGTGTTTAGTTAGTACTCCGCCATTACCGAGCAGCAGTTTACCATCTCTGCACGGTGGACCCCGGGTTGCGATCGCACTTTCTTATATTTTATATTTAGTGTGATCTGCAACCCTAACAACATGTCCCCTACTGTATGACATTAGTAACTGAAGAGTAACAGCAGAATTTTTTGGGGGCCTGTTGATTAGGCCTGTATGACATTAACTAGATGCTTAAAACAATTTCAAACTGAGATCTCCCCTTCTGTATTTGGTTAGTAACAAAAAAATATTTTTTTGTGTGGATGAGGCCTGTATAATCTAGAAGATTGTCCATGTTGTTGGAACACCCTCTTTCCTACAAATGCTGCTGGTAAGGTGCAGGTTTGCTGGAGAAATACAGCTGATGGTTTTTTTTACATGTTTCGTTACATGAACTGATCAGGAAAAGGGCCATGATGACGGCGGGAATTGAAATGTACAACAGGATCAATAACAGGACGGCTATGGGAAGTACGAGATCCATGATCTAGCCTACAACTATTCATCATCTACTCAACACGAATTATCAGAGAGCACTTGATGCTTGTCAGAAGATAGGTGTAAGAGATGAATGTCTCAAGCTAGGCATAAAAGATGCACGTGAGAAATTGGATGCCAAATATGCACATAATCTAGAAGATAGGCTCCAAACAATTTCAAAGTGAGATGTCCCCTACTGTATGATGTTAGTAACAGAATATTTTTTGGGGGGCCTGTCGATGAGGCCTGTATAACATTGACTAGATGCTTAAAACCATTTCAAACTGAGATTTCCCCTTCTGTATTCGGTTAGTTAGATAAAACGATTACTCATTTACCCAACACCAATTACCAGAGAGTGCTTGATGCTCTTCAGAAGATAGGTGTAACAGATGTGCGTCTCAAGCTAGGTATAAAAGAAGCCTGTTAGAAATTGGACGCTAAAGATGCACATAATCTAGAAAATAGGCTCAAAACAATTTCAAACTCAGATTTCGGCTACTGTATCACGTTTGTAAAAATATAAAATAAATTAATTTTAATGGGGAACAGCTCTGCACACACAACAATTTCAACACCACTAAATAAAAAGGTTGGTTATAGCGGGCTGTAACATGTTTATCAAAAGAAAAAAATAAATATTTTAATGTGCTTGAAGTCTGCAGACAGCTTCATATCACCACCACAATATGACAATGTGGGAAACGGCTGGCTGTATCACATTCAGCAGCAGAAAAAATTTGATTTTTTTTTTAATGCGCGTTAGGTCTGCGACAGGTTCATATCACCATCACAAAATGACAACATGGGATACAGCAGGCTGTTTCACATTTAGCAAAAAAGAAAAATTATATATTTTTTTAAATGTGCCTTAGGTCTGCAGACAGTTCCATATAACCACAGCACTAAATGATAAGTTGGGATACAGCAGGTTGTTTCACATTTAGCTAGTGAAAAAATATTAATTAGAATGCTATACTCTGTTGTGCATGGAGCACAATAGAATCAGTGCACAACACGTGCCATGTTGGCTTTCTTTGTGGATCTCAGTAATGGCCAAAAAAGAAAAAAGTGCAGCTACACTGGACACTAGCTAGCTATACTATCTGCTAGAATCTTGTTAACAGTGCCAGCGTCAGGAGCAGCCTCTCTGCACGGTTACAGTGTCAAAATGGTGCTAAAACAAGATGTCCGCTATTTATACGGAGAGGGACATGTGATTTCAACAGCCAATGACACAAGCTGTTGTGTCAGGACATTGTGGGTGTTTCCTGCGCCATAATTGGCTAGCCACAATGTGCACACATAAAGTTATGAAAAAAAAGACTTTTTACAAGAACGCCGCACCTATGAGCTCTGCAAACCTACTCCCCTCATCAAACACGTGCCAAACGCTCATGATACACCACCCTTATCACTGCTAAAGTGCTGAAAATACTTTTGTGGCAATGCAAATATTTTCCCGCACTTTTACAGAATGTTACAGATGTCTTCAGATTTTATAAAATGTTGCTCATGCCGAATTTATGTTTGGCGATCATTTTCCCAACAAATTCGCTCATAACAAATCACAAATAGAGTTGAGCGAATTTGTTCGGATTTGGTCACCAAATCTGAATTTGCCATATTCATGCCATATTGGTACCCTATTTGTGCCGAATGTATGTTTGATGATCAGTTCTGAACATATTCGGTAATTTTTACTCCCATTAACTCTAATGACGTTCGGCTGTGTTCGATGAATATTGCAAAAACAATATTTGATGCCGAACGTTTTCTCAACCGAATCCGAATAAATTCACTCAACTCTAGTCTCCAGACCTATAATGGAAAGTAGACCCTTTGCAATCTTTCTGCACCTTTCTACTTTCATCTAGGGATTTTTTTCTCCATTTTGTTTTGGATGACAGACAAGTACTAGGTTATGTACATGTAGATTTCACAGCATGAGCCCTTCACATCCAGGTGATCGTGGTTACTGATGCACTGTGTCGCCTGTCATTTTCTTCAGAAATTAGACCAAGAGTATTTTCTGCTTCTAAAATGGAATGGAAAACATTGGGTAACTGTTATTTGTAAATACCTTTTAATGCCTTTTCTTTGTCGCTTCTATGGAGAAACCTTGATATTGAGGAATTCTGATTCCTTTATAATAATAATCTTTATTTATGTAGCGCCAACATATTCCGCTGCGCTTTACAATTCAACAGTTCATACACAAAATAGTCAGAGGTAACAAAGTTAAAAATAATACAATAATTAAAACAAAGATGGTAATGACCCTTCTCGTAAGAGCTTACAATCATCAATACTGAACTTTATCAGTGTTATAGTCCTAGTATGCCCTAGAAATTTCAAACAAATATCAGGCTTACCTGGTGAGGTCATAAAATTTGGAATTCTGGAATGATGTTTTTGGACTGCTGTGTTAGGGCCTATACAGTTTGCCCCTAAAGTCCAGGCTCAGCACCTTAGGTAGCTTTCTCTAAAATAAAGTTTGCAGCTTTGATGACTTGACAGACTTGGGTAGTCTAACAAACCTCAAATTGTTATGATAGGAATAGATTTCAAGGACTTTTAGGCAGTTTTAAGAAAAGTTTACGTAGACTGTCTCTTTTTCTTCTTCCATGGCATCAACCTGATTGTCCAGCTTATCCAACCAAAGAAAGTGTTGTTGCACTTCTGCTTGTGTCTTGCCCTATGCAGCTAATCCTTTAATGATAAAATACTGATAGCACACTGACTTTTTGCTATGTGAAAATTGTGAAGTCTCACTTAGTTTTTCTTGCAAACAAGAAGAACTGATGACACACTGATATTAAAAATTCACACATGGATCATAACCTGATGAATATCTGTTCCAAAATTATAAATGTAGGCTTCAGTCTAGGAGAGGATTTACATTAGGATAGGCTCCCAGCAACAGGAGATTGCCTTCTTGATGGTTGTTGGGCATGCATGAATTGGCCAAATTATGTGTTTAGAATCTCAAATTTGTCTTATTTTCTAGAGCAGTAATACAATTCAAATTTCATATATTTCATATTTACATGCTGTAGTGTGGCGCTCCTGAGGGTTCAGGGGTACTGCACCTCCTCCTGAGGTGTGGTACCCCACCATCCAGGTAAGGTGGAGACACCTGACCACACTCCAACACCTGCAACCCACACCACAAAGTAGTGTAGCAAAGCACCTTCTGCAGCTCCCTGCTTGGAGTGTAGCATAGCACCCCTTGGTGGCTCCCTGCTTGGAACACGAAACATGCTGGAAGGTGGGTGGAGCTGAGTTTACATAAAGGAGCGGGAAGAGTTGAGTCAGTCATTCAGTCATTCAGTGATTGAGTCACGCTTTCAGTGAGTGAGTGAGGATGTAGAAGGGCAGAGAGTGAGCCAGAGAAGATCCCCGGGAGAGGGATGGAAGAAGGAAGTGCTGCAGCAGGCCACAGTGACCTGGGTCTGCTGGCACAGGAAAGAGACAGAGAAAGGAAGCTTGATTCTCCATTGGGAAGAAGGATTAGCACGAAACGTAAGGAGAATAGGAGGACTAATGATCAGGATTGGAAGAGAGAACCCATCCCAAGTTCACAGCGCAAGGCCGGGGTCCGGTCCCCGAGGTTGTATGGATACTAATGGTCCTGCAGCAGACACCGGAGGAATAGAAGTTGTCATCGCTTTATTCCCACACAAGACTTGGGGGCACAACAGCAATGATAGTGAGCCGGGACTAGGTAGTAAGGAGTCCCCGAAGCAGGCTACAGCTGTCTGCCATACAAGTAGAGTTCATAGGAACATCTGA
This sequence comes from Dendrobates tinctorius, assembly GCF_039654945.1. Classification (NCBI taxonomy): domain Eukaryota; kingdom Metazoa; phylum Chordata; class Amphibia; order Anura; family Dendrobatidae; genus Dendrobates; species Dendrobates tinctorius. The sequence continues at coordinate 12,658,130 of NW_027361898.1, read as the reverse complement.
CAGGAGGAACACCAGTGTAACTCAGTACTGTGAGTACTTCACTAAAGGCGCTAAGAGGGAGACGTTCAGAAAAGGCAGATATGTTGGCGGAGTGTTGGAAAGGAGTACTTCATCTTGCCTGGAAGTTGTCTGAGCTCCTGACCCGGAGGACACGGCACGGATCCGGGCACCTGTATCTGCAACAGACTGTGAGTAAAGCTTTGGAACTACATGCCCTGGTGTCCTCCACTTATTCCTGCGTCAACCTGCCCTGCACCGCTACATCCCTTGCGCCTGACACTACACCATCTTAGTGTCACTTCACCTACTCTGCCCTGGGACTACAGCCCTGCCTGTGGAGGGCTATAACATCATTGCTGCACCACACCATCTGTCCCAGAGGATCTGTCTGCAGCGTCGACTTAACATCTTCATTGCCGAACACCACAGGTGGCGTCACGAATCATTCATAAACTTCCCCCCTTTTACAATGGGCGCCCAGGGCCACGGGCCGGGTCCAAGCTACCGTGACATCTCCCATTGAAGCTTATTGGGCCCGGTACCGAGTACCCCACAGCCCTGGGAGGGCGACCCAGTAGCACTACAGAGTGCAAATTTATTTGTTAGCTATGTATAGAGATGGCTACTCTATACACCTGTATACACCAGCTTTCTATTTGGAAGTGACAATTAGTATTTTGTTAGTTGACTAATTGATCCAACACATAGATGGAAGAATTTTTTTTTTTGCGGACAACAAACATTATACACATATCATTATGGCCTTAATGTCTAAAGTAAATAGAGAACTGCAGATGGTATATCTTATTAACTATCTGAGTTTGACATACCCCCGCCTCCACACATCTGCACCCCCACTGAGAATTATATGCTATGATTGAAATAGAGGTGCATTTGCCTAATATTATCTAGTACCCAAATTGTGTTATCAACTGAATAAATAGCTATTTCACTAGTTAGAGTTATTTATGTCTGACTAGTCATTCCGATATATCCTATGCCTCCCGTGAAGTCCTAAACTCAGCTCTACAATATTATCTTCCCCACCCAGCCTTTCAGGAGCTGCCATAAGTGGCAGGAAAAGATTTCCATCTTTAAATAAAGCTTAGGAGTCCCCTGGGCCTATCATTAAATAGAAAATGAAAAAAATCCCTTTACCATTTTTTTGCCCAGCGCTCTAATTGGTCTGGGAACAGCAGGAGTGGGGGGACCCTGCTGAGCCGCTGAACTCTGCCCTCCCATTCAGCATACCTCTCCTTGTTTCTAAGAAGCAGGGATCTCAATGTGTGATTTTACCTTGAAGACCCTGTGACCTCTTCCCAGCAAGACAGGAGAGATGTGAGGTTTATAGGGGAAACCATTTGGCTGACACAATTCCCAGACATCAGAAGTCATTTCTCCATATTATTCACCTAATGAAAGCTTCACTGTCACTTCTGTGGCAGATCCTAATGGGCTCTTATGCCATTAAAGAACCAATATATTGTCAAGTCTTTTCAGCCCATGGTAATTTGGGGCAAAAAGTAACTAAAACATAAAATATCAACCTGGCATTAGGAATATGGCATATTTTGTTATCATTAAGATTGAAGCATTGCCAAAGTCAGTTTTGTTAAACAATTAAATAAAATAAGGAGGAACTGATTTCATCACTACTGGTGTAAAAACTACTTGTACACCAGAATTTCATGACTATCACTACTTTCATGTAGTATGGCTTTTATAGAAAATGGTGTGGTATACTAAGGTACTGCATTAAAGGCAACATCCTAACAAACAGATGGATCTACAATGAAAGCGTTGTAAGTGTACATTTTATGAGTGGAAGTAATCTGATGAAAAAAGCAGAAGGAAAGGTTGTGTCCTTTTACTTGATATTTTAATAACCTAAAGGCTGAAGGGGGCACAGGAATCAAGGGTGCCCATATCAATCAAAGTTTGGAAACAGAAAAAATTAAAAAGTCAACAGTGCAGTTAGTGAATACAAGCAGTCACTCATTGTGTTGTCCTCCTCAACCATATACTCATTTCCAGCTCCAGCAGACAGAGCCACAGTCACTCCAGGCTGGTGCAGAAATGATCCAAGATCACAGATCGTGCTGGGTGTTGCAGTAGTCTTCCTAGGTTGTAGTTGACTTGTGGAAGCACCAAAACAAGAAGAGGAAATGAATTCACCAATGGATTGTTACAAAAATGTGGTAAAAATCAGCTGTTAGGGCTGGCGGAACGCACCAAATAATAAAGCTGAAAGTAAGGTACGTTCGCAGCCCGGGGTGCACCGTGCAGAGGTGGTAAACTGCTGTTTGGTAATGGCGGATGCTATATGGCGGTAGAAAAGACCACACACAGTTGAATAGTCACCCGATGTGTACTGGAGCGGACTCTGTTATATCACAGAGCCGCGCTACCGCGGAAAATAAATACCGGAGTCTATTAGAACTCACAGAGCTCGGCAAGAGAGCGCACAAAATGCGGTCACAGAACTCTGCCCCAAGGACACAGGGTCACAGTCCCTCTAGACCTTCTGAGCATGCGGCGTCGCACCTGCGCACGCCACTATAGACACTGACTATGGTGGAGTGTCGAGCAAGTGCACCATGGCATGTAGAGCCACCGGTGGACACTGATGCCAGTCTCTGACACTGCCTCTACCTACACCTAGGCCTAAGCGCTTAACTGGCTAGGCTGCACAACACATGCGTACCAAGGGTAGGGGTTTGTTAACGAGTCATTCACCAGAGACATTTAAGCATGCATACAACACTCACTCAGCATGGTCTAATCATTTTCTATATTAGCACACGGCAGTGATGTCGTGCGATCCTTTTATGGACACAGCCTTCCGGAACCTTCCTGATGGCCCAATCCGAGCTGCAATAGGACCTGAGCATGCTCAGTAGGAGAAAAGGAGGACTCATGCATGGTACAATAGCTGAGCCTGGAGCAGTAGCAGCAACCAGACGCCTAACATTAGCCTGGGCAAGACGCTGGGACCGACGTCTCTGCTGAGCAGGAACCTCTGCGGCTGTAGAGGAATGGGAGACCTCAGAGGACATGGCTTGAGATTCCCCCTGTGCAGTGGGAGAACTTTGGCACCTAACATCAACTGTACAAGAAGCAGAACATCTCTTTACTTGTATGCAATTTCAAAATTGTAACCACAATTGTGACTACAACCCAGAGACAGTCAGCCAGGAGAGTAAGGGTACTGTCACACTTAGCGATGTACCAGCGATCCCGACCAGCGATATGATGCTGTCAGGATCGCTGGTACGTCGTTAGTGAGCTGCCACACAGGCAGATCTCACCAGCGACATCGCTGGGGACGGGGGTCGCTACTTACCTGTCAGACGTGGCGAGCCTGCGTCCTCCCGCCCGGCTCGTTGCTCGTCTCTCCACAGGAAGCGCCGCAGGAAGCTGACGACGAGAAACAGTCCAGCCAGTTCTCGCGCGATCAGCGATAAGCAGCGGGAGAGCAGGTCGTAGGTAAGTATCAGACATAGCGATATCGCTATAATGTCACAAGTTATTGCGATATTGCTAGCGATATCGCTTAGTGTGACAGGCCCTTAATAGTAGTGACAAGCTGCCTGACATAACCAGAAAAAATATATACACAATGGCAGGGTTGGGTGGGAATGGTGTACATGTCAAGTGGGATTTATGGGAATCTATCAGCAGCTTTTGGCTATGTGATCTGGGGACAACATGAGGTAGGGGTTAAAACACAGAATTCAAGGATATGTCATATGCCCGACTGTGTGGTGTTGTTTACTTACACTGAAGATTTTATAAACTTGTCATTATCTTTGTCTGGACTACAGCAGCACGTGCATCCTAGACTCTGCCCCTTCTCTGATAAGCAGCTCACTGTGTATAGAGTATGTACATACAGAGCCTGGTGTGATTGGGGTCAGCTGTGGCGTGTGCGGGCTTTGCTGTGGTGTGGACGTTGGCACCTTCCTCAGCTCTGCTGCATTGCTAAATCTAAAAACTCAGATTGTGTCACAATGGCTGCACCCAGTAATCTAAGTGATAAATTGCTGAAATCGTGGTCTCTTTGCCTATATTATGCTGCTCTCCAAACAGGTAGCAAAAGCCTGCTGACGGATTCCCTTTAAGTTATTTTCTGCTTGTCTTTGCTATTGATTGAGTAAAATAGTAACATAGTAAAATAGTTAGCAAGGCCAAAAAAAGACATTTGTCCATCCAGTTAAGCCTATATTCCATTAGCATAAATCCCCAGTTCTGCATCCTTCTAAAGAACATAATAACTTTAAAATACAATATTGTTGCGCTCCCGGAAGACATCCAGGCCTCTCTTGAACCCCTTGACTGAGTTCGCCATCACCACTTCCTCAGGCAAGGAATTCCAGATTCTCACTGCTCTAACTGTAAAGAATCCTCTTCTATGTTGGTGGAAAAACCTTCTCTCCTCCAGATGCTGAGAATTCCCCCTTGTGACCGTCACCTTCCTTGATATAAACAGATCCTTGGAGAGATATTTGTATTGTTCCCTTATATACTTTTACATGATTATTAGATCGCCCTTCAGTCATCTTTTTTCTAGGCTAAATAATCCTAATTTTGCTAATCTCTCTGGGTATTGTAGTTCCCCCATTTATTTTATTAATTTTGTTGCCCTCCTTTGTACTTGCTTTTGGTCCATTATATCCTTTCTGAGCACCGGTGCCCAAAACTGTACACAGTACTCCATGTGCGGTGTAACCTGGGATTTGTACAGAGGCAGTATAATGCTTTCATCATGTGCATCCAGATCTCTTTTAATGCACCTCATAATTCTGTTTGCCTTGTCAGCCGCTGCCTGGCACTGGCTGCTCCAGGTAAGTTTATCATTAACTAGGATCTCCAAGTCCTTCTCCATGTCAGATTTACCCAGTGGTTTCCCGTTTAGTGTGTAATGGTGATACTGATTCTTTATTCCCATGTGTATAACCTTACATTTATCAATGTTAAACCGCATCTGCCACCTTTCAGCCCAAGTTTCCAACTTATCCAGATCCATCTGTAGCAGAATACTATCTTCTCTTGTATTGACTGCTTTACATAGTTTTGTATCATCTGCAAATATCAATATTTTACTGTGTAAGCCTTCTACCAGATCATTAATAAATATGTTGAAGAGAATAGTTCTCAACACCGACCCCTGCGGTACCCCACAGGTCACAGTGACCCAGTTAGGAAATATACAGTAACATTTATAATCACCCTCTGCTTTCTATCACTAAGCCAGTTACTTACCCATTTACACACATTTTCTCCCAGACCCAGCATTCTCATTTAGTGTACCAACCTTTTGTGTGGCACGATATCAAATGCCTTGAAAATAATCAAGATATACCATGTCCAATGACTCACCTTGGTACAGTATATAGCTTTCCTCTTCATAAAAACTGAACAGATTGGTTTGACAGGAGCGGTTCCTCATAAACCCTTGATGATATGGAGTTAAACAGTTATTCTCATTGAGATAATCCAGAATAACATCACTCAGAAACCCCTCAAATATTTTACCAACTATAGAGGTTAGACTTACTGGGCTATAATTTTCAGGTTCACTTTTAGAGCCCTTTTTGAAAATTGGTATCACATTTGCTATGCGCCAGTCCTGTGGAACAGACCCTGCCGCTATAGAGTCTCTAAATATAAGAAATAATCGTTAGTCTATTAAATTCCTTAGTTCTCTTAGTACTAGTGGGTGTATGCCATCCGGACCCAGAGATTTAAATATTTTAATCTTATTTAGCCGTTTTGGCACCTATTCTTGGATTAGATTGGTAACCCTTAATATAGGGTTTTCTTTGTGTCTCGGCACTTCACCTAGCATTTTATTTTCCACCATAAATGCCGTGGAGAAAAAGATGTTTAATATACTAGCTTTTTCCTCTTCATCTACAACCATTCTTTCCTCTCAATTTTTTAATGGGCCTACACTTTCACTTTTGATTCTTTTACTATTGATAAAGTTGAGGTACTGTTTGGGATTAGTTTTACTCTCTTTAGCAATGTGCTTCTCTGTTTCCTTTTTTGCAGCTTTAACCCCTTTCTGCCATGAGACGTACTATCCCATCCATGTGCCCTGGGACTTAATTCCCAGGGACGGGATAGTACGTCATGGCATTTAATGCGACATTGCGACTTCAGTCGCGATGATTGCATTAAAATTCCGACGCCATCCTACCTTATGGTAGATGGCCTCGGCATCCAGGGGTCTGTCGCCGCCCTCCCTTCCTCCCGATCTCTGTGATTGGCTGTTGAAATCGAAACAGCCAATCACAGCGCTTCTCATTGTTTCAGCCAATCGGCGCGGCTGAAACAATGATGTGCTAGGCTGGGATCGAGTACCAATGTACTCGATCCTGGATCCGATGCCTGGCAACGCCAGGCACAGGCAAAACCCCCCCGGATTGGCGCGATCGCCGATCGCTTCGACCGCGCCAATCGCAGGGCACAGCGGCGCTATAGCACCGATCCTAGGCAGGGACCTGATACAGGCCCAGTAGGGCCTGCAGGAGCTGGTTGGCGCGATCGATTAGATCGGCGATCGCGCCTACCACAGGGCACAGCAGCTGTCACTCTGTGACCGCTCTGTGCCCTCCTGATGACCTGGGCATGACCAGCCTTTGAATCGGAGCTGTGAGCTCCGATCCTAGGTGGTTGCCATGGTCACCAGGCAGTGCAGGGATTGGTGGATCGATATTATCATTCGATCACACCAATGGCAGGTCACAGCAGCGATGTGACCGCTCTGTGACCTGCCCCTGACCTGCCTGTGACCTGTATGACAGCTCTGCAAGGGGTCCTCACACTAGCTGAGGATTCCCTAGAGAGCGGTCATACATCTGGATCTACTGGTGTGCTGGGTATTGTGGTGCCACAGCAGCTTGTAGCATCACAATACCTGCTAAAGAAAGAAGAAAGAAAACCCAACAACTGTAAGTATTGCCTGATCCCCGATCCCTGCCCAATCTAGCTTCGCCCCCCAATCTAGCTTCATCCCCCCAATCTAGCTTCATCCCCCCAATCTCCCTTCCCCCTACCCCCTCTTTTTAACCCCCTCCACCCCCCCTTTGCGCCACCTCCGTGCGCACATTTAGCAGCCGCCGAGCGTTGATTGGTGACGCAGTTCACCAATCAACACTCGTGCTTGCTTTTTGACTCTAATCCCCCTTTGTGCCAGCTCCGTATTCGCATCCTACAGCCGCCAAACTTTGATAAGTTGACATAGTTCACTTATCATAGCTTGTGCTTGCTGATTTCCTTTTTTTTTTCACCCCCTCTTTGCGCCACCTGACTACAAGCATAAATGCTAATCCCTGTCCGATCTTTCTTCATCCCCACCCTTCCCCCTTCCCCCTTCCCCCTCTTTTTACCCCCTCAATCCCCCTTTGTGTCGCCTCTGTGCCCACATTTAGCAGCCCCCTTTGCGCCACTCCATATTCGCATCCCACAGCTGTGATAAGTGACATAGTTCACTTATCATAGCTTGTGCTTGCTGATTTCCTTTTTTTTTCACCCCCTCTTTGCGCCACCTGACTGCAAGCGTAAGTGCTAATCCCTGTCCGATCTCTCTTCATCCCCACCCTTCCCCCTTCCCCCTCTTTTTACCCCCTCAATCCCCCTTTGCGTCGCCTCTGTGCCCACATTTAGCAGCCCCTTTGCGCCACTCCGTATTCGCATCCTACAGCCGCCAAACTGTGATAAGTGACATAGTTCACTTATCATAGCTTGTGCCTGCTGATTTTCTTTTTTTTCACTCCCTCTTTGCGCCACCTAACGACAAGTGTAAGTGCTAATCCCTGATCCCTGTCCGATCTCTCTTCATCCCCCCTTCCCCCACTTTTTACCCCCTCCATCCCCCTTTGCACCGCCTCTGTGCGCACATTTAGCAGCCCCCTTAGCACCAACTCCTTATTCGCATCGCACAGCCGCCAAACTGTGATAAGTGACAGTTCATTTATCAGAGCTTGTGCCTGCTGACTTCCTTTTTTTCACCCCCCCTTGCACCACACCTGTACGCACACCCAGCAGCCGCCACTGAACTTTGATAAGTGACACCGTTCACTTATCAGAGCTAGGGCCTGCTGTTTTAGACTTTTCTTTTCACAGGTATTTTTCTCCCCATTTCCTTTTTTCTTTTAGCTTTTTCTTTACAGGATAGTGTGCACCAATCACTAGCTCCCCCACACCTACACATAGTTGTAAATAAAGTACACCCAAGCACCACTTTCACAAAAAATGTCCCGCCCATCGCGTTCGTCCCAACAGCGCTATTCAATGGAGGAGGCATATTCTTACCTTGCCTCCGACACTGATAGCGAGGATGACGATCCGACTTTTCTTTATTTTTCGGATTCTTCATCCTCTTCCTCTTCCTCTTCCCCCTCCTCATCTTCCTCCTCGGGTCCTGCGGAACCGCCACGCAGACGCTCCAGGACAGAAGATGAGGCAGCGCCCACCAAGCCTGAAGCTGATTCAGTAGACCCTGTATGGACTTCGCCCCCCGAAAATTACGAGCTACTGATTCCTGATTTTGCGGCAGAATCAGGAATCAAGTTTGACACCACCGGCCTCACAGAAATAGACTTTTTCAAAGTCTTTTTCTCTGAGGATTTTGTTAACCTCATGGTGGAGAAAACTAATTTGTATGCTCGTCAATTTTTGGCGGAAAACCCAATTTCAACATATTCCAACTGGTCTCCTGTGGACGCAGTTGAAATGAGGCAGTTTTGGGGCCTGGTCCTCCACATGGGGATACTGAAGAAGCCGGAAATTCGGCAATATTGGAGTATTGATATTTTATACAACACTCCAGTGTTCCGAATGGTCATGAGGCCATCCACAAGTTTCTGCATTATACCGATAATGCACTGTGTCCTGCACGAGATGACCCCAACTTTGACCGTCTGTTCAAAGTTCGGCCGGTCATCGAACACAAAAAGTTTGCTGAAGTGTACGTGCCTCAAAGGAACATCAGCGTGGATGAGTCCTTGGTCCATTTCAAGGGAAGGCTCGGATTCCGTCAATACATGCCCAGTAAGAGGGCCAGGTACGGAATCAAACTCTACAAACTTTGTGAGAGTACCTCAGGGTACACTCACAGGTTTAGAGTCTACGAAGGAAAGGACACCAGGATTGAACCCCCTGAGTGTCCCCCTGTCCTGGGAGTGGGAAAATAGTGTGGGATTTGATTCACCCACTGCTGGATAAAGGTTATCACCTCTACACTGATAACTTTTATACCTGCATCCCACTCTACAAATCCCTCTCTGCGCGAGGTACCGCAGCCTGCGGTACTGTCCGCAAAAATCAGAGAGGCCTTCCGAAGACGCTACTTGGGCAGATGCTCAGAAAAGGTGAGAGCAGAGCCCAATGTAGCGACCACCTGCTGGTGGTCAAGTACAAGGACAACAGGGATGTCCATCTCTTGACCACCATACACGGTGATGGCAGCACCCTCTGCACTGTACGGGGTACCTCCACACAGGCGGTTACAGCGAGTGATCCACTAGCTAGAAGACTATATCTACACCAGCAAGCTAGAAAAATACTTGAAATAAAACTAAACTACTTTATTCAAAATTAGATTTAAAAAGGACTTAGTCCATTCATAAAATATGCACATGTACAAAAAGACAAACACTTACAAGAAAAAACCGCTCAGTCAGATGCGGTAAGACCAAACTTTCAAACACCTTTCCGGTATACCCTTAGTGTCGTTATCCAACTATACATAGACACTCCCTCAGAGTATCCGCTTAGTGTAAATTTCTTTTGAAAAAGCACACTCTCATGGTGCTAAAAAATGTCTTTTACAGATCCATTGTTCTAAATTTATGTGCCACTACTGTGTAACATACATCATCATCACTAACAATGATCCTAGACAAATTTCATAGTAACAGCCTAATTTCAATAATCACCTAAAAATAAAGAATGGCATAGTATACAGTCTGTAATTATGAAACCAGGGTGTGAACCTAAACATTCCTCTTTAGATCATGCAGTTCACCACCTTTACAGATTTTTTATGTCATCTTGTATATCATGGAAAGATCTCACCCAAATCTTTACATTCATGGGTTCCTCCATGTGACGCTCCCTTCTCCCTACGCGTTTCACCAACCAGATCATCAGGGGAGTACTGAGTACAGCGTTATGCCTACATGAGAAAAATGCCATCACTGGGCTGTTCATTTACCCGCTTTTTATAACATGCACTCTTTAGTGTGTTCCCGCCTCATAAAGATGGGCGGGTGTATGCCCGTGACCACTTCCTGTTTCTATGTTACTATAGTGACAAGCCCGTTACTCATATATTCCTTCACATCACTTACTAACTTACTCACATCGCATATTAATAGTATGCGATTACATCGACCTCCATATAAAACACATGATCGTGCGCGCTCTTTTCTCCTTCATTCAATTTATCGGGTTGCATAGTAACGCACTGACGTCACCTTTCTTTAACGCATGCGCATTCTTCTATGTCACGTCCAACCCTCTTTCTTACGTCAAGGCGCCTATTCCCTTCCATCATTATATCAGCATCAGGGGAATTACCGCGCCTGCGCACTCCAAACCATAGCCGCTTCTTTGCAGGCTTTAACTTCTAAATGCACGCAGTCCCATACCGCGCCTGCGCACTCCACAAACAGCCGCTTCTTTGCAAGCTATAATTTCTAAATGCACAAAAGTCCCTCCTATCACAGGATTATCTTATGGGAGCACTTATAAATTTATATCCCCTTAACATGCACGTCTTTTAACAGTTCTTTCTCATCTGTCAAATGAATGGAATTAGTATTATTTTACAGGACGATGATGCATAGGGGCTTTAGTGTTTTTTTAAAATTTTTTAGCCGATCAATATCAATCTATACACACATATAGTTATGATTAATATCTACCGCCATCAGATGATAAATGGCATATAAATACTTCACATTGTAGTCACTAGTTGTAACTGAAATGCTCACTATCCAATCCTCAAGTATACATGTGGGCATAAATCTTACCCTTGTACAAGAATAGGTTTCACAGTCATTTTGGGCATATTTCAATATTTACTATCCAGTTCTGGGACTTTTAGGATACTAAAAATATTCAACTCCATTAAGTATTCCTTAAAAAAATCCTCTCAACTATCCCGAGCGATCACTTAAGACAATGTACAGTACTTGACTCAGACTCGATACATTCTCTTTATCGTCTTTTATTTTATTCTAAGGTTTTAACTCCGCATTTAGACAAACAAAAAAAGGGGGAATAGCCCATTAGAGAAGTATAACTCCTTTGGATTCCCTCCTGAGTAACCACACTACCCTTTAACCCCTATACAGGGATCTGGTTTAACGTGGGGCACAATGGAGCTTGTCCTCCGGGGCTCACATCTCATTGCATATGGGTCAGTAAATTACAAAAAAGCCGTAAAAGATAGTTGGTCGTTCAGGCCTGTTGGTTGGAGTGTTCTCAGCCAGAAAATCCATCTACATTCCCTTTGGAGGATCGCTTTGTCCCAATCTCCCCCTCTATGGGGGTAAGGAACTTTCTCGATCCCAACAAATTGAATTTTGCTATGATCACCCTGATGTATCCTATTGATGTGGTTCGCTATAGCTGTGTCTCTTCGGTTCACCACATCACCAACATGTTCGCGTATTCTCTTCCTGAATTCCCTTCTTGTTTTCCCTATGTATTCAATCCCACATATGCACGTTGCCTTATAAATCACTCCAGTAGTACGACAATTTATAAACTGTCTGATGGTGTAAACTTTCTTTACCTCTAAAAGGTCGACCTATAGTGGCAGGTATCAATAGTGTGACTCAGAATTTGGGAATGTATATAGATCAGATTCTAAGACCATTTGTGATGAATTTGAGCTCGTATATTAGAGATACAGGCGATCTTCTATGCAAATTAGATGGCATATACCTTGAGAAAGACATGATTTTTGGGAGTATAGATGTGGAGGCTTTGTACTCCTCGATACCCCATGAAAAAGGCCTGATGGCCGTGGAATACTATCTTAAGTCCCGAGGACGTTTCTTTGTGAAACATAATGATTTCGTTTTAAAGGCTTTGAAATTCTGCCTTACGAATAATGTCTTTCTCTTTGGGAATAAGTACTTCCACCAGCTCAGGGGCACTGCAATGGGTTGCCCTTGTGCGCCCACTTATGCAAATTTGCTCCTGGGCTGGTGGGAGGAAAAAATTGTGTTCAATGACACGAATTCTCGACATGATAGCGTAGCCCTATGGCTACGCTATATTGATGATATTTTCGTGATTTGGAAAAGTACAGAATCTGAGTTTATTTCCTTTGTAAATGACCTCAATTGCAATGATTTAGGCCTGAGATTTACGTATGAGGTACATGCATCAGAAATGAGATTTTTAGATGTGCTTGTCAAAAAGGGAATTGATGGAACCTTAGAAACGAGCAATTATAGGAAACCAACAGCTACTAACTCACTTTTAAGATGGGAGAGTAGTCATCCCCTTCCACAAAAAAGAGGGATACCCAAAGGACAATATTTGAGGTTACGCCGTAATTGCTCAAACCCTCAGAAATTCAAAGAACAAGCTGATGATATGAGGGAAAGGTTTCAGGAGAGAGGATATCCAGATCATGTTTTAAGGGCCGCCTATGAGGAATCTATAAAAAGAGATCGAAAAGAACTATTAAGGAAAGTAGAAAGAAAAGAAGATAAAGAGGTCACACGTTTCATTACTAGGTTTTCGAATGGATCAGTAAAATTTAAAGAAATTTTAGAAAGACATTGGCCAATTCTCAAAATGGATATGGACATAGAGAAAATTTTAGGTTCTAAACCACAAGTGACATACAAAAAGAACAAATCTCTAAAAGATAGACTTATGCACAGTCACTTTAGAGAGACTCAAGCACGTACCTTGCTAGAAGGAGAGGTAAAAAGCTGCTATAGGTGCGGTAACTGTATAGCATGTCAGTCAGTAACACAAGGGAAAACCTTTAGGAGTACGAACAACAAGAAAGTTTACACCATCAGACAGTTTATAAATTGTCGTACTACTGGAGTGATTTATAAGGCAACGTGCATATGTGGGATTGAATACATAGGGAAAACAAGAAGGGAATTCAGGAAGAGAATACGCGAACATGTTGGTGATGTGGTGAACCGAAGAGACACAGCTATAGCGAACCACATCAATAGGATACATCAGGGTGATCATAGCAAAATTCAATTTGTTGGGATCGAGAAAGTTCCTTACCCCCATAGAGGGGGAGATTGGGACAAAGCGATCCTCCAAAGGGAATGTAGATGGATTTTCTGGCTGAGAACACTCCAACCAACAGGCCTGAACGACCAACTATCTTTTACGGCTTTTTTGTAATTTACTGACCCATATGCAATGAGATGTGAGCCCCGGAGGACAAGTTCCATTGTGCCCCACGTAAAACCAGATCCCTGTATAGGGGTTAAAGGGTAGTGTGGTTACTCAGGAGGGAATCCAAAGGAGTTATACTTCTCTAATGGGCTATTCCCCCTTTTTTTGTTTGTCTAAATGTGGAGTTAAAACCTTAGAATAAAATAGAAGAAGATAAAGAGAATGTATCGAGTCTGAGTCAAGTACTGTACATTGTCTTAAGTGATCGCTCGGGATAGTTGAGAGGATTTTTTTAAGGAATACTTAATGTAGTTGAATATTTTTAGTATCCTAAAAGTCCCAAAACTGGATAGTAAATATTGAAATATGCCCAAAATGACTGTGAAACCTATTCTTGTACAAGGGTAAGATTTATGCCCACATGTATACTTGAGGATTGGATAGTGAGCATTTCAGTTACAACTAGTGACTACAATGTGAAGTATTTATATGCCATTTATCATCTGATGGCGGTAGATATTAATCATAACTATATGTGTGTATAGATTGATATTGATCGGCTAAAAAATTTTAAAAAAACACTAAAGCCCCTATGCATCATCGTCCTGTAAAATAATACTAATCCCATTCATTTGACAGATGAGAAAGAACTGTTAAAAGACGTGCATGTTAAGGGGATATAAATTTATAAGTGCTCCCATAAGATAATCCTGTGATAGGAGGGACTTTTGTGCATTTAGAAATTATAGCTTGCAAAGAAGCGGCTGTTTGTGGAGTGCGCAGGCGCGGTATGGGACTGCGTGCATTTAGAAGTTAAAGCCTGCAAAGAAGCGGCTATGGTTTGGAGTGCGCAGGCGCGGTAATTCCCCTGATGCTGATATAATGATGGAAGGGAATAGGCGCCTTGACATAAGAAAGAGGGTTGGACGTGACATAGAAGAATGCGCATGCGTTAAAGAAAGGTGACGTCAGTGCGTTACTATGCAACCCGATAAATTGAATGAAGGAGAAAAGAGCGCGCACGATCATGTGTTTTATATGGAGGTCGATGTAATCGCATACTATTAATATGCGATGTGAGTAAGTTAGTAAGTGATGTGAAGGAATATATGAGTAACGGGCTTGTCACTATAGTAACATAGAAACAGGAAGTGGTCACGGGCATACACCCGCCCATCTTTATGAGGCGGGAACACACTAAAGAGTGCATGTTATAAAAAGCGGGTAAATGAACAGCCCAGTGATGGCATTTTTCTCATGTAGGCATAACGCTGTACTCAGTACTCCCCTGATGATCTGGTTGGTGAAACGCGTAGGGAGAAGGGAGCGTCACATGGAGGAACCCATGAATGTAAAGATTTGGGTGAGATCTTTCCATGATATACAAGATGACATAAAAAATCTGTAAAGGTGGTGAACTGCATGATCTAAAGAGGAATGTTTAGGTTCACACCCTGGTTTCATAATTACAGACTGTATACTATGCCATTCTTTATTTTTAGGTGATTATTGAAATTAGGCTGTTACTATGAAATTTGTCTAGGATCATTGTTAGTGATGATGATGTATGTTACACAGTAGTGGCACATAAATTTAGAACAATGGATCTGTAAAAGACATTTTTTAGCACCATGAGAGTGTGCTTTTTCAAAAGAAATTTACACTAAGCGGATACTCTGAGGGGGTGTCTATGTATAGTTGGATAACGACACTAAGGGTATACCAGAAAGGTGTTTGAAAGTTTGGTCTTACCGCATCTGACTGAGCGGTTTTTTCTTGTAATTGTTTGTCTTTTTGTACATGTGCATATTTTATGAATGGACTAAGTCCTTTTTAAATCTAATTTTGAATAAAGTAGATTAGTTTTATTTCAAGTATTTTTCTAGCTTGCTGGTGTAGATACCTCCACACAGGTCAGAAAACCGACCTGTGTAGTGGGGTACAACAAAAACATGGGGGGCGTTGATCTCTCCGATCAATACCTCCAACCGTACAATGCTCTCAGAAAGGCAAGGGCGTGGTACAAAAAGATGGCCGTGCACATCGTACAAATGGCAATGCTCAACGCATTCCTGCTGTCACAATGTGCACACCCCACCGATACGTCGTACCTTCATTACCAGGAGGTAGTGGTTAAGGCCCTGATGTTTGGCGCTCAGGAAGGAGCGGGTCCCAGTACTTCCGGAACTGAAGGTGCTCGTATCGTACCAGCTCAGCATTTTCCGGGGGTGGTCCCGCCAACTGGTAGAAAAGGTAAGCCGCAAAAAAGGTGCCGAGTGTGTTACAAAAAGGGAATATGCAAGGACACCATTTACCAGTGCGACACCTGCCCCGAAAAACCTGGCCTATGTATGAAGGATTGCTTCAAATTGTACCACACCTCCATGCACTATTAATTTACATTAGTGTAGTTGGGGGCACATCTAGATTTGTTCTTTGGGGGTCCAGTATACAAAATGATGCCTCATGTGGGTTTTTTTCCTGTTTAGGCACATCAGGGGCTCTGAAAACGGAACATGACGCCAGCAGACCCATTAAATTTTGCATTCCAAAAGGTCACTACTTCCCTTTCGAGCCCCGACATGTGCCTAAACAGTTTTTTCCCACATGTGGTGTACCAGCGTACTCAGGTCAAATTGGACAACATCTTTGGGGGTCCAATTTCTCCTGTTACTCTTGGAAAATTAAAAATTGGGGACTAAAAATAATTTATGTGGAAACAAAATAGGATTTTATATTTTCACGCCGGGCATTATAAACTTTACCAAAACCCTTGGGGTTCAAAGTGCTCACCACACATCTAGATAAGTTCCTTAGGGGGTCTAGTTTCCAAAATGGGGTCACTTGTGGGGGGTTTCCACTGTTTAGGTACATCAGGGGCTCTGCAAACGGAACATGACGGCCGCAGACCATTCCATCAAAGTCTGCATTCCAAAACGTCATTACTTCCCTTTCGAGCCCTGCCGTGTGCCCAAACAGTGTTTCTCCCCCACATATGGGGTATTAACGCACTCAGGACAAATTGGACAACAACTTATGGGGTCCAATTTCTCCTGATACTCTTGGGAAAATAACAAATTGGGGACTAAGGCTGGTTTCACATTTGCGTTTTTTAGCGCTGGAAAAAAACGCACACCTGCGCATGCGTTTTTTCCCCTATATTTAACATGGGTGCGCATACCTGCGCGCTGGTAAGCGCATGTATGCGATTTTCATGCGCTGCGTTTTTTTGGGGTGTGCGTTGGGATTTTCCAGACGCAGCATGTTGCATTTTTTGGCCCTGCAAAAAAGCGCATGCGCACATATGCGCACGTTTTGCGCTAAAAATGGCCATTATAGCCTATGGATGCGCATATGTGCGCACTGGCATGCTCATGTATGCGTTTTTTTGCATATGCGTTTTTTTTTTTAAACCATGGAATTTAGGGGTTTGGGTTAGAGTTAGGGTTAGTTAAGGGGGTTTAGGGTTAGGGTTATGGTCAGGGTCAGGGTTAGGGTTGGGGTTTGGGTCAGGGTTAGGGTTAAGTATGGTTTTGTTAAGGATTAGGGTCATGGTTAGGGTCAGGATTAGGGTTAAGTATGGTTTTGTTAAGGGTTAGGGTCAGGGTTAGGATTAGGGTTAGGGTCAGGGTTAGGGTTAGGGTTAGGGTCAGGGTTAGGGTCAGGATTAGGGTTAAGTATGGTTTTGTTAAGGATTAGGGTCAGGGTTAGGGTCAGGATTAGGGTTAAGTATGGTTTTGTTAAGGGTTAGGGTCAGGGTTAGGGTTAGGGTTAGGGTTAGGGTCAGGGTTAGGGTCAGGATTAGGGTTAAGTATGGTTTTGTTAAGGATTAGGGTCAGGGTTAGGGTCAGGATTAGGGTTAAGTATGGTTTTGTTAAGGATTAGGGTCAGGGTTAGGGTCAGGATTAGGGTTAAGTATGGTTTTGTTAAGGGTTAGGGTCAGGGTTAGGGTTAGGGTTAGGGTTAGGGTCAGGGTTAGGGTCAGGATTAGGGTTAAGTATGGTTTTGTTAAGGATTAGGGTCAGGGTTAGGGTCAGGGTTAGGGTTAGGGTTAGTTAGGGTTTAGGGTTTGGGTTAGGGTTAAGTATGATTTGGTTAAGGGTTAGGGTTAGGGTTAGGGTTAGGGTTAGGGTCAGGGTTAGGGTTAGTAAAGTCATGGTTTGGGTAGTGTGAGGGGCCACCTAAAAATGTTGGAAAAAAACGCAAACGCGGTAAAAACGCGCTAAAAACGCATACAAACGCATAAAAACGCTGCGTTTTTTTCATGCATGCTCATAAAAATGCTTGAAAAAAACGCAGCAGTTGTATGCTTATGTATGCGTTTTTTCAATGCGTTTTTTTGCGGGAAAAACGCGCTGCAAAAAAGCAAGTGTGAAACTAGCCTAAGAGATAATTTTTGTGAAAAAAAAAATTAAATTTTTTTTGCACGCCCGGGCATTATAAGCTTTAGCGAAACACTTGGGGGGTTTAAAGTTCTCACCACACATCTAGATAAGTTCCTTAGGGGATCTAGTTTCCAAAATGGGGTCACTTGTGGGGGTTTCCACTGTTTAGGCGTATCATGGGCTTTCCAAATGGAACATGGCGCCCGATTTCAATTTCAGCCAATTTTAGGTTGAAAATGTCAAACGGCGCTCTTTCCCTTCCGAGCCCTGCTGTGTGCCCAAACAGTGTTTCTCCCCCACATATGGGGTATCAGCGCACTCAGGACAAATTGGACAACTTTTGGGGTCCAATTTCACCTGATACCCTTGGGAAAATAACAAATTGGGGACTAAACGATCATGTTTCTGGAAAAAATATGATTTTTTATTTTTACGGCCGGGCGTTATAAACTTCTGTGAAGCTCTTGAGGGTTCAAAGTGCTCACCACACATCTAGATGAGTTCCTTAGGGGGTCTAGTTTCCTAAATGGGGTCACTTGTGGGGGTTTCCACTGTTTAGGCATATCATGGGCTCTCCAAACGGAACATGGCGTCCGATTTCAATTTCAGCCAATTTTAGGTTGAAAATGTCAAACGGCGCTCTTTCCCTTCCGAGCCCTGCTGTGTGCCCAAACAGTGTTTCTCCCCCACATATGGGGTATCAGCGCACTCAGGACAAATTGGACAACAACTTTTGGGGTCCAATTTCTCCTGATACCCTTGGGAAAATAACAAATTGGGGACTAAACGATCATGTTTGTGGAAAAAATATGATTTTTTATTTTTATGCCCATGCGTTATAAACTTCTGTGAAGCCCTTGGGGGTTCAAAGTGCTCACCACACATCTAGATGAGTTCCTTAGGGGGTCTAGTTTCCAAAATGGGGTCAATTGTGGGGGGTTTCCACTGTTTAGGCATATCATGGGCTCTCCAAACGGAACATGGCATCAGATTTCAATTTCAGCCAATTTTAGGCTGAAAGTGTCAAACGGCGCTCTTTCCCTTCCGAGCCCTGCTGTGTGCCCAAACAGTGTTTCTCCCCCACATATGGGGTATCTGCGCACTCAGGACAAATTGGACAACAACTTTTGGGGTCCAATTTCTCCTGATACCCTTGGGAAAATACCAAATTGGGGACTAAACGATCATGTTTGTGGAAAAAATATGATTTTTTATTTTTACGCCCGGGCGTTATAAACTTCTGTGAAGCTCTTGGGGGTTCAAAGTGCTCACCACACATCTAGGTGAGTTCCTTAGGGGGTCTAGTTTCCAAAATGGGGTCACTTGTGGGGGGTTTCCACTGTTTAGGCATATCATGGGCTCTCCAAATGGAACATGGCGTCCGATTTCAATTTCAGCCAATTTTAGGTTGAAAATATCAAACGGCGCTCTTTCCCTTCCGAGCCCTGCTGTGTGCCCAAACAGTGTTTCTCCTCCACATATGGGGTATCAGCGCACTCAGGACAAATTGGACAACAACTTTTGGGGTCCAATTTCTCCTGATACCCTTAGGAAAATAACAAATTGGGGACTAAACGATCATGTTTGTGGAAAAAATATGATTTTATATTTTTACACCCCGGCGTTATAAACTTCTGTGAGGCCCTTGGGGGTTCAAAGTGCTCACCACACATCTAGATGAGTTCCTTAGGGGGTCTAGTTTCCAAAATGTGATCACTTGTGGGGGGTTTCCACTGTTTAGGCACATCATAGGCTCTGCAAACCAACATGGCGTCCGAACTCAATTTCAGCCAATTTTAGGTTGAAAAAGTCAAACGACACGCCTTCCCTTCTGAGCCATGCCATGCGCTAAAACAGTGGTTCCTCCCCACATATGGGGTATCAGTGTACTCTGGACAAATTGGACAACAACTTTTGGGGTCCAATTTCTCCTGTTATCCTTGGGAAAATAAAAAAATGTTGCTAAAATATCATTTTTGTGACTAAAAAGTTAAATGTTAATTTTTTCCTTCCACGTTGCTTCTGCTCCTGTGAAACACCTGAAGGGTTAATAATCTTCTTGAATGTAGTTTTGAGTAGCTTGAGGGGTGCAGTTTTTAGAATGGTGTCACTTTTGGGTATTTTCTGCCATATAGACCCCTCAAACTGACTTTGAATGTGAGGTGGTCCCTAAAAAAAAAATTCAAAGTTTGAAAATTGCAATATTTTCAAATTTTTTTCCATATTACCGTTTTTTTCACAATTAAACGCAAGTTATATGAATGAAATTTTACCACTATCATGAAGTACAATATGTCACGAGAAAACATTCTCTGATTCGCCTAGATCCGTTGAAGCGTTCCAGAGTTATGACCTCATAAAGGGACAGTGGTCAGAATTGTAAAAAATGGCCCGGTCATTAACGTGCAAACCACCCTTGGGGCTTAAGGGGTTAATTAGGTTTTTAGATGAAGTATTTTTCTCCCTTTAGTTTTTTAGAGCTTCAATGGTGACATCCTGGTTTGGTAGTTTAAATGTTTTCTTTTCACTGTTAATTGCCCCTCTTACTTCTTTATTTAGCCACATTGGGTTTTTCCTGTCTCTTGTCCTTTAATTCTCACAAGGTATAAACCGCTTACAGTGGCTATTTAGGATGTTATTAAACATTTCCCATTTATTATCTGTATTCTTATTTCTGAGGACATTGCCCCAGTCAACCAGATTAAGGGCATCTCTAAGTTCCTCAAACTTTGCCTTCCTAAAGTTCAGTGTTTTTGTGACTCCCTGACAAGTCCCCCTATCGAAAGACAAGTGATTGTGGTCACTATTTCCTAGATGCCCGACGACCTGCAGATTTGTTATTCTGTCAGGTCTATTAGATAGTATTAGGTCTAAAAGTGCTGCTCCTGTTGTTGGATCCTGCACCAATTGTGAAAGATAATTATTCTTGGCTATTAGCAGAAACCTGTTGCTTTTATGGTTTTTTCAGGTCTCTGTTAATATCTGGGTAGTTAAAGTCCCCCGATACAAGGCCCTCATTATGGGTTGCAGCTTCATCTATCTGCCTTAGGAAAAACAGAAGAAAAAAAGGAGTCCCAGGTGATATAAGTTTAAAATTGCGTATAAATTTTATTCAATAGAACAAACTCACTGGTGAAATTCACATAATAACATAGTTACAATAGTGATCCAGGACAATACAGGCAGGAAGGGAAACACCTATACATGAATTCCAGTGTCATATATAGGAAGCCATAGCCCAGTGGCCAATAGACATACACAATGCTAATAGCTGCTCCCTAAGTAAAAGCACAAAACGAGGCTTACCAGAATTATAAAAGCATCAGAGAGGTGATCCCAGGACCAGATGTCCACCCCGACGCGTGTTTTGCTGGCACACCGCCTCTATCTTTTTGTCTTTTGGAGTTGGTATGGTTTGTTGTAGGGAGGTTCATCACTAGGTATTCCTTTCCCTGGCATCATTATGCAACTGAGCTCGCTATCTGCCTTACTAGTAGACTTTCCATGATTTCTGTTATATTTGGGGGTTTGTAACAGACCCCAGTGTGAATTTTGTTACTAGTTTTCCCTCCATGTATTTCGACCCATATGAACTCGACATCCTCATTCCCTTCGCTAATATCCTCCCTTAAAATGGACTTTAGACAAGACTTTACATAAAGACAAACACCTCCTCCTCTTCAATTTTTACAATCCTTTCTAAACAGACTTTCTAAACAGACAAACTTTATAAGTTAACTGCCCATTCATAGCTTTCATCTAACCATGTCTCGGCTATTCCCACTATGTCATAGTTACCTGTAGATATTTCTGCTTCTAGTTCCTCCATCTTGTTTGTCAGGCTTCTAGCGTTTCTGAGCATACAGCTTAGAGCATTTTGTTTTGTTCCAATCTCCTCCCTGTGGATTGTTTTAGAAATTTTCTTACCTCCCTTCCGAGTATGTTGTCTTGGGTGGGTCTTCTTTGCCGCACCTCATATCCTTCATCAGTATATTTTCTGGCTTCATGATCATGTCTAACGTTGTTCCAAGAATCCAAATCCTTGTTGTCTGCACCATCGTCTTAGCCAGTTGGTCGCATCAAGGATGCTGTTCCATGTCCTCGTGCCATGCCCGTCTACTGGAAGGATAGAAGAAAAAACTACCTGTACATCCATTCCTTTACTTTCTTCCCCAACTCTTCAAAGTCCTTGCAGATTGTTGGTAGGTCCTTCATTGCTGTGTCATTGGTGCCAACATGTATCAGAAGAAATGGGTGGATGTCCTTGGAACTGATGAGCTTTAGTATCCTATTGGTCACATCCTTGATATTCGCACCTGGGAGGCAGCATACTTCTTTTGCGGTTATGTCCGGTCTGCAGATGGCTGCTTCTGTGCCTCTCAGTAGTGAGTCTCCAACCACTACCGCTCTTTTTCGCTTCTTGTCTGTACTTTTTGTTGTCACTTCTTGGTGTTGCTGTGTGATCTTTTCTTCTTTGCTTGCTGGTAGTGCCTCATCCTTAGGTGTGCCATCTTCGTCCTCCACAAGACCTTGTGTTATGATTCCACCACACGGCAGGGGAAGAGGGTGCCACTGAGCTCCACCCACCACTCACCCTACCTACTTGCCGGTCCCACCCTAGCCGGTGGGCGACAACTGGGTGGCGGTCCCTACCTCGGCGTAAGTGCAGGGAGCTACAGTGAGGGTAAACCGAGGGTGGAATGAGTGCAGGACAACCTAAGGGAGACAAGCAGCAGCAAGGAGGACTCCTAGAGTGAAACTAAAGAGTGAATGAACCTGAAGGGTAAAACCACGAAAACCCCAAGCTAACACAAAAAATACTAAGATTTCAGCAAGGACCAAAGCGGAAAGCTGGAGTCCCAGAGGTACACAACGAAAGAGAGACCGGGAGGCTGTCAGAGGTTGTACCGGACAGCGCTGTAGGGAAGACAGGAATCCGTACCACAGAAGAATCACCGGCAGGGAGTGAGAGCCCTGTGGAGTGCTAAATAGGAACAAGGCGGGACATAAGCACAGGAAACAGTGAAGCAGCCAATCACCAGAACGGAGGAAGAACAATGAACGAAAAAGAACTAGTTGATCAGAAACTGTATATTACGAATGGTTGTGTGGCACAGCAAGTAAGGCAGCGAGACTTGCTGTGGAACACAGACTAGACCCCGATACGAATCCTGACACCTTGTTATCGGTTTCTCAGTTGTGTAGTTGGTGATGTCTCCATGGTCTTCTTGCTTCTTTTTGACACATGCTTCCACTCGTCTGCTTCTGGAGGTTCTCTGACACTTTCTTCACCTTCTGTGATCAGAAGAAATGCTTCTGTTTTGTCTAGGAAGTGTTCATTTTCTTTGATGAATTTCACAATTGCAATTCTTTCTTCCAAACCCCACACCTTTTCTTCTAAATCGCCAGTAGTCTACACTTCTGGCAGGTAAAGTTGGATTCTTCTACTGGTCGATCTGTGAACATTTAGCACATGTTGCAGCTCACAATGTAGGTTGTCACATCTGACATGTTGCTCCTAGATCCTGCTGACTTGCTGGGTGTCTTCTTCCTTGTGTAATCTACTGTGTGTAATCTTCTTGTGTAAATTGCTGTGTTTTTTCCTTCTTGTGAAATCTACTCAACCAGCCCAGCTTTCTTGCAATAATGTCTCTGGCTCCACATCATCTCCTCTTCCTCTTGCTGTTGGGGTACCTCAGGGCTCAGTCCTTGGTCCCCTTCTCTTCTCTCTCTACACAGCCCCAATTGGACAGACCATCAGCAGATTTGGCTTTCAGTACCATCTTTATGCTGATGACACACAACTATACACATCTTCCCCCGACCTCACCCCCGCTGTACTACAGAACGCCAGTGACTGTCTGTCCGCAGTCTTCAATATCATGTCCACTCTCTATCTGAAACTCAACCTCTCTAAAACTGAACTTCTTCTGCTCCCGCCGTCTGCTAACCTCCCTAAATCTGACATTTCCCTCTCTGTGGATGGTACCACAATAACACCCCGGCAGCAGGCACGCTGTCTGGGTGTTTTGTTTGACACCAATCTCTCCTTCACATCCCATATACAATCTCTTGCCCGCTCTTGCCGCTTACACCTAAAGAACATCTCTAGAATCCGCCCTTTTCTCACTACGGAAACAACAAAAACCCTCACTGTCGCATTGATCCACTCCCGCCTGGATTACTGCAATGTTCTATTAATTGGCCTCCCCGTCACTCGACTATCCCCCCTCCAGTCCATACTTAATGCAGCGGCCAGGATCGTCCATCTGGCTAATCGGTACTCGGACGCGTCCGCTCTTCGCCAGTCCTTACATTGGCTGCCCATTCATTATAGGATCCAATTCAAAGTACTTGTTCTCACCCACAAAGCTCTCCACAGTGCGGCACCCCCTTACATTTCTTCCCTCATTTCTGTCTATCGGCCTAGCAGATCGCTGCGCTCTGCAAACGACTTTCGACTAACCTCTGCACTAATCCGTACCTCCCACTCCCGACTCCAAGACTTCTCCCGTGCTGCTCCTATCCTCTGGAATGCTCTACCCCAAGAAATCAGGACTATCCACAATTTGCATAGTTTTAGGCGCTCCCTCAAAACACATTTGTTCTGAGCGGCCTATCACGTTCACTGATCGAAGTCATTCTCTGTGTAAGTGTGCTTGTGTAGCCCATTCACTATCTCCATCCATCCTTCACTCCCTCAAGATGGCTGGACCTTCATTGTAAATACACAATTGTAAATACACACCTGTACTCTGTATCTCCCTCACCTCATTGTAGATTGTAAGCTCTCACGAGCAGGGTCGTCTCATTTCGTCTTATTTTGCTTCAATTATTGTATTGTTAATGTTGTTACTTATGACTTGTGTTTTGAATCTGTTAAACTGTAAAGCGCTGCGGAATATGTTGGCGCTATATAAATAAAGATTATTATTATTATTATTAAGTCCTAGAGGCAAGAATTACGGTGCATGGATTGGCGATGCTTTCCAAGCAGCTGGTCCTGGCTGTACCCAGCGATATCCTGTCTGAGGGAGACTTTTCCCAGAATTTCCCAGCACCTGGAATATGCAAATTGTCCTCCTCAAGCTTCAATCCCTGTTTTTTTAGTGATTAGTGGAAAGTAGTATTGTGGCATAACACTAATAAAGGTCTTCCTTCTGCTGTCAAATGGGGGTCAGTATCCTTTTGAGGATGACTGGTTTGGCTCATGTACCTAGTCAAGATTCGAGAGTCAGACATTGACTTACAGGGTAGCTACCTTGAAGAAAGTTTTAGATTTTTTGTAGGACAGATAATTTATATTCTTTTTTCACACAGATTGTCTTGCCTTTTAAATTCTCACTGACAACTTTGACAGGGAAAAGCAATTTAAAGAGTCAAAAAAGAGCAGTGGTTAAAAATGGCCAGTTAGATTTTTTCTGTGACTCCTGGACTTGTCACTTTACTTAGCTAAAAGATTTGCCCTTACAGCATAGAGCCTGTTCAAGTGGCTGAAACTATATGAATGGGAAACCCAACTGTGTAGGCGACTAGATGCTGCCATATGTAAGAAATCTAGTTGGGTTTTACAGGCATCTTTATTGTTAAGAAGTGATGCTAGGCCCCTGACCACAGTGCCAGTAGTAAATCAGATCACTGCTATTAATAAAACGATTTTGTGAATAAAGGCTCAAATGCTTTATAGCTATTCTCCATAAAAATAGAAAAACACATGATTTTGATACAGCTAGGGTCTTTGAGGCTAGATTCTTTTAAGTGCATTTGTAAGGAATTTGTATACTCAATAATATAGAGTCTTTTAAAATAATGCAAACAGATCAGAAACACGTTCAGAAAATATTAAGCACTTGAATTCAAATAAACGATGACTTCAGGCTATATTCACTTGAGCATTTTTCTGTAAGCATGAAAAATTGATTAGAAACTCCAATAATGAAAAACGCAATGTGAGCAGAGTCTGCATATTTGTATGACGGACTAACATGTTTTTTGCTCTATATGGGAAGAATTCGGCATTGTATAAGCCAATATATAACATGCAAGAAAGATTACTGTACACTGCTGTCCTGTATTTTAAAGATGGTAAGTTCCAGCTAATGTCATTAATGCGTTAGAGGAAAATATCCTTCCTTATAGTGCCATAAAGAGGCACCATACATCGTTTCACCCTGAAGTTGACTCTTGAAGCTTCCAAAGTTAAGTCAGCCTGCCTAGGTCTCTCTTTAAGTTGCATATGTCATATGCGGTCATTTTGACAACGTTCATCCTTTTCTTCAAATGTTTCAATATCCCTTGATTCAGCCTGTCTCATCCATTTCTTCTGAAGACGACGTTCCCGGTGTTCAGATGTTTCAGCTACCTTTGATTCATCCTGTCTCATCCACTTTCTTTCAAGCCAGGACTGGCATTGTCCACTTGTCTCAGCTGTTTGAGACAGTATTGCTTTCTTAGCTCATGGATTAATTTGCTCAATAGATGGTGGTGTTTTGGGTGGCATTTAAAAAAAAGTACTTAGTATTATGACCCTTAGTAACCACCTCACACTGATCAGAGATCTGATAGGTGAATCTATACATATAAAGCAGAAACTGTCTGACTGCTAGTTGTTCACAACAACCAATCAGAGCTCAGCTTTCACTTTACCTCAACAATTTCAATGCTAAAAGCTGCACTCTGCTAGCTATAGGCAATCATGACGATCTTACTATGAGGCAATTCTCATAAATGAGGCCCCAGTTACGTCTGTAGTGGCTATAGGTATCTACAACAATCCTATTGCGAGGAAATTCTCTTAAATGAAGCTCCAGTTACTTCTGCAACAGTTGTTGCTATAATGAAAGACTTTAGAGCGACTTATCAGATTGCACAACCTTCGCGACTATATTGTTGCTGCCCATTTAAGAGCAACTCTTTAGATGCTGTCACATTCTTTAAGACCCTTTGGGCAAAAACTGTGGTTCTGCATTCAACACACAGACTCCCATTTTCTTCTTTATTTCTATAGAACCTACATTCTGGGAGCTAAATCTTGTGAAGAGGGGATATTTCGAGTTTTATCAGTCAGAATATTTTTAGTCTGGTGTTAAAGATGGAGTGTGTAAAATTTCACTCACATCGGGTGAAAAATGTGGTTTTGTATTCCATGGGCTACCACACACACACACACACACACATATATATATAGACTGACAACTTGCTCCTGGATTAGGTTCATTTACTAGGGCATGCTGCAGATACTTAAAGGGGTTGATTTTTTTTTTCTTTCTTAAATACATGCAATTGAAAATCATTTTTGCAACTGAACTTCATAAAAAAATGTAATCAATTGCCTACTAAAGCCGCTGTATTACATTGTCTACTGCCGGGTGTAGAATGAGTTACCAGGGTCGGCCACATTATCTGTATTTTATCAGATGCGTTGGGTCGATGATTTTGTGGCACTTACTATTATATACATATGAAAGGTTCTCCTAGTGCTAAACTTAGTGCAGCTTTCTTCACAGACTGCACAGATCCCCAGTCTATAAAATGGTTGCAGATGGAGGAAAACGTGACCAGACACCTGTACAGAGTTTGAGAAAATCGGTTCTATCAAGTGCAGGAGAATAAACTGTCTCAGAATCTGACTTATTCCTTCCACAGTCCTTACAAAGGACCAGGGGGCACTCATTGCTTGTGGAAGTAAGGCCATTTCGGTATCTAAATAGGAAAGGATTCTTTACAGTTAGAGCTGTCAGACTGTGGAATGACCAAGCACAAGAGGTATTAATGGCCGGCACCATAACAGCATTTAAAAAATGTCTGGATGCTGTTCTCACAACACATGGCTTTGAGGTTATAAAAAATGTTGCGATAGAGAAATTGATTGATCTGTGTCTTTTATCAACCTATATAACTGTATAACTATGTAATGTAATTACCCAGAACTTAATTGATAGAAAAACTTAGGGAATAGAGAAAATTTAGAAAATTACCCATGACTTATTTATTAGTAAGACTTAGAGAATAAAGAAAATTGTAGAGAATTATATCTCTATATTGTTTGTTAAGGAAAAGTCTAAGTGATTTGGCTGCTGCTTCATACAAAAATTACTCATTTTAAACAGTTACACCTTCACGGCAGTGGAGTAAAAAGTGTTTAAGTGCCTTTGGAAATCAAACAGCATTTTGTTCAATACAGTTCTCAGCATAACTGAGTACACCACAACAGATTTGTCAGTAAACCTTCAGTTTCCTTTCAGAGACAACATATTTTATGTTTTTATGGACTACTAGACTACAACATACTCCCCCACAAATGTGGGCTATTACTTGCAATAAAAATTTGTTATTTTTCACACCTTAAAAAGTGATCTTACTAACAAATTTATTAACCCCTTTACCCCTTTGTTAATGCCCGGGCCAATTTTTACAATTCTGACCACTGTCCCTTTTATGAGGTAATAACTCTGGAACGCTTTCATGGATCCCGGTGATTCTGACATTGTTTTCTCGTGACATATTTTACTTCATGTTAGTGGTAAAATTTTATTCATATAACTTGCGTTTATTTGTGAAAAAAACGGAAATTTGGCAAAAATTTTGAAAATTTTGCAATTTTTCAACTTTGAATTTTTATGCTCTTAAATCACAGAGATATGGCATTCAAAAAACTTAGTAAGTAACATTTACCACATGTTTACTTTACATCAGTACAATTTGGGAACCAAAATTTTCTTTTGTTAGGAATTTATAAGGGTTAAAAGTTGACCAGCGATTTCTCATTTTTACACCATTTTATTTTTACGGACCACATCACATTTGATGTCACTTTGAGGGGTCTATATGATAGAAAATACCAAAAATTGACACCTTTCTATAAACTGCACCCCTCAAGGTGCTCAAAACCAGATTCAAGAAGTTTATTAACCCTTCAGGTGCTTCACAGGAATTTTTTGAATGTTTAAAAAAAATGAACATTTAACTTTTTTTCACAAAAAAAATTACTTCAGGTTTAATTTTTTTATTTTACCAAAGGTAACAGGAGAAATTGGACTGGAAAAGTTATTGTGCAATTAGTCCTGAGTATGCCGATACCTGATATGTGGGGGGGAACCACTGTTTGGGCGCATGGCAGAGCTCAGAAGGGAAGGAGCGCCGTTTGACTTTTCAATGCAAAATTGGCTGGAATTCAGATCGGATGCCATGTCAAGTTTGGAGAGCTCCTGACATGCCTAAACAGTGGAAACCCCCCACAAGTGACCCCATTTTGGAAACTAGACACCCCAAGAAACTTATCTAGATATGTGGTGAGCACTTCGAACCCCCAAGGGCTTCACAGAAGTTTATAACGTACAGCCGTACAATTAAAAAATCATATTTTTTTCCACAAAAATGATCTTTTCACCCCAATTGTTATTTTCCCAAGAGTAACAGGACCCCAAAAGTTATTACGCAATTTGTTCTGAGTACGCTGATACCCCATATACCACAGAGCTCGGAAGGGAAGCAGTGCCATTTGACTTTTTTGGCTGGAATTGATATCGGATGCCATGTCACGTTTGGAAAGCCTTTGATGTGCCAAAACAGTGGAAACCCCCCAATTCTAACTCCAACCCTAGCCCCAACACACCCCTAGCCCTAACCCCAACCCTAGCCCTAACTCTAACCCTAGCCCTAATGGGAAAATGGAAATAAATGCATTTTTTTTATTTTATTATTTTTCCCTAACTAAGGGGGTGATAACGGGGGGTTTGATTTACTATTTATGGCGGTTTTTTATTTTTGGCAGCTGTCACACGCTAAAAGACGCTTTTTATTGTAAAAATAGTTTATGCATCACCACGTTTTGAGAACTATAATTTTTCCATATTTTGACCCATCGAGTCATGTGAGGTCTTATTTTTTGCGGAACGAGTTGATGTTTTGGTACCATTTTCGGGCAAGTGACATTTTTTGATCGCTTTTTATTCCGATTTTTGTGACGCAGAATGAACAAAACCAGTGTTTCATGAATTTCTTTTGGGGGGTGCGTTTACACCGTTCCACGTGTGGTAAAATTGACAAAGCGGTTTTATTCTTCGGGCCAGTACGGTTACAGTGATACCGCATTTATGTCTTTTTTTATGTTTTGGCGCTTTTATGCCATGAAAACAATTTTATATAAAAAATAATTATTTTTGCATCGCTTTATTCTGCGAGCTATAACTTTTTAATTTTTTCACTGATGATGCTGTGTGGCAGCTTGTTTTTTGCGGGACAAGATGACGTTTTCAGTAGTACCCTGGTTATTTATATCCGTCTTTTTGATTGCGCGTTATTGCACTTTTTGTTCGGCGGTATAATAATAAAGCTTTATTTTTTGCTTCGTTTTTTATTTTTATTTTTTAAGGGGTTCAATAAGGGGTTAACTGATGGGACATTTTTTTGGGATGGGTCATTTTTTTAAATTTATTTAGCGATTTTTTTATAAATTATTTTTACACTTTTTTTTTTTTAACTTTATTACAATGTCGCAGGGTCCTGGGACATAACTGTCATGTGACAGATTGCTGATCTGTCACATCACAGATCGCTGAGACAGAAGGTCCCAGCCGCCATTTTGGATTCGGGACCTGCAGGGAAGGAGACCCCCGCAGCAGCGCTGCACATCGCGCTGCTGTGGGGGTCTCAGGGAAGCACGGAGGGAGCCCCCTCCCTCCCGATGCTTCCCTAAACCCCGGTACACTGCGATCGTGTTTGATCGCAGTGTGCCAGGGGTTAAGGTGTCGGGGGCGGTCCGTGACCACCCCTGACACATAGTGCCGGGTGTTAGCTGTGATAATCAGCTGACACCCGGCCGCGATCAGCTGCGCTCCCCCCGAGAGCACAGCTGATCGCGCTAGACATACTATTCCGTCCTTGGGACTTAGGTCCCAGGTCACATGGACGGAATAGTACGTCTAATGTAGGAAAGGGGTTAAAGACCATGTTGCAAAAATAAGTACACCCCAATGACAGTCTTGGGAGCAAAGTTAAAGTTTACACTACAATATTCTAATATACTTTATTAGGATTTTTTGTGATCTGCCAACACAAAGTAGCAAGTATTTGTGAAGTGCAAAGGAAATATTACATGGTTTTTAGTGATGAATGAACGTGATCGGATAAGGTCCTATCTGAGCATGCTCGGATGCTAACCAATAATTGGCGTGCTCGAAAAATATGTTTGAGTCCCTGCATCTGCACGTCTCACAGCTGTTTGACAGCCACAACACATGAAGGGATTTCCTGTTGGTTAAGCATGCTTGGATAACAACTTATCAGTGCATGTTCGCTCATTAATAATGGTTTTCTAAGGCTAGTTTCACACTTGCTTTTTTTTGCAGCGCGTTTTTCCCGCAAAAAAACGCATTAAAAAAACGCATACAAATGCATACAAACGCTGCGTTTTTTTCCAGCATTTTAATGCGCATGCAGGAAAAAAACGCAGCGTTTTTGCGCGTTTGTATGCGTTTTTTGTGCGTTTGCGTTTTTTTACAGATTTTGGAAAAACCCCACAAAAAAGAAAAAACAACCATTCAACAACACACAAGACCAATGGGACTTCATTGTGGGTGTGGTATGTTAATATATATACACCCTGTCTACAGTATTCTTCACATTTGCTTGATTCTTCTCGTGACCATGGATCTGCGCTGGAAGAGTTTTCACTTCAACTTGGATTTGGACATCGCGATGGCTCAGGCGTATGCAGTTGCTTGCCATGAACAAAGGAAGAGAGAGAGGCAGCGAAGACGGCGGCGTTTGTGGATACATCCGATTGTTGAACTCCGGGAGAGCCGTGGGGCATACCACACCCTCTACAGCGAGCTACGTGCAAACCCGGAGAAATTTACTGATTATATCCGGATGTCCCACGAAAGTTTCATGGATTTGCTTGCTCGTGTCCAACAATCCATCCGGAGACAGGACACACAGCTCCGTCGTGCGATTCCTCCTGAGGAACGGCTACTGGTGACATTACGGTATGTTTTAAAAACAAAGGGGTGTGGTCTGATGTTTTTTTTTGTAAATTTAGTATTCAAAACCTTGGGTAATTAGTTTTCGTGAATGTACTAATATTTTTTTTATAGTTTTTAAAAATAATATACATAAATATTAATTTTACTTCTTTGTCTGTTCACAGATTCCTGGCGACTGGAGAAACCCTATCCTCACTACACTTCCAGTACCGTATTGGAATCTCTACCTTGTCTGGAATTGTTGCTGACACCTGCCGGGCTCTCTGGAATGTTCTTTGCCCAGAATTTATGCCCCTGCCCACCGCTGAAAAGTGGATGGAAATTGCTGACAAATTCTGGACAGTATGCAATTTTCCCAACTGTTTGGGAGCTGTTGATGGGAAACACATACGGATCATCAAACCCCAAAGAACGGGATCTGAGTACTATAATTACAAAAAGTACTTTTCAATAGTACTCATTGCAATTGCGGATGCCGGATGTATGTTTGTAGCAGTGGACATTGGAGCATTTGGCCGTGGTAATGACTCGCAGGCTTTTAAAAACTCAGACATGGGCCGGAGGTTGTATGGCAACCAATTTAATTTCCCTATGCCACGGCCTCTTCCTCACACCGAAGCTCCGCCACTGCCCTTTGTAATGGTTGGCGATGAGGCTTTTCAAATGTGCGGAAACTTACTGAAACCCTACTCCAGCCGGGACTTGGACCACACCAAAAAAATTTTTAATTACAGGCTGACCAGGGCCAGAAGAACTGTCGAGTGTGCTTTTGGGATTCTTGTTTCCAGATGGCGAATTCTGGGCACGGCCATTAATCTTAAACTTGAAACAGTCGATGAGGTGGTGAAGGCCTGTGTGGTTCTACATAACTTTGTGATGGCTAAAGAGCACCCGACCTTTGAACTGGACGATGATGCTCCTAACCCATTGCCTGAATTCACTCAGCACACTCTCAGGTCATCCGTTGAAGTTGGCCAAATGAGGGACAAATTTGCGGCCTACTTTATTTCTGATGTAGGACGGGTGCACTGGCAAGATGAAATGGTGTAATGTTGTTGTTTATGGTAATAAAAATCCTTATTTGATACCATTACTGAGTGCACTATATTTTTTAAACTCCGATTAATTAAAAAACTTCCCATGTATAACTGAATTTTGTTATGTTCACACACCTGGGCAGGTAAATACACATACGAGTTAAAATGCAGCATTGCTAGTCTGCGTTAAATATATTGGAATGAGCAAAGCTGCAGGCCATGAATCAGGAAACCATTTTTTTTCAAGATAAAATTGTGCAAATAGTTTAAAACAAAGTATGTGATTTTCTCAAAACACAACACTCAAAACCCAACCCCAATGAAAGTCCATGGGGAATACAAGTCAGCATTGAGTGGATGAATGTAATCTGCTCCATTAAAAGTTATTACACTAGGCCTTTGAATGACTATACTAGGCCGTGGTATTTCAAATATGAGTATACTAGGCCTTGGGGCTAGTAGTATAGTAATATGTGAAATACCACGGCCTAGTATAGTCATACCAAGGCCTACTGTAATAACTCGATTTTTAACAACTAGCATCTTGTTTCACCAAAAACAAACTGGTGAAACTAGAAAGAAACTTATTTTTTAGACAAGTTTCAACAGTTTGTTTTTCATGAAACCAGATTCTATTTTGTAAAACTAGAGTTATTACACTAGGCCTTGGAATGACTATACTAGGCCGTGGTATTTCAAATATGAGTATACTAGGCCTTGGGGCTAGTAGTATATGTGAAATACCACGGCCTAGTATAGTCATACCAAGGCCTACTGTAATAACTCGATTTTTAACAACTAGCATCTTGTTTCACCAAAAACAAACTGGTGAAACTAGAAAGAAACTTATTTTTTAGACAAGTTTCAACAGTTTGTTTTTCATGAAACCAGATTCTATTTTGTAAAACTAGAGTTATTACACTAGGCCTTGGAATGACTATACTAGGCCGTGGTATTTCAAATATGACTATACTAGGCCTTGGGGCTAGTAGTATATGTGAAATACCACGGCCTAGTATAGTCATACCAAGGCCTACTGTAATAACTCGATTTTTAACAACTAGCATCTTGTTTCACCAAAAACAAACTGGTGAAACTAGAAAGAAACTTATTTTTTAGACAAGTTTCAACAGTTTGTTTTTCATGAAACCAGATTCTATTTTGTAAAACTAGAGTTATTACACTAGGCCTTGGAATGACTATACTAGGCCGTGGTATTTCAAATATGAGTATACTAGGCCTTGGGGCTAGTAGTATATGTGAAATACCACGGCCTAGTATAGTCATACCAAGGCCTACTGTAATAACTCGATTTTTAACAACTAGCATTTTAAACAACTAGCATCTTGTTTCACCAAAAACAAAGTGGTGAAACTAGAAAGAAACTTTATTTTTTAGACAAGTTTCAACAATTTGTTTTTCATGAAACCAGATTCTATTTGGTAAAACTAGAGTTATTACACTAGGCCTTTGAATGACTATACTAGTCCATGTTATTTCACATATGACTATACTAGCCCTTGGGTTGGTTTTTAACATGTATTTACCCATCAGTGTGTGTGAGCGGCGCAAACAACATTAATGAAACTTATTAATGGTGAACCACAAATGTAAATTTATTTTTTATCACAAAAAAAAAATTTAAAAATTATTTTTTACGGCGTTTGGGGGCAGATGGTTTCAATTTGGGGGTGTGCAGGGAATATGCAACACTTGCAGTTGAAGACGGTGTTTGAGGGGAAGGGGCAACAAAACTTGTGGGGGAAGGTAGTCCAGTTAAGGGAATTAAACTTGGAACACTTGTAGGAGAGGAAATCTGTTCAGTTACATTAGTTGTAATGGCATGTCGCCGTAGGCTTGTGTGCCTGGACCGACTTTGGCCCAATGCCCGCCTTGATTGATTTCGCCTTGAAGTAGGGGCAAATATGGAATGTAGGTCCCCCGTCTGCTGGTATGGCTGCTGCTGCTGAGGTGGCGGCTGCTGCTGCAGAGGTTGCGGCTGCTGCTGAGGTGGCGGCTGCTGCTGAGGTGGCAGCTGCTGCTGAGGTGGTTGCTGCTGCTGAGGTGGTTGCTGCTGCTGCTGAGGTGGCGGCTGCTGCTGAGGTGGTTGCTGCTGCTGCTGAGGTGGCGGCTGCTGCTGAGGTGGCTGCTGCTGCTGAGGTGGCGGCTGCTGAGTTGGCTGCTGCTGAGGTGGCTGATGCTGCTCTTCTTGGTCAGTGCTCGTCCTTGCAGGAGGACTGGTGGCGGCAGTGATGGCCCAGGTTTGCAGAGTGGTGGTGGCAGGGCTACTACATGTTGTTGTAGCGGCAGGGCTGTTCCATGTTTGCCTAGTGGTGGCTGAGCTCCACGCATGCATGGGATTGGCGGTGGTGCTCCAGACAGGAGCAGCGCTTGCCATGGTGGTGTCGGTGAAGTGACCAGCTGCACTCAGACTTGTGGTGGTGTAACGGTGGGTGTCCAGCCTTTGAAGAGAGGTGTCCGTGCAGTGGTATGCAGCACAAGTCGGTAGTGAGGTGAAGCGAGTCAATGGTGGCACAGGTGGAAAGGACACCACTGACTGCTGACCGTACCGATTATGCTGCATAGCCTGCAAGAAAGCATTGTTGCAGGCCTGCAGCACATTCAGCTGTTGATCAGGACTAAGGTGTTCCGCCATGCCCTTTTCAATCTTACTAAAAAAATGGTGTGCTGGTCTGTTGAGGTCGGCCTCCAGACGGTCAAGGCGCTGTTCTACAGAATTGAAGCGGTGTTCAAAGTGGTTAAAACCACGTTCCATCAGTGCAAAACCGCTTTCAACTCTGTCGGACAGTGACTTGAGGCTGGAATTAAATGTCTCGCTCAAATGCATAAACTCGGGCAAGACATTCCTGTCCAAGGCCCTCTGCCGCTGGCGGGTAGTGCCCGCATAACCAGTGGCAGAGACCTGGGACAGGGGAACACCTGATGGCCCAGCTTCCTGGTCACCAGCTGTGTGTGTGTGGGACCTGCAAGGTGCTTCCTGGCTGTCGGATGGCTGGGACGGGTCAGAGGACGTCCGACGAAGGACCGCTCCAGGGCCAGGTTGCAGGGTGCTGCTCCAGGTGCTGTGGAAGAAAGGAAAATCATTACTACCATGCCTTTACAAGAAGCATCAGCTGTGGATTAGAAAAACACAGATTAATAAAAATAAAAACCCAAAATGTATAATACTTACGATCTTGTGGCAAGGACCGGTCTTAGGAACTGCAACGCGTGATAGTGACGGTATCTAGTTCTGGTCCTTGACGCAGATCCACTGCGAACCTGGCCCTCAGCACGAACATCACTGTTGAAGCGGTCCTTGATCGAACGCCAACGTGTTCGGACTTTGTCCACTGTTGATAAAAAAAAACAGTGCCGTCAAGTACAACAGTCACTGCTTCACAATTTAGCAATACAATACTCAAAGCAGTCACTGTACACCCCGATGACACTGTTGGGTTTCCTGCTAGAATACACCTAGCACGAAACCCAACAGTGCCGTCAAGGACAACAGTCACTGCGGCACAATGTAGCAATACAATACTCAAAGCAGTCACTGTAGACCACGATGACACTGTTGGGTTTCCTGCTAGAATACGCCTAGCACGAAACCCAACAGTGCCGTCAAGGACAACAGTCACTGCGGCACAATGTAGCAATACAATACTCAAAGCAGTCACTGTAGACCACGATGACACTGTTGGGTTTCCTGCTAGAATACGCCTAGCACGAAACCCAACAGTGCCGTCAAGGACAACAGTCACTGCGGCACAATGTAGCAATACAATACTCAAAGCAGTCACTGTAGACCACGATGACACTGTTGGGTTTCCTGCTAGAATACGCCTAGCACGAAACCCAACAGTGCCGTCAAGGACAACAGTCACTGCGGCACAATGTAGCAATACAATACTCAAAGCAGTCACTGTAGACCACGATGACACTGTTGGGTTTCCTGCTAGAATACGCCTAGCACGAAACCCAACAGTGCCGTCAAGGACAACAGTCACTGCGGCACAATGTAGCAATACAATACTCAAAGCAGTCACTGTAGACCACGATGACACTGTTGGGTTTCCTGCTAGAATACGCCTAGCACGAAACCCAACAGTGCCGTCAAGGACAACAGTCACTGCGGCACAATGTAGCAATACAATACTCAAAGCAGTCACTGTAGACCCCGATGACACTGTTGGGTTTCCTGCTAGAATACGCCTAGCACGAAACCCAACAGTGCCGTCAAGGACAACAGTCACTGCGGCACAATGTAGCAATACAATACTCAAAGCAGTCACTGTAGACCACGATGACACTGTTGGGTTTCCTGCTAGAATACGCCTAGCACGAAACCCAACAGTGCCGTCAAGGACAACAGTCACTGCGGCACAATACAGAGCAGGGAAATACTCACTAAACGCCTTTTTGGCGGATGCTGTGGCGCTGTCCCAGCCATCCATCAACGCTGCGGCCACCTCATTCCATAGCCGCCGTGTCACCACATTGTCCTTGTACAGCCGGTCACGGCTGTCCCACAACGGCGAACGCTCCTGGACCAGGCTGATGAGCTGCTCATTATCCAGGTAGACGTCTTCATCCCGTTGTGGAACCTAGACAAAACACATTCATTAGAATAATCAAATTTAAATTGACTAAAAAGTTACAAAAAAAGAAAAAAAAAAAAGAGTAAAAATAGAAGATAAAAAAAAAAAAAAAAAAAACAAATCATTTGATACTTACATTACGTATCACCACCGGGACTTGGCTTCGCTGCTCCTGCTGTTCGCCCTCACTATTCCCGTCCGCAGATGATGATGACGATGTCTGAAAGTTGAAAAAAACGTAAGAGATTTGGAGAAGCAGCAGATATACTTACCAGATGCACGAAAATAATCACCTCACGGTCTGCTTGCGCCAATTCCTGCCGCGATGGGGAATACTCCGATTCTGAAGACATACTGCATGTAAAAATAATAAAAATCATTAGTACATACATAATTTAAAAGGACAGGCATATAATGTAATATACTCACATTCTTCGCTGATATAATGGATTCTTGGTTGAATGTCTGCTCTTCAATCTGTCTAGTGTAGTAGTGGCAGAGTTTTGGCAGGCACCTCCTTTATATAGCCTTTTTTTTTTGGACTTTAGAAGATTCTAACTAGGATAAAAAGTGGACACCACCCAAAAAACGCTGCGCTAAAAAAGCGCATACCTGCGCATGCCAGTGCGCACGTATGCGCATCCATAGGCTATAATGGCCATTTTTAGCGCAAAACGTGCGCATACGTGCGCATGCGATTTTTTCAAGGGCCAAAAAATGCAACATGCAGCGTCTGGAAAATACCAACGCACACCCCAAAAAAACGCAGCGCATGAAAATCGCATACATGCGCTTACAAGTGCGCAGGTATGCGCACCCATGTTAAATATAGGGGAAAAATCGCATGCGCACGTATGCGTTTTTTTCCAGCGCTAAAAAACGCAAATGTGAAACCAGCCTAAATATTGTAAAAATATAAATTTGAAAATTGGGACTTGCATTTGTATTCAACCCCCTGAGTCAATAGGGCTGCCTTTCTCTGTAATTACTGCTGCAAATTTTTTGAAGGGTGAGTCTTATAATAATTCTTTAATCAAGGGAAAATCTTCACTGAAAGTAGTGACACACAGGTATGTTAATACTATTTGATAAAAATGTATTACATTATAATTAATCATTTCTGCCTTTACTTTTAAGTGTTTTTGTTCAATTTAAAGCTCATTTTAAATGATTACAAAAGTGAGTCCACAGGCATAATTACCTTAATTGCAATTCATACAACCATAAATTCATCCATAAATGCTAGAAAATAGTATATAATATTGCTTAATGAAAAAACTGATCTCTTGGCATTTTGCAAATCGATTGCTGGTAATACCATTATAGATGCTTCTTCATGTCACTCTAAAAGTACCATTAATGGAATCCCAATGGGAAAACTAATCTGAGTACATAGGAACCGTTCAAATAATAGTATATATCAAAATGAAGAAACAAATCTTTGCTAAAGATTAAAAGACAGAAGATATCCAGAATGGGATTTAAGTCGAGCAAAAAACACTGTTAAAAGTAAAGTCAGAATAGATTTATTACAATATAATAAATGTTCATCAAATGATATAAGCAAACCTATTTTTGTCACTACTTTCAGTGAAGAGTTTCTCTTGAGAAAAAGAATTGTAGAAAAATATCTTCCATTATTGTCACAAAATGAAAGACTCCACACTATTGTTAAATGCAGTTGCAGTTTTTCAATTAAAAAAAGCTTCTACATTGGGTAAAATGTTATCTCTTAGTTTAATTAAGAACCAAAAATTACAAACTTCCTGGCTTAATTTCAGTGGTATTTACAGGTGTGGAGCACAAAAATGCTTATTTTCCAAATATTCTGTTAAAACCACTGAAATTTAAACGTGAGTTGATGGTGGCATTTACAAGATAAAACAGTTTATTAATTGCAATTTTATTTACGTATTTTTCGGACTATAAGATGCCCCAGACCATAAGACGCACCCCAAATTTTCAGAAGGATAATAGGGAAAAAAAAATTAATGCCTCAAAAGGGGGTCTGTCTTGCAGTCTGAATTCAGCTTTCCACTGGTAATCAGCAGCCCTGATGGAGCGTGGTAACAGGGGGTGTTCGGTGATCCGGAAATGATATGACTCCCATCCCAGACTGGTGCTGCAAGTTCTGCGGTGCTCGTGGTGCGGGGGCTCCGCCGACATTTTGTAAAAGCCTGCAATACAATGGTCTCTGGGAATAATGTTGCCAGGGGTGGCGCATGCACAGATTGAGATCTCGGCACCGAGATCTCATCTCTCGAGATCTCAGGATGACATCTCAATGCCGAGATCTCAATCAGCGCATGCGGCGCTTCCTGCAGCCATTTTTCCGGAAGCCACCCATTACAGCAATGGAAGTGTGGGGGCTCCGGGCTTTCACAAAATGTCAGTGGAGCCCCGGCACCACTGCGCACTGCCGAATACTGCCTCACCAGCCTGGGAAGGGAGTGTGATCATAATCCTGCATGGCTGGACCACCGCAGAATTGCTCGACTCTTGCTGTTGTCACACTACTTGCAAGCATATTCCGACAATAAGACACCCCCCCATTTTCCCCAAAAATTTTTGGGAAAAAAGTGTGTCTTATAGTCCGAATAATACGGTATGTAGTTTACTGTATAAACTGCGAGACATGCCATTTATCTTATATTGGATGTAACAAGATGTACTTGGTAAATTAAATATTGTATGGTCATGTACCAGATTCAAATGTAAAAGCCTACGAGGACATACAGTACATCAGCAAAACTATTCAAAAAATTAAATATTAATCTTTATTGAATGAATATAAAAACAGGGTAACAAAGAAAAAGGGGATATTACACAATAAATTAAAACATTGAAGTCATCAGATGGTGAGAGGCATAATATTTCATAATATTTAAATACTCATTTTTTGGTAGGCATGAATAAAGTGCATTATGGATATAAACAAAATAGATGTTATTACAGAGTTATCAGGGAATATATATAAAATGCATAGTGCTATTCCTGATTCCTCTCCATATCTCAATGATCATCATTAGTAGTAAATACATATGTAAGTAAATTGAATGAAAAATCAATAAAAAATTGTAGTGTATATATACACCAACCTTACACCAGGAACATAATCCCGACGCATGTTTCGCCGGTTGCTTGTTCGAGGAAGTGGCTCTGGATATTTGGACTGAGTATTTGTTCAGTGGTGTGATTAATGCCAGCTGTCATTTTCACATGTGGGCAGCCTGATCTTGGGGATATAAGCATCCAAAGATGCGGCTCATGTCAAGCGCATCATTCGGACCAGATATGAAGCCAGATCGGAAGTGTCATTCACTCCACGGTGGAGAGCAGACATCAGGGCAGGGTCTGAAAGCATAGATTGCTCCATATTATTGCGTGAGTGTCAGGAAAGTTATACTTTGTATACAGATCAATTAATCCTCTAATTGTATATAAATAAATAAATAAATAATAACAGTGTGGAAAATTGTGCCTTTATATGAAAATGTAAGTGTGCATAATCAAGTTAGGTAAATTTTATAGTTAAGGTGTGAATGTACAGTATATGACTTTGTGGCTAAAAGGAAGGTGTTAAAAATGTGTTAAAAATCATTTATTTTAAGTTAAAACATATATTAAATGTGATGAACATATTGCTAAAAAATGATCAGGAAAAATATTAAATCTAAAATAAATATAAATAATAAGTACAATTTTATATGTACAAAATTAGGGTAACATGTTTTGTTGTATGTACAGTATATGTATATAAGTATTGTAAAGCAATAAAAAGAAACATATGGTCCATTCAAAGCAGTATAGTCCCAGAAAAATCCAAAAAGTATCTAAAAAAGGTAAAAACACATTAGAAACAAACCAAAAGAATATCATCATTGGAACTATTTGAAATACTACCTTAACACATTCTAGATGAAGTGAGAGAAGCTGAGAGTTTCATTAAGATCTTGGTACTGTGGTGTCTAGTGTCACTATACATTTCACCTCTCAGTCACCTCTCAGTCTTTTCAGTTTGGGAACCCTGCAATAGAAACAGAACATCATCTAGGTACCAGGTCCATGAAAGTACTTTGTCACACAGGTGTACAGGGTTATATGAAAAAATGTGTCTTTCCCCCGGAATAAATTGGCATATGAGGGGTCACATGCTTCCCCCATAGCCATCCCTGGAGCTGTAGGAAAAAAGAGTTGCTAAATATAATGAAATTATGGGTTGGATCAAATTGTAATAGTCTAAGAAAAAAAACACATATTTCTTTGGTGTAGTTTGACATTTCCATGAAATATGATACCGCTCTGATCCCATCTTGGAGGCGTATTGATGTATAAAGCAACTCTACATCGCATATAACTATAAAGGTCTCCAGTTGTATTCCATCCAGCTTTCTCAGGATATCTGATGTATCTTTCAAATAAGATGGCAATAATACTAATAATAGTAACAATAATGTTTATTTTTATATAGCACTAACATATTCAACAGCGCTTTTACTGTTTGCACACTTTATTAATGTTTCAACAAGTGGTCTCAGAGTGTGATCTATAAGACGGCAAATAGGCTCACACAAATTACCTATACCATATATTATGGGTCTCCCTCATGGGTTTTAGGCATCATTATGGACTTTGGGTATCATGTAGAAGGTAGCAATTCTTGGATTTTGCAGCAAATAATAAATTCCTGTTATGAGATCACTCCCTGTAAGACAGCTTCATTTAGTAAGACACATTTTTGCTCTTTTTATTTACTCAAAGGGTTAAATGTATTTTTTTTTGTATGCTTCATGATTATTGAGCTTAGCTTCTTTCTCATACATCTGTAGGTGCCATAGTACAATGTTGCCTCCTGTGTCCAAGGGTAATACCTTTTCTAACATGGCATGCACTCATCTACAGTGAAGGTTTCTGAGCCGCAGC
This sequence comes from Dendrobates tinctorius, assembly GCF_039654945.1. Classification (NCBI taxonomy): domain Eukaryota; kingdom Metazoa; phylum Chordata; class Amphibia; order Anura; family Dendrobatidae; genus Dendrobates; species Dendrobates tinctorius. The sequence goes on along the minus strand of NW_027361898.1, from coordinate 12,615,801 downwards.
GTATCAATTACTCAACCTTCTGTGCATAATTTCCCCATAAACTTGCAGTAGAGGAGTTAAATCCGCAGTTAAAAGAATTCACATGCACTGTAAGTGCATTTATGCAGGCGTTTTAAGCCTGGTTTTAATAAATAAATATTTTGAGAAAAAAAAGACATGGGGTTGACCATCTTTTTGAAAACCAGCCAAGGTAAAGCAGGCAGCTGTGGGCTTTTGTTATCAGGCTGGGAAAGTCCATGATTATTGGGACTTTTCCAGACTAAAAATACAAGTCCTGCAGCCCCCAGAATTTGGCTTACAAATACTGATGTGAAATACTGACCAAATACTGCAGTCTTATTGTGAGAGTATTTGGTAAGTATTGTGCACCTTTTCTGTTCATTAGAACAGGACAAATGCATGATATTTGCTGGTCATCTACATGTCCTGATAGGTATCTGTAGATTTGACGTCATCGACATCATTCACTTCCCATTGTAAAAGTGTATGCCGCCAAAATTACAATTCAATCTTAACTTCTATACTCATCATCCAGCATGTGCACTACATATTACATAAACTTTGTCCTACCCAATATCTCCAAAATCATGGAGTCCAAGAAGCTTTTTTCAGAGCCCTAGAACCCAATTGGAACTATTTGGTGTTAGTTGTCCTTATAGTAGGAAGTTGACCTCATAGAACAAAATCACAATAGTACTCCCTAATGAAGCTGGATTTTGTCACTCATGCACATACATGCTTTAATTTGGAGGATCTCTTTGAGGATCACTTTCTTTGGAGAGAACAGTCTTGCATATGTTACACCACCTAGCAGCAAGTAGAATCAGATCAACCAGGACTTACACAAAGGGCCTTGTAGCATCCGCATAGTCTTTTGCCTTGGTACATATGTTCTTCTAAAGACCTACCACATGCTGTCACTGGAAATAGGCAATAGCACACTTTTCACAAAGGTTAATTTTAGTTGCATTCTCTTTAAAATGTTGGGTTTAATATATTAACTGATGGAAAAGTTTCAGGTGCACCAAAAAGGTTTGGTACTTACAGTAGGTCTCTTCTCTAGACTAATTTTATAATTGCAGTATTTTCTGTGTCATACTAGGAGCAAAAACTTAGAATAAATATGATTTTTACATACAACTAGGCAATATTAGATGGAGCTTAGCCAGGGAGGCTTTCTCACATGCAGCCTAGGCTCTCAGCCATCTCTCCCTGTGTCATAAACAATTTTGGAAGTAAACATTTTCAAATGATAAAACAAGGTTACCAGCAGCAGAATATAAAATATTTAGAGATCTGTAGTTGAGAGGGACTGAGCTTGAATCAGCTGGTTATTGGTGGGAATGAGTTAAACGTTTTGACGTAAACACCACATCTCTTGTACTTTGCCACATCACGTCCAGTGGTTAGAGACAAGAAACAAATTTGGAAACTCCAGGAAAACTGGTGATGTAAGGCTGAACAGTAATTCCATCACACTCTTAGCCCCCTCCTTGAGGTCTAACTTGTCTTCTGGTCTCCATATCATTGTTCCAGTCCCAGCGCAGAGAGGTTCACACACAAGTCTGCTCTGTAATCACTTCCTTTTGTTGGCTCTTACTTCTCCACGCTGAATTCCATAAAGATCAGTTTTCTCCTCGGATGTTTTCAGCTTTTTCTAACCACAGATTGGGTAATTTTATTCTTTCATTTGGGGGTGGAAAGCTCTAAAATAAGGATACTGTCATATAAACACTGATTATCCCCAAGTGTGCCTTTCCACTTAAACAGTTCTGCCTGAAGCTATAAAAATGTCTGAGACACCTGACCCCTTCAGCCTTATGAGGGGTATGTGAAAGTCATCAACTTCCCAGACTTGATACAGTAACATGTTTATCAGCGAAGGACACATGTCATATTTCTTACTTACTGATAAATTTGGAGATATGAGTGACAAAATGAGTGGGTTTTTATTGTGTTTTACATTTTTATAATTTAATGGTCTACCAAAGATTTTTTTCTATATTAGGCATTAAGTGAATATACATGCAGAACATCATGTGTCTACATATTTCTACTCTTGTCTATAATATAAATAAATAATTGAAAACTTGGAATCATCGGGAAATATTCTATAATGATTACTATTGTTTCCACTAACATTCGATTAATAAATAATACATTGGTGTGCTAACATGGCTCATATTGTTGTGCTATTAAATTAAGCACAAAATTTGTGTTTCAGTCAGTGGGTGGTGTGAACACTATCTGACCGACTTGTTCACATTTGTGCATGTCACATGTGTTTTATTAAATTAAGCAATGTGCCTGGCCAATTTTTGACAACTGCTACAAATCAGTCTATTTTTGTGAAGGTGCTGCCTAGAGATAAATGTCAAGAAACTGAGGATATCTCACAAAGGATCATACCGTGAGATACCCACGCACAACTGTGCAGAATTTATACATCAGTGTCTTGAATTTGAGAAACAGTAGCTGCAAAACCCATATCATCTTCAACTGTGAAGTTTTGAAGATTTAAAAGAAAAAGCCATATCTGAAACTGGACAATAAAATAAAAATAGTAAACTGGGAAAAAGAAGACTGGTATTGGACTGAGGATAATTTTGGGTGTTTGAAATACAGAGAAAAATATTTGATACAAGGCAAATGAAAATATCTTGGGAGTTTATTAGGTGTTATTAGTCAATATAGTGCTGGAAAATGGAGAACAAGAAGTTTTCTCACTAAATACATTTATTACCAACAAAATTTTATCACCAGGGATTCAAATGATGTGACCACCAACAATCCCTAGAACAGGGATTTCAAAGTCCCCATGTGTAAAAAAAAAAAGACTGATCTGTTCATTTCTAGGGAACTGGCAAGAATAGTCTGCAAATCGGTGATAATTATTTTAAATCTGAAAATCACTTTAAAAAAGTAAGGCTAGGGTCACACTATCAGTATTTGGTGAGTATTTCACATCAGTATTTGTGAAAATCAGGAATGGGTAAAAAAATACAGAAGTGGTGACGAGTTTCTTTTAGACTTTTTCTCTGATTGTTTCACTTTTGCTTTTGGTTTACAAATGCTGAGGTACAATACTGACCAAATACTGATCCTGTGATCGTAGCCGAAAACCACAATTCCATTTTGCGGCACCATGGCATAATGACTGGATAGTGGTTGACTGGTGATAGTTTCTTCCTAAGAGCATAAATATTTCCCCAGACACTGTTTCAAATTTTTGAAGGAGTTGTGTTCCTTTTGGGACACTTTTTTTTTTTACTTAAATGGAAGCTGTCACTTGAAAAAACGTGGGATTAATCTGCAGGTTAATAGCGTTGTGAATCTGCTCTGCACTGGTACTTAGACTCACGCTTTACTCCCATTGACCAGCAGCATTCCAGTTTCATTCATGGGTGCGACGCCATTTTCTGTCATCGTTCTGTGTTTAGAGAGTGGCGGCTGTAACTACGCCAACAGCACTGACTGGCAGCAGACCCTAATGCCTTGCTGCTGTCAGTCAGGGATGGAGGCGTGGTTACAGCCATGGTGCTCTATCATGTAAAAAACATTATAAACCTGCAAATATGGGGTTAAACTGCAGATCAATAGCGTTCTGACACCGTGTGGCCGCCACACTGATAGCCATGGCAGCAAAGCTGTCAGTGCGGACACCACATGGTGTCAGAATGCTTTTAACCAGCAGACTAACCCCATATCTGCAGGCTAGTAGCGTTATTTTACATGACAGGTTCCCTTTACATGTATTTCTTATTTCATGGCTTCTTCTTTTAATGGATATTATACAGTACATTGTATGGTATAAAAAATGTATTACTACCTGGAAGCTTATTCCAAAGCTGCCAATATTTATTAACACACAAATACCTAGTATAATAATTAGTAGAGTTGAGCGACTTTTGTTTTTTTAGGGTCGAGTTTCGTTTCGTGAAACCCGACTTTTCCAAAAGTCGGTTCGAGCAAGATCGGCCGATTATAGGGAAAAGTCGGGGTCGTCCCGAAACACGAAACCCAATGTAAGTCAATGGGGAATAAAAGTCGGCAGTGAGAGGAGGACAGGAAACACACCTACAGTGCCCATTTGAATGCCAAAAGCATCAATTCTTCTTACTTAAGCTGGTCAATATTAATTAACTTCATAATACAAGTTACGCACTGAAAAATGGGGGTTATTTGGCTAAAGTTGTGGGGGGGTAGGGCTGGCTCCAGGTTTTCATGTGCCCTGGGCGAAAGAGCGCCCCTTTAACACATACCACAACTCATCATGCTCCGATACGGCAGAGAAATAGCGGTATAGTACAATGAAAAATACTTCACTTTTTACATCTCATGACGAGGCCCATCTATTTCTCCATACAGAATCATTGGTCCCATATAATGTTTGAAACAGTATATGATGAGCTCCACATAATGCTACAGTATATGTTGGTCCCCATGGATGAAGCTCCACTGTCTTATGGGCCCAAATAATGCTCCAAACATAATGGGCCCCATTTCTAATGCTCTAGTGTATAATGGGCCCTGTAAATGCTGCTCCAGTGTCTGATGTCCACCTTTGGAATGTTCCAGTGTATGGTGGGCCCCATCTATCATTCTCCAGAGTATAGTGCTCCCCAAAAATTGCTGTCCCAACATTGAAAACAATCAAATAAGTCTCCTCGCTACGGAATCCCTGTACTAGTCTGGACTCCTCGTCGTCCCCATCTTCCATCTCACTGCACAGTATTTCAACCTTGCAAGTGCTGTGATCCTGAGCAAGCAGGGGGGTCCCACTCATTGGCGACGGCACTGGCACAGGGCCCCTGATAGTACGGTGGTGTGTCTGATGGCGGGTGGGCCGAACCTGCACTTTCATCTGCAGCTTCCTCTTTGTCACCGTGTAAGATGGAACTGTATATGGGAAGGGTAACCTGAGTTTCATCAGGGTCAGATTCAGGCCGTGTAGCGTGCGAGGGGAATGTAGTGGTCTGGGTCAATGTACCAGCAGATTCATCGAGCAGTGGCTGGGCATCAGTGCACTTGTGTCGCCCCCAGGAGTACGGTTGCCACAGTGGCATTACCTTCCTCCTAGGGAGTGTTGTCATGCTTGGGAGTAACGAAGGATCTCTCTAGCAGGTTAACTGATTGGGCGGCCTTATTCCCATGAGTCATGACCCTCCAAACAGCGTTCATGAAGGCAAATTGTTTGTTTTACGTGGGCAGTATGGTTGCAAAGCTGAACCTTAAAGGAATGTCCAGAAGGGCACCACCAGGAGTGGAGCCTACGGTTAAACTCGACTCCACCTGGGAAACCTCAACCATGCCAGCTACAGAACAGATGCACACATTGCAAGCTTAATTCCGTTAACGAACGAGACTCCGTCATGCCCCGCGGTCCGAGTCCGGCTTACTAGAGGGACACGTGAGGCTCTGGCCATGAGATTGGCCAATAACTGGTGTGTTATGCCCTTACATGTCCGTGGCTGCATGTGCGCTACACTGAAAAGGCCAGCGTTTGTCGCTTACAGGTGCAGATAACCCGCTGAACAACGTTAGTGATGGGGATCACTGATTACAATTATTACCCGCGAACGATGATTTCCCAGTAAGTGCAGGTCAACCGCAGTTCCGGAATTAGGCCTAACCGTCATTCCTGAAAAAATGAAAAACTTACCTGTGCAAACCACAGGTGCTGTAGCTTGCTTAACAGCTCGCCAGCCGTTCTCATGCCCAGTATGGATTACACGTGATTGCACAAAGGTGAGAAAGTGTACCGTATCCCCGGATAACATGTATGGATAGCGTACACATTCAAAATATATGTCTATACATCAGGAGGCAGGCTCAGACGGTGTTAGGCCCAGTATGGATTGCACGTGATTGCACAAAGGTGAGAAAGGGTACCGTATCCCCGGATAACATGTATGGATAGCGTACACATTCAAAATATATGTCTATACATCAGGAGGCAGGCTCAGACGGTGTTAGGCCCAGAATGGCTTGCACGTGATTGCACAAAGGTGAGAAAGTGGTACCGTATCCCCGGATAACATGTATGGATAGCGTACACATTCAAAATATATGTCTATACATCAGGAGGCAGGCTCAGACGGTGTCAGGCACAGTATGGATTTGACGGCCCAGACTACACAGCGGAGGAGCAGGGAGAGGTAAAGATTGCAAATGCTGGGGCCCTGCCCAAGCAAGGGGGGCCCACTCATGGGCGTCGGTACTGGCACTGGGCCCCTCATAGTACGGCGGTGTGTCTGACGGCGGGTGTGCACCACCACCGTCAGAGACACTTGATTGCACTATGAGGGACCCTGTGCCAGTGCCCGCGCCCAAGAGTCGGCCTACCCACCTGTCCAGGGCAACGGCACTCGCATGGTGTCGTGCTCTAGGTGGTGACCCCGGCCATGGGGGGGGAGGCAGCACAGTTAGGGAGTTTTAGAAAGTGGCATATGTTGATGTTGGACATTCAGCTGATGCAAAAGGCGAAATAGGTCAAGTCCCAGGAAGAGGTGGACCAAAGCAAGCCATTTTTCTGTCACCCTATGTGTCATCAGGGGAAGGTGGGACAAAATCCTTGGAAACCCATGCATGGTTCATTTTAATGAAGGTTAGATCATCCACATTTTGGGTTGACAGATGGGTCTTTTTTTCTGTCAGGATTGATCCAGCTGCACTGAAGACTCTTTCCGATAGCACACTTGCAGCTGGGCAAGCGAGCTCCTGTAAGGCATATTGTGCCAATTCAGGCCAGGTGTCCAGTTTAGCGGCCCAATAGTCAAAGGGGAATAACCTGTGTGGGAGAACATCGATATGGGAGGAAAAGTAGTTTGTAACCATAGTTGACAACTACTGTCTCCTGTCACTTTCCATCGATGCAGTATTACCAGTTGTGTGAGCGGTACTTGAAAAATCAGTCAACAACATTGTCATGAAACCCCTGTCTCCAATGCCACTTCTGCTGTGTGCACCATGAACACCTCTGCCAAGCTGCCCCCGGCCCGTACGGCTCGTGTGAGAACCATCACCGCTGCTGTGTGCTGGGAATGCCTCAAGCAACCGATTTACCAGAGTTGCTTGTTTATTAGCCAATATTAGGTCAAGGTTCTCCTGTGGCATGATGTTTTGTAATTTGCCTTTATAGCGTGGATCCAGGATGCTGGCCAACCAGTAGTCGTCATCGTTCATCATTTTGGCAATGCGGGGGTCCCTTTTTAGGATCTGCAAGGCATAATCTGACATGTGGGCCAATGTTCCCGGTGTCAATGATGCACTGCGAGTGCTGGGTGGAGGAGCACTTTCTGGCAAATCCACATCCCTCCAGTCACGCACAAACCCTGTACCAGACCTTGCCACGCCAACATTTTCACTTGCCCCACAAGATGCATCCTCCTCCCCTAAGTAATCATCCCCATCATCATCCTCCTCCTCCTCTTCTTCCTCCACCTCGTCCAGGAGAGGTCCCTGAGCAGACAATGGCTGAATGTCATCAAGGATTCCCTCCTCCTCTTCCTCCTCATCAAGATTGGCTGAAGACGCCTGCTCCTTAAGGTGCGTCAAAGTTTGCATGAGCAGGCGCATAAGTGGGATGCTCATGCTTAGGATGGCGTCGTCTGCGCTTACCAGCCGTGTGCATTCCTCAAAACACTGAAGGACTTTACAGAGGTCTTTCAGCTTCGACCACTGCACACCTGTCAACTCCATGTCTGCTCTCAAAGTGTCTGGCTGTGTATCCTCCCACAAATGCATTATGGCCTGCCTCTGCTCGCACAGCCGCTCCACCATGTGCAGGGTGGAGTTCCACCTTGTTGCAATGTCGATAATGAGGCGGTGGTTGGGAAGGTGGAGCAATCGCTGCAGCTTCTGCATACGAACGGAGTGTACAGGCGATTGGCGGATGTGCGCACGCAGTCTTCACACCTTCTGGAGCAGGGCTGTTAACTCCGGATAATTTTTGAGGAAGCACTGCACCACCAGGTTCAAGGTGTGAGCCAAGCAAGGTATGTGGCTGAGTTTTGAAAGGGCTATGGCTGCCACAAAATTACGGCCGTTATCACTAACTACCTTGCCTGCCTCAAGATGTACACTGCCCAGCCATGACTCAGTTTGTCGCTTCAAGTACTCGGCCAGCACCTCGGCGGTGTGTCTGTCGCCCAAACACATCATCTGCAACACAGCCTGCTGACGCTTTCCACTAGCTGCTCGATAGGGGGACACCTCGTGTGCAACAGTGGCAGCTGCAGATGGAGTGCTCGTACGACTGCGCTCTGTGGACGAGCTTTCGCTTCTGGAGGAGGAGGAGGAGGAGAGTCGAACGCCTACAGCCAACTGTTTCCTATACCATGGGCTAGGCAGCACTGTCCCACCACCGCTGTCCCCTGTGGACCCTGCATCCACCACATTAACCCAGTGCGCAGTGATGGACAAATAACAGCACTGGCCATGCCGACTGGACCATGCATCAGTTGTGAGGTGCACCTTTCCACTCACTGACTGCTTGAGTGCATGGACAATGCGGTCTTTTACATGATGGTGGAGGGCTGGGATGGCTTTGCGAGAGAAGAAGTGGCGACTGGGTAGGTCATAGCGTGGTACTGCATAGGCCATGAGTTCGCGGAAAGCTGCGCTTTCCACCAACCGATAGGGCATCATCTCAAACGAGATTAGTTTGGCAATGTGGGCGTTCAAACCCAGTCTTCGCGGATGATAGACTGAGTACTTTCTTGACCTACTCATAGTGTCTGGGAGGGTGAGCTGTACTTGAGAGCTGCATATGGTGGAAGTAGCGGTGGACAGGGCGGACTGAGAGAGGGTTGATGATGGTGATGGAGTTGGTGTTCTTTCTGATGGCCTAGATTCAGTATTTCGTTGATATTGGGATTCCCTGACTGCTGTGGCCTTGCAACGACACCTCAACATTTGCTGCTGTGCTAACCGGTGGGCTTACAGTGGGGGAAACAATGTAGCGTTGCTGACTACCTTCTTTGTGATCAGTTGCACATGTGGCACTTGAGGTTTGGTGTTGTGTCCACGCTTGCAAGTGCATGCTGGTTAAATGTCTAAGCATGCAACTGGTATTCAAATTTTTCAGATTTTTCCCTCGGCTAAAGGTCTTTGCGCCCTTCTTACAGATAACCTTGGCCTGATCATGAGGATTTTGTTCAAAAAAGTGCCACACTGCACTCTTCCTACTTTGGCAGACATTTTGCGGCCTAGCATGCTGTGATATTTTGACCCTCTGGACAAGCTGTCCAGCAACTCTTTTGATTTTTGGAACCTGTCTTTGGAGTGCTCCGGGCCTGCCAGATAACAGCTGTTGCGATGTCGATGTCTGCTGTGGATGCTCCTCCTCATCTGAGCTATTGGAAGCAGCACCCTCTTCCCCCAATGGATGCCAATCTGGGTCAACAACTGGGTCATCCATCACCTCCTCTTCAATGTCATGTGCACCTTCCTCTGTGTCACCGTGTATGGTGGTATAGTGTGCGGGAAGGGGCACCTGAGTCTCATCAGGGTCAGAATCTGGCTCTGTACACTGCGAGGACAATGTAGTGCTCTGAGTGAATGTACCAGCAGAATCATCTATCAGCGGCTGTGCATCAGTGCACTCCATGTCAGATTCATCTTGGCCTGGGTAATTCACCATTTGACTTGATAATCCAGGCATGGTATGTGAAAACAGCTCCATGGAGTAATCAGTAGTATGGCCTGCGTCATCCTTCAATCTTGGTTGGGGTGAAGGACACAAGGAAAGGTGTGGTTCATGAACATGAGCCTCCAATGACGACTCAGTGCTTTTACTTTTTACAACTTCAGAAGAGGAGGCGATAGAGCTGGAGGCTGAGTCAGCAATGTAAGACAAAACATTTCCTGATGCTCTGGCGTTAAAAGCGGTTTGCCAACTCCTAGAAAACAAAGCCTTCGAAGCCTTATGGAGCCAGACGATGACGCAGGCTCAACACCTCCTGCATTCGGTCCTATTTTGCTTTTGCCACTACCATCAGATCCACCACCAACACCATCATTACCAGCTGCCAACCCCCGCCCAATTCCACGGCCTCTTCCACCAGCCTTCCTCATTTTTGGTAGAAATGTAGACAAAATCCAACAAACTATATAGTAATGTAAAACAAGGTACAAGGTGTCTATAGGACAGGGGAGATTTTGAATTTCTGCAGACACTTGTGGACACTGGACACTTTTGGATTGTGTGAGGCCCACTGAATATCACAGCGCTATGTCACTGGCTTGATGTCGCAGGTGTGAAAAATGTCACTAGAGGATAACGGAGATTTTGAATTTCTGCACACACTAGTGGACACTGGACACTTTTGGATTGTGTGAGGCCCACTGAATATCAGAGCGCTATGTCACAGGCTCGATGGCACAGGTGTGAAAAAAGTGACTACAGGATCACAGAGATTTTGAATTTCTGCACACACTAGTGGACACTGGACACTTTTGGATTGTGTGAGGCCCACTGAATATCAGAGCGCTATGTCACAGGCTCGATGGCACAGATGTGAAAAAAGTGACTACAGGATAAGGGAGATTTTGAATTTCTGCACACACTAGTGGACACTGGACACTTTTGGATTGTGTGAGGCCCACTGAATATCAGAGCGCTATGTCACAGGCTCGATGGCATAGGTGTGAAAAAAGTGACTACAGGATAAGGGAGATTTTGAATTTCTGCACACACTAGTGGACACTGGACACTTTTGGATTGTGTGAGGCCCACTGAATATCAGAGCGCTATGTCACAGGCTCGATGGCACAGGTGTGAAAAAAGTGACTACAGGATAAGGGAGATTTTGAATTTCTGCACACACTAGTGGACACTGGACACTTTTGGATTGTGTGAGGCCCACTGAATATCAGAGCGCTATGTCACAGGCTCGATGGCACAGGTGTGAAAAAAGTGACTACAGGATAAGGGAGATTTTGAATATCTGCACACACTAGTGGACACTGGACACTTTTGGATTGTGTGAGGCCCACTGAATATCAGAGCGCTATGTCACTGGCTCGATGGCACAGGTGTGAAAAAAGTGACTACAGGATAAGGGAGATTTTGAATTTCTGCACACACTTGTGGACACTGGACACTTTTGGATTGTGTGAGGCCCACTGAATATCAGAGCGCTATTGTTATGCGAGGCTTAGGTTGAAGGAGGCTGACAAACCCGGGCCCCTGCGGAGTCCCTCAAACTAGGGAAAACCCTGTCTGACCCTCAACCCAGGGTTTTTGCTAAAGGTGCAAATGCCTGAGCCTCCAGCCTCTCCTTATCTCCTGCTCAGCCCTAAGCTGAACCCTCCACCCTCCACCCAGTGAGTTGTCAAACCACCAAAACCCACACAGTAATGACAGACAGGGAGAACTCAAACCGCACCACGCCGCATACACACAGGACAATACTATAATGTGAACAGGGCAAAACAAAGCACAAATATAGGAAGGCGAAAAGGTAACAACGGATCATACGACACCAGATATGAATTTCTCTCTCCAACACCTCCACTCCAGACCGGAACCACTTGGCACAAAACACAAGCTATAATCGGCGACGCCCACAGGCCAGCACGACTATTTAAAGACCGTGGGCGTGACCAAACATCCCACCTGATTTCCAGCTAGATTAACCCCAGATAACCTGAGTAAAATCAAGCCGGCGCCACTGAGGCTATAGTGGACGGAGATGGAACTACCGCTGCCTGCCGGACGCTGTGGTGTGAACAGTGTCCGACATGACAGTACCCCGTCTTCTACGAGGGACCCCAGGGCCCTCAAGACTCATAGGACCCGGCTTGTCCGGATGACGGCGGTGAAAGGAACTGACCAGCCGATCCGCATGTATGTCCGAGGCTGGTACCCAAGACCTCTCCTCCGGACCATACCCCCGCCAGTGCACCAAATACTGAAGAGTACGGCGCAGTACTCGAGAGTCCACCACCTTGGAGACTTCAAACTCTAAATCGCCATCCACCATGACTGGAGGTGGCATCGGCGTCGTGTCCACAGAGCCTACCACCTTTTTCAATAAAGACCTGTGAAACACGTTGTGTATCTTGTATACCGCAGGAAGCTCCAACCGATAAGCAACCGGGTTTATGATGGCAGCAATCTTAAAAGGGCCAATAAACCTTGGACCCAATTTCAATGATGGAATTTTGAGTTTTATGTTTTTAGTAGCTAACCACACCCAATCACCCACACACAGGTCCGGACCTGGCACGCGTCTAGAGTCAGCCACACGTTTGTATCTTGCACTCATGCTCAGCAATCGCTGTTTCACACTCCTCCAGACCGAAGATAGTTGAACTCCTAACCGGTCCTCCTCTGGGACGCCCCCAGAGCCCCCCTGACGCAAGGTACAAAATTGAGGATGGTGCCCATAAACACAAAAGAACGGAGACTCTCCCGATGATTCTTGGCGGTGATTATTTAATGCGAACTCGGCCAAGGGAAGGAACGTCGACCACTCCTCTTGGTTGTCAGACACAAAACATCGCAAATACTGCTCCAGATTTTGGTTCATGCGCTCAGTTTGACCATTTGACTGCGGATGAAACGCCGATGAATGAGACAACTTGATCCCCAATCGTGAGCAAAAAGCTTTCCAAAACTTCGCCACAAACTGGGTACCCCTATCAGACACTATGTCCGACGGAACTCCGTGCAGTCTGACCACCTCCTGCACAAAGACCTGAGCCAACGTCTTAGCGTTGGGCAAGGAAGGCAACGACACAAAATGCGCCATCTTCGAAAATCGATCAACCACCACCAGGATGACCGTGTACCCCGCCGAGGCAGGCAAGTCTGTGATAAAGTCCATGGAGATTTCTGTCCATGGCCTACTAGGTATCCCCAGAGGCTGTAGAGTGCCAGCAGGACGGGTTCTGGGCGACTTGGCCCTGGCGCACGTGATGCAAGCTGTCACGTAGGAAACCACATCCTGCCGGATTTTTGGCCACCAGAAGCGGCGCGATACCAGTTCCAAGGTGCCCCTAACCCCTGGATGACCGGCCAGGACCGAGTCGTGGTGTTCCCCAACACTTTAAGACGAAGATGAAGGGGTATGAACGACTTATTAGCGGGAAGTCCTGGTGGTACCTCCTCCTGGGCCTCGGCAATCTCTGCCTCTACCTCAGTCGTGAGAGCCGAAACCACTACACCTTCCTGGAGGATGGGTACCGGCTCTTCCCGAGGTTCTCCCCCCGGAAAACACCTGGACAAGGCATCCGCCTTGGTGTTTTTCGCCCCAGGACGGTAAGTCACCAGAAAGTTAAAACGTGTAAAAAACAATGCCCAGCGAGCCTGCCTGGGAGACAGACGCTTGTCCGACTCCAGATAGAGCAGGTTTTTATGGTCGGTGATGACTGTGACCTGGTGGGCCGCCCCCTCCAAGAAGTGTCGCCATTCCTCAAAAGCCAATTTGATGGCCAACAACTCCCTGTTGCCGATGTAATTCCGTTCGGCCGGCGACAGCTTCTTGGAGAAGTAGGCGCATGGACGCAAATTTCTCAAGGACGAGCCCTGTGACAGTACTGCCCCCACTCCCACCTCAGACGCATCGACCTCCACCGTAAAAGGTTTAGATACGTCCGGTTGCACCAGAATGGGGGCTGAAGCAAAACGGTTCTTCAGAAGCTCAAATGCACGCACCGCATCCTCAGACCAGATAGCGAGATTGGTACCTTTTTTCGTCATGTCCGTGAGCGGTTTGGCTATAGTAGAGAAATTCTTAATAAACTTCCTATAATAGTTGGCAAACCCAAGGAACCGCTGGAGCACTTTTAGATTACCAGGCCGTTCCCATCGCAGCACCGCTTGCACCTTCGCGGCATCCATTTTAAACCCTGCGGCGGACACAATATATCCCAAAAAAGGCAACTCTTGAACAAAAAACACGCATTTTTCAAGCTTAGCATAGAGCTTATTCTCACGGAGCAGCTGTAACACCTGCCTGACATGCTCTAAATGAGTGTCCTGGTCGCTTGAATAAATAAGGATATCATCCAGGTACACAATCACAAATTTCCCCAGCACATGAGCAAATACATCATTTATGAAATGTTGGAACACAGCAGGCGCGGTTGTCAACCCAAATGGCATAACTAGGCTTTCAAAATGACCCTCAGGGGTATTAAATGCCATCTTCCACTCATCCCCCTGACGGACCCTTATGAGGTTATATGCCCCCCTGAGGTCAAGTTTGGAAAACCACTTCGCACCTGCCACCTGGTTGAACAAATCAGGGATCAGAGGCATCGGGTAGGGATCACGGACCATAATCTGGTTTAACTCCCGGAAATCCAGACACGGGCGTAACCCCCCATCTTTTTTCTTAATGAAGAAAAACCCCGCTGCTACAGGTGAGGATGAAGGCCGGATGTGCCCTTTACTTAAACTCTCCGCAATGTAGTCCTTAAGAGCTTGTCTCTCCGGACCAGAAATACTAAACATCCTCGCCTTTGGCAATTTAGCCCCGGGTTTTAACCTAATTTGACAGTCATAGGCTCGATGTGGAGGTAGTTCTGAGCAACCCCTCTCAGAGAATACGTCCGCAAAATCCAGCAATGCCTCCGGAAGGCTGGGCTTCACGGCGGACACACATGTGGCCAAGCAATTTTCCTGGCAGAAACTGCTCCACTGGACTATGTCCTGGGTTCTCCAGTCAATCACCGGGTTGTGCTTAGACAACCATGGGAAACCCAGGACTATTTGTGCTGGGAGATTATTGAGTACCTTACATGTAACCCACTCAGAATGTAGGACCCCAATGTGGAGTTTAACCTCAGCTACAAACTCAGTAATCTCCCCCTGTGGGAGGGGAGCGGCATTAATGGTAACCACGCGAATAGGATGAGGGAGTTTTTCGATCTTGAAACCTGCCATACGTGCAAACTCCTCATCCATGAGATTGGTGGCTGAACCGCTATCCACAAACACTGATATTGGTAGCTCTCTGCCCGCAATAATAACCCTGGCAGGGAGCATACATTGAGATACCATCATGGAGGATATGCATACGCTCAGTTGGGCCTCCTCCATACCCTCTGAGCTTACCAGTTTTCCGCCGATGCGACTTTCTTTGGTAGCACAGGACAAGCATTTACATAATGATCTCTTTTACCACAGTAAAAACATGCTCCATGCTTCCTGAACCCAGGAACGCGACGCTGCACATGTGATACCCCAGCGATTTGCATAGGTTCCGTGGGCTCATCTGCAGCAACCACACTGGCACCCCTGCTTTCCCCCAGAGGCAGCGTCTCCTGCGCCCCTTGACGCAAACGGCGATCAATACGAATAACCAAACTCATGGCAGATTCTAACGATGCAGGAGTCTCATACATCAGGAGGGCCTGTTTAACTCTTTCTGAGACCCCATGAATAAACTGACTCCGCAGCGCTGGGTCGTTCCACTGTGTGTCTACTGCCCAACGGCGAAATTCTGAACAATAGTCTTCCGCCATACGTTCCCCCTGACGGAGGGCGCGGATTTTAGATTCTGCTAAAGCCAATCTGTCGGGGTCATCATAAATGAGCCCGAGTGCTGAAAAAACATTCTCAACCGAATGAAACGTAGCAGAGTCGGCTGGTAAGGAAAACGCCCATGCTTGGGGGTCCCCACTCAGTAATGATAACACCAGACCCACCCGCTGAGCCTCATTACCTGAGGAGACCGGGCGCATGCGAAAGTATAACTTGCAGGCCTCCCGAAAGATGACAAATTTGCTGCGTTCCCCAGAAAATCGTTCAGGCAGCGGAATCTTAGGCTCTGCACCTGCACCAGCAGAAGCCGCTTGTACATTAGCTACAACCAGGCCCTGCTGCTGAACTGCCCCCTTCAACTCGGTGACCTGTACGGACAGCGCCGCCAACTGGCGGTTTATGGAAGTCATGGAATCCATGGAAAAATGTTAGGCCGATTATAATGTTATGCGAGGCTTAGGTCGAAGGAGGCTGACAAACCCGGGCCCCTGCGGAGTCCCTCAAACTAGGGAAAACCCTGTCTGACCCTCAACCCAGGGTTTTTGCTAAAGGTGCAAATGCCTGAGCCTCCAGCCTCTCCTTATCTCCTGCTCAGCCCTAAGCTGAACCCTCCACCCTCCACCCAGTGAGTTGTCAAACCACCAAAACCCACACAGTAATGACAGACAGGGAGAACTCAAACCGCACCACGCCGCATACACACAGGACAATACTATAATGTGAACAGGGCAAAACAAAGCACAAATATAGGAAGGCGAAAAGGTAACAACGGATCATACGACACCAGATATGAATTTCTCTCTCCAACACCTCCACTCCAGACCGGAACCACTTGGCACAAAACACAAGCTATAATCGGCGACGCCCACAGGCCAGCACGACTATTTAAAGACCGTGGGCATGACCAAACATCCCACCTGATTTCCAGCTAGATTAACCCCAGATAACCTGAGTAAAATCAAGCCGGCGCCACTGAGGCTATAGTGGACGGAGATGGAACTACCGCTGCCTGCCGGACGCTGTGGTGTGAACAGCGTCCGACATGACAGCTATGTCACAGGCAGAAATTGGCTAGTGTATCACAAACTACAAGGTGTATGTAGAATTGGGCAGAATAGGAATCTCCCTAGAGTGTAGGTCTGTAAGAATGGAACAAGTCCTCCACTTATCCTTCCACAGTGACACACAGATTGCTTCACTGTGGCCGTGATAACAGCCGTTACACGGTACTGAGAGGAGCGTGCACGTACACGGCTGTCCGGTGTACGTAAAATTGTCAAGCTCCGTGTTTTTTAAGTATACGGACTGACACACGCTGTCTCTCTATAGTTTTGAATGTGATCAAATAGCAAATATATTTAACTGTTTGAAAGCTAGACAAAACTAGTAGGTGCAGGTCTGTAAGAACGGAACATGTCCTCGACTTATTCTCACAGAGTGACACACAGATAGCTTCACTGTGGCTGTGATAACAGCCGTTACACGGTACTGTGTGAGGAACGTACACCGCTGTATGGTGTGAAAAAATGCATGCTCAGTACCTCAGCAGGACAAAAAAAAAATTGGGATTGCTTTTAAAAAAGCAGTTTGCAGAGCAGTGGGTAAACAGCAATGCAGCTGTCAGGAAGCCTTAGAAGGCAGCCTAACAACCAACACCGCTGATCCACCACAATATAGCCTCCCCTTGCACTGCACACACAGTGACTGGTGTGTTGTACAGGCAAAATCGCTAGCAGCAGAAGCAGTTTTTTTTTCTTCTTCCCTGCCTAACGCTCTCCCTAAAGAATCAGCAGCAGCAACCTCTCCCTATGCTAAGATCGGCAGAAGTAAGATGGCGGTCGGCGTGCACGCCCTTTTATAACCCCTGTGACGCCCACCAAAGCAAGTCAATCACTTGCATGCCCTTCTGAAAGATGGTGGTCACCCCTGCCTATGTCATCACGTTGCCCACAGTGTCCGTGGATCCTGATTGGCTGAAAAAGAGCGCAAAACAAACTTTTGAAACGCGACTTTGGCGCGTAAGTCGCCGACCTCGTGGCCGACCTCATCCTAGGGTCGGGTTTCGTTTCATGAAACCCGACTTTGCCAAAAGTCGGCGACTTTTGAAATTTTTCGACCTGTTTCGCTCAACTCTAATAATTAGTTGTGAATATTTATTTATTACATTTTTCCATGTATGTGGCTGAACACAAGATTTTTTGTGGTGTTGATCTGAGCCTGACTAGAAACACAAACTAAACAAACATAACAACCAATAAAGCCATAATGAGATCTATTAGAGTGTTTGATGAGAGTTTTCAAGTGCTAATATTTATCTTTGCACTGTAAAGAGTAAAAAAGAAAAATGTCAAATCGATTTTCCAGGACCACTTGAAATCCCCACCGCACCGCTGCTGGTATGATGGCCTTGCCAGGGTTTAGAAGGAATGTGGGATGCAGTGACAAACAGGAGGCAGAGCAAGAGATAACAGGTACTTTATGCAGAAAAAGGAAATTAACAGTAAGCGTTTTGCGCAGGGAGCACAAGAGTTTGACCGATTTAAGATATACACAAATTGTAAACAATAAACTGCAAGATTATGAACAGTATTAATCGAGTTAACTTATCAGTCTAGGGTCCTGGAAGGAGGAGGATGGAAGCTCCCATGATGGCGTCGAAGGTGGCGCGAGAAGCGGTCCCGGAAACAGTTATAACACAGTCTCTGAACTGAAGCGGCGTTTCCTAGTTTTCCCCAGTGAGATCTCTCGGTCCTGGTATATGGCATGAAAGACAAGGAGCTCTGTGACACAGAGAGCGGAGTACAGATTCCTGGAGCAACAGCCATGGCTGCACCTTCTGAAGCCACGTGGTGAGAGGACTCAGCACTACATCACGTGCCTGGTATAGTCAGGGGCACCGGTCTGTCTGAACCCTCATGGTTACGTCGGAAGGGTACTAGCATCTGGAGCCGTACAGTCAGTGTGAGCTGAGGCGGGTAGGCTGCAGAGCGGGCTGAATCTTTGGTCTGGGTTAACGGAGACGGAGTCAACCCTCTCCCTCTGGGTAGGCTGTCTTCCTGCCAAGAGCCCCAACCTCGTGTGCTTGCCTCTATGTATTTCTGACCCGCCCCCTTCAGTCAGGTGCTCAGATTTGCTCTAGACAGAAAGTCCTTCCCCCGGCCATACTGGTGACAGGCCTGACAGTTCCGGCCCGGAGATGGAAGGAGCAGCCCTAGCTTGATCCATCTTCCTACAGCATCTGCTGACACCTTGATTGATTCAATCACCTCACCACTGAGTCCACTTTTTGGCTGCAGGGTCAGATGACAGATGGATTTCTTTATTTTATAATAAATCTTGCCCTCTGGCATTTTTTAAAAACTTTAAATAAGTGGAAACCACAAAAAATAAAAGAATATGGTTTCAAGGAATCATTACGATGGGAAACTAACAAAACTTTAACTAAAATGTTTTAAAATGATTTTGTTGTTATCAATAAAGGACATATTCAGATCTGTTATTACCAAGGATTGCCCAATATACACAATAACAGGCACAAATTCTCTTCTTTGTTTCTTCAGTCTGGAGCTTAATTAGTGTGAATCGCAAGAGAAATGTGTCTCTATCTATAAAGCAGATCAATGACTTTCTTTATTTAATGAGAATATTGAAGGACAAAGTATTCCCGCTTGAAATCTGAATGATATTCAGACTGATTACTAAGAGCGAATTTGTTTGAATATCAACTGACTTTATAGGTATAAGTCTTATAGTGTAACTTTTACCTGTCATTTGCGAGTTTAGCATGTTTAACGATGTTAATCCTTCACATCCATATTAGAAATAAAAGTCAAATTTGATAGAAAACTTCAAGTCAATATTCTGCAGAATATTAATGGGAATTAAGTGAAGCTAAAAATCCAGAAAATGCTATTTTTAAAATAAAACTCTAATTTATACCTTTTACACCAATTATAGTTTATGTGGCATAGAGCTGATGACTGAAGTTTGCATAAACTACTATTTACAACTATTTAAGTGTGTGTGTTTCTGGCTCCAGCAATAGTGTTAGGGTATGTGCACACGTTGTGGATTTGGCTGCGGATCCGCTGCGGATCCTCAGCAGTTTTCCATGTGGTGTACAGTACTATGTAAATCTATGGAAAACAAAAACTGCTGTGCACATGTTGCGGAAAATTCTGCGCAGAAACGCAGCGGTTTATTTTCCACAGCATGTCAATTCTTTGTGCGGAATCCGCAGGGTTTTTACACCTATTCCATTAAAGGAATCTGCAGGTGTAAAAATGCAGGCGAAATCCGCACAAAATCCGCAGAAAACCTGCAGGGAATCCGCCGGTAAAACGCAGGTCATTTTACCTGCGGATTCTGTAGAATATGCATGGAAAAATCCACAGTGGAATCCGTAACGTGTGCACATACCCTTATATTGCCAGTAAAGCACTATGAACTAAAAGAAAAGGAACAAGGAAATTCCTGTTCACTGTGTGTGTAACTGAAGCACATTTTGCATTCACTTTGCAAGCTGACAGACAAGATACTAAGATTCTAAGCTATAAGAAATATCAGTTGAAAGCTGTGCTATCTTTGTTTTTGAATAAATATTTATTCCTTGTTGAAAGGCTGGATAGTACAGAGATTCATCTGCTTCCATCAGGCTATGGGCCCAGATGGATAGAAACCCAAAGGCCCATAGAGCAGCCCAGAGGAGAGTGAACAACAGTGTACTAAACAGAAGAAATAAATATGTCTGCCAGCAACAACTCTGAAATTCACAGTGCCAAATCTGACTAACCCAAACTACCAATCCTGGATATTAAATATAAAGATGCTGCTGATAAGACAAGGTATGTGAAAATACACTCAGGGGTCTAGACCTGACCCACTACCAGAAGACTGAGTAGAGAAGGATCAAAAAGCGCAAAGCACAATCTCCCTCAGAAAAGATGATCATCATGTTGTGCAGTTACGTAAATGAGAATCGGCAAAAGAAATGTGGGAACAGCTGAAGGACGTGCATAAAAGGATAAATCTTAGCAATAAATTCTATTTAATGAAAAAGCTGTATAAGTTAAAGACAAATAAGGGCCAATGTAGGCAGAATTACATAAGAAATACTCTAGAAACTATGGTGCTCCTGCTGGATATTGGGGAAACAAAAAGCTTCCCAAACAGCTTAAGAAAGGGGCAGATACCATGAAAAGTGGCATCAATTGACCAAGAGTAGAAATTTGCAAATGGCACAGCAGTCAGCTATGGGTCATGAAGAAAGTATCAAGCCCTGGCCCTGCATTTCCAGCTTGAAATTGAAGTTTTAATGATGACCTGTTGCTTAAGGGAGTGGTGTATAAGCCTTCTTAGCTGGGAGACCTGATACCTCATGCATCACCTCCAATTTTTTTTTATTCCAGCCACACTCAGCTGGCACACACATTAGTTTCATACAGTACTATTGGTAGAAGCATGTAAGGAAAGTAACACAGGCTGTTGACTGATCAATTGACCCACAGTAGAACCTTTTATAATGGCACCAAAGCAGTCAGCCATGAACCAAGCATGAGGTATAAGGGTCTGGGACAGCATTTACAGATTTGAATTGAAGTTTCAATTAAGTCATGGTGGCTAAGGGAGAGGTGTACGCCTTTTTTGCTGGGAGCCCAGATACCTCATGCAACTGCAATTTTTTTAGTTTCCCAGCCACACTCAGGTGGCACAAATATCAGTTTCATAGGTTACTATTGGTAGAAATATGTAAGGATAGTAACACAGGTAGGTGACTGATCAATTGACCCACAGTAGAACATTTTATAATGGCACACCAGCAGACAGCAAAAGGCCATGCATGTAGTTTCAGGGTATTTAGAGCTTTGAGTTTAAGTTTACATTAAGAACATGGGTGAGGGACTATTGTAGACCGGATGTGCAGGGAGCCCTAATACCTCATACATCAGCATAATTTTTTTTTTCCAGCCAGACTAAGGTGACACAAATATCAGCTTGGTAGAGCACTAATGTTAGAAAAACGTAAGCATAATAACACTGGTAGTTGACTAAAAGTAAGTGCAGACCTGCCGGTCTGTGGATCATACTGCAACAGGCACCACAAATGAAGGAGACCCAACTTTCAGTACATTTATTCCCAAATTAGGGGCAAACAACAGGAAATGTGGCATCAATTTACCTACAGTAGAAATTTGATAATGGCACAGCAGAAGTCAGCCATGTGCTATTAATGAGGTATCTGTCATGATCCAGGACGGGGGTTTGTCTTTGGCCTGTCCTGGTCAGACAGGGGTTAATTGTTTCTGCCTCTCTCTGGCAGAGGGTGGCTATTTAGTGGCCACTCGACCTGGGTCCGGTGTCAGTTATACTCCTACCCTCGGCTGAGTTAGTTGACCTTTTACGTACGTGTGCCTTGTGCCTGTTAACTTGTTGCTTGTTTGGTTTTGATCCGGTTCCGTCCCTGTTACGAGTTCTGCCTGTCCCTCTTGTACTGTGCTACCCTCTCTGTGTATGACTCTCTGCCTGTGACTTGACTATTCTCTGCTCGTCCCTCTGTTACCGCACCGCCCTCTTCGTGTATGACCTCTGCTTGTCTGACCTGCGTTTCCATCTCCTCTACTACAGTATCTCTGCAGTAAGTATATTACATCATCTGCAGCAGTAGGTCCTTGTACTCCTTACTACTTTCAGTCGCAGGTCCTGTCTGCTTGAACTTTCACTGCAGTATCGGACCCCGGGCTCTCCTGTAGTGTGGGTAAGTCACCCTGCTCAGCCGTGGCAGATTGCCGATGCTGACAGGATCCTGACATTACAACTGACCATTACATTTTTTTTTCCTTCTCCTGTGTGTGTGATGGATCCTATGCACGCTCTTTCTGAGCAGATAAAGCACCTGACTCAGATGTCTCAGAAACTCATTGGGGAACAACGAGTCCTGGCTCAGTCTCAGCAGCTGATTACTGACACTGTGCAGGGGGTTTTATCATCGGGGGCTCAAGATGTTACATTAGTTTCCCCTGAGTCCCCAGTTAAATTACCGGATACCTTTTTTGGAGATAAAAAGGAATTTAAAGTTTTCAAGGAGGGCTGTAAGCTTTTTTTCTCATTAAGACCGCACTCTTTTGGGGATGAA
Organism: Dendrobates tinctorius; assembly: GCF_039654945.1. Lineage (NCBI taxonomy): Eukaryota > Metazoa > Chordata > Amphibia > Anura > Dendrobatidae > Dendrobates > Dendrobates tinctorius. Next base: position 12,593,173 of record NW_027361898.1, on the reverse strand, counting down.
AGTCAGAGAGTGGGTCATTATGTCTCTGTTAAGGGGAGACCCCCAGGCTTGGGCTTTCTCCCTTCCGACCACCGCCCCTGAGAATACGACTGTGGATGCATTTTTTGAGGCCCTGGGGCATATTTATGATGAGCCTGATCGGGTGCGTATGGCTGAGGACATGGTGATGAGTGTATGTCAGGGGAAGCCAAGTGGTTTTGCTCAGAGTTCAGACGCTGGGCTGCTGAGGTCTTCTGGGATGATGCCGCTCTCCGGGGCTTGTTCCGTAGAGGCCTGTCTGAACATCTGAAAGATGCCTTGGCACTCCAACCTCCGCTTGATTCTCTGGAGGATGCTATGACACAGGCTGTCCGAATGGATAGCAGGCTATGGGTGAGAGGAGTGATACAGATTGAGACCCCGTTATTGCCCCAAGGAAGGGGAGCCAGTCCTACATTGGAGACCATGGAGATGGGAAACATCGACCTCAAAGAGAAAGAAAGGAGACAACGGCACTTTGGAAAACTGTATTTTTACTGCGGTGATTCTGGACATTGGAAAACGGACTGCCCCTCCTGCCCACCGACTAACAAGCGGCTGAGACTGGGTGATCATCTTGGAGGTCACTCAGACTCTCAGGTACCCCTTTCTTCATTTTCTAAGATACTGTTAAAGGTGGAACTTGGTGTTAAGAACTGCTTTTTCCCTACTTTGGCTTTTGTGGACTGTGGGTCATCCTTGAACCTGATTGACTCCAAGCTGGTGGCCAGCTGTAGATTAGGGACAGTTAGGTTGGAGACTTCTATAAAATAATGGCCATTGATTCTACACCTCTCACCAAGGATGGTCTCCATTTTTTTTCTGAGTAATTCACCCTCAGGGTGGGGGCCCTTCACCAGGAGCATATGTCATGTTTTGTTTTGGATAACCTCTCTGCTGGCCTGGTGTTAGGGTTTCCCTGGTTGCAAAGGCATAACCCGATTATTGACTGGGGTTCCCGGGATATTGTTAAATGGGGACCTAATTGTTCTGAAAGATGTCTTGCTAATGTGTCTGTGTCGTCCATTGGTCTGGAAGGTGTTCCGGAGTACCTGAAAGACTATACGGACGGTTGTGAATACATTTTCTGGTTTACCACTGGCTTCTGGTGAGGGTGGTGGAGCTGGCTGTGTTGACAGAGGAGTCGTGAGTTCTCCATCCGGGCTCCCTCTAGTGGTGACAGTAGGTATTGAAGCTGATATAAATAGCAGAGACCTGCCACCTGAGGAGGAGGAATGTGAGTGGACATCAGGAGTCTCTGACTGGATTTAAGACAGCCAACTCCCTAATTTTTTGCTGGTGATTTTTTTCCTGCCCTGAGGTTCTGGTTTCCAGTTCTGTTCCTGCCTTCTATAGATAAGTGTGCGCTGCTATTTTTTCACATGAGATTTGGTCTGGTTTACTCAGTTTTTGTGGTCAGCCAGCCCCTGCTGGGGCTGTGCTGAACTTCCATTCTTATGTCTCTGTTTATGCCAGTTTGCTTTTCGTCCCTGATCAGACTGGTCTCTTTTTGCTCTGTCTTCAGAATATACCAGAGTGCTGATATAGAGAATTGAAGTCTAGCGACTTCAGGGTTTTTGTTATCAGAAAGTGTTGGACATTTTTTGGCAGGGTTTTGGGCGTGATTGCAGACAGCATCTTTCCTTTCCTGTCCTTTCTAGTTAGTTTGGGCCCCATCATTTGCTCAGCCTATTTTTCTATCTGTGTTTGTGTTTTCATCTTGTCTCACCGACAATACATGTTTGGGGGCTGTCTATTGCTTTGGAGTCTACTCTGGGGCAGTTTAGTTTTCCCTTTTCTTGCTTTAGGCTTATTTAGTTCTCCGACTGTGATGAGGCATCTAGGATCTTCGTAGGTACACTCCCCGGCTACTGCTAGTTGTGTGGATAGGATCAGGGGTCTGCAATCCGCTTAATTACCAACCTCTCTGGTTTTCTGTGGCTTAGCTTGTTTTTGTTTTTCCTCCTCGGTGACTCATTCATAGCACTGAAGTTTTACCACCACACCACCCATTTGATTGTGCCATTGACCTGGTTCCAGGTGCTAAATTGCCCAAGGCCCGCTTGTATAACCTTTTGGGTTATACAAGAATACATTTCCAAGAGTCTTCGTAAGGGACACATTCGTCCTTCTGTCTCTCCCGTGGCGGCAGGGTCCTTTTTGTAAAGAAAAAAGACGGTAGTTTGCTCCCATGCCTCGATTTTTGAGAGTTAAACAAGATAACTGTGAGAAATACTTACCCCCTCCCACTTATTCCTGATTTGTACAACCAGTTGTCTGGGGCTAAGTGGTTTTAGAAAATAGATCTACGGGGAGCATATAACCTTATCCGGGTCCGGGAGGAAGATGAGTGGAAAACTGCTTTTCTCACTACTGAAGGGTTGTTTGAGAATTTTGGTCATGCCTTTCGGTCTGACCAATGCTCCAGCAGTTTTCCAAAATTTCATCAATCATGAGTTCTCTGATTTTATTGGATGTTTTATGGTTGTGTATTTGGATGACATACTTATCTACTCACCTGATAAACAGGCTCACATTGCTCATATTCGGGCAGTTCTCCAAAGGCTCCGGGAGAACTGTCTCTTTGCTAAGCTAGAGAAATGTTTATTTTTTGTTCAGGAACTGTCTTTTCTGGGATTCATTGTGTCTGCTGAGGGGTATCGCATGGATCCTAATAATGTGCAGGCCATTGTTGATTGGGTTCAACCTTGTGATTTGAAGGTTCTGCAGCGTTTCCTAGGATTCGCTAATTATTACCGCAAGTTTATAAGGGGGTTCTCACAGGTAGTTAAACCTCTCACAGATATGACTCAAAAGGGGGCTGATATCAAGAATTGGTCAGCTGCAGCGATAGCGGCGTTTCAGTTTTTAAAAAAATGTTTCATGTCTGCTCCGGTTCTTATTCAACCGGACCCGTCTGAACCATTTATTGTTGAGGTGGACGCCTCTGAGGTGGGGGTGGGCGCGGTTTTGTCCCAAGGACCCACCACTTTGACTAATTTGAGACCCTGTGCCTTTTTCTTTAAGAAATTCTCCCCTGCGGAGAGAAACTATTATGTTGTGAATCGAGAACTTCTGGCCGTGAAGTTGGCCTTTGAAGAATGGAGGAATTTTTTGGAGGGGGCTGTCCATCCTATAACCGTAATTATGGACCACAAGAACCTAGCTTACATTGAGTCAGCTAAAAGGTTGACTCCTAGACAGGCTAGATGGTCACATTTTTTCCCGATTCCAGTTCTCCATCACTTTTCGGCCAGGATCCAAAAATGTCAGAGCTGATGACTTGTCACGCAGTCTGGATCCGGTGTCCCCCTCGAACCTCCATCCTCCATTCTTCAGCCTGGGGTGGTGGTGGCAGGTATTTCTAATATGTTGGAGCGGGAGATTCGGGAAGCTCAGTCTCTTGCCCCTCCGGCTAAGCCGGTGGATAAACATTTTGCACCAGCTCAATTTCGTCTCAAGGTCCTTCGGGAGTTCCACGACTCTGTTCTGGGTGGACATCCAGGGATCTCGGCTACCTGAAAGGCCATCACTAGGGTATTCTGGTGGTCTTCTTTAGCCTCTGTGGTTGGGGAATTTGTGTCTGTTGTGGTGTATGTGCCCGAGCGAAAAACCCCCATAACCGGCCGGCCGGGAAATTGGTGCCACTGCTAATTCCTGATAGACCATGGACCCATTTGTCCATGAATTTCATCACCAATCTTCCCCCTTCCAAGGGTAATATCGTCATTTGGGTAGTGGTGGACAGGTTTAGTAAGCAGGCACATTTTGTACCCTTGGCGGCTCTACCTAATGCGGAAACGTTGTCCAGATTGTTTGTTGAGCATGTGGTGCGGTTGCATGGGGTACCCTTGAATGTGGTGTCTGATAGGGGGGTACAATTTGTTTCCAGATTTTGGAGGGCATTTTGTAAGAGGTTGGGTATTGGTCTGTCTTTTTCATCCGCTTATCATCCAGAGACTAATGGGCAGACTGAGCGGACCAATCAGTCTCTGGAGCAAATTCTGCGTTGCCTGACCTCAGCCCGACAGGATGATTGGTGTACTGCGTTACCTTTGGCCGAGTTTGCATTTATCAACAGCATTAACCAGTCTACGGGTACATCTCCCTTTTTCTGCAACTATGGGTTTCATCCACATTTTGGAGAGTTCTCCCGTTTGGACTCTGGGTGTCCAGGGGCGGATGAGACTATCCAGCGGTTAGGGGAGTTATGGCAGGAGGTCCAGAGTAACATTACGAAGGCTCAGGCTAAATATATGTTTTTTGCAGACAAAAAAAGGTCCCTGGGTAGTGTTGAGCGATACTTTCCGATATTGGGAAATATCGGATCGGATTGGATCGGACCGATACCCAAAAAGTATGAGGTATTGCCGATTCCGATACCGGAAATCCATGCAAGTTAATGGGACAGAAATATCAGAATTAAAAAAACCCTTTCTTTTCTTGCACATTAAGTTGGGGAGGGGGGAAGAGTGTGGGTGGTGCGTGCGCGGAAACTGTGCGTGTCTGTGTGTGTGGGCAGGGTCTGTACGGGCCTCTTGGGGGTCTGTGCGGGCCTGCTGGGGGTCTGTGCGGACTGCCGGGGGTCTGTGCGGGCCTGCCGGGGGTCTGTGCGGGCTGCGGGGGGTCTGTGCGGGCCTGCAAGGGTCTGTGCGGGCCTGTTGGGGGTCTGTGCGGGTTGCCGGGGGTCTGTGCGGGCCTTCCGGGGGTCTGTGCGGGCTGCCGGGGGTCTGTGCGGGCCTGCTGGGGGGTTGTGTGTGTGTGCAGGCATTGTCCGATGGGACTACAAGTCCCATCGGGCTGTGCCTGCTACAATGACAGTGATTGACACATTAGCCAATGATGGGACAGTAGTAGTCCCATCATCCGGCTAATGTGTTGAATGTAAAAAAAAAAAACATACATACTACATACTACATACATACTACATATATACTACATTCATACAACATACATACATACATACTTCATATATACTACATTCATACAACATACATACATACTAAATACATACTGTACTACATACATACTTCATATATACTACATTCATACAGCATACATACATACTACATACTACATACATACTTCATATATACTACATTCATACAAAATACATACATACTACATACATACTACATATATACTACATTCATACAACATACATACATACTACATACATACTTCATATATACTACATTCATACAACATACATACATACATAGTACATACTACATATATACTACATTCATACAACATACATGCATACTACATACTATATACATACTTCATATATACTACATTCATACAACATACATAAATACTACATACTACATACATACTACATATATACTACATTCATACAACATACATACATACATACATACTGCATATATACTTTCATGCCAAGTATCCTGAGAGACCCGGGGGTCCAGTGGCCCCCCGTTGAGAGGGGGGTACTGTCATGATCCAGGATGGGGTTTTGTCTTTGGCCCGTCCTGGTCAGACAGGGGTTAATTGTTTCTGCCTCTCTCTGGCAGAGGGCAGCTATTTAGTGGCCACTCGACCTAGGTCCGGTGTCAATTATACTCCTACCCTCGGCTGAGTTAGTTGACCTCTTGTGTACGTGTGCCTTGTGCCTGTTAACTTGTTGCTTGTTTGGTTTTGATCCGGTTCCGTACCTGTTACGAGTTCTGCCTGTCCCTCTTGTACTGCGCTACCCTCCCTGTGTATGACTCTCTGCCTGTGACTTGACTATTCTCTGCTCATCCCTCTGGTACCGCACCGCCCTCTTTGTGTATGACCTCTGCTTGTCTGACCTGCGTTTCATAGAATCATAAAATCAATGAATCATAGAATCATAGATTCATTTCATCATAGAATCATTTCCCTCTCCTCTACTACAGTATCTCTGCAGTAAGTATATTACATCATCTGCAGCAGTAGGACACTAAGCCCCGCCCCTGCGTTACATGATCGTAGGTCCTTGTACTCCTTACTACTTTCAGTGTCACAGGTCCTTTCACTGCAGTATCGGACCCCGGGCCCTCCCATAGTGTGGGCAAGTCACCCTGCTCAGCCGTGGCAGTTTGCCAACGCTGACAGGATCCTGACAGTATCAGGGTCTGGAACATCGTTTAGAGCTTTGTATTGAAGTTTCATTTAAGACATGGTGGCTAAGGGAGTGGTGTAAGCCTTCTTATCTGGGAGCCATGTTACCACATGCACAACCTTTTTTGTTCTAGGCATACTCAGATAGCACAAACATCAGTTTCATACAGTACTATTGGTACAAAATTGTAAGGAAGTTGGTGCCTGAAAGTAAGTGCAGGCCTACTTACACAGGAAATACACCACATTTCAAACAAATATTGTCACACACCAATAAAATGGCATCAATTTTCACATCAGCAGCAGTAGCAACAGCAGGCACAGAAGACATCTCAAAGATGACACAGACTGCATTAATGCGAGATCAATACATAACTTGGAATGGTGATGGTGGGAAGACTTGGAATGGTGATGGAGGAGGAAGAATCAGCAGATGGGGTTGATGGGATGGCCGGTAGTTGGTGAGGACTGCTAGTCTGCATTTTGGGCATTGGCTCAGATGCTTTCTTCCTTTGGATTCTGTGATTCTTTGGTGCAGACCTCTGATGCCGATGGAATAAAATGTGTGAACAGCTCTGCAGAATGGCCCCTCTGAAGTTCCCCACAGTCAGGTGGGCATTTGGAAATTTTTGACATGGGGAGAAACAAGAGTGATTGGGGTGCCATCTTTGAGGATTGTACTGTGTGTGATGTTAAGGTGGAGGAAGAGTAGGAGAGGTCACTTGATGCAGCGCTTGCCATCCACTTGAGCACATGCTCTTTCTGAGCCGCATGTACAATGTGTACCACTATGCGGCTGCCAAAGAAAAGGAGTCGAGTAGCTCGGCCAGTAGCAGATGTTGTCAGTGGTCTATGGATATGACGAGACAGTGTTTGTTCATAATTACATAGTTACATAGTTATGTAGTTTGTTTATAATTACTTTAAATCACTGTGAAGTTGCTGCTATATATCAGTAGAACTTTATTGATCCTTGACTGTTCCCTTCTCCTTCTCTTTGTGAAATACATCCAGATACCTGCATTACAGTAGAGATAAAAGAGCTGTCTTTTGGATACTAGGGCTTAAAGAGTTATGGTCTTGACATCGAGTCTGTGTGGGATTACATGAAGGGACACAAGCCTACATTCCCAGAAAATCTGTGGTTAGTTCTCCAAGATGTTTGGAACATCCTCCCTGCCAAGATCTTTTAAAAACTATGTGCAAGTGTATCTAGAAGAATAGAAGATTTGATGCTTTTCTGAAAACAAAGGGTGATCACATCAAATATTCTTTTGCTTCTGAACATTCAGTTTGCACTTTGTTAATTTATTAATTGATAAAAATAAACAATGGAGATAAACACATAACTATAATACAGTGTGTCCGTAAAGTCACAGTGCACTTTTGACCAGTCACTGGAAAGCAACCAAAAATTATAGAAATGTGAAATCTGCTCCAAATAAAAGAAAAACTCTCCCAGTTTCATACCTATTCAGTGCAGTTCGATGTGTTCTCCATTTGTTGCCCTACACACATCCAAATGATAGTGAAGCTCTTGCCACACACGGGTAAGGACGTCTGGTGTAACAGAGGGAATAACGTCTGTGATTCTCTGTTTTAAGTGATTAATGTCGCTGATACATTCAATGTACACATGTTGTTTCACATAACCCCAAAAGTAAAAGTCTAAGGGCGTCTGATCCAGGGATCATGGTATACTTGCATACTTTCCTGTAACTGGTCAAAAGTGCACCGTGACTTTACGGACACACTGTATTAGGGCTATATTGCTAATGCATCACAATGATCCTGATTAATAAGATAATTTAGAAGGATAAGCTCTGATCTGCTGTAGCTGCACACATAACTTAGTTAAGATTTGTCATATCACAAGTAGACACTTCACAGATAAAGAGCTGTATATTGTGGTGGAGCTAGAAACATATAAGAATACATAAAGAGCTTGCTTAGCAACCTCCAAACAATAAGAAGCCTCTTATTTAACAGACACATGTACTTATTGGAAACAGAGTGTACAATTACTCAAAATATAAATACAATATAAAAGAAAGAGTTGCACTTTATACGCAAAAGTTTTGCAAACTCAAAATCCATTCAGCATGAGTGACGACAAGGAACATGTCCTTGAAAAGAAACCAAACAATTGAACAATAAAAATATGGCTTAAGGTACTGTCACACTAAGCGATATCGCTAGCAATATCGCTATAACTTGTGATGTTATAGTGATATTGCTAGCGACATCGCTGTGTCTGATACTTACCTCCGACCCGCTCCCCCGCTGGTTATCGCTGATCGCGCGAGAACAGGCTGGACTGTTTCTCGTCGTCAGCTTCCTGCGGCGCTTCCTGTGGAGAGACGAGCGAGGCGTGGAGCCGGGCGGGAGGACGCAGGATCGCCTGGTGTGACAGGTAAGTAGCGATCCCCGTCCCCAGCGATGTCGCTAGTGAGATCTGCCTGTGTGGCAGCTCACTAGCGACCACTTAGCGATGTACCAGCAATCCTGACCGCGTCATATCGCTGGTCGGGATCGCTGGTACATCGCTAAGTGTGACAGTACCTTTACAATGTGTTGTAATTTACATGAGTAAAAGATAATGGATAAGATTAGTGATAAGCAAGCACTAAAAAGCTCAGGTGCTCGTTGCTCGGGTCGAGCAAATTGGAATACTCGGGTACTCGATCCGAGCAATGAGCCCAATGTTAGTCTACAGGAAATCCCAGCTTTTCTGCCGCGACCCCCCCCCGGAGGTCTTTCTAGGGTATAAAAAGGTTGGAAATGTATGGGGACAGTGCACAAACGACTTGGGAACATCATGGGGAAGGCCCCTGGAAGCATTTCTGACTCCTAGATCACTGCTGTGACCAATGTTGCCAGAGTGTGATGCCACTTTTACAGGTGCACATAAAAACATACAAAAATGAAACCAAAATTGATTCTACAGGGAAATACGTCAAGGAACATCCTTTCCAGGGTAATAATTTGTATGCAAGGCAAAAGAAGTAAACCCCCCAAAAAAATGCTCCTCCACCAGTTTGGCAATGTTTACACGTAGTGTATTTGATGCGTTTTCCAACGTTACCATTGCTTTCAACCAATACAAAAGCATTTACTGGGAAATGTCACTGTAGCATTTAACAACCTTAGCTGACTACGTGGTGTGTGACACATCATCAGACACATCTTGTATCATTTATGAAGGAGTGACTCTTAAAGTCACAAAGCCTATTTTTATAGGGGCATCAGCTTACTATTCTTAAAGGGCCATTATAAAACAGTGTGCCTTCTATACAGCTATTGCCTATGCATTGCGTGCAGCGTCGGACTGGCCCACCGGGGAACCGGAGGATTCTCCGGTGGGCCCTGGCATCTGGTGGGCCCTGGCACCTGCTGGCATACAGGGCCAGCAGTTGCCTAGGGCCCCCGCTGCTCCAGGGGCCCCCAGCCAGTGGTGTGTCGCACACCATGCAGCTGCTATGGGGGCCCCTGCCAGCGGAGCAGCAGCGGGTGTCAGGAGGCAGGAGCCCCTGTCCCCGCTGCTAAAGAGAAATGAATATTCACTGCGAAGCAGTGAATATCATTTCACAGTCTCCACCCCCAGAGGCCCTGCCCCCAGCCCAGTAAGCTGCTCTGCAGACTACAGCTGTAAATCAGGGCCGGCGCCGCCCTCAGTCCTCTCTGCTCCTGGCTCACAGCCAGTGCACGATGACGTCACTACATCGCGCACCCGCTGTGTGTCTGGCAGAGGGGGCAGCTCCTGACACTGAAGCCGGGATCAGCGTGGGAGCGAGGAGGAGAGGTGAGTATTGTGTTTTGTTTTTTTTTTTATATCTCTCTCGCTCTCTCTATCTGTCTCTCTCTATCTATCTATCTATCCATCTATCTATCTATCTATCTATCTATCTCTATTTCTCTATATATATCTCTCTCTATCTCTCTTATATCTATCTATCTTTCTATCTCTATCTATTATCTATATCTATCTATCTCTATATCTATCTCTATCTATTATCTATATCTATCTCTATCGCTCTATCTTTATATCTATCTTTCTATCTCTACATCTATCTCTATATCTATCTATCTCTATATCTTTCTATATATATCTCTATATCTATCTATTATGTCTATCTATCTCTATATCTATCTATCTTACTCTATCTATCTCTATATCTATTATCTCTATATTTATTATCTATCTAGCTACCATCTATATCTATCTATCTTTATCTATATATATATATATATATCTATCTAATATCTATATCTATCTATCTCTATACCTATCTATCTATTTATCTATCCGTTATCTATCTCTATATCTTTTCTCTGTATCTATCTATCTCTATATCTATATCTCTCGCTATCTATCGCTCTATCTCTATATCTATATCTATCTCTATATCTATCTTTATATCTATATCTATATATCTATCTCTATCTATCTCTATATCTATCTCTATTTCTCTCTATATCTATCTCTATATCTCTATAGCTATCTATCTATATATCTCTATCTATCTATCTCTATATCTATCTCTCTGTATATCTATCTATCGCTCTATCTCTATATCTATATATCTATCTATCTTTATCTATTTATCTCTATATCTTTTCTCTGTATCTATCTCTCTCTATATCTATATCTATCTATCTCTATATATATCTATTATCTCTATATCTATATCTATTTCTCTCTAGTCTCTATATATCTCTCTATATCTATCTATTTATCTCTATCTCTATATCTATATATCTATCTATCTATCTTTATCTATTTATCTCTATATCTTTTCTCTGTATCTCTCTCTCTCTATATCTATATCTATCTATCTCTATATATATCTGTTATCTCTATATCTATATCTATTTCTCTCTATATCTCTCTCTATATCTATCTATTTATCTCTATATCTATCTCTCTGTATATCTATCTATCTTTCTATCTCTATATCTATCTCTATATCTATCTATCTTTCTCTATCTATCTATCTATTTATCTCTATCTATTATCTATATCTATCTCTATCTATCGCTCTATCTCTATATCTATCTTTCTATCTCTACATCTATCTCTATATCTATCTTTCTATCTATATCTATCTATCTCTATATCTATCTATCTAGCTATCTCTATTATCTATATCTACCTATCTCTATATCTTTCTATCTTACTCTATCTCTATATCTATCTGTTATCTCTATATTTATTATCTATCTTTATCTATCTATCTCTATCTATTATCTATATCTATATCTATCTCTCTATCTATTTATCTATCTCTGTATCTATCTCTCTCTATATCTATCTCTCTCTATCTACCGCTCTCTCTATCTCTATCTATCTTTATATCTATATCTATCTATCTCTATATCTATTATCTCTATATCTATCTACCTATCTATCTCTATATCTATCTCTATATTTATATCTGTTTCTCTCTATATCTATCTCTATATCTCTCTCTATAGCTATCTATATATTATCTCTATATCTATCTATCTATATATTATCTCTATATCTATCTATCTATCTATCTCTATATCTATCTATCTCTATATCTATCTATCTATCTATCTCTATATCTGTTATCTCTATATCCATATCTATCTCTATATCCATATCTATCTCTATATCTATCTATCTCTATATCTATCTTTCTATCTAACACTATATCTCTATATCTATCTCTATATCTCATTATCTATCAATCTCTATCTCTATCTCTCTCTTTATCTATCTATCTATTGATCTATCCATCTATCTCTATATCTATCTCTATATCTATCTATTATATCTATCTATTATCTCTATTATCTATATCTATCTATCCATCTATCTCTCTATCTATCTCTATCTATCTCTATATCTCTCTATATCTATCTTTCTAACTCTATATCTATCTATCTATCTCTATACATATCTCTATATCTAGCTATTATCTCTATATCTATCTCTATATCTATCTTTCTATATCTATCTGTCTCTATATCTATCTCTATATCTATCTATCTATCTATCTATCTATCTCTATATCTATTATCTCTATCTCTATATATCTCTATATCTATTTTTATTTATAGCCATCTATCTATATATATTTATCTCTATATCTATCTATATATGTCTATATTATTATTATTATTATTATATCTGTATATCTCTATCTATTATCTATCTCTATCTATTATCTATATCTATCTATATATCTATCTATCTCTATATCTTTCTATTTATAGCTATCTATATCTATCTATCTATCTATCTATCTATCTATCTATCCATTATCTATTTTCTATCTATCTCTATATCTATCTATCTATCTATCTATATTTCTTTCTATATCTATCTTTATATCTATCTCTATCTATCTCTATCTATCTCTATCTATCTCTATGAATCTTTCTATCTATATCTATCCATTATCTACTTTCTATCCATTATCTACTATCTATCTCTATATCTATCTATTTCTACATCTATCTTTCTATCTATATCTATCTAACTCTATATCTATATATCTATATAGCATTATACCCTATGAGGGGGTGCATTATTCCCTATGAGGGGGGCAGTATTATACCTTATGAGGGGGCAGCATTATACCCTATGAGGAGGCAGCATTATACCCTATGAGGAGGGCAGCATTATTCCCTATGAGGAGGCAGCATTATACCCTATGAGGGGGGCAGTATTATCCCCTATGAGGGGCAGCATTATTCCCTATGAGGGGGGCAGTATTATACCCTATGAGGGGGCAGCATTATACCCTATGAGGAGGCAGCATTATACCCTATGAGGAGGGCAGCATTATTCCCTATGAGGAGGCAGCATTATACCCTATGAGGGGGGCAGCATTATACCCTATGAGTGGGGCAGTATTATACTCTATGAGAGGGTGCATTATTCCCTATGAGGGGGGCAGTATTATACCCTGTGAGGGGGGCAGTATTATACCCTATGAGGGGGCAGCATTATACCCTATGAGGGGGTGCATTATTCCCTATGAGGAGGGCAGTATTATACCCTATGAGGGGGGCAGTATTATACCCTATGAGGGGGGCAGTATTATACCCTATGAGGGGGTGCATTATACCCTATGAGGGGGTGCATTATACCCTATGAGGGGGTGCATTATTCCCTATGAGGGGGGCAGTATTATACCCTATGAGGGGGGCAGTATTATATTCTATGAGATGGCTGCATTATATTCTATGAGATGGCTGCATTATACTATGTGAGGGGGCTGCTTTATATTCTATATGGGGGCTACCCCAACTCCTGCTACATAATTAAGACATGTACAACCTTATATTATACCCAGATATTAGCGTGTTTTACCGCATAATTGGTGGTCTGGTATTTAACTCTATGCAGCTACATAGTGGGCCCCAAGAATGATTTTCTCTGGTGGGCCCAAGGTGTTCCAGTCCGACGCTGATTGCGTGGGTGGACTGCCAAAAATTTGGATGCACCCCAATACCCCTTTCACGAGACGTACAGGAGGGCAACCTGATAAAATGTTCCCATTATAAGAAAGTGGGTCTACCACAGTGTTTGCCTATGCATTGAATGCAAAGGCTGCCTTGTCACAAAGTTACACGCACCCCAATAACCCTTTGAGCAGAGACGTCCTGGATGGCCACATGAAACAAAAGTACCGATTATTTTTCATTTGGTACTGCCGTAATGTTAGCCTATGCATCGAATACAAGGCCCACCCTGTCCCAAAGATACACGCACTTCAATAAGCCTTTTAACCAAGGCACTGGAGGGCGACAGAAAAAACAAGTTCACATCATTCTTTTGGTACTGCCATACTGTTAGCTTATGCATTGAATTCAAGGCCCGCCTTGCCCCAAAGTTACATGCACCCCAATAACCCTTGGAACAGATGTCCTGGGTGGTCACATGAAATGAAAGTTCCCGTTATTTTTCATTTGGTACTGTCATACTGTTAGCCGATGCATCGAATGCAAGGGCCACCCTGCCCCAAAGTTACACGCACCCCAATAAGCCTTTGAACCCATATACTGGATGGCCACAGGAAAACCAAGTTCACATTATTCATTTGGCACTGCCATACTGTTAGCCTGTGCATTCAATGCAAGGCCTGCCCTGCCCCAAAGTTACATGCACCTCAATAAGACTTTGAACCCACGTACTGGAAAGCCACAGGAAAACAAAGTTCACATTATTCTTTTGGTACTGCTATACTGTTAGCCTATGCATTTAATGCAAGGTCTGCCCTGGACCAAAGTAACATGCACCTCAATAAGCCTTTCAACAGACGTACTTGAGGGTCTCATGACATAAATGTTCCCATTAAAAGGAAGTGGGTCTCCCATAGTGTTTGCCTATACATTGAATGCAAGGCCTGCCCTGCCACAAAGTTACATGCACCCCAGAAAGCTTTTCAGAATGCAGAGAAGCAGAATGGTGACGATAATTATGGCGTCAGACTCATCACCGCTCACCATCTTGGTGGATTCCTCAAAGTTTTGGAGGACGGTACATATGTCTGACATCCATATCCACTATAGACGTTTTATGTGTGGAGTCTGACCTGAATAACGATGGCCTTGTTGATGCTGGTAGTCTCTTTTGCTCACAAATCCTTTCCAACATATGCAGTGTAGAGTTCCAACACGTGGGGACATGAAACACCAGTCTGAGCGACAAAAGATGGTGCTGGTTGTCAAAAATGGGCACACAGGTGGCGTACTTTCTCAAGCAGATCTGGCAGCCCTGAGTAGCTTTTGAAATTAAGCACATGGGCCATGCATGGTACGTGTGTGAGCTCGTCTCGCCTCAGAGCCGTGACTAGGTTCCGGCCATTGACACACATGACCATGCCTGGCAGTAGACTCAGTTGTGTCATCCACACATCTGCCTGCTCTTTCAAAGCTGTCCACAACTCTTCAGCATTGTGCGGTTTGTCACCTAAGCATATTAGATTCAGTACAGCCTGTTGATGCTTGGCTGAGGCAGTGCTGCAATGCTTCCAGCTTGTGACTGATGTGCTCATTTCAGAAATGGAGGCTGAAGAGAAGTAGGAGGAGGTGCAGGAGCTGTAGACTGTGGGGGCAACCCTGACTGAAATAGGGCCCGCAATCCTCGGTGTCGGGAGGACGTGTTCCATTCCAAGGGCCGTCTGCGTCCCGGCTTTCACTATGTTAGCCCTGTGTGCTGTCAGTGAGATGTAGCATGCCTGCCCACCAGCACTTGTTCACGTGTCCATGGTTAGGTGGACATTCCCAGTAAAAATATTGTTCAGGGCACTGGTAATGCTGAGGGACACGTGCTTGTGTAAGGCCAGGATGGGACACCAGTAGAAATAGTGGCGGCTGGGGACCGAGTACCTTGGGACGGCCGCCACCATCAGGTTGCGGAAAGCTTCTGTCTCCACAAGCCTAAAAGGCAACATTTAGACCACAAGCAAACGAGAAATGTGTGCATTTAGTACTGTGGCCTGTGGGGCATTGGCTGATTATTTAGGCTTGCATTCCAGTGACTGGGGTATGAACAATTGAAGGCTGCGCTGGGACAAGAACATGGACGTGCTTGATGATGGTGCTAGTTGAGTGTGGGCAATGACAGGTGCAGGGCAGGAAGCATCTTCGCATGCACCATGTACAGGGGATTGCCTTGCATGCACAACAGTGGAAGAAGCAGTGTTTTCACCCACAGACACTGTTCCTGGACCCTGGGGATAGGCCCACAAAGTCGGGTGCTTTGCTGCCATGTGCCTGATCATGCTGGTGGTGGTTAGGCTGTTAGTTTTGCTACCCCTGCTGATACGGGCATGGCAGGTGGTGCAAATGGCCTGCTTGTGGTTATCGGCAGAGTCATTAAAAAACAACCAGACCCAGGAAGACCTAACAGTTGTACTGCCAACTTCCGTCATGCTGCGGTTACGAGAAACACTTGCCTGACTTCTGTGTGGCCAACACACTGCTTCTTCCTGCCTGTTGGGGTGCTATGCCTCCCTCCCCATGTGTGCTGCTGTCCTCGCTCTGCATGTCTTCCTGCCAGGTTGGGTCAGTTACTATATCATCCATCATCTCGGATTCCACTTCCGCACCCTGGTCCTCCTCCTGACTTGCTGGCAATTGTGTCTCATCATCGTCCACCTCTTGTGATACGTTCCCACCATTTCCTTCATGTGACCGTGGGTGCTCAAATATTTGGGCATCGCTACATGCAATCTAATCTTGCTCCACTTCAAGTGGACCAGGCGAGAGGCCCGAATCTATAATGGAAAACTGAACAGCTCTTCAGAGTGTCCAAGTGTGGGATCAGTTTTCTCCGGGCACTCAGCATGGTAGGAGGAAGGAGCATCAGGGTGAGGAATATGCGATGCAGACTCATGGATACTCGGACTTGACCATGTGGAAGACATGGTGCTGTTGGTGGTGGAAAAGTGAGTGGAAACATTATCCACTATCCAACCAACAACCTTTTGACACTGCTCTGATTTCAATATTGCTGTTCTGCTATCCCCTTATGAATTCGAACAGGAAGATCATGCTTGAAGATATCGGTGTTTGTTGTGGCACAATTTCAGCTTGCCCATGGACTCGGCCTCTGCATGCACCATCACCATCACGTCCACTTCCCCATCCCTTGCCATGTGCCTTGACCATTTTAATTGGACTACAATAGTTTCCACATTCACTATAAATGACTGAATTGGTAGCAAACATATATGTGATCCATGTGCGGGAAAACCACACTTTAAAAGATCTGGACTGTAGGTAAAGATTTAGTTTTGGTTGCCAATTTGGTGTCCATAACTAGGGCAAGACTCAGCAAAAAAGGAGAATGGAGGCCTAAAATGCCTCAATTTGTTGCCCACAGATAGATCTGGCATTTGACCGAAATACCAGACTCTTTAATATGTGGCCTGTATTTTTATAATTTGTACGCCAAAATAGTGTATAGAAATAGGGTCACAGACAGCAAATACAGTGGAATATAACCATGAAATGGCACAATTTGTAGGCCAAAGACAGATCTGGCATTTGACTGAGATAGCAGACTCTTCAATATGTGGCCTGGTTTTTTTGTTTTTTTTTGGCCACCAAAATTGTGTCAATAAGTAGGCTATGAAACTACAAAAAAAATTATTTGGAGGACTAAAATTGTAAAATATTTAGCACAATGATATGCACTGCATGTGGCGGACAAAACACAGTGTTAAATATATGAACTGCAGCTAAATATTTGTTTGGCAGATAAATATTTTTTGTCAGCAAAATGGTGTCAAAAAATTGGATAAGACACTCCAAAAAATACTACAGTACCACAAAAAATGCCAGAATTTTCTGCGCACTCAGATTTGATGCCTGGGGACAGGCAAAGGCATTAAGGCATTTAAAATTGCTGGATTTTCATGGTGTAGTATTACAAAAGGGCTCTGTATTGCTTTGGAATAAAAAAAATTAGGATTGAGGATCAAAAAAAATATTCCTAGCCACTGATATCTGGAGCTAGGTATATATATGTAATAGGCAGCAGCAGACAGTAATGCACCCTTTTGATGTATGCAATTATATCTGTATACCCACATAAAGTGCCTGCATGCCTTGCACTGATGTGTATATACGTACATACACTCCCTGCCTACCTAGAATTGCAATCTATATAGCCCGCAATTAGTCTTTTGAAGGACTGTTGGTTTAGCTGGATTTGTGGATTCTATGATGGTAGACCCACACTGACTAATAGAAGCACAAATCTGTCCCTATCTCAGCAGCAGCTCTCCCTACACTGTCTGATTCTGAACATGACTGTGACGAGCAGGGTGGCTTCCGGTCTCTTATTACAATCACTGTAATACCACCACAAAGATGGCTGTGGTATTTAAGTGTGTGGCAGACAATCCCTGCATGTTGATTGGCACTCTAAAGAGCGCCAAAATTGCAGGGCAGAGACCTGAGCTCTCGCCGAATAATCCCGGAAATGCTTAGTGCTCGACGAATATCGCTAGTATAGCGAAACTCGGGAGAGTACTGAGTAGTGGCGAGCATGTTCGCTCATCGCTAGATAAGATTAATCAAAACTGCTCGGGAGAAGATAAGAGAAAAGAAACTTGAGGTTATGATGGTGAAGACATGACCTCACTATAACGTTGATTACTATATGACAACCCTGAGTTCTAGCATAGCGACAGGATTAAAAGTCAACATTTTTTATGTTTAAAAGTAATTAATTGGTTAATGCTGACATCCCTGACAGACTATTGCAGTAAAAGGTTAATGTAGATATCCCTAGTGGTCTATGGAAATATGGGGGTTAATGTTGGCATTCATGGTGGCATAGATCATTAACAAGTCAGTAGAGGCCTAGTGTCATGAAACTTTCCTTGGATCCAGGACCATGAAATATAAATATTTAAAGCAAGTGATTATATCACAGAAAAAGTAGTCATATTTACAAATACTTGGTCACAATACTAATGCATTAAATGATACACACTGTCCCTATGTTTAAAGGCAGGAGCAGCACAGGGAAAAAATACTGACAAACAATTAGTAACAAGCCAGGGTGGCAACTAAGTATAAATTTACACAGTTAAGACTTGTATAACATCACTGTTAGGCCCATGAAGTGAGATCCACCAAGCTCAAAGTCTGGGTGGGCACACAGACATCAGTGCAGCAGCTAGATGGGGCACATGGGACAAGGACAGCCAAGGGTCAGGAGACCGCAGGCAGGTAGGCAGGATGTAGACAACCACAGACAGGCAGGCGGATGTCAGAATGTAGGGACAGACAAGGGACAGAAGACTATGGACAGGTAGGAGAGGCAGTCGGAGGATGTAAGCAAACCACAGGTAGGCAAGGAATGCCTTTTAACCACAGGTAGATGGATGGATGTCAGGAAACCGCAAGCAGGCAGATATCAGGAAACTGCAAGAAGGCGGAGTACAGGAGAAGGTGTGTAGCAAACCAAGGTCCAGCAACACAGAAGTGCTAATGCGATTCCAAGACATAATGGTGGGCGTTTGTGAGCCTTAGATAGGCCTGGGTTAATGCTCACAAGGGAATATGCTGGGGCATCTGCAAAGCCTATTGTGGAGCACCACAGAGTTTAGCGGACCAGGGTGAGATCAGCAATGCTTAGATCTGGGACAGATGCGTAAAGTATGCCCCCTTTTAGAGACCTTTCCAAATGAGAATGTAGCGAGGACACACTCAGGCTCAGTCACGGCTTCCCTGTGATTCTCTTTGGCCCCAATTCCGTAAAAGACATCTACGCGGTCCTGGTAGGAGGCAGGAACATTTGGAGCTACGTAATGCTTAGCAGAATTTCACAGGAGGAGTTTAACTTAAGGGCCCGTCACACTAAGCGATATGGCTAGCAATATTGCTATAACGTCACTGGTTTTGTGACGCAGCAGCAATATTGCTAGCGATAGTTCACACCACCCACTGATTACTGTCATATATTTTACTGCAGAGTATTTTTGCAAATCTGTTTTCTTGTTGTGTCTCAGTTAGTGGGTGGTGTGAACGTTGTCTTACTGACTTGTTCACACTTGTGCATGTCACATGTGTTTTTAATCCGTTTTTTCCTTGCCTAGCATGGTTTGAGAGTCCCCACACCTCTCTTGTGTGGCATGCACAAAAGAGCTGTCTTGCACCACAAGCCCATACTAAGAAGCGCCTGTCCGAATCCTGTTCATTTTAGACACTGTTCAGATGTTCAGGTTTTAAATACATTAGATAGGGACTGCTTCAATATGGGTTACTGTTGTGAGCTCATTTTCTCGTTCACCTTTGATGTCCCATAAACTCCCTCTGCTGGTGAAAGGAGGTGGTGAAACTAATTTGGATGGGAGAAACCTGTCACCTGAACAGGTGGATTGCGATTGGACATCCGGAATCTCTGAGTGGATATAAGGCAGCCGACGCCCTGTAGGGTTGCTGGTGATTTCTCTGCTCTGAGCTCTGGCCTCCAGTTCAGTTCCAGTCTTCTAAAGCTAAGTTTTGCTCTGTTATTGTTCCATGAGATTTTGTCTGATTTGCTTAGTTTTGTGTTCTGCCAGCCCCGGCTGGGGCTCTGCTGAACTTCCATTTTTGTCCCTGATCGGTTAAATCTCTTTTGCTCTGTCTTCAGAATATATCAGAGTGCTGATATAGGGATTTTGAAGTCTAGTGACTTCAGGGCCGTTTTTCCTATCAGACGTGTTGGGACATTTTTTGGTAGGGTTTTTGCAGATTGCAGCCAGCATCTTTTCTGTCCTTTCCTATCTAGTTAGTTGGGCCCCATCGTTTGCTCTGCCTGTCTTTCTGTCTGTGTTTGTGTTTTCATCTGTTTTCACCGACAATCCATGTTGGGGGCTGTCTATTGCTTTGGGGTCTGCTCTGGGGCAGTTTAGATTTCCCCTTTCTTTCTTTAGGCTTATTTAGTTCTCCGGCTGTGAAGAGGCGTCTAGGACCACCGTAGGAACGCTCCACGGCTACTGTTAGTTGTTGTGAATAGGATCAGGGGTCTGCAATCCGCTAGCTACCAACCTCTCCGGTTTTCTGGACTTAGCTTGCATTTTTGTTTTTTCCTCCTCCGGTGACTCATTTATAACAGGTTACCTTGACACGGTGAAGCAGCTTGGTGTACATTTTTTTGCAAAAAAAGTATTGACTAAATACCCTGTATTTGTTATCCAGCACTTGCTAATTACTGTCATATATTTTACTGCAGAGTATTTTTGCAAATCTGTTTTCTTGTTGTGTCTCAGTTAGTAGGTAGCGTGAACGTTGTCTTACCAACTTGTTCACACTTGTGCATGTCACATGTGTTTTTAATCACTTTTCAGAAGGCAGACAGGAAAGATGGAAGGGAAGCCATGAAGGGGCCATCCCACAATGTCACAGGCCATGCATCCACAGACAACAAGTTAAAATGTAGAGCACTTTGGACCAGTAGGAAAAAATTGCTGGGAACACAGCTCAAAATGTATGGTGCACAAATTCACAAAACCCTGGCAGGACTTAATGTCACTTTCAAAACATGCAGAATTGGGCAAAGGTTGAGATGTCTATGAATCTGAGTGTTGCAGGTGGATATTAAGCTGCTGCAAATGTTAAGGTGCTGGTGAAGCTGCAAGAATCTGGGACAGATCATCTACACAGGCTGTGAGATCTTGCACAGCCTGGGCAAGCTCCTGTTAACTTGCAGCATATTGCAACACAATTACAAGTAAGTGATCCATAGCCCATGACAAAGGTGTTGCTGCTGCACCTTTGGGATCTTTGGTCTTGGTATTCTGTTAGGTTCAATAAGAGAGGTGGATCCACCAAGCTCAAGGTCTGGGTGGGCACAAGGGCTACAGGCATCGGTGCAGCAGATAATTCTGGCACGCAGAACACAGACAGCCAAGGGACAGGAGACTGCAGGCTGGAAGGCAGAATGTAGGAAACCACTGGAAGGCAGATGTCAGGAAAGTATGAAATGAAGCACCACAGAGTGTAGCAGACAGAGATGAGGGAAGCAAAGCACAGATCTGAGAAGGTATGTAACAGTCAAACAGATATGCGCACTGCACCATGCCGACGTACAAGCTATAAGTGATGCCCATACTATTAGATTAAGCAAAGTGTTCAATTCTCCCGCAAGGAATTTAATTATAATATTAAAGCTGTGCGATTAAGGAGAAAGATTACAATAAAGAAGTACTTCCATGAATATTGTTTATCATTAAATGTATGTATATGTGTATGTGGGTAGTGTGAGTGTATAATATACACTGGAACAAACCATACATGGACAAGGCAAGAGAACCTGGATCTGATGAAATGCTACTATAACAGCAGACCAAATGAGAGAGGATATATGAAGCATATGAGGAAACTCTGGATGATGACTGGCTGAAGTAGTAAAACCAGAGGAATTGCGTGCCGTTGGGCGAAGGCAGATGACATGAAATTGCCCTCTGCCCCGGAATCCATGCAAACCTCCACCGTCAGAGTGGAAGAGCCAAACTCAAGCGTGCCCTTAAAGGACAGCTTGGGAGAAAACGTTGCAGTATCTAGTAAGCCTCCTCCAACAGCCACTAGACATGAGCGTTTTCCTGGCCACTGTGGGCACCTGTTGGCAGGGTGACCAGACTGCCAGCAAATGTGACAGACCACAGGTGCTCACGCGGACCGTGACCTGGATCCCGCTCAAGAATTCCCCATGGCCTCTTGGGGCTCGGACGGCCGATCGGGAGGTTCCGGAGGTTTAGTAAAACTAGGTGCCTAAACCTCTGCCTACACTGGGACCGCTCCAACCTTCACTCTGAAAAGCGAAGGTCTATGCGGGTGGAGATGGTGATAAGCTCCTCCAGTGTGGCGGGAATCTCCCTGGTGGCCAGGGCATCCTTTACATGGCCAGCCAGACCTCTCCAGAACACCGGAATGAGGGTCTTATCTGACCACTACAGATCTGAAGCCAGCGTCCGGAACTGGATGGCATAATGGCTTACCAGAGACGAGCCATGCGATAACGCCAGCAGCTGGAGCACTGTATCATGGGTGACTCGCGATCCCAAAAAGACCTGCTTCAGAGTGCCCAAGAACCGCAAGGCACTCTGCACCACATGATCACCATGCTCCCACAGCTGTGTGGCCCACTTGAGCCCTGCCCGACAAGAGGGAACTAACAAATCCCACTTTAGCCCGATCGGAGGGGAATCATGCAGCCAGCAGCTCCAGCTGTATGGTACACTCGCTCATGAAACCCCTACAAGAAGCACTATCGCCCGAGAACTTCTCAGGCAATGGGAGGCGGGACAAAGTCGGGGCAGGGATGGCAGGGGACACATGGGAGACAGCCTCTGTGGCTGTCTGAACAGCAACTGCGGTAACATCCACAACTGAGGCTGAGTGCTCAAGAGCCGCCAGCCTACCCTCCAGCTGCTGGATGTACTGCTGCAGTCGTTGTTTGTCCGTCATTACTAGCCAGACTCTGGCACTAGTATAATGTTAGGTCTGGTGGAATGCACCAAATATTAAAAGATGGTAATAAGGTGCACTCGCAGCCCGGAGTCCACCTTGCAGGGGTGGTAAACTTCTACTCAGTAATAGCGGACGCTATATGGCGGTATAATAGAAAAACACAAGCCGGTTAGCGTCACCCGGTGTGTACAGGGGTGGACTCTATTGCTTCACAGAGCCGCACTACCGCAGAACATAAATGCCAGAGCTTGTTTAAAGCTCACAGAGCTCGGCAAGGGAGCGAACAGAATGCGGTCACAGAACTGTGCCCCAAGGTACACGGGGTCAGAGTCCCTCTAGACCCTCTGGGCACGTGGCGTCGCACCTGCGAACGCCACTATAGACGCTGACTATGGTGGAGTGTTGAGCACATGCACCGTGGCGTGCATAGCCAGCGGTGGACACTGATGCCAGTCTCAGACTCTGCCTCTACCTACACCTATGCCTGGGTGCTTAACAGGCTAGGCTGCACAACACATGCATACTAAGGGTAGGGGTTTCTTAATGAGTCATTCACCAGAGACATTCATACATGCATACAACACTCACTTCTCATAGTCTGGTAATGCAGTCTATACTAGCGCATGGCCAAGCGGCCATGCAAACCTTTTATAGCAGCGTCCTTCCGGGACCTTCCTGACCTTTCTGATAGTCCAATCCGAGCCAGAGAAGGACCTGAGCATGTGACCTCCGATCTCCAATGAGAGATCATCCCACGGGCATGCTCAGTGGACCGAAAGGAGGACTTAGTCCCTGGAGTAGCTCGCTGCTGACCAGCATGCGTTGCTATAGCTGGATCAGAGGTGGCAGCAGCAACCAAACCCACAGAGCTGGTCTGAGCAGAGCGCCAGGATCGATGAGTCTGTTAAGCAGCCTGCGGCTGAAGGCTTGGGATTCCAGCTGTGCAACGACAGGAACCCGACGCCTAACACCAGCTTGCCCAAATTTGATTTTCAACAAATAAATTGGTGTGATTCGCATATATAACAGACTTTAATTACCTGAAAAACATGCATATAACACTGAGGTGAGTACCCCTTGGAATCTAATAAACCAATTTTAGCTCTGTAAAGCAAACACAACCTTATTAATGTCCACGTGACCTCAACATATCTGGGTATAGGAAAATGGATGGTAAGAGGTGGTGCTCTGTCTCCGACATAATATAATTCATGATCCCTGACTGTCTACTTGTTTATGTATATACATAGTGATTTGCTGAGAATATCTATAATGCTCAGTTTTCCATAGATTTTAATGTTTAGTGTTTTTAGCTCCATCTAGTGGCCAAAATAATAACTGCAGTGATATTCTATCTTACTTTCGTTTTCCCTTCTATATTTTCCCTCCAATCCATAATGTATCTTGAGTAAGTTTGCAAAGCATTATGGTCTATTCCAGCCCCATTTTTCTCTCCAGTCTGTCATTTTCTATTAAGCCTGCATTTTGGAACATCTCATTCCTCTACTCCCCTTGTGTCAGCATCGGTATGTAAACATGCACCCTGTATATGATTTCTGTCTTATATTAGCCAGCTTAGTTACCACCACCCCCGCTCAGCTAGTAGTCCAAATTGTGTATGCTATGTATATTGTGTATTTCCATGAATCCAGTACTGATTCTATGTATCTGTTTCTGTTAGTAGTGTCGCCACATCTATATACTCTACGTTCAATAAAATACAGATTCAACTACAGTCTCCCTTATTGGACCCCGGTATAACGGTTTAGTTGCCTGTATACGCTACAAGAATCCTGGTTCATTAGTAAGGACAGAACACCGGCTCTCCAGCTAGAGGGAATACAGAGAGAAGAGCCTTCCATCCTGCAGGACCGCAGTAAAACAACAGCTAGCCAGCTAGTGGGAACTCAGAGATAGAAAAGTCTTCCATCCTGCAGAGGCCAGTTACACAGCGCCATCCAGCTAGTGCAATTCAGGGAAAGGACAACCCTTCACCCAGCTTGCAGGAACTAGTAAAATGCAGAAATCCATCTAGTGAGACTCAAGTCACGGGCTACACAGAGACTAATACAGCTACAGCAATCTCTGCCCAGCCAAGCATCCCTCCAAGACACCATGTCACACAAATCACACAGGACAAAATCTGCTACATCCGTCTCCTCAAAGACTATCTATCAGCAGCGCGGTCGCCATTGCCCGCACAAATGTTGAAGCCGCCAAAATGCGAGCAAGGTATGCTGAAGAAGAAATGCAACTTAAGTTAGAGAAAGCACGCATAGACATAGAGAGAGCCGATCAAGAGAGAAGGTAACACATAGAAAAGGCATGAGTGGATGTCATCATAGAGAGCCTAGCAGTAAAAAGAGAGGCTGCTGCAGCACTAGCCAGGGCAGAATCACTAGAAGCCGTGCACAACCCTGAGCTGCATAGCCGTAGCAATGCTTCAAGTCTAAAGTTGCCACAGCAAGATTCACCACAACACACATCTCAGTATGTAAATGAACTTCCTGATCCAAACTATAACCAAGATCACGACACATCCAGTGAAACGAGTGAAAGTCATCATGAGTCTCAGCTTCAGAAAAACGTGGAGCAAAACAACTCTGCTAATATCTTCCTTTCCCCTCACCAGGTAACCAGCGTGAATCGCCTTGCTGACACATCAGACGGCAGACCGAAGCAATATGACACCAGCTGGCACCATCCTGAGGATACTAACAGGTATGAAAGCACCTCACATCACTATCAGGGTGACCCATCACCAGTATACTCTGGTAACAACCAGTACACATTAGAATTTGCTAAGCTCGTCTCACGACGTGATCTGGTTGCCAAAGGAACTCATAAAATTCACTGACCACGCTGAAGGTTACAGAGCTTGGAAAGCTTCCTTCCAAAATGTCACTAGAAACTTGGGGCTACAACACAGGGAAGACTAGACTTCTTAGTCAAATACCTGGGAGAAGAGTCAGTCAAACACGCTGTAAGGACTGTGTATCTGTTTTGTCTGCTCTTGCCCTTTGTTCGTTTGGATTCTGCCCTTAACCATGATGGAGTTGCTGGCTTCACGGGGGCCATCTTGCTTCCTGTCTGATACTTCTGGTTTCCTGTCTGCTGTGTATATAAAGGAACTCTGCACATTGTACCTTGCTTGTGTATCTTGTGCCTTACTTGCTGCCAAGCTGGATGGACCTGCAACCTGCTTGCTTCTTCTAATCTTCGGGATACCCCGCCTGCTTTGAATCTACGTACCATGGAAAGACTCTGTTGTTCTACACCCGCTCTGCATCCACCTCCGCTACGGTCTGCTTTCCTTTAGGAGCCGGCCCGGGCTCTGGGCCCCGGACCCTGCATTGCTGGACTGGTCTGTACTACTTTGAGACTGTCTTATTTGCCTGCTTATCTGTAGAGTCACAGTTTGCATCTCATCTGAAGTTCATATCTCTGCAATATATACATCTTGAACTGTGATATACCGTGTCTGTTTTCATTTCCGAGCACGTCATCAGGCTCCATAAAACTTTAGTATAAACTTATAACACACGCAGTAAGGATCAGAGACATTAATATAAACCACCGTCAAATAGGCCTTAAAGAGATCTGGAAGAGGCTAGATGAGTGTTACGGCTCTGCAGAGATAATAGAGAGAGCCTTGTTCAAAAGAATTGTTGACTTTCCTAAAATATCTAACAAAGGTCTCCTGTTATGAATGGGTCACCGAGGAGGAAAACAAGACCAAGCCAAGTCACAGAAAACCAGAGAGGTTTGTAACTATGCGGATTGCAGACCCCAGATCCTAACCACTAGTGTTGAGCGATACCATCCGATATCCAGAAATATCGGATCGGATTTGATCGGCCCGATACACAAAAAGTATCGGGTATCGCCGATTCCGATACCGGAAGTCCCATTCAAGTCAATGGGACAGAAATATTGGATTTAAAAAAACCCTTTCTTTCCTTGTACATCCTGTTCGGGAGGGGGGAAGAGTGTGGGCGGTGCGTGGGCGGACACTGTGCGTGTCTGTGTGCACGGGCGGGCTCTGTGCGGGCCTCTCGGGGGTCAGTACGAGCCTAACGGGGGTCTGTGCCGGCTGCCGGCGGTCTGTATGGGCCTGCCGGGGGTCTGTGCCGGCTGCCGGGGGTCTGTATGTGCCTGCCGGGGGGGTCTGTGCCGGCTGATGGGGGGTCTGTGCCGGCTGCCGGCAGTCTGTACGGGCCTGCCTGGGGGTCTGTGCCGGCTGCCGGGGGGTCTGTGCCGGCTGCCGGGGGTCTGTACGGGCCTGCCGGGGATCTGTGCCGGCTGCCGGGGGGTCTGTGCCGGCTGCCGGCGGTCTGCACCCAGGTGTTGGAAAAGACCAACAATATCACCAACGTGAGTCAGAACAACTGACACCCCTTTATTGAGTAAACACACCTGTTAGTGATTCCCGTGCAATTACACTAACCACCACTGGGGGAAAACTATCTCTAAAAACACCAGTGCAATGACCATACTGGCCACCGGGGCAAAACTATCTCTAAGCACACAGTGCAATGACCATACTGGCCACCGGGGGCAAAACTATCTCTAAGCACAAAGCTTAGAGAGAGGAAAAAAAAGTTTGCAAAGCATCATGGTCTATTCCAGCCCCATTTTTCTTTCCAGTCTGCCATTTTCTATTAAGCCTGCATTTTGGAACAAGGTATGGAGAACTGACATTGACACCGGGCTGGAAACCATTATCCCCTCAAGCAAATGAACCCTGCACCCCATTTTGTAATTTGGCATGCTGAATGATCCAGTCAGCTAAGAGCACCCGAGTCTGCCTACCACCCTCAAAACAGGTTCTCAAATGGGTTAACAAATCCTTCCCACTCACCAGAAGTTCCCTAATCCTATCACTGATTAAATTAGGACTAACCCCCAACAGACCCACCACTGATAAAACACATTTAGAACCCATAAAACCCAGTCCCTAGATATAATCTGTACTTTGAGATATTAAAATAGGGGGAAATAAATAAATCGTGGAAATGCACAGACAAAAATCCAAAGCCTGACCTTCTTATCAGTCTGATTAGAAATCCACACTGAAATTCCCCGGCGTGGGAGTCCACCAAAGATGGGAGGTAGGCCAAAGTCAATTGAGCCCCAGGAGGCTGAAAAAAGCAGGATGATGACAGTTGAGGTGTGATAGGTGGGCCAGCGGGCAGAAACTTTAACAATGGTCCCATCTGGAAACAGCCCACAATATGATCCAGTCACAGATTGGGTTATTTGTGAATCCACAGGAAGTAAAGAGGACTGACTGACAAGAGGATTACCATAATTACCCACCGCTGTGTTGTAATAATGTGGAGTACAAGGTGCAGAAGGCCCCTCTAATGAGCGTTAGTCTGCTAACCGCTGCACTCAGGCACATGCCTGCATTCCTTCCAGGCTGAAGCCCACCTTTTCCCTTGGTACGCAGCACCTGGCCTGGAGGGTCCCTGGAGGGGCTTCTTCGCCGATGTTTACCAGGGGAGTTAAGATCAGGAAAAGCCTAACAGGGACGCTGAAACCTGTGGGGGCTGTGGACTTCTCTGCTCTGCAAGATGATGGCCTTTTTAACCTTTTCATGGCTCTGTATGGTTCATTTTGCTCAGCTTGCATGCTTGCACCCTCAGAGAAAATTATAAATGATCCGCATTCTCAAGAATTTTAGTAAATTTCAAATAGAATTGAATCCCACGTAAATAATTTTTAAAATCTCTATGTTAATAATTTTTTGATATTTGAATAACAGTGACATAAATGCAAATACAGCCCTATTAGCTTAAGATGGAGGAAATGAGATATCTATAGCTACAGGGCCGCATGATGACTCTGTCGTTTTAGCTGTTGCTTTGTAGCACTGTGGTCCTTGAATCCAATCCCACCAAGTACAACATCTGCAAGGAGTTTGTGTGCTCTACTCATGCTTGCATGGGTCTCCTCTCAGTTCTCAGATTTCCTCCAGCATACCGAAGACATACTGGTTAGTAAAAAAATTGTAAGCCCCAATGGGGATAGTGAAGATAATGTCTGTAAAGTGCTGCTGAAATTAATGCCACTATATAAGCAAGTAATCAAATATCTTGCTATTACATGAACAAATCTGTAAAAAAAAGAAATAAAAATAGTTTGAAACTATCTTTTTCCACATGGTTTGTTAACCCCTTAATGATTGGTGCTTTTTCCCATTTTGCGGTTTCGTTTTTTGCTACCCTTCTTCTCAGAGACATAACATTTTTATTTTTCAATCAAAATGGCCATGTGAGGGCTTGTTTTCTGCATGATGAGCTGTACTTTTGAAAGACTCCATTGGTTTCACCATGTCATGTACTAGAAAACGGTAAAAAAATTCCTAGTGAAGTGAAATTGCAAAAAAAGTGCAATCCCACACTTAGTTTTTCTTTGACTTTTTTACTAGGTTCACTAAATGCTAAAACTGACCTGTCATTATGATTCTCCAGGTCATTACAAGTTCATAGACATCAAACAAGTTTAGGTTCCTTTTTATCTAAGTGGTGAAAAAAAATTCCAAACTTCCAAAAATAATTGCGCAATTTTGCGATACCCATAGCGTCTCCATTTTTCGTGATCTCGGGTTGGGTGAGGGCTTATTTTTTGCATGCCAAGATGACATTTTTAATTATATAATTTTAATGCGGATATGATCTTTTGATTGAACATTATTGCATTTTAATGTAATTTCGTGGCAACCAAAAAAACCATAATTCTGGCGTTTTGACTTTTTTCTCGCTACGCCATTTAGTTATCAGGTTAATCCTTTCTTTTTTGATAGATCAGGCTAATCTGAGCGTGATAGATCAGGATAATCTGAATATCTTAAGCATAATAAAGAATTATTCATACTGACCCCACACAATACATGAACATTACAAAAAATAGATTTCACTATATCTACTATTTTTATGTGAACACAACCCTTGTCACATATCTATTCATCAACTTATTTCTTATTTCCAGTGGAGTCCTAGCAAAGAACTAATGGACACCACAATGGTAACATCAGGAAATGTCAAAAACATATTACAGTTAACTAAAGTAAAATTAATTCAGACTCAGAGAGTGCTGACTCTCAAAGGTTTCCAACATCTCTTAGGAATTAATTTTCTTTAGAAATGCTCTTTATTTGACTGTTCAGTATTGTAAGAGAGGTAAATGTATTGCAAACTCTTCCAGCCTCTGTTACCTCGTGGGAACTGCAGGACTGTATAAATATTCTCTTTCTAAACGAGAACTTACATTCCGGTCAAGGAGGACCTAAACTTGGTGTTCCCTACAGGAATAGCAGAATACCATATATATGAAATCAAAATTCTCCAATGAATAGATACTGAAATCATTCTCTTGTACATTAAAAACAACATTTTGAACATAAAAAACATGAAAGAAGGAAAGTAGAGAATAGAGATCGGCGGGTGTCATTGTTGGAATGTATTTGAATATTCATGATGGTTTCAGTGACAGCTTCACGTTCACATACTCTCAGATCATGGTAATATAATCAGATGGAAGGAAGGTGTGCCAGACCCTCAATGTTTAGTCTCATAACAATTTCAGTTTACAGGTCACCTAGCAACAGCAGACGAAACAGGGAAAAATGAAAAATTCATACAAGAGTAGGGTAAAATATACTGTAGTCTTTTATTAGAAAATGAAAAAATATTCATAGAAAAGAACTTGCTACTTCCAGTGGGGGCAGCTGGCTCATTTAGTGTTTAGTTTACGAATGTTTGCACGTTCCATCGTTTCCCTCTGAAATAAGATCAGCATTGTTAAGGGTCTTGAGGTTTGATCTTGAATTTGATTATATCCTCTCTTTAAAGTTATGAGGACGTAAAAAATCTCCGACGCATTTGCTCCGGTCTTATGTACTTTTAAGGGGATACAAAAAAAATTAAAATATGCAATCTTCAATCTCTGCACTTTCTCTGCGTCATTCGTTTTCCTGTGGAGTCTATACAAGTCGCAATCCCCCTGTAGCTGTCTCATTCTTTCCAGAGGCTAACACAAGGGAGATGTAAGGTCCAATCATTCACAGCTGCCTTTTCTCCAAGGTCAGAACACACAGAGGCCCAAATCCCAAGCAAAATACACAAACAAATCACTCAGGCAAACACACTGACAGGAATATAAACTTTAGCCAAGCTAAGGAAATGGTCTTCACAAATGGAGGCCACTATTCATACTTCTGTTCATTGTTAATACATCCACATCTCCAAGCCACAGACCAATCCACCATCAAGGATGTCTGCGAAAACATCTGCTAACTGTATCTGTTGTACTGTCAGATAACATCACAGTCTTTCCAAATGTTCCCCTCAAAGAAACAACACATAATCAATATTATATACAATTTTTTTTTCTGATCTTGAGCCACAGAGACTTGATGGATGAACAATCTATAGGAAGATAGATTTTGTACAAGCCTAGATACATCCACCAGAGTCTTCTCCGCTGTTATCTTGATAGTATCAAGATAGTATCTGGCCATCCTCTTCACCTTGTTACTTCTATTCTTCCTGCCATGATGTCCTTTCTTCAGTGATTGCTCTCTTCATATCATGTGTCCAAACTAGAAAAGTCGTAGCTTTGTGATACTTGCTTCAAGCAACATGTCTGGCTTGATTTGTTCAAAAATTGATTTGTTTGTTCTTTCTGCCATCCATGGTATTGATACAACCTTCTCCAGCATCACATTGCAAAGACATTGATTCTTCTTTTGTCTTGTTTCTTTATCATCCATTTTTCGCATTCGTATTACATCAACATCATCATCAGTTATTCAATCATGTGAAATTCCATGCCTGATCCACTGTTTAGGGAACCATGGTAATCTGGTATGCTCTGGCCAGTAATGTGTATACAGACTATATTGAGTTTGACATCACACTACAAAGATACAGTTTTAAACCGAATACAGTCTATATACACGATACTGACTAAAGAATACCAGACTATTCGTTTTTCCAGAATCATACAAGCTCAGGAAGAAAGTACAATTATTGATCCTAGGAGATATAGGGAGAAAATAGTCTTAGAAAATATCTAGATTTGTGCATACCTGCACATATCTTTGCATATCAGTTAAATTACTGTAGGTATGTGCTTAGATTGGTGTATTACACATAGCCTTAATTCTTTCTGAATATGTTTTTTAGGATTGTATGTATGAGAGCTTTTGTAATTATTCTTTAGTTTAAATTGTGTTACTCTACTCACATCTACTCACAGTTTGCATCTGAATCCTAGATGTACATATTTAAGTGTGGGCACTAATGTACATTTAAATATATAAATTTATATATCAATTTACTCAGACATCAGAATAGTATACATTTTATAGCACTGGTATAGTTAATGAAGATAATCAAAAAGTGTCAAATAAGAATAAAACAGCCAGTCCAAGTGTGAAATATCAGGGCCAAAGTGCTTATTTCAGCCATACAAAGTGATAAGTAATAAATATAATAAATACCCCTTAATTGGAATAATTCTTAATAACCTAACAACTCATGTTCAATAAATATTATTCACAAGCAATTAACTCATAAGAAAAGTATGCAAAAGTATAAAGTGCTTACTGCTTCATTATAAGTACTATAAAATAAATACTAAATAATGACCACTGACAGGATAAAATAATAGTAAACATGCTGATAACAAGTAACAATTTTCACATGAAAATCAGGCACTAAGGTTAATAATTCTTCATTGTGTCTCTATAAATAATTAGTCAAACTTGTGCAGCTTAACTTGGGTAGTAAATCACATCATTTTCCGGTCAACAAAAGTTTAAATATACGTAATCCAGCATACAAAACATCTGGATCCTACTACACTAAATATAAAAACTCTAAATACACCTGTTAAAGTACCATCTTTGTGTCATATAAAAAAAATAAGAATAAGAAGAAATATTTCATAACTTTTTCCTCTTTAATGTCACTCATAATCTATACAAATACGTTGAGAAACAAACAGATATCTTTTTGAGTGGAAAAAGAAAAATAAATATATTAAGTAACATAGGTAAATATGCACACCTTCATGCTAATACTTTATTGAAGTACTTTTTGAATCTATGACAGCATTCGGTCTTCTTGGGTTGGAGTCTATCACCATAGCGCATCTAGAATTTGAAGTCTTGCAGTAGCATTCCAAATCTGTCAGACTGCAAGGTCAACCCCTATGTACAGTGCTCTCTTTAGGTCACCCAAAGATTTTCAATTGCATTCTGATCAAGGTTCTGGCTGGGCCATTCCAATACTTTGATCTTCTTCTTGCAAAGCCATTCTTTTGTTGATTTGGAGTTATGCTTTGCGTCATTGTTTTGCTGACAGGTGAAATCCATCTCTTTGCTCTAAGTTCAATACCAATGATCCCTTTAAGAGGGAAGATGTGCCTAAGGGATGGAGGATGTGTGATGTGTATATGGGCAAAGGAGGGAGGGATTCATTTCTGTCATGTGCTCTGTGCTCTTTTTTTGGGGGACAGACAATGGCTGGGAGCTTATTTTCCCAGGGATTCTAGATTTCTCCCACCATGTCAGTGTCTGCTGAGGTGTTGTCAAGTGGGAAAACTTGCTCATAGCAACCAATCACAGCTCAGCTTCTTTTAACCAGCTCTGGTGAAATGAGAGATGCTTAGTGATTGGTTGCAAGGAAAACTGTTGCTCATAGCAACCAATCATAGCTCAGCTTCTTTTGAACAGCTCTGTTGAAATGAAAATGCTTCGTGATTGGTTGGTGATACACACACACACACACACACACACACACATTCAATTTTATATAGAGAGATTTGGAGCCTTTAACCTGTGTGCGTCTCCCCTCTGTGGGCCGGTAGTCACATTGGTCGTGATGTAATCCGGGTCTTATATTCATCTCTATAATCTGAAGCCTTTAGTTTGGTACCAAGCATGTAGTCCATGACCTTTAATGATGTTAATGAACTGGACATTCCAGATGGATGGTTCTTATGTAACCTTAATTATTATATAGTAGGTTTGGGTCACATCGGTTGTTTTTTATGGTAGATTATACATGTTTCTGACCTTTTGTTA
Organism: Dendrobates tinctorius; assembly: GCF_039654945.1. Classification (NCBI taxonomy): domain Eukaryota; kingdom Metazoa; phylum Chordata; class Amphibia; order Anura; family Dendrobatidae; genus Dendrobates; species Dendrobates tinctorius. The sequence continues at coordinate 12,559,005 of NW_027361898.1, read as the reverse complement.
ACTGGCGGGTCCAGCTATTTGCCTTGCTACATAAATTAGGCTGTACATATTGGACTTATTATTTACAAAGAGGTAATGAAGAACTATGAACGCCATTGTCAAAAACGTGTTTTGGACGTGTGTGTATTTGGCATACTACTCTTTTGCTATGTCTGTGAGCATTATTACTCATCCGCATGTGCATTGTAATTCTGTCCTTTCAGTGGTCTTCAGTTATTACACATTTATGCATTTTAAACTTCTGCATAAAGTAATTTATACCATGAAGAAGTATTGATTATATGCATTGCTTATCACTTTTTACGATTCAACTAAGAAGTTTGCCCCTGATATTACACATTTGGCTCATATTTTTATTTCGATTTGGCACTTTAGAAATATTTTTATTAACTAAACAATGGCTATAAATTTTATTCTAGGCTTATGTCTAAATAAGATGTTATATGAATTGTTGGTAATATTTTGAACTGTGAACATTTCCCTCCATGTTTATTTCAGCAAAATGATATTTCCTTTTCATTTTTTAATATTCTAGTTTTATGCTAATTATGTGACAAAGAAAAGTATTATTGATCTATGATATTGAGAGCGTAGCTTCTATTCTAGATTTGGTAGATCAGTCGTTTTGAAACCTTGTTAGTAGATTGTATCCTTGATGATAGACACGTCAGCTTTACCACAGTAACTGCAGTCTAGACCTAATTTCAGCTCATCTTTCCTGTGCACAATATAATACATGTGCAGTTAATTGTCTCTTTATTAACTTTACAGTATTATATTTATTGCACCATACATTAAAAAGCAGCAACAACTGTTTAATATATCTAAAATAAAATTTAATTGGTACTTTTATCATTGGTGAATAAATGTGCAATCATTTTACTATAGTGTATTATATCCCCAGCAGTGTATTATGCACTTAGTACATTTTATTAATAAGCTTGCTTCATCATTACTTGGTGCATATTACACTCTATGTATTAATATGCAGCAATATACAAGGAACATAAGTGATTAAAATTTTATTACTTTTTCAATGCATTGAACCAGATCAGCCACTATAACAGATCACTGTATATATACACTATGCTATATGCAATCATTACACAAAACTAAAAAGTCAAAGGTATCATCTAATAATAAATTACAACCAGTTTCCACGTTTAATGACTTATAGCCAGTGCTTACTATTTAACACAGCACCAAACCTTTATAATCTAAGACCATAATGAGATGTTGGACCCATGCAGTTTTACTATCCTCGCATTGTTCTTTGTGCACAAGGGAAGGGCATTGAGTGGAACATGTACTTAGTGTCAAATTAAAATATGTTTTTAATAAAACAAAACTCTTTTCCTTGTGGGATTTCAGCTTTGATGAGCAATAAGACGAATTTGTAAATTAGGAAGTAATCATAAACTAAAGCCTTAAAATAGGGACCTGGCATCAAAAAGCTATTAATACCCTCAAAAAAAAAATAATTAAAATTTATCCTAACAATAAATATAATAGAAATTGCAAATGTTATCAGGTTTTAAATTGCCCTACTTCTAATGTATACTTAGATGTAGATTATATGAGATTATTGCAATATCATGACCGCCTAGGAGATAATTTTTGCTTTTTTTTTGTACCATGTTGACTATATAGTAGAACTAACCTAGCAACATGATTCTCAAGCTCAGTACGAGAGCGCAGACTAGATACCAAACGTGTAGGTTCTTTTTTATGTAAGTGGTGGAAATTTCTTTTCAATATGTTTTTGTTTTTGTTGCCATTATCCAAGACCCCTAGCTTTTCCATTTTTCAGGTTCTAGGACTGAGTGAGGGCTTATTTTTTTGTGGCTTGATCAAATGTTTTTTATTGATATCATTTTGGGGTACATATAATGTTTTGATCCCCTTTAATTGTATTCTACTGTATTTTGCTGCAGCAACCAAAAAGTGTAATTCTGGTGTTCTGATTTCTTTTTCTGTTTTTATACCATTTAATAATCAGATTTTTGTAATTTTTTTAACCCTTTAACCCCCGGAGCGTTCTTTGGTTTTGCATATTCGTTTTTTGCTCCCCTAATTCCCAGAGCCATAAGTTTTTTATTTTTCCATCAATATGGCCATGGGAGGACTTTTTTTTGCGGAACGAGTTGTACTTTTGAAAAACTGCATTGATTTTATCATGTCCTGTACTAGAAAATAGGAAATAAAATTCCAAGTGCGGTGAAATTGCAAAAAAGTGCAATCCCACACTTGTTTTTTGGTTGGCTTTTTTGCTAGGCTCACTAAATGCTAAAACTAACCTGCCATTATAATTCTCCAGGTCATTACAAGTACATAGACACCAAACATGCCTAGGCTTTTTTTATCTAAGTGGAGAAAATTTTTTGCAAACTTTGCTAAAAAAAATTGCGCCATTTTCCGATACCCGTAGTGTCTCCATTTTTCGTGATCTCGGATGGGTGAGGGCTTATTTTTTGCGTTCCCTGCAGAAAAAAGGCAGAGATGTTCATCTGCCCAGGCCTCCAAGCAAATACACTAACAGGATGCAGTGAACCCTTTTAACACATGTGCAAAAATGCTGATGAGACAACCACTCACAGCCTGCCAATCCATGGAGGGGGTGGTTGTTTGGCATATTAATGCACAAAAAAGGTCTGTATATGGTACTGTTCACACACAGGCGATGCAGAGAATCTGGCTTACAGTCTATTGGTGACGCCCATACTATTAGATCAGGCAGCCTGCCCAGTGCTATCCAAAATACATCCCATGTGAATAGACACCACAGTTTACAGAGCCAAATGGGCCCAACTGCACCCTAAAAAATAAAGTGCAAAAAACACATAGAAAAATATATGAGGTATTAGTTGATATTATGGACAAATATGCAAGCTCGCAACCCACGTCACGGGTCCTCACACTTGGGAGTCCTATCACTAATCAGCAAAAAGAGAACTTAAAGATCCTCAAAAAAACTGAAAAACATGCAGAAAAAAGGCAGAGATGTTTACCTGCCCAGGCCTTCAAACAAATGCACTAACAGGATGCAGTGGAACCATTTAATACAGGTGCTAAAATGCCGATGAGACACTCATTGGAGGATCTTTAAGTCCTCGTTTTGCTGCTTAGTGACAGAAAGGCAGGGATACCAACATCAGCGTAATAATACGTCCGATGTTAGTAATTGGTTGATGGGCAAAAGTAGTGTGAATTGAACTTTTGTGTTTATTTATTTTTTTAAATAATGTTTTTTTTACTTTTTACTGTGTTCAATAGTCCCCTTAGGAGGCTTGAAACTGCGATCTGCTGATCACCATTGCTAAGCATAGCAGGTCTAGGATAGTAGACTGAAAATGATTTTAGTTTGGATTCTATAAAAAAGAAAGCTTCACTTACTTTCCCTTTGGAGGGCAAAGTTCTTCATTATTGATAAGTGACAGGACAACTCCTTTCACATATTGATGATTTATCCTTATTGCATACGGAAACTCCACTGATCAGCAATTCTTAGCTCAGAAAGTGGGCAGATGTGAATCGTGAACCAAGCAAGAGCAGCACAGGTCCATTCACTATGTACTGAAGCTTACCAGTCATTGATAACAGAAGCTAAGCTACAGTTCCCGTGAATGACCAATACCAAGATATGGTGCTGTGGTGTTCTGGCTCTATTCACTGATCACATCTGCCCTCTGATAGAACTCCAAACAGCTGATCAGTAATGGAGGCAGGAGTCAGACCATGACTAATCTGGTATTGATGCCCTGTCCTCAATTTGAAGTAAGAAAACCCCTCTAATAAATTTTTGAGTAAATATTACATAAAATAAACAATGCAAGGTTTCACAATGCTGAAGATCACACCTGTTCATGAGATCATTGAAAATAAATACACAATCTAAAGAAAACTGTCACGAGATCTCTGTTTACATAATCCAACGACTTCACTTTCTTTTTTTTACCACTTCTAACCAATGCAAGCTACAATGTGTCTAATTTAAATACACTAAAATATAAATTTTGAGCCGGCATTTGCTGATTAGTAATCTCATCACTCACAGAAAGCTCTAACAAGGAGGCTTTACTAATTACACATACATTGTTTTAACTGAAATTATAATTAAATATTACATTTTCCCTGTGCTGTGGTCCTAAAAGCGAATAGCTTGATACATAAAGACAAGTTTTAATTAAGCAACTTCATTGAACCTAATTAACCATGCAAGTGATCAGAGGTTTTAGTGTCATTTAAAAGGCACCAGTTGTCTCTATAATTGCTGAATATTACAGTCCCTACTTCACAATATATACAGAAAATCTCACTTATGTTTCATCCAAACCCCAATGCACCTTGCAAGCATATGAAGCAATTTTACTTCATGTTTCATAGTGTAACCATAGAAATGTTTAAGGGAGATCTGAGTGATAAAAAATCATTCACTAATATACAAAAAGCCTCTTCCAACAGTTCCTAAGAAAGCGAGACATTTGTTTTGATTATTTCTTCAAATCACTGGCCTCCTTCTAACTAGAACTTATGTTAGATCTTTCAAGTCACAGGTTCACAAATATCTGATATGATCTCTAGGGCTTTGGTGTCTGACTTAAGGTGCTGTCACACTTAGCGATGTACCAGCGATCCCGACCTGTGAAATGACGCAGTCAGGATCGCTGGTACATCGCTAAGTGGTCGCTAGTGAGCTGCCACACAGGCAGATCTCACCAGCGACATCGCAGGGGTCGGGGGTCGCTACTTACCTGTCAGACGCGGCGATCCTGCGTCCTCCCGTCCGGCTCCACGTGTCGCTCGTCTCTCCACAGGAAGCCCAGCAGGAAGCTGACGACGAGAAACAGTCCAGCCTGTTGGAAAAAGAATGTAAGTGCGCACTGCAAATACTCAATGAAATAATTAATGTCGGGGGTGCAAATGGTCACATGAAGAGTTAATGCAACAAAAAAGGAAAGAAGACCACATAAAAATGCACACCACCGATATATATAATAATAACAGGAAAAGCTTTATTGACAACAATATAAATTTAAAAACATGTAAAAACAAAAAGGGAATACAATCCCCCTGTTAGTCCTGATCAATACAATAATGAATTGAGTCTCATGCATATATCATCAGCATAAATAAAGGAACAAAAAAAGGGGAAAAACATCCACAATAAGGTGTATCCATATGATAGATATAAATATATAATTACAGCAAAGAGCACCTAATGGCGCACAATCCTGATCAAATCGCCCTAATGCTGGAGACTCAAATAATAAAATAGCCTTCGCGTGGAAAAATACCATGGATCACATGTCAATCACAGCTGAAGTGCCACATAGTCTAATAGAATATATAACATCCACAATACTTGAGATGAAGGTCCAGAAAAAATATATGTAGACCAGCGCACAACATGTGCACAAAAATGGTTCAATCCCATAAAGATGAATAAATAAATAACCGCACTGGATGCTGAGCTGCGCACATAAAACCACTTAATGAGTGGTAATAAAGTATCAAACAGGCAGATATTATTCAAGAAGCCATGATAATACCAAGTGAAAACCACACTAATGTGGATCTGCATGCCTCCTGTATTCACCTTTTACTCCCAATTTGTGGTGTAATATCTGTATTCATAAAATACACAGTTCAAGAGATGTTGTTGGCAGCGGATAATTCAGGATAGTCTCCAAGCGTGTGACACCAGACCTTCTTTATTTGGGAACACAGAGGAACAATATATGAAAAGCTTAACATTTCAGGAATAAATCATTTGTGTGTCTCTATCTGGGCTGCTTCTCTCATACACAGACATGGGAAAACAGGAAATACAGTCACATGATCTCCCTGTGTGAGCCTCTGGGAGTTATTTTTGTTCTAACTTTATGAACAGTATACAAATTTAGCAACTAAACACTCATACAGGAATGGAGTTGTTGCACCAAACTTATTCCAACAGATGTTCATTTGGTGCTTTTAAAACTTTATCGAAAGCTGAGGTGAGGCAATTACTCATATTCTGTTGCAAGTGCTCCTGTAACAACAGTTACATTTCTCCATAGAACATTATACTTTCCAACTGCCATCTACAATGTCACTGATGGGAAAATCTGTATTCACTGAGTCCAGACTTTACTCATGAGTTGAGAACTTCTAGAATGAATTCTCTGTCCATGATTAGAAAAAAGATCTCTCTAAGATATTTTACAAAGTTTCTTCTTTTCTTGAGTACAGTTGATTGATGGAGTGCATGAGAGACATAGAGAGAGAGTGCAGGGCCATTTTTTGTAGTCTTCAGCTGTGGCCTGCCTTTGTTAGGGCGGGGGCAAAAGGGAGTTAGGTCAGTGCAGTCCCCATAGGGAATCAGATGCCATCCCTAGACAGCCATTGGAAATGACTTAGGACTTTCCAGATGCCAGACCAGCGACAACTCATCAATGAGTGAGGACGTTCCATTTCCTTCCACGCTATTCTTTTTGTTCATCTGATCCATCATTGGCGTGGTTGGTTATAATGTTCTGATTTGAATATATGTTATCCAACACTGGGTTGGCTTTTTTGTTTGTGCTATCTGACCTAATATACACCACAGTATTTAATATGTATATATGCCAATGCATACTATCTTTGTCATGAATAATCAAGGGTACTCCACTTCCTCATTTAAAAATATCTGAGGCACCATTGGGGTGGTATTTATGTGTACCATATAAAGTTTTGGGACTGTTATGTTAGTGCCTACCTCATAGTACCATTTTCAAGACACCATTAGGGTGTTTTTTGTTTATCATGTTATATATTCTTGGATTTATAGTGCCTAACATTCAAGCACAGGCACACATAATCTAGTACCCTTTTCATGATTACCCCAGAGGTGTCCATTTTCATTTTCTTGTCCCTTTCAACATCATCTTCTTGTTTTCAGGCAGGTATTCACCATTGCTTTGTACCCATAATATGCTATTGATTTAAAAAACAAAAATTAAAAGTAAGGTTGCTCTTTACATTTTGCTCATACTGAGCAAAAAAAAAAATATGTGTTTACATAAACTGAACACATCTCTATGAATATAGGATATTGACGGCAGAAAAAAGATCAAATAGTTATCTAGGGCTGAATGTTGGATACAATTTTGAGTGATACTTTCTATTCCTTCCCCAAACATTATATTGTCAGGCAGCGAACTAATAGCTGTACAATATAATATCAACTTCATACTGGACACAGAAGCAGAGTTTCCCTAACTGTAAAAATTAATTAAATTGCATAAAATGACAAATAATAAAACATCAGGGTCATTTTACAAATACTTGGAAAGGTTACATTTGCTCTTTGTTAAAAAAGAAAAAACTTTCTAATACATTAACAACGTTTTATATTTTACAGTTATAAAAAAACAATAAATATAAGCACATAAATCAGTGATGCATTGTAAAACGAAGTGCCTATACACTTTTTTATACTTTGTATAAGTTGTATATACTCCCAGCAGTATAGCCACACCAGAGTTTAGTGATACATTGATCAGTATTTGCTTTCCATTTGATATCAAAGTTGCAGTTGGACGACTCAATCAATAGAAATCCTCCCACTCTACGGCTTCTGAGTGCCCTATTAAAAAGTAAGACCTGGTAATAAACTTTCAAAAATGGCACTGTTCTCCTTGGAGAAATTCAACTATGTCTAGAGAGATGGGTGAAAAGTGACATATTTTGTTATGTTCACATATTTTTAATGAAATATTTGTTGCCTGGGAATTGGTATTCCCTTTCAATTTAAATGGATGAGCACATGCCATTGTTCATTCTCCATCAAAGTAGAAAAAATAATGAGACTTAGCTCACAAAAGTGAAAAAAAATAAGACAATGCGGTGCATCTGTATAGCTCTGAAGAAATGAGGTGGGAGGGTTTAAAAATACCTGTTATATTATGAATATGTTTTGCAAAGGGGGACGCTTTTTTTTTTTACATGTTAAGCGACAAATATTAGAAGTATAAAACTAGACTATATATTTAATAGAAGGGAATCTGTCAGTTTATTCACCACCCCCCAAAAAAAGGTATACTGGAAGTCCTCTAGGCTGGATCCCTTCCATTTTCTCAGTTCTGTTTCTCAGCCTAAATCCACCCTCCTGTATGTGATTGACACTAGGCACTGGTGCAGCATGCCTATGACCTATAGGGGGCAGAATTATGCTGAGAAATATGCTCAGAACTGTGGCAATGAAAGTGCTCTAACCTACCCAGAGTACTACCAGCCTTATTTGCATAGTACTTATAAAGTCAGACTAGATGGGCAGAGATTCAGTCTAAACTCTTAAAAAGGTTTATACAGCCATTCTTACATGTATTGTAAAAATAAAATGGGTTATAGTTGGAACTCAATGGATTTTTATTTACCATCAACATCAGGAACTAGGAAATTATGAAAGTACAAGTGCATAAGATATAATAGATCTATTTAGTAATGTAACAATGTGTGTTAACATTGTTGCAAACTGCATGTTTGCATTATTATGTTTGGTGACAGATTTTCTTTAAAGATAGAGATGTGCGGACACCTGGATGTTCGGGTCCGGTGGGTTCGGCCAAACAGTTGCAAAAGGTTCAGGTTCGGGCACCAGACTAGTACCCGGACCCAAACCCGGACCCCATTCACTTGAATGGGGGGCCCAAACATCCAGTGTTTGCTGCGCTGTCATGTGCATGACAGCGCAGCAAACACCGCTTCTGATCGGCAGGGAGATCATCCCCACCGGTCAGAGAGTTACGGTTCCCACACTGTCAAAAGACAGCAGGAGCGCTCAGCTGTGATCGGAAGTATAAAGCTTACCTCTGGTCACTTGTGTCAGCCGATGGGACTACAGCTCCTCTGTATTTTTGTTAACCAGCCAGACGAAATGCACAGCTGGGGGCTGCAACCCTCAGCTGTCAGCTTCAACAAGGCTAGTTATCAAGAATAGAGGGGTCCCCACGCTGTTTTTTTAATTATTTAAATGAATAATTTAAAAAATGGTGCGGGGTCCCCCTCATTTTAGGCAACCATCCTTGCTAAAGCTCACAGCTGGGGGCTGGTATTCTCAGGCTGGTAAGGGGCCATGGATATTGGCCCCCCCAGGGTAAAAAAAAGCAGCCTGAAGCTGCCCAGAAAAGGCACATCTATTAGATGCACCAATTTTGGCACTTTGCCCAGCTCTTCCCTCTTGCCATGTAGTGGTAGCAAGTGGGGTTCATATTTGTGGTGTTGATGTCACCTTTGTATTGTCAGGTGACATCAAGCTCACCACTTTGTAATAGAGAGGCGCCTATAAGACCTATCCATTACTATTCCTATTGTTGTATGGTAAATAAAGACACAGCCAGAATGAGGTCCTTTATTTGAAACTAGCTGAAGAGCCTGGCATTGCCCTGGCATAGTAACTAAGGAGTAATTCACACTAAGCGAGATCGTTAGGGAGAACGCTGATGCATCACCGATTTTGTGACGCATCAGCGATCTAGCCAATGATCTCACTGTGTGGCATGCATCAGTGACCGCCCCCGCCAGGTATTGCTGATCGTGCAGGAATGTCCTGGGCCATTTTTTGACTGTTGGTCTCCCGCTGGCTAGCAGGCATCGCGTGTGACAGCGGAAGACCAACAATCAGCGAGCTCCCAGCGCTGTAAGCAAATGCTGGGAGTTGGTATCCCAGGTAAACAGCGGGTAACTAAGCACCGCTGGATAACAGCTCCCAGCGCAAACACACTGGTATACAGGGTAAACAGTGGGTAACTAAGCGACGTGCGCTTAGTTACCCACTATTTACCCTGGATACAGCGTCCTCGCTGGTCATGATTGCTGGTGAGTCTGCCTGTTTGAGAGCTCACCAGCGATCATGTAGCTATGCACCAGCGATCCTGACCAGGTCGTATCGTTGTCGGGATCACTGGTGCGTCGTTTAGTGTAATGGGACCCTAACTGTGGTTAGTTATAACAAATTATAATGATTATATTGCACATAAAAACATTTGATCCCGAGAGAAATTGTACTAACTGCAATAAAAAAGAAAAATACTGAGGTAAAATAATGATCAAACACTGAGATTAAATACTGACCAAATACTAAGGTAAAATACTAAAACACTGAGGTAAAATACTGATTAAATACTGAGGTAAAATAATGACCAAACACGGAGGTAAAATACCAACCAAATACTGAGGTAAAATACTGATCAAATACTGAGGTAAAATACTAAAATACTGAGGTAAAATACTGATAACATACTGAAGTAAAATACTGACCAAACACTGAGGTAAATACTGACCAAACAGCGATGTAAAATAATGGCCAAATATTGAGGTAAAATACTGATCAAACACTGAGATAAAATACTGACCAAATACTAAAGTAAAATTCTAAAATACTGAGTTAAAATTTTGACCAAACACTGAGTTAAAATGCTGACCAAACACTGAGGTAAACCACTGACCAATTACTGAGCTAAAATACTGACCAAGCACTGAGGTAAATACTGACCAAACAGCGATGTAAAATAATGGCCAAATATTGAGGTAAAATACTGATCAAACACTGAGATAAAATACTGACCAAATACTAAAGTAAAATTCTAAAATACTGAGTTAAAATTTTGACCAAACACTGAGTTAAAATGCTGACCAAACACTGAGGTAAACCACTGACCAATTGCTGAGCTAAAATACTGACCAAGCACTGAGGTAAAATACTGACCAAACACTGAGGTAAAATACTGACCCAACAATGAGGTGAACCACTGACCAAATACTGAGGTAAAATACTGATCAAACACTGAGGTAAAATACTGACCAACTACTGAGGTAAAATTATGAGCAAATATTGAGGTAAAATACTGATCAAAAACTGAGATAAAATACTGATCAAATACTGAGGTAAAATACTAAAACACTGAAGTAAAATACTGATCAAATACTGAGGTAAAATACTAAAACACTGAAGTAAAATACTGACCAAATACTGAAGTAAAATACTAAAACACTGAGGTAAAATATTGACAAAACACTGAGGTAAAATACTGATTAAACACTGAGAAAAATACTGACCAAATACTGAGGCAAAATGCTAAAACACTGAGGTAAAATACAGACTAAATACTGAGGTAAAATACTGACCAAACATTGAGGTAAACTACTGACCAAACACTGAGGTAAACCACTGACCAAATATAGAGGTAAAATGCTGACCAAATACAGAGGTAAAATGGGACCAAATACTGAAGTAAAATACTGATCAAACACTGACATAAAATACTGACCAAATACTGAGGTAAAATACTGACCAATTACTGAGGTAAAATACTGACCAAACATTGAGGTAAAATAATGACAATCACTGATGTAAAATACTGATAAAATACTGAGGTAAAATACTGACTAAATACTCTTTAACTCTTCTGCCAGTTTTAGTCAGGGGGACTTAGCCAGGCTGCTGCATGTAAGAGAAAGTTCTTACTGAGAGAGCTGGAAGAGCCGGACAAAAATGCAGACGATCTTCTTATCAACCTGAGGTCGAAGTTTATTGAGAGATACACAGCAGAACAGGACAGATAATCAGTGAAGTTGAAGCATGTGGGCACAAAAACATGAATTCAGACAGGCAGAGATTCGCTAGGAAGTCTGGCAGTGAAAAGGCTCCTAGCCCTGGCCATGGTGTGGTACAGTGGCATAATGATGGTGGAATTGCCCCGATCGACAGTAACAGGGGCTTCTTATACATAATGCGAACAAAGAAAGCTGCATTTTGCCGCAGAGGGCGTTTACATTATAATTCTAAGGCGTTTACATGGTAATCTACAGAAACAGGTATTTTAGAATATAATGATATAATATGACAATATTAATTAACATTTCCTCACACAACATCAAAACCCATAAAAGTCATTATTATGTATGGCTACTGCCCTCAATCATAACATTGCCTCCAGACTATATCCATAAATTCATGCATTTGATATTTTAATGGGTTTGTTCTTCTACCAACACTATCACATATACACACATTGACCATATATTTGTTAACCCTATTCCCCTATTGATCCAATTTTCTTCTGGCTAGCAGACATGATCTCATTTTAGTTCTTCAGTCTGCTTTACCAAAGTACATCATATTAGTTCTATTATAAAAGTTGAGTCTGTATCCTAACTTTCACAAGATGGCTGCCTGATTCATCATGGCGGCTCAGTATATTATAGCTGACCACTCTCTTACACTGCCCAGGTAGGGAGGACATCAGTGCTGGGCTGCCACACCTACATACACAGAATACATCTGCTTGCTACAATCCGCTCTTGCAGTGAGGAATTTAGGCCATTTTTACCTTGTGCTCTGGGTGACTAAACGCTACAGCACTATTTCTCAGGAAGGCTTGTGTAATTCTAGCTATAGGGGAGACTCTCGGGCATGCGCAGTTTCACTCTTTTTGTATATAGCGAGGTTGGAGTGGGCAGAGCTGGCACTACACATACAGAACCACAGTCAGTGGACAGCTCCGCTCTGCAGCACCACGACCCAGATAACTGGCACCCTGCTGATGTCATAGCTCCCCTCTAGGCATTTTCCTCCCCTAAACCAATGTCATCTGGTGCTTGATTGCAGATCACAGACTGCAGGGATCCATCCACACACAGCACCAATCCCTGAAACCCTGCAAGGAGCATTCCACGCTAACAATGTGGGCCGTGTGTGCAAGGCTTTGCATGTGGAGTGAGTGTGACTATGTGGAGTTGGCAGGGCTATGTGGAGTGCGCGTGGTTTGTTACATACACACACATACATACACTCAGCTTTATATATATAGATAAGACTAAACACAGTTTTCCATTTTTATTTAAGCGCCTAATTCCAGCGAAGCCCTCATTATCCTGTAATAAAACTAAAATAAATAAACAACAATATACCATGCCTGTCCGTTGTTCTGTCCCATGCCATAATCCATGTCTGGGGATAAACATTTTTCAACCTGAATGGTGCCAAGATGCGTCCATCCAGATTGAAAACCACTGGTGACTGAACTGCTGGGAGCGCAGCCTCAGAGACTGATGGTGTCATCTTCGAGCTTACGTCCAGTCACTGAGGCTCCGTTCCCAGCCAGGCTGAACTGCCGTGACCTCGGTGACATCCCCGCTAAAATACAAAAAGCTAAAGTAGAAGACGTGACTGATGAGTGGCTGAACCTTGGCTTCCCTTCAAACCAACCTATTTACACCTTACTATAACTCCCCCTCCTACTTCACTAAATAACAACACTGTTTGTGTGTCTTAGGTGAAATGGCTAAAGCAATCTCTTTAATAATTAACATCATGACAATATCAATGTACCATCTTAAAGAGAACCTATCGCCATGAAAATGCAGTCCAATCTGCACTCATCATGGTATAGAATGGAGCAGCTGAGCAGTTTAATATATAGTTTTCTGAGAGAATTATATGCATTTTATTGTACAGGGTGGGCCATTTTAAGGATACACCTAAATAAAATGGGAATGGTTGGTGATATCAACTTCATGTTTGTGGCACATTAGTATATTGGAAGGGAAAAACTTTTCAAGATGGGTGGTGATCATGGTGGCCATTTTGAAGTCAGCCATTTTGGATCCAAATTTATTTTTTTCAATGGGAAGAGTGTCATGTGACACATCAAACTTTTTGAGAATTTCACAAGAAAAACAATGGCATGCTTGGTTTTAACATAACTTTATATTTTCATGAGTTATTTACAAGTTTCTCTTTGTTTACAGCCATTGACATGTCACAGAGGTTATCACATGAGGAGTGGATAGAAATTGTGTTGATGTCTGGTGAACGCAGTACCCGGGTCATTACAGCAGATTTCAATGCAAGACACCATACCAGACCACCCATCTCCCTTGCTACAGTTAGCAAACTGCTTGCCAAATTTCATGAAACAGGTTCAGTGTTGGGTTTGCCAAAATGGGGACGCAAGAAAACTGTCACTAATGAAGAAACATCAGTGGCTGTCCTAGCTTCATTCAGCAAAAGCGCACAGCATAGCACTCGCCGCATATCACTGGAGAGTGGCATCAGTCGAACATCCTCTTCAGCAGATATTAGCTACTCACAAATGGCACCCTTACAAAATCCAGCTCCTGTAGCATCTCAGCGAGGATGACCCAGATCGGCGCGCTGAATTTGCAGAATGGGCAAAACAAAAATTGGAACAGGACCCTCAGTTTACACAAAACATTATGCTCAGTGATGAGGCAAACTTTTTTGTGAATGGTGAAGTTCACAAACAAAACCACCGCTATTGGTCTGACACTAACCCACAGTGGATAGGTCCCTCCAAGACTGTTGGAACACAAAAATATAAATTGATGAAAGGTGTGGTATATGGGATGCAAAGATAGTTGGGCCATTCTTCATCAATGGAAACCTCAATGCCACTGGATATCTGAAATTGCTACATGATGATGTGTTGCCCTCTTTATGCACTGAAGATGGCACATTCCATGAGTTTTTCCAGCAAGATGGTGCACCACCACATTATGGGTGTCAGGGCCGAGCATTCCTACATGAACAGTTTCCTGGAAAGTGGATTGGTTGTTGTGGGCCAGTTGAATGGCTACCAAGGTCTCCCGATCCTACCCCCTTAGACTTTTATCTTTGGGGTCATCTGAAGGCAATTGTCTATGCTGTGAAGATGTGCAGCATCTGAAGCAACAGATACTGGAAGCCTGTGCTAGCATTTCTTCTGCTGTGTTGCTATCAGTGTGTCAAGAGTGGGAGAAGAGGGTTGCATTGACAATCCAACACAATGGGCAGCACTTTGAACACATTTTATAAGTGGTCATAAACTTGTAAATCACTTATTAAAGAGTAAAGTTACGTTAAAAGCAAGAACACTATTGTTTTTCTTGTGAAATTCTCAATACATTTGATGTGTCACATAACCCTCTTCCCATTGGAAAAAATAAAGTTGGATCCAAAATGGCTGACTTCAAAATGGCCACCATGGTTACCACCCATCTTGAAAAGTTTCCCCCCTCCCATATACTAATGTGCCACAAACAGGAAGTTGATATCACCAACCATTCCATTTTATTTAGGTGGATTCATATAAATGGCCCAGGATGTATTTGGTGAACTATTTAAACCTCTATTTTTCTGCAATTTTTAGTCCAGCGAGCAGTTCTATCAGTGACTGACAGGTTTAAATGTATCGAGAAAACAAATAGAATCTTTTCCCACAATACTATATTTCAATTTGCTCCTCCCTTCCTGCTCTATAAAATGGTGCCTATGTATTGAAGTTCATTTTCATAGTGATAGCTTACCTTTAAGCAAATGACTAATATGTAGGAGTAGAAAGGGTCTTTGAGGGCACACCAGATCAAGACCTGCACCAGAGCTTCTCCTCTTTGCCACCAACCACACCATGCTGATTCAGGGGCCCTTCCTTTGAATGATGAACCAGATAAAGTGTCTCTAATATCTTGACCCTGTGAGAACATCAAATATTTGCAACACCACATACTGAGGGGTGACCCAAACTACTGACAGGTCCCATCAACTTTTTACCAAACAAATAATCAGCTTCCAGAGATCCTGTCCTTTCCAGCTGCCATGACAAAATGCATAATCCCCTAACACTGAAAATCTCCTTCATCCTATCACACTGCCACTATGTCAGACTAAAATAGAATGGGTGCATGGTCTGCCTGCTTGCTGCCCAGACTACCCTATGTATTTCTGTACTGTCACCAATCACATAAGCTCACATTAGTTGCACACTTCTTTCTCTCTCTCGGTCTCCCACTTGCTCTCTAGTCACCCATTCTTTTGATTTACCACGCCTATTTTCTTTCTAAAACACCATGTTAAAACACCCCTTCATACCCCTACTCAATCAGGCCCCAGCATTCATCCTTGTTATGCAGCTCTCCTTTTCAACCAACTAGAGCCGCAATATAGCCTAATAGTACTTATGGATCCAGATTGTCCAGATAGTAAAAAGAGTAGGCCAAGACAACACCTTTTGAGAAGAGGTTACGAAATTAAAGGAAACAGTCTTTGGAAGGAACATAAAGCAATGTCAGTAGTAGAGAGTCAAATGAATGATGGATCAAATGGACCTGGAAAGAGCATTCACTTTACAAATCTTGTAAGTGATAAGATAAGCCAAGATTTTTTTCACTGTCTGCTGTAATTGCTAGACCCCTTTTTGAACTTGAACCTGCAATAATCTCATCGTATCATACACAGCAATACCAGAGTACCGCTATGTATAGTGAAAAAGTACAGTCTCCTATGAATGCCAATCACGGCATTGCTTTCACCGGAGAATAGACATGACAGTTTTGTAGGTCTTCAGTAGACCCCAGGCCATATTGACTTCCCATTAGCACCTCATGATCTCTTTATAGGCACGCTGATTGGGTTATAGAATGACAAAAACCCCTGTCAATGCGCAGTAAATGCTGCTGTCAGAGATTTACAGAGGCATTTAACAGATTAACAGCCATGGGCATAGCTCTGCTCCACCTGCGGCTGTTAGAGGCAGATGATGGCTAAATAACTCAGCCATCATCTGCCAGGAAAGATGCAGACTTGCAAGCCAAGGAGATAGCTTATGACTTATCTGTATAATATACGGGATGTCGGTAAGGGGTTAACGTTTAGACTAAATTATACTCTACCGATTACATTTGAAGATACAAAGACCATAAGAATTATTGATTCACTCAAATAAGAATAAAGGGTAACTGGAGCCAATGATATGCATGTCTTGAAATAGGAGAATGCTTAGATTGCTCAAACTAGGCATTCGTTTTCTGTTGGGTTCATACATTGAGTGGAGACAACACTCGAATAAAATCTTGAATAAATTGATGATAACAGTATATGAAATCCAGTAATCTATTGAAAGTTTGGGGATCTATGGGTTGCAACAATTTTGAATAATGTAAAGCTTGATTGTATCCATATAAAGGCACTATGTTGAAATGATCTAGCTAGGAATGGAAGTAACTATTGTCCTTTCATCCATGACAGTGACTTAAATTGCGTAACCTTAATTAAGAGAATTCAGTACCAATTTCTGCTACAAAAAGGTTTCTTAAGCTTAGACAGATCAAAACATAATGGATGTAAAAGCTATCATGCCTGAATCCAAACTGTCCTAATGATATGACAGAGTTCTCTTTTGAACCGTATTCTGTAAAGGTCATTTATTTGTGCCATCTATTTGAGTGTAAGTACATATGACACATAGGTAGCCTTAATGATAGGATAGAATTTAACTCTTTATATTCATTATATTTGATCTTGAGCTACTTAACCACCCCTTCAGATGTGGTTGGTTATAATCTCCCATTGAATAAATACCCTGTCTGCACATAAACTGTCACCAAATCTCACTCCACTATTTCTTTACCTTTTTTATTTTACCCCTAACATCCCTATAACATTTTTGATTATTATGTGATTGCTACACATATCCAAACTCTACTGACTCTGACTCTACTACCCTAATTTCTGCAGTCCTTAGATAGTTACATAGTTACATAGGTTGAAGAAAGACCTAGGTCCATCAAGTTCAACCTTTCTCCACCAACTGTACATTTTGTCACTAATTTATCTATAACTCACAATGTTATGCGTATCAAGAAAATCATCCAGCCCTTTTTTAAAAGCTCTTTTAAAAAAGTCTGACTGCTCTAACTGTAAAGAATCCTTTCCTGTTTAGCTGCCGGAATCACCTTTCTTCCACCTGTAATGAATGCCCCGTAGTCCTCAGTATGGTTATTGGAAGGAATAAGTCATGTGTCAGTCCTTTGTACTGACCACACACGTGTTTACACATGTAAATGATATCTCCTCTGAGGCGTTTTTTTTCTAAGCTAAAGAAGCCCAACTTTTCCAACCTCTCCTCAAATGAGAGGCCTTCCATCCTTTGTAATAATCTATTTGCTGTCTTTGAACTGCTTCTAACTTCTGAATATCCTTTTTAAAATGTTGAGCCCAAAACTGGATCCTGAATTCTAGATGTGGCCTCACCAGTGATTTTTAAAGGGGTAATAATTCATTGTGATTGCAGGATTTTATCTCTCTTTTAATACTTCCTAAAATCTTGATTGCTTTTGCAGCTGCTGCTTAACATTGAGTACTGCTGCTCAGCGTACTTTTAGTGAAAATACCCAAGTCGTTCTCCTGTTCTGTAGTCCCGAGTACACTCCCATTTAATGTATATGCAGCAATAGGATTACTCCGCCCTAGGTGCATTACTTTACATTTATCTGTATCAAATCTCATTTTCCAAGTGTTTGCCCATTCAGTCATCTTATTCAGATCATTTTGCAATATTGTAATGTCAAGGTCAGATTTTAATATCCTAAATAGTTTGGTGTCGTCAGCAAAGACTTACACTTTACTCTCAATCCCATCCTCAAGATCATTAATAAAAAGGTTAAAAGAATCGGTCCTAGCACAGATCCCTGCCATTTATGACAACTCTTTGTTTCCTGTGATTTAGCCAATTCCTTACCCATCTGTATTTAGTTTCCCCCAGTCCCTACTTTTATAGCTTCAGTATAATGCCGTTATGTGGTACATTGTCAAATGCTTTTGCAAAGTCCAGATAAATCACATCAGTTGCATTACCAACATCGAGATTTGCATGTACTGAACCTCCTCATAGAAACTCAACATGTTAGTTAGACATGACTTATCTTTCATGAATCCTTGCTGGTTATCAGTTATTATATTATTCTCTGCAATATATCTCTGCAGGTCATCTCTTATAATGCCCTCAAATATTTTGCACACTGCTGATGTCAGGCTTACTGGACGGTAATTGCCTGGATCCACCTTCTTACCTTTCTTAAATATTGGTACCATGTGAGTGTGGCGCCCCTGAGGGTTCAGTCGCCACAGAGGTGCTGCACCTCCTCCTGAGGTGTGGTACCCCATCATTCAGGTAAGGTGGAGACACCTGACCATGCTCCAACACCTGCATCCCACACAACATAGTAGTGTAGCAAAGCACCCTTTGGTGGCTCCCTGCTTGGAACACGAAGCGTGCTGGGAGGCGGGTGGAGTTTAGTCTGCACTAAAAGAGCGGGAAGAGTTTAGGATTCAGTCAGTTTGTCACAGGAGTCTGATGAGGTCAGTCTGTGAGAGAAGATCCCCTGAGTGGGATGGATGAAGGAAGTGCTGCAGCCGACCTCAGTGACCTGGGTCCGCTGGCACTGGAAAGGAACTTTGATAGAAAGCCTGACTCTCCATAAGAAGGAAAGAATTAGTACGGAACGTGAGGAGAAGAAGAGAACTAAGGATTAGAGTTAGAGGAGAACCCTTCCCAAGTTCTAAGCGCAAGGCCGGGGTCCGGTCCCCGAGGTTGTATGGATACTAATGGTCCTGCAGCAGACACCGGAGGAATAGAAGTTGTCACCACTTTATTCCCACACCAGACTTGGGGGCACAACAGCATCTGTAGTGAGCCGGGACTAGGTAGTAAGGAGTCCCCGAAGCAGGCTACAGCTGTCTGCCGTACAAGTAAAGTTCATAGGAACATCTGACAGGAGGAACTCCAGTGTAACTCAGTACTGTGAGTACTTCACTAAAGGCGCTAAGAGGGAGACGTTCAGAAAAGGCACATAAGTTGGCGGAGTGTTGGAAAGGAGTACTTCATCTTGCCTGGAAGTTGGCTGAGCTCCTGACCCGGAGGACACAGCACGGATGCGGGCTCTTGTGCCACAACAGACTGTGAGTATAGCTTTGGAACTGCTGGCCCTGGTGTCCTCCACTTATTCCTGCGTCAACTTGCCCGGCACTGCTACATCCCCTGCGGCCGACACTACACCATCTAAGTGTCACTTCACCTATTCTGCCCTGGGACTAAAACCCTGCCTGTGGAGGGCTATGACATCATTGCTGCACCACACCATCTGTCCCAGAGGATCTGTCTGCAGCGTCGGCTTAACATCTTCATTGCCGAACACCACAGGTGGCGTCACGACTCATTCATTCTAATCATTATAAGCACACTGAACATTCCCCCTTTTTCAATGGGTGCCCAGGGCCACGGGTCGGGTCCCAGCTGCTGTGACATCTCCCATTGAAGCTCATCGAGCCCGGTACCGAGTACCCCACGGCCCTGGGATGGCGACCCATGAGCCATCCTCCAATCCTGTGGCATCACCCTGTTACAAGAGAGTCTAAGAATATGAGATACAGTGCTCTGCCAATTATTGAGCTCAGTTCCCTCAGTAGCAGTGCGCCTGCGCAGGAACCACGACAGGAAGCAAAGAAGAGGACGTTACCATTAGAAGATGGGAGGCGCCGGAGGGGACCGCGACACCCATTGAACCAAAACCAGACCCGAACCGCCCCTGGGTGAGTATAATATAACTCATTTTTCTTATCTTTCAGGTTATATCGGGGGCTTATCTACAGCATTACAGAATGCTGTAGATAAGTCCCTGATGGCGGTGCCGGCAGCTGATACTTGAAAGAATAGGTGACAGATTCCCTTTCACAAATTCATTTTGAGCTTCGCATGAGGATCTGTGACATCGACCTAAATGTCAAAGCAGCCTTTGGCTGCTTTGCTCATCATATTTTCTGACAGTGTGGAGAAACAAGCCCTGTGGCCCCAACTATGCCACGCCATTGATTTTTGTTGTTTTCGTATCCCTGCTCTGCAGATAAAGTTTAAAGGGAACCTGTCACCATTAAAACACAATCCAGTCTGCAGGCATCATGTTATAGAGCAGGAGGAGAGGAATAGATTGATTTATAGTTTTGTAAGGAATTATTCATTATAACCTGTCTTTTAGGCTGTGTGCCCACGTAGCGATTTTTAAGCGTTTTTGCCGCGATTTTCGGAGCGAAAACGTTTAAAAATCGTGTACAGAACGCCCTCCATGCATTCCTATGGCATTCCGCACATGCTGTGCTAATGCTGCGCTTTCTTCCGCGGCGGAATCGCATCGCGGAAAAAATCGCAGAATGCTCATTCTTTTGTGCCGAATCGCAAAGAATTGCCGCGATTCCGCACCCATAGGAATGCATGAGAATCGCTTACTTCCCGCATGTGGCTATGCCCACCATGCGGGAAGTTAAGCGTCTCATGTGCGGTTGGTACCCACGGTGTGGAGGAGAGGAGACTGTCCTCCATGCCCTGGGTACCATACCCCTGTAAAAAAAAGAACAAAAAATAAAAAATCGGGGTATATTTACCTTCCGGCGTCCCGCGCTGCATTCCCGGCCTAGCGTTCCCAGTAATGCCTTGCGGCAAGGCCCTGTAATGACGTAGTCTCGCGTGACTATAGCTGTCTCGTGAGATCGCTATAGCAACGCGAGACTACGTCATCACAGGTCTCGCAAGGCATTACTGGGATTGCTGAGGCCTGGGATGGCAGCGCGGGATGCCGGAAGGTAAATATACCCCGATTTTTTTATTTTTTTTAGCATTTTAACATTCTATCTTTTACTACTGATGCCGCATAGGCGGCCTTAATAGTAAAAACCTGGTCACATTTGTCAAACACTATGTTTGACGAGTGTGACCAACCTGTCAATCACATTCCAAGCGGTGCTTCAAATCGCTTGGAAAGTGCTTGAATATCGCACGCGAAAATCGCGGTAAAATCGCGATCATAATCGCGGTGAAATAGCGCTGGGAAAAAACGCGCGATTTCTGGGAAGGAGTCCGGTTTTTAGTGAGCGTTTTAAAACGCTACGTGGGCACATAGCCTTAATCTTTTAATCCTCTGTTCTTTCTGAATCTTTTGGTCCAGTAGGCAGTCCTGTTGACAGTTGTCTCACTGTGTACAGTTATACAAAGAGAGCTGTCAGTCACTGATAGGTTCCCCCAGTGGACCCAAAATCCTGGAAATAGAAGAATAATTAAAACACAGGTAATGCTATTATTTTTCTCACTAAACTATATATCTACCTATTTGTCCTGCTCTTTAATATGATGCTTGCAGATTATATTGCATTTTGCACCAAAAACTGGCTACTTTTGGCCTCGCGACAGATTCTCTTTAACCAAGCTCACCATTGATATATCTTAAAAATTCGATCCTCTTAGCCACAATCAGCTTGGTGCTGCCTAGTCTGAAATGCAAAACCTAAGGAATCTCCATGTCCTTAACTCTTAACCCCTATAAGGGAGTATGATATTTTGAAGTCAGATTTCTAGATCGTGGTTCTTTGAACAGTCACCAACTGGAGACAGGAACTAGACAAAGATAAAACAAAGGACAAGACAGGTGTGCAATCCAGGAATAAACCTGAGGTTAATGTTAGCATCAAAATCAAGAGTCAGGAACAGAACAATAAGTCAGGCACAAGAAACCAGACAAGGAATGTACCTGCAGGCAATGAAGACAATTTCAAAGTTCAGTTAAATAAGTCACATAGCTGGCATAAAAATAAAAGTTGTGTTTTGCTGTTAATAATAATATTTTTTATTTTTTTAGTGCCAAAATAATCTGCAGCACTTTACAATTCAGAGGGTAATTATACAGAAAAGATGAGCCATTACTGACATAGATATCTCAATGCATACCAAGAGGAGTGGTGATCCTGCTCACAAGCTTACAATCTATGAGGAAATAATAGGACATAAAAGGTAAAACTAAAGTACTTGTCTTGTTTGATCCAGCCATCAGTATAATAAATTGTGTCAGGTTCTTTCTTCAGGCAGGTTTACAAATGAATTAGAAATGACTTATCTTGATTTATGAATCCACATGTCTGTGTTCTCAGTTTTAACTTCACATGCTACCGGGGCTGGTTTCTGGCCTCCTATAATCCCGCTAGCGGACTGGGCTTATATCTAACAAGGCATTATAGTAAAGAACAAAAAATGGCACTCATCAAGCATTGTTGAGCAAATATTCTTTACTCCATTAGTTAAACAAACAAACGGCAGGCAAGGAGTGTGCTGGGAGATGGGGCAGGATGACAGCCGTTTCACGCTGTCAGGGCGCTTCTACCGGTCTACAGGTGTTGTTCCATGTATGGAAAAAGAAAAATGTGTTAATATAATTTGAGCTGATGCCAAATAACCTCCACTTTGATTATTTATATCTAGCGAGGAGCTGGTATATTTAAAAAAATATATATTTTTTGGTTATCCAATAACAATATCACTCCAAAATACTTTTGTTATTTTTTGGCATAAAAGTAGTTACATAGATTTTTCGGGCTAAAATGGCACCACGATATAATGTGCTTTTGGGGCCATAAAAGGTTGTTGGATCCCACTCTGTTCTGCGCTATTGGAACTGTCTGTGCTCCCCTGCCAGTATTTCTGTGCCATCCATCACGTGTGCATCTTTATACACTCATTAACACATGTATCCAAAGTAGTAGCATCTGACAGTAGCTCCACCACATGATGACCCTTTCAGCCTTAGCTTTAAAGTTTCTTGGACAGAGCCCAGCGATGAAAGACTGGTATTGCACTCAGATATTTGGAATAGTCCTGGAAACATCAGGATTCTTGGTAAAATGTTTTAATTGAACATGTTAAATGTGAAGAAAAATGCTCACAGGAACATTCTGACATTCTGAGCACTTAATTGACTTTCCGTTTCTTCCAGTCATAGATCAATTTAATGCAACACTGGAAATTATATTCACACTGTAAGATATGTTAAGACAGAAGCTCCTGAGCTGTGAAAAGAATCATTAGACAACAGAAAACTGATGGCACCTATTTTATGTACGCACAGTTTGTCCTCTGTCTTTGTGTCTATGCCAATTGACAACAGACATAAAAAGTTCTCACTGAGTCCAAGGTCAGGGATAGGATGACAATACAGGAATCTAATTATGGTTTAATGTACTGAGCAATTTCAGAGTGCTACAGTTGGCAGGCAGACACCTATTGCCATAGGAGCTGTGCCAGGACTAGGACATTGTCTGGATGATAAAATGCTGCAGTGATGGGTGTGGTTGGTGTTAAAGGGCATTCTTACCATACTTAGCATGCCCATTGCATGCTGCTCTTGTATGTGACAGTCATGATAAATAGCTCTCAGTAGCATCTCACAAAATGTACAATAATGTAATGTAAGCAACATACATCCTAATTTGTCTTCTGATAAAATCAAGCAAAAGGAAGGAAATTCAGTAAATACTCTAATATAGTGATATACGCTCTGTGAGTTAATAGATTTTTTCAATTTTAATAGATATTACCAAAATACAGCTGGTAAAATAAATATTGAACACATTACCAATTTTCTAAGAATTTTTCTAAAGATGCTATTGACATGAAATTCTCACCAGGTGACGGTAACAGCCGAAGTGCATAAATGAAGTTATGTGCAATGATGAGAAATGACTCAGGGAAAAAGCATTGGACACATGAAGAAAGAGAAGTGCCAAAAGCCATGGAAAGTCATGACACCAGAAGAAATCTACCAGAAATTAGAAAGCAATCCAGCCACTCAGTGAAATTTAATATCACCTGCTTCAAATGATGGCCTATAAAAAGGTGTCTCATTAACAAGGTGCCACACAAAAAACATCTCATGATGGTCAAAACCATTGAGCTGTATCAAGACTTTGGCAACCTTATTATTTCAAACCATAATGATGGCGTTGGTCACAGAATTTCTAAACTACTGAAGGTTCCAGATAACACTGTTGAGGCCATAATTCAGAAGTGGAAAGAACATAATTTCACCATAAACCGGCCAAGACCAGATAGTCAAACCACATAAAATAGGTAATACATAATACTTCTCCATCTACTGAAGTATTTAAGAAGTGAGAGAAAATGGTGGTTAGGTTCAGCGCTGCCACAAGAAATAAAGAAATGCCCCACTGGGGTAATAGTTTATCTCTATCTGGATGTCCACGGAGTGCAATAGGTGGAGAAGCAGCCATTTGGATGGACCCCATTAATGCTTAGTGTTGTACCTGTTATCACACAACAGTCTGAGGTGAGAACCCCCAACACTGAGATTGTGTTTTTGTTTTTTTACCATTATGATCTGCGCAATGTGTGCTTTTTTGTGCTAGGCGTTGGGTTTCTCCCTCTGCACAGGAGGAATCCCAGAGGCTTGCCTTCTGCGGTCTCCCATTCAGTCCCAGCTGCAGAGGAGCCTGCTCAGCAAAGGCATTGGTCCCGGCACCTTGCTCAGGCTAGTACTGTTGGGTTGGTTGCTGCTGCCACCCCTGGTTCAGCTATAACAGCCTGAACTAGCCAGCGGCGAGCGGCTCCTGGGACTAAGTTCCTCTTTTGCTCCACTGAACGTGCCCGTGGCTCAACCTCTCATTGGAGCTCAGGGGTCACATGCTCAAGTCCCGTGCATGTTCCGATTGGACTATGGGGAAGGACCCGGAAGGTCGCCATTATAAAAGACTTGTATGGCCTCTAGGCCATGCGCTAATAAAGACTCAAATGGCTAGTTGTGTGCGTGTTGAAGGATGCTTGTGAACTGCTGACTGACTCCCTCCCTCTGGTTGTGTTTGTTTATAGGGCTAGGGTTTTGAGTCAGCGCCGAGTAGTGGCACTGCCTAGCGCCGCAGTGCTCCCAGCACGAGGCACCACTGTACCGTTTGTTCCGCAGGACGAGTTGTACTTTTTAATACAACATTGACTTTACCATATCTTGTACTGGTAAGCAGGAAAAAGTTCAAAGTGTGGTGAAACTGCAAAAAAAAGTGCAATTCCCCAATTTTTTAAATATTTTTTTTTACCATGTTAACTAAATGCTACAACTTACCTGCCATTATCATTTTCTAGGTCGTTACGAGTTCATAGTTTCCAAAGTTTGCAAAAAAAAGTCACCATTTTTCAAGTCCCATAGCATCTCCATGTTTCAGGATCTGGAGCCAGGTAAGGGCTTATTTTTTATATACCGATCTGACGTTTTTAGTGATACCATGGTGTAGATATGATTTTTTGATTGCTCATTATTGCATTTTACTGCAATTATGCAGCGACCAAAAAAACATAAGTCTGGCATTTTTATTTTTTTTCTCGCTACGCCGTTTAATGATCGGATTAATTCATTTTTATGTTGATATATTGGGCGATTCTGAATGCAGCGATGCCAAATATGTGTTTATTTGATTTTTTTTATTGCTTTATTTTGAATGGGGCGAATAGGGGGTCATTTGAACTTTCAGATTTTTGTCTATTTTTTATATTTTTAAAAACATTTTTTTACTTGCTTCAATAGTCTCCATGGGAGACTAGGAGCTGCGATCATATGATCGCTATTGCTACATAAAGCAGGGCTGCAGCCCTGCTCTACTTAGCAGAAATGCTCTTTTTAATGAGCGCCAACTGCTGGTCTACGCTAATAGCTATCTGGCAGACCCCAGGTTGTCATGCCAACCCATCGTCGACCCACGGTCATGTAACACGGGCACCAATGGGCGGGGTGCGATTCCACCCGTAGCTGTTAGGGGCACATGACAGCTTATTAGATCAGCTGTCATGTGCCGGAAAAGATGCGGGTTCATCGACGGAGCCCGCACCAAACAGGGGAAGGCGTCCAATGTCGGATATATGTCCGTCATTAGACGTTAAGAGGTGAAATGACAAAAGAGTATAAAATTACTGTACATATTTCTAATGGACATTATATGCATTGGACAATCTCTTTATAGGGCAGCACGGTGGCTCAGTGGTTAGCGCTGCAGCCTTGCAGCGCTGGGGTCCTGGGTTCGAATCCCA
Organism: Dendrobates tinctorius; assembly: GCF_039654945.1. NCBI lineage: Eukaryota > Metazoa > Chordata > Amphibia > Anura > Dendrobatidae > Dendrobates > Dendrobates tinctorius. The sequence goes on along the minus strand of NW_027361898.1, from coordinate 12,532,300 downwards.
CCAAGGACAACATCTGCAAGGAGTTTGTATGTTCTCCCCGTGTTTGCGGGGGTTTCCTCCGGGTACTCCGGCTTCTTCCCACACCTCAAAGACATACTGATAGGGAATTTAGATTGTGAGCCCCCCATCGGGGACAGTGATGAAAATGTGTGCAAACTGTAAAGCGCTGCGGAATATGTTAGCGCTATATAAAAAAAAAAATAATGATTATTATTATTATTATAGTAAAATGGAATAAAAAATGAAAATTTAGATTTTTTTACACTAAGATATTAGTTTAGTCACAAATTTTCACTTTCCAACAGCTAATAAGAGAAAGTGGACACCAAAATTAATTATGCAATTTCTTTCAAATCTGACAGTGTCTCATATCTGGGCAAAAACTGCTGTTTGCCGATGTACGAGGCAGTGCTCAAAAGGGAAGAAGCGCTATTTTGTATTTGGAGTATAATTTTGACTGGAATAGAGTTCAGGTACCATGTTGTACTTGAAAAGCCCCTGAGTCACAAAAATTGCAGAAATACCAACAAGTGACCTCAATTTGGAAACTTGACTCCGCAAGGAATTCATCAAGGTGTGTGTTGTCCATTTTTTTACCAAAAAGTGCTTCACAGAACTTTAGAACATTTTGACATAATAATTCAAAACTACATTTTTTTCCTGAGGAATGTTGGTTTTAAATTTCATATAAAGTAACAGGAAAAAAAAGACCCAATAATATATGTCTATCTATCCCAAATACACTGGTACACTATATGTGGTCAAAAATTAATGTTTGGGTACATGGCAGGGCTCAGAAAGGCAATAATGTAATTTCATTTTTTTGAGTGCAAATTTGGCTGGAATACTTTATGGATTGATGCCATGCAGCATTTGCAGAGCCACTTATGTTCCAGAACAGCAGAACCACCACGACCACGAGAAACAACGCATTCAAAAGACACCTCAAGGAATTCATGTAGGTTTCTTTTGAGCATTTTCAACCTACTGGTGTTTTACAGAACTTTATAACTAGTGATGAAGGAATAGTGAAATATTCGGACTCAGGAAAATCAGCACAAATACTTTCTAATATTTTTGTAATGGATCCAATGCAAGTCAATGGGAAAGCCAAATATTTTTCAGCTGGACCTAACAAACAGATCTGGGGGTATGAGAAAAAAGTTGAAATGGATGGAAAAGAGCTAAAATTAAATGGGAACAGCATGGAGAGGATGTCTACATGCCTTTCTGACTCACATAAGGAATCTGGGAATAATGTTGTCAGACTTTTTTCCTGCATATTACATGCATATAATGCAAAATAAAAAAAACAAACAATTATACCTCCCCTTTAGATAGACAGAGATTTGCATGATGCGACCATACAGCCTTCACCTTTCTGACATACTCACTTCACCTTTCTGACGTCAGCGCGAGCTTGTGAACTCGCAGGACTTTTTGAATGGCAGTGCGAGAGTGTGAACTTTCTCATGCTCGTGGTGCCATCAGACAGGTAAAAAGAGTTCACACGGAGACACTGAGTACATGCTGCACAGCGTCTCTGCCGGATGACAGGTTGTGTAGTCTCATCATGCAACCATGCAGCCTGCCATGTAGATATAGCAGAGCATGACCTATCGTGGGACAAATGGATTATCATCTTCTCTGCAGAACGGTGGGGAATATTGTTGTTTTTTATTTAAAATTTTTTGCAAAAGAGAATGGCATCGGTGGAATGGGTTATGTCATAAGTATGGTTTAATTAAGATTTATTAAAGGAGCCTGTGTCATTCTTTCAATTAAAGGATTTTATTCTGGGTGTCTGTGTTTTTATAAAATATGACAATGGGGTTAGTAATGAGGGTATCTTTTTGATGCCTCTGCATTACTAACCTCTGGACTTGATGTCACCTAACAATACAAATGTGACATCAACCACCCCAACTATCACTCCACTCGCCACCACTACAGCGCAAGTGGGAAAGGTGAGCCTAAGTCCCTGAATTGGCATATCTTATAGATGATCCTTTACTGGGGTGGCTGAGAGCTGATGTCTTTAGCCTGGAAGGCCAGTATCCATGGCCCCTTCCTACGCTATTAATATAAGCCCACAGCTGTCTGCATAGCCTTTGCTGGTTATTAACTACTTTACCCCCAAGGGTGGTTTGCATGTTCATGACCGGGTCAACTTTTACAATTCTGACCACTGTCCCTTTATGAGGTAATATGTTATGAATGAGTCACTGTAGGAGGCAAAAACAGAAATACTAGCTAAGTCCAGAAAACCAGAGAAGTTGGCAGCTATCGGATTGCAGACCCCTGAACCTATCAACAACAACTAGCAGTAGCCGTGGGGGGTTCCTACGGTGCCCTAGACCCTCGATCACAGCCGGAGAACTACATAGCCTAAAGACAGAAAGGGAAATCTAAACTGCCCCAAAGCAGACCCCAAAGCAATAGGCAGCCCCCAACATATAATGACGGTGAATCAAGATGAAAAAACACTCACACAGATACACTCACTGGCCACTTTATTAGGTACACCTGTCCAACTGTGTGTTAAGACTTAATTTCTAATCAGCCAATCACATGGCGGCAACTCAGTGCATGTAGACATGGTCAAGACAATCTCCTGCAGTTCAAACCGAGCATCAGTATGGGGAAGAAAGGTGATTTGAGTGCCTTTGAACGTGGCATGATTGTTGGTGCCAGAAGGGCTGGTCTGAGAATTTCAGAAACTGCTGATCTACTGGGATTTTCACGCACAACCATCTCTAGGGTTTACAGAGAATGGTCCGAAAAAGAAAAAAAATCCAGTGAGCGGCAGTTCTGTGGCCGGAAATGCCATGTTGATGCCAGAGGTCAGAGGAGAATGGGCAGACTGGTTCGAGCTGATAGAAAGGCAACAGTGACTCAAATTGCCACCCGTTACAACCAAGGTAGGCAGAAGAGCATCTCTGAACGCACAGTGCGTCGAACTTTGAGGCAGATGGGCTACAGCAGCAGCAGAAGACCACACTGGGTACCACTCCTCTCAGCTAAGAACAGGAAACTGAGGCTACAATTTGCACAAACTCATCGAAATTGGACAGTAGAAGATTGGAAAAACGTTGCCTGGTCTGATGAGTCTCGATTTCTGCTGCGACATTCGGATGGTAGGGTCAGAATTTGGCATAAACAACATGAAAGCATGGATCCATCCTGCCTTGTATCAACGGTTCAGGCTGGTGGTGGTGGTGTCATGGTGTGGGGAATTTTTTCTGGGCACTCTTTGGGCCCCTTGGTACCAATTGAGCATCGTTGCAACGCCACAGCCTACCTGAGTATTGTTGCTGACCATGTCCATCCCTTTATGACCACAATGTACCCAACATCTGATGGCTACTTTCAGCAGGATAATGCGCCATGTCATAAAGCTCGAATCATCTCAGATTGGTTTCTTGAACATGACAATGAGTTTACTGTACTCAAATGGCCTCCTCAGTCACCAGATCTCAATCCAATAGAGCATCTTTGGGATGTGGTGGAACGGGAGATTCGCATCAGGGATGTGCAGCCGACAAATCTGCGCCAACTGTGTGATGCCATCATGTCAATATGGTCCAAAATCTCTGAGGAATGCTTCCAGCACCTTGTTGAATCTCTGCCACGAAGAATTGAGGCAGTTCTGAAGGCAAAAGGGGGTCCAACCCCTTACTAGCATGGTGTACCTAATAAAGTGGCCAGTGAGTGTAGAAAGATAGGCTGAGCAAATGATGGGGCCCAAGCTAACTAAATAGGACAGGATAGGAAAGCTGCTGTCTGCAATCCGCCAAAAACCCTATCAAAACAAGGGCCAACAGGCTGATAGGGAAAAAGGCCCTGAAGACGCTAGGCTTCAAAAAGAGTATATCAGCACTCAGGTATTTTCTGAAGACAGAGCAAAAAGGAATTCAACTCACCCCAGCAGGGAATGGCAGAAATTCAGAAAAACAAGGCAAAACAAAACAAAACACAAATGCAAAAAGCAGTGCAGAAAACTTAGCTTTTGAGGAGCAGGAATCAGACTGGTCTCCTAGAATCCCTCAGAGAGATCACCAGCAAGGCAGAAGGGTGTCGGCTGCCTTATATCCAGTCAGCAATTCCCGTCACCCAGTCATCATCATCATACCCAGGTGCTTGGTAATCAGCCTCACTACCTTCCTTCACCAGAAGAGGGAGTTCATCAGACCTCAATGGTGAAGGGGAAAATGAAGTCACAACAGTAATAACTCTGGAATGCTTCCATGGATCCCAGTGATTCTGACATTGTTTTCTCATGACACATTGTACTTCATGGCAGTGGAAAAATTTCATTGATATAACTTGTGTTTATTTGTGAAAAAAACGGAAATTTGGTGAAAATTTTGAAACTTTCGCAATTTTCCAACTTTGAATTTTTATGCCCTTAGATCACAGAGCTATGGCACACAAAAAAACATAATAAGTAACATTTCACATATGTTTACTTTACATCAACACAGTTTTGGAACCAAAATTTTTTTTGTTAGGAAGTTATAAGGGTTAAAAGTTGAACAGTGATTTCTCATTTTTGCAACACCATTTTATTTTTACGGACCACATCACATTTGAAGTCACTTTTGAGGAATCTATATGATAGAAAATACCCAGAGAATACCCAAAAATGACACCATTCTAAAAACTGCATCCCTTAAGGTACTCAAAACCATATTCAAGAAGTTTATTAACCCTTCAGGTGCATCACAGGAATTTTTTGAATGTTTAAAAAAAAATGAACATTTAACTTTTTTTCACAAAAAAATTACTTCAGTTCCAATATTTTTTAATTTTACCAAGGGTAACAGGAGAAATTGGACTGGAAACGTTATTGTGCAATTTGTCCTGAGTACGCTGATATCTGATATGTGGGGGGAACCACTATTTCGGCGCATGGCAGAGCTCAGAAGGGAAGGAGCGCCGTTTGACTTTTTCAATGCAAAATTGGCTGGAATTCAGATCGAACGCCATGTCACGTTTGGAGAGCCCCTGATGTGCCTAAACAGTGGAAACCCCCCACAAGGGACTCCATTTTGGAAACTAGACCCCCCAAGGAACTTATCTAGATATGTGGTGAGAACTTTGAACCCACAAGGGCTTTACAGAACTTTATAACGTACAGATGTACAAATAAAAAATCATATTTTTTCCACAAAAATGATCTTTTCACCGCCAATTTTTATTTTTCCAAGGGTATCAGGACCCTAAAAGTTATTTTGCAATTTGTCCTAAGTACGCTGATACCCCATATGTGGGTGTAAACGACTATTTGGGTGCATGGCAGAGCTCGGAAGGGAAGCAACACCATTTGACTTTATTGGCTGGAATTGAGATCGGACGCCATGCCACGTTTGGAAAGCCCCTGATGTGCCTAAACAGTGGAAACCCCCCACAAATGACACCATTTTGGAAACTAGACCCCCCAAGGAACTTATCTAGAAGTGTGGTGAGAACTTTGAACTTACCAGGGCTTCACAGAGTTTATAACGTACAGCTGTTAAATTAAAAAATCACATTTTTTTCCACAAAAATGATCTTTCCACCCCCCACTTTTATTTTCCCAAGGGTAACAGGACCCTAAAAGTTACTGTGCAATTTGTCCTTTGCACACTGATACCCCACATGTGGGGCTAAACCACTATTTGGGCGCATGGCAGAGCTTGGAAGGGAAGCAGCACCATTTGACTTTTTTGGCTGGAATTGGGATTGGACACCATGCCACGTTTGGAAAGCCCCTGATGTGCCTAAACAGTGGAAACCCCCCACAAATGACACCATTTTGGAAACTAGACCCCCCAAGGAACTTATCTAGATGTGTGGTGAGCACTTAGAACCCCCAAGGGCGCCACAGAAGTTTATAACGCCCGGGTATGAAAATAAAAAAAACATACTTTTTCCACAAACATGATCTTTTAGTCCACAATTTTTTATTTTCCTAAGGGTAACAGGAGAAATTTGACACCAAAAGTTATTTTCAATTTGTCCTGAGTAGGCTGATACCCCATATGTGGGTGTAAATGACTATTTGGGTGCATGGCAGAGCTCGGAAGGGAAGCAACACCATTTGACTTTATTGGCTGGAATTGAGATCGGACGCCATGCCACGTTTGGAAAGCCCCTGATGTGCCTAAACAGTGGAAACCCCCCACAAATGACACCATTTTGGAAACTAGACCCCCCAAGGAACTTATCTAGAAGTGTGGTGAGAACTTTGAACTTACCAGGGCTTCACAGAGTTTATAACGTACAGCCGTTAAATTAAAAAATCACATTTTTTTCCACAAAAATGATCTTTCCACCCCCCATTTTTATTTTCCCAAGGGTAACAGGACCCTAAAAGTTACTGTGCAATTTGTCCTTTGCACACTGATACCCCACATGTGGGGGTAAACCACTATTTGGGCGCATGGCAGAGCTTGGAAGGGAAGCAGCACCATTTGACTTTTTTGGCTGGAATTGGGATTGGACACCATGCCACGTTTGGAAAGCCCCTGATGTGCCTAAACAGTGGAAACCCCCCACAAATGACACCATTTTGGAAACTAGACCCCCCAAGGAACTTATCTAGATGTGTGGTGAGCACTTAGAACCCCCAAGGGCGCCACAGAAGTTTATAACGCCCGGGTATGAAAATAAAAAAAACATACTTTTTCCACAAACATGATCTTTTAGTCCACAATTTTTTATTTTCCTAAGGGTAACAGGAGAAATTTGACACCAAAAGTTATTTTCAATTTGTCCTGAGTAGGCTGATACCCCATATGTGAGGGTAAACCACTGTTTGGGCGCATGGCAGAGCTTGGAAAGGAAGGAGCACCATTTTACTTTTTCAACACAGAATTGGCTGGAATTGAGATCAGACGCCATGTTGCGTTTGGAGAGCACCTGATGTGCCCAAACAGTGGAAACCCCCCAATTCTAACTCCAACCCTAACCCGAACACACCCCTAACCCTAATCTCAGCCCTACCCCTAGCCCTAACCCTAGCCCTAACCCTAACCCAAATGGGAAAATGGAAATAAATACATTTTTTTTTTAATTTTATTATTTTTCCCTAACTAAGGGGGTGATAAAGGGGGTTTGATTTACTATTTATGGCGGGTTTTTATGTTTGGCAGCTGTCATATGCAAAAAGACACTTTTTGTTGTAAAAATAGTTTTTGCATCACCACATTTTGAGAGCTATAATTTTTCCATATTTTGACCCACCGAGTTATGTGAGGTCTTATTTTTTGCAGGATGAGTTGATGTTTTTACTGGTACCATTTTGATCGCTTTTTATTCCGATTTTTGGGACGCAGAATGAACAAAAACCAGCATTTCAAGAATTTCTTTTGGGGGGCGAGTTTGCACCATTCCGCGAGCGGTAAAATTGATAAAGCAGTTTTATTCTTTGGGTCACTATGATTACAGTGAAACCTAATTTATGTCATTTTTTTATGTTTTGGCGCTTTTATGCAATGAAAACAATTTTATATGAAAAATAATTATTTTTGCATCGCTTTATTCTGCGAGCTATAACTTTTTATTTTTTCACTGATGATGCTCTGTGGCAGCTCGTTTTTTGCGGGACAAGATGACGTTTTCAGCAGTACCATGGTGATATATATCCGTCTTTTTAATTGCGCGTTATTGCACTTTTTGGTCGGAGGTATGATAATAAAGCATTATTTTTTGCTTTGTTTTTTAATTTTTTAAGAGGTTCGCTAAAGGGGTTAACTAATGGGACAGTTTTATAGGGTGGGTCCTTATGGACGTGGAAATACTAAATATGTGTACTTTTATTGTTTTTTTTTTCATATCCAAAAGATGAATTTATTGGGGAATATTTTTTTAATTTATTTAGCAATTTTTTATAAATTATTTTTACACTTTTTTTTTAACTTGAGGAAGGAGTTCTGTGAAACTTCGAAACACGTCGAATAAAGACTAGAGTTGAGCGAAACGGGTCAACCAAATTCAGAATCCGCCGACTTTTGCTAAAGTCGGGTTTCGCCGATCGAAACCCGACCATAGCATGAGGTCGTCCATGAGGTCGCCGACTTGAGCGCCAAATTCATCCTATTTTCAGCCAATCATGAAGGGACGCACACTGTGGGCAACGCAATTACGTTGGCAGCGGCCATCACCATGTTAGAGAAGGGCATGCAAGTGATTGGCTGGCTTTTTATGGCGTTACAGTGCCTATAAGAGACCGACCGCCATCTTACTTCTGCCGATCTTAGCATAGGGAGAGGTTGCTGCTGGTCGTTCTCAATAGGGAGAGAGTTTAGGTAGGGAAAAAGAAAAAAAAATTGCTTGTGCTGATAGCGAATGTCACTGTAAAACACAACTGTATAGTGTTCAGTGACAGGGGAGGATATATTTGTGTGCAGCAGCTCTGTTGGTTATTAGGCTGCCTTATAAAGCTCCCAGATAGCTGCATTGCTGTTTGCACACTGCTGGGCAGAGTGCTTTTTTAAAAGCAATAATATTTTTATTCTATTTTTCTGCACAGTTACCAATCCTTCATTTTTTCACACTTTTTTGTGCAGCAGCTCTGTTGGTTATTAGGCAGCCTTATAGGCTCCCAGATAGCTGCATTGCTGTTTGCACACTGCTGTGCAGACTGCTTTCTTAAAAGCAAAAATCCTTTCATTCCTTTTTTTCTGCACAATAGATACTGAGCGTATATTTTTTCACACACCGTATAGAAGTGTACGCTCCTCACACACTACCGTGTACCGGCTGGTATCACGGACAAATACATGCTATATGTGTGTGACTCTGTAAAAAATACACGGAGATTATCATTTTTCCATACATACACCGTACAGAGGTGTCCGACTATCAAACAGTATCGGATATCTGGTGTTCTTATTAGGCTGTGTGCAGACGCTGCGGAATCCGCTGCGGATTAATCCGCACGGATTTTGCAAAAACCGCAGATAAACCGTAGGTCAAAAGACCTGCGCATTATCTGCGGTTTTGCCTTTGTCAATTCTTTCTGCGGTTTCAAAACCGCAGCAAATCCGCGCAGATTTTTCCGCAACGTCTACACAGCGTTTTTTTTTTACCATTCATTTAAATGGTACTGTACACCGCAGCTAAAACTGCTGCGGGTCCGCAGCGGCCAAAACCACTGCGGAATCGCAGCGGAATCCGCAGCGTGTGCACATACCCTTACTGTCACATCTACACAGAATCAGCGTGTGTGTGTGTGACACTCCATAAATACATATACGGACATTTCCATATCTTTATACACCATATAGAGCAGTCTGATTGTCAAACAGTATTGGATATCTGGTGTTCTTATTACTGTCACATCTACACAGAGTCAGCGTGTGTGTGACATTCTGTAAATACATATACGGAGATTGACAGTTTCACCAACAACGTATACAGCTGTACACCTCTGATACAGTATCATATATCTGCTTGTTGGATTACAGTGAAATACATACTGGATGAGCGTCTGTGACTCACAAAATATATACGGAGATTTCACTTCTTACATACACCTTACACAGCTGTACACTACTCATGCAGTACGATTTCTCTGCTGGTATTTTGGTACATTTTCCCAAACATGAGGAAGTCTGGTGAAAGAGTCTGCGGACGTGGGTGGGGAGGCGCAGCGGGTACTGATGGTGGTGGTGCATCGGCTGGTTCTGGCAAAAGCACAATATCAGCTTAGGCAGGAGGTGTTGAGCCTGTGTCATCGTCTGGCACAAGAAGGCCTTTAAGGTTCCCTTTTCTGGGAGTAGGTAAACCGCTTTTAAAGCCGGAGCATCAGGAACAGGTTTTGGATTACATTGCCGAAACAACCTCCAGCTCTATTGCCTCCTCTTCTGAAGTTACAAAAACTGCAAGAGTCATCAGTGCAGGTCTCTGGTCAGGAACAACACCTTTCGTTGTGTCCTTCACCAACGCCAAAAGTGAAGGATGCTGCAGCACACACTTCAGATTACTCCATGGAGCTCTTTTCACATACCATTCCTGGGTTATCAAGTCAAATCCTGAATTCCCCAGTCCAAGATGAATCTGACATGGAGTGCACTGATGCACAGCTACGGCTAGACGAATCTGCTGGTACATTCACCCACAGCACTACATTGCCCTTGCAGTCTACTGAGCCTGAATCAGACCCTGATGAAACTCAGGTGCCCCTATCCGCATACTATACCACCTTACACGGTGACACAGAGGAAGGTACAGAGGAAGGTGCAGATGACATTGAAGACGAGGTCATGGATGACCCAGTTGTTGACCCAGATTGGCATCCATTGGGGGAAGAGGGTGCTGGTGACAACAGGTCAGAACAGGAAAAGGATCCGCAGCAGGCATCGTCACCACAGCAGCGGTTATCTGGCAGGCCTGTAGCTGTCAAAAAACTTGGCAAGAAAACTAAAAGAGTTACAGGACAGCTCGGCCAGACGGTCAAATTAGCACAGCATGCAAGCCCTGAAAATTTGTACCATAGTAGGAAGAGCGCAGTGTGGCACTTTTTTGAACAAAATCCTACTGATGACGCAAAGGTTATTTGTAAGAAGTGCCGAAAGACCTTTAGCAGAGGGAAAAATCTAAGAAATTTGAATACCAGTTGCATGCTTAGACATTTAACAAACATGCACTTGCAAGCGTGGACGGACTACAAAAGCTCAGGTAGCACATGTGCACCTGCTCCGACTGAAGTTATCCGGCAACGCTCCATAACTTCCCCCACTGTAAGGCCACCGCTAAGCACACCACCATCAAGAAATGTTGAGGTGTCGTCACTAGGCCAAACCAGTCACGCAAGCACAATATTTTTGCGACGAAACACTGAATCTAGGCCATCAACACCCTCACCATCACCAAACCCCTTCTCAGTCCGTCATGTCCAATGCTCGTTCCCCCATATGCAGCTCTCAAGTCCAGCTCACCCTACCAGACACTCTGAGTAGGACAAGAAAGTACTCATCCTCTCATCTTTGTACACTGGCTTTGAACGCCTACATTGCCAAAATGATCTCATTAGAGATGATGCCCTTCCATTTGGTAGAAAGCGAAGCTTTCCGAGAGCTCATGGCCTATGCTGTCCCACGCTATGACCTACGCAGTCGGCACTTCTTTTCTCGAAAAGCCTTCCCTGCCCTCCACCGGCATGTGAAAGACCTCATTGTCCATGCACTAAAACAATCAGTGAGTGGAAAGGTGCACCTCACAACAGATGCATGGTCCAGTAGGCATGGCCAGGGCCGTTTCATGTCCATCACTGCGCACTGGGTTAATGTGGTGGATGCAGGCTCCACAGGGGATAGCGGCGGTGGAACAGTGCTGCCTAGCCCACGGTATAGGAAACAGTTGGGTGTAGGCGTTCGACCCTCCTTCTCTTCGAGCAAAAGCTCGTCAACAGAGCGCAGTCGAACGAGCACTCCATCCACATCTGTCAGTGTTGCACACGAGGTGTCCCACTATCGAACAGCTAGTGCTAAGCAGCAGCAGTCTGTTTTAAAAATTATGTGTTTGGGCGACAGTAATCACACCGCAGAGGTACTGGCCGAGTACTTGCATCGACAAACTGAGTCATGGCTGGGCAGTCTACATCTTGAGCCAGGCAAGGTAGTCAGTGATGATAGGCGGAATTTTGTGGCAGCCATATCCCTTTCAAAACTCACAGACATACCTTGCCTGGCTCACACCTTGAACCTGGTGGTGCAGTGCTTCCTAAATAATTATCTGGAGTTAACAGCCCTGCTCCATAAGGTGCGAAGACTGTACTCGCACATCCATCACTCAAACGTCCACTCCAGTCGTATGCAGAAGCTGCAGCGATCACTCAACCTCCCCAGTCACCGCCTAATCAAAGACATTGCTACAAGATGCAACTCTACCATGCACATGGTTGAGGCTGTACGAACAGAGGCAGGCTGTAATGCATTTGTGGGAGGATACATGGGCAGGCAGTTTGAGGGCAGACATGGAATTGTCGGGTGTGCAGTGGTCAAAGCTGAAAGACCTCTGTAAAGTCCTTCAGTGTTTTGAGGAATGCACACGGCTGGTAAGCGCAGACGACCCCATTATAAGCATAAGCATACCACTTATGCGTCTGCTCATGCAAACTTTGATGCACATCAAGGATCAGGCGTCTGCAGGTGAGGAGCAACAGGAGGAGGAGGAGGGAAGACTTGATGAGTCAGCCATTGTCTGGTCAGGGAACTGGAGTGGACGAGGTGGAGGAAGAAGAGGAAGATGAGGATGAGGGGGATGATTATTTTGGGGAGGAGGATGCTTCTCAGGGAGCATGAGAGCATGTGGGCGTGCCAAGGTCAGGTACAGGGTTTGTGCATGACTGGAGGGATGTGGATTTGCCAGAAAGTGCTCCTCCACCCACCACTGGCATTGCAGCATTGACACCTGGAACATTGGCCCACATGTGTGACTATGCCTTGCGGATTCTAAAAAGGGGCCCCCGCATTGCCAAAATGATGAGGGATGACAACTACTGGTTGGCCAGCATCCTCGATCCACACTATAAAGGCAAATTACACAACATCATGCCACAGGACAACCTAGAGCTAATATTGGCTAACAAACAAGCAACTCTGGTAAACAGGTTGTTTGAGGCATTCCCAGCACACAGCAGTGGAGCTGGTTCTCCCACGAGCCATAGTGGGCAAAATGGAAGAGATGTTCATGGTGCACACAGCCAAACTGGTGTTGGAGACAGGGTTTTCCTGACCATGTTTTGGTCTGATTTCTCAAGTCCCGCGCACACGACAGCTAATACAGAATCGATTGCAAGTGACAGGAGACAGCAGTTGTCAACTATGGTTGCAAACTACTTCTCCTCCCATATCGAGGTTCTCCCTCACAGGTCATTCCCCTTTGATTATTGGGCCTCAAAACTGGACACATGGCCTGAATTGGCACAATATACCTTACAGGAGCTCGCTTGCCCTGCTGGTAGTGTGCTATCTGAAAGAGTCTTCAGTGTTGCTGGATCAATCCTGACAGAAAAAAGGACCCAAAATGTTGATGATCTAACCTTCATTAAAATGAACCATGCATGAGTTTCAAAAGATTTTATCCCACCCTCCCCTGATAACACATAGGTTGACAGAAAAAAGGCTCGCTTTTGTCCTCCTCTTCCTCTGACTTCTCCAATTCCTCCATTTGCAGCAGCTGAAAGTCCAGCCTACACATCAACATATGCCATTTTTTTAGACTACCCGAAATGGGCTGCCCCCCCACCCCAGGCCCGGGGTCAACACCTGCCGCACCCGGGCAAGTGCTGTCGCCCTGAACAGGTGTGTAGCCTAAACCCTTGGGTGACGGCACTGGGACAGGGCCTCTGATAGTACAATAAAGTGTCTCTGACAGTGGGGGGGCCCACTCGCCGTCAGACACACTGGCTTACTATGAGGGGCCCAGTGCCAGTACCAGCGCCCACGAGTGGGTCCCCCCTGCTTGCTCAGGGACACAGCACTTGCAATACTTACCTCTCCCTGCTCCACTGCTGTGTAGTCTGGCCAGTTAATTCCGTCACAGGGACGGCCACTACAAATTTGGTGTTCTGATCAATGATGGTTAAGATGTAGCTATGTCCTGTCCTGCTGGCCTCTACCTTCAGATTACCAACAGCTACCATTTGTAATGGACGTCAACTCCCAATCGGATGCAATGGTGCTTTATGATCACCTTTCACATTTTTCATAGTCACAGACGTGTGACATTCCTGCCACCATTTTTCAATGTGTCCTGTCATGGCAATCCAATAGAATCCCCTACGGCCTGTGGCTTGTGTGTTTTGCACTCCAAAGTGACCAGACAGATCATGATAGGCAGTGAGGACCATGTCTACAGCTCTCCCTGTGATCACAATTTGATGGAGACGAGTTACGGTGATGGGATCGACGCAACTGCAATACAGCAACCCTTTCTTCACTAATTTGCATTTTAGCTGTATCCACAGTTAAAGTTATTGAGGGTCAGCATCGCCTCTGCAAATTCTCTCGGGTGGTGTTCCCGTGATTACAAATTCAAAAACATGTAAAATCACTCGACTTTACGTCTGTACTTTTATCCATCTACCTTCCTCTAGCGGAAAGTCTGGACTGGCAGACTGACACTGAAATATAAACGAAGATTTCAAAGTACTCCAACACTGTACACTGGTGTACGTTTCGAATACATTTCCCTTTTTCTCATTTTTATATTCGGGTGTAATCCATACTGAGCCTGTGAGAGTTTGTGTCTTACTCTGGTAAAATATGCAGCTGACCGATTGTAAAACATTACCCTTTTTCAAGTTTTGTATTCTTGTGTAATCCATACTGAGCCTGTGAACGTCTGTCTGTAACTCCAGAAATATATTTGTAGATTTAAGATTAACCCAACACTGTATACAGCTGTACGCTTGTGATACCTTACCCATTTACTGCTTTTTATATAGTGGTTTAATCCATACTGGGCCAGTGAGAGTCTGTTTCTGACTCTGGAAATATCTACTGAGATTTACAATTACCCCAACACTGTATGCAGCTGTACGCTTCTGATCCATTACCCTTTTACTGCTTTTTATATTGTGTAATCCATACTGACCCTGAGAGCATCTGTGTCTGCCTCCTGAAAAAAATAAGGAGATTTATAATGTTTAAACAATACTATATATACCTTGTATCTGGTCATACTGTACCCTTTTTCAACTTTTCACATTACTGTCAAATTCATACTGAGCATTTGAGCATATGTGTCTGCTTCCTGAAATACATACGGAAATTTTTGTGTATTTTAAGTATACTATATATACCTTGTATCTGTTGATCCAGTACCCTTTGTGCCCGAAATTCATCCTCCACCCACCACTCAAAGGGCATCATTGACACCTGGAACATTGGCACACATGTGTGATTATTTCTTGCGGATCTTCTTTTTGAATTATGGTGTGATCCATACTGAGCCTGTGAGAGGCTGTGTGTTACTCTTGAAATATATATGTAGATCGCCAAATGACCCCAACACTGTATACAGCAGTACACTTGGGATCCATTCCCTTTTACTGCTTTTTATATTGTTGTGAAATCCATACTGGGCCTCAGAGCGTCTGTGTCTGCCTCCTGAAATAAATACGGAGATTTTGAATGTTGAAACTATACTATATATACCTTGGATCTGGTGATACTGTACCCTTTTTCTACTTTTTAGTTTGTTGTCGAAACCATACTGCCCATGACAGCGTCTGTGTCTGCCTCCTCAAATAAATATGTAGATTTATAATGTTGAAACTATACAATATGTCCCTGTTATCTGGTGTTAAAATGAAATGCCACGCAGGGCCGGGGGTTACTCAGTACTGGGCCTTTCAGGCTCTTTTAAGGAGGAAGTATGTCACGGTGGTGATTGGGACCCGGTCCGTGGCCCTGGGTGTCGAATAAAGAAGATGACAGTTCAGATGAGGGGGAATATGGTATGATAATTAATTTGGAAAAGGGGGATCATGACGACACTAGTGGTACTCGACTAGGGTAGCCGACGCTGCAATGCAGATCCTCTGTGCCGGTGTTAAAGCAGACAAGATGATGAAGCTCTCCACGGGCAGAGCTGTATGCTAGGGCAGTTGAGAAGGTGTTTGTGAGCCGTTGACAGTGATGGTGAGTGTAGCGTGTGTAGCAGGCGAGTTGTAAAAGCCACTCAGGACGCAGTTGGGTGCAGTTTCTGAGTTTTTCCTCAAAAGTTTTGTGCACAAGATGACCCGATTGGTACTGTGTCATCCGAGGGAGGGGTCCGGCAAACTCAAAGGTAGATCAGGAACACCTGTTCAAGACTCCTCCTTGTGTATCCTTTCTAGGCCATGTCTCTGCGCTGATCTCTCCCTTCCTTCCTGCTGTGGGCCTTTGCAAACAGTGTCCCAAGCCGACAGCCACGGATCACACCGGGCGACGTGGGTCATGCTCCGGGGTCCTTTATTCCAACTGCTGCCTTTTTGAGTATTGAATGCGGCTGTGACTGAGGCACTTAAAGTTACCTCAGCCTCCGTCTTTCTAGCTGAGCCCTGTATTTCTCCACTACCTTCAGGAGCCACCTTCTCCAATGAGGCCTG
Source organism: Dendrobates tinctorius (assembly GCF_039654945.1). Taxonomy (NCBI): domain Eukaryota; kingdom Metazoa; phylum Chordata; class Amphibia; order Anura; family Dendrobatidae; genus Dendrobates; species Dendrobates tinctorius. Next base: position 12,516,216 of record NW_027361898.1, on the reverse strand, counting down.
ATCCTTCCTTATCCAGAAACGGGCTTCACAGGTGGCTTATTGCACTTCTCGTGCCCCAAGGACCCCTTCCTTCCAGTCTAGGAGCTTGGACAAGATTTTTCTCTCTTCTCTGACCCTCAGCCCTCTCACAGCAATCCTGCTCTTACTCTGTCCTGTCACCGACTGACAACTCTCTAGAAAGATCTCTAGCTCCACCCATCAACTGTCAGCTTGCTCTCTCTGATTGGATGCCCACAATCACTTCACTACCTAAGCTCCTCCCACTGTACCTACCTTCTACACTAACCCCCAACACCTTTTCCTAGTCAGTCTGGGATGAGGCCATCCTCCTGCCAGATACACCCAGAAAGCACAGACTAACATGTGTGTGTGTTGAGTGCAGGGTTAGGAGTCCTGAGTGGTGATCCCTCCTTACCTGAGGGTGGGATACCACACCTTTGGATGAGGTGCAGTACCTCTGTGGCGACCGTACCCTCAGGGGCGCCATAGTACCCTTTCTCAACTTTCTATAGTGATGTCGGATCCATACTGGACCTGAGAGCATGAGTGTTTGCCTCCTGAAATGTATATGGAGATTCAGTATGTTTAAACTATACTATATATACCTTGTATCTAGTGATACTGCACCCCTTTGCAAATTTTTATATTATTGTCTAATCCATACTGAGCCTGTGACCATCTGAGTCTGACTCATGAAATATATTCGGAGATTTACAATTATCCCTAGACTGTATAGAACTGTCTGCTTCTGAAACAGTACCATATATCTGCTGGTATTTTTAGTCCATTTTCACAAAAATTATTACGTATGGTGGAAGAGGCCGCGGACGTGGGTGTGGGGGGGCCAGCTGGTACTGATGGTGGTGGTGGTGCATCTGCTGGTATTGCCAAAAGCACAATAGTAGCTAAGGCAGGACGTGTTGAGCCTGCATCATCAGCTGGCACAAGAAGGCCTTTAAGGCTACTTTTTCTGGGAGTAGGTAAACTGCTTTTAAAGCCGGAGCATCAGGAACTGGTTTTGCCTTACATTGCCGAAAAAGCCTTCAGCTCTATCGCCTCCTCTTCTGAAGTTTAAAAAAATGCAAGCACTGAGTCGTCAGTGCAGGCTTCTGATCAGGAACCATCCCTTTCCTTGTCTCCTTCACCCCCACTAAAAGTGAAGGATGCGGCAGCCCAAACTTCAGATTACTCCATGGAGCTCTTTTCACAGGCTATGCCTGTGTCATCAAGTGAAAATCTGAATTCCCCAGTCCAACATGAATTGGAGATGGAGTGCACTGATGCACAGCCAATGCTCGATGATTTTGCTGGTACATTGACCCACAGCACTACATTCCCCTCACACTCTACAGAGCTAGAATGTGACACTGATGAATCTCAGGTGCCCCTTCCCGCATACTATACCACCTTACACGGTGACACAGAGGAAGGTGCAGATGAAAGTACCGGTTCCCTGAGCAGGTGGGGGGTCCTACTCATGGGCGACGGCAGTGGCACAGGGCCCCTCATAGTATGCAAAAGTGTCTCTGCCAGTGGGAGGGCCCACTCGCCGCCAGACACACCGTCGTACTATGAGGGGCCCTGTGCCAGTGCCTTCGCCCACGAGAGGGCCCCCCATGCTTGCTCAGGGCCACAGCACTTGCAATACTTACCTCTCCCTGCTTCACCGCCGTGACGTCTTCCGCCTTTCCTGACAGTGACATTCAGGTTACAGAGCGCGATGACATCATGTCTGTATGCCCTCTACCAAAACAGTACAAGTGCAGAGAGATTTAAAATGGCTGTGATGTCACGGGTGACTGGATACTCCGCCTCCAGTAGGGCGAATTTCTATGACACCTGTGACCCTGGATACACCGCCTCCAGCAGGGTGAATTTACAGCGATAATGGAAACATCAGGCAAACCGATACAATGGAGGGCCCTGCAGTAGGGAACGGGGACGTGGAGACCTCCTGCACTCCCCTGAGTTAGTGTCTCTAAACTCCTGACGGTCCCTAGGCAGGCTCCGCACCTGGCGACGAGCATGATACCTAAAAACCCTAGCTCTCCCTGAACCTATCCCTTTCTAAGGAATTGGATGGTGCAGAAACTAATCCCACCACTGCACTAAAACACACATAAAGGAAAGTTACAAACAGGGAAAAACCACTTAGCTTTGCTCTGTTGCTATTGCTCCCAGCAACATAGTCCAGCACCTGAGTGAAGCTTTCCTCCTGAATAGCTGCTACTTCACCAAAGCTCTGTCAGAGCTGCAAGGAACTCCTCTCTAGCTCCTTCCTCCACCAAGGATGGTTGGAAATGACCAATATCACCAACAGTGAGTAAGACCACCTGACTCTCATTTATAGGCAAGAGCCAGAGCAATCACACCTTCTAGTGATTCCCGTGTAATAATACTAGCCACCACCAGGGGAAAAACTAGAACAAAAGACACCACTGTGTAACAGCCTTAATGGCCACCAGGGGCAAAACTAACTTTAAGCAAACAGCTTAAAGGAAAAAAAAGTTACATGTGCTTTTATCTGTCACAATCCAGCATGGATCGTGACTATGGCAATGCTGAGGAGTCCAGAGTAGAGCAGTGCCCAGCGAGGAGAGGTATTTAACTTTTTTAAATGTTGGGAGCATTTTTTGGGGAGCAATATACACTGGAGAAAGCTATATGGGGCCTATCATACACTGGAGCATCATCCATTTGGCCCATCATATACTGGAGCATTCCAAATGAGGACATCAGACACTGGAGCAGCATTTACTGGGCCCATTATACACTGGAGCATTAGAAATGGGGCCCATTATATATGGAGCATTATTTGGGCCCATAACACACTGGAGCTTCGTCCATGGAGACCAACATATACTGGAGCCTTCCAAACGGGAGACATCAGACACTGAAGCAGCATTTACGGGGCCCATTATACACTGGAGCATTAGAAATGGGGCCCATTATATATGGAGCATTATTTGGGCCCATAACTCACTGGAGCATCGTCCATGGGGACCAACATATACTGTAGCATTATGTGGAGCTCATCATATACTGTATGGAACATTATATGGGACCAATTATTCTGTATGGAGAAATATATGGGACTCATTATTCTGTATGGCGCACGCACTAGGTGGTGGCCATAATACTGTATGGAGTAATATACTGTCCGTTTTTTGAGCTATTGTAGAATTTAAAATAGATATCAGTCATGTCATGTAAGCAGTGAAGTATTTTTCATTGTACTATACCTATATTTCTGTGCCGTATCGGAGCATTATGAATTGTGGTATGTGTTAAAAGGGTGCACTGACACTCTTTGGCCCAGGGCATATGAAAACTTGGCGCCAACCCTACCCCCCCACATTTTTAGCCAAATAACCCCCAGTTTTCAATGCGTAACTATTATTATAAAGTAAATTAAGGTTGCCAAGCTTACGTAATAAGAATTGATGTTGTTCGCATTGAAATGGGCTCTGTAGGTGTTTACTGTCCTCCACTCCCGGCCGACTTTGCTTCCCCTTTGACTTGCATTGGGTTTCGTGTTTCAGTCGGACCCCGACTTTTCCCTATAGTCGGCCGATTTTGTTCGATCTGACTTTTTAGAAAGTCGGGTTTCATGAAACCCGACTCGACCCGAAAAAAGGAAAAGTCACTCATCTCTTATAAAGACCACTGCAATAATAATTGTTCATATTGATTTGCAGCGCAGATTGTCTGACCACTTTTTTCCTATCCTGCATCTTCTACGTCGGGTCTTCGTGGATCTGTGGTTTCTGCAGCATTGAATCCTCCATGCTTATTACAAGCTCCATCTGGTGAGTGTATTATTTTTAAATTGACATACCTACACTGGATAATGCACTATTGCGCTATTTCTCTTCAATAGTATCCCTAGATCGCTGATCTGATACATCACAGATCGGTGTGACAGATCAGCGATCTGACACAGGCACTGCAGCAGGCTTCCTCATGCCTACGCTCTGCAGGCAGTGAAGAAGCTGGCTCCCTGCAGGCCCCCGAAGGTCCCCGCCGCCATATTGGATCCGGGGACCTGCAGGGAAGGAGGCCCCCGCAGCAGCGCTGAACATCGCGCTGCCTCGGGGGTCTCAGGGAAGCATGGAGGGAGCCCCCTCCCTGCCGATGCTTCCCTAAACCCCCGGTACACTGTGATCGTGTTTGATCGCAGTGTGCCAGGGGTTAACAAGCCGGGGGCGGTCCGTGACTGCCCCTGACACATAGTGCCGGGTGTCAGCTGTGAAAATCAGCTGACACCCGGCCGCGATCAGCGGCGCTCCTCCTGTGAGCGCCGCTGATCGCTATGACGTACTATCCCGTCCATGGGCATAGGGGCTCGAGTTCTATAGACGGGATAGTACGTCAGATGTCAGGAAGGGGTTAATTATAGGGGGACCCTACATCATATTTTGTTGGGTTCCCCTTTTTATTATACAGTAAGGGCTAAGTATACAGCTGTGCGCTGATATTAAAAGGCCTGTGAAGCTCCATGGGTATTACCCCCTTCCCAGGCTATAAACATCTGCCCCCAGCAATCAGCTTTCTCTCTGCTGGTTAGGAAAATTACGTGGGAGCCCAAACCATTTTTTTCTGAAAAATAATCTTTTAATAATTAAATACATGTACAGTAAGCTGCACAAGCACTGTACTAATTTTATATGTCACTGACATCTGTATATCTATCTATTCTAGGTGCATATACTGTATGTATTCATCTATTCTATGCTATTGGCTCCTGCTAGGATTATACAGTACGCGGCTGCTGAATTGCCGGCTTTTCTTCTATCTTTGTAATATATCTATAATATAACGCTGTAAGCGTCACTCTGTCCGAAGCCTTTATAGACTGCGCAAGAGCGACGCGCTTGCGTAGTCTGGCTCCAGACAGAATGAGACATCCAGCGATGAGGAGTGTGTATGGCGCCGGAAATGGCGGTACCGTATACACTGCATACCGCCATCTCCGACACCATACTTACATGCTTACCTGACCGGGAGGAGCGTTGCCGCGGAGCTACTCTTCAGCCGGAGACCGGGGCAGGAGTGCAGCCGGAATCGCGCATGCGCATAGCGCGATCTGGCGCCAATTTACTGAAGACACATTTATGTCTTCAGCAATATGGCGCCGGACAGCGCTATGGGCATGCGTGGACTCCGGCTGCACTCCTGCCCCAGCCTCCAGAAGAACGTGACAGTGCTGGAGCACAGGAAAGAATGGTGAGTATAAATGTTTTTTTTTTGTATGTGTGTAGTTTAATAGGGGTGCATACCAGGAAAGGGGGGTGAGAGGACCATGCATACCACGTAAGGGGGGTGAGGGGACCATGCATACCATGAAAAGTGGGTGAGGGGACCATGCATACTACGAAAGGGGGGTGAGGGGACCATGCATACCATGAAAAGGGGGTGAGGGGACCATGCATACTACGAAAGGGGGTGAGGGGACCATGCATTCTAGGATTGGGGGGTGAGGGGACCATGCATACCACAAAAGAGGGGTGAGGGGACCATGCATACCACAAAAGGGGGTGAGGGGACCATGCATACCATGAAAGAGGGGTGAGGGGACTATGCATACCACGAAAGGGGGATGAATGAGGGGACCATGCATACCACGAAAAGCGGGTGAGGGGACCATGCATACTACGAAAGGGGAGTGAGGGGACCATGCATACCACAAAAGGGGGGTGAGGGGACCATGCACACCACGAAAGAGGGGTGAGGGGACCATGCATACCACAAAAGGGGGGTGAGGGGACCATGCATAGCACGAAAGAGGGGTGAGGGGACCATGCATACCATGTAAGGGGGGTGAGGGGACCATGCATACCACGAAAAGGGGGTGAGGGGAGCATGCATACTACGAAAGGGGGGTGAGGGGACCGTGCATGCCACAAAAGCGGGGTCAGGGGACCATGTATACCACGAAAGAGGGGTGAGGGGACCATGCATACCACGAAAGGGGGGAGAGGGGACCATGCATACCATGAAAAGGGGTTGAGGGGACCATGCATACTACGAAAGGGGGGTGAGTGGACCATGCATACCAGAATAGGGGGGTGAGAGGACCATGCATACCACGAAAAGGGGGGGAATGGGTCCATGCATACCAGGATAGGGAGGTGAGGGGACCATACATACCAGGATTGGGGGGTGAGAGGACTATGCATACCACGAAAGGAGGGTGAGGGGACCATGCATACCAGGATTGGAGGTGAGTGGACCATGCATGCCTGGATTGGGAGGTGATGGGACCATGCATACCAAGAAAGGGGTGTGAGGGGGACCATGTATACCAGGATTGGGGAGTGAGAGGTAGCATGTATACCAGGATAGGGGGGCGAGAGCACCATGCATACCAGGATAGGGGGGTGATGGGACCATGCAAACCAGGAAAAGGGGGGTGAGAGGATCATGCATATCAGGATAGGGGTGTGAGGGGACCATGCATACCAGGAATGGGAGTGAGGGGAAGCATGCATACCAGGATAGGGGGGTGAGAGGACCATGCATACCAGGATATGGGAGTGAGAGGACCATGCATACCAGGATAGGGGGGTGAGGGGACCATGCATACCAGGATTGGGGGTAAGGGGACCATGCATACCAGGATGAAGAATGGGGTGCCATGCATTCCAGGATTGGGGGGGTGAGGGTACCATGCATACCAGGATAGGAATGAGGGGTGCCATGCGTACCAGGATAGGAGGGTGGCAGCACATACCAGGATGGGAGACCATCTAATATATAAAAGCTCAATGTGGGTGTGTATGTGTGTATGTATGTTTGTATGTCCGGAATTGGCATCTGCACCGTCGCAGCTACAGCCGCAAAATTTGGCACCGTCACATGTCTGGACCCTGAGAGCGTCATAGGCTATGTTGTGAGGCAAAATTTTAACCATGCGCGTTCCAATTCACCAAACAATTTTGCCCCTATCTACATAATGGGGAAAAAGTGTATGTATTGGCATCTGCACCGTCGTAGCTACAGCCACAAAATTTTGCACTGTCACACGTCTGGACACCGAGAGCGTCATAGGCTATGTTGTGAGGTGAAATTTTAACCCCGCGCGTTCCAATTCACCAAACAATTTTGCCCCTATCTACATAATGGGGAAAAAAGTGAAAGGAAAAGTGTTGGAGGCAAATTGACAGCTGCCAGATGTGAACAAGGGCGACTTAAAGAATGAGAGCGATGGCGCCAAAGAGTATATACCGTACAGTTGCTAAAGTGGCGCCCTGACATGGGATACTCACCTCACACGGGGACATGAACACACACACACACTACCACGTGCTTCAACACATATACCACCCTCAGCACACATTTCACCACACATACACCAACCTCGCAACATAAAAGCCGAAACACAAAAGTCGCCACTCAAAACTCGCCACGCTGTCCCAGAGCTGTTTAAAAGATGATGCTATCAGCAACAGTTTTCTTTGTAGACAGTTGTGGTAACTGAGGCCTATTATTCTTATCATTTCTATGGTGTTATCATCCTTCTGTAAAGCTGGAAATAACACAATTTATTACCGTGCCAACACAGATCACCCTCTGACACAGACTGCAGGGGGAGCCCAGTATCACACAGGATAGGATTAGATACATGGCTCAAAAGTCAGTATCACACAGGATAGGATTAGATACACAGCTCAGCAGTCAGTATCACGCAGGAGAGGATTAGACACATGGCTCAGCAGGCAGTATCACACAGGATAGGATTAGATACACAGCTCAGCAGTCAGTATCACACAGGATAGGATTAGATACGCAGCTCAGGACACAGTATTACACAGAATAGTATTAGATACTCAGCTCAGCAGACAGTATCACACAGAATAGGATTAGATACAGGGCTCAGCAGTCAGTATCACACAGGATAGGATTAGATGCACGGTTTTTATGTGCAATATAATCATTATAATTTGTTATAACTAACCACAGTTGGTTACTATGCCCAGGCAACGCCGGGCTCTTCAGCTAGTATACCAGTATATATGTGTGTGTGTGTGTGTGTCACTGACATCTATATACCTATCTATTCTATGTGCATATATCTAGCCTATCCATTCTGTTGTAACCTGTCATACTATGATTTTACTGTACTAGGCAAGTAATAATGCTGCAGTTACTGATGATGTCATCATGGATTAGAGACAGACCAAGAGTTAAGCTGGAGTCACACATAGCAACTTACCAGCGATCCCGACAACGATATCAATGTGTCAGGATCGCTGGTAAGTCGCTATGTGATCGCTGGTGAGCTGTCAAACAGACAGCTTCACCAGCGATTAGCACAGCGTTGCCGAGCGCGCGGCATCGCTGTGTTCGTTAGCGCTGATGCCATGGATCCATGTAAAAAATAGAATTAAAATAAAAAATATTGTTATTCTCACCTTCCAACGTCCCGCGCAGCATTCCCGCCTCTCTCCATGCTCTTTGCGAGAATGACCGCGATGACGTCCGTTCTCGCGGGATCGCGAAGTCTCGCGGACGCGGTCATTCTTGCAAAGGCTGATCGCTGGTCTCCCGCCTGTCACACGCAGCGATGCGTGCTGGCCAGCAGGAGATCAGCGACGAAAATAATGTCCAGAGGTTTCTTGCAGCGATCAGCGATACTGGCAGGGGGGCCGGTCGCTGATCGCTGTCACACACATCGATCTTGCTGGTGAGATCTCTGTTGTGTCACAAAAGTTGTGACTCAGCAGCAATCTCGCTAGCGAGATTGCTGTGTGTGACGGGGCCCTTAAAGGGTTTATTTACAGGGAATAAACTCTCCAGGCACGGAGAAGCAGTGGGGGTTAAAAGTGAGAGTGAACAGTAAAAAGGCTAGGGAAAGGTATTAAACAGTTATACAGAGTTGAAACAGTTAAACTTGAATTCTTTTAACTTATCAGTCCAGGGAAAGCTTGATTGCAGGGACTCTATCTCTCATGTTGGCACTGTCAACAGCAGCGCTTGCAGTCTCCGTAGTCTCTCCTCTGGATGAAGCTGGGACCTCAGGGGTTAAAGCAGGGAGACACTGCGAACCTGAGTCTCCCCTGCTTTAAGTCTCTGTATGATACACTGACAGTCTCTCCGCAGGAACGATGCTGCACACACTGGGAAGTCTCTTTGACACACTCAGGGGTCTCGGCTTGCTACTGCGGTCACCGGGACTGCACTCACAGGTCACTATCTCTGCACTGTCAGGGGGTAAGTCTCTTCTGGTCAAGGAGGCTACCGAGTCCACGTACTCACATACAGACATACAGCTTTCACTATGTCTCGAATTTCAGTTTCAGTGCTCTGATGGGGAGTTCTCTCTCTCTGGGAGCGCTGTGCTGCAGCCTGCTTTCTCTCTGTCATGCTCCCCCTGTCTCTGGTACACTCTCCCCTATGCCTGGCGCACTCTGCATTCAGGACCTCTGCCTGCACACCTTGTGGTCCACTGCCCCTTCCTTTTCTTCCCTGCAATCACATGGTTCAGTAGGTCCAGGGCAGAAAGTCTTCCCCCTGGCAACCCTTCTGTTTGGCTAAGTGATTCCGGATAAGGAGCAGGGAAGGTAACCTCCTTTGGGCTCTTCTTCCTCTTCACCCCCTTACATTCTCCCTCTCTTAAAGCTCGCCATTCTACGGGCGAGGGTTTGTTGTACTCCACTATGTCCATCTGAAGACCAACAGCTGCCCACAACTTTCACAACTCCTCTTGTCTTGCTGGCTCCAATTTCTTCCAGTAAGGCTGGTCAAAGATATTCCAGTCTTCATCCTCATCTTCATCAGCTGCAGGAGAAAATACCTCAAATGAACTTGGCGTCTTCATCTTTTTCTTCTTTCTTTTTGCTTTGCCACTAGCAGACGTTTGAGTAGACGATTCTTCCCCCCTCTTTGACAAAACTTGAACCGGATGGATTAAGACCATGCAAGCTGGAACCTTCATCATCTGCGCCAGGCTCTGTGGGCGTCACTTACCATGGCTTCTTAGCCACACTCCCTGTCTCACACATCTGCTCCATCTATTCTGTCCGGTCACAATCTCATGAGCTGATGGCCGGCACACTCTCAACCTCAGGAGATGATACTAGTGGCTCTTCCTTCTCATTGACGAGAACAGTAGGAGCGTGCATCTCGGGAACTCTTGTCACCTCTTCTCCGCTGCCGGTAGCTTGTGGTGAGCCTGATGGTGACTTACTTTGATGGACCACTCGGGCAATCGTCCCTTCCTTCTCATCAGGTCGAATCTCACCATCGGGACCTCTAGACTCAGGTTGGAGTTCTGCTAGACCCGCCACCAAACATTGGGACAGCACAGACAATTTGATCGTGGACAGTCAACACCCTCTCTACCTCTTCTTGGTGTCCGACTCCGTGACACTGTATTGCTCTGAGTGGAGCTCTCCTCCCGCCGTACCCTTCCCTCCAGGGGTGACATTCCCTCCAATTAGCAGGATCTTCAGAGAGGTGAGCAGATCTTTGCCATCACTTTTCCCGGGTAGGGCAATTTCTGGACAGGTGTCCCACTCTTCTGCATGCCCAACACTCTGCGTCTATCTGGTGGGCGCTTGGGCCTAAAATCGTCTTCCTCGGCAGGAAGTATCTCTCATCTGCGGTTGCTCTTCACTCCAGGATATGGGGTTACACTCTGGAGCCGCCACTGAAGTCTTCTTCATGCTCCACACCTCTTCTCTATCTAACTCCGTCTTCTTCCATGCGTTACCTCGGGGTATGCCACTGGTCCCCAAGACAGCAGTAGGGGCTTCTCCCAGACTCTCAATTTTTTTTCCCAAATTCTTCTTCTCTTTAGTCGTGAATCATGGGTCCATGTCGTGTCTTCTTCATTTGGGCTAAGTACTCCGCAGTTGTGGCATGTGAGTGGTCTTCTTCGCCGAGCGCCATTAGTCTCACATTGGGAGGTGCTCTCTCTGTCTCGCGCCGGTGGGTTGGACTCTACAGCAGGGGTTCTCTTATATCCTGCCATTTCTTCGTGGATCCGCTTAATATCCTTCCTCAAGTCTTCTGCCAATTGGGGGGCATTTACCTCCCCACTCCATACCTTCCCCACCGGCACTATCACTCCTTGCTCCTGCGCGCCTCACTCCCATCCTCAGAAAAAGTCATGCCTGGCTTAACCCGCATACGCTCTCGCAGGGCCTGCTTCATTATCACATCTCCCAAACCCGTCACCAGCTGGTCTCGTAGCACAATGTAAATTGCCCCTACACCTATTCCGCCCTTCTGTACGATGGCAGTATAGAGTTCCAGTAGGGCCTTCATAAACTGCGTCATGGTCTCCCCCTCTCTTTGTACCCGGTGAAACAGTTGCGTGCACAGCTCCCCTACGTCAGTGGGGTCTCCATGCGTCTCCTCAAGTATACGTAGTACTTTGTCCAGGGCATCTCTCTCCTGGGGGGGTCTAAGCATAACAGAGTCCTGTGCATCCCTCTCCAGGGCCATCACAGCTATTTATGCCTCCAGGGCCGGCGTCATGAGATGCATCCGCATCATCCCTCGGATGTGCTCCGTCCAACTACACAAAATAACATTGCTCCCAGAGAATTTTGGCAAATTAATTAACATGGCTTCCAGGGAAATGCTAGACCTGGGGCCTCCCCCAACTGCTTGGTCTGCCCCCTCCACAGTGTTGTGTGACATCCTGCTGACTACACCACTTATAATAATGCTGCAGGTACTGATGATGTCACCACGGATCAGAGGCAGACCAAGAGTTAAAGGGTTTATTTACAGGGAATAAACTCTCCACGCATGGAGAAGCAGTGGGGGTTAAAAGTAAAAGAGTAAACTGTAAAAAGGCTAGGGAAAGGTATTAAACAGTTATGCCGAGTTGAAACAGTTAAACTGGAATTCTTGTAACTTATCAGTCCAGGGAAAGCTTGATTGCAGGGTCTCTTTCTCCCACGTTGGCACTGTCAACAGCGGCGCTTGTAGTCTCTCCTCTGGATGAAGCTGGGACCTCAGGGGTTAGAGCAGGGAGATGCTGTGAACCTGAGTCTCCCCTGCTTTAAGTCCCTGTATGATACACTGACAGTGTCTCCGCAGGAACGATGCTGCACACACTGGGAAGTCTCTTTGACACATTAAGGGGTCTCGGCTTGCCACTGCGGTCACCAGGACTGCGCTCACGGGTCACTATCTCTCTGTCGGAGGGGAAGTCTCCTCTGGTCACCAAGGCTACCGAGTCCACGTACTCACATACAGCTTTCACTATGTCTCGCATTTCAGAATCAGTGCTCTGATGGGGAGTTCTCTATCTCTGGGAGCGCTGTACTGCAGCCTGCTTTCCCTCTGGAGCGCTCCCCCATCTCTGCCACGCTCTGCTTTCGCTACCTCTGCCTGCACACCTTCTGGTCCACCACCCCTTCCTTTTCCTCCCTGCCCCTTGCAGTCACATGGTCCAATCGGTCCAGGGCAGAAAGTCTTCCCCCCGGGAACCCGGCTCTCTGGCAAAGTGGTTCCGGATAAGGAGCATGAAGGTAACCTCCTTTGGGGTCTTCTTCCTCTTCACCCCCTTACAGGCACATGAACACATGAATTGCTGATTTTCATCTCTAGCTGCATGGACTTGATAATGCAATATTAAACATAAATGGTGATATAACATTAATGGTTTCACAGTAACAGGAATTGATCCAGTATCAAATAATTGCAATATTAACTATTCTTGTGCTGTGGAATATCTGAATGTTTTATGTAAATTTCTGTATCTTATAGGTATCGTTTGATTTCATTTGTCTTTAATAATGATTTTAATCATTTGGTTTTTTCATGTTGGTGAAGTCCTTGGGGATGGACCAACACCGCAAAGGGTTACTGCTTGTTATAGGGTTAACTTGGCTGAACTAAATCCACTTGGAATCTTCTATACACACCAGCTAGTTTCTAGAAAGGGTGACACCCAGAAATTCAGTGGTGTTTTCCCTGGCTTTATACTATACAGTGGGGAAAAAAAGTATTTAGTCAGTCAGCAATAGTGCAAGTTCCACCACTTAAAAAGATGAGAGGCGTCTGTAATTTACATCATAGGTAGACCTCAACTATGGGAGACAAACTGAGAAAAAAAAATCCAGAAAATCACATTGTCTGGTTTTTTTTCATTTTATTTGCATATTATGGTGGAAAATAAGTATTTGGTCAGAAACAAAATTTCATCTCAATACTTTGTGATATATCCTTTGTTGGCAATGACAGAGGTCAAACGTTTTCTGTAAGTCTTCACAAGGTTGCCACACACTGTTGTTGGTATGTTGGCCCATTCCTCCATGCAGATCTCCTCTAGAGCAGTGATATTTTTGGCTTTTCGCTTGGCAACACGGACTTTCAACTCCCTCCAAAGGTTTTCTATAGGGTTGAGATCTGGAGACTGGCTAGGCCACTCCAGGACCTTGAAATGCTTCTTACGAAGCCACTCCTTCGTTGCCCTGGCGATGTGCTTTGGATCATTGTCATGTTGAAAGACCCAGCCACGTTTCATCTTCAATACCCTTGCTGATGGAAGGAGGTTTGCACTCAAAATCTCACGATACATGGCCCCATTCATTCTTTCATGTACCCGGATCAGTCGTCCTGGCCCCTTTGCAGAGAAACAGCCCCAAAGCATGATGTTTCCACCACCATGCTTTACAGTAGGTATGGTGTTTGATGGATGCAACTCAGTATTCTTTTTCCTCCAAACACGACAAGTTGTGTTTCTACCAAACAGTTCCAGTTTGGTTTCATCAGACCATAGGACATTCTCCCAAAACTCCTCTGGATCATCCAAATGCTCTCTAGCAAACTTCAGATGGGCCCGGACATATACAGGCTTAAGCAGTGGGACACGTCTGGCACTGCAGGATCTGAGTCCATGGTGGCGTAGTGTGTTACTTATGGTAGGCCTTGTTACATTGGTCCCAGCTCTCTGCAGTTCATTCACTAGGTCCCCCCGCGTGGTTCTGGGATTTTTGCTCACCGTTCTTGTGATCATTCTGACCCCACGGGGTGGGATTTTGCGTGGAGCACCAGATCGAGGGAGATTATCAGTGGTCTTGTATGTCTTCCATTTTCTAATTATTGCTCCCACAGTTGATTTCTTCACTCCAAGCTGGTTGGCTATTGCAGATTCAGTCTTCCCAGCCTGGTGCAGGGCTACAATTTTGTTTCTGGTGTCCTTTGACAGCTCTTTGGTCTTCACCATAGTGGAGTTTGGAGTCAGACTGTTTGAGGGTTTACACAGGTGTCTTTTTATACTGATAACAAGTTTAAACAGGTGCCATTACTACAGGTAATGAGTGGAGGAAAGAGGAGACTCTTAAAGAAGAAGTTACAGGTCTGTGAGAGCCAGAAATCTTGATTGCTTGTTTCTGACCAAATACTTATTTTCCACCATAATATGCAAATAAAATGAAAAAAAACAGACAATGTGATTTTCTGGATTTTTTTTTCTCAGTTTGTCTCCCATAGTTGAGGTCTACCTATGATGTAAATTACAGACGCCTCTCATCTTTTTAAGTGGTGGAACTTGCACTATTGCTGACTGACTAAATACTTTTTTTCCCCACTGTATATGCGGTTTTGATTCATTCCTCACTTGGACCTGGAGGAAGACACATGTAGTGTCGAAACATGTCGTCCAAAAGGTATACTATACTATATGCAAAATTGTCATTGAAGAAACATGGAACCTTTATAATGGAAAAAAAAAAGTTATATTTTATCCTACCATTGGTCTGATCGCCGGAGAAGCAAACTATTTCCTTTACATGTAAGGATTTATCCCTATCCGTTTTACGTGCGAACTCCAACCACAGGCTGGACTTATTCTTGGTTTTTTTCAAAGCGGTGAGCTGGCTATGCCAAAAAATTCTTTTTTTCATATAAATAAATAAATAAATAAATATATATATCAAAAACTTTCTTTTCACCCCCCACTGGGGGTGGTCTTTGTTGTCCTTTCTCATTCTCAGTTCCTCTACCAGAGGCCTGGGAGTTTAAGGCTTCTGTGCAGGATCTTAGTTGTTTTCAGCATTGCGCTTTTCTGGACAGAGAGCTCAGATGTTGCTCCTGGGATCTGTTGTAGCCATTCTTCCAACTTAGGGGTCACTGCTCCAAGTGGTCCAATCACCACTGGAATCACTGTTGCCTTCACCTTCCACATCTTCTCCAGTTCACCTTTGATGCCCTGGTATTTCTCCAGCTTTGCCTATTCTTTCTTTCTGATGTTGCTGTCACTTGGCACTGCCACATCTATTATCATTGCTGTCTTCTGATCCTTGTCTACTATCACAATGTCTGGTTGGTTAGCCAACACCTGCTTATCTGTCTGTATCTTGAAGTCCCACAGGATTTTTGCCCTTTCATTCTCCACCACTATAGAAAAAAAATTAGTTTGTCATACAATTTCTCTTGAACGCAGTGAATACCCCATATGTGGTCAAAAACTAATATTTGGACACTTGGCAGTGCTCGACAACTAAAGGATGCTATTTGATTTTTCGAGCTCAAATTTGGATCATGCGTTGCATTTGCAGAGCCCCTGAGGTGCCAAGAAAAGCAGAAACACACACAAGTACGTCATTTTGGGGAATCTAAACCCTTCAAGGAATTCATTTTGGGGAATGTTGAGCATATTTAAATCAACATACTAAACCATAGAATTTGAATAACATTGGGTCATGAAAGCAAAATAACATATTTTTTCCCCTAAAAATAAAGGTAATAAATAAAAAATACACATATATGGTATCACAAAGTTTGAAAAGTCCAGTCTATCAAAATGTAAAAATAATTACCTCAATTAGTAAACACCATAAAGAGAAAAATGAAAATGGCAAAATTGTTTTTTTTTGCATGGTCAGCAATTTATTCACTCTTTCTTGAGTATACCAATTGATTAATTTACCTTATATTTGATAGTTTGGACATTTTGGAATGCAGTGATAGAAAATGTGTTTTGTTTTTTTTTTTATTGCTTTATTTTCAATGGGGGGTGATTTGAACTTTTGTGGGTATTTTTGTAATATTTTGTAAAACTTTTTTTTATGATTTAATGGCTTCAATAGTCCCCTTAGGAGACCTGAAACTATGATTAGCCGGATGCTGTGCAATAAAAATCACAATCTCCTATGAATTCCGGCCATGAGCTAGCGTTCATAGGCGATTCACAATGCCAGACACAGAGGTCTTCTATGGACACACGGCTGTCGTGGCAATCCATAAGCGCCCTGCAATCACTTCACAGGAGCACCAATGGGTGGGACTGTGATGTGCTTCTGGCCAGCGTGTGTCAAATGCCGCTGTCAGTGTTTGACAGTGGCATTTAACTGGTTAACAGCCACTGATGCATTTCAGATGCATCCGTGGCTGTTAGAGACACATGACAGCTGTTTAAATCAGCTGCTATTTGAGGGCAAGTATGTGGACTCAGCATGGGAGCGCACATCAAAAGCAGGGACACGACCTTTGACATACCTGTACTCCAAGGTATTTAAGGAGTTAAATAAAGGGCACATCACCAGGAAAGAGGCCAGATGTAGTATAAAAGGGCCTACTTCTGCCATTCCTCATTATAGTGAGGTTCCATCTGAATTACATTATTTTGGGGATCTAAACCCTGACATGAGTGTTCAGTGGAAAGTACAGGATAAATGTGAACTGATTCTTATTCCAATTTTTGGGAGGCAGTGTGTTAGGCGTAGGGATTCTCCCTCTGCACAGGAGGAATCCCAAGCCATGTCTTCTCCTGCCGTCTGTTAGTGCGGAACACACCAAATAATAAAAGATGGTAATGAGGTGCGTATGCAGCCCGAGGACCACCATGCAGAGATGGTAGACTGCTGCTCGGTAATAGCGGACAGAAACTGGCGGTATAACAAACACACACGAGTTAACTTCACCCGGTGAATAGGAGGCAGACCCTGTTGCTTCACAGGGCCGCAGGATACTGCAGAGTGAACGCTAGTGTTTTGGTCACAGATCCCTGCCCCAAGGGCACGGGGTTAGAGTCCCTCTAGACCCACTAGCGTTAGGTGCCACAACTGCGATGCCAGGGAGAGACCCTTACTGAATGCTGTGCCCTGTTAACAGTCACAGGGTGCAGCTGACAGATGAATACCGCACGAAATACATGCAGCGCAGCTCTGGCGGATGCCACTAACCAGCCTAAGCTTTGGTCTGGAAAGCGCAGTTATGGTGCACGGCACCGCTCTGACTGATGTCGCTGAACGTGCGGTACCGTAATGCCTAATGTAGCGTGGTGCATACTGGCGCTACCATGTGATAGAAGCTGGGAGCACTGCGGCGCTAGACAGTGCACTACTAGGCACTGACTCGAAACTCTAAACCCTACTAACATGCGCATCAGAGGGAAGGGGTTTCATAATGAGTCAATCAGTGGTTCACAAGCATCCATCATCACACACACCACTACAAATTACAGACTATACTAGCGCCGTGCGGCTGTGCGATCCTTTTATAGGCGCAGCCTTCCGGGACCTTCCTGATGGCCCAATCAGAGCTGCTTGAGGACCTGAGCATGTGACCTCCAATGAGAGGTCGTCCCACGGGCATGCTCAGAATGCTGCCAAAAGCCTCTGGAGCTGCTCGCTGCTGGCTAGCGCGGATTACCGAAGCTGACCCAGAGGTGGCAGCAGCAACCCACATGATAGCACTAGCCTGAGCAAGGCGCTGGGAACGACATCTTTCCTGAGCAGGCTACTCTGTGGCTGGGACTGAATAGGAGACCGCAGAAGGCAAGGCTCGAGATTCCTCCTGTGCAGAGGCAGGAATCCGACGTCTAACATGGTCTCCCATTAAGTCTCGGCGAATCCTACTCAGCAGAGATGTCGGTCTCAGCGTATTGCTCAGACCCATGCTGTGCGATTTATTGCTGCTGCCTCTCTGGGTTCAGCTATAGCAAACAGCAACGAGCAGTCATTCCTGAGATTGAGTCCAGGTTTTGCTCTACTGAGCATGCTCGTGAGGTGGCAACCTCTTATTGGTGGTCGGCAGTAACCTGCTCAGGTCCTCAAGCGAACCCGGATTGGTCCACTAGCAAGCTCCTGGCAGATTGGGATCTATAAATGGATCTCATAGCCACACGGCCGTGCGCTAGTATAGACCATGTGGTGTGTGTGTTGTATACACGTATGAATGTCTCTGGTGACTGACTCATTATGAAACCCCTACCCTTGGAATGCATGAGTTGCTCAGCCCTGCCAGCTAGTGCCTAGTGCAGGTAGGAGGCAGAGTCAGCGCCAAGTAGTGCTATCGCTTGTGCGACGCCATGCGCATTGTGGGTCTGGTCAGGCTCTTACCCCAGCGTTTTAGGGGCTGAGCTAGAGACCTTACTCATGCCATATCTGCTGTACCCTGTGATAATCGGACGACGGCTGTTTCGCGCACCTGTGACAGGACCCGTAGAAGTGCAGGTGCGTGAAACGGCCATCATCCGATTATCATCCACTGGTTCTAATCTTGCCTGCCTGTATGAAGATGTTTTAATGCTACATAAATAATGTCTGGATTTTTTAAGAACGCTGAGTGCCTCCTTTTTCCTTCTCTTGAATGATAATAATTATATAGTGTATATACTTAGTTCATACACCCAGTGGTGTAACTAAAGTCTGATGGACCCCGATGCAATATTTGAACCATACCCAAATATCCTGAATAAATATATATTTTTAGTATATCTTAATATACTGTGTATATATATACCCCCATCCAGGTGTATGTCCCCAGGTCTGTTGCTGTTCTTTAATGTATAGAAAAAACTATTAAATCACCAGGGGCATACATAGAAGTCATGGGGCTCCATAGCAGAAGTATAATGCACTCGCCATAGTCCTCCATATGGTATAATGCACAGCCCATAGTCCTCCATATAGTATAATAGACAGTCCATAGTACTTCATATAGTAAAATGCACAGCCCACAGTATTCTGTAAAGTATAATGAATCTCATATTCATCCAAAAAGTATAATGCACAGCTCATAACTATCCATAAAGTATTTTGCAGTCGCCATGGTTATCCATATGATATAATGCACAGCGCATAGTCCTCCATAAAGCACATTGCAGTCCCCAAAGTCATACATATAGAATATAGCATAATGCACAGCCCATAGTCATCCATAGAGTGTAATGATCAGCCCATAGTCAATCCATATAGTATAATGTACAGTCCATAGTTCTCCATAAAGTGTAATACACTGCCCCTAGTCCTCCATAAAGTATAATGCACCTGATAGTCATCTACGAATTATAATGCCCTATATAGTCATCCTTAAAGTATAATAATGTCATTCATAAAGGATATTGCACTCACCATAGTCATCCATATTGTATAGTGCACAGCCCATAGTTCTCCATAATGTATATTGCACTCATCATAGTCAGAAATATAGTATAATGCATATTCCACAGTTCTCCATATAGCGCACAGCCCATAATCCTCCAAAAAGTATAATGCACAGCCCATAGTCATCCATAAAATATAATGCAAAGCCTATAGTCATCCATGCAGTATAATGCATAGCCCATAGTCATCCATAAAGTATAATACACAGTCCATGGTCATCCACATAATTTAATGCATTGCCCATAGTCATAATGCACAGAGTATAGTCATCCATATAGTATAATAGCAGCCCAAAGTCCTCCCTATAGTATAATGCACAGCTCAAAGTCCTCCATAAAGTATAATGCACCTCTTAGTAATTCACAAAGTAAATGCACAGTCCATAGTCATCCATATAGTATAATGCATAACCCACAGTCATCCATATAGTATAATGCACAGCTCACAGTCATATATGTAGCATAAAACACAGCTTATATTCATACATGTAATATAATGCACAACCTATAGTCATATATATAGTATATTGCACCGCTTTTAGCTTACATGTATTAAAATGCACAGCCAATAGTCATCCATGTAGTAATATAACAACTGATTTAAAAAAAGAAAATACTCACCTTCCCTCTTTCCCTCCACTCACCATTCCATATGGTGTCCTCTTTTGAAGCCAGCAGCTGACTTCAGCATGTGATGGGAGTGCATGACGCCACTTCCATGCGCTCCAGACATGTGCATGCGGACATCAGCTGCTGGCCTCTAATTGTCCTTCAGTATGTATTTCCGTGCACAGACCCGATGGGTCTGTGTGATGCAATACACTTCAGCTGGATGTGCATCCAAGGATGCACATCCGGTTGAAGTTTCTGTTGGGCAAGTGGGCCCCTGATCCGCCGGACCTGGTCACAGCAGCAACCGCTGCGACTGCAGTCGTAACATCACTGCATACACCCCTCATTACACAAATACACATCCCATGATCTGCTTCATCCATTATGCATTCAAGTTTATACAGCTTGGAGTTAGAAAATGTGTATACAAATTACCGTATGATATGGTCAAAATACTCAAAAGAAAAGATACAAATTGTAAACACAATATAACACAATCATAAAATATCTGCAGGAAAATACAAAAATTAGAGTGTGTTGTGTACTATTTATATATTGTGTTCATACTTTCTAAATACAATGTTATTACTGGAACAGCTGGTTCACAACAAACAAAAATCCTGACTATTTCGCAGTACAGAAGACATGGGAAACTTCTACATCTCATAACTAACACCAATGCAACAATATCCAAATTATTGCTCCCTCTAGTGTGATATATGTTATTCTGTTTGTGACATTGTGTATTATCACTGCTACTGAGAATCTGAGATATTGTAAGGTGTAACAGGATAAGCATTATTATCACTGGGGAACATATCCTTGGCAGCATCTGCTACTTTTGCAGGAGAATGATACTTAACTAGTTTTCTTGTTCATTGTTAACGTTCCCACCAGAGGATATTGATGTAGAACAGGAAAACTCCTTCAATCTGAAAATCTTAAGCAGGAAAACAGGAAACTTTAGTGGTTCCCTACAAGTCTTACCTCAGAAATGCTTTTATCCACTCCTCAGATAAATATACATAGATAATGATGGGCGTGTACGTGCCTGAATAGTAGGTGTTCGTTATAGACCCCAAACTTTACTGTTCATAAAGTGCTGGTAAAAACGGGAGTGGATTAAAAAACATTACGCAATTCTGGCACGGTACTGCGCCCTTAGTCATAGGCTATGGTGAAGCTCACTGACCCTCGCTTCTGCTACTACCATAAGCCTGCATAACCTGTACACAGACTTAAATGAGGACTAGCTGTTGAAGAGACCATACCAAAGATAAAAATTCCATATTTTATTGTTATAATGTACTACACACAATAATAAAAAAAATATAAAAAAGGCACAAAAAACAGTACAACAAAGTGTCCAATGAAGGGGGCCCCTGCCACAACCCTATGTAAACATACAGTGGGGAAAAAAGTATTTAGTCAGTCAGCAATAGTGCAAGTTCCACCACTTAAAAAGATGAGAGGCGTCTGTAATTTACATCATAGGTAGACCTCAACTATGGGAGACAAACTGAGAAAAAAAAATCCAGAAAATCACATTGTCTGTTTTTTTTTTCATTTTATTTGCATATTATGGTGGAAAATAAGTATTTGGTCAGAAACAAGCAATCAAGATTTCTGGCTCTCACAGACCTGTAACTTCTTCTTTAAGAGTCTCCTCTTTCCTCCACTCATTACCTGTAGTAATGGCACCTGTTTAAACTTGTTATCAGTATAAAAAGACACCTGTGCACACCCTCAAACAGTCTGAATCCAAACTCCACTATGGTGAAGACCAAAGAGCTGTCAAGGGACACCAGAAACAAAATTGTAGTCCTGAACCAGGCTGGGAAGACTGAATCTGCAATAGCCAACCAGCTTGGAGTGAAGAAATCAACTGTGGGAGCAATAATTAGAAAATGGAAGACATACAAGACCACTGATAATCTCCCTCGATCTGGTGCTCCACGCAAAATCCCACCCCGTGGGGTCAGAATGATCACAAGAACGGTGAGCAAAAATCCCAGAACCACGCGGGGGGACCTAGTGAATGAACTGCAGAGAGCTGGGACCAATGTAACAAGGCCTACCATAAGTAACACACTACGCCACCATGGACTCAGATCCTGCAGTGCCAGACGTGTCCCACTGCTTAAGCCTGTACATGTCCGGGCCCGTCTGAAGTTTGCTAGAGAGCATTTGGATGATCCAGAGGAGTTTTGGGAGAATGTCCTATGGTCTGATGAAACCAAACTGGAACTGTTTGGTAGAAACACAACTTGTCGTGTTTGGAGGAAAAAGAATACTGAGTTGCATCCATCAAACACCATACCTACTGTAAAGCATGGTGGTGGAAACATCATGCTTTGGGGCTGTTTCTCTGCAAAGGGGCCAGGACGACTGATCCGGGTACATGAAAGAATGAATGGGGCCATGTATCGTGAGATTTTGAGTGCAAACCTCCTTCCATCAGCAAGGGCATTGAAGATGAAACGTGGCTGGGTCTTTCAACATGACAATGATCCAAAGCACACCGCCAGGGCAACGAAGGAGTGGCTTCGTAAGAAGCATTTCAAGGTCCTGGAGTGGCCTAGCCAGTCTCCAGATCTCAACCCTATAGAAAACCTTTGGAGGGAGTTGAAAGTCCTTGTTGCCAAGCGAAAAGCCAAAAACATCACTGCTCTAGAGGAGATCTGCATGGAGGAATGGGCCAACATACCAACAACAGTGTGTGGCAACCTTGTGAAGACTTACAGAAAACGTTTGACCTCTGTCATTGCCAACAAAGGATATATCACAAAGTATTGAGATTAAATTTTGTTTCTGACCAAATACTTATTTTCCACCATAATATGCAAATAAAATGAAAAAAAAACAGACAATGTGATTTTCTGGATTTTTTTTTCTCAGTTTGTCTCCCATAGTTGAGGTCTACCTATGATGTAAATTACAGACGCCTCTCATCTTTTTAAGTGGTGGAACTTGCACTATTGCTGACTGACTAAATACTTTTTTTCCCCACTGTATCCCTTTAAATATCCTATGTAATTTTTGACACCAAAAAGGTCATTAATGAATGAAGGGAAGGGCTCCCGGAAGAAACTTTGGGTAAAACGCGCGTTGGGGTGGAAGGGGGACTCCTGGCCTTCCCTATCAACGGTTCGTTTATACCTTAAAGGTGATGTGCAGTTATATTATTATGTCTATGACTCTGACTATGACCTGGCTGCCAATGCTGGTTTAAGAACACATATGTATTGAGCAATGTGTTATTATTTATCCTTATTACTTTTGTCCGTTACAGTCATGGCCAAAAGTATTGACACCCCTGCAATTCTGTCAGATAATACTCAGTTTCTTCCTGAAAATGATTGCAAACACAAATTCTTTGGTATTATTATCTTCATTTAATTTGTCTTAAATGAAAAAAACACAAAAAGAATTGTCCTAAAGCCAAATTGGATATAATTCCACACCAAACATAAACAAGAGGGTGGACAAAAGTATTGGCACTGTGCGAAAAATCATGTGATGCTTCTCTAATTTGTGTAATTAACAGCACCTGTAACTTACCTGTGGCACCTAACAGGTGTTGGCAATAACTAAATCACACTTGCAGCCAGTTGACATGGATTAAAGTTGACTCAACCTCTGTCCTGTGTCCTTGTGTGTACCACATTGAGCATGGAGAAAAGAAATAAGACCAAAGAACTGTCTGAGTACTTGAGAAACCAAATTGTGAGGAAGCATGAGCATTCTCAAGGCTACAAGTCCATCTCCAAAGACCTGAATGTTCCTGTGTCTACCGTGCGCAGTGTCATCAAGAAGTTTAAAGCCCATGGCACTGTGGCTAACCTCCCTAGATGTGGCCGGAAAAGAAAAATTGACAAGAGATTTCAACGCAAGATTGTGCGGATGTTGGATAAAGAACCTCCACTAACATCCAAACAAGTTCAAGCTGCCCTGTAGTCCGAGGGTACAACGGTGTCAACCCGTACTATCCATCGGCATCTGAATGAAAAGGGACTGTATGGTAGGAGACCCAGGAAGACTCCACTTCTTACCCCGAGATATAAAAAAGCCAGGCTGGAGTTTGCCAAAACTTACCTGAAAAAGCCTAAAACATTTTGGAAGAATGTTCTTTGGTCAGATGAGACAAAAGTAGAGCTTTTAGGGCAAAAGCATCAACATAGAGTTTACAGGAGAAAAAAGAGGCATTCAAAGAAAAGTACACGGTCCCTACAGTCAAACATGGTGGAGGTTCCCTGATGTTTTGGGGATGCTTTGCTGCCTCTGGCACTGGACTGCTTGACCGTGTGCATGGCATTATGAAGTCAGAAGACTACCAACAAATTTTGCAGCATAATTTAGGGCCCAGTGTGAGAAAGCTGGGTCTACCTCAGAGGTCATGGGTCTTCCAGCAGGACAATAACCCAAAACACACTTCAAAAAGCACTAGAAAATGGTTTGAGAGAAAGCACTGGAGACTTCTAAGGTGGCCAGCAATGAGTCCAGACTAGAGTTGAGCGATACCGTCCGATACTTCAAAGTATCGTATCGGATGGTATCGGCCGATCTTTAAAAAAAGTATCGGTATCGCCGATTCCGATACCGGAAGTCCCATTCAAGTCTATGGGACTTCCGGTATCGGAATAAGAAAAACCCTTTCCTGCCCTTGTACAGCCTCTCTGGGGTCTGTACGGGCCTTTCGGGGGGCTGTGCCGGCCTGCCAGGGGGTCTGTGCAGGCTCCGGTGGTCTGTGCCGGCCTACCGGTGGTCTGTGCAGGCTCCGGGGGGCTGTGCCGGCCTGCCGGGGGGCTGTGCCGGCCTGCCGGGGGGCTGTGCAGGCTCCGGGGGGCTGTGCCGGCCTGCCGGGGGGCTGTGCCGGCCTGCCGGGGGGCTGTGCAGGCTCCGGGGGTCTGTGCAGGCATCGTCCGATGGGACTACAAGTCCCATCGGGCGATGCCTGCTACCATGACAGTGATTGACACATTAGCCAATGATGGGACAGTAGTAGTCCCACCATCCGGCTAATGTGTTAAATGTAAAAAAAAAAAAAAAAAAAAAAAAAAATTACATGCTACATACATACAACATGCATACTACATACATGCTACATTCATACTACATACTACATACATGCTACATTCATACTACATAAATACTACATGCAACATACATACTACATATATACTACATGCATGCTACATACATACTGCATGCTACATACATACCACATATATACTACATACATACTACATGCATGCTACATGCATGCTACATGCTACATACATAACACATATATACTACATGCATGCTACATACATACTACATGCTACATACTACATATATACTACATGCATGCTACATACTACATGCTACATACATACTACATATATACTACATGCATGCTACATACATACTGCATGCTACATGCATGCTACATACATACTACATACATACTACATGCTACATACATACTACATATATACTACATACATACTACATACATACTACATGCATGCTACATGCATGCTACATACATACCACATACATAACACATATATACTACATGCATGCTACATACATACTACATGCTACATACATACCATATACATACTACATGCATGCTACATACATACTACATGCATGCTACATACATACTACATGCTACATACATACTACATATATACTACATGCATGCTACATACATACTACATGCTACATACATACTACATATATACTACATGCATGCTACATACATACTACATATATACTACATGCATGCTACATACATACTACATGCTACATACATACCACATACATACTACATATATACTACATGCATGCTACATACATACTGCATGCTACATGCATGCTACATACATACTACATACATACTACATGCTACATACATACCACATATATACTACATACATACAATACATTCATACAATACATACATAGACATACAGTACATATAACATAGAGTAACATACTTACCAATACTTGTCACATTGTTCCCCGAAGCCATTGTCTTTTCCGGAATAAATATTAACATAACAAACCACAAAAATACTCACCCACGATCCGAAGCAGTCCACGAGTGTGTCCCACGACGATCTTGGGTAGAGAACTGCAGCATCAGCTGTTGCTGCCGTTCTCTACGGGCTGCAGGAATCCAATGACGGAAGGTAGGTATCCTTCCGCACTGTATTCCTCCGCCACTTAAAAAAAAAAAGTCCCTAGTCTCACTTTATGCCATTGCTGTGTGGGAATTTCCCACACAGCAATGGCATAAAGTGAGACTAGGGACTTTTTTTTTTTTTAAGTGGCGGAGGAATACAGTGCGGAAGGATACCTACCTTCCGTCATTGGATTCCTGCAGCCCGTAGAGAACGGCAGCATCATCTGATGCTGCAGTTCTCTACCCAAGATCGTCGTGGGACACACTCGTGGACTGCTTCGGATCGTGGGTGAGTATTTTTGTGGTTTGTTATGTTAATATTTATTCCGGAAAAGACAATGGCTTCGGGGAACAATGTGACAAGTATTGGTAAGTATGTTACTCTATGTTATATGTACTGTATGTCTATGTATGTATTGTATGAATGTATTGTATGTATGTAGTATATATGTGGTATGTATGTAGCATGTAGTATGTATGTAGTATGTATGTAGCATGCATGTAGCATGTAGTATGTATGTAGCATGCATGTAGTATATATGTAGTATGTATGTAGCATGCATGTAGTATATATGTAGCATGTATGTAGTATGTATGTGGTATGTATGTAGCATGTAGTATGTATGTAGCATGCATGTAGTATATATGTAGTATGTATGTAGCATGTAGTATGTATGTAGTATGTATGTAATATGTATGTGGTATGTATGTAGCATGTAGTATGTATGTAGCATGCATGTAGTATATATGTAGTATGTATGTAGCATGTAGTATGTATGTAGTATGTATGTAGTATGTATGTAGTATGTATGTAGCATGCAGTATGTATGTAGTATGTATGTAGTATATATGTAGTATGTATGTAGCATGTAGTATGTATGTAGCATGTAGTATGTATGTAGCATGCATGTAGTATATATGTAGTATGTATGTAGCATGCATGTAGTATGTATGTAGTATGTATGTAGCATGCAGTATGTATGTAGCATGTATGTAGTATGTATGTAGTATATATGTAGTATGTATGTAGCATGCATGTAGTATGTATGTAGCATGTAGTATGTATGTAGCATGCATGTAGTATGTATGTAGCATGTATGTAGTATGTATGTAGCATGTATGTATGTATGTAGCATGTAGTATGTATGTAGCATGCATGTAGTATATATGTAGTATGTATGTAGCATGCATGTAGTATGTATGTAGTATGTATGTAGTATGTATGTAGCATGCAGTATGTATGTAGCATGTATGTAGTATGTATGTAGTATATATGTAGTATGTATGTAGCATGTAGCATGCATGTAGTATGTATGTAGCATGTATGTAGTATATATGTAGCATGTATGTAGTATGTATGTAGCATGTAGTATGTATGTAGCATGCATGTAGTATGTATGTAGCATGCATGTAGCATGCATGTAGTATGTATGTAGTATGTATGTAGTATGTATGTAGCATACAGTATGTATGTAGCATGTATGTAGTATGTATGTAGTATATATGTAGTATGTATGTAGCATGCATGTAGTATGTATGTAGCATGTAGTATGTATGTAGCATGCATGTAGTATGTATGTAGCATGTATGTAGTATGTATGTAGCATGTATGTAGTATGTATGTAGCATGTAGTATGTATGTAGCATGCATGTAGTATGTATGTAGTATTTTTTTTTTTTTTTTAACATTTAACACATTAGCCGGATGATGGGACTACTACTGTCCCATCATTGGCTAATGTGTCAATCACTGTCATGGTAGCAGGCATCGCCCGATGGGACTTGTAGTCCCATCGGACGATGCTTGCACAGACCCCCGGACATCAGCACAGCCCCCCGGCAGGCCGGCACAGCCCCCCGGCAGGCCGGTACAGACCCCCACAGGGTGCACAGACCACCGGCAGGCCGGCACAGCCCCCCGGCAGGCCGGTACAGACCCCGGGCAGTCCACACAGCCCCCCGGCAGGCCGGCACAGCCCCCCGGCAGGCCGGCAGAGACCCCCGGAAGGCCCGAAATGACGGCGCATCATGATGCGCACACACCGCGCATCATGATGACGTCAGGCCGTCAATCAACTGAACTTCCGATTCCGATGCCGAATTCCGATATTGAAAAAATATCGGAAGTCGGTATCGGAATTCCGATACAGCAAGTATCGGCCGATACCCGATACTTGCGGTATCGGAATGCTCAACACTAGTCCAGACCTGAATCCCATAGAACTCCTGTGGAGAGATCTAAAAATGGCAGTTTGGAGAAGGCACCCTTCAAATATTAGGGACCTGGAGTAGTTTGCCAAAGAAGAATGGTCTAAAATTCCAGCAGAGCATTGTAAGAAACTCATTGATGGTTACCGGAAGCGGTTGGTCGCAGTTATTTTGGCTAAAGGTTGTGCAACCAAGTATTAGGCTGAGGGTGCCAATACTTTTGTCCGGCCCATTTTTGGAGTTTTGTGTGAAATGATCAATGTTTTGCTTTTTGCTTCATTCTCTTTTGTGTTTTTTCATTTAAGACAAATTAAATGAAGATAATAATACCAAAGAATTTGTGTTTGCAATCATTTTCAGGAAGAAACTGAATATTATCTCACAGAATTGCAGGGGTGTCAATACTTTTGGCCATGACTGTATGTATATAGGCTTTGTGCTAGACTCATAGACATATTTTAGATTTTATACTATAACTCTAACTCTGCAATTACCTTTATAAACTATTATATTTATGGTGTGAACTACTGTTATTTTTGTGCTGTATTAACAGCTATTCCCTTCATTCATTAATGACCTTTTTGGTGTAAAAATTACTTAGGATAAAGGGATATGTTTACATAGGGTTGTGACAGGGGCTATACTGTCTTTTGTGCCTTTTTATATTTTTTATTATTGTGAGTTGTACATTATAACAATAAAATTTGAAATTTTATTTTACAGTTCTTTTCAGTGGCTAGTCCTCATGTAAGTCTGTATGAACATTTTTTGTAGAAATAATTACCATAAACCTATGCCTGCTGTCGCTGATAACAGTGAGAGCAGGAACCCCTGATGGGAGTATTAATCATCTGACACCTGCTGCGCTATAAATAAATAAATGTAAAAACTAACGTGGGGTCTGTTCTATTTTTGTTAACCATCATGGCAAAACTGACATCTGCGGACTGCAAACCACAGCTGTCAGCTTTATCATGGCTGATGATCAAAAACAGAACAGACCGCACATCAGTTTTTACATAAAATAATTTAAAAAATGGCATGGGGTCCGCCACATTTTTTGACAACCAGTCAAGCTAAAGCAGACAGCTGGGGACTGGTATTCTCAGGCTGGTAAAGGGCCATGGATAGTGCCACCAACCTAAAAATAGCAGCCCTCAGCCACCCCATAAAAGGCGCATCTATTAGATGAGTCAATTCTGGTGCTTTGCCCAGCTCTTCCATTTGACCTGTGGTGGTGGAATGAGGGGTATATTTGTGGAGTTGATGTCACCTTTGAATTGTCAAGTGACATCAAGCCCACAGCTTAGTAATGGAGAAGCCTCTATAAGACTATTTCTATGACATCAATCTCACAAATATTACCCCACTTGTCAACACCACAAGAAAAGTAGAAGAGCCAGGCAAAGTGCCAGAATTGGCGCACCTAATGGATACACCTTCTCTGGGGTGGCTGCAGGCTGCTATTTCTAGGCTGCAGACCCCACATCCTAGGTCCCACATCCTTTTTTAATTTTTTTAATTTATAGAACAGGCTGATAAACACTCCCATCAGTGGCGCCTGCTCTCACTATTGTCAGTGACAGCAGACATAGGCTGATGGGAGCAGTACTCACATCAACCGATGCCTCTGTGACCAGCAGTAAACTTTTCACTACTGGTCGCAGCTGTTGGCTCATGCTGTCATCTGACAGGATAAACATTACAGCTCTCAGACAGGCAGTAATGGTCTTAATGCCAATCAGAGGCAGTGTTTGCCACGCTGTTATGTAGATGACAGTGTGGTAAACAACAGATGTTCGGGCCGCCATTCATCTGAATTGGGTCCGGGTTTGGGTACTATTTGGGTTTTTGTTTTGTTTTTCTTTTAAGTTTGGTCGAACCCATTTTTTAAAATGTTTGGTCTTTTCAGTTAGCCATTAAAAGGTGTCAACCACTTTCTCAATTCTAAATATTTTTATGATCAAACCTGAACCTCCAGGGGTTCTCCCATCACTATCTATAGACATTCCTCCCAACCTTTAATGCATAGGATAAGATTCATATTGTGCGATGTCAGCATAGTTTGGCATTTACTTTGTCGAAGCCCGCGTCTTATCTGCCTAGTACTCATTGATAGTGTTGAGCGATATCTTCCAATATCAGGAAATATCGGATCGGATTGGATCGGACCGATACCCAAAAAGTATCGGATATCGCCGATTCTGATACCGGAAACCAATGCAAGTTAATGGGACAGAAATATCGGAATTAAAATAAACCCATTCTTTCTATGTAGGTTAATTCTACATGAAGGAAAACAACTAAGAATAATGTAAAATGTCTTGGGGGAGGTTGAGGAGACATTAAAGGCATAGAGGTTTAGCCCAATCAAATGTAATAGCAGGAATTAAATTTTTTTTAAGACGTTCGGAGTTACAAAGATATTGACTATGTTAACCTTATTTATATTTTGTCAGATTTGTATGTTTCACTACTTCCATGCTCTTCACCTTCTTTTTTACTTCTCCCACACTTTCTCCTTCATGATCCTCAGCAGGAGCAGCATCTTTTTCATCAACTTCTTCTTAACCTTATTCATCCTCTTCTTCTTCACCTTCTTCCTATTATTCTTTTTTTTACATTCTTCATATTCTTATTCAACTATTATTCTTCTTCATATTTTACTTCTTCACCTTCTTCCTATTCTTCTTCTTCATCATATTCTTATTTGTGACAGGCATTCCTGTAGTTGTTATCTATAAAAGTTTGAAGATTACACCTTCTGTTCTGCCTGTCACAAAAGATTTACAACAGGATTTGTCCGCGTTCAGTTTGGCCTGCATCAGCAGGCATTTTCCAGGGGCACCATGAGGAGGAACGGACTCACCCCCATACACTGCTTAGTCTTCTTCTGCTTACAATTTAGATAATAGCTTTTTCTCTGATTTTTAGTCTTATGCTTAATATTCTTCTGCTTTTTGTTCTTCTGCTTCTTGGTCTTCTGCTTCTTGGTCTTCTGTCTCTTGTTGTTCTGTATCTTGGTGGTTGTCTTCATGTTCTTTGTTCTCTTGGTCATCTTCTTCAGGGTCATCTTTTTGGTCTTCTTTGGGGTGATCTTCCGGGTCGTCGTCTTCAGGGTCATTGTCTTTGGGGTCGTCGTCTTCTTCGGGGTGGTCTTCAGGGTCGTCGTCTTCAGGGTCATTCTCTTCGGGGTCGTCGTCTTCTTCGGGGTGGTCTTCAGGGTCGTCATCTTCAGGA
Organism: Dendrobates tinctorius; assembly: GCF_039654945.1. NCBI lineage: Eukaryota > Metazoa > Chordata > Amphibia > Anura > Dendrobatidae > Dendrobates > Dendrobates tinctorius. The sequence continues at coordinate 12,484,630 of NW_027361898.1, read as the reverse complement.
TCGTCGTCAGGGAGATCCAGAGTGATTACCAAAAACCATTTCAAAAAGCTTGAACTTGGAAATGTAGCAGAAGGTACAAGAAGGCTAAGGAACTGCCGAGAACCAGCTGACGGTACTGGAACCCGGATGGGTAGCAGAAAGAACAAGAGCCAATGGCACTACCGAGGACCAGCTGATGGTACTGGAACCTGGTTACTAAGCAGGAGGTACTTGTGCTAGAAAGCACTACCAAGGACCAGAAGAAGTTGCTGGAACTCGGATACCGAAAAGGAGGCACCTAAGCCAAAGGCACTGCCGAGAACCAGCTGACGGTGCTGGAACCCGCATGGGTAGCAGAAGCTACAAGAGCCAATGGAACTACCGAGGACCAGCTGACGGTGCTGGAACCCGGAGGGGCAGCAGAAGGAACAAGAGCCAATGGCACTAACGAGGACCAGCTGATGCTACTGGAACCCGGTTACTAAGCAGGAGGTACCTGTGCCAGAAAGCACTACCAAGGACCAGCAGACTTTGCTGGAACTCGGATACCGAGAAGGAGGCACCTAAGCCAAAGGCACTGCTGAGAACCAGCTGACGGTACTGGAACCCGGATGGGTAGCAGAAGGTACCCATGAAAAACAAAGTTGCAAGGCCACGAGCTGGCCGCAGTTACCGAAACCAACAGTCCTACAGGGGGTGCTTGTCGTATTGGCACTACGGAACCAGCCTTTATTGCCAGATCCTGCAGCCCACATAGGAAGCACCTAAACTGCAGACACCATAGAGTCGGCTAACCAGACCGCAACATGACCGGACAACGTATTGGTGGCAAAGAGACGTTGACACTACCCGGAAACAGCCGGTATGCTGGAACCAGGCTGGGCAGGAGGGAGTACCCGTGCCAAAGACACTGCCAGGAACCAGCTGGCGGTGCTGGAACCCAGGGTAAATGCTACAAACAGAGTGGAGACAGAGGCCTAATTGGAGCAAGTTTAAAATCTGTAGTTGTGTGAATGTGGACAGAGCAGGAGAATTTGCCGGACACATAGCTGGGGATCAGCTGACATTACTGAACCCCAATAATACTGGAGCATATGTTGACTGTGCAGACGGCACTTCTGAGCATCAACTGGCAGTGTTGGAACCCAGGGTCAATAGTACAAACAGAGTGGAGGTAGAGGCCTATTTGGAGCAAGTTTAAAGGGAATCTGTCACCCCTTTTTTTCCCCTATTAGCTGCCGGGATAGACATCGGGGGCTTATCTACAGCATTCTGTAATGCTGTAGATAAGCCTTCGATGTAACCTGAAAGAGAAGAAAAACACGTTATATTATACTCACCGAGGTGGGCGGTCCGGTCCAGTGGGGCGTTGCGGTCCGGTCCGGCGCCTCCCTTCTTCATGCGATGACGTCCTCTTCTCCCGTCCTGAAATGGCTCCGGCGCAGACGCATTGCTCTGCCCTGTTGAGGGCAGAGCAGAATTCTGCAGTGCGCAAGCGCCAGACCTCTCCCGACACCTGCGCACTGCAGGACTCTGCTCTGCCCTCAACAGAGCAGAGCAGTGCGCCTGCGCCGGAGCCATTACAGGACGGGAGAAGAGGACGTCATTGCATGAAGAAGGGAGGCGCCGGACGGGACGGCGACACCCATCGGACCGGGCCGCCCACCTCCGTGAGTATAATATAACGTGTTTTTCTTCTCTTTCAGGTTACATCGGAGGCTTATCTACAGCATTACAGAATGCTGTAGATAAGCCCCCGATGTATATGCCGGCAGGTGAAAGGCCAAAAAAAGGGTGACAGATTCCCTTTAAAATCTGTAGTTGTGTGAGTGTGGACATAGCAGGAGAAATTGCCGGACACACAGCTGGGGATCAGCTGACATTACTGAACCCCAATAACACTGGAGCATATGTTGACTGTGCAGATGGCACTTCTGAGCAGCAACTGGCGGTGATGGAGCCCATGGTTAATACTACAAACATAGTGGAGCCAGAGGCCTAATTAGATCAAGATTAATACCTGTTGTAGACTACTACTGATTTTAAACTAGCTCCAATTAGGCCTCTGGCTCCACTCTGTTTCTAATATTTACACTGGGCTCCAACACCTCCAGTTGCTGCTCAGAAGTGCCGTCTGCACAGTCAATACTTGCTCCTGTGTTATTGGGGTTCAGTAACGTAAGCTGATCCCCTGTTTGTCCGCCAATTTCTTCTGCGCTGTCCACATTCACTACTAGTAGTGGGAATGTGGACAGAGCAGGAGAAATTGCCGGACACACAGCCGGGGATCAGCTGACGTTACTGAACTCCAGTAACACAGGAGCAAATGTTGATTGTGCAGACAGCACTATTGAGCAGCAACTGGCAGTGTTGGAGCCCAGGGTAAATACTAGAGACAGAGTGGAGCCAGAGGCCTAATTGGAGCAAGTTTAAAATCAGTAGTAGTGTGAATGTGGACAGAGCAGGAAACATTGCCGGACACACAGCAGGGGAGCAGCTGACGTTACTGTACCCCACTAACACAGGAGCTAGTGTTTTTCTCTGTGCAGATGGCACTTCTGAGCAGCAACTGACAGTGTTGGAGCCCAGGGTCAATCAGGGTGTAGGCTAAGGCCTAATTGGAGCAAGTTTAATATCTGATGTTGTGTGAATGTGGAGGGAGCAGGAGATATTGCTGGACACACAGTAGGGTATCAGCTGGCGTTACTGAACCCCACTAACACAGGAGCTAGTGTTTTTCTCTGTGCAGGCGGCACTTCTGAGCAGCAACTGGTGGTGTTGGAGCCCAGGGTCAATCAGGGTGTAGGCTGAGGCCTAATTGAAGCAAGTTTAATATCTGATGTTGTGTGAATGAGGAAGGAGCAGGAGATATTGCTGGACACACAGTAGGGGATCATCTGGCGTTACTGAACCCCACTAACACAGGAGCTAGTGTTTTTCTCTGTGCAGACGGCACTTCTGAGCAGCAACTGGTGGTGTTGGAGCCCAGGGTCAATCAGGGTGTAGGCTGAGGCCTAATTGAAGCAAGTTTAATATCTGATGTTGTGTGAATGTGGAGGGAGCAGTAGATATTGCCGGACACACAGCACGGGAGCAGCTGGCGTTACTGAACCCCACTAACACAGGAGCTAGTGTTTTTCTCTGTGCAGATGGCACTTATGAGCAGCAACTGGCGGTGTTGGAGCCCAGGGATTACAATTCAGGTGGTAGAAAAATGAACATAACAGGAGACCTGGATACTGTTGCCAACCAATTATTTAATCTGGAAGAGGACTGGCAAATTCTGGCGAGATCCAGGCCTTATTCATTTTCAGAAAAGTAAGCCGGTCAACGTTATCGGAGGGTAGTCGCATGCGACGGTCTGTTAGTACACCACCTGCGGCACTAAAGACGCGTTCCGATAATACACTAGCAGCAGGGCAAGCCAGTACCTCCAATGCATACTGGCTAAGCTCTGGCCATGTATCCAGCTTAGAGACCCAAAACTTGAAGTGGGAAGAGCCGTCTGGGAGTACACTGAGAGGGCAAGACATGTAGTCTGTCACCATCTGACGGAAACATTGGCTCCTGCTGACTGGAGCTGTCTGTGAAGGTGTAGACATTTGTGGCGGGGACACAAAACTTTGCCACATTTGGGCCATACTGGTCTTGCCTTGTGCCGAGGCGCTGCTTCTGCTCCCTCTTTGTGCAGAGCTTCCTCCACTGCCTCGACGCACTGAGCTGCTTTGTATAGCACTAGCAGCACTGCTCTCGGGTGGAATGGAGAACATGATGGAATGCACCAGTGTGTCTTGGTACTCCCGCATTTTACGCTCCCGGTTCAACGGTGTTATGAGGCTTTGTAAGTTGTCCCGGTAGCGAGGATCTAGGAGGGTGTACACCCAATAATCAGCCGTGTTGAGAATGTGGGCGATGCGGCGGTCGTTTCTCAGGCACTGCAGCATGAAATTAAGCATGTGCTGCAGACTCCCAACTGGCCAAGAAACGCTGTCCCCTGCTTGAGGCGTCACCTCTGCCTGATCTCCATCACCCCACCCTCGCTCTACATACTGACTACTAGAGCATTGTGTACCTCCCTCCTCTGGAGAGATGTCTTCCTCCTCCATTGACTCCTCCTCATCCTCCTCACAAAGTGTCCCCTGCCTAGGCCTTTGTGAGGAACCACGTTGCGCAGACTGTCCAAAAGCAGATGGCATTTGTGAGTCCTCATCCTCCACCTGTTCCACAACCTCCTCCCTTAGTGCTTGCAGTGTTTTTTCAAGCAGGCAGATAAGGGGGACTGTCATGCTGACTAGTGCATCATCTGCACTCGCCATCCGCATGGAATCATCAAAGGCATGCAAAACGTGGCAGATGTCCTTCATAGAGGCCCACTCAGTGGTGGTGAAGTGTGAACGGCGCGCAGTGCGACTTGTTTGCGCCTGATGCAGCTGGTACTCCATTACTGCTGCCTGCTACTCACACAACCGCTCCAACATATGTAACGTTGAATTCCACCTGGTGGGTAGGTCACATATGATGCGATGTTCTGGAAGGCAGAATCGGCGCTGCAGAGCTGCAATGCGCGATCTTGCCATGCTGGAACGCCGCAAGTGAGCGCACTCTATGCAAACCTTGTGCAGCATAGTAACATAGTAACATAGTTTTGAAGGCTGAAGGAAGACCTTATGTCCATCTAGTTCAGCCTATTTTTAGTGCAGCTGTTCAGCATTGTTAAACCTGGGGAAGGCAAAAAAAAACACAGAGTAGAAGCCAATTTTCTCCATAGGGAAAAAAATTCCTTCCCCTAAGCTGGGTCAACCATCTACCTATAATATTCTGTTATTCGTAACCTTCTATACTGTTACTCACAAGAAAAGCATCCATTCCTTTCTTAAATTCATTCAGTGAGTTGGCCATCACCACTTCCTCAGAAAGAGAATTCCAGAACCTCACTGCTCATACCGTGAAGAACCCTCTTCTATGCTGGTGCAGAAATTGTCTTTCCTCCAAACAAAGAGAATGCCCCCTTGTTCTTGTCACAGTCCTTGGTACAAACAGTTCATTGGAGAGATCTCTGTATTGCCCTCTGATATACTTGTACATATATATTAGGTCTCCCCTAAGTCTTCTCTTTTCTAGAGTAAATAGACCTAATTTTGATAATCTTTCTGGGTATTGTAGTGAACCAACTCCATTTATCATTTTAGTAGCCCGCCTTTGAACCCTTTCAAGTTCAGTAATGTCTTTCTTGAGCACCGGCGTCCAAAATTGCACACAATAATCCAAGTGTGGTCTGACGAGTGATTTGCACAGAAGGAGAATTGTGTTTTCATCTCGTGTCCCCAGTCCTCTTCTAATGCATCCCATGACCCTATTTGCTTTGGTGGCAGCTGCCTGACACTGGGCACTCCAATTTAGCGTCTTATTGACTAAGATGCCTTAGTCTTTTTCCATTTCCCCAGCAGTTTCCCATTTAGTAAGTAATTATAGCATCTGTTTCTCCTTCCCATGTGCATAACCTTACACTTATCTGTGTTAAACCTCATTTGCCATTTTTCAGCCCAATTCTCCAGTTTACTCAAATCTGTCTGTTGCAAACTGTCCTCCTTTGTGTTAACTACCTTATATAGTTTTGTATCATCTGCAAATACTGATATTTTACTGTGTAAGCCATCCACTAGATCATTAATAAATATATTAAATAGTAGGGGGCCCAATACAGAACCCTGTGGTACCCCACCAGTAACCCTGGCCCAATCTGAGTATGCCCCATTAATAACCACTCTTTGTTTTCTATCACTAAGCCAGCTACCTACCCATCTACACACATTTTCCCCTAGCCAAAGCTTCCTCATCTTACTTACCAATCTTTTATGTGGGACAGTGTCAAATGCTTTAGAGAAGTCGAGATAAATGACATCCAATGATTCTCCTTGGTCCATTTGAGAGCTTACATGCTCATAGAAGCTGATCAGGTTAGTTTGACAGGAGCGATCCTTCACAAATCCATGCTGATATGGAGTTAAACATTTATTAACATTGAGATATTCCATAATGGTATCCCTTAGAAAACCTTCAAAAATTTTACCCACAACAGATGTTAAGCTTACCGGCCTATAGTTTCCAGGGTCCCTTTTACACCCCTTTTTGAATACTGGTACCACATTTGCTTTCCGCCAATCAAAAGGAACAGACCCTGTTTCTATAGAGTCTTTAAATATAAGGAATAGAGGCCTGTCTATCACATTACTTAACTCCTTTAATACCCGAGGGTGAATGCCATCAGGGCCTGGTGATTTGTCAATTTTAATCTTACTAAGGCGGTTCTGCACTTCTTCCTGGGTTAGGCAGGTAATACTTAATGGGGAGTTTACATTATCACTCTGCATTTCCCCTGGCAAATCCTTTTCCTGTGTGAACACTGTTGAGAAAAAAGTATTTAAAACATTTGCTTTTCCCACATCGCTCTCTATGATTTCACCCTCATTGTTCTTTAAAGGGCCGACACCATCAATTTTAATCATTTTACTGTTTATATAATTAAAGAATAGTTTGGGGTTTGTTTTACTTTCCTTAGCAATGAGTCTCTCAGTTTCCACTTTTGCTAAATGTATTTGTTTTTTACACATTTTATCTTTTCTTTATAACTTATTAATGCTTCTTCATAGCCTTCTTGTTTTAGCGTTCTAAATGCCTTGTTCTTGTTATTTATTGCCCTTTTTTCATCCTTACTTAGCCACATTGGTGTTCTCCTGTTCCCATCCCTTTTATTTCTGTACGGTATGGCTATCTCGCAGTGGGTGTGTAAAACTGATTTAAATATTTCCCATTTATTTTCTGTGCTCCTATTTTTGAGGACATTGTCCCAATCACTTCGGCGAAGGTCCTCTCTAAGCTGATCAAACTTTGCTTTCCTGAAATTCAGCGATTTCGTAACCCCCTTCCAGGGCACCTTACTGAAGGACAAGTGGAATTGTATTATATTGTGGTCACTGTTCCTAGGTGCCCATCGACTCATACTCCTGTTATTCTATCTGGCCTGCTGCTTAAAATTAAGTCCAGAAGGGCTGTCCCTCTAGTTGGGCCCTGCACAAGTTGTGACAGATAATTGTCCTTGGTTACTGACAGAAATTGGTTTCCTTTCTGAGATACGCAGGTTTCAGTTTCCCAGTCTATGTCAGGGTAGTTGAAGTCCCCCATAATAATCATCTCATTGTAATTTGCTGCTTTGTCTATTTGTTTCAATAATACATTTTCAGTGGTTTCTGTTATATTTGGTCGCTTATAGCAAACCCCTATGAGGATTTTATTACTTTTCTCTCCTTGTATCTCTAGAGACTCCACCTCTTCATTTCGCTCTTGTATATCTTCTCTTAGTGTGGGCTTTAAAGTGGACTTTATATATAGACAGACTCCACCCCCTTTCCTTTTTTTACGATCCCTCCTAAACAAATCATATCCTTGCAAGTTAGCCGCCCAGTCATAGCTGTCTTCTAACCATGTCTCAGTTATTCCTACTATGTCGTATTTCTCCTCATACATTACCAACTCCATATCTTCAATCTTATTGGTCAGGCTTCTTGCGTTGGTCAGCATGCAGGAAAGAAGTTTTGCTTCATTTTTCTTAGCTTCCTTCTGAGTACCCTGTCTTGGGTCCTCTTTACCACATCTAGTATCCTTGATTAGTTTGTCCTTCTGCTGCATGTTCTTGTCTGCTGTTTTTCCTCCCATCCCCTCTTCTTCTAGTTTAAAGCCCTCCTGATGAGGGCAGTGCATCAAGATCCAGATAGTCCCTCAAAAAACTCTGCACGACCAAGTTCAGCACATGTGCCAGACATGGGATGTGAGTGAGGTTGCCTAGGCTCAGAGCTGCCACCAGATTTCGGCCATTGTCACACACTACCAAGCCTGACTGGAGATTCACTGGCACAAACCCCATGTCTCTCTCCTGCTTGATGGCATTCCAGAGCTCCTGCGCTGTGTGGCTTCGATTCCCCAAAGAAATTAATTTCAGTACGGCCTGTTGACGTTTGGCCACGGCTGCGCTCATATCGGTCGTAACAGGTAAGCGTTCACGGGTCCATGTGGAGGTAGACCGTGATGGCTCCTGCAGCGCTGATTCAGAGGAACTGGAGTATGAGGAGGAGTCAATGTGTACAGACTGGATTCCTGCAATCCTTAGAGTTGGCAGAACACGTACAGCGCCACTCTCAAGATCTGTACCCGGCTCCACTACATTTACCCAATGGGCAGTGAGGGAAAGGTATCATCCCTGCCCATGGTTACTGGTCCACGCATCGGTGGTCAGGTGGACCTTGCTACTGACGGCAGTTAGTAGCCCATGTGTGGCGCCCCCTGGAATATGGTCACCACAGTGGCTTTGCCTTCCTCCAGGGGAGGGTAATGCCAGGCTTGGAGGCAATGATGGGTCTCTCTCGCAGTCAATCCATACATGCAACACAGTTCCACTCCAGGCCAGCAGGGGGAACTCTGAACCAGGATTAAGGGGAGGAGTGCCCTCTGAGGGCCAAGAGGAGGGGGAAGTCAGTTAGTCTGCGGAGGGTGAAGTGTGCAGACATGGAGAGAGAAGCTGGAGGTTGAGCTAGGAAAGGAGAGCACCCTCACAGTGAGAGCGCAAGAACTGGAGCCTGGTCTCCACGGCTGTACAGATACTAACGGTCCTACAGCAGATACCAGAGGAGTAGGAGGCTGTAAATGCCCTACTCCCATCTAAGACTTGAGGCACAACAGCAGCTTGGATAGAGAGCCAGGACTCAGAGAAAGAGGAGTCCCCGAGAGAGGCTACAGCTGTCTGCCGTGCAAGTAAGGTTCTTGGGAACATCTGACAGGAGGAACTTCAGAGTAATTTAGTACTGGAGTGCTTCATTCAAACAAGCGTTAGGAAGGAGACTGCACAGCCCTTCTGCTGAGAGAGAATCCCTGAATTGCTTCCAGGCTAGCCTGCTCCGTTACCATCTGTAATCAGGACCCTGGACTGCAGTTATCAAGTAAAGGTACAGAAATTGCACCCCGCTGTGTCTTGTCTGCTTCCTACCCTTACGGCACTGCTACATTACCATGTCATCCACCTCTACACTGCCCTGGGACTATAGCTTCACCTGTGGGGAGCTTCTACACCCTTGCTGCACCCTACCATCAGTCCCAGCGGATCTGCATGCAGCGTCGGCTTAACACCTCCCTTGCCGAGCACCACAGGTGGCGTCACGAAGTATTCCATTCCATTAACTACTTTCCCCCATTACTTGGGCGCCCAGGGCCACGGACCGGGTCACCGCTGCTGTGACATATCCCACTGACACCGGCCCGATACCGAGTACCCCACAGTCCTGGGAGTGCAACCCACATGTTTAATTTTTCCTTCCACATGCTTTTGCAGGGCAGGGACGGCTTGCCTGCTGAAATAAAAGTGGCTGGGCACATTGTATTGTGGGACTGCCAATGCCATGAAGTTACGGAAGGTGTCAATCTCCACCAGCCTGAATGAGAGCATTTCAAGGGACAGTAGTTTTGCAATGCCAGTATTCAGGGCCTGTGCTCGGGGATGGTTTGCCGACTATGGCCACCTTTTCTCCCATGCCTGTGCTACCGATGGCTGTAGAGTGGCCTGGGAGTGTGAGGATGACAGGGAACGTAGTGCTGTAGGTGGAATTACACTGGGTCTCTGTACAACAGTGCCAGAGGTTCTTCCATGGTGATCCAGTGAGGAAGCCGAACCAGCTTTGTGTGAGCTGGAGGAAGAGGCTACAACACGAGCTGAAGAGGTGGTAGGTGGTGCTGTAGGTTGGCCTACGTCTTCATTGTGTCTATGTAACTCCACCATGTGCTTGGTCCGCACATGTTTCCACATATTTGTGGTATTGAGGTTGCTGACACTTTTCCCTCTTTTGACTTTCTTTTTACACAGCTTGCATTTGACAAAGCAAATGTCATCTGCAACTGTGTCAAAAAAGGACCACGCACTGCAAGTCCTGGGAGCGCTCGTTTTGGGTTTTGAAAGAGGAATACTCCTAGTGGGTGCCGAAGTGGAGGCTACAGGCAACCAAGTCTGCCCCCTCCCTCTCCCTCCTGTTTTGGCCGTTCGGGGAATCTCTTCCTCAGAGCTGCTCCCACCACCTTCCTGTTCCTCACCCCATGATGGGTCAAGGACATCATCTACACTACCCTCTTCAAACACCTGCTTCTCCTTGGTAGTCTCGCCAGCACAGTACACACCAGAAAGTGGCACCTGAGTCTCATCATCAGATGCGTACTGAGGTGTGCTGACCCTAGGCACTGGCCCACCTGCCTCTTTAGATTCAGAGAGACAAAGCTGTTGCGCATCACTGCATACTCCCTCTTCTTCACATTCTAGAATGCTGCTTGGCTGGCCCCCTCTTTCCAAGCCAAGAGATTCAGAGAACAGAAGTAGAGATGGCTCCTGTCCAGGGCTCTCTGACTGCCTGGGCAATTTGGCAGGTGGTGAAGAGACAGATGGTTGCTTTTCAGTGCTCTGGACCTGAGAGGATGTGGAAGTCATTGAAGTCGATGCGTTAGCTGCCATCCATCCGACAATGGCTTCAATTTGTTCCTCCCGCAGCAGTGGGGTACGGTGAGCTCCTAGAAAGCTGCGAATAAAGGACTGTTCCCTGGGAAAACTGGGGGATGCTGAGTCACTGGTGCCCGCAGCAGGTACAGAATCCCCACGTCCTCTCCCTGCTGAAACTCCAAGCCCACGACCACGTGCCTTACTCCCTGCCTTCTTCATCTTGGTAGACTGATAAAGATAGGCAGAAAAGTACTAAGGGCTTAGTGTGCTTATTCCTGAACAGTTGCTAACAGGTATAAGAAACACTAATTTTATAAAGTGTGGACTACACTTTAATATGAGCTAATGTGGCCTACACAAGTGTAAAGTGGAGTGTTTGGTGAACTTTTTTTACATGTTTTTTTCACAAAAAAAAGGATGTGACCAAAGATGTAAAAGCGATAGTATCACAAACTTTTTGTAGCTATTACAATGCAGGAAGGTAACCTACAATGCAATAGATGAGGCTCCAAAAAATAGGCTAATACTAATCTGGCTGGGGCTGCAGGGCACAAGCCAGCAGAAAGGCTCCTCTATCTACTCCTATATAGTGCTTGCAACCAATCTAGCTGGATACGGATGGAAGCACACTAATAGGAAAAATCCAGGAAAAATAAGCAGCACTACAGAAAAAAAGGACAATGTATGAGGCAGTGACGCACGCTGAGCGGACTACAACCAGAGGTGGCTGCAGAACACACTACAGCGTGAGCTGCACTCACACACAGAGACCTCGCAGACAGCCATGAACAGTGCAGGGAACTGTGCACTAGCACTGAAAAGCTGCAGAAAGGCTCCGCTATCTACTCCTATATAGTGTTTGCAACTAATGTAGATGGATATGGATGGAAGCACACTAATAGGAAAAATCAGGAAAAATGAGCAGCAATAAAACAAAAAAAGACTATATATGAGGCAGTGACGCACACTGAGCGGACTACAACCAGAGGTGGCTGCAGAACACTACAGCGTGAGCTGCACTCACACACACAGACCTTGTAGACAGCTGTGAACAGCGCTGCAAGGCAAAAGAAAGCTACAGCGGTTGATAAAGTAGCCTGGGTAAAGCATAATATAGAAAATCGCTATCTCTAACTGTCCATCAGAGTCTGAACAGCAGCAGCGTCCTGTCCCTGACTGAATTCACAGCAGAGTGAACCCAAAATGGCGGCGGCAGCTTTTATAGTGCATCATGACATCATTTCAGCAGCCAAACACAGTCATGCCATTAGTTAACATGCCTACATGCCTAACAGAATGTGCCCACACTTCTTAGTATTCCTCATTGGCTGAATCAAATCAAACTGGCTCATAACATTGTAGGAACTTCTGATTCCGGTATACGATATGCAAAAAGTATCAGAACTCAGTATTGGAATTCCGATACCGCGAATATCGGCCGATACCCGATATTTGCAGTATCGGAATGCTCAACACTACTCATTGAAATACATGGACCCCTTTTTACACTATTCATATATGGTGTGAGATGCCAAGTGACATGGATGCAGTAGAGACACTGTTGTGTGATGTATGATTTGTCCTATACATTGCGCAGACAGCTAGAAAGGGCCTATGTATGATTCTGTACTTCAGTTTAGAGCCATTATGATATTTGACACCAGAGGCCAGAGAGAATACATTTTGTAAAAAAAAGTACCATATTTTTCAGACTGTAAGATGCTCCCAGGTTTTAGATGTGGAAAATAAGGAAAAAAATATTTGACACAAAAATGTGGTAAAATATTAAATAACATAAATAACATACAATTATATGTGGTGTTATTATGTATAATAGTATGTTATTATGTTGGAAGCTACGGGTAAATGATGGTGCTGTGTGACCAGAGTGGTGTCTGTAAAGTACTATATGAAGACATTGGAGGGTGATTATAAGAATGGGGGCACAGGGATTATATTTATAGCACCACTCCAGCACTGAAAAATATCACTGGAATGCTGCTTTAAGATCCCATTGGAGAACTATAACTCCCAACATGTCCTGCAGATTCTATGGCATGCTGGGAGTTATAGTTCACCACAAAAGTGGTAGAGTGTTTTTTTAGGTGTTGTAATTACTAAACTTTTAATTCTTACTTGTACTGGCTGAACTCACATCAGTGCAGGTCCTGTAGCCAGCCAGCCATGCTAGAAAACCAAAAGTATCTCTCTCTACAGCTTACAGGACCTGTGGTGAGGTAATGAAGCGCTGGAGCATCACATGACCACACAGAGCCCTCCCTCTTATTACCTCACCACAGGTCCTATAAGAGGAAGCTGCATTGTTTCCAGTGCGGAATCTGCAGTACCTGTGGTGAGATAATGAAGAGGGAGGGCTCTGTGCTGTCATGTGATGCTCCAGCCCGCCCTCCTCATTACCTCACCACAGGTCCTATAATGTCGGGAGCACTCAGCATCAGCTAAGCCCACGTTGTGCTGTCAGGTATGCGACTGCAGCAATCTCTCCTGTGGCACCTTGCTCCTGCTGCCTCCTTCTCCCTCCTTCTCCACCAGACACACGATCTCCCCAGCCACTGCAAGAATCTGGCACTGGGTAAACCATGTGGGTCTGCTGTTTAAGTGAAGGAATATTCATTTGCTGCTCCCCACCCACGGATCGGCGCTGACAGGTGGGCGGGGAAGCAGCTAATGAATATTCTTTCTCTTTAAGCATCGGGACCACATGGTCTCCCCAGCATCGGATTCCTGAAGCAGCAACATTTTCCTGCCTCCTGCATGTGCGATCCCACTCTGCCGCTGCCCCCTCCCCACATGTTGCATTCGGACCATAAGACGCATCCCACACTTTCCTCCCAAATTTGGAAGAATAAAAAGTGTGTATTATGGTCTGAAAAATACAGTATATGGAAAGCCTTTGAACAAAATGCCTATATAATAGAAATAACATACATCTCAGAAAACTCTTCTAATATACACTGACAAAGTAGTAAGTTATTTAAAGGGATTATTTGTGGAATGTATTAAAATGCTTGTGGCAGCCCTAACAATGCTTTTCGGAGTCTGCTCCCATCGGAGGAACAGGATTTTGCAGTGGAATATACATATTGGTCAGTGCGCCTTGCTCATATTGGAGCATAATGATTGCCAAGTAGGACTGTGGATTGAAGGTGAACAAAGCAAGTACCTAATATCAATTATTCTTCAGCAGCATCCAACAAAATCTTATAGTTCCCACAGCATTATGAACACTACCAATAAATAAATAAAAAATCCCAGACCATGGTACTACCTTATGTACCTTATAAATACATTGCAATTGCTCCAGGGGATATTGTTAACAGATAATGGCGTTTCTACATGAAACAGTAGAGGAAAACTGTGACTGCTAAAAACAGTAACATGGCACTCACTCATCAATCCTCTGTGGTATTTAGAGAAAATCTGACAGCATGATTTAGCAATACATACTGTAGTAAAACATGGCCATATTGTTGCTGTTATACTGATTAAACTGATACCTTTTGTGAAGAAATTTGCATCCTGGTTGTTCTTTAATCCGCATTTAAAGTTAGATGCACAGTGGCAGGACTGTGAGTAGGGTTTTTGGCTACTTCCCAGACTCCTCCACCTGGCTTTGGAGTCTGTATGACAGGTCACTGCTTTGTGAGTGACTTGCCACAGGTTTGAAATTTTGTGGCAACACCATCCTTGCCGCATGAGCTTGCACAGATTGATCTACCAGTGGTCTTCAATAATATGACGCCGTGGCAGTGCTTGTGCAGATTGACGTCCCGGTGGTCTTCATTAAAATTTCTCCATGGCGGCGCTTGTTCAGGTTGAGCTCTCGGCGGACTTGAATAAAATTGCGCTTTTGGTGGTGCTTGTGCAGATTGACCTTTCGGCGGTCTTCAATAAAATGTTGGTGCAAGCACAGGCTGAAATCTTGGCTCAATGTCCTTTTAGAGTTTTAATTTTTATCATTACTCTAATGAAGTCCATAAGGGTGAAACCCATTGGGTAGGCTCTTTATTTTAATAGCTCTTTGTTCCTCTGGTCATTACAAAATAGTATGCAAACCTTGATGGCTAGATTACGGATGGCAGTCCTTTTGTTCTATGCTAGTTTTACAAGTTAATGCTATTGGAGCTGTACATCTATGTAGCTACAAACAGGTAGACCTATCCATTTGTATATTGCAATTGAATGACCCAATAGTGCAGGAATTTGACCACTTGGAATGCATTTACTCATAGATAGGAACAAAGTGTATGTTTAATATGTACACCGTATGATTTGCACGAGTTACTCATATTTTTAATTTAATAATTAAAAGTTATGTTTTATTTTTGATTGGGAAAATGGGATTTTTTTGGCCTTTGGCTATTGGCTATTGGATTTAGAAAAATAAAGCTTCTAACTTTTCGGGACATCTGTGAATGTCTAGGCCACAGAGAGTGTAAACAGGAAAGGTATGCAACCATAGAGGTAATATCTGCAAAGGAAAACGACACTGAGGAACCTTTTTTAACTAGTGTTTAGGTTTGCTATACAACACCTCAGTACATGGGGCTGCTACATCAGCTCTACTATATACATAAGAATTTAAAGGGAACCAGTCAGTCGATTCATGAATCAAAGCCTACTTGCATGATTACAGCCAAGAAAGTTCTACTCTGAAAGGCTCTTGCGCTTAGAGAAAGTAACATAAAAATCCGCCTAGAACCATAAGGAAAGATAAGCCTAATCCGGCATGGCCATCAGCTGTCTTCTTGAACTGGACTAGTCTCATCTCTCCCTGTGGTACCCAGCTGGATCCTTAAACTATTCAATGAATTCAATGATTAGCAGAGTATACAAACTGCTTCTGTGCTGCTTTTCAGTTTTCAGGTAAGGACCAGAGACTGTGCTGTATTATTGCAAACACAGCAAAGCAGAGAAGGAGACGTCAGAAGATCAATTTACGAACAATCAAGACCTATTTTCTTTACTGCTCCAGGCTGTACGGTAAAATTATTTTCTATCTGTTGTGAATGTACTGAGGACAATGGGCATGGGTTTTGAAACTGTCTTACTGAAAAACTTTCTCAGCTTTAATGCTTTAGGGTATGTGCACACGTAAGCGTTTTTTTCACGTTCTTTAAGCGTTTTTACCAGCAAAAAGCGCTTAAAAAACGCTTACAAAAAGCATCCCATTCATTTTAATGAATTCTGCACTTTTTGTGCATATTGATGCATTTTTTTCTGCCAAAAAAACGCATTGCGGTAAAAAACACAGCATGCTCATTAATTTCGCTGAAAAATTTCGCGGAAAACTCGCGGAAAAAATCCGCGTTTTCTGGGAAGGAGTCCGGTTTTCAGTCAGGAATTTTCTGCATACGTGGGTACATAGCCTTAAAGTGCTCTTGAAAAATGAAAGCTGTACTGTGATTGAATGCTGTGGGCAGCAAGACAGATTTCAATAATCTACCCTAAATTTATGGCTGCCAGAGGCGGAAGGAGACTGACTGGTGGTAATAGCTTGTAGCATGAGTCTAGCATGGAAAAGGAAAAAAGTTTATGCTAAGTGTTTTGGTAGTTGTGTGTAGAAATCAAAGACATGGGTCATGAGATGCTGACTAGTAGCACAACCACAATGAGACAGATTAGCAGTGATGCTGAGGGAAACATATACAATTTTTATAAGAAGCAGTTTACATAATACTTGATAGATTTTTGAAACATTTTTCAAATAACTTGATTAGTGAAATAATGCTTCTAAGAGAAGTGCAAAGCTGCCAAAAAGGACAAGCAAAGTTGGCACAAATAATTTTTTACAATTAAGTTTTAATAAACTTCAGTTTAATGTATCGTTAGTTTCACTTCCAAACTGTTTCAAAAGTGTTACTAAGCCTTTTTAATATTTTTGCACCAGGGGGAAGTGCAGCAAAATATGTGTTGGGGTGGAGGGATATTGGAACTGATCCCCGTTTGCTAACTCTGTGCACTTTATCTAGAAGGCAATGATACTCTTTATAATATTACTGCTTTGCATTTGCTAAACCTCATGCACTTTATCTAGAAAGAAATGGCACTCTTTATGATGTGGCTATATAATTTTTTGCTTTGTTACCAGCTGTGTACTTTGATAATTAATAACATTGCATCAAGACAACCCACTAGGTTTTAGATAATGAAATTATGCAATAGTGTTGTATAATGTTGAGATTAGTACGGTAGGTGTTAGTCATCAAGTTCCCACCACTGCACAGGGGGAATCTCAAGCCATGTCCTCTGCAGTCTCCCATTCTTCTTCAGCCACAGAGGTTCCTGCTCAGCAGAGACGTTGATCCCAGCGTCTTGCACAGGTTAATGCTATGCATTTGGGTGGTGCTGCTGCTGCTGCCGCCCCAGGTTCAGCTCCAGCATTCAGCATTACTCAGCGGCGAGCAGACGCCCCTGGGACTAAGCCCGCCATTACCGGGCAGCTGGTAACATCTCTGCACGGTGGACCCCAGGCTGCGAACGCACCTCATTACTACCTTCTTATTATTTGGTGCGTTCCGCCAGCCCTAACATTATACTAGCGCCAGGGTCTGGCTAGTAATGGCAGACGAACAGTAACTGCAGCGGTACATCCAGCAGCTGGAGGGCAGGTTGGCAGCTCTTGAGCGCACAACCTCAGGCGTGGATGAAACCGCAGTAGCTGTTCAGGCTGCTAGCATGGCTGCAGCTAGTTTGTACACTGCCACCCCTGTTCCGACCTTATCCCGCCTCCCTCTGCCAGATAAGTTTTCTGGTGATAGCAAGTCTTGTAGAGGATTTGTGAGCCGGTATGCTATACAACTTGAGCTCCTGGCTGCACATTTCCCCTCAGAGCAGGCCAAGGTGGGATTCATAATATCCCTTCTGTCAGACAGGGCGTTGGAGTGGGCCACGCCACTGTGGGAGCACGACGATCATGTGGTGCAGAGTGCTCCGCGGTTCCTGAGCACTCTGAAACAGTTTTTTCTTGGGAGCTTGAGTCACCCATGATACGGCGCTCCAACTGCTGGCAGTGACACAGGGCTCGTCCATTGTCAGACATTTTGGCATCCACTTCTGTACTTTAGCATCTGAGCTGGATTGGCTGGACAAAGTTCTTATCCCTGTATTTTGGAGGGGACTGGCTGATCATGTGAAGGATGCTTTGGCCACTAGGGAGATTCCCGCCACCCTGGAGGAGCTAATAGCAGTGTCAACTCCAATCGACCTTTGTTTTAATGAGGGAAGGTTGGAGCAAGCCCAGTGTAGGCAGAAGTTTTGGCTGGCTCCCACCTTTGCCAAACCTCTTTAATCTCCAGTCCAGGCGTCCAAGCCACATGAGGCCATGGAGGTGTCATGAGCGGGATCTAAGTCCTGGATCGCTCGTGCACTCAAAGTCTGTCATGTCTGCCAGCAGTCAGGATTTCTTGCCTCCAAATGTCCTCAGCGGTCGGGAGAACGTCCCTGTTTAGTGACCGCAGGAGGTGGTTCACTGGACGCAGCGGCGTTTTCCTCCAAACTGTCCTTCAAAGGGATAATTTCCATTGGCCCATCCACTCATATGGTAGACACCTCCTGGAGGGGGCTCGCTTTCCCTTCTAAATTTACACCGACCACAAGAATTTAGTGTACCTACAAACCACCAGTGGCTAAATTCTTGCCAGGCTAGATGCTCCCTGTTCTTCTCCCGGTTCCATTTCACCCTCCATTTACTCTCCGGCGAGAATATTCATGCCGACGCTCTCTCCCGCACTGTAGTGTCATCAGAGGAGGAGGAGACTCAGTTAATTGTCCCTTCTGAGAGCCTGAGGACCGTGGCCCCCGTTTTGCTTGATTCTGTGCCCCCTGGCAAGACTTTTGTGCCACCTAATTTGCGACCAAAGGTATTCTCTTGGGCTCAATCGTCCAGGGTGGGTGGACATTTTGGGACCAAGAGGACATCTGAGCTTCTGGCAAGGATGTACTAGTGTCCGCATATGGCCTGTGAAGTCAGAGACTATATCCAGGCGTGTGTCTCCTGCGCCAAGAATAGGTCTTCTCGACAATGGCTGCTGGGCTATTTTTGGGAAATAGTCGGGATGGACTTTGTGGTGGGTTTACCCAAGTCCCGTAGCTGCACATTCATCTGGGTAGTCACTGACCATTTTTCTAAAATGTGCACCTGGTGCCCCTTCCGCGGGTGCCTTCTGCACAGGCCTTGGCGGCATTGTTCATTAAGCATGTTTTTCGCCTACACGGTATGCCTGACAAAATTGTCAGTGACCGGGGTCCTGAGTTTGCGTCTCGGCTTTGGAGAGAGCTTTGTCGCCTACTCAGCATTGAGCTGAATCTCTATTCAGCTTATCATCCCGAAACGAACGGGTTTGTAGAGAGGGCCAACCAGACCCTGGTCATATACCTGCAACATTTTGCTTGGCCAGGTAGGATGACTGGGCATCATTGCTACCGTGGGGGGAATTTGTGCTGAACAACATCGTAGCTGACTCTACTGGACAGACCCCATTCCTCCTAAACTATGGCCAGCATCCACATGTCCCTGTGCCCATGCTCATGTCGTCCACCAACTCTAAGGAGGCAGACTGGGCGGTGGAGGCACGTGACATTTGGGACCACTCACAGGATGCCATCCGGGCCTCCAAGGAGAGAATGAGGATCTCCGCTGATGCACACTGGCGCCCCGCTCCAACCTTTGCTCCTGGTGACTTAGTGTGGCTCTCTGCCCGTAACATCAGGCTGTGAATTGTGTCCATTAAATCTGTACTTCGCTAAATAGGTCCCTTCAAGGTCCTGGAACAGGTCAACCCTGTGGTTTATCGTATGGCCCTTCCCTCATGCCTAGGTATCACCAACACCTTTCATGTGTCCCTCCTAATACCCGTTCACATGTCTGGTTTTCCGAGTCATCTGCTGGGACATCGGGTTCACCCACGGATGATTATGAGTGAATGCTATTGTGCCATGCAACGTGGTATGTGGCAAAAAGTACTATCTGGTGGATTGTAAGGGTGATGGCCCAGAGGACAGGACCTGAGAACCCATTGAGCACATTCGTGCTCCTCAGCTCATTGCAGCTTTTGAGCGTAGCGAGGCCCAAGGAGGGGGTCCCTAGGAGGAGGGTAATGTTAGGCATCGAGTTCCCACCACTACACAGGAAGAATCTCAAGCCATGTCTTCTGTGGTCTCTCATTCTTCTTCAGCCGCAGAGGTTCCTGCTCGCAGAGATGTCGGTCCCAGCCTCTTGCTCAGGCTAATGCTATGTGCTTGGTTGCTGCTGCCCCAGGTTCAGCTATAGCATCCAGCATTAGTCAGCGGCGAGCAGACACCCCTGGATCCCCCATGCATTTCTCCATCTGAGCATGCCCGTGAGACACACACTCATTGGTGGTCAGGGGTCACATGCTCAGGTCCTCAAGCAGCTCGGATTGGGCCATCAGCAAGGTCCTGGAAGGCTGCAGTTATAAAAGAATTGCATGGCCGCACGGCCGTGCGCTAGTATAGACCATGTGGAGTGAATATTGTATGCACATATAAATGTCTCTGGTGAATGACTCATTATGAAACTCCTACTCTTGGTACGCATGTGTTGTTCATCCTTGCCAGTTAGTGCCTAGGCTGATAGTGCAGGTAGGAGTCAGGGACTAGCATCAGCACCAAGTAGTGGCTTTGCCTATACGCCACTGTGCACTTGGTCTGCACTCCACGGTAGCCAGCATCTATTAGTGTTGTTCGCAGGTTGAACGCCAGGCGCTTAGTGGATCTAGAGGCATTCTAACCCTGTGTCTTTGGAGCAGAGTTCTGTGACTGTACACTAACACTCACTTTGCCGAGCTCTGTGAGCTTTAACAGGCTACGGCATTTATATTCCGCAGTAGTGCGGTTCTGTGAAGCAACAGAGTCCACCTCTGTACACACCGGGTGACGTTGACCCACCATATGGCATCCACCATTATCGGGCAGCAGGTAACAGCTCTGCACGGTGGACTCCGGGCTGTGAAGGCACCTTATTACTACCTTCTTATTATTTGGTGTGTTCCGCCAGCCCTAACAGTAGGCCTATTCTTAAGTACCTAACAGTGTCACAAACCTTTTTAACCTTATATTATTTTTTTGGTGTTTTTTCATTAATAAAGTATTATTGCTTTAATAACTTTGTTCGCTGTAATTGCCTCGTCATTCTCATATTTAGATCTGGGCAAATTTATTATCAATGTATGAGCTCTGTACAAACTCTAAGGTCCTTATCACTGATGTGCGTGTCCTCATTCAGGAGCTGAGACTTTTTACTAGTGATCTGAGTGTTCTAAGGGCTTTTAAGAGCCCTCATAATATGAAAACCTATATAGGAGTTTAATTACTTTATAACTATAGGGAACCCTGGTATATGACTGGCCCAATCGATCGGACGGAGGTAATATTATCCATCACTACCTGATTAACAGTTTGAGTGTTTAGTGTAGCTGTCACAAGAGCTTTGTAAGTAGAGTTGAGCGACTTTTGGTTTTTAGGGTCGCGTTTCGTTTCGTGAAACCCGACTTTTCCAAAAGTCGGGTTGAGCAAGATCGTCCGATTATAGGGAAAAGTCGGGGTCGTACCGAAACACGAAACCCAATGTAAGTCAATGGGGAATAAAAGTCGGCAGTGAGAGGAGGACAGGAAACACACCAACAGTGCCCATTTGAATGCCAAAAGCATCAATTCTTCTTACTTAAGCTTGTCAACCATAATTAACTTCATAATACAAGTTACGCACTGAAAAATGGGGGTTATTTGGCTACAGTTGTGGGGGGGAGGGCTGGCTCCAGGTTTTCATGTGCCCTGGGCGAAAGAGCGCCCCTTTAACACATACCACAACTCATCATGCTCCGATACGGCAGAGAAATAGCGGTATAGTACAATGAAAAATACTTCACTTTTTACATCTCATGACGAGGCCCATCTATTTCTCCATACAGAATCATTGGTCCCATATAATGTTTGAAACAGTATATGATGAGCTCCACATAATGCAACAGTATATATTGGTCCCCATGGATGAAGCTCCACTGTCTTATGGGCCCAAATAATGCTCCAAACATAATGGGCCCCATTTCTAATGCTCTAGTGTATAATGGGCCCTGTAAATGCTGCTCCAGTGTCTGATGTCCACCTTTGGAATGTTCCAGTGTATGGTGGGCCCCATCTATCATTCTCCAGAGTATAGTGCTCCCCAAAAATTGCTGTCCCAACATTGAAAACAATCAAATAAGTCTCCTCGCTAGGGAATCCCTGTACTTGTCTGGACTCCTCGTCATCCCCATCTTCCATCTCACTGCACAGTATTTCAACTTTGCAAGTGCTGTGATCCTGAGCAAGCAGGGGGGGCCCACTCATTGGCGACGGCACTGCCACAGGGCCCCTGATAGTACGGTGGTGTGTCTGATGGCGGGTGGGCCGAACCTGCACTTTCATCTGCAGCTTCCTCTTTGTCACCGTGTAAGATGGAACTGTATATGGGAAGGGTAACCTGAGTTTCATCAGGGTCAGATTCAGGCCGTGTAGCGTGCGAGGGGAATGTAGTGGTCTGGGTCAATGTACCAGCAGATTCATCGAGCAGTGGCTGGGCATCAGTGCACTTGTGTCGCCCCCAGGAGTACGGTCGCCACAGTGGCATTACCTTCTTCCTAGGGAGTGTGATGTCATGCTTGGGAGCAACGAACGATCTCTCTAGCAGGTTAACTGATTGGGCGGCGTTATTCCCACGAGTCATGACCCTCCAAACAGCGTTCATGAAGGCAAAGTGTTTGTTTTACGTGGGCAGTATGGTTGCAAAGCTGAACCTTAAAGGAATGTCCAGAAGGGCACCACCAGGAGTGGAGCCTACGGTTAAATTCAACTCCACCTGGGAAACCTCAACCATGCCAGCTACAGAACAGATGCACACATTGCAAGCTTAATTCCGTTAACGAACGAGACTCCCTCATGCCCCGCGGTCCGAGTCCGGCTTACTAGAGGGACACGTGAGGCTCTGGCACATGAGATTGGCCAATAACTGGTGTGTCATGCCCTTACATGTCCGTGGCTGCATGTGCGCTACACTGAAAAGGCCAGCGTTTGTCGCTTACAGGTGCAGATAACCCGCTGAACAACGTTAGTGATGGGGATCACTGATTACAATTATTACCCGCGAACAATGATTTCCCAGTAAGTGCAGGTCAACCGCAGTTCCGGAATTCGGCCTAACCGTCATTCCTGAAAAAATGAAAAACTTACGTATGCAAACCACAGGTGCTGTAGCTTGCTTAACAGCTCGCCAGCCGCTCTCACGCCCAGTATGGATTACACGTGATTGCACAAAGGTGAGAAAGGGTACTGTATCCCCAGATAACATGTATGGATAGCGTACACATTCAAAATATATGTCTATACATCAGGAGGCAGGCTCAGACGGTGTTAGGCCCAGTATGGATTGCACGTGATTGCACAAAGGTTAGAAAGGGTACCGTATTCCCAGATAACATGTATGGATAGCGTACACATTCAAAATATATGTCTATACATCAGGAGGCAGGCTCAGACGGTGTTAGGCCCAGTATGGATTGCACGTGATTGTACAAAGGTTAGAAAGGGTACCGTATCTCCAGATAACATGTATGGATAGCATACACATTCAAAATATATGTCTATACATCAGGAGGCAGGCTCAGACGGTGTTAGGCCCAGTATGGATTGCACAAAGGTGAGAAAGGGTACCGTATCCCCAGATAACATGTATGGATAGTGTACACATTCAAAATATATGTCTATACATCAGGAGGCAGGCTCAAACGGTGTCAGGCACAGTATGGATTTGACGGCCCAGACTACACAGCGGAGGAGCAGGGAGAGGTAAAGATTGCAAATGCTGGGGCCCTGCCCAAGCAAGGGGGGCCCACTCGTGAGCGTCGGTACTGGCAATGGGCCCCTCATAGTACGGCGGTGTGTCTGATGGCGGGTGTGCACCACCACCGTCAGAGACACTTGATTGCACTATGAGGGACCCTGTGCCAGTGCCTGCGCCCAAGAGTCGGCCTACCCACTTGTCCAGGGCAACGGCACTCGCACGGTGTCATGCGCTAGGTGGTGACCCCGGCCATGGGGGGGGAGGCAGCACAGTTAGGGAGTTTTAGAAAGTGGCATATGTTGATGTTGGACATTCAGCTGATGCAAAAGGTGAAATAGGTCAAGTCCCAGGAAGAGGTGGACCAAAGCAAGCCATTTTTCTGTCACCCTATGTGTCATCAGGGGAAGGTGGGACAAAATCCTTGGAAACCCATGCGTGCTTCATTTTAATGAAGGTTAGATCATCCACATTTTGGGTTGACAGACGGGTCCTTTTTTCTGTCAGGATTGATCCAGCTGCACTGAAGACTCTTTCCGATAGCACACTTGCAGCTGGGCAAGCGAGCTCCTGTAAGGCATATTGTGCCAATTCAGGCCAGGTGTCCAGTTTAGTGGCCCAATAGTCAAAGGGGAATGACCTGTGTGGGAGAACATCGATATGGGAGGAAAAGTAGTTTGTAACCATAGTTGACAACTGCTGTCTCCTGTCACTTTCCATCGATGCAGTATTACCAGTTGTGTGAGCGGTACTTGAAAAATCAGTCCACAACATTGTCATGAAACCCCTGTCTCCAACGCCACTTCTGCTGTGTGCACCACGAACACCTCTGCCAAGCTGACCCCGGCCCGTACGGCTCGTGTGAGAACCATCACCGCTGCTGTGTGCTGGGAATGCCTCAAGCAACCGATTTACCAGAGTTGCTTGTTTATTAGCCAATATTAGGTCAAGGTTCTCCTGTGGCATGATGTTTTGTAATTTGCCTTTAGAGCGTGGATCCAGGATGCTGGCCAACCAGTAGTCATCATCGTTCATCATTTTGGCAATGCGGGGGTCCCTTTTTAGGATCTGCAAGGCATAATCTGACATGTGGGCCAATGTTCCCGGTGTCAATGATGCACTGCAAGTGCTGGGTGGAGGAGCACTTTCTGGAAAATCCACATCCCTCCAGTCACGCACAAACCCTGTACCAGACCTTGGCACGCAAATATTTTCACTTGCACCCATGAGATGCATCCTCCTCCCCTAAGTAATCATCCCCATCCTCCTCCTCCTCCTCCTCCTCCTCTTCTTCCTCCATCTCGTCCAGGAGAGTTCCCTGAGCAGACAATGGCTGAATGTCATCAAGGATTCCCTCCTCCTCTTCCTCCTCATCAACATTGGCTGCAGAAGCCTGCTCCTTAAGGTGCGTCAAAGTTTGCATGAGCAGACACATAAGTGGGATGCTCATGCTTAGGATGGCGTCGTCTGCGCTTACCAGCCGTGTGCATTCCTCAAAACACTGAAGGACTTTACAGAGGTCTTTCAGCTTCGACCACTGCACACCTGTCAACTCCATGTCTGCTCTCAAAGTGCCTGGCCGTGTATCCTCCCACAAATGCATTATGGCCTGCCTCTGCTTGCGCAGCCGCTCCACCATGTGCAGGGTGGAGTTCCACCTTGTTGCAATGTCGATAATGAGGCGGTGGTTGGGAAGGTGGAGCAATCGCTGCAGCTTCTGCATACGAACGGAGTGTACAGGCGACCGGCGGATGTGCGCGCACAGTCTTCGCACCTTATGGAGCAGGGCTGTTAACTCCGGATAATTTTTGAGGAAGCACTGCACCACCAGGTTCAAGGTGTGAGCCAAGCAAGGTATGTGGCTGAGTTTTGAAAGGGCTATGGCTGACACAAAATTACGGCCGTTATCACTAACTACCTTGCCTGCCTCAAGATGTACACTGCCCAGCCATGACTCAGTTTGTCGCTTCAAGTACTCGGCCAGCACCTCGGCGGTGTGTCTGTCGCCCAAACACATCATCTGCAACACAGCCTGCTGACGCTTTCCACTAGCTGCTCGATAGGGGGACACCTCGTGTGCAACAGTGGCAGCTGCAGATGGAGTGCTCGTACGACTGCGCTCTGTTGACGAGCTTTCGCTTCTGGAGGAGGAGGAGGAGGGTCGAACGCCTACAGCCAACTGTTTCCTATACCGTGGGCTAGGCAGCACTGTCCCACCACCGCTGTCCCCTGTGGACCCTGCATCCACCACATTAACCCAGTGCGCAGTGATGGACACGTAACGGCCCTGGCCATGCCGACTGGACCATGCATCAGTTGTGAGGTGCACCTTTCCGCTCACTGACTGCTTGAGTGCATGGACAATGCGGTCTTTCACATGATGGTGGGGGGCTGGGATGGCTTTGCGAGAGAAAAAGTGGCGACTGGGTAGGTCATAGCGTGGTACTGCATAGGCCATGAGTTCGCGGAAAGCTGCGCTTTCCACCAACCGAAAGGGCATCATCTCAAACGAGATTAGTTTGGCAATGTGGGCGTTCAAACCCAGTGTACGCGGATGAGAGACTGAGTACTTTCTTGACCTACTCATAGTGTCTGGGAGGGTGAGCTGGACTTGAGAGCTGCATATGGTGGAAGTAGCGGTGGACAGGGCGGACTGAGAGAGGGTTGATGATGGTGATGGAGTTGGTGTTCTTTCTGATGGCCTAGAATCAGTCTTTCGTTGATATAACAGTGGGATTCCCTGACTGCTGTGGCCTTGCAACGACACCTCAACATTTGCTGCTGTGCTAACCGGTGGGCTTACAGTGGGGGAAACAATGTAGCGTTGCTGACTACCTTCGTTGTGATCAGTTGCACATGTGGCACTTGAGGTTTGGTGTTGTGTCCACGCTTGCAAGTGCATGGTGTTTAAATGTCTAAGCATGCAACTGGTATTCAAATTTTTCAGATTTTTCCCTCAGCTAAAGGTCTTTGCGCACTTCTTACAGATAACCTTGGCCTGATCATGAGGATTTTGTTCAAAAAAGTGCCACACTGCACTCTTCCTACTTTGGCAGACATTTTGCGGCCTAGCACGCTGTGATCTTTTGACCCTCTGGACAAGCTGTCCAGCAACTCTTTTGATTTTTGGAACCTGTCTTTGGAGTGCTACGGGCCTGCCAGATAACAGCTGTTGCGATGTCGATGTCTGCTGTGGATGCTCCTCATCTGAGCTATTGGAAGCAGCACCCTCTTCCCCCAATGGATGCCAATCTGGGTCAACAACTGGGTCATCCATCACCTCCTCTTCAATGTCATGTGCACCTTCCTCTGTGTCACCGTGTATGGTGGTATAGTGTGCGGGAAGGGGCACCTGAGTCTCATCAGGGTCAGAATCTGGCTCTGTACACTGCGAGGACAATGTAGTGCTCTGAGTGAATGTACCAGCAGAATCATCCATCAGCGGCTGTGCATCAGTGCACTCCATGTCAGATTCACCTTGGCCTGGGTAATTCACCATTTCACTTGATAATCCAGGCATGGTATGTGAAAACAGCTCCATGGAGTAATCAGTAGTATGGCCTGCGTCATCCTTCAATCTTGGTTGGGGTGAAGGACACAAGGAAAGGTGTGGTTCATGAACATGAGCCTCCAATGACGACTCAGTGCTTTTACTTTTTACAACTGAAGAAGAGGAGGCGATAGAGCTGGAGGCTGAGTCAGCAAAGTAAGACAAAACTTTTTCCTGATGCTCTGGCTTTAAAAGCGGTTTGCCAACTCCTAGAAAACTAAGCCTTCGAAGCCTTATGGAGCCAGACGATAACGCAGGCTCAACACCTCCTGCATTCGGTCCTATTTTGCTCTTGCCACTACCATCAGATCCACCACCAACACCATCATTACCAGCTGCCAACCCCCGCCCAATTCCACGGCCTCTTCCACCAGCCTTCCTCATTTTTGGTAGAAATGTAGACAAAATCCAACAAACTATATAGTAATGTAAAACAAGGTACAAGGTGTCTATAGGACAGGGGAGATTTTGAATTTCTGCTCACACTAGTGGACACTGGACACTTTTGGATTGTGTGAGGCCCGCCCACTGAATATCTGAGCGCTATGTCACAGGCTCGATGGCACAACTGTGACCAAAGTGACTAGAGGATAAGTGAGATTTTGAATTTCTGCTCACACTAGTGGACACTGGACACTTTTGGATTGTGTGAGGCCCACTGAATATCTGAGCGCTATGTCACAGGCTCGATGGCACAGCTGTGACCAAAGTGACTAGAGGATAAGTGAGATTTTGAATTTCTGCAGACACTTGTGGACACTGGACACTTTTGGATTGTGTGAGGCCCACTGAATATCTGAGCGCTATGTCACAGGCTCGATGGCACAGCTGTGACCAAAGTGACTAGAGGATAAGTGAGATTTTGAATTTCTGCAGACACTTGTGGACACTGGACACTTTTGGATTGTGTGAGGCCCACTGAATATCTGTGCGCTATGTCACAGGCTCGATGGCACAGCTGTGACCAAAGTGACTAGAGGATAAGTGAGATTTTTAATTTCTGCAGACACTTGTGGACACTGGACACTTTTGGATTGTGTGAGGCCCACTGAATATCTGAGCGCTATGTCACAGGCTCGATGGCACAGCTGTGACCAAAGTGACTAGAGGATAAGTGAGATTTTGAATTTCTGCAGACACTTGTGGACACTGGACACTTTTGGATTGTGTGAGGCCCACTGAATATCTGAGCGCTATGTCACAGGCTCGATGGCACAGCTGTGACCAAAGTGACTAGAGGATAAGTGAGATTTTGAATTTCTGCAGACACTGGACACTTTTGGATTGTGTGAGGCCCACTGAATATCTGAGCGCTATGTCACAGGCTCGATGGCACAGCTGTGACCAAAGTGACTAGAGGATAAAGGAGATTTTGAATTTCTGCAGACACTAGTGGACACTGGACACTTTTGGATTGTGTGAGGCCCACTGAATATCACAGCGCTATGTCACAGGCAGAAATTGGCTAGTGTATCACAAACTACAAGGTGTATGTAGAATTGGGCAGAGTAGGAATCTCCCTAGAGTGCAGGTCTGTAAGAACGGAACATGTCCTCGACTTATTCTCACAGAGTGACACAGATAGCTTCACTGTGGCTGTGATAACAGCCATTACACGGTACTGTGTGAGGAGCGTACACCGCTGTATGGTGTGAAAAAATGCATGCTCAGTACCTCAGCAGGACAAAAAAAAAAAATTGGGATTGCTTTTAAAAAAGCAGTTTGCAGCTCAGTACCTCAGCAGGATAAAAAAAAAAAATTGGGATTGCTTTTAAAAAAGCAGTTTGCGGAGCAGTGGGTAAACAGCAATGCAGCTGTCAGGAAGCCTTAGAAGGCAGCCCAACAACCAACACCACTGATACACCACAATATAGCTTCCCCTTGCACTGCACACACAGTGACTGGTGTGTTGTACAGGCACAATCGCTATCAGCAGAAGCAGTTTTTTTTTCTTCTTCCCTGCCTAACACTCTCCCTACAGAATCAGCAGCAACCTCTCCCTATGCTAAGATCGGCAGAAGTAAGATGGCGGTCGGCATGCACGCCCTTTTATACCCCCTGTGACGCCCACCAAAGCAAGCCAATCACTTGCATGCCCTTCTGAAAGATGGTGGTGACCCGTGCCTATGTCATCACGTTGCCCACAGTGTCCGTGGATCCTGATTGGCTGAAAAAGAGCGCAAAACAAACTTTTGAAACGTGACTTTGGCGTGTAAGTCGCCGACCTCGTGGCCGACCTCATCCTAGGGTCGGGTTTCGTTTCATGAAACCCGACTTTGCCAAAAGTCGGGGACTTTTGAAATTTTTCGACCCGTTTCGCTCAACTCTATTTGTAAGTGAATGTGAACTAAACCTATGTTACAACAACAGTCAATGAAGCACATCTACTATTCCTGTCATTGTTCATTTCACACCTATCTGTCAAGGCATTTCGCAGAGCAGAGCCATATGCTGTCATTTCCAATCACTGTAAAACACAGATGCATCTTGCTTCATTCCATCATATATCTGCTGTCACTGAGCATCATAGTAATCTTGCCATGTTTGCTCCTGATGGCAGATGTCATCTAACATTACTTGTATTTCACCCCTTACTGCAGACTAACATTTTATAGTCCTTAAAAACACATTAATCCCAACACTTATCAACGTATCCCTAAAACAAAATTTCTCATTTTAAACATATACTTTAAATCACTTCATAAAAATCAGAATGATATCAGGCCATCTATATGTCATTTAGGCAGCAAGTGAATAGTAAGTAATTGAGAAAAATTGGGCAAACAAAAAGATCTGAATGACTTTGACACAGAACAAATTTTAACATTAAGGCTTTGGCATCAACTTATGTTATTGTGAGGTCTTTTGGAATGCAGTTGTTAGTATTTACTAAATATCATCGAAGGAATGATAACCAGTGAACCAGCAGCAAGTCAAGGGTATCAATGCTTTGTAATAATTCTCTTGAAATTCAACTCATGTAGTTTTGTTCAATTCCGGAGCCGGGTTCCATTGGCAACAAATGTATTCAGTGAAAATTAAATCTCCCAGGAAGGGGTTAAAAAATGATCTTCTACTTTCCTCGTCCCTTCTCAAATCTATGTCGCCGTATGGTCTTCTAGCTCCTCTTCTCTCTGCCACTGTCTAGGCCCCATGAGTTCACTTGGGATTTTAATGACACACGTTTTGCCTCATGAGTCAAAGTGGAGCCTTATCTCTGTAGGTACCTGAATAAAGAAGAGTAAAAGTCACCTTAAAGAGAAGAGAAGCCAGAAGATCAGGAGGAAAAGATAATGGAAGGGCCAAGGAGAGCAAGTGTAAGGCCGGAGTCACAATTGCGAGTGCAATGCAAGAAACTCGCATGAGTCTCTCGCCTCAATACTCGGCAATGCCGACAGTGGTCCAGACCGGAGCCTTCAGCTGCATAGAAAGACATGCAGCCGCACACTCCGGTCCCGAGTGCCAACGGCAGTGCCGGGTATTGAGGCGAGAGACTCGCGCAAGTTTCTCGCATTGCACTCGCAAGTGTGATCCCAGCCTAAGAGTTTTTCTTTACCATATTTATAAATCCTTTTTTTACCCCCTTCCTGGGCCTACAAAATCCAGCAAAATGGTGAGTTTCCTCCATTTTGTTGGATTTGTGCAAGTTGAAGCTTCAAAAATGTTGAATTCATTGAAACTCCAAACTTTAGGGAAATTTGTAGCAAAATTAATTTGTTTGTAATCAATATGCTAATCTCTAATGAGGAATGGAAGCTATCTTTACTCGTCTCTTCCCTGAAATTGCTGTAAATGTTACTACAGGCTATGATAGAAAAGTGTCAGAACAGGTGCACTGTGTGAAATTATGCATTGGCCTGCATAGCTAAAAACTGGTCGGAGGCCCTAGAAAGCATCTAAAATTGTCATATTAGCATCAATACTAGACTACGAAGCAACGGAATTGATCTAGTCTGTGGACCACATTTACATTTACATCATGCTAGCAGTGTGCTTCATTACAGTACATGCAAAACAGATGGTACCAGAGCACATTATGGGAACGCAAGACATTTTAGCCAGATAACACCTCTAACACATTGTAATTATTTTTCTGAATGGTTTGAGGCATATAACAAAGAATTCAAGGTGTTGGCTTACCCTCCAAATTCTCTAGATTACTATCCCCTAAAATATCTGTCATTTCTACTACTATCAGATAGGAGTTCTGAGGGTCAGGAGTTACTGCGAGTTGAGGATATCGGCCACATGAGGTAGTATTACAATACATTTGCAACTTTCATAGATTTACCACTGTAAACTGCATCTTACACAATGAGACAGGTAATAGAAAAAAATATGAAAATGTGAAATGATAGAGGATGATACAGTATGAATGATTATGGTGATGTTTCTGAAATCAGAAAAGGACCCCCAATGCATGGATTTGTAGCTAAGGAACAGAAACTAGGCAAGAAAATGTAGAAGTGTTTGTAATTGTGGAGGAGTATGGATCTAAACTTCCTACACAATTATAACAATCGCCATATTAGCTGAGGTGTTTATGGTTGCGGCAGAGGTCTTGTGTTTCCAGCTGCCAGGCATTTCTCCAAGTTAAAGTGCCAATTTATGCCAAAGTAATAAATTATACAGTAAATAAAATACAGTAGTACATATATAAATTACAATGTATACCACAACAAAAAAAACTTAATTTCGTCTTGGAGTTGGAGAAATAAAAAAGTTATAACTCTTGGAAAGCAGGGAGAAAAAGTGTAAAGAAGAAAAATAGCTGTGTACTCAAGAGATTAATGTAGCCATGGTTAATATGCAAAATAATCAAAATATAACCCAATTTTTCTGCTGATTTTAAAAGAAGCCCAAGGAAGAACTGAGAAAGGGGGATCAACATTTGGAAACATTTTGGATTCCCAAAAAGGGATTTTTATATTAAACATCCTAAGTGTTAGATACAGAGGTTTGTCCCACAAGCCTTGGGGATTCAAAGACGTGTGTAGCAGCCTCTTGACCTCCTGACCCAACAGCCACCAGAGTCACCCAGTGCCCAGTCAGTGAGCTGTAGCGCCCCTGCCCATGTTTGCTCGTCCAAATGTCAGTGGTGAAATGCACCCTGGCAGACATAGATTTTTCCAGGCAATGGTTGATGTCTGCAACATGCTGGTGTAGCAAAGGGACAGCTTTCTTAGAGAAATAATGGTGACTGGGAAACTGGTACTGGAGGACTGCAACAGCCAAGAACTTTCTGAAACTGTCTGTATCCACCATGCAAAAGGGCAGCATTTCTTTGGTCAACAGATTGGAGATGGTGGAGTTCAAGCTCTTAGCTTTGGCATGTGTAGGAGGAAACATCCTATTAGTTGACCACAACTGTGGGTCCAAGTGCTGGCTCATGTGCTGAGAGAGGGTGGAGTAGGGTGAACAGGACAAACTGCTGAACTGTGAGGTGCAGGTGTAGATGTTATGGTGGATTGAGAAAGATGTGCTGTGCGAGGCGACACAAAAACAGTAGGTGCCTCCACTTCCATAAGAGCTGACGGGCTCTCACTCACCTCAACTGTAGCGGGTAAGCAAATGGATTTTCTGAAGTCGGAGACCTTTGTGAGAACACTTGGCATGGTAACGGAGGAGGAAGAAGCAGCAGATGTGACTGATGGGATGGTCTGTGTTGATGAGGCCCACTAGTCAGCATTTTAGAGCATTGAGATTGCAGTGCTTGTCGTGGTTGAATTACTTCATGTCTGTGTGGGAAGTCACAACGTAATCTCCTTGTCTTCCTCCTCCACCTCCTCTGCTGAGTTGCTCAGCTGCCTATCTCTGAATTCACACCTAGTGGCATCTACAATCTCATCACTATCCTCTCTGTTCTCACACTCTTAACCCTGAGAGTTACCCTCCTCCTCTTCCTGCCCTGACACCACAGAACAGTCCATGTGCGCCTTTGGTATCTGAGTCTCATCAGGATCACCTCCACCCTTGGTGATTAACGTCTATTGATGAGTGTCTGGATTTTGCTCGAACCCTACTTCCTCTGGCTCCTGAACAACATGAAAAATTTTGGACATCAGTGCAGATGCTTTCCTGCTCTGGATTCTGTTATTGTTTTGAGCAAACCTATGATGCCCATGGAATAGAATTTGTGAACACCTGTGTAGAATGGCCTATCTGTGGCTCCCCACAGTCAGTGGTGGGATTGGAAAGTTTTGACGCCAGGGGAAGCAAGGGTGATTGGGGTGCCACCTCTGAGGATTGTACTGTGTGTGATGTTAAGGTGGAGGAAGAGGAGAAAATGCCACTTGATGCAGCACTTGCCATTCACTGGAGCACATGCTCTTTCTGACCATAATTTATAAGGTGTACAATGGTCTTTTGATAGGATGAGATGGTGTTTGTTCAGTTGACCTTTGATTAACATTAACACCTAAACCACATAATTTCCTCTTCCACCATGGCCTCGTTCTTCCCCTCTTGTAACCTGCTGTTTCACAACCTTAGACCCACACCTGCTAGTCACCTGTCACTTTAATTTCTCAATGTGCCTGAAAAACACTGTTATACCAAATGATTTTTAAGTGGAAACCTGTCCTTCTGATTTCTCACTTAAAAACAGTTTTATCTCAAACTATTCAAATTAGCAAATTGGGCCTCCTGGCTGCACCCCAATCTTAAGGTACTGTCACACTTAGCAATGTACCAGCGATCCCGACCAGTGCTATGACTCGGTCAGGATCGCTGGTACATCGCTTTGTGGTCGTTAGTGAGCTGCCACACAGGCAGATCTCACCAGCGACATCGCTGGGGTCGGGGGTTGCTACTTACCTGTCACACTAGGCGATCCTGCGTCCTCCCGCCCGGCTCCACACTCGTCGCTCGTCTCTCCACAGGAAGCGCCGCAGGAAGCTGACGATGAGAAGCGGTCCTGAACATTCTCGCGCGATCAGCGATAACCAGCGGGGGAGCGGTCGGAGGTAAGTATCAGACATAGCGATATCGATAGCAATATCGCTATAACGTCACAAGTTATAGCAATATTGCTAGCGATATCGCTTAGTGTGACAGTACCTTAAGTCATAACGATTTTTAAGTGGAAATCTGGGCTTCTTATTACTGAGTCTTGAGACTGCAACACAATTTTTTCCACAAGCTAGTTAAATGCTGGAAGATAGATTTCACACAGAACAGGATCCTATTTAGCTAACTGACAAGTTCCCTTTCAGAAGTAGCAGCACTAGCAGGAGCTGGCCTCACTGCACTGAGAAAATAATGCAAGCAAAACAAGATGTCTGCTTTTTATATGGACAGGGACATGTGACTTTGGCAGCCAATCACAGAAGATCTTGTGTCTTGATGTTGTGGATGGTTTCTGCACCTTGATTGGCTTCTGGAATATGCACACAATAAGTTATTAAAGAAACAAAAATGAAAAAAATTACACTGTGCAGCTTGTCTGACCTAGACACACCCCCTCCCCTCATCAATCAAGTCCCCTTGTTACTTCCACTCTTAATACTATCCTAGTCAAAGACATAGGAAAAGCATTCGTGATTTACCGAACTGTGACCGAATTTTGCCGACTTTGAGTAAAAATGCTCGGGAAACCAAACACGAATCCAAATATGTTAAGTTCATGCGCTAATATTTTTGTAACAAGTTCTCTCATCTCTAATCTTTATGAATCAGGAGCACCTGACAAGTCGTATGCACCTCTGTGTTGCTTGCCACAAATATTACCAGAGTCTCTGCTGGAGGAAAATTCCTGGAGTAGGAAACATCGTGAGTTATCGTGAATTTTATGAGCAGTGGTTGCCATGCCCATATTTCACACCAGCTTAGTATACTTTGTCAAAGTTGAGAAAAACTGGTGTAAGAAAACCAAAAGTTTTACAGCAGCCACCAGTTGCACCAAAATTATGTGATTTCCCAAAGCTTTTTACTCCAGAATAAGAGCCATAATTCAACACAGAGACCAGGCATCAGACTAATGCTGAAAAAAGTGTGTGTTCCCTCTCTACTTGATAATTTACATGAATTATTTTTGTAAGGCTGGGTTCACATGTAGCAGAACTCTCGCGGAAATTACCGCGAGAATTCCAGAATTCCATTCCGCGGGAAAATCACATTTTAAATTCCCGTGATTTTCCCGTGGAAAAACTAGCATTTTGCAAGCGTAATTAGCTTGCAGAATTGCTAGCGTTTTCCAAGCGATCTGGAGTATCACTTGGAGAACTGATTGACAGGTTGATCACACTCGTCAAACATAGTGTTTGACGAGTGTAACCAACTTTTTACTATTGAGGCCGTCTATCCTTTGCGACAATTACCGCGATGACGTCTGTTCTCACGGGATCGCGACGTCTCGCGGTCATTCGCGATGACGTCGCTCGAATGACCGCGAGACTTCGCTATCCCGCGAGAACGGACGTCATCGCTCGCAAAGGCTTACTGGGACCGGGAGCGTGGAGAGAGGCGGGAAGGCTGCGCGGGACATCGGAACATGAGAATAACAATATTTTTTATTTTAAATTCTATTTTTTACAGTGATATGGTACCCAAAGCCCGGAGGACAGTCTCCTCTCCTCCGGACCGTGGGTACCATCTGCAAATGTTCTGCTTACTTTTCGCATGGTGTGCACAGCCACATGCGGAAAGTAAGCAGAATAATGCATTCCTATGGGTGCGGGATCGCCGCGATTCCGCAAAATTAATGAGCATGCTGCGTTTTATACCGCGAAGCGATTCCGCCACCGTAAAAACCGCAGCATTAGCACAGCATTGCAGAATCCCATAGGAATGCATGGGATGCTTATTTTTCACGTTTTCACAGCAAAATCGTGCCGTTAAAACCGCCGCGGAAACGCGAAAAAAACGCCAAGTGTGAACTCATGAACTCAGCCTAACTCCTGTCATCACTTTTCTCTTAAAAAAAATGTGCAGCCATTAACATGGATTTGAAGCCTGAATTTTGTGGTAAAGGTGCATGCAGCTACAGCTAACATTCCTTTTCAAATGTATGGAGAATGTATTGGTTGAGTTTTTGCGAATGGCGTACAGGTAATATTTGTTACTGAAGTGTTGGCTCCAGATGCAATGTTACTGTGGGCTCTTGGCAAACCAGTCCAACACTGT
Organism: Dendrobates tinctorius; assembly: GCF_039654945.1. NCBI lineage: Eukaryota > Metazoa > Chordata > Amphibia > Anura > Dendrobatidae > Dendrobates > Dendrobates tinctorius. The sequence goes on along the minus strand of NW_027361898.1, from coordinate 12,448,594 downwards.
GACTGTTCTGTAGTGCCCCAATCTCTGCTTGTAGTCACTCTCTTCCTGCAGGGACATCAGCGTACTCACCGCCAAGAATCCCATACTGCCCCTTCCGGGTATGCTGCTGCCCAGGGTGCATGCACTCCTGGCAGATCTACAGGCACTGTGCTTAGAGTGTGCGCGCGCACCCTTCCTCTTTCTTAACGGGTCCACAGGCATCTCTCTAAAGTGTCCCCAGTCAATTGCTGGAGGTCTCTTTCTATTTAAACCACCTCCTCCAACATGGAGGTGCCTGTGCGATGTTGTGATTTTGTTCCTAAAATGCTTGTTAGTTCTCAGGTCCCTGTACTTCTATCTGTGCCAGCAGCACCCACCAGTGCTCACCTCAAAGGCAGCAGAGCCAGCTGTACCCACCAGTGCTCACCTCAATGGCGCCAGTGCCCTCTGCACCCACCAGTACTCTCCTCAACGGCAGCAAAGCCTGCTGCATTGGCCAGTGTTCAACTCAATGGCAGCAGAGCAAGCTTCACCTGCCAGTGCTCAGCTCAATGGCAGCAGAGCCAGCTTCACCCGCCAGCGCTCATTTCAATGGCAGCAGAGCCAGCTGCACCCACCAGTGCCCCTCTCAATAGCAGCAGAGCCAGCTGCACTCATCAGTGCTCATCTCTCCATTAGACTGTCCTGTCTGCACCTGCAGTTCCTGTCATTTTCTCTGCCTTCTGCAAACATGGAGGGTGATATTGAGAGTTTACAAAAGAAATTAACTGATTCCCTCAGTCCATCCGATATGGAAATTTTTAACAAAGATTTGGACAAACAATTTACCACTTGGGAGAAAGAAATCCAAGAAACCAAAGCAAAGAAATTTACTTGTGATGTACAAGACTTTAAGAGTAACTCTGTTTACAGATGGCATAAAACCCAACCAATAGCTCGGTCCTCACATATTTCTTCAATATCATCTACTGATGATGGAACAATTTCCAATGAATGATCTTTCTCGTCAATGTAGACCAGACATAACAGTGGATATTATACTTGCTGAAATAATTCCACCAGACCCATGAATGATGGTAACCCTGGATCATCGAAATTGAAGGTAGTCAATTTATCTCAACATGCTTTATCAGCTATGCAAATTGAGGTACTAAGCCTAGGCCTTTCATTTTCTCCAGTTTCAACTTTTGATTTTTTTACCGCAGTAAAAGACCTTCATTTGTTTGCGAGGAAGCTGGTTCTCAAAAAATTGCACTCCAAAAAAACAACTGACAATCTCCATTGGAGTACACAAGAACAAGAAGCGATAGCAACACTGGAGGAATTATGTGATGAATCAACATCGGATTCTACTCCATCAGTTGGTAAGTTTTCAGTTGGCAAATCCAAAAATTTTCCTTCTCTCAGTCTATTCCCTGAGATTGAATTATTTGTTAAGATGGTGACAGAAGAATTTAGAAAAATACCACGACATTTCCACCATGACAACTTATCAAAAGAACAAAGATCCGCTTTATCTGAGCTGCAGAAAATGAAGGATGCGGTTATAAAAAATGCGGATAAAGGGGGAATGTGGTGATTTGGCCCACTACACTATATGAAAAAGAGGCATTTCGCCAACTTAAAGATGCTGACAATTATAATAAACTAACATTTAACCCTACTTCTGCATTTCAGGCCGAACTTAATGACATATTGGAGGAAGCTTTCCTTGAAGGAACTATACCAAAAGATTAGAGAGATAATTTGATACCCGACTTCCCAAGAGCACTATCTCTATACCTCCTACCAAAGATACACAAAAACTCTAATTGCCCACTGGGTCGACCCATTATCTCTGGGAATGGAGGACTTTTAGAGAATATAGGTAAGATGTTGGACTTCTTTTTAAAACCATTAGTAGAGAATCTTCCCTCTTACCTAAGGGACACGGGTGACTTACTTTCCAAAATCACAAATATGTGTCTGGAACCTGATATGTGGTTACTAACGTTGGACCTAGAATCTCTATACATCTCAATCAGGCATCCCGATGAATTAGAAGCTTTTAACTTCTTCTTGGAAACCTCTGATATGGAGGATTGTTTCATTCGATTTCTATTATACTGAAAGTGATCTTAAGTTTGTTGATCAACTTAACTTCAATGATCATAATATCAAAGTTACCTGTCATTACAGTCAATTGAGCACTGAATTTCTGGACATTCGCATTTTCCAGGGAGGGGATGGATTTCTACAGACTGATCTGTTCCGAAAGAAGACTTCGGTTAACAGTATACTTCATGCTTCCTCAGCACACCCCAGTCATCTGAAAAAGAATATACCCTATGGTCAATTTCTTAGAGCAAAACACATATGCTCAGAAGAAATTACTTACCAGACACAGGCGGACAATCTACAAAAGCGCTTTGAAGAGAGGGGATATTCTGGACGAATCATTAGGAACTGCAGAAGTAGGGTTTCACATTTAAAAAGAGAAGACCTTTTGAAGAGTAAGAAGAAGTCCGTATCTCAACAACAGGAGAGATTTAGTTCTACTTTTTCCAACAATTCTTTTTTGGTAAAAAAAAAAGCTCTGGAGAAATATTGGCCTATGATTAGACAAGATCGTATCTTGGCTGAAAGCACCAATTTGCTACACTCTATTAAGTATAGGAGAAATAAGAATCTCAAGGACCTCTTGAGCCATAGCTACTATAAAGGACAAAAACATGAGAGTCTTTTTGGGTCAAAAAATTCCAACTGGGGTTTTTTCCCTGCATGAATTGTGCAGCATGCAAAAACTTGGAACATTCAACTTCATTCAAATCTAGTGATGGTTGTAGAGAATTTTCAATCACACATCACATTACCAGCTCCACTGAAAATGTGATGTACTATGAAACATGTCCATGCGGCTTCATATATGTCGATCTCACCTAATGACAATTTCGCGTGAGAGTGAGAGAACATGTCCGTGACATTCAAAATGCCGTAAATTGCCAATCTAGTAAACAGCTTAAACCCATACCACGGCATTTTGAGGTATCACATGGTTGCAACAGTAAATTGCTACGAGTTCGGGGCATTGATTGCACTATACACGATTAACGCGGTGGAGATATTAAGAAAAAATTGGCCCAGCTTGAATCGCAATGGATTTTTAAAATTGACTGCGTCCACCCCAAAGGGCTCAATGAGGTTCTTAGTTTTGTTTCATTTCTGTGGTTTTAGTGTTTGTCTTTGTTTTATCTGTGTTTTAATTCTCACTTTTTCTTTCAGTATTTTAGGTTTTTGTTGCTTATTGATGCCCTCTTATTATAAGGACTGTCGTTACCAACTTTTGGTGTCAGTGGACTCCACTCAAGAATAGTTATATGGATTTTTATCTATTTTAATTCACTATCAGTGATGGATATCATCTATTACACACTTTTTGTAAGATTTTTATTGCTGCTGTATTAGTATTATACTATATGTACTGCACCTCACTAGGTACTGTGCACTTTTCTTGGATGTTCACTTCCATTATATTTATATTTTTACTTTTATTCATTTTTATTTATTTATTACTTATATTTTTTATTCATTCTTCATGTCACTTATACTTTCATTTTCACTTTGGTATATGTGCCGTCCTTATTTAACTTTAAAATCCATTATAAGGTTAATTTTCTGGGCATTGCTCTATACATAGGGGAGGGGTGGGAGACTCCCTGCCCCTTTGCTCCCTTCTGCATCTGCTAACTCTTTGCAACAGGACACTTTATGATGCGGTGAGTGCTTCCTGCTATTCCGGTGGACTGGTTGCCTTGGATACGCGTCCTGCAACGTCACGGACTTAGCTCCTGCTCCACTGACTTCCTGGTGGTGGGCGTGCATCTGTGACGTCGGACGCCGACTCCACCGCTCCGGACGCCTCAGCGCATGACAGGAAGCACTGCTTGCTACCGCACAGAGGGATTTCCACCCACTAACATATAAAAGCCTGAACACTACACTTAGGCTTCTTTCAGACATCCGTCTTTAGTGTTCCGGCGCCTTGCGGTGAAAAGCCGTACTGCCGGATGCGGCATGGAGCGCAGATACCGGATGTATGTGTACGGCTGGATACGGTGTCGTGAACATTTAAAGGAGCCAGAGCGCAAAGAGGGCGAGCAGACAGGTATGATGATCAGGGGGACGAGAGAGAGAGAAGGAGAGAGAGGGACGAGAGAGAGAGGGACGAGAGAGAGAGGGACGAGAGAGAGACGGAGACGAGAGAGAGAGACGAGAGAGAGAGACGAGAGAGAGAGACGAGAGAGGCGAGAGAGAGACACGAGAGAGAGAGAGATTTTAGCTATAGATGGCAGTCACTTATGGGGTTAAAACACAAAGTGTCCGGGCATGCGCTGTTCTGAAAACCGTTCCGGCGCTGTCAAAAAACGTTACAGGGAACGTTTTTTGCAGACGCCAGACGGCGCATTTTTGCTGTCTCCGGCAGAAACCTGACATGCCGCATGCCCATCCGGCATGATGCGGCGATAATGACAGTCAATGAGGAAAAAAACGGATCCGGTGCCGGATCAGGTTTTTTACATTTTCGCCGCATCGTGCCGGATTCCAGAAAACGGATGTGTGAAAGTAGCCTTAGACATCACACCCCCGAAAGAAGCAAAGAAGCGAAACGCGCGTTGGGGTCCTCCTGTCCACATTTCAGCAAGGTTGGTGTTCAGTAATCATTTTACTTACCTCCATATAACTCCTTTATGTATTCTTATGTCCAGCATTACTGAACGCTACTATCGCTGTCAGGCTATATTTTCTCTTATACACCATTATTTGTAGGTCCATATTTTGGACCACTTACATTGCACTATTGCACTTTATACTCAATAATTGAGAGATATTTGCTTATTCAACTACTCATAAGTTTCTTATCTGGCGGCTATTGTTTATTTGTATCTCCACACTTGCTGTTCTCTTATGGCCAATTGTATATTCTTTGGGTATATGGTGTATATGGATTTCACCAACTAACTTGCCTTTTCATATACCAAACCTAGTCTGAATGTTGCATCTAGGTGTCGCTGATTCCCTTTTTCATATTGTTATATATCATATATTACTTATTCTATTCAATACAATTTACGTATTTTATTCATTGCTCTTTGGTCCTATTTTTTCTTTTTGGATTTCTGCATCTTTTGGACATTTCCCTGGGCCATTCCAGCTATCCACTCCTAGGGGTCAGCTGCCATCTAAAAAAAGGTCAGTCCTGGAGTAGCACCTGTATCACCTCCCTTGTCTCTCCACGGACTGCGGTGTCGTTAGCTACTGCGTGTCCATGATCAGATTGGTTGAGCCTCCTAGTCACACCCCTCAAGGTCTTACTTGGGCTTTGGCACAGTGGTTACACCACTCAGCCCGTTACATGTTCCTTTTTATATGCATTGACTTCATGCCTGATTTTTCCTTTGAGACTGTTAGCAATGTAATCTAGCCCATAATTCTTTTACTGTGTTATATCATGTTTTAATGAGAATTCAATAATTTATGAACATTGTAGCATAATTATTTGGTCCTTTTCCTGGTGTTCTTTATTTGGCTAATATATCACCTGTAAAATATTTAGATCATTGTGTCCATAGCACCCAAAAGAATATTCCACTATAGAGAAATATCAGAAAGTTCTTCTAATCAAGACTATTCTTTTCATCTATGGTCGTGTTCAGCTGTGTTCAATCATGTGTCATTTCTTAGACTGAACCAGAATTGCAATCTCCATTCACAATTCAGTAAACTTCCTATTACATTCATTGTTACTATTTTTGTAACTATAATTACCACTTCTTCTCTTTTTTGCTAATTAATCCTGTTAACCAGTCCTTACTTGCAGATGTTGCTCCAGATGACTAAAAACACTGCAAATGGCAAAAAAAAATAGAAAAAAAAAAAAAGAAATTGAGAAAATCAGCATATACACACAGTTTGTAACAAGGCTGAAAACCATAAAACATAAAGATTAGTGAATCAATTCAATGCAAATCTCTTGGTGACAGAAACCTTTTGCTTACTGTATATGTACCTACAGTGCGGAACATAAGTATATGATACTCTTTATGATTTTGCAATTGTTCCCACCTACAAAGAATGGACAAGTCTGTAATTTTTATCATAGGTACACATCAACTGTGAGAGACGAAATGTTTAAAAAAAATCCAGAAAATAAGATTATATGATATATGATATATACATATATAATATAGATATAGGATCACAACCTGGCTTCTCTGAACACCTCCATGGAGCCAGGCGACCGTCGAGTCCCAATCCTGGCTTTCTCCAACGTATCCATGGTTCAGCGATGATCAATGGAGCAGATCTGATTTCTTCTAGCTTGGGCCAAAGTCCCCTAAGCTGACATGCTGTAGAATAATGAATCTATGTCTCTCGTGATGGAGCCATGATGTATTGGCTGCAGTCCTGCAGCGTGCCTGGATGTTTGCATGTCTTGGCTGAATCTCTGGCTCATTCTCTGTCTCATACTGGCATATTACCTCTTTTTATGTGTAACAAGAGTCCTTCAGGCCAGCATCACAGGTAAGGGGAAGAATGGTGACGCATTGCTTGAGTATGTAATCTATTTGCATAGATTTTCCTCCTCTGTTTTAAAAATCAACAAATTATCTGTCCTAGACCATGTATAATTAGCATATCAGTAAACAAGGATAAGAGCACAATATCTTACATTAAATGCCAACTTACAAGTCAATGTTACAGGCTTACACAAGCAAAAGTCTGTTTTCCTGACCAACATATAAACTGAACCAGTCAACATATAGATAACAGTCTATTCTTTCTGGCTTGCTAAAAATAGCTATCAGGTTAATTAAGATACAATGTGGTACAATGCTGTGTCTTCACAGGCAGCTTTGCCAAAAAATGCATGGTGCTAAGGAGGATCTAGGACTGGACAGATTGTAGCTATTCTAGCCATTGAAATTTTTCCAAAGTGATGGCATTTCTTCTATCAGAAATGTTACTTTTTGCTAATTCTCTTAAATTGAGCCATTCTTTAGCACTTGCTATTATGATCCAGATAGCTGTCTGTATCAATGAATTTAAAATAAGTATTGATCACTAATTTTTCCCTCATAACTGTAATAAGCATATAATTCAATCTGTCTTTTTTGAAAGTAAATTTAATTTCCCAAGTATACTCAGTAAGTACCTTGTAAAAGTGACAGTTTTGTTCATCTGTGCCCCCAATCGTTAATGAAACACCAATATAGGAGGACTATGTCCTAATATACAGAAGCAATTAAACGCTTTATATTTTTTAAAAAAGTATGATTACTTCTGTCTAATTGTTGTGATACCATTTTCCTGGTGATTTTAGTAAACTGTAAGCAAATGGTTGTCAGCTATAAGGATTAACTTTGTGTCCCACATTGTTTTATTCCTTTATGTGTTAGTTTTCAACATTTGCTGCTGGCCAGATGTTTTGCATATTTTGACATGGGTAGTTGAATTTGGCCTAATCTTTTTTATTTTTTTTGTTCGTGTGTTTTTCTGTTAAAACATGGCAAAGACAAAGCCAAATTTATAACCAGATGTCAGGAAGCTTATTATTCTGAGAGTGAAGTCAGGCAAAAGCCAAAAAGAGGTAGCTATGGAACACAACTGCTCTCAGACTCAAGTGTCACATAAAATAAAGAAAGAATAAGAAGAAAAATAAGGCTATGGAACAGCTGACAAACCTAGAAGTGGATGACCAAAGAAAACATCCTCCAAAGTTGATCACATTATTTTGAAAAAGTTGGTATCTGTTGTCTATAAAAATACTGTACAGATTTTGCACAAAATGAACAAAGACTATGGGGTTAAAGTAAGTTGACAAACTATAGGGTGATGGCTAAGAGCAGAAGGGTTGAATGCACAAGTTCCAGTCAAGAAGCTTTTCATCTTTGCAAAGAACTGGAAGGTCCGACTTGAGTTTGCCCAAGAATACAGCCAATGGTCTAAGGTCTAAGTCTAAGGTGTTGTGGATGGATGAATCCAAGTTCAATCTGTTTGGTAGTGATGACAAGCACTATATATACTGGCAATTGGAAAACATAATGATGTAAGGTACCAAACACCTAAAATGAAACATGGTGGTGGCAATGTCCTGGTTTGGAACTTTTCTGCATATGCCATTGGCAGTCTGCATAGAATTGATGGAAATATGAATGTTACCAAGTACAAGCATAGACTGGGTAGTGTATTGCTGCCACAAGGTAAAACCAAAGTAGGCAGGGACTGTAAATTCCAGCAAGACAATAATCCTAAGCACACATCCAATTTATGCAAAAAATGGTTAGCAAAGTAAAATGCAATTGTTTGCAGATTTGCAAATGAAATAGAGCAAGATCCCTCAATATGTCTTGAATACCCTAGTGGCTTCAATGCCTCATCGCTGTAGTGCACTAATTAAAGCAAGTTGTTATGCTCCAAAATACTAAGTAATGTCATTGTAAACAATTAATTACTCTCTATGTTGTCATCAATAAATAGTATATGCAGAACTTTTGGCAGTCAGTTTTCTTTCATTAACTCCTTTCCTACATTAGACGTACTATTCCGTCCATGTGACCTGGGACCTAAGTCCCAAGGACGGAATAGTACGTCTAATGCGATCAGCTGCGCTCACGGGGGGAGCGTAGCTGATCGCGGCCGGGTGTCACCTGATTATCACAACTGACACCCAGCACAATGTGTCAGGGGTGGTCACGGACCACCCCCGACACGTTAACCCCTGGCACACCGATCAAACATGATCGCGGTGTACCGGGGGTTAAAGGAAGCATCGGCAGGGAGGGGGCTCCCTCCGTGCTTCCCTGCGACCCCACAGCAGCGCGATATGCAGCGCCACTGCGGGGGTCGCCTTCCCTGCAGGTCCCTGTATCCAATATGGCGACGGGGACCTTCGGGGGTCTGCAGGGAGATGGCTTCCTCACTGGCCGCAGAGCGCAGGCATGAGGAAGCCTGCAGCACTGCCTGTGACAGATCGCTGATCTGTCACAGTGATCTGTGATGTGACAGATCAGCGATCTGTCAAAGAACAGTGATGTCCCCCATGGGTCATTATAATAAAGTAAAAAAAAAAGGTGTAAAAATAATTTTTTAAAAAATCGCTAAATAAATTTTAAAAAAAAATATTCCCTAATAAATTCATTTTTTGAAAATAAAAAAACAAAAAAACAATAAAAGTAAGCATATTTGGTATCGCCGCGTCCGTAATGACTCACCCTATAAAACTTTCCCATTAGTTAACCCCTTTAGCGAACCCCTTAAAAAATAAAAATAAAAAACGAAGCAAAAAATGATTTATTATTACACTACCAAGCAAAAAGTGCAATAACGCGCGATCAAAAAGACGCATATAAATATCCATGGTACCGCTGAAAACGTCATCTTGTCCCGCAAAAAACGAGCTGCCATACTGCATCATCAGCAAAAAAATAAAAAAGTTATAGCTCGCAGAATAAAGCAATGCAAAAATAATAATTTTTTATATAAAATTGTTTTCATTGCATAAAACCGCCAAAACATAAAAAAATGGCATAAATGAGGTATCGATGTAACCGTACTGACCCGAAGAATAAAATCGTTTTATCAATTTTACCGCATGTGGAACGGTGTAAACGCACCCCCCAAAAGAAATTCATGAAACGCTGGTTTTTATTCATTCTGCGTCCCAAAAATCGGAATAAAAAGTGATCAAAAAATGTCACATGCCTGAAAATGGTACCAATAAAAACGTCAACTCGTCCCACAAAAAATAAGACCTCACATGACTCGGTGGGTCAAAATATGGAAAAATTATAGCTCTCAAAATGTGGTGATGCATAAACTATTGTTACAATGAAAAGAGTCTTTTAGCGTATGACAGCTGCCAAAAATAAAAACCCACCATATTTAGTAAATCAAACCCCCCTTTATCATCCCCTTAGTTAGGGAAAATAATAAAATAATTATTTAATTTTATTTATTTCCATTTTCCCATTAGGGCGAGGGATAGGGCTAGGGTTAGGATTAGGGCTAGGGTTAGGGCCAGGGTTGGAGTTAGAATTGGGGGGTTTCTACTGTTTTGGCAAATCAGGGGCTTTCCAAACGCAACATGGCGTCCGATCTCATTTTCAGCCAAAAAAGTTAAATGGAGCTGCTTCCCTTACGAGCTCTGCCATGTGCCCAAATAGTGGTTTACCCCCATACATGGGATATCAGCGTACTCAGGACAAATTGCACAATAACTTTTGGGGTCCTGTTACTCTTGGGAAAATAAAAATTGAGGGTGAAAAGATCATTTTTTGTGGAAAAAATGATTTTTTTAATTGTACAGCTGTACGTTATAAACTTCTGTGAAGCCCTTGGGGGTTCAAAGTGCTCACCACATATCTAGGTAAGTTCTTTGGGGGTCTAGTTTCCAAAATGGGGTCAATTGTGGGGGTTTTCACTGTTTAGGCACTTCAGGGGCTCTCCAAACGTGGCATGGCATCCAATCTGAATTCCAGCCAATTTTGCAGTGAAAAAGTCAAACGGCGCTCCCTTCTGAGCTCTGCCATGCACGCAAACAGTGGTTACCCCCACATATCAGGTAACGGCGTACTCAGGACAAATTGCACAATAACTTTTCCAGTCCAATTTCGCCTGTTACCCTTGGTAAAATAAAAAAATTGAACCTGAAGTAATTTTTTTTGTGAAAAAAAGTTAAATGTTCATTTTTTTTTATACATTCAAATTCCTGTGAAGCACCTGAAGGGTTAATAAACTTCTTGAATGTGGTTTTGAGCACCTTAAGGGGTGCAGTTTTTAGAATGGTGTCACTTTTGGGTATTTTCTATCATATAGACCCCTCAAAGTGACTTCAAATGTGATGTGGTCCGTAAAAATAAAATGGAGTTGTAAAAATGAGAAATCGCTAGTCAAGTTTCAACCCTTATAACTTCCTAACAAAAAAAATGTTGGTTCCCAAATTGTGCTGATGTAAAGTAAACATGTGGGAAATGTTATTTATTAAGTTTTTTGAGTGCCATATCTTTGATTTCAGAGTTGGAAAATTGCGAAAATTTTCTAAATTTTCCATTTTTTTTCACAAATAAACGCACGTTATATGAACGACATTTTACTACTTACATGAAGTACAATATGTCACGAGAAAATAGTGTCAGAATCACCGGGATCCATGGAAGCGTTCCAGAGTTATTACCTCATAAAGGGACAGTGGTCAGAATTGTAAAAATTGGCCCGGGAATTAACATGCAAACCACCCTTAGGAGTAAAGGGGTTAAATGACCATACCTATAATGTCATACACTTTCAATTCATCACCAGGAAAATGGCATCACAATAACCAGACAGAAGTATTTACACTTTAAAAAAAATGCTAAACTTGGTCACCACTGTAGGGGAAATTTATGGATACCTTTCTCCTCAAATCTTCCAATAAGAATATTTGCAAACCTAGGTGCTACTCCCATTTCCATCCCTGCACCGTGAGAAACAGTCAGTGAGTTCATCGCAGTTCAGCTCTGTAAGTTCACCACAGTTCACCATGAGAAATTTCTTGCTGTGAACTCACTGACTTTTTCTCACAGTGCTGAGGTCACTACAGTTTCGCCCAACTGGAAATGCGGCCTCAGTGACCCACGGTAACTTCGATGATATAACTGCTGGTCACTGATGCTGCACTCACAGCAGCTCATTCCTTAGTGGTTCTCAGCCTGGACAGTCACATCTTGGTACCATCCAGGTGGAAAACTGTTTATTCCCAGACATGAATTATGGCCAGAGACAGAACATTGGACAGCTGAGGGATGTTGTTGTTTTTTTTTTTGTTTTACTATAGGAGATGAGGACTTCAATGGAATGGGTGTTAGGTGAGTATAACTGTGTTTATTATTTTTAAAGAAAAAAGGAAATGAGTGCTTTCTTTTTATTGCAAATAAAAGACTTTATTCTGGCTGTGTGTTTATTTATAATATAGCTATAGGATTAGTTTTGGATAGGCGTCTTATAGACGTCTTTTCATTACTAGGCTGTGGGCTTGATGTCACCAGACAATACAAAGGTGACATCAACCTCACAAATATGGACCCCACTTGCCACTGACACAAGGCAATTGGGAAGATCTGGGCAAAACACTAGGATTGGCGCATTTAAACCTTTTCTGAGGTGGCTGCAGGCTGCTATTTTTAGGCTGAGGAAGTCAATATCAATGGCCCCTTACCAGCTTGAGATTACCAGCCCTCAGCTGTATACTTTAGCTTCGCTTCTTGTCAAAAATGAGGGTGTCCCATGCCATTTTTTCAGTTATTTATTTAAATAATTGAAAAATACTGCGTGGGGACCCCTCTATTCTTAATAACCAGCCTTGCTAAAGCTGACATTGTGTGGTTGCAGACCGCAGCTGTTAGTATAGCCTGGCTGGGTATCAAAAATACAGAGGAACCCAGCATCATTTTTTTATTTACTTATTTATAGCGCAGGCGGTGGGTGGCTGATGAATAATCCCATCAGCCACCGCCTGCTCTCACTGTTATCAGTTGAATACAACTTTCAACATTGTCCTTTGTTAGCTCAGACTGCAGCACAAGCAGGGGACAGTGATATGAGTTGTCTTCAACACTCAGTGCTAGGGACCATTGCAAACTGTACTGCTGATTTGCAGGTGAAATCTGTTGGGCTGATGAAGGTTATTGTAAGACCGAAACATTTCCTTATTTTTGGATTGCCTGCTCAAAATATAATTATCTGCTTACAGCATTTCCCTGAGTTCCAAGTTTTCTACAAGATTTACATGGGATAGGATCCTACATGTGCACCATCCACTGGAATGCCATAATTACCAATTTTGATGCTGTTAAAAACCCGACATATCTGCGTGTTTTGCCCACGGACACACGATCTGTGGTAACACACTGACATGTGCACAGACCCATTCACTTGAATGGATCTACGTATGTAACTTTTTCCAGTACGTGTGGAAATGTGGTGTAACTTGTGTGGCTGCACAGAGACCCAAGAGGTAATGGGCCTATTTCTAACCCCAAAGTAGCAGGAATAATGCATTTTGATAAAATATTGGGTTCCCAAGGGCCCATGTATTGCTCTTGCACAGTGACCCGCTTCTGTCTGTGTCTGCCAGTGCTTTAACTGTGCATGTCTGTTTTGGCACACCTGTTTAAATTGTCAAGTTGAAGGCACATACACGCACAATGACATTACAGGCAGACTGTCTTTAAATTATTCTTTTTGGCCATCACTTGAATGATGCCATTTCTAGTTGATGCTATATTTTTCCAGGGATATCTACGTTTTTCAACAAATCTTAGGCACAAACAGGCAGTATGGTGGCTCAGTGGTTAGCACTGTAGTCTTGCAGCGTTGGGGTCCTGGGTTCAAATTCCACCAAGGACAACATCTGCAAGAAGTTTGGTTTCTTACCACGCTCCAAAGTCATATTGAGAGGGAATTTTGAGGAATTAATGGCACTATATATGTGAGTAGAATAAAAAAAACATCAAACAGTATCCTTATTGTTGCCATTTCTAGTTGAAGATCTAATTTTCTACATAAATTCAAAATCTGGTACAATTTTCAGGGACAAATCCAAAAGCAGTAGGGCAATAGAAAATAGGATGAAAATTTGATAGCTGTTAGCAGCAGCACATGTCCAGACAGTAGGAGTACCAAACGCAAGTCACATTTGGCCTCTGGAAAATGTATTCGTGGGGAAGAACATAGGGTGTAATGGAGTATATGTCCCATCATGCATCTCAATCATTGCAGGATGATGTAGCCTCTGACAGCTGAAGTCAGTATTCTGCTCACTCCACATCTTCCCCCATCATAACACTTAATAGTGTACATTTCCAATCAGTCTCATAGTCCCCAAACCCTTAGCACCCTGGGGGCTAAGGAACATACCACACCAGAAATATTTCTTCCAGTTGATTTTTGGAGGAAATGAAGAGAAGGCTTTTGTTCTTGAAAAAAATGGTTCCAGAAAAGTTGGAAAACACCTAACTCAAATAGCGGAGTGGCAGTCAGGCATGGTGAGGCAGCAAGAAACGCAGGGCGCTTCACACACAGAGTCACAGGCCAGCTGACTCATGGATTACGATGATGAAAATATAGCTTAATCCAAACAAAAAAATCTGCATTTTGGCAAATGAAGATTATTGTAGCACACTTCCCAGCACCCCTGCACAGTTCCCCTTCCCTCTTCATGCAGGACACTGACACTTCCCCACTGCACTGACACATCTCTCTGCTCCCTGAACACCAACTTCCGGTGGCGCGAACACTCCCCTGGTCTTAATGGGCCAGCACATGCACCTGCTTAGAAGTCCCCAGCCAATAGCTCAAGCGGTATCTGAACTCTGAAGCCGCTCCATTGGACGCTCATAGACTTGTCTGTCTGAAAGTGTCACTATCGCAGTACTCCATGTCAGTATCCATTCTGCCCAAGGAGTAATCAGAACGGATCCCGAGCCCAGTCCATATTAGCGTACATAACCCTTTGAGTCAGTAGCTGCAATATCGGGGACTGCCTAGGAGTGGTACCTGGCAAGCATGACTCCACCATCAGAAGCTCCAGTGAACACCAGGTAGCCGCTTAGCTACGCCCCTCCTAAGTAAGCCCAGCCCTGTGACACATTAGTCCATGAACCACGCGCACCACCTGCGGGCATGACAAATATTTGCCGCAAATGGAATCTTTTGAGAAAATTTGGAAAATCCAGCACATTCAAATTTTAAAAGGTCCAGTCATCTCTAGGTGTAATAATTATTCTTCCCTCTATTTGATTATATTTATTCTAAAGAAAAAACTAAACCCATTGCATCGCTCCCCATTCTCTATAAAACTATGTCATGTGGTCAACACCATTATCTGTTTTTGCTTCTCACATTCCACCATGCCACCTTGTTATAAGTAATTGAATTATGGATCACAAGTCAACCATTACACAGTAAGATGTCATTAGACACATTCCTTTTAGCTTATTCAATTTAACAAAATGGAACATTGGAATGGAAGTGCTCTATGGCATGGAAACGGTAATGATAATATGTTAGCTCAAACTCTACAACTAAATAACAAAAAAATAAATATTGCCTAATGTTAATGGTATCTGACAGATGATTTGTATACCAGGTTCCATTTAATAAGGAGAATTGTTGAACTGAACTTATAGTCATACAGATCACTGAGAGCTTTGAATATACTTATGCCAAGGAATATTAGGAAAATGTGTAAAGCTAGAGTCTAACTCTATGGAACCAATTTTGGAGGCAAAATCCTATAGATTTGGTTGCCTACTCTGCATATTCAGTCGTCACAAAGTCCCCATATTAATCCACCTGGAAACTTGTATGGAAAGTGTGAACAATATACTGTATATACTCGAGTATAAGCCGACCCGAGTATAAGCCGACCCCCCTAATTTTGCCACAAAAAACTGGGAAAACTTATTGACTCGTGTATAAGCGAGGGTGCACAGTGAGTGGTCTCAGTTATCTACACAGTGAGTGGCCCCTGTTATGCTGCACAGTGAGTGGCCCCAGTTATGCTGCACAGTGAGTGGCCCCTGTTATGCTGCACAGTGAGTGGCCCCTGTTATGCTGCTGCTGCCCCTGACTCCCTTACAAAAAAACCCCAAAAAACTGCATACTCACCTCCGTCGCTGCCCCCTGCTCATCAGCGTTGCGCTCTGCAGTGACTGTGCAGGCAGAGAGCGCGATAGCACTCTCTGACCTGAATGTCACTGCAGAGGACGCAAGACAGCAGAGCGCAGGGACAGGTGAATATACCTCCCAATCCCCCCCGTTCATACTCACCGGGTCCTGGCGCTTGTCTCTGCAGCTCCTCTGCTTGTTCCATGTATGTCGGCGCTGCTCTCTTCCTGGTTCAGCGGTCACGTGGTACCCGCTCATTAAATATGCGCATATTTAATGAGCGGGTGCCATTTGACAGCTGAAGCAGGAAGAGAGCAGCGCCGACAAACATGGAACAAGCAGGGGAGCTGCAGAGAAGGGTGAGTATGATCTGACACCCCCGCTCCCCCTTCCCCAGCCGACCCCCGGTATATGACTCGTGTATAAGCCGAGAGGGGGACTTTCAGCCCCAAAAAATAGGCTGAAAATCTCGGCTTATACACGAGTATATACGGTAGTAGGATTCAAAATAAAAAATACCAAATCATGGGAAGCCAAGACAGCCCATAATATAATTAGTTAGCAAACTATTAATATAAACAAATATAAAATTATAAAATCAGTTTGAATTGTATATGGAGAGCAAGGCAGCAGAAATCTCTTTAATCTGAGGCCCAAATATACAGACAAAAAAAAAAGTAGTGACCCTCTCCACTCTGCAGCGCGCGTTCTGGCTCATGTGTCCTCATTCGTCAATATAACGCATCCTCCGACGTCACTCTCTCCACCCACGCCTGTTGCGCATCAGCAGTGGGTGGCGTCTTATGACGTCAGACCCCGAACCTACCACTTCTCATCATATCGTTGTCTTTCAATGTTTTCATTGCATTGGTTTGTTGTTTTTCCACTCCATATCCTATTGTGGATGAATCTGGCTCCATTTGGCCCGTCACTCATTCATACTTACATATATTTCTTCTGGATTCTACCATTATGGGAATTCCTGACCTATTTACTTATATTTTCTTATGGGATTTTTTTGGTTTATCCTTTCATCAGTTATTTATTCTGCTATTCCCCTCATAAATGGTACCGCTACTATTATTTCTCTGTATATTTTGACCTCGTATTAAAGGGATTTCTTTTGTCCTAATCTCCCATTACAATTTTAACTGATTTTATTGTAATCGTTTGTCAATAAAGTTTGATACCTGATTCAGAAAATATATGGGTTCTCTTGGCTTCCCATATTTTGGTATTTCTTGATTTGGGAAATGTACTCTGCTTGTTATGAGCCGTTAATAGGTTTTTATATGCTTCAAGTAAGGAGAGGCACAAAATTTAATGTTACATAACACTTGATGCATACACTTAGGTATTTCAATTATAAAAAATATATATTTAGTAGGGAATATACAGACATTGTACATAATAAAAACATTATGATTCTTTCAGATTTACTCTTCTTTTTTTACTAGGGAGGTGGATAAATTTGTATAGAATTCTTGAAATTTTACTGTTTGTGAAATAATTACATTAGCACTAGTGATGAGTGAGTAAACTCGTTACTCGGGTTTTCCTGAGCATGCTCAGGTGATCTCCGAGTATTTTGGCGTATTTCGATCATGCTCTGGTGATCTCTGAGTATTTTGGCGTGCTCGGAGATTTAGTTTTCGTCGTCTCAGCGGCAAGATTTGCGACTTGTAGACAGGCTGAATACATGTGGGAATTCCCTAACAAACAGGCATTCCAACATGTATTCAAGCTGTCTAGCAGTTGCAAATCATGCAGCTGAGGCGACAAAACAAAATCTCCGAGCATGCCAAAATACTCCGAGATCACCCAAGCATGCTCGGGGAGACCAGCGCAACGAGTATACTCGCTCATCACTAAATAGCAGCATCACAAATCAAAGAGAAGGCAGAGATAGTGTAAGGTAAGAGGTGATTCTCCTGCCTCCCATCCAGTAGCCACATCTTACTGACATGGCTGATGGACTGGGTTCTATGAATCAATTTGTGCCAACTCTACCCCTAACACATCTGTTATATTAAAGATGCAGTGGCCAATGACTTTAACGTTTGTTAGAGCATGTCAGTATACTGAAAATGATTCAGATTATTTATTGTAGAATTTTAGCCTTTTAGCCTATCTGGATACAAATACATCCGCAGCTCAGGATGATATTTTTTTGTAAGTAGACATTTTTTGATTTTTTTTCTAGGTAATAGTCCATGTTTATTATTGTCTTTTAATCTGCTCTTTGGCATAAAAGCCCAGGCAAATAATGACAACGCTAGAAAGCGTCGGACGGGGGTACCTTGGGCCCACCAGAGAAAAATCATTCTTGGGGCCTTTCATCATACCTCCCAACTTTTGAAGAAAAGAAAGAGGGACAAAGTTTGAGGCACGCTGTGCGTGTCACAGCAAATTTTAGGCCAGCTCTCTTGATCCGACTTTTGAGGCAAGGCTCCTTCTGGTGGATACTGCTGGTAGTGGTGCTGGTCAACATGATGTTAACCCAACAGCTGCAGAAGATAATTGGAGGAGTGGTGGTAGTGACTGGGTCTACATAAGCGAGCAGACTTCACTCAGTGACTGCAGGAGATACTCCTTTCTTTGCTTACTGAGGATTTCTGTCTGCTGCCTGATCCTGAATTTTTTCAGCTAAGTGTCATTTGCTAAACCCTTTGCATATGTTTCTGCCTTGCTTCAGGGGTCAGCTTGCTCCCCCTGGGGCTGCTGGCTCCTGCCCTGTATTTTTGTATCTTGTGTTTGTTTGCTTAGTCCCCTGCTGTATTAGCCTGTTGCTAGCCGCCAGTTCACACCTGAGTGCTGATATAGTGGGGGCGAGGTTGTTCAAACTTCAGTATTTTTGTACATCAGTCGTGTTGGAATTATTAGGGGTTTTGCGTGATTGCAGACAGTGCCTTTTCTGTCCTGTCCTATCTAGTCAGTGTGGGCGCCATCATTTGCTCAGTCTATTTTCTGTCTGTGTTTGTGCTTCATCTTGTCTCACCGACAATATATGTTTGGGGGCAGTCTATTCCTTTGGGGATCTGCTCCGGGGCAGTTCAGATTTCACCTTTCTGTCTTTAGGCTTAGTTAGTTCTCCGGCTGTGACGAGGCATCTAGGGCAATGTAGGAATGCTCCACGTCTGCTGTTAGTTGTGTTGTTAAGATCTGGGGTCTGCAATCCGCTGAGCGACCAACCTCTCTGGTGTTCTGGTGGCATAGGCTATTGCGCTCTCCTCCTCGGTGACCCATTCATAACAGAATCACCGGCCAAACTGTAGAATCTAGGGTACTCAAAAGAAGGAAAGAATTGCAAAAAAAAAAGTGTTAGCATTTTTTATCTATTTTTTCCTCTTTTTTCTCTGGAGCCGTAGGAGGATTTTTTCCTTAATGGAGTCTAGGCAATTGTCCGATTGTCTTGAGCAGCTCACTGCAGAAGTGCGGAGAATTTCTGCTTATCTCGCCCAATCATCTGTTGTAGAACCAAAGATCCCTACTCCTGATGTGTTTTCTGGGGATCAGTCTAAATTTCTGAACTTTAAGAATAATTGTAAACTATTTCTTGCTTTGAAGCCTAACTCCTCGGGGAGCTCGGTGCAGTGGGTTCAAATTGTCATTTCCCTGTTGCGCGGCAATCCCCAAGACTGGGCCTTTTCTCTGACACCTGGAGATCCTATTCTGGCTAATGTAGATGCGTTTTTTCAAGCCCTGGGGTTATTGTATGATGAGCTTAATGCTATTGATCAAGCTGAGAAAACCTTATTGGCATTAAAACAGGGTCAAGATGATGCTGAGTTATATTGTCAAAAATTCCAAAAGTGGGCAATCCTTACTAAATGGAATGATGATGCCCTAGCAGCTCTCTTTCGGAAAGGTCTGGAAGAATCCGTAAAGGATGTTATGGTGGGATTCCCTGTCCCTTCTGGTCTTGACGACTCTGTCATTGGCCATTCAAGTTGATCGACGTTTACGCGAACGTAAAACTATGCGAGAGGCAGTGGCGCCTTTCGAGCAAACCTCTGAAGCCATGCAATGTGATAGGGTTTTGTCTAGGGCGCAAAGTCAAGAGTTTAGAAGGCATAATAAGTTATGCTTGTTTTGTGGAGATGCTTCTCATGCTATTTCAGCCTGCCCTAAATGAGAGAAACGTTTTGCTCACTCATTTGCGATGGGCAGTGTGCAGCCTAAGTTCCTTTTGGCTGTTACCTTGATCTGCTCCTTGTCTACATTTTCCGCTAAGGCATTTGTGGATTCAGGCGCAGCTTTGAATCTGATGGATTTTGACTTCGCTAAGCGTTGTGGTTTTCCTATGGTGCCCCTTTGGACCCCTATTCCTTTGAGGGGTATTGATGCTACCCCTTTGGTGGAGAATAAACCCCAGTTTTGGAACCAGGTGATTATGCGGGTCGCACCGGACCACCAAGTGAATTGTAAATTGTTGGTGTTGCACAATTTACATGATTTTATTGTACTAGGTTTTCCGTGGTTGCAGACCCATAATCCTGTGTTGGATTGGAAATCTGTGTCTGTGGTGAGTTGGGGTTGTCAATGTGCCCTTGGTGACACTCCTGTTTTCTCCACCTCTCCCCGGTCTCAAGATATTCCTGACTATTTGGCTGATTTTTCTGATGTATTTAGTGAGAGTAAGTCCACGTCTTTGCCTCTTCATAGGAGTTATGATGGCGCAATTGAGTTGATGCCCGGGTGTAAATTTCCCAAAGGTCGGATTTTCAACTTATCGGTACCTGAACATGATGTTATGCGATCTTATATCAAGGAGTCATTAGAGAAGGGTCATATAAGACCATTCTCTTCACCTTTAGGTGCTGAGTTTTTTTGTGGCCAAGAAAGATGGCTCATTAAGGCCATGTATTGACTATCGTTCCCTTAATAAGATCACTGTTAAATATCGGTACCCGTCGCCCCTGATTTCTGATTTATTTTCCAGGGTCAAAAGTGCTTGTTGGTTTACCAAACTTGATCTTAGGGGGGCGTATAATCTTATCTGCATCAAGCACGGGGATGAATGGAAGATGGCTTTTAATACTCCGGAGGGACATTTTGAGTACCTGGTGATGCCTTTTGGGCTCACTAATGCCCCTTCCGTCTTCCAGTCTTTTATGAACGATATTTTCCGGGATTCTGTGGATAAGTTTTGATCATTTATCTGGATGATATTTTGATTTTTTCCAGTGATTGGGATTCTCATGTGGAACATGTTCAGACTGTGTACCGGATCTTGAGAGAAAATACTCTGTATGTTAAGGGATCGAAATGTCTCTATGGTGTACAGAAGATTATGTTTTTGGGATTCATTTTGTCCCCATCTGCTATTGAAATGGACCCGGCCAAGGTACAGGCCATCTATGATTTGGTTCAGCCCACTTCTTTTAAGGTTCTTCAGAAGTTTTGGGGTTTTTCTAATTTCTGTCGTAAATTTATAAGTAATTTTTCTGGTATTTTTAAACCACTGACGGATTTGACCAAAAAAGGTGCTGATGTGGTGAATTGGCCTCCAGAGGCAGTCTCGGCGTTTCAGGAGCTTAAGCGGACATTCACTTCTGCTCCGGTTCTGCAGCAACCTGATGTTTCACTCCCATTTCAGGTGGAGGTAGATGCTTCTGAGATTGGTGCAGGAGCCGTTTTGTCTCAAAGGGATCCGGTAACCTCTAAGATGAATCCCTGTGCCTTCTTTTCTCGAAAATTTTCCCCATGTGAACGTAACTATAACGTGAGGAATCAAGAGTTGTTGGCCATGAAGTGGGCATTTGAAGAGTGGAGACATTATTTGGAGGGAGCTAGACATCAAGTTGTGGTCCTTACCGACCACAAGAATTTGATTTATCTTGAATCAGCCATGCGCTTGAATCCTAGACAAGCTAGGTGGGCCTTCTTTTTAACTTGTTTTAATTTTGCGGTCACCTTTCTTCCTGGCACTAAGAATGTTAAGGCGGACGCCCTTTCTTAGAGTTTCTTTGCAGATTCTCTTGATGTGACCGAGCCTACTACCATTCTGGGTGAGGGTGTGGTTCTTTCCACCATTTCACCCGATTCGAGACTTGCCCTGGAAGAATTTCAGGAGGACAAGCCTGAACAATGCCCTGTGGGAAAATTGTATGTCCCTTACCAGTAGAGGAAAAGAGTGACGGCTGAAATTCATTGCTCTGCGCTGGCTGGTCATCCGTGTATTTTTGGTACCAGAGATTTGGTGGGTCGGTCTTTTTGGTGGCCTGCCTTATCTCGTGATGTCAGGAATTTTGTGCAGTCCTGTGGGACTTGTTCCAGGTCCAAGTCCTGTTCTCGTTCTAGTGGTTTGTTGATGCCCCTGCCAGTGCCCAGCAGGCCATGGACCCATATTTCAATGGATTTTATTTCTGATCTCCCTGTCTCTCAGAGAATGACTGTTATCTGGGTGATTTGTGATAGATTTTCCAAGATGGTCCATCTTGTACCATTCCCGAAGTTGCCATCTTCTTCTGAGTAGGTGCCCCTGTTTTTACAACAGGTGCTTCGTTTGCACGGGATTCCTGAGAACAATGTGTCAGACAGAGGAGTCCAGTTTGTTTCCAGATTTTGGAGGGCCTTTTGTTCTAAACTGGGAATTCAGTTATCTTTCTCCTCTGCATTTCATCCTCAGACCAATGGACAAACTGGGAGAACAAACCAGAGTTTGGAATCCTATTTGAGATGTTTTATATCTGCTGATCAAGATGACTGGGTCTCATTTCTGCCTTTGGCCGAATTCGCTCTAAACTAGAGTTGAGCGAAACGAGTCGGTCATATTCAAAAGTCGGCGACTTTCGCTGAAGTCGGGTTTCATGAAACGAAGCCCAAACATAGCGTGAGGTCGGCCACGAGGTCGGCGACCAAAGCGCCAAAGTCGCGTTTCAAAAGATGCTTCCAGTGCCCTTTTTCAGCCAATGATGGAGGACGCAAACTGTGGGCAACGCGATGACATAGGCATCGGTCACCACCTTCTTAGAGAAGGGCATGCAAGTGATTAGCTGGCTTTGTGTGGCATCACAGGGGCTATAAATGGGCGTGAACTCCGACCGCCATCTTACTTATGCCGATCTTAGCATATGGAGAGCTGCTGCTGCTGATTCTGTAGGAGAGCATTAGGCAGGGAAGAAGAACCAAAAACTGCTTCTGCTGTTAGAGATTTCCACTTACAACACAACACTTTGTGTGCAGTGACAGGGGAGGCTCTATTTTTGTGCATCAGCTCTGTTGGTTATTAGGCTGCCTTATAAGGCTCCCTGATAGCTGCATTGCTGTTTGCACACTGCTGTGCAAAGTGCTTTTTTAAAAGCAAAAATACTTTTCTTCCTCTTTTCTGCACAGTTACCAAGCGTTCATTTTTCCACCCTTTTGTGTGTGCACTGTGCAGCAGTTATTAGGCTGCCTGTGTCCATACTTGGACTGAGAGCATCATTGTCAGCGTCCTCAAATCTCTAGTGAGATCCAAATTCTCACCAATCCTATAGAAACCCTCCACCTTGTCATACACCATCCAATTTCAGCCTGTTACATTAAGGTGTAATCTCTCCTGGGCCAGAGACAATAGTTCTGCTTCCTCAAATCTATAGTGAGATTCAAAATCTCACCAGTCCTGTTGACACCCTCCACTTTGTCAAACACCATCCAATTTCAGTCTGTTACATTGAGGTGTAATCTCTACTGGGCCTGAGACAATAGTTCAGCGTCCTCAAATCTATAGTGAGATTCAAAATCTCACCAATAGTAGATACACCTTCTTCCTTGTTTTACAGTACTATATAGCTGATGGTATTTTGGGTACATTTTCACAAAAATGAGCAAGTATGGTGGAAGATGCCATGGAAGTGGGCGGGGGTTGCCAGCTGGTCCCAATGGTGGTGGTGGTGGTGTTGCATCTGTTGGTAGTGGCAAAAGCACAATAGCACCTAAGGCAGGAGGTGTTGAGCCTGCGTCATAATCTGGCTCCACAAGGCCTCGAAGGCTCTCTTTTCTGAGAGTAGGTAAACCACTTTTAAAGCCGGCGCTTCAGGAAGAAGTTTTGGCTTACATTGCTGACACAGCCTCCAGCTCTCTAGCCTCCTCTTCTGAAGTTTCAAAAAATAAAAGCACTGAGTCGTCATTGGCGGCTCCTGGTCAGGAACAACACCTTTCCTTGTTTCCTTCACCCCTACCAAAAGTGAAGGATGTGGCAGGCCGCACTACCGATTACTCCATGGAGCTCTTTTCACATACCATGCCTGGGTTAGCAAGTCAAATCGTGAATTCCCCAGTCCAAGATGAATCTGACATGGAGTGTGGGTGGCCAGCCAGGGCAGTGGGGTTAATCGGTATCGGGCTGGTGTCTCATAGCGATGTGTCACGTTGGTGGTGATGACTCATTCCGTGGCCCTGGGCGTCCATGCAAAGGGGTGAATAACATTTATAGGTGAATGATACGTGATGCCACCTGTGGTTTCTGATCAGATTGACCCGCGCTGCAGTGTCGCTTCTCTGGGACAGATGTTGTGGTGCAGCTAAGATGTAGAAGCCCAGCACAGGTAGGGCCGTAGTCGCAGGGCAGATGAAAGAGTTGGTAGATGGTGTGCAGTGCAGGATGTAGCAGAGCCGTGCGCCAGGCGCAGGAGAAAGATGACAGACACAGTAGTGCAGTTCCTTTACCTGTTCTTAGTAAGTGCCGTCCAGGACCCAGAGTACAGATGGAGAAGGAGATGGTCAGCCTGGAAGCAAATTAGGAATTCTCTCTCTGCAGATAGGTAGTGTGGCCTCCGTTCTAGCGCTTATCTGAGGTACTCGAAGTACTGCGTTCACTGAAGTTCCCCCTGTTGACTCTGTTTTGGAACTTTCTCACATGGCAGGCAGCCATAGCCTTTTCCTTCTGGCTCACACATGTCGATGTTGGGGCCTCTGAGCCTTAGTTGGGAACAGAGCATTTACAGCTGCTACTTCCTCCGGTTTCTGCTGCAGGACCGTCAGTGTCCCTACAAACTCGGAGACCGGAATACCGACCATGCGCTCCAGCTAGGAGTGAGCCTTAACTCTGCTCATCCTACAGCTCTCCTTCTCACGTCCACTCACTTCCCCTTCTCTTCACAGACTGCCCTAACTTACCTCCTCCCGACCACAGAGAGCAGCTCCTCAGCAGTCAGGTTCAGAGGTCTCCCTGCTGACCTGGAGTGGGAATTGTGTTGTGTGTTGGTTTAACTGCTAGAGAGATCCTTCATTGCTCCCAAGCATGACATCACACTCCCTAGGAGGAAAGTACTGCCACTGTGGCGACCGTACTCCTGGGGGCGCCACAAGTGCACTGATGCCCAGCCACTGCTAGATGATTCTGCTGGTACATTGACCCAGACCACTACATTCCCCTCACACTCTACACAGCCAGAATCTGACCCTGATGAAACTCAGGTTCTCCTTCCCGCATACTATACCACCTTACACGGTGACAAAGAGGAAGGTGCAGATGAAAGTGAAGGTTCATTGAGCTGGTGGGGCGGCATACTCATGGGCGACGTACAGGCACAGGGCCCCTCATAGTACGCAAAAGTGTCTCTGCCGTGGGAGTGCCCACCAGTCGTCAGACACACCACCGTACTATGAGGGGCCCTGTGCCAGTGCCGTCACCAACAAGTGGGCCCCCCTACTTGCTCAGGATCACAGTGCTTGCAAAGTTGAAATAATTACCTCTTTCTGCTCCACCGCCGTGACGTCTTCCGCGTTTCTTGACAGTGACATTCAGGTCTGAGACCTGAGATCACGTCTGTACGCCCTCTGCCTAAACAGTCCAAGTGCAGTGAGATGGAAGATGGGGACGATGAGGAGTCCAGACTAGTACAGGGATTCCCTAGTGAGGAGACTTATTTAATTGTTTTCAATGTTGGGACAGCTATTTTTGGGGAGCACTATACTCTGGAGAATGATATATGAGGCCCACCATACACTGGAGCATTCCAAAGATGGACATCAGACACTGGAGCAGCATTTACAGGGCCCATTATGCACTGGAGCATTAGAAATGGGGCCCATTATATATGGAGCATTATTTGGGCCCATAACACAGTGGCGCTTCATCCATGGGACCAACATATACTATAGCATTATGTGGAGCTCATCATATACTGTTTCAAACATTAAATGGGACCAATGATTCTGTATGGAGAAATATATGGGCCTCATTACTCTGTATAGTGCACTATGCGGTAGCCATAATACTGTATGTAGTAATATACTGTCTGTTTTTGGAGCTATTGGAGAATTTATGATGGATATCAGTCATGAGATGTAATAAGTGAAGTATTTTTCATTGTTCTATACCGCTATTTCTCTGCCGTATCAGAGGATCATGAATTGTGGCATGTGTTAAAGGAGCCCAGTGACACTCTTTGGCCCAGGGCCCACAAAAATCTGGAGCCAGCCCTACCCCCCCACAACTTTAGCCAAATAACCCCCAGTTTTCAATGCCTAACTATTATTATAAAGTAAATTAAGGTTGACAAGTTTAAGTAATAAGTAATGTTGAGCGATACCTTCCAATACCGGGAAATATCAGATCGGATTGGATCGGACCGATACCCCAAAAATATCGGATATCACCGATTCCGATACCCGAAACCAATGCAAGTCAATGGGACACAAATATCAGAATGAAAATAAACCCTTACTTTCCTTGTAGGTTAATTCTACATGAAGGAAAACAACTGAATAATATAGAATGTATTGGGGGAGGTGGAGGAGACATTAAAGGCATAGAGGTTTAGCGCAATCAAATGGAATAGCAGGAATTAATTTTTTTTTAAGACGTTCGGAGTTACAAAGATATTGACTATGTTAAGCTTTTTTATATTTTGTCAGATATTTATGTTTCACTACTTCCATGCTCTTCTACTTCTTTTTTATTTCTCCCACACTTTCTCCTTCATCATCCACTTCAAGGTCATCTTCTAGGTCTTCTTCGGGGTGGTCTTCTGGGTCGTCGTCTCCAGGGTCATCATTTTCGGGGTCGTCGTCTTCTTCAGGGTGGTCTTCAGGGTCATCGTCTCCAGGGTCGTCATTTTCGGGGTCATCGTCTTCTTCGGGGTGGTCTTCAGGGTCGTCGTCGTCTTTAGGGTCGTCGTCAGGGAGATCCAGAGTGATTACCAAAAACCATTTCAAAAAGCTTGAACTTGGAAATGTAGCAGAAAGTACAAGAAGGCTGAGGAACTGCTGAGAACCATCTGACGGTACTGAAACCTGGATGGGTAGCCGGCCGAAGGTACAAGAGCCAATGGAACTACCAAGGACCAGCTGATGGTACTGGAACCCGTTTACTAAGCAGGAGTTACCTGTGCCAGAAAGCACTACCAAGGACCAGCAGATGTTGGTGGGACTCGGATACCGAGAAGGAGGCACCTAAGCCAAAGGCTAGGCCTGGAACCAGCTGACGTTACTGGAAACCAGGGGGCCATATTCAAGATTGACTTCCAAAGAACCAGCTAATGGTACTGGAACTCAGATAGGCAGCAGAAGGTACACATGGAAAAAAAAAGTTGCAAGGCCGGAGTTACCAAAACCCACAGTCCTACAGGGGGAGCTTGTCCTATTGGCACTACGGAACCAGCCTTCATTGCCAGATCCCGCATCCCACATAGGAAGAACCTAATCTGCAGGCACCATAGAGTCGGCTAACCCGACCACAACACGACAATATTGGAGGCAAAGTGACGTTGACACTACCCGGAAACAGCTGGTGTGCTGGAACCAGGCTGGGCAGGAGGGAGTACAGGAGGGAGTACCCGTGCCAAAGACACTTCTGAGCAGCAACTGGTGGTGTTGGAGCCCAGGGATTACAGTAGAAACAGAGTGTAGCCAGAGGCCTAATTGGAGCAAGTTTAATATCTGTAGTAGTGTGAATGTGGACAGAGCAGGAGAAATTGCCGGACACACAGCAGGGGATCAGCTGACGTTACTGAACCCCAATAACACTGGAGCAGGTGTTGACTGTGCAGACGGCACTTATGAGCAGCAACTGGCAGTGTTGGAGCCCAGGGATTACAGTTCAGGTGGTAGAAACATGAACACAACAGGAGACCTGGATACTGTTGCCAACCAATTATTTAATCTGGAAGAGGACTGGCAAATTCCTGGGAGATCCAGGCCTTGTTCATTTTCAGAAAAGTAAGCCGGTCAACGTTATCGGAGGATAGTCGCATGCGACGGTCTGTTAGCACACCACCTGCGGCTCTAAAGACGTGTTCCGATAATACACTAGCAGCAGGGCAAGCCAGCACCTCCAATGCATACTGGCTAAGCTCTGGCCATGTATCCAGCTTAGAGACCCAAAATTTGAAGGGGGAAGAGCCGTGTGGGAGAACACTGAGAGGGCAAGACATGTAGTCTGTCACCATCTGACGGAAACGTTGCCTCTTGCTGACTGGATCCGTCTGTGATGGTGTAGACATTTGTAGTGGGGACACAAAACTTTGTCACATTTGGGCCATACTGGTCTTGCCTTGTGCTGAGGCGCTGCTTCTGCTCCCTTTTGTGCTTCCTCCATTGCCTCGACGCACTGAGCTGCTTTGTAAAGCACTAGCAGCACTGCTCTTGGGTGGAATGGAGAACATGATGGAATGCACCAGTGTGTCTTGGTACTCCCGCATTTTATGCTCCTGGTTCAACGGTGTTATGAGGCTTTGTAAGTTGTCCCGGTAGCGAGGATCTAGGAGGGTGTACACTCAATAATCAGCCGTATTGAGAATGTGGGCGATGCGGCGGTCGTTTCTCAGGCACTGCAGCATGAAATCAACCATGTGCTGCAGACTGCCAACTGGCCAAGAAACTATGTCCCCTTGCATGAGGCATCATCTCTGCCTGCTCTGCATCACTCCACCCTCGCTCTACATACTGACTACTAGATCATTGTGTACCTCCCTCCTCTGAACAGATGTCTTCCTCCTCCATTGACTCCTCCTCATTCTCCTCACAAAGTGTCCCCTGCCTAGGCCATTGTGAGGAACCACGTTGCGCAGACTGTCCAGAAGCAGATGGCATTTGTGACTCCTCATCCTCCACCTCTTCCACAACCTCCTCCATTAGTGCCTGCAGTGTTTTTTCAAGCAGTCAGAAAAGGGGGATAGTCATGCTGACTATTGCATCATCTGCACTTGCCATCCGCGTGGAATCATCGAAGGCACGCAAAATGTGGCAGATGTCCTTCATAGAGGCCCACTCAGTGATGGTGAAGTGTGAACGGCGCGCAGTGCGACTTGTTTGTGCCTGATGCAGCTGGTACTCCATTACTGCTGCCTGCTGCTCACACAACCTCTCCAACATATTAACGTTGAATTCCACCTGGTGGGTAGATCACATATGATGCGATATTCCAGAAGGTGGAATTGGCACTGCAGAGCTGCAATGTGCGATCTTGCCATGCTGGAACGCCGCAAGTGAGCGCACTCTAAGCGGACCTTGTGCAGCAGTGCATCAAGATCCGGAGAGTCCCTCAAAAAACTCTGCACGACTATGTAAACTAGAAGCTTGGGCTGATAAATGGCAAATGAGCTTTAATGGGGATAAATGTAAGGTCATGCACTTGGGTAGAGCGAACAAGATGTATAATTATGTGCTTAATTGTAAAACACTGGGCAAAACTGTTACTGAAAAAGAACCTGGGTGTATGGGTGGACGACAAACTCACATTTAGTGGCCAGTGTCAGGCAGCTGCTGCAAAGGCAAATATAATAATGGGATGCATTAAAAGAGGCATAGATGCTCATGAGGAGAACATAATTTTACCTCTATACAAGTCACTAGTGCGACCACACTTAGAATACTGTGTACTGTTCTGGTCTCCGGTGTATAAGAAACACATAGCTGAACTGGAGCGGGTGCAGAGAAGAGCGACCAAGGTTATTAGGGAACTGGGGGGTCTGCAATACCAAGACAGGTTATTACACTTGGGATTATTTAGTTTGGAAAATCGAAGGCTTAGGGGTGATCTTATTACAATGTATAAATATATGCGGGGACAATACAAAGACCTTTCTAATGATCTTTTTACTCTTAGACCTGTGACGGGGCAAGGGGGCATCTTCTACGTTTGGAGGAAAGAAGGTTTACGCATTCTCACAGATGCAGATTCTTTACTGTAAGAGCAGTGAGACTATGGAACTCTCTGCCATATGATGTTGTAATGAGTGATTCCCTACTAAAATTTAAGAAGGGACTGGATGCCTTCCTTGAAAAGTATAATAATACAGGGTATATACACTAGTTTCCTTAATATTGCATTGATCCAGGGAGCTAGTCTGATTGCCGTATGTGGAGTTGGAAAGGAATTTGTTTTCCCTAATGGTAAGCTTACTGTTTGCCACATGTTTTTTTTTTGCCTTCCTCTGGATCAACATGTTAGGACAAGTTAGGTAGGATATGGGTTGAACTAGATGGACTTAAAGTCTTCCTTCAACCTTAATAACTATGTTACTATGTGTAGAAAGAAAGAGGGGAAAGAAAGAACAGAGAGGGGAAAGAAAGAACAGAGAGAGAGAGAAAAAAGAAACAAAGAAAGAACAGAGAGAGAGAAAGAGGGGAAAGAAAGAACAGAGTGAGAGAATTAAAGAAAGAACAAAGAGAGAGAAAGAAAGAGGGGAAGGAAAAAAAACAGAGAAAGAAAGCGGGGAAAGAAAGAACAAAGAGAAAGAAAGAGAACAGAGAAAGAAAGCAAGAAAGAAAGAAAACAGAGAGAGAGAAAAAGAAAAAGAGGGGAAAGAAAGAAAGAGAACACAGAGAAAGAAAGAACAGATAGAGAGAGAAAGAAATAGTGGAAAGAAAAAAAGAACAGAGTGAAAGAAAGAACAGAGAGAGAGAGAATGGAGACAGAGAGAGAAAAAACAGAGAGCAAGAAAGAACAGAGTGAGAGAGAAAGAAAGAAAAGAGAGTGAAAGAACAGAGAGGGTGAGAAAGAGGGGAGAGAAAGAACACAGAGAGAAAAAGAAAGAACAGAGAGAAAGAAAGAGGGGAAAGGAAAGAACAGAGAAAGAAAGAGAGATAAAGAAAGAAAGGGGAAGAAATTACAGAGAGAGAAAGAAAGAACAGAGAGAGAAAGAAAGAACAAAGAGAAATAAAGAACAGAGAGAGAAAGAAAGAACAGAGAGAGAAAGAAAGAACAAAGAGAGAAAGAAACAGAGAGAGAAAGAAAGAAACAGAGAGAAAGAAAGAACAGAGAAAGAAAGATTAGAGAGGGAAAGAAAGAAAAGAGAGAGATAAAGAAACAGAGAGACAAAGAAAGAACAGAGAGAGGAAGAAAGATTAGAGAGGGAAAGAAAGAAAGAAAGATTCTATGCTCCCATTGTAATGCCCACCTGAGCCTCCCGGTGCAGGACATACTGTATCATGATCCACTCACATGGCCGGCATCCCCGATTCCAAGGCGATCCATCCCCGATTCCAAGGTGATCCCACTGTCCGCGCTGCCGGAGGAGGACACGGTGATGGATCTGAAGCATTCCCTGAAGTGCCTCCATGGTTCTGTCACAATCTCCTCCCGAAACGATCTAATTTCCGGTCAGCTTCCAGCACGTCACTTCCGATGGAACGTCACGCGCGAGTTTTGAAGTGCTCCTTGGGGCTCCGCCGTGTACTCCTGTTTCCACAGAAAAAGTAAGCTTCCGGCCGGGACAGTGGGGCAGACTCTCAAAATTGGGTATGTCCTGCTGGATCTGGGACGGGACGGTTGTGAGGTATGAATGCTCACCACCATACACCTTGCATGTGCACGGTTCCACTTTATATGCCTTGTACACACATGGCTCCACTCCGTAAACCTCGTACACACATGGCTCTGCTCCACTCCGTACACACACGGCTCAGCTCTGTACACTTTGTACACACAGGGCTCCGTTTCGTACACCCCGTACACACGCGGCTCCACTCCATACACCCCATACACACATGGCTCCATACACTTCATACACACAGGGCTCCGTTCCGTACACCTCGTGCACACACGGCTCCGCTCTTTACAACTCGCACACACATGGCTCCACTCCGTACACCTCGTACACACACATGGCTCCGCTCCATACACCTCGTACACATGGCTCCGCTCCGTACACCTCATGCGGATCCGCTCCGTAACCAAGCACACACACGACTCCGCTCAGTACACCTCGTACACACGCAGATCTACTACGTACACCTCGTACACATGGCTCCGCTCCATACACCTCATGCGACTCCGTTCTGTAACCAAGTATACATGCGGCTCTGCTCCGTACACCTTGTACACACGCAGCTCCGCTCCGCACACCACATACACACATGGCTCTGCTCCACATACCCTATACATATGCGGCTCCACTCTGTACATCCCATACGCTGCTCCTGCACCGCTCCGTACACTTTGTACGCACACAGCTCCACTCTGTACACAAAGTGCACACACGGCTCCGCTCCGTACACCATGTACACACGTGGCTCCGCTCTGCACACCCTATACACACGTGGCTCTGCTCCTTTCACCTCTTACACATGTGGCTCCGCTCCGTACACCTCATACACACACAGCTCCGCTCCATACACCTCGTACACACGCAGCTCTGCTCCGTACACCTCGCACACACACAGCTCCGCTCCGTACACCTCGTACACACACGGCTCCACTCCGCACACCACGTACACACACGACTCCACTCCACACACCTCGTACACACATTGGTCTGCTACATCCACCCTGTAAACCCCTCCTGACCCCACACATAAACTTTCCCACATCCGGCACCATGACAACCAGTACAGCAGAGCCCTGCAGACACTGAGGCCCCTCATCATGTGACTCCTGACTCCTTCCCTCCTGTGACCTCATCACAGGTCCTGTGTGCAGAGAACAGTCTAGCGACGTCATTGCTGGGTTTTATAGGATGATGTGGAAATGGCAGGCACAGTGCTCTCAGCTGGATGAGGGGAGTTTGTGCCTAGTCTAGGAGTTGTGCCCAGGCAAGATATGTAAAGTATGCACCACTCAGTGCACACTATTGACATGCAGGGCAGGGACTAATGAAGGAGGCAGGAGCTGGGGCTGGGGGCGGGGCCCATCGGAGGATACTCCGGGGTCCCGGTGCCTCAGTCCGACCCAGACTCTACATCTTTTTGCCCATTACAAGATGACAGTATTTGCCCACATCTAGACTTTTAAGGAAAACTGTGATAAGGATTTAACTCTAGAAGGTATTTGGAACACTATATATCTTCTTTAATGATGTCTTTATTAGCCCTAAAAGGTTAAATTAAAGTCCTTAAAAGCTAAGTTTACTTGTCCCTGTCTTCCCTGCCTGTGGTCACCGGACTAGTCCATCAATGCCACCGCAACTAATACATATCTCTCCTCCTTATCTTTGCACATGACAGGAAATCAGTTACACTGCTGTAGACGGGCTCCCACAGTGAAGGGGCATTGATTGATAGCAGTGTTGAACTAGTCCAAAAGTCCGGATGCAACTAGACCAGGGAAAATTAAATTTAGTTTAAAAAAACTTACATTTAGAGTTTTAAATTTGTCTGGGAGGCTCTCAAGAGGCAACCCAGACAAAAAGTATGTTTGGTGCAATGCCACCTCTGAACCAGAAAAATTACAAACCGAACACCATATCCACAAAGAAGCATGTTGGAGGCAACATTATGCTTTGGATTTGTTTTTTGGCAGCTGGAACTGGAGCTTTAGTCAAAGTGGAGGGAATTATGAACAGTTCCAAGTATCAGTCAATTTTCCAACAATACCTTCAAGCCTCTGCTAAAAAGCTGAAGATGAAGAGGAATTTCATCTTTCACCATGAAAATGTCCCTAAGCATCCAAAGCAACAAAAGAACGGCTTCTCCAGAAAATGAAAGTTTTGGAATGTCCCAAAAAGAGCCCAGACCTGAACCCAATGAAAAATTTGGGGGTTAACCTGAAAATGGCTGTACACAGGAGATGCCCTAGTAATATGACAGATGGGGAGATACTGCAAGGATAAGTAGGCAAAGACTGCCAATTCTAGATGTACCATGTGGATAGATTCCTACCTAAAAAGGAAGACTGTTGAAGGGCACTTTGAATTTATGTTAGCAAAGTATTAGTTTAAAGGTGTCCACATTTATTTGGGTTCTTTAGTAGTGATGATTGAGTGTACTCGGACAAAGTGTGCATGATCGAGTGTTAATCGAGCATTTTGGCGTCCTCAATATTATGCTCACAGAGGCTGCATGTTAATCCTTGCATGTGTTTTGGCTGTCGAACAGTCGCAAGACATGCAGCCGCGGTGACTCGAGCAGATTTGTCGAGCATGCCGAAAATAGTTAATTAGGACACGATCGTGCTCGGATAACACCTTATCTGAGCAGTTTCACGCATCACTATTCTTCAGCTTTCTATTTCAACCAAAATTGATTTCACTTTATTTTTCAATTGAATTGTATAAATTATAAGTGATATTAAACGTATAAAAGGTGCAAAAATGATTCATTTTAGTAAGACTTTTTACTTGACAAAAATCTGGCATTTTAGCAGAGATGTGTAGACTTTTTATGTCCACTGTAACTGCTGGGCTCCTCCATTTATGGCTATGATAAAGTAACTTTATATGTATATTACAAGTGGAGCCAATGTATCCTGAATGCTCAGTTGGTGCAGCAATCAGTGTTTTCCCATAATCTAGCACTTCGCAGTCAACTATAACTTGCTGAATTTCAGTGACTAAATGGTAGAATGGTCAAGAAACATCGATATTAAACATTTGTGGGCCTTGAATAGAATAAGTGGTCTGTAGAAGCCATTCAGAGACCTTGGAACCCAGATACAACTTTTCTTAAGTGCCTGGATACAGGATAGAAAGTACTTTAAAACTCCATTAAAATCAGTCCAAAGCTAGCTGTAAGTTATTTCTCCTCATTTCTAATTGACTTTGCTTCAGTCTTAAGTTTTCAGCAAAATCTTGCAGGTTTCTAGAACTGCTTGTAAGTTATTTTTATATTGTAGTGTGGGAAGGGAATGTCAAAGTTAATGAAAAATAAAAAAAAAGAATAGACAAGAAAAACAAACAGTGAAATATTATGTGTTAAAGGGGATCTGGCACTTGGAGATATATCCAAAAGCAGCATGATCCAGGGATAGAGAACCTGATTCCAGCAATGTATCACTTTCTGGGATGCTTGCTACAGTTTTGATTACAAAATAAACTGCTGAGTTGTGTATAATCCCGCTCATGCCATTTATTGGCAGCTTACTGTGCATAGGCAAAAAGCTGCCAATCAGTGGTGGGGGGCGTGGTTGGACTACCTGGCAGTAGGCTAAGTAGTCCTGTAGTGATAATCACTTGCTGCTAAACATGGATTTTATCAAGACTACAGAAAGCAGCTCACTAAGTGACAGATCACTAGGTTCACAGCCTCTGCCCCCTATATTATACTTCTCTCAGATTAGGTGTCAAAAGCCTGATGACAGTTTCCCTTTAATTTAGATTATTGTTCATTTTAACCAAAAATGTCATGATATTCAATAAATGGCTAGGTGCACGGTGTAGATGTTGTTTTCTTGTAGACCCACCTATTATGACAAAAATGCTCTTGATGTCATCTAAGCTTTCCATAACTCACAGAGAATTTTATTGAGGATAGGACAGTGTGCAAGTGTAGTCATGGAACAACAGCCGCGAAGAATAATAAACCAAAATCATAGGAGATCTGTTGAGGTAGGACCTGCAATTATATAACTTGTAAATGTCTTTAACGTTTAAGATGGAAACACCTCTTAATGTAGAAAGTACATAATTAGACATAAAAGAAAGTAAGATAGCACCAATCTCAAGGGTATGAGTACAATATTCCTGTCCCATTGGCTTCTGGATCAAAATATGTAAGAAAAAGAGTTTATACTCCGCATAGTTTACCATTTAAACTTTGATTTTTATTGGCCTATTGTTGCATCATTTACCTTTTATACATACACTATTACTAACAGCTGGAACTATTGCTGCAAGCAATCAAAAGAGACTCTAGCTGAATTAACCCAGCAGTACATTTTATTAAGGTATACATACAACAAGATAGAGTCAGTAACAATAAAAAAATAAAAAAAATAAAAAAAAACAGGGTGGGGATAACAACCTCTTGAGGGGGAAGTGAACTTTAGCTGAGCTGCCTCAGACGCCTGGATAGGCTTAAAAGTGGGAGCCTCGTATATAATGAACCCAATATTGTATGTAGTCAATATAAGTAAGTGATTTTTGGACATATGGTCTTTAAATATAGGATGTCACTTATACACAGATTAATAAAGGGCTGATATTGAAGAATGACTGCAATAATTATGGTAATCTGCACAGGCATGCTCACCACAAGTAATAGTGGCCGATAAAGAGTAACATGCAAAGTCATTAAAGAACTGCCATTGATATAATAAAATTTCAGCAGCAGATAAAGTCAGCAATATCAGAGCATTGAAATAATGTACAACACCTGAATTGTTGAGGAAACCCAAATGATTTTCCAATTTGGAAACTAGACCCCCTCAAGGACTTTATCTAGAGGTGTGGTGAGAAACTTAAAACCACAGGTGCTTCACAGAATTTTATAATGTTGAGTCGTGAAAATGAAAAAATAAATTTTTCCTACAAAAATATTGCTATAGCACCAATTTTTTCATTTTCACAATAACAGGAGAAAGTGGGCCTTCCAACTTATTGTGCAATGTCTCCTGAGTATGTTGAAACCCCATATGTGGGGGAAACTACTGTTTGGGTGCACGGCAAGGAAAGGGATGTAGTGAGCATTTTTAATCCTCAGACAATTCACAGAATTGTAGAACATTGAAATGAGTAAATGGAAAATTACCATTTTTCCCAGTTAAATGTTGCTTTGGTCACAAGCTTTTAATTTTCAAAATGGATAATAGGAGAAAATGAACAGTACAATTTGTTACGCAATTTCTTCTGAATACGCCAATACCTTATATGTGGTTGAAAGCTACTTTTCAGGCAATGTGCAAAGCTCAGAAAGGTATAAGCGTCTTATTGGAGATTAGGTCTTGCATAAGAGTGCTATGTCAAATTGGTGCCAGAACGGCAGAACTCCCCATAAGTGATGCCATTTTACAAATTACACCTCTCAATAAATTCATCTAAAGGTGCAGTTATCATATTGACACCACGGGTGTGTCACAGAATTTAATACCATTGGGTGGTGAAGAAAAATGAATTACATTTTTTAAACCAAAATTTGGTTTTATCCCCAGATTTTACATCTTCACATGGGGAAATGTGGAAAAATGTCACCAAATTTGGCACATAATTTCTGCTGAATGTTGCAATACTCCATATGTGGCTGTACAGTACTGCTTAGCCACTTGGCAAGACTCGGGAGGGAAGGAGCGATATTTGACTCTTGGAAAACAAATTATCATAGAATAGTTTGCGGACTCCATATACAAAGCGCCAGAAGAGCAGAATCTCTCCTTTAACTAACCCCATTTTGGAAATGTCACCTATCTGAGAATTTATCTACTATTTAGTGATTTTGACTCCACAGGTGTTGCCAGAAACAAGCAGCAGTAGATATTGCTGAGTAAAAATTGCAAATCTGCCATCTGTACTACAGAAATGTCAAATACGTGGTTGCTGAATTTGGTTTAGGCACACTGGGGCTCAGAAGGGATAGGATCATTTGGATTTTGAAGCACAAAATCCACTGAATTTCTTTAGGGGGCGAGAAGCCACAGCACTTTTCCAGAGCCTTTGGGCTATCAGTAACGTGGAAGCCCCTATATTTCCCTTCACAGATTATGGTCATGAGAGGGGTCTTGGTTTTTTACATGTTGAGTTGAAGCTTTTATTGGGAACATTTTACATAACATTTTGGATCACAATTATCCTGCGCCAATTCGAGGCTTCCATCTTAATCTCTGAATGAAGTGATTCAGATGAATCCCCCAACAGATCCAATCACAACAGTGAGGCAGCAGAGTTACTCTGGACTCGGTCTGGCCTCTGTTTAGCAGTGTCCTTCTTTTCAGAGGTGCACAAAACTGTGGCTATCTGATCTTTCATACACACCTAAAAAGACAGATACCGCAGGATCAAATATCAGATGACATCCACAGTTCCTTCAACTGCCTCATTATAGGGAATCTTCTCAGAAGGTTCTGTCTGAATCAAGTATTTTTGAGATTTACATGGAAACCCTGATGTGAGCTCTCAGCATAGAGTGAAGGATAAATGTGAGCAGAGTCTTAATGCGATCTTCGTGAGGTAGAATGAACAAATCAAAACTAGGTAAAGAATTGGTTTTATTTATCTTTTTCGCTTTACTTCTTAAGGTACCGTCACATTTAGCGATGCACCAGCGATCTTGACGATACGACCTGGTCCGGATCTCTGGTGCATCGCTAAATGGTCGCTAGTGAGCTACCAAACAGGCAGATCTCACCAGCGACATAGCAGCGGTCGGCGGTCGTTACTTACCTGTCAGACGCGGCGATGAAGACGTCTACCCGCCCACGTCCACGCGTCGCTCGTCGGCGTCGGCGCTAGCAGGAAGCGGCCTACGAGAAATGGCCCAGGACGTTCTCGCGAGATCAGCGATAGACAGCGGGGGAGCCAGTCGAAGGTAAGTATCACACATAGCGATATCGCTAGCAATATCGCTGCTGCGTCACAAAATCGGTAACGCTTTAGCAATATCACTAGCGATCTCGCTTAGGCCTGTTTCACACATCCGTTAGTGTCCATCAGTCAAAATCTGCCGTTTTGCAAAAAAAACGGATCCGCCATTTTTCTTGGCGGATCCGTTTTTTCCCCATTGAGTTGCATTACCGGCGGATCTTGACAGATGGCCATCCGTTGGATCCGTTTTTTTGCGGATCCGCCAAAATTTTGACGTCCGACGACATGCCCGAATGGGCCATGCAACGTTTTTTCGGTTTTCGGTTTCTCTCTCTCTCCTTCTCCAGGCAGCGGTTCCTTTAAAATTCTTCCTTTGACAGATCCGTTAAAATAACGGTCAGGTGCCAAACGTTGTGGTCAGTACAGGAACGGATCCGTAATCCGCCATTTTAGCGGATTTAGACTGACCAAAAAAACTGATGTGTGAAACAGGCCTTAGTGTGACGGGGCCTTTATGGTGTAAATGATTAGAAGGTTTTATTCTTCGGGTTGTTGCGATTGCAGAAATATCAGATTTATTTTTTTATGTTTTTTTATGTTTGGCTGCTATCACACTAAAAAAAATATTTAAAAAAAAACTTTTGCATATTCATATTTTGAGTTATAATTTTTCTATATTTCTTGTGAGGGCTTGTTTTCTGCAAGATGAGTTACCATTTTTATTGATACAATTTTTGGGCACATAACATTTTTTGATCACTTTCAATTATGATTTTTTGGGAGGCAGAATGACCAAAAAACAGCAATTCAGGATTTTTTTTGATTTTTAAATGTTGTTTTTTTAAGTGGTAAAAGTGATGACAGCTTTATTCTTTAAGTCAGTATGATTGCATCAATACAACATTTATATACATTTTTTATATTTGCCACTTTTAATCAATAAAAACAACTTTTTAGCAAAAATAATTGTTTTTGCATTGGTAAATATAAGAGCTATAAGTTTGTCATTTCTCCGCTGATGGAACTGTAACGTGGCTTGTTTTTTACGGAACAAAATGGATGACTATTTCAGTGATACCAGTTTTATTTACATTTTTCTATCTGATCACATTTTATTCCTCTTTGTGTTCGGTGGTATGATGAAAAAGCATAGTTTTTTTATGGTGTTCACTGAAGAGGTTAACTAGTATGACAATTTTATAGGTCGGGTCACTTTTTTTTATATTTTTGTTTTTACATAAATATATGTACTTATTGGTAAAATATTCAGGATTGAGAGTCCTCAGTAGTTGATACCTTTTAATGGCTAACTGAAAAGATGGTAACACATTGCAAGCTTTCGAGACTACTCAGGTCTCTTCATCAGGCTAGACTAATACAAAATCTGAAGAGTCACATATTTATGCACAATACAGCCTAGAAAAAATGCAATAGATAAGACAAGTGACGTGAAGCAGAACTATCAATATGGGAGAGGGAGAAACATAAATATAAACATTGGACCAGTTCATAGATAAGGAGTCCGGATGTTTTATGGTCCTCTGATTGGGGTCTAGTTCTGTGTTGTGATACCCCCACACGGTTTTAAAAGGAAATTCCTTAATTGATGTAAAAAGACATAAATCCATGCGACACATTCATTCCAGCACTGAGAGTGTCAAAGTTCGTCATAAATTTGTACTCCCAAACTCGTCTCTCTCTCTGAGAATTGAAGTTACCTTTCAATACCAGTAATTTCATATCCACGCTGCTGTGATCAGGGATACAGAAATGTTTTGCCACAGGTAGATCCATTCTTTTTTCTCTTATTGTGTGATGATGAGCATTCATCCTTGTTCTAAGCTTTTGCCCTGTCTCCCCCACATACAGACCCCCAGTTGGACATTTAGTACAAATAATTAAGTACACCACATTAGATGTAATGCAGCTGAAAGTACCTGCGATCTTGTAGTCCTGATGTGAGTTGGGGATCTTTATCTTGTCCGTGGTCATTATAAATGGACAGGTTTTACATTTTTTCTGGTTGCAAGGAAAGGTTCCTGCAGTTGTTATAGAGGACAGGGAGCTTCTGACAATGATGCTTCTTAAATTTGGGGGCTGCCTAAAACACAGCAGTGGGGGGTCTGGAAAAATGGATTTCAATCGGGCATCTTTTTGTAGTAAAGGTTGTAATTTCCGTGCAGCTCCCCTTAGCACCTCCAGATTTGGGTTGTACGTGACTACTAGAGGCACTCGGTTATTTTCTTCTTTAGCTTTGTAATTTAGCAGGTGATTCCTTGACAATCTGGTGGCTCTTGTAATTTGGTTTTCAATTGTTCTTGGATGGTAACCTTGATTCAAAAAGGTCTTTTTGAGGCGACCAAGGTGTTTGTCTCTGTCCATGGGGTTGGAACATATACGATTGTATCTGATGGCTTGGCTATAGATAATAGAGTTCTTTATGTGTTTTGGATGGAAACTGTCCCATGTCCCAAACAGGCAACTTATGGACACACGCTACTATAGAAAATTGGAGTCGGATCCTACACAGGACTATTACAAGGAACTAAACAAGTTGGTTTCTTGTCTGCCTGACCAGTCCATAAGAGCTGGCGATGACCTGATACCAGAGACTCCAAGAATAGGGACATTCTACATGCTTCCCAAAATCCACAAATCTGGAAATCCAGGAAGACCAATTATTTCATGTGTGGGCACCCTCACTGAGCAGGTATCTGGATGGGTAGAGGGTATTCTTAAACCACTGGTGAAGCATACATCCAGCTACATTCAGGACACAACTGACCTATTGAATAAACTAGCAGCAATAGGTCCTCTACCAGAAGGAACCATCCTGGCCACCATGGATGTGGAATCTTTGTACTCTAATATCCCACACCAAGATGGTTTAAATGCCTGCAAATTCTTCATGGAAAACACAGGGACTGATGCTGATGCTGTGGTGAAACTTATAAAATTCATCCTCACCCACAATTACTTTGAATTTGACAACAGGATCTATCTACAGGAGACTGGCACAGCTATGGGAAGTAAAATGGCTCCACAGTATGCAAATCTTTTCATGGCAAAGCTTGAAAGCGACTTTTTGTCCTCATGCCCCATCAGGCCCCTGGCCTACTACCGCTTCATTGATGATATTTTAATCATCTGGACGGAGTCTGAGCAACAGCTAAAGACGTTCCACGAACAGTTTAATCAATTTCATCCCACCATCAATTTAACACTCAACTACTCCAGTACTGAGATTAATTTTTTGGACACCATCATTAAGCTAAAAAACAATAAAATAGAGACATCCCTGTATCAGAAGCCAATCGACCGTCCAACATACCTTAAATGGGACAGTTTCCATCCAAAACACATAAAGAACTCTATTATCTATAGCCAAGCCATCAGATACAATCGTATATGTTCCAACCCCATGGACAGAGACAAACACCTTGGTCGCCTCAAAAAGACCTTTTTGAATCAAGGTTACCATCCAAGAACAATTGAAAACCAAATTACAAGAGCCACCAGATTGTCAAGGAATCACCTGCTAAATTACAAAGCTAAAGAAGAAAATAACCGAGTGCCTCTAGTAGTCACCTACAACCCAAATCTGGAGGTGCTAAGGGGAGCTGCACGGAAATTACAACCTTTACTACAAAAAGATGCCCGATTGAAATCCATTTTTCCAGACCCCCCACTGCTGTGTTTTAGGCAGCCCCCAAATTTAAGAAGCATCATTGTCAGAAGCTCCCTGTCCTCTACAACAACTGCAGGAACCTTTCCTTGCAACCAGAAAAAATGTAAAACCTGTCCATTTATAATGACCACGGACAAGATAAAGATCCCCAACTCACATCAGGACTACAAGATCGCAGGTACTTTCAGCTGCATTACATCTAATGTGGTGTACTTAATTATTTGTACTAAATGTCCAACTGGGGGTATGTATGTGGGGGAGACAGGGCAAAAGCTTAGAACAAGGATGAATGCTCATCGTCACACAATAAGAGAAAAAAGAATGGATCTACCTGTGGCAAAACATTTCTGTATCCCTGATCACAGCAGCGTGGATATGAAATTACTGGTATTGAAAGGTAACTTCAATTCTCAGAGAGAGAGACGAGTTTGGGAGTACAAATTTATGACGAACTTTGACACTCTCAGTGCTGGAATGAATGTGTCGCATGGATTTATGTCTTTTTACTAGTGTTGAGCATTCCGATACCGCAAGTATCGGGTATCGGCCGATACTTGCTGTATCGGAATTCCGATACCGACTTCCGATATTTTTTCAATATCGGAATTCGGCATCGGAATCGGAAGTTCAAAGTTGATTGACAGACTGACGTCATCATGATGCGCGGTGTGTGCGCATCATGATGCGCCGTCATTTCGGGCCTTCCGGGGGTCTCTGCCGGCCTGCCGGGGGGCTGTGCCGGCCTGCCGGGGGGGCTGTGTGGACTGCCCGGGGTCTGTACCGGCCTGCCGGGGGGCTGTGCCGGCCTGCCGGTGGTCTGTGCACCCTGTGGGGGTCTGTGCCGGCCTGCCGGGGGGCTGTGCCGGCCTGCCGGGGGGCTGTGCCAGCCTGCCGGGGGGCTGTGCAGGCTCCGGGAGGCTGTGCCGGCCTGCCGGGGGGCTGTGCCGGCCTGCCGGTGGTCTGTGCAGGCTCCGGGGGGCTGTGCCGGCCTGCCGGGGGGCTGTGCCGGCCTGCCGGTGGTCTGTGCAGGCTTCGGGGGTCTGTGCAGGCATCGTCCGATGGGACTACAAGTCCCATTGGGCGATGCCTGCTACCATGACAGTGATTGACACATTAGCCAATGATGGGACAGTAGTAGTCCCATCATCCGGCTAATGTGTTAAATGTTAAAAAAAAAAAAAAAAATACTACATACATACTACATGCATGCTACATACATACTACATGCTACATACATACTACATATATACTACATACATACTACATACATGCTACATACATACTGCATGCTACATACATACTACATACATACTACATGCATGCTACATACATACTACATGCATGCTACATGCATACTACATGCATGCTACATGCATGCTACATACATACTACATGCTACATACATACCACATACATACTACATACATGCTACATACATACTACATACATACTACATACATACTACATGCATGCTACATGCATGCTACATACATACTACATGCATGCTACATACATACTACATGCATGCTACATACATACTACATGCATGCTACATACATACTACATGCATGCTACATACATACTACATGCTACATACATACCACATACATACTACATACATACTACATACATACTACATATATACTACATGCATGCTACATACATACTACATGCATGCTACATACATACTACATGCATGCTACATACATACTACATGCTACATACATACCACATACATACTACATACATACTACATACTACATACATACTACATATATACTACATGCATGCTACATACATACTACATGCTACATACATACCACATACATACTACATACATGCTACATACATACTACATATATACTACATGCATGCTACATACATACTACATACATACTACATGCATGCTACATACATACTACATGCATGCTACATGCTACATACATACCACATACATACTACATACATACTACATACATACTACATATATACTACATGCATGCTACATACATACTACATGCTACATACATACCACATACATGCTACATACATACTACATATATACTACATGCATGCTACATACATACTGCATGCTACATACATACTACATACATACTACATGCTACATACATACCACATATATACTACATACATACAATACATTCATACAATACATACATAGACATACAGTACATATAACATAGAGTAACATACTTACCAATACTTGTCACATTGTTCCCCGAAGCCATTGTCTTTTCCGGAATAAATATTAACATAACAAACCACAAAAATACTCACCCACGATCCGAAGCAGTCCACGAGTGTGTCCCACGACGATCTTGGGTAGAGAACTGCAGCATCAGATGATGCTGCCGTTCTCTACGGGCTGCAGGAATCCAATGACGGAAGGTAGGTATCCTTCCGCACTGTATTCCTCCGCCACTTAAAAAAAAAAAAGTCCCTAGTCTCACTTTATGCCATTGCTGCGTGGGAAATTCCCACACAGCAATGGCATAAAGTGAGACTAGGGACTTTTTTTTTTTTTAAGTGGCGGAGGAATACAGTGCGGA
The DNA here is from genome assembly GCF_039654945.1 of Dendrobates tinctorius. Lineage (NCBI taxonomy): Eukaryota > Metazoa > Chordata > Amphibia > Anura > Dendrobatidae > Dendrobates > Dendrobates tinctorius. Next base: position 12,404,075 of record NW_027361898.1, on the reverse strand, counting down.
AGGATACCTACCTTCCGTCATTGGATTCCTGCAGCCCGTAGAGAACGGCAGCATCAGCTGATGCTGCAGTTCTCTACCCAAGATCGTCGTGGGACACACTCGTGGACTGCTTCGGATCGTGGGTGAGTATTTTTGTGGTTTGTTATGTTAATATTTATTCCGGAAAAGACAATGGCTTCGGGGAACAATGTGACAAGTATTGGTAAGTATGTTACTCTATGTTATATGTACTGTATGTCTATGTATGTATTGTATGAATGTATTGTATGTATGTAGTATATATGTGGTATGTATGTAGTATGTATGTAGTATGTATGTAGCATGCATGTAGCATGCAGTATGTATGTAGCATGCATGTAGTATATATGTAGTATGTATGTAGCATGCATGTAGTATATATGTAGTATGTATGTAGCATGTAGCATGCATGTAGTATGTATGTGGTATGTATGTAGCATGTAGTATGTATGTAGCATGCATGTAGTATATATGTAGTATGTATGTAGCATGTAGCATGCATGTAGTATGTATGTGGTATGTATGTAGCATGTAGTATGTATGTAGCATGCATGTAGTATATATGTAGTATGTATGTAGCATGTAGTATGTATGTAGCATGCATGTAGTATATATGTAGTATGTATGTAGCATGTAGTATGTATGTAGCATGCATGTAGTATATATGTAGTATGTATGTAGCATGCAGTATGTATGTAGCATGCATGTAGTATATATGTAGTATGTATGTAGCATGTAGTATGTATGTAGCATGCATGTAGTATGTATGTAGTATGTAGCATGTAGTATGTATGTATCATGCATGTAGTATATATGTAGTATGTATGTAGTATATATGTAGTATGTATGTTGCATGTAGTATTTATGTAGTATGAATGTAGCATGTATGTAGTATGTAGTATGAATGTAGCATGTATGTAGTATGCATGTTGTATGTATGTAGCATGTAATTTTTTTTTTTTTTTTTTTACATTTAACACATTAGCCGGATGATGGGACTACTACTGTCCCATCATTGGCTAATGTGTCAATCACTGTCATGGTAGCAGGCATCGCCCGATGGGACTTGTAGTCCCATCGGACGATGCCTGCACAGACCCCCGAAGCCTGCACAGACCACCGGCAGGCCGGCACAGCCCCCCGGCAGGCCGGCACAGCCCCCCGAAGCCTGCACAGACCACCGGCAGGCCGGCACAGCCCCCCGGCAGGCCGGCACAGCCCCCCGGAGCCTGCACAGCCCCCCGGCAGGCCGGCACAGCCCCCCGGCAGGCCGGCACAGCCCACCGGAGCCTGCACAGACCACCGGCAGGCCGGCACAGCCCCCCGGCAGGCCGGCACAGACCACCGGAGCCTGCACAGACCCCCTGGCAGGCCGGCACAGCCCCCCGAAAGGCCCGTACAGACCCCAGAGAGGCTGTACAAGGGCAGGAAAGGGTTTTTCTTATTCCGATACCGGAAGTCCCATAGACTTGAATGGGACTTCCGGTATCGGAATCGGCGATACCGATACTTTTTTTAAAGATCGGCCGATACCATCCGATACGATACTTTGAAGTATCGGACGGTATCGCTCAACTCTACTTTTTACATCAATTAAGGAATTTCCTTTTAAAACCGTGTGGGGGCATCACAACACAGAACTAGACCCCAATCAGAGGACCATAAAACATCCGGACTCCTTATCTATGAACTGGTCCAATGTTTATATTTATGTTTCTCCCTCTCCCATATTGATAGTTCTGCTTCACGTCACTTGTCTTATCTATTGCATTTTTTCTAGGCTGTATTGTGCATAAATATGTGACTTCAGATTTTGTATTAGTCTAGCCTGATGAAGAGACCTGAGTAGTCTCGAAAGCTTGCAATGTGTTACCATCTTTTCAGTTAGCCATTAAAAGGTATCAACTACTGAGGACTCTCAATCCTGAATATTTTTCTATCTACTGGCTAACACGGTACAAAGATATACATCTTCCCTGTACTTATTGGTGTAATATATTTTGAAAATATTTTTTTATTTTATTTTTTAACTTTTTAACCTTTTTTTACTTAGTACTTCTATGGAACTTTAACTTTTTTACCTCCGATCGGTGGTATAATACTTTGCCATACACTAGCACTGCAATGCATTATGCCAAGCAGTGAGAAACTGACTGAATGCCTTTTAGACCATACTCCAGCTATGGTCTAAACAGGTCTATGTCACTGGCAGACCTAGAGGTCGTCATTTGACCTCGAGTTGCCATGACAATAATTGGAAGCCTTCAAGGACATTGCAGCGGTGCCGACCAGATTGGAGAGGGAGCCATTCTCCTGTCTTCTAAATGCTGCAATCGCTTTTAATCGCATCATTTACAGGCGCTTCTCACAAAATTAGAATATTATTAAAAAGTTAATTTATTTCAGTTCTTCAATACAAAAAGTGAAACTCATACAGGGTCATTACAGAGTGATCTATTTAAAGTGTTTATTGTGTTAATGTTAGTGATTATGGCTTACAGTCTATGAAAACCTAAAAGTCATTATCTCAGTAAATTAGAATACTTTATAACACCAGCATGGAAATTAATTTTAAAATCCGAAATGTTGGCCTACTGAAATGTATGTTCAGTAAATGCACTCAATACTTGGTTGGGGCTCCTTCTGCATCAATTACTGCATCAGTGCGGCATGACATGGAGGCGATCAGCCTGTGGAAGGAAGCCCAGGTTGCTTTGATAGCAGCTTTAAGCTTGTCTTCATTGTTAGGTCTGGTGTCTCTCATCTTCCTCTTGATAATACCCCATTGGGTTAAGGTCAGATGAGTTTGCTGGCCAATCAAGCATAGTGATACTGTTGTTTTTATTTACTTTTGGCAGTGTAAAAAAAAAGAAACCAAAACCTACAAGACCCTGTGTGAAAAAGTGATTGCCCTCTAAACCTAATAATTGGTTGGGCCACCCTTAGCAGCAACATCTGCAATCAAGCATTTGCAATAACTGGCAATGAATCTTTGAAAATGCTCTAAAGAAATTTTGGCCCACTCATCTTTGCAGGATTGGTGAAATTCAGCCACATTGGAGGGTTTAGAAGCATGAAACGCCTTTTACGGTTATGCTACAGCATCTCAACCACATTAATGCCAGGACTTTGACAAGGCCACTCCAAAGTCTTCATTGTGTTTTTCTTATGCCATTCAGAGGTGGTGGTGTATTTTGGATCATTGTCATAGACCTTGATGCAAGGTCGAAACATTGCACTACTTGGTGCTGGATTAGAGCCCACAATTTTTCCTTGAACTGGAGTGCTGCCTGATTTTTTTCCATTTATATAGATAGACTAGCTGAAGAGCCCGGCGCTGCCGGGGAATATTAACTAACTACGGTTAGTCATAACAAATTATAATGATTATATCTATATATATAAAGCTGAATGTGGAGCCCCGCCCACTAAGCATAGCCACATTCACTATAATATCCCACATCATCCCGTCAGCTAGAGCTACCAGACTACTACCCCTAATATCCCACATCATCCTGTCAAAGCCACTGGACTACTACCCCTAAATCCCACATCATCCCATCAGCCATAGCCACTGGACTACTACCCCTAATATCCCACATCTTCCCATCAGCCTGAGCCACCGGACTACTCCCCCTAATATCCCACATCATCCCATTAGCCTGGGGTCAGAATCAGAGTGCTAAGTGGAATGGCCCTGAGGGAATTTGCCCTGACTTCCATACCAATAATCCCTTTAATAGAAGCCTGGGGTGACAATCAGAGCGCTGAGGGATTTACCCTAACTTCCATATGGAAGATCCCCTTAAGAGATGTCTGGGGTCAGTACCAAAGTGCAAAGTGGATTTGCCATCACTTCCATACCGGGGATCCCTTTAAGAGCAGCCTGGGGTCAGTACCAGAGCATTTGAAGGCAATTGCCCTGACTTTCATGCAGGAGATCCCTTTAAGAAAAGCCTGGGGTCAGTACCAAAGTGCTGAGTGGAATTGCCCTAACTTCCATACCAATGATTCCTTTAAGAGGCCCTGGGGTCAGAACCACAACGGTGAGTGGAACGGTCCTAACTTCCAAAACGGGGATCCCTTTAAGAGAGGCCTGGGGTCAAAACCAAAGCCCTGGATGGATTTGCCCAGACTTCCATACCAATGATCCCTTCTAAGAGAGGCCTGGGGTCAGTATCAGAGTGCTGAGGGATTTGCCCTAATTTCCATACCAGAGATCCCTTTGAAAGGGAAGATGTGCCTATGGGATGGAGGATGTGTGATGGGTATATGGGCACAGGAGGGGGTGATTCATTTCTGTCATGTGCTCTCTGCTCCTGTTTCTGGGGATGCTAGATTTCTCTCACGCAGTGTCTGCTGAGGTGTTGTCGAGTGAGAAAACTGTTGCTCATAGCAACCAATCACAGCTCAGCTTCTTTTAAACAGCGCTGCTGAAATGAAAGATACTTCGTGATTGGTTGGTGATACACACACACACACACATTCAATTTTATATATATAGATAGAAGAAAAATGCAGCACTCACCAATAGAGCTGAAAAACTATGCGTCTTTATTTCACATGAATTCCATCAACAGGTATGTGGACATGCAGGACGTTAGAGAAATGCTAGGGGAGGGAGGTCCTGGACCCGTAGAAGCGAGTTATCGCGAAACGGCTGTTGTCCGGCAACTCCCTCCCCTAGCATTCCTCTAACGTCCTGCATGTCCACATATCTGTTGATGGAATTCATGTGAAATAGAGACGCACAGTTTTTCAGCTCTATTGGTGAATGCTGCATTTTTCTTCTTTTTTCATTATACAATGAAATATTCATGTTTCTTCATGCAAGCACCTCCGTTTTTTGACTGAACTACACACCGCAATACGTCAGATAAATAGTTCCGTCTGTTAATGTGGTGATTTGTGTACCCTAGTCTGCCGTTCATCTGTGTGCTTTTTTTGCTGGGAAGATAGATAGATAGATAGATAGATAGAGATACAAAAATATAATGCTAAATAATTCATATAAAGGAATGTAACAGTGAAGTATATGAAAGAAAGTACTGTCTCCTGCTCTATTTTTTTTTTTTTTGCATTTGTATTACAATAATGCCAAATGCATCTACAAAGGTAATCAATGGGGCCCTGCATACTGCCAAAAAAGTCAAAAACCAAGGTGTTTAACAATGTTTCTATAGTAGGATGTAAGTAGACTAAAAAGATACCTGCCGCTCTATAAAGGGAAAGACCCAGGGACTGCACACAGCAAGACAATAATGGCATGTGCTATTGAATGTTGGTAATCATAGTCTGACACTCATCAAACGCTAAAACCAAACAATAAGCAAGTTGAAACTGAGATATCCATAACTACATGGATCTAATCATTTTGCATAAGAAGTTACGGATTTGAATAACTCTCATACATGGACATTTCGAGAGGAGGCTGTCATTATCATCAGCAACAGCTGATTGAGAATCCTATGAATCGCCTTCATTTCAGATTCGTCCAGCATTTAATGTGTCTTCAATGTAAAGCAGATTTCAGTAGAATGTGGGCTGGAGTCCAGGAACATTCAGATGAATCCACAGGACAGCTGAAGTCTGCAGCAGCATCTAGTGGACATCACGAGGAACCGGCCAGCAGACATTCCTACTGTATCCAAAATCCTTTATTTGGGGGGAAATACGGTAAATGAGCTTGGTTGCCATGGCTACACAGCTCTGATCTCCCCGCTCAGTGATTCCTTTTTTTCATTCATTCTCTTCCCACAGAGGAGGACAAGTCATAATTTAATTTTTAAACATTCTGATTTTTTTTAAGGCTTGGAAAAGCAAACAATGTTTCAGCCTTTGGTCCAAACTCCGTCCTGCAGTTTTACACATTTAGTAATTAGAACATAACCACATGCTGAGGATGCTCATGGTTATAACGGGGGAAAGGCCAGAAATAGTCAAATTACTAATAAATAGCAACTTCAATGTTAATTTCCACAGCACAACCATTGGTGTCAATAGCAGAAAGTTCAGGGCTCGTGCTGGTTATCGGAATATGTGTAAATTTGCATAAATCCATGATAGCATAAAGCATCTTCAAGCCTGAACTCTGGGATTAGATACGTAGCTGAATGGATGGATTATTAGACACTTAGGTTGTGTAGGTCCCCTGGGTGTCACCAAATGTGACACATGGTGCTCTGCAACATCTGCAAGGAGTTTGTATGTTCTCCCCGTGTTTGCGTGAGTTTCCTCCGGGTACTCAGGTTTCCTCCCACTCTCCAAAGACATACCGATAGGGAATTTAGATTGTGAGCCCCATCGGGGACAGCGATGATAATGTATGTAAATCGCTGCGGAATATGTTAGCGCTATATAAAAATAAAGATTATTATTAATAATAAGACGCAAGTGATTGGATTGGGATCTGGGGAATTTGGAGGCCAAGTCATCAACTTAAACTCTACTGTATGTCATGTCCCTCAATCCGTTCCTGAATATTTTTTGGAATGTGGTAGGATGCACTTTCCTACTGATAGAGGTCGCTATTATTAATGAGGTTTTCTTATCATCATGAATGTGTAAAATTGTAAAGTTTTTATAAAACAAGCGACTTTGCAATTTAAATCTCAAGAACGGAGAGTTTTTTTATCCTATAATTCACTGCTCGTTTCCGAGGTCACTGACCACCTCTGCAGTCAGAGGAGGTCGGTCTCCTAGGCAAGGACATGCACTTGTAAGTTCTTTGCTATAGAGCGTGTAAGCGCTGCTTTGAAAATGGTTGTTGCCTATAGCCGTAGCATCGAAGAGAACTTAGTTCAGACCAGCGGCTTAACCATCTCGTCTGCCTGAACTGTCATTCTTCAAGTGCCCTCCTGAAGACAAGTCACGGGAACAATCCTTTAATAATACTGAAGCTACTAAAGGGTGTAGCCGTTGAAATGTCCCTGGGTCGGTACCTTTCTTTAATGGGTGGATGATCTCCAGTGGGGATATGGTGTTGAACCCCTTTTGCCTTTCCAAAGTCTAGAGGGTGTTTACTGAATATCCGATCATACACCTTAGCCACTCAGTAAATCCCATTCTTTTGGTATGAAGGGGTGGAGTCAGATCCCACATGCAGCACCACTCCTCCAGCTGCTTTACAGAGCTATTGTCCTCCACCTGGTCGGATGAGACCAAGGGCTCTGCTGCCTGTATTGTGTTGTTACTGACAGTAAACAGCTTAGCAACTGTGGCATACCGAGGTATTGTGGCCTCCTCCTCCCCACAATTCAAGAGGCGTACAGGTACTCTCCCTTTACGGACATCATCAACCCCTCTGGCTGTCAGGACAGTGGGCCGGCTATCAGAGTACACTGGCTCTACCAATGCTTGGTAATCTTTTCCTCTGAGGCCTATGGCTGCCCGACACCAAATTAACATTTCACATCTGGGGGTATCACAATAGGGAAAGAATCACTCACTCTGACGCTGCCAATTTCTCCGCCAGACAGTTCTACCTGCTGTCTTTGCATCAGGGTCTTGATTTCCTTCTGCAGGACTAGTTGTTCACTGGAACCAGCAGTCTCAGCCACCTGTTGCAACAAAACAATAACGTTGACAAGACAATTTTCAATCACATTAGTACCTAAGGTCATCATTGGGTTACATTCTCGTCGATCAATGTCTACAACTATCAGACCTTGAGATTTGAACTCTACTCGCCCCATTTTAATGGTAATCTCTTTGCATCCTACTTGCGACAAAGACTGACCATTGCTGGCAACTACTGTCAGCTCATCACTTGGGCCACGGGTAAGTTCAGAGTCAGCCCAATACCGCTTGTAAAGGATATATGGCATAGTTGTCACCTGAGAGCCAGTGTCCATCAAAGCATTCATGGGGATGCTGTCAATCACCGCTGGGAGGACCGATCGCCCTCCAACATACTTGACTCACCAGTTCTTTGGGCCTTGTGGTCCTACTCCTGGGGGTTGGCCCACTGCCCCAGGGGTTGCTCGTTTAAATAACAGAATCTTGCGATGTGGCCTGCCTTATGGCAGTGACGACAGATGGGACATCCGTCCTGGTCATAGCGATCGTTGTTTCTCCCTCGGAGTGGCAGGATCCTCTTCTTCCGCAGCCACGGGACATCCTCTGGACTGAAGGCCAGCTGGATCTTCTCCTTTGAGGACACCTGCATGGACTGCACAGTTTTGGCAAGTGCAGCCATATTTTTGGTCAGCTCTTGGACCAGAAGGCGCAGTCCTGTAGATGGATAATTATTGAGAGTCTGTGCCTCAGCCTCCACAGGGCTTGGAGGGAAAGAAGCTGCTCCTTGGTGGTATGTGATTGCTGGGTGCCTAGGGGGCATTGGACGGCTGACATTTGGTTCATTCAGCACCCGGATAGCCCTGTCTTTAAAGTCTGCAAAGTCTAGATCAGGGTTCTGTAGGGCTATTGTTATGAATGAGTCACCGGAGGAGGAGAAAACAAAAATACAAGTTAAGTCCAGAAAACCTGAGAGGTTCGTAGCTATCGGACTGCAGACCCCTGATCCCATACACAACAACTAACAGTAGCCATGGGGGGTTCCTACGGTGCCCCTCATCACCTCATCACAGCCGGAGAACTACATAAGCCTAAAGAAGGAAAGGGGAAATCTAAACTGCCCCAGAGCAGACCCCAAAGCAATAGACAGCCCCCAACATGTATTGTCGGTGAAAAACAGATGAAAACACAAACACAGACAGAAAGACAAGCTGAGCAAACGATGGGGCCCAACTAACTAGATAGGACAGGACAGAAAAGATGCTGGCTGCAATCCGCAAAAAACCCTACCAAAAATGTCCCAACCGTCTGATAGGGAAAAAATCACTATATCAGCACTCAGGTATATTCTGAAAACAGAGCAAAAGGATCAACTGATCAGAGACAAAAATGCAATTCAGCCAGTCCCAACCAGGACTGGCTGAATACAAACACTAAGGAAACCAGACAAAATCTCATGGAATAATAGCAGGGCAAAAACTTAGCTTTTAGTAGACAGGAACTAAGCTGGATGCAAGAGCTCAGAGCAGAAAGGATCACCAGCAGCCCTGCAGGGCGTCGACTGCCTTATATCCACTCAGAAATTCCAGATGTTCAATCACACTCCGCCTGTTCACATGACAGGTTCTTCCCATCCCAATCAATTTCACCTCCTCTCTTCACCAGCAGAGGGAGTTCATCAGACATCAAAGGTGAAGGGGAGAATGAACTCACAACAGTACCTCCCCCTTGAGGAGGGGTCACCGAACCCTCATCCACGCCACCAGGGCGATCAGGATGGGCCCGATGAAAAGCACGAACCAATCTTTCGGCATGAATATCGGATGCGGGGACCCAAGAATTATCCTCCTGGCCATAACCCTTCCATTTAACCAAATACTGGAGTTTCGGGCTAGCCAGACGAGAATCCAGTATCTTCTCAACTTCACATTCCACATTACCTTCAACCAATACAGGGTCAGGAGGTGCCACCACAGGAACTACTGGCTCAACAAACCTCTTTAACAGACTTATGAAACACGTTATCTTGAATGTAACAGGAAGAGCCAATAGAAAAGAGACCGGATTAAGAATCTCCAAAATCTTGTAAGGTCCAATAAATCTAGGTTTAAACTTTGGAGAAGCCACCTTCATAGAGATATTCCTTGATGACAACCAAACCATATCACCCACCTTAAACCGGGGACCAGTGGTCCTATGCCGGTTGGAAAACCGCTGGGCCTTTTCCTGGGAGAGAGACAACTTATCCACCACTTGGTCCCAAATCTGGTGCATTCTCTCCACCACAGTGTCAACACCTGGGCAGGCAGAAGACTCCACCTGCCCTGAAGAGAATCGAGGATGAAACCCAAAGCTACAAAAAAAAAGGTGACATCAAAGTGGCAGAACTAGCTCTATTATTTAAAGCAAATTCGGCCAAGGGCAAAAATGAAACCAAATCATCCTGATCAGCAGAAATAAAACATCTCAAATATGACTCCAAAGTCTGGTTTGTTCTCTCCGTCTGCCCATTGGTCTGAGGGTGAAACGCAGAGGAGAAGGACAACTGAATTCCCAACTTGGAACAGAAACTCCTCCAAAATCTAGAAACAAACTGAACTCCTCTGTCAGATACAATGTTATCAGGAATCCCGTGCAAGCAAACCACCTGTTGCAAAAACAAGGGCACCAACTCTGAGGAAGATGGCAACTTAGGGAGTGGTACAAGATAGATCATCTTAGAGAATCTATCACAAATCACCCAAAATAAAAGTCATTCTCTGAGAGACAGGCATATCAGAGATAAAATCCATTGAAATATGGGTCCATGGCCTCCTGGGCACCGGCAAAGGCATCAACAACCCACTAGAGCGAGAACAAGGTTTAGACCAGGAGCAAGTCCCACAGGACTGCACAAAATTCCTGACATCACGAGACAAGGCGGGCCACCAAAAAGACCGACTCATCAAATCTCTAGTACCAAAAATACCTGGATGACCAGCCAATGCGGAGCAATGAACCTCAGACATCACTCTCTTCCTCCACTGGTCAGGAACATACAATTTTCCAATGGGACAACGCTCAGGTTTGTCCTCCTGAAACTCTTCCAGAACACGTCTCAAATCGGGCGAGATGGCAGAAAGAACTACCCCCTCACCTAAGATGGTAGCAGGCTTGGTCACAATAGGAGAATCAGCAAAGAAACTCCTAGAGAGGGCGTCTGCCTTGACATTCTTAGTGCCCGGAAGAAAAGAGACCACAAAATCAAAACATGTGAAAAACAAGGCCCACCTAGCCTGTCTAGGATTCAAGCGTTTGGCCGACTCCAGGTAAATCAAATTCTTGTGGTCAGTAAGGACCACGACTTGATGTTTAGCTCCCTCCAACCAATGTCTCCACTCCTCAAATGCCCATTTCATGGCTAACAGTTCCCGATTCCCCACATCATAGTTACGTTCGGATGGGGAGAACTTTTGGGAAAAGAAAGCACAGGGATTCATTTTAGATGTTACAGGATCTTTTTGGGACAAAACAGCTCCTGCACCAATCTCAGAAGCGTCCACCTCTACCTGAAACGGGAGTGAGACATCAGGTTGCCGCAAAACCGGAGCAGAAATGAACCTTTGCTTCAGCTCCTGAAAAGAAGAAATAGCCTCAGGAGACCAATTTAGCATATCAGCCCCCTTCTTAGTCAAATCAGTCAATGGTTTGGCAATACCAGAAAAATTAGCTATAAATTTAAGACAAAAATTAGCAAAACCCAAAAACTTCTGGAGGGCCTTCAAAGAAGTGGGCTGAACCCAATCATAAATGGCCTGTACCTGGGCTGGGTCCATTTCAATAGTTGACGGAGACAAAATAAATCCAAAAAATGAAATCCTTTGTACACCAAAAAGGCATTTCGATCCCTTGACATACAGGGAATTCTCCCTCAAAATCCGGAACACAGTCCGAACATGTTCCACATGAGAGTCCCAATCCTTGGAAAAGATCAAAATATCATCCAGATAGATGATCAAAAATTTATCCACAAAGTCTCGGAAAATATCATTCATGAAGCACTGGAAGACAGAAGGGGCATTAGTGAGCCCAAAAGGCATCACCAGATACTCAAAATGTCCCTCCGGAGTATTTAACGCCGTCTTCCATTCATCCCCCTGCTTAATGCGAATAAGATTATACGCCCCCCTGAGGTCAAGCTTGGTAAACCAGCAAGCACCTTTAACTCTGGAGAATAGATCCGAAATCAGGGGTAACGGATACTGATATTTAACAGTAATTTTGTTGAGGGAACGATAGTCAATACAAGGCCTTAATGAACCATCTTTCTTGGCCACAAAATAAAAACCAGCACCTAAGGGTGAAGAGGATGGTCTAATATGACCCTTCTCCAACGACTCCTTAATATAGGATCGCATAGCCTCGTGCTCGGGTACAGATAAATTGAAAAGTCGACCCTTGGGAAATTTACACCCAGGGCTCAGCTCAATTGCACAGTCATAACTCCTATGAGGAGGCAAAGACGCAGACTCATTCTCACTAAATACATCATAAAAATCAGCCAAATAGTCAGGAACATCATGCGACTGGGGAGAGGTGGAGAAAATAGGAGCGTCACTAAGGGCACACTGACAACCCCAACTCGCCACAGACACAGATTTCCAATCCAAAACTGGATTATGGATTTGCAACCAAGGAAACCCCAGAACGATGGTATCATGCAAATTATGCAACACCAAAAATCTGCAATTTTCTTGATGGTCTGGGGCGACCCGCATTACCACCTGGGTCCAAAACTTAGGTTTATTCTTCGCCAAAGGAGTAGCATCAATACCCCTCAAAGGGATAGGCGTCCACAGAGGTGTCATAGGAAACCCACAACGTTTAGCAAAATCCAAGTCCATCAGGTTCAGAGCTGCTCCTGAATCCACAAAAGCCTTAGCGGAAAACGTGGACAGGGAGCAGATCAGAGTAATTGCCAGAAGAAACTTAGGTTGAACACCACCCACAGCACATGTGTGTGCAAAACGTTTCTCTCATTTAGGGCAGACAGAAATAATATGTGAGGCATCTCCACAGAAAAAACACAGCTTATTACGCCTTCTGAACTCCTGACGTTGCGCCCTAGACAAAACTCTATCACATTGCATAGGTTCAAACATTTGTTCAACCGATGGCAACACCTCTCGTGCAGTTTTGCGTTCATGCAAACGCCGATCAACCTGAATGGCTAATGACATAGAATTGTCAAGACCAGAGGGAACAGGAAATCCCACCATAGTATCTTTTATGGTTTCTGACAAACCCTTCCGAAAGAGAGCTGCCAAGGCACCATCATTCCAGGTAGTAAGGACCGCCCACTTTCGGAATTTTTGACAGTACAACTCTGCAGAATCCTGACCCTGGCTCAATGCCAACAGGGTCTTTTCAGCGTGATCAATAGCATTAGGTTCATCATACAACAACCCCAATGCCCGAAAAAATGCGTTCACATCAGTCAGAATAGGATCATCAGGTTTCAAAGAAAACGCCCAATCCTGGGGATCGCCGGGCAGCAAAGAGATGACAATTTTAACCTGCTGCGCGGAGCTCCCCGATGAGTTAGGCTTCAAGGCAAAAAATAATTTACAAATATTCTTAAAATTCAGAAATTTAGACCGATCCCCAAAAAGCACATCAGGAGTAGGGATCTTTGGTTCAGCAGCATGTGAATGAGCAAGATAGGTGGAAATTCCCCGCACTTCAGCAGTAAGCTGCTCCACACGATCAGACAATTGCTTAATCTCCATTGAGAAAAAATTCCCCCTCCGGCCTCAGAGAAATAGAGGAAAAAATATACACCAAAAAAAAAAATTCTGACACTTTTTTTTTTTTTACAATTCTTTCCTGCTATTGAGCACCCTAGAATCTGCGGTATGGCTGGTGATTCTGTTATGAATGAGTCACCAGAGGAGGAGAAAACAAAAATACAAGCTAAGTCCAGAAAACCAGAGAGGTTGGTAGCTATCGGATTGCAGACCCCTGATCCTATACACCACAACTAACAGTAGCCGTGGGGGGTTCCTACGGTGCCCTAGACCCCTCGTCACAGCCGGAGAACTACATAAGCCTAAAGAAGGAAAGGGGAAATCTAAACTGCCCCAGAGCAGACCACAAAGCAATAGACAGCCCCCAACATGTATTGTCAGTGAAAAATAGATGAAAACACAAACACAGACAGAAAGACAGGCTGAGCAAACGATGGGGCCCAACTAACTAGATAGGACAGGACAGAAAAGATGCTGGCTGCAATCCGCAAAAAACCCTACCAAAAATGTCCCAACCGTCTGATAGGGAAAAAGGCCCTGAAGTCGCTAGACTTCAAAATCACTATATCAGCACTCAGGTATATTCTGAAAACATAGCAAAGGGATCATCTGATCAGAGACAAAAATGGAATTCAGCCAGTACCAACCAGGACTGGCTGAATACAAACACTAAGGAAACCAGACAAAATCTCATGGCATAATAGCAGGGCAAAAACTTAGCTTTTAGTAGACAGGAACTAACTTGGATGCAAGAGCTCAGAGCAGAAAGGATCACCAGCAGCCCTGCAGGGCGTCGGCTGCCTTATATCCACTCAGAAATTCCAGATGTCCAATCACACTCCGCCTGTTCAGATGACAGGTTCTTCCCATCCCAATCAATTTCACTACCTCTCTTCACCAGCAGAGGGAGTTCATCAGACATCAAAGGTGAAGGGGAGAATGAACTCACAACAGGCTATGATGCGCAGCTGTGCTCTGTGGGTACTGGATAGGAGTCCCTTAATAATTTGCTCCTTTAACAGTCTGTCTCCATCTTTCACACTGTCTGGGTCAATTTGCTTTATGGCTCGCAGCGCCTCCTGCAGGTTAAGAGCATAGTCCCGTATACTGTCCTGCACTCTCTGCTTACACCCAAAGAATCTCATTTTTATTTCAGCTGCAGGTCGGGTGTCAAAGGTACTTCTTAACTTAGCCAGAATCTTTTTAACAGTCTCTTTATCAGTGTCCTGCCAGGCTTTTACTTCCCTTTGCGCTGCACCAGTTAGCTCCCCAATAAGGATGTTCACTTTCTGGCTTTCAGACAGAGGATACACCTCAAACAAACTGCACAGTCTCTCTTTAAATTCACTCAGGGTATGTGCCTCCCCTGAGTACTGCGGTAGCCAGGCTCCTCCCGGTATATAGGGCATGAACAGCGGCATTATGGGGACTGCTGTGATGGGCGCTTGTTCCTGCTGCACAAAGAATAATATACTGTTTTACCATATACAGTGCAAACAAGAGGAGTCCTTTCTCTAGGGGAATGATTATTTGAGATATTCTAACTGTCATATTATTAGTTTTATGATACTATTGTTTTTTCCATGAATATGCTTATTTTCTGTAAAACACCTTTAAAATGTGACCTAGATGTTACATATGAATTTATGCTTCTCTTTATAAAAAAAATCTTTGTTTTCATTTATTGTTTGGTTCTTTGCAGATAAATTCTTGACAAAAAGGGGGTTTTACACATAGCGATATCGCTAGCAATATCGCTATAACGTCACCGATTTTGTGACGTTATAGCGATATTGCTAGCGATATCGCTATGTGTAATACTTACCTCCGACCGGCTGGATTCTGCGGTGCCATTGGAGCCGCAGCTGCGCTTGCCCCTGCATCTTGCGATGCTGTGTGGGGTGCATCTTCTCTTGCCTCAGACATTCTCTTCCCCCCAGTTAACGTTGGCCAGGCCCTGTGTTGCGCTGGCTTACCGGTCGCCGCTCCGCAGGCTGGATGATCGGGGGACGCTGGGACTGCAGGCCTCTGCTCCTTACTTCCCACCCGCTGGTCTCTTCCCGTGGAACACTTCACTTTTCGCGCTCTCTGGCAGGCTCCACCTATGACGGCCAGCCCCCTTTGACTTCACGCGGGCGCTAAGCAGCGGGAAATGACGGCAAATGCACAATAAGTCCACGGCACACAACACAATCTCTGGCACACAGGATCCGGTGGCACCGGGCTTCGTAAATCCTGTTCCTGATGCCAAAATGGATCGCCCACTAGGGCAGCGGGGTTACCGGGCCGGTATCTCAGAGGGAAGGGTCACGGTAGCGGTGACCCGGTCCATGGCCCTGGGCGTCCATGCAAAAGAGGAAAACGTGGCTGAATAAGGTTTATAGATGGATGATATGTGACGCCACCTGTGGTCAACGAAGGGGTTAAGCCGACGCTGCAGGCAGATTCTCTGGGACATATGGTATAAGACAGCAAGATGTAGTAGCTCCCCACCAGTAGAGCTGTAGTCCCAGGGCAGTGGGAATAAGTGTTGAGGAAGAGGGCGCAGTGTTAGGCACAGAGATGTAGCAGTGCTGAAGGGGTTGTAGGAAGAAGGCAATGACACAACAGGGTGCAGTTTCCATTACCTTTACTTTGCTTTGTAAGTGCAATCCAGGATCGAGATTACAGATGGAACAGGAGTTGGCCAGCCTGGAAGCAACTCAGGAATCTCTCTATGCAGATGGGTTGTGTAGTCTCCTTTCTAGCGCTTATCTGAGGTACTTGCAGTACTGAGTTACACTGAAGTTCCCCTTGCTTGCTCTCTGTTAGAACCCCCTCGTATGGCAGACAGCTGTAGCCTCCTTCTTCTGGCTCACACGTTACTGTTGTGCCTCCGAGTCTTATATGGGAACAGAGCATTTACAGCCTCCTGCTCCTCCGGTTTCTGCTGCAGGAACATCAGCATCCATACAACCTAAGAAACTGTACTCCGAACCATGCGCTATGCTAGAAGTGAGCCTGAACTCCGCTCAATCCTCCAGCACTTCTTCTCCCGTCCACATACTTTTCCCTCCTCACATGAACTAACTAAACTTCCCCTTCCTGGCCCCCAGAGAGCAGCTCTTCCCCCAGTTTTGGTTCAGAGCTCCCTCTGCTGGCCTGGAGTGGGAACTGTGCTGTGCGCTGGATTTACCTGACAGAGAGACCCTTTATTTCTTCCAAGCATGACATCACACTCCCTAGGAGGAAGGTAATGCCACTGTGGCGACCATACTCCTGGGGGCACCACACGTTTTTTTTTTCTGATTGAGAACACAAGGATTAAATTGGTATGAATGCAATACGATTTATAATCAGATTGCATTTGTCCGATTTAATCTCAAGTGTGAGCGAACCCTTAAAGTAGCATTCACATGAACATAACAGCAGAACATTGTCCAGTGCGTCCCGCCACCTCGGTTTTCTTGCCTTCTCAGCATAATGCATCCTTAGAGACACACATGCACCCAACCCTTCACATGGTGTAAAAGGAAACACGATTCTTCAGATGACGCCACCTTTTTTCAGGTCCAATATTCATATGACCATGGTAGATACAGTGAACAGGGTGTACAGTGTAACCAACGTTTTAATTTTTATTTATTTCATAAATCAATATTACAAGTGGGAATAAGAAGCTCTGTAATATATCTTATCAGAGAATCTGTTTCTTTCTCCTCCTGGACTGATAATTCATTCTCTAAATTATTATTTCACAGGTAATATCTGTATTCAGTGAAGACAGGTTGTTATATTCCTGAGATAGGAGATGACAGTTAGTGCTAATAAGATTCTATGGAAAAGGGAGAGAAGTGGAGGAGGAGAAGCTCCATCCCCCTCACTCATTCATGGGGTATGATTCAGCTTTACAAGACTCCTCACTGATCATCTGCAGAGTGAGGCAAAACCTAAGATGAAAACAGTGAAGAATAGCCACATAGTAAATAAATGAATAGTAATAGTACATGTAAATAACACAAGGAACTTAGCTGACACAATTTTTATCAAAAAAAGCATAAGAATATCCCCATTGCAACAAGTTGTACCCACGCGGGATACCCCACAATTCTAGTACTTCACTTTTCTATGTGCTGACAGAGCTCAAAACAGACGGGCAGAGGAGGACCCAGACCTGACTGTTGTGTCCCTGCCTGAAGAAAGCTACATAGACAAGACGCACAGCCCAAAAAGGAGGGTGCAGTAATGAGACCGTGGATTGCCTAGCTGGATGTGTATCCTAATCCAGTGCAGACAGCAAAGTATTTGGCTGTTTATGAGGCACTCGGTGTAATTAGCTGTGCATGAATCAAGGTTCACTTAAGCGACAATGAGAAACATTAGCGACGTGCTACATCTAAAAGGCTGGAAACATGATATGAATGACAACGGCATCGCTCGCCTATTGTGCGCACGACGCTCGGGCTAGACAGGAGGAAGTCTTCCTACTGAGCGCTCTGTTAATATCGCAGTTTATTTTTCACTTGCATTTGCTCAGCATTTATAATACAGAAAAAATCAAAGACAGACACACAATGATTAAATACCCTGCAGTAAATAAATAGCATAGTGCATGAAAATAATATACGGCACTTAGTTATCATGTTTTTGATCAAAAAAATGCGAAAGCCATCCAGCCTCATCATGGTGACCATAATTGGGAGGGTCCTAACTCTAATATTAAAAACCTTAACGTTTGTCAAGTGACATGCATGTGGAAAGGGCTGAGATGGACTGGGCACACAGCCAAGGGAGACCACATCAATATAATGTCCATCTCAAAGGAAAGGCAGGCCACACCTTTACATGCACATGATGCAAACAGACTGAAAAAAATCCAAAAGTATGAACTGAAACATAAACTAGTGTACATGCTGCGTGTAAGGGGATGTTCACACTAGCCACTGAACAGAAAAAAACATTTATAATACAGAGCAGAGACCTGTCTGTATATCTGTCCAGCATTTATAGTACAAAGCACAGACCTGTCTGTATATCTGTCCAGCATTTATAATGTACTAGCTGAAGAGCCCGGCGCTGCCTGGGCATAGTAACTAACTATGGTTAGTTATAACAAATTGTAATGATTATATCTATATATATATATAAGCTGAGTATATAGCCCCGCCCACTCCGCATAGCCACATTCACTATAATATCCCACATCATCCTGTCAGCCAGAGCCACCGGACTACTACCCCTAATATCCCACATCGTCCCGTCAGCCAGAGCCACCGGACTAATAATATCCCACATCATCCCATCAGCCAGAGACACCGGACTGCTGCCCCTATTATCCCACATAATCCTGTCAGCCAGAGCCACCGAACAACTACTCCTAATATCCCACATCATCCCATCAGCCAGAGCCACCGGACTACTACCCCTAATATCACACATCATCCCATCAGCCAGAGCCACCGGACTACTACCACTAATATCACACATCATCCCTTCAGCCAGAGCCACCGGACTACTACTCCTAATATCCCACATCGTCGCATCAGCCAGAGCCACTGGTCTACTACCACTAATATCCCACATCATCCCATCAGCCAGAGCCACCGGACTACTACCCCAATATACCACATCATCCTGTCAGCCGGGGGTGAGAACCAGAGTGCTGAGTGAAACAGTCCTAACTTCCATACCGGGTATACCTTTAAGGCCGGTTTCACATTTGCGCTTCAGGGCGCAGTGACGGCCTGCGCACGGCTGCTGCTAAGCCCTGCCCCCTGCCGTGCCTCCAGCGGTAGCTCCGCCTCCGGGCGCATGACGCTGTATGCATCATGCATCCCCTATCTTTATCACTGAGGACGCAGGCCATGCGCAGTATGCGTTTGGCGGCGCCTTTTGACTGTGCGCCGAGCGCAACCAAATTGCAACAGGTTGCGTTTGGTGCTGGTCAGCGCACCGTCAAAAGGACGCAGGCGCCGCCAAAACGCATACTGCGCACGGCCTGCATCCTCAGTGATAAAGATAGGGGACGCATGCAGCGTCATGCACCCGGAGGCGGAGCTACCGCTGGAGGCGCGGCAGGGGCGGGGCTTAGCGGTGTCCGTGCGCAGGCCGTCGCTGCGCCCTGAAGCGTAAATGTGAAACCGGCCTAAGAGAGGCCTGGCATCGGAACCAGAGCGCTGAGTGGATTTGCCCTGACTTCCATACCAATGATACCTTTAATAGAAGCCTGGGGTGAGAATCAGAGTGCTGAGGGATTTACCCTAACTTTCTTACCAGAGATCCCTTTAAGAGAGGCCTGGGGTCAGTACCAGTACCAAAGCGCAGAGTGGATTTGCCCTCACTTCCATACCAGTGATCCCTTTAAGAGGGGCCTGAGGTCAGAATCAGAGCGCAGAGCGGATTTGCCTTCACTTCCATACCGGAGATCCCTTTAAGAGGGGCCTGGGGTCAGAACCAGATCACTGAGTGGAATTGCCCTAACTTCTATACCAATGATTCCTTTAAGAGAGACTGGGGTCAGAACCAGAGAGCTGAGTGGAATTGCCCTGACTTGCATACCAATGATCCCTTTATTGGAATCCTGGGGTCAGAATGAGAGCGCTGAGGGATTTGCCCTAACTTCCATACAGGAGATCCCTTTAAGAGAGCCTGGAGTCAGTACCAAAGTGCAGAGTGGATTTAGCCTAACTTCCATACCAATGATCCCTTTAAGAGGGAAGATGTGCCTATGGGATGGAGGATGTGTGATGGGGATATGGGCATTGAGGGGGTGATTCATTTCTGTCATGTGCTCTCTGCTCCTTTCTGGGGGCAGACAATGGCTGAGAGCTTATGTTCCCAGGGATGCTAGATTTCTCCCACCCGGTCAGTGTCTGCTGAGGTGTTGTTGAGTGGGAAAACTGTTGCTCATAGCAACCAATCACAGCTCAGCTTCTTTTGAACAGCACTGGTTAAATGAAATATGCTTTGTGATTGGTTAGTGATACACACATACATACATTCAGTTTTATATATATATATATATACACTCACTGGCCACTTTATTAGGTACACCTGTCCAACTGTGTGTTAAGACTTAATTTCTAATCAGCCAATCACATGGCGGCAACTCAGTGCATTTAGGCATGTAGACATGGTCAAGACAATCTCCTGCAGTTCAAACCGAGCATCAGTATGGGGAAGAAAGGTGATTTGAGTGCCTTTGAACGTGGCATGATTGTTGGTGCCAGAAGGGCTGGTCTGAGTATTTCAGAAACTGCTGATCTACTGGGATTTTCACGCACAACCATCTCTAGGGTTTACAGAGAATGGTCCGAAAAAGAAAAAAAATCCAGTGAGCGGCAGTTCTGTGGCCGGAAATGCCTTGTTGTTGCCAGAGGTCAGAGGAGAATGGGCATACTGGTTCGAGCTGATAGAAAGGCAACAGTGACTCAAATTGCCACCCGTTACAACCAAGGTAGGCAGAAGAGCATCTCTGAACGCACAGTGCGTCGAACTTTGAGGCAGATGGGCTACAGCAGCAGAAGACCACACTGGGTACCACTCCTCTCAGCTAAGAACAGGCATCTGATGGCTACTTTCAGCAGGATAATGCGCCATGTCATAAAGCTCGAATCATCTCAGATTGGTTTCTTGAACATGACAATGAGTTCACTGTACTCAAATGGCCTCCTCAGTCACCAGATCTCAATCCAATAGAGCATCTTTGGGATGTGGTGGAACGGGAGATTCGCATCAGGGATGTGCAGCCGACAAATCTGCGCCAACTGTGTGATGCCATCATGTCAATATGGTCCAAAATCTCTGAGGAATGCTTCCAGCACCTTGTTGAATCTCTGCCACGAAGAATTGAGGCAGTTCTGAAGGCAAAAGGGGGTCCAACCCGTTATTAGCATGGTGTACCTAATAAAGTGGCCAGTGAGTGTATATATACTAGCCGAAGAGCCCGGCATTGCCTGGGCATAGTAACCAACTGTAGCTAGTTATAACAACTATAATGATTATATTGCACATAAAAACCGTGCATCTAATCCTATCCTGTATGATACTGACTGCTGAGCCGCGTATCTAATCCTATTCTGTGTGATACTATCTGCTGAGCCCGTGTATCTAATACTATTCTGTGTGATACTGACTGCTGTGCCGTGTATCTAATCCTATCCTGTGTGATACTGACTGCTGAGCCGTGTATCTAATCCTATCCTGTGTGATACTGTCTGCTGAGCCGTGTATCCAATCCTACTGTATCCTGTGTGATACTGACTGTAGAGCTGTGTATCTAATCCTATCCTGTGTGATACTGTGTGCTGAGCCATGTATCTAATCCTCTGCTGTGTGATACTGACTGCTGAGCCGTGTATGTAATCCTATCCTGTGTGATACTGACTGCTGAGCCATGTGTCTAAAGGGCCTGTCACACTAAGCGATATCGCTAGCAATATCGCTATAACATCACTGGTTTTTGTAACGTTATAGCTATATTGCTAGCGATATCGCTATGAGTGATACTTACCTCCGACCGGCTCCCCGCTGGTTATTGCTGATCGCGCGAGAACGTCCTGGACCGTTTCTCGTCATCAGCTTCCTGCTAGGGCTTCCTGCTGTGGAGACGAGCGACGCGTGGACGCGGGCGGGAGGACGTCAGGATCGCCTCATCTGACAGGTAAGTAGCGACCCCTGCGATGTCGCTGGTGAGATCTGCCTGTGTGGCAGCTCACTAGCGACTATTTAGCGATACACCAGCGATCCTGACCGGGTCATATCGTTGGTCGGGATCGCTGGTGCATCGCTAAGTGTGACAGTACCCTTATCCTCTCCTGTGTGATACTGACTGCTGAGCTGTGTATCTAATCCAATCATGTGTGATACTGTCTGCTGAGCCGTGTATGTAATCCTATCCTGTGTGATACTGACTGCTGAGCCGTGTATCTAATCCTATCTTGTGTGATACTGGGCTCCCCCTGCAGTCTGTGTCAGAGGGTGGTCTGTGTTGGCACGGTAATAAATTGTGTTATTTCCAGCTTTACAGAAGGACGATAACACCATAGAAATGATAATAATAGGCCTCAGTTACCACAACTGCCTACAAAGAAAACTGTTGCTGATAGCAACCAATCACAGCTCATTTTTCATCTTTTAAACAGCTCTGGGACAGCGTGGCGAGTTTTGAGTGGCTAGTTTTGAGTGGCGACTTTTATGTGGCGAGGTTGGTGTATGTGTGGTGAAATGTGTGCTGAGGGTGGTGTATGTGTTGAAGCACGTGGTAGTGTGTGGCGCATTTTGTGTGTGTGTTCATATCCCCATGTGTGGTGAGTATCCCATGTCAGGGCCCGACCTTAGCACCTGTAGGGTATATACTCTTTGGCGCCATCGCTCTCATTCTTTCAGTCCCCCTTGTTCACATCTGGCAACTGTCAATTTGCCTCCAACACTTTTCCTTTCACTTTTTCCCATTATGTAGATAGGGGCAAAATTGTTTGGTGAATTGGAATGCGCGGGGTTAAAATTTCAACTCACAACATAGCCTATGATGCTCTTGGGGTCCAGACGTGTGACTTTGCAAAATTTTCTGGCTGTAGCTACGACGGTGCAGATGCCAATACATACATACACTTTTTCCCCATTATGTAGATAGGGGAAAAATTGTTTGGTGAATTGGAACGCGCGGGGTTAAAATTTCGCCTCGCAACATAGCCTATGATGCTCTCGGGGTCCAGACGTGTGACTTTGCAAAGTTTTGCGGCTGTAGCTACGACGGTGCAGATGCCAATACATACACTTTTTCCCCATTATGTGGATAGGGGCAAAATTGTTTGGTGACTTGGAACGCGCGGGGTTAAAATTTTGCATCACAACATAGCCTATGACGCTCTCGGGGTCCAGATGTGTGACTTTGCAAAGTTTTTTGGCTGTAGCTACGACGGTGCAGATGCTAATCCCGGACATACACACGTACATACACACACACATACATACATACCCACCCACATTGAGCTTTATATATTAGATATAGAGCACAGACCTGTCTGTATATCTGTCTAGCATTTATTATATACTAGATGTGTGTCTGATGCTATCGCATCAGGAGGGCATTAACATCATGATGGGGGCAGCTTTGTGGCGCTGGGGGTGGCATCCCACCCACTTCCGTGCAGTCACAACCGGCAGGAAAGACGGTGTTTTGCGATCTGTGCTGGAGGTGGTGTGCAGCGCCACCAGAGGTTGGCCGCACCCCATCACCACTACAGACCTCAAGCCGTGGTCTTTCCTGCCGGCTGTGATTGCACGGAGGTGGGTAGGCAGGCAGCGGCGGGATCCGGCGCATGTAATCAGGCACTGGGTCCTGGCGGGGGTCTGGCGGCGTCCCTCTCATTACTTGCCCCTCATTACACCCTCTCATTATACCCCCTTTATTACACCCCTCACATTATAACCCCTCGTTACATCCCTTTGACAGCCTCATGATCACAGCAGCGGCCTGGATCCAAGCGGCGGCTCTGATCCAAGCAGCGGCCGGGATCCCAGCAGCGGTCGGGATTGCAGCGCCGGTCGGGATCGCAGCGGCAGCCTGGATCCGACCAGCAGCTGGGATCCTAGGGGCGGTTGGGATCGCAGCTGCATCCTGGATCCGAGCGCCATCGAGATTGCAGTTGTGTCCTGCATCCGGACGGCATCACTTGGGTGTTTCAAAATGGTGGTCGTCGTACTTCCGGTGCAGCGCAGTGGATTGTGGGATTCGGGGACATCCAGACGGAAGTGGATGACAGACAATTTAAGGCAATTATATATATATATATATATATATATATATACAGAGAGAGAAAGAGCACAGACCTGTCTGTATATCTGTCCACCATTTATAGTACAGAGCACAGACCTGTCTGTACATCTGTCCAGCATTTAAAATATTTTTAATGGCTTTTAATCTAACATTTAATGTCTCTTCCAACTCATTAAAGACTTCTATAAAGCTTAACATCCAGTACAAAGGAAGGTTGTCTTCACACATCCTGTTGATTCTTGTACAGGATAAAACAGTACTGGTGTGATCCGTTTTCCGTGTCCGTGTGACATACGTTTGGCCATATACAGCACAGCATCCCTATGTCCATGAGCAACGTCCATGTGGCATCCGTGTGTCCATATGTCCATATCTGTATTCCATCTGTGTCCGTGTGCAACATCCGTGTTTTGTCTTGGAAAAAACAGAGCTTTAGTGACCTGCATTGAGGTCATTGAGATTACCACCGGTCACTGAAGCTGCACGGATCCCAGAAAATCAGCCTTTATGCACTCACACTGATTTCAAGCAAACAGGTCACAGGTGAGGATGTTACCTTTAGTAGCCATTCAAACCCATTTGTGTCAACTTCTGTGCATGTTATCAGTCCAAAATCACCAGGGTATGTAAACTTTTGATCAGGGTCATTTGGATGTTTTGGGCTGTCATTAGGATTTAAAAAGAGAAAACACAGTAGTTTGATAATAAATGGCTTCACCCAACCATTGAGTGGAGAAAAAGTTTTGGTGTTATCATCGTACATATTCTCAGAAAAAATGCCAAGAAATCAAAAATTCTTCTTAGGTGTGTAAACTTTTGAGCACAACTGTATATGGCATACAATGGGACTTGCTAAAAAATGTATATCTCAGATTAATGTGAAATCACTCAGTATACCTCGATGTAAAATTAGTTTTATATAGAGCTATATAGCTGCAATTATTTTTCTTCAACCCAATCACCTCAAATGAAGTTTGAGACCTTTGTAACCTTTCTGCTGTTTGCTGTTCAAACAAAAACAATTTGTATACTCATCTAATGTAACAAGTGGTTTCATTAAATTCAACACAAAATACCTTTTAATAACTACTGCAGTATCATAATTGTGTATTCTCTTTATGATAAGTGTCTTTAGTATGTAGCAGAGCCCTTTGGCTGTTATAATCTGCGGAAAACATGTTGCATAACCAGCTTCTGGCAATGCTCTTGAGAAATCTTAGACATTCTTCATGGGCAAAGACCTCCAGTTCAAGTTTTTTGATTCTGATGTGACCGGTACAAAAATTGATAAAGGGAAAAGAAGCAAAACGATAGCAAAGGCATTAAATGTTCATAGACATTGTCAAGGTCACGCATGGCTGGACACAGCGCCTCCAGCAGGGCGGATTTAGATGACCCTGGATACACCGCCTCCAGTTGGGCGAATGTAAATAATAACACGTGCAACTGGATACGCCACCTCCAACAGGCGAATTTAGGTAATACACATAACACGTAAATCTGGAAACCCCGCCTCCAGTAAGGCGAATTTAAACAATAAGGGAAAACCTGGGTAACAATAACAATGGAGGCCCTGAGATAGGGAATGGGGACGTGGAGACCTCCTGCACTCCCCTGAGTCAGTGTCTCTACACTCCTTTCCCTAGGCCGGTTCCGCACCGGGCGCCGCTCAGGATTCTTTTAAACCCTAGCTCGCCCTGAACCTAAACCCTCACTAGGGAAATGGTCGGTGCGGAAACTAATCCCACCACTGCACTAAACACACATAAGGAAAAGTGACAAAATAGGGGAACACCACTTAGCTTTGCTCTGTTGCTTACACTCCCAGCAACAGAGCCCACCACCTGCGTGCATCTTTTCCTCCGACCGGGTCCAACACCATAGTGCAGCCTTGGAGCAAACAGAGTCCAACACCTTTGTGCAGCTGTCCAGAAAACAGAGTCCAGCATAAAAGTCCAGCTTTCTGCCAAAGAGTCCAGCATGTTGATGGGTCGCCCTCCCAGGGCCGTGGGGTATTCGGTACCGGGCTGGTGTCAGCAGGATGTGTCACAGCAGCAGTGACCCGGTCCGTGGCCCTGGGCGCCCAAATAATGGGGAAATGTCATGGTGTAATGGAATAGTTTGTGACGCCACCTGTGGTGTTTGGCAAGCAAGATGTTAAGCCAACGCTGCGTGCAGGTCCTCTGGGGCTGATGGTGTGTTGCAGCATACATGGTATAGCTCCCCACAGGTGAAGCTGTAACCCCAGGGCAGTGTGTAGGCTCAGGTAGTGTAAAGGATGATACCCAGATGTAGTGGTGCTGACGGTGTTGGCGCACAATGACTGGAAGACACCAGGGCTTGTAGTTCCAAAGCTTTACTCACTGTTCGTGGTACATACTGGTGCCTGCCTCCGTGCCGTGTCCTCCGGGGCAGAGACTCAATCAACCTCCCGGGCAAGTCAGGCTTCTCCTCTCCAACACTCCACCAACATGTACCTGTCCTGAACAACTCCGCTATTGCGCCTATTGGTGTGAAGAGCTTCAGTACCGTGGTTACTCTGAAGTTCCTCCTGTCAGATGTTCCTAGCAACTCTACTTGTATGACAGACAGCTCTAGCTTGATCAGGGAGCTCCTGGATACCGACTCTCTATCCGTGTTGCTGTTGTGTCCCAAGTCTTGGATGGGAGAAATGCATTTACAGCCAACTACTCCACCTAGGAAGTTCTCCCCTGGTCCTGACCTGGAAGAGGAGGTGCTGTGCCCTATATCAGACCACCCCTTCCTTTGCTTAGGGCCTGAGTATTGTGTTGTGTCCCTGCATGGCTGCTTGGTCTGTGGGGCGCTCCCTCTATTCTGTGCCCTTGCACTCTGCTCTGTCGTGCATCTCTGCACACTCTCTGTGCTCGTATTCCGTCTCTGGTCTTGTGTATTGTCTAGTGTTTGTCCTTCGTGCCATGTTTTGTCCCTGCTCTGCTTTGCCTTGCTTTGCCTTGTAGTTCTTGTTTGCTCTGACTCTCTTCCGTGTTTCTTTCCATGTTTCCTGTCTCGCTCTGCTTTGTGGCTTCAGGTACCCTGCCTCTGTCCCTGTCCCTGGCGTGTCTCTACACGTGCAGGCCTTCGTCTCTGTCCCTGTCGTGTCCCTACACGTGCAGGCCTTTCTCTGTCCCAGGCGTGTTTCTACACGTGCAGGCCTCCGCTCTGAACCTCTCCCTGGCATGTCTCTACATGTGCAGGCCTCGCTCTGTACCCTGTCTAGTCCCAAGGTCCTCCCTTGGCCCGGCTCTGGGCTTCAGCCTACGCTCAGCTGCTAGACTGTTCCTGTCCCTGGCATGCTCTCCGCATGCGCAGGTCTCTGCGTCGTTCTTTGTCTTGTCCCTGTTATTTCATGCGCTCTTGCACATTTCGTACTAGGCTTTGCCATGCTGTCTCGCATGTGGCTCTGTCCTGTACCCTTTGCCTAGCCCTGCCTTGTGGCTCCGTGCCTCCGTGCACGTGCCTGGTCGCCTGTGCCTGCCTGGTATGCCTCAGCCGTGCCGCCTCTAGCCGTGCTCGCCTGTGTGCCCCAGCCATGCCCCGTCCAGTGCTATAGTGGTCTGGCTGCATGGCCCCGCAGCAGTGCCGCCTCTAGTCATGCCCGCTCACAACTGCCATCGTCGGTACCACCTGCCGGTGCTCCCAGCTGTGGTCTCTGTGCTTCCTTGCACTCACGCTGGTTCTCGCACTGTGCCTTTTTGTGCTAATCTTGCACAAAGCCTTTGTCTCTTTTGCTCTTCTCTGTCCCCTAGTTTGCCTGCCGGATTCCATAACCTGCCGACCGCTGCCAGAGGTCCGGACCTAGATGACTGCGGCCTGATGTCCGGAGCTGATGTCCTTAGCCAGATACCTGGACCCTGTCGGTCGATGCCAGCATTTGGATTCCGATGCCACTGTACTCTGTGCCTCTCCCTGGCATGCCCCTTGGCATGCGCAGGCCACCGTCCTGTGAACCTGACCCATCCCTGGTATGCCCCTTGGCATGCGCAGGCCACCGTCCTGTGAACCTGACCCGTCCCTGGCATGCCCCTTGGCATGCGCAGGCCACCGTCCTGTGAACCTGACCCGTCCCTGGCATGCCCCTTGGCATGCGCAGGTCTCTTTTCTATGTACCTGATCCTGCCGTTGACACGCACCATGTCACTAACTCTATCTTGTTTCCTTGCATGGAACCCTGGCTGACTTCTGGATGTCCGGATCCTGCCGATCATCCTCTGAGCTACAGACCCTGATGCCCTGGTTGATCATGGACTGTTGTTCGGAGTCCGATGTCCGCGTACCATCTGCACGTTCCATGCTTGGACCTCGGTATGCCATTGCACGCACCCTGTTCCACGAACTCTGTGTGTTCACGTTTGCTCCTGTTGCTCCCTGAAGAGTTCCTCAAGTCTTGGACCTCGGCGTGCTCTTGCACGCACCTTGCCTTATGTTCTGTGTGTCCACGTTTTGCACCTGTTGTACCTGAAGTCTTCCTTAATGAAGTTTCTTTGAATTAGCGACTCGTCTTGCCTTGTCTTGTTTCCCTGAGCAGGCCGTCAGGTCCAGCTGCCGTGGTGGCTCACCCCCTTGGTCTTGCCCCTGACACTCCCTGTATAGGGGGTGGTTCTCATTAGGTCAGCTCGCCCTAGGTGGGTGGGTGCCACGGCCCAGAGGGTCCACTCTTTCTAAGAGGAACAACTCAGCGTAAGCTGACACTCGTCTCAGCAACTACGGTATATACTCGAATATGAGCTGAGATTTTCAGCCCATTTTTTAGGCTGAAAGTGCCCCCTTTCGGCTTATACTTGAGTCATTGTCCCAAGGGGTTGGCGGGAGTCGTCAGCTGTCACATCATACTCACCCCCTACTGGAGCAGTCTCTGCAATTCCTTGCTTCTCCGATGGTCTCAGGCGCCAGGAGCTTGTTCCTGTGTTCAGCGGTCACGTGGTACCACTCATTCAAGTAATGAATATGCACGTGACTTCACTCCCATAGGCGTGGAGTGCATATTCCTTACTTTAATGAGCGGTACCACGTGACCGCTGAACACAGGAACAAGCTGCTGAGGAAGGGAAGTGCAGAGACCACCCCAGGATGGGGTGAGTTTGATGGGGAGGATGTGGGAGCCATGCATACAACAGGGGGAGGACGGGGAGCAGTGCATACAACAGGGGGAGGACGGGGGAGCCATGCATACAACAGGGGGAGGACGGGGGAGCCATGCATACAGCAGGGGGAGGACGGGGGAGCCATGCATACAGCAGGGGGAGGATGGAGGAGCCATGCATACAACAGGGGGAGGATGGAGGAGCCATGCATACAGCAGGGGGAGATCGGGGAGCCATGCATACGGCAAGGGGAGGATGGAGGAGCCATGCATACAGCAGTGGGAGATCGGGGAAGCCATGCATACGGCAAGGGGAGGATGGAGGAGCCATGCATACACGGGAGAGGACAGGGAGGACGCTGAGCCATGCATACAGCAGGGGGAGGACTGAGGAGCCATGCATATAACAGGACAGGGATGAGGGGACAATGCATACCTAGCTTATAATCGCATCAATAAGCTTACCCAGCTTTCCATGGCAAAATTAGGTGCCTCGGCTTATACTCAGATCAGCTTATGTTTGAGTATGTACAGTATTTACAAAAAAATCACAAAAATTTGCACAAATATTCTCCAGTCTTACCCAAAGTTATCATAGGTATTAAGTTTTTTATTTTTTACTTATTTTTAGACAAGTATGACTTTTGGCACTAATAGGACTCAAAATAGGAGATAGGAAAAAAAAGCATTTTTTATTTTGTGTAAAACTCATGGAGAAACTAAGCCATTTTGAAAAATTTGGTGCAAAAAAAACAGCAATGAAACCACAAGACTAAAAATAAAAGTGACTTTAAAGTACAAATAAGTTCCATGTCCCAAGTATTATACTTACCAGTCGCCATCTCATTCTGTTATTAATGCCTCTCTGGTCATCTTTTGCAGGTTGTGACCTGCTGGATCGATCTAGTGTTTGCTGAGTGAGCTAGAAGTTGCAACTCAATGTAAGTCTATGAGAGCCAGAATGATCCCAGGACGCCGCTCTCATAGACTTACCCTGAGAGATTGTGACCGTTATCGGAGTTGATGAATATAATACTAGAGGCAGGAAACGTACATTAGTGGCACCACTCCAGCGCTGAAGTGAAAAAACCCTCTAGAGTGGTGCTTTAAGACAGAAATGTATTCCTGAAAGTGCAAAACCTCCATAACCATCTGCCCAGTTATTGGATTACTGTACCCTTCCATTATCAGAAAAATGATAATTGCATGTAATGTTTAAGAGTCTTTTACGAGATTCTTTAGTAATGAATGAGGTAGAAGGACTCAAAATGGTCAACATAATGTGGCATAGGGAAAAACTTCACTTTAGCATCTGATCTGAATGTGTCCCATTATGGCTGTTTAGACGACAAGATTGAACGATAAACATTTTATAGGGTGTGATAATACTATTTTGCCAAATTCTTTGATAAGTGAAAGCTGCAAGGCGCTTTCAGACAATTTTGACTCTATATATCAATCTCCAAATGGCTAAAATCCACAAGTCTGGGCCGAACCTATCTTACCCTCAGGCATCTGCCAGTTTGGTGCCAGCAATGACTTGTGTGCACTACAATCCTTCCTATGAGCTCTGCCAGCCCAGAGAAGCAAGGCTCTAGCGGTATACACTGGAGTTTGGGATGTTGACAGGTGGCACAGCCCTGAAGTAAATGGAGAAAGCTTTTTTGGCCAAGCCTTCCAGAAAGTCTTTACTAATGACTATTGAAAAAACGTAGGGAAATTGCTCAGCAGTACTAAAGCATTATTACATTATTACCGGCTTAGGAAGGATCCTTAAATGCCTCCATTTCAATAGTGTACTTCTAATCTCTGTTTCCTGAGCAGTGGCCAATTTGATTAGCAGCTGAGACAGAGGCGTTAAAAGGATGTCAGCAATACAACGGCTGGTCATTTGGAGATCACGGAGCACTGCAATCTGAATACTCATGTCCAAATATCCTCGTCACTATCTCTACATTCAGCTCTCAGCCTTACGATCGTTTGCACAGTTTGCAGATGTTGGCAAGATTGTATATAATATAAAGGATACAGCACTAACACTCTGTTCTGCATGTTAAGGCATCTTCCAGAATATTCGTTCTCACCCTGACATTTACTCATTGGTCGGACATTATTCTAGCCTCCGCTTGTGTTTATTTGTAATTAGTTATCAATGGCTATTCATTATCACATACACATGTCCTGGAGCCCAGTAAATGTGCAGCTCATTTATTGGCAGCCTTTTGCGTGATTACCTAAAGTGTAACCTTTGTATTAATGTTTATTTCAGAAATCAATAGTTCACAGTAAAATGAGCAACTTTGTAATATCAGCTAAATCTGCTTCTTTCTCCTCCTTATTCACGTTTACATCATTTGACATAGAGGTTAGGACCATCCCAAACGGTCACTATGACATGGTGGGATGGCTTTTACATTTTTTTGATCAAAATTATGTTAACCAAGCATCTTATGTTATTTTTATGCACTATTGCTACTTATATATTTACTGCACGGTATTTTCTCACTTTGTTTTTGTCTTAGGTTTTGTCTGTTCAGTGGCCAGTGTGAATAGGCACTTACATGCTGCATGTACACCAACTTATATTCCAGTTCATTTCTTTGGGTTTTTGATAAGATACAATGTAGAATTGGAGGGGGGAGGAGTTTGACCGAGAGCTCCTGCTTTCTCCTCCCCCTCCGGTATGCAGAGCAGAAGCACACTTTATTTGTTCTTCAGTGTTTATTTGTGCTTTATCCCATTTTTTAAAATTGTTTTGTAAATTTATCTGCTTTAAATAGATCTAGATAACACTAGACTGCTTATGTTTTTCCAGTGGAATGACTTATGTTACGAAATAAATGAACAACATACAGTACTTATTGTTGAGGCAAACTTTACTGCTGCTATAGGGGCATTGGAGAGAAGATATATACTATTGCCTCTTATTTGCCAATACTTGATGAGAATTTCTGCAAGCCTAGCCACTGTAGAAGAAATAGATACTGGGTAAGAAGCTTAAAGAAGCACTCCTATGAACCTTTTTATTGGATAAACCTGTGTAAATGTGTATATAATGTAGTGTAAGTGCAATAATATCCTCCTTAATCACTGTCTTCTCCAGTTTCCAGCGCCGCTCCAGCCCTCTTCTCACTCAATTGACTTCTTTTTTTACTTACCGAATTACACTGGATTCTACAGTTGTGGCCAAAAGTATTGACACCCCTGCAATTCTGTCAGATAATACTCAGTTTCTTTCTGAAAATGATTGCAAACACAAGTTCTTTGGTATTATTATCTTCATTTAATTTGTCTTAAATGAAAAAACACAAA
Organism: Dendrobates tinctorius; assembly: GCF_039654945.1. Classification (NCBI taxonomy): domain Eukaryota; kingdom Metazoa; phylum Chordata; class Amphibia; order Anura; family Dendrobatidae; genus Dendrobates; species Dendrobates tinctorius. The sequence goes on along the minus strand of NW_027361898.1, from coordinate 12,371,584 downwards.
AATAATTGTCCTAAAGCCAAATTGGATATAATTCCACACCAAACATAAAAAAGAGGGTGGACAAAAGTATTGGCACTGTTCAAAAAATCATGTGATGCTTCTCTAATTTGTGTAGTTAACAGCACCTGTAACTTACCTGTGGCACCTAGCAGGTGTTGGCAATAAATAAATCACACTTGCAGCCAGTTGACATGGATTAAAGTTGACTCAACCTCTGTCCTGTGTCCTTGTGTGTACCACATTGAGCATGGAGAAAAGAAAGAAGACCAAAGAACTGTCTGAGGACTTGAGAAACCAACTTGTGAGGAAGCATGAGAAATCTCAAGGCTACAAGTCCATCTCCAAAGACCTGAATGTTCCTATGTCTACCGTGTGCAGTGTCATCAAGAAGTTTAAAGCCCATGGCACTGTGGCTAACCTCCCTAGATGTGGACGGAAAAGAAAAATTGACAAGAGATTTCAACGCAAGATTGTGCGGATGTTGGATAAAGAACCTTGACTAACATCCAAACAAGTTCAAGCTGCCCTGCAGTCCGAGGGTACAACAGTGTCAACCCGTACTATCCGTCGGCATCTGAATGAAAAGGAACTGTATGGTAGGAGACCCAGGAAGACCCCACTTCTTACCCCGAGACATAAAAAAGCCAGGCTGGAGTTTGCCAAAACTTACCTGAAAAAGCCTAAAACGTTTTGGAAGAATGTTCTCTGGTCAGATAAGACAAAAGTAGAGCTTTTTGGGCAAAGGCATCAACATAGAGTTTACAGGAGAAAAAAAGAGGCATTCAAAGAAAAGAACACGGTCTCTACAGTCAAACATGGCGGAGGTTCCCTGATGTTTTGGTGTTGCTTTGCTGCCTCTGGCACTGGACTGCTTGACCGTGTGCATGGCATTATGAAGTCTGAAGACTACCAACAAATTTTGCAGCATAATGTACGGCCCAGTGTGAGAAAGCTGGGTCTCCCTCAGAGGTCCTGGGTCTTCCAGCAGGACAATGACCCAAAACACACTTCAAAAAGCACTAGAAAATGGTTTGAGAGAAAGCACTGGAGACTTCTAAGGTAGCCAGCAATGAGTCCCGACCTGAATCCCATAGAACACCTGTGGAGAGATCTAAAAATGGCAGTTTGGAGAAGGCACCCTTCAAATATCAGGGACCTGGAGCAGTTTGCCAAAGAAGAATGGTCTAAAATTCCAGCAGAGCATTGTAAGAAACTCATTGATGGTTACCGGAAGCGGTTGGTCGCAGTTATTTTGGCTAAAGGTTGTGCAACCAAGTATTAGGCTGAGGGTGCCAATACTTTTGTCTGGCACATTTTTGGAGTTTTGTGTGAAATGATCAATGTTTTTCTTTTTGCTTCATTCTCTTTTGTGCTTTTTCATTTAAGACAAATTAAATGAAGATAATAATACCAAAGAATGTGTGTTTGCAATCATTTTCAGGAAGAAACTGAGTATTATCTGACAGAATTGCAGGGGTGTCAATACTTTTGGCCACAACTGTATGTATGAGGTAAAAGACTGTTTGGAATTGTAAGTCTATGGAGAGTCAGTACAAGGCTCAATAATCTTACATTGTTAAATTGACTTACGGTTCATACATACAGAGGGGAAAAAAGTTGTTAGTGAGCCACCAATTGCGCAAGTTCCCCCACTTAAAAAGATGAGAGAGGCCTGTAATTGACATCATAGGTAGACCGCAACTATGAAAGTCAAAATGAGAAAACAAATCCAGAAAATCACCTTGTCTGATTTGGCAAGATTTATTTTGCAAATTATGATGGAAAATAAATATTTGGTCACTTAAAAACATGCAAGATTTCTGGCTCTCACAGACCAGTAACTTCTTTTTTAAGAGGCTCCTCTGTCCTCCACTCATTACCTGTAGTAATGGCAGCTGTTTGAACATGTTATCAGTATAAAAGACACCTATCCACAACCTCAAACAGTCACACCCCAAACTCCACTATGATGAAGACCAAAGAGCTGTCAAAGGACACCAGAAACAAAATTGTAGCCCTGCACAAAAACAAAAATGAGAAATATTTGTGTGCTGCTGTCTATTTATTCATTCTGACATCCGAAAATTGGAAGAAGGTTTAGTTCAAATTTATCCTGCGCTCGCTGCTGAGCATCTATGTTTTCCATGCAAATCCCCAAAAACGTGGTTCAGACAAAGCTCCCAATGAAACCACTCACTATAATGAGGCAGATAGAGTCTAAAATTAGTCAATCTGGTATCTGTTCCAGCGGTGTCCCATAATTTTCTGTGTCCTTTTAACACACAATTGTGGTTGACCACAGATCTGTGCACGCCTATAAAGATGGATACCACCAAAACAGATGCCAAACTGAGTCCAAATCATCTCCATCTGCCTCATGATAGGGAGTGGTTTTGTTGTGGGTTCGTCTGAATTGCATTTTTGTGGCATTTACACAGAAACTGCATCATAAGTGCTTACCATAGAACACAAGAATGTTATTCCAGCTTTATACCGAAAACGATCAAAAAATGTCATGTACCTCAAAATGTTACCAATAATAACCCTAACTTATCCAGAACAAAACCTGCCCCCACTCGGGTCCATCATCTGTCGCTAGAAATATAGGGGGTTCTCCCGTTACTGGTAGAACAAAGACTCTAGAAAAGCAGCATAGCTCCCACCCCCCTCAAAAAAAATACAGTGAAATCTGAGCTCTCTAATTTAAATGTCCTCCTCCTTCTGTGCCTCTTCTTTTCCCTTTCCCCTATTGCGCACATTTTCTTTTGGGCCTCTTCACTCCAGGCCGCGGCTTCTGGCTCGTCTAGGTTTTAGGGTACCGTTACACCTAGCGATGCACCAGCGATCCCGACCAGCGATATGATGCGGTCAGGATCGCTGGTGCATCGCTAGGTGGTCGCTAGTGAGCTGCCACACAGGCAGATCTCACCAGCGACATCGCTGGGGTCGGGGGTCGCTACTTACCTGTCAGACGCGGCGATCCTGCGTCCTCCCGCCAGGCTCCACACGTCGCTCGTCGGCGCCACAGGAAGCCCCGCAGGAAGTGACCGACGAGGAATGGTCCAGGAGCTTCCCGCGCGATCAGCGATAACCAGCGGGGGAGCCGGTCGGAGGTAAGTATCACATGCAGCAATATCGCTAGCAATATTGCTGCAACGTCACAAAATCGGTGACTTTACAGCGATATTGCTAGCGATATCGCAGTGTGTAATGGGGGCTTTAGACATCTTAGCTCGCTGTGCTGTCACTTGGCTCATGCTAACATCATAGGCCTAGTTGAGCTGAAAGCTCCAGCTTGGAGGGAACAGGTTGAACAGAATGCATGCAATGGAGAAATAGGGGAAAGAAGAGGAGCAGAAAACTGGCTGGCAAGCTGCAGGGGCAGCAAGACAGGTGAGCAAAAGGTGAGTATTATTTTGTTTTACCTTTTACCTGATCTTTGACTCTGACTCTGCAATATGGGGCTATTTTGTTGAATTCACTGGTAGAGAATTGTAAAATATCTGCTGTCTGGAGAAAAGAAACTTTTGTAAAATGTAAGAAGAATTCTATTCCACTCAAATAAATTCACTCAACCTTCCTATCAATGTAATAGGTTATATAAACGGATCAAGGTATACAGTATGTAAAGGTTTTCTTGGGGGAAGTTAGTTTCTTTCACCTTAGCAAATAGTAGTCAGTCTTTTAGTCCTGAGCAGTTTAGTTTTGCTGTAACCTCTAAAGACCAGACTAAATATATGGCTGCAATGCAAGCAAAGGAAGATCAGTGTGAAAGTAGTGCTGGTATTTTTTTATTTCATATTTCCCCATATCTGTGTTTCAGGGTCGAACTAAAACCCACATCATGTTTTTTTTCCTCATAAGAGTCAGTTCGACTAGGTGTGGACATCTCAAATGTAAGTTACTTTTGCTCCACAAATACTTGCATAAGCATCGCCCTTTGCATGCAGATATTTGGTCCTGATTGACGGGTTCAAGACTACAACTAATCTGGTACACACAAGAGGCTACCTATTTGTATAAACAGGATGGGCAGAAGAAGCAGGATTATTAGTTTACAGGCATAAAAAGATGTGCTCTAATCACAAATATGGTGGGCCCACCGCTACAAGGGGGATCACATTCCTTACCCACCTGTAAGAGTTGACTTATCTGATGCCATCCTTTAAGTGCTTTTTTCTTTTATACATCTTCTTCTAGCAGGGTCAGATTTCCCATAAGGCCAACATAGGCTATGACCTAGGGCACACAAGTCAGGGGGACATATATACAAAAGAAAGAGGTGCAAAATATTTACAAATTTTTCAGTATTATTTTGAAAAAGCCATATAAAATGCTGCTTTTTCAATATACATTAAATAAATTGAGCAGTACATTTACGTTGCCCATCTCTACAGCTTGTACTGTCTTGCTCAGTCACAAGCAAAAAGTAATTGCTATTTCTCGCTCACACTCAGTGTAAACCATATGTTAAGCTGGGATCACACATGCGAGATACTCGGATAAGTCTCGCATCAGGGCACTGCCGCCAACACTCGGGAGTGGAGCGTGCGGCTGCATAGAAATACATGCAGCCGCACGCTCCGTTCTCGAGTGTCGGCGGCAGTGCCGGGTATTAAGACTCATCCGAATTTCTCGCATGTGTGATCCCGGCCTTAAACGAAAATTCCAGAGTTGGCCTTACAATAGTCTTCATAGATGTTTTAAAATACCTCGAAAGTGGCGAAACCCAAAAATCAGGAATTCAATTTGATTCTCCTGAAGCTTCAATCTGATGAGACACGTGATGGTGAAGTTCATTTAAGCAGATGTGACAACTTTCGAATCAATAAATTTCAAATCAACTATTTGAGGTGGAGAAGGATTGTGTGCTTTGGCTATGGTCACAAATATATATAAATCTGGCCCGGTTCTCTAGTTTTAATTTTGATATTATCATTACAGATAAGCTTTCTGATTAGCTATATGAGATGCTATACGACCAGACTGCGGAATTGCTCCACATCTAGGTTGCTACGGTTCTAGGTTGCTAACTAATATTCAAGTGCTTGTAATATGAAAAGAAACCAGGTGCCGCAACCTCGGGTGTCAAAATTGGGTCATTATTAATTTTATTAGGCTCATAGTAAGCATAACAGGATATCATTGGTCACCACTTACATACTGAGTAAATTTACATACATCTTCAGAAACACCTTCCTCCCCTGTGGCTCCTTGAAAACATCTAGATAATCATCTACCTTGCTCTTCCACAACTTACATTATGGATTCCAATCTCCATCATTACATTGAAACTGTCCTGACAAAAATTACTAATGACACAACAAAAGCTATCAGACAATTAATAATAATAATAATAATAATAATAATTTTATTTCTATAGCGCCATCATATTCCACAGCACTTTACATTATAGATGGGACCTGTACAGACAATAGACATTACAGCATAACAATAATCACATAGATCATAACAGATACCAAGAGGAATGAGGGCCCTGCTCGCAAGCTTACAATCTAGGAGGAAAAAAAAGGGAAACACGAAAGGAAGATGGTAACAATTGCTTTCATTGTTCCGACCAGCCATAGTGTAAGAAATTGGATGTTCATATAATGCTGCATGAACCGGTTAACAGCCTGAATACGTAACAGTACAGACACAGAGGGCTGTTAACCCCTGGAGGTAGTTTCATTTTTTCATTTTCGCTTTTCCCAGTGCCATAACTTTTTTATTTTTCTGTCAACATGGCCGTTTGAGGGCTTGTTTTTTGCGGGACAAGTTGCACTTATGAATGACATCATTATTTTTATCATGTTGTGTTGTGAAATTGCAAAAAAAGTGCAATCCCACACTTGTTTTTTTACTAGGTTCACTACATGCTAAAACTGACCTGCCATTATGATTCTCCAGGTCATTACGAGTTCACAGACACCAAACATGTCTAGGATCTTTTTTATCGAAGTGGTGAAAAACATTCCAAACTTTGTTAAAAAAAGGTGAGGGGTGAGGGTTTATTTTTTGAGCGCCAAGTTGATGTTTTTAGTGATACTATTTTGGTGTAGATACGATCTTTTGATCGTCCGTTATTGTATTTTACTGCAATGTCGCGGTGACCAAAATAACGTAATTCTGGTGTTTTGACTTTTTTCTTGTTACGCTGTTTAACGATCAGGTTAATCCTCTTTTTTTTATTGATAGATCGTTCGATTCTGAACGCGGCGATACCAAATATGTGTATTTTGATTTTTTTATTGTTTTATTTTGAATGGGGCAAAAAGAGGGTTGATTTGAACTTTTATGTTTTTATATATATTTTGAAAAACTTTTTTTTATTTTTATCATGCATCAATACTCTCCATGGGAGACAAGAACCTGCCATAACCCGATCGGCTCTGCTACATACAGGCAATGATCAGTTCGCCTGTATGTAGTAGAATTACTCACTTGCTATGAGCACCGACCACTGGGACTCTGGGTATCTTCATTCTATGGATTGTGTTAATTGTGCATTGTTTAGTGCTTTCCACTAGGGTCCATATACTGATTTAGCCAGGAGAGTGTGGGCCACCACGCTGTCTGCGCCCACCATGGTCTGGCAGATGTACACTGGGGAATCAGGGCACGAGTAATGTTCCCGCACCCGGTCTCTCTTGGGCGGCACGTGCACAGTACTCACAGGCCTGGATCGCCTGGCACCTTGCTTCGTGGTGACTGACAGGCAAACTGCATGCATCTTCTCACATTCTCTGCCAGCGGCCGAGGCGGCGATGGCAGTGCCTGGGCGCAGGCCTGTGCTGCATAGATGCTCTGGGGCCAGAGCATTCACTGCTCCCTGATGCGTGCTCTGTTCATGCCAAATTTGCCTGTTTCTGCATGCACTGCAGCTGTACTCCCTTAACTACGCCCCCTGCTTCCACATGCAAGGATTGGTCCAGTCCCTTAAGCTTTCTGCCGGACAACAGAGGAGACAGCCCCGACAGTACGGTCCTGCTTCTTACATATGCAGTGTTAGGCATCGAGTTCCCACCACTGCACAGGGGGAATCTCAAGCCATGTCCTCTGCGGCCTCCCATTCTTCTACAGCTGCAGAGGTTCCTGTTCAGCAGAGCCGTTGGTCCCAGCATCTTAACCAGGCTAATGCTATGAGTCTGGTTGCTGCTGCCACCCCAGGTTCAGCTACAGCATCCAGCATTAGTCAGCGCATGCCTATGAGGTGACTAGTCATTGTTGGTCGGAGGTCACATGCTCAAGCAGCTTGGATTGGGCCATCAGGAAGGTTCTGGAAGACTGCGGTTATAAAAGGATTGCACGACCGCACGGCCATACGCTAGTATAGACAATATGAAGTGAGTGTTGTATGCATGTATGAATGTCTCTGGTGATTGACTCATTAGGTACACATGAGTTGATCAGCCTTGCTAGGTAGTGCCTTGGCTGATAGTACAGGTAGGAGGCAGAGTCATTGCCTAGCGTAAGTGTCAAGTAGTGGCTTTGCCTGTACACCACTATGCAGTTGGTCTGCACTCCACAGTAGCCAGCGTCTATTAGTGGCGTTCACAGGTGTGACGCCGTGCGCCTAGTGGGTTTAGAGAGGCTCTTATCCTGCATCCTTCGGGCAGAGTCTTGTGACCGTACACTAGCGATGACTCAGCTGTGCCCTGTGACAGTTAACGGGGTATGGCATTTGTGTTATGCGGTACCATGGCTCTGTGAAGCAACAGAGCCCATTGCTACTACATACTGGGTGGCGTTTAACCCATGTGTGTCCACTGCGATACCGCCATTTAGTGTCCGCCATTACCGAGCAGCAGTTAATATCTCTGCACGGTGGACCACAGGCTGCGAACACACCTTATTACCATCTTTTTATTATTTGGTGCGTTCCACCAGCCCTAACATGCAGTCTGACTGATGAAGGTCTTTGTAGGACCGAACCCTTTTTGTTTTTGGATTGATTCTTGATTCAACATGTGCATATCAACCCAAGGACAAAAGCAAAAGACCTTGTGAAGATGAAGTTAAAGCTTGGGTGAAAATGGGCTTTGCAAATGGACAATGACCTGAAGCATACTGCCAAAATGGTAACAAAGTGGCATAAGGATAACAAAGTCAATGTTTTGGAGTGGCCATCACAAGACCTAATCTCAATCCTATTGAAAATGTATGGGCAAAGCTGAAAAGGCAGGTGCGAGCAAGGTGACCTACAAACCTGGATCAGTTACACCAATTTTGTCAGGAGGAATGGGCCCAAATTCCGATCAAGTATTGTGAGAAGCTTGTGGAAGGATATTCCAAACATTTCACCCAAGTCATTCAGTTTAAAGGCAATGGTACCAAATACTAATGAAATGTATGCAAACATTTGAATTTGCAGTAAGTGACAAAAATGCTTTGGAACATTCTCCCTGTCTCTCAATTTTCTTAAATTTGGTAAATATTAATAATTATAGTAATCCTAATTGACCTAAAAGGGGAAAGGTTTATTCTGATTTCATGTCAGATATTGAGAAAAACATACATATGTGTCTTTTTATATAGTGTTTGTAAACTGGTTTCAACTGTATATAACCAGTTTAAGAAGGAGATATAAAAATAGCTCATCTTTTGGCAGAAACATGTGTCATGTTGAACAGACTGTGTTCTTCTGGTTTGGGCTTTGACAGCACCAGATGGAGCCAGGGGTGGGGAGCGGTGCAAGCAACTAAGAGAAAGTGCATCACGGGAAAGTGCTGATTGTGGCCATCTTGGGGAGAAGGAGGTGAGAGTTAGAAGGAAAGAAGGAGGACATGTTGCATCTCGATCCAGTGCCATCAACAGAGTTGTAAGTCCTAGGGAGATGGAGATAGCAACGGATAACAGAGAATACCATGCCATTAAAGTTCCCCTGACAGTGGAAAAAGATTGTGATGATGGCAGGAGAAAGTGAAGCCTAAATCCCTGGGAGCAAGTATCAAAAACATAGCTGAAGGGCCTTCCAGCAAGTTAGCAGTGATACAATGCATCAACTGGAGATTGACCATTTCCTGGCTGATGCAACTCTGCAGTGTTACAGAAACCACACCCAGGTCGGTAAGTCCTGAGCTCATGCCTACAGCAGGGATCACGGTGAGAGTGTGTCTCCATACTCTAAAGCCCCCGTTACACACTGCGATATCGCTAGCAATATCGCTATAAAGTCACCGATTTTGTGACGTTGCAGCGATATTGCTAGCGATATCGCTGCATGTGATACTTACCTCCGACCGGCTCCCCCGCTGGTTATCGCTGATCGCGCGAGAAGCTGCTGGACCATTTCTCGTCGTCCACTTCCTGCGGCGCTTCCTGCTGTGACGACGAGCGATGCGTGGAGCCGGGCGGGAGGACACAGGATCGCCGCGTCTGACAGGTAAGTAGCGATCCCCGTCCCCAGCGATGTCGCTAGTGAGATCAGCCTGAGTGGCAGCTCACTAGCGACCACCTAGCGATTCACCAGCGATCCTGACCGCGTCATATCGCTGGTCGGGATCGCTGGTGAGTCGCTAGGTGTAACGGTACCCTTAGTTTGACATCAAACTTAGGCAGAAACAGATACTTGCTAGCACCAGCATCCAGCAGACTCAGCTTCCTGAGTCACCTTTGCCTTAAAGAGGCTGGAGCAGTAATGTAGAATCTACCGGATTAGACACAGGCATTCTGGGGAGAAGCCACATTGTGCTCACAGTGTTCTTAAAGTTTCATAAACTGTTCTTGATGTGAACTTACCCAAACTTAAGAAGGCGATCATTGGGATACACGGTTCAGTGCAGAACTAAATTGATAACTGAATTTTAGTTAGGAGGGTTGCCCCTTCTCCTCCACGAGTTCCAACTGCAGAAGTGCAATACTCATTTACCACTAAAGGGGAGAAGTGTGTTTGGAGTAATTTCATTAAGTTTTGTGAGCTGCTATGCTGCATCCCCACAAGATCACCGAGCATTTACCTGAGACTCTGGAACAATCAAATGAATGTCAGGGATCTAGCAGCAAAAAATGGTTTAGATAGTTTGAAAATGTAAATTAATTAGTATGTTTTAATACTTTATATTTTCAACAATGTAAACAATTTTTAATCTTTCTAGATAATCCCTTGAAAACTATAAGTCTATAAAGGAACCTAGAAAACTGAGATAATAGGGTTTAAGGATTTTTAAATCCTTATTTTTAATTATAATAATCAATATCCCCAATATATCTATAGTGTGGTTTATTTTCTATATGATTTAATATAAAATAGGACCAATGTTTCACTTTTTGGGGGATCAAAGACTGCCATTTGCAGGAGAACTACATGTATATTGTTACATCCCTACTTAAACCTGCTCCAGAGATGTCTGCTTATTTCACCAGGTGCTACAGTATTCGCTCTGCGGGCAGCGCTGGTGATGGAGGAGACGTCATGAGAAGTATTTCTGGACACAGTCCAGCCATGAATTAGTGTGTCTGGGACCTGTGATGCCACTGAATCAGGCTAATTATTCCTGACCAGCAGCCTCAGCAGGAGTCATCAGCTCTTTGCTGTAGCCAATGAGGCAGCACCACATCCTATTAGGTTTCAAGCTGTGAGATAACAATTATTGTTCCTGAATTACCCTCTGGTCTCCTGGGTCTCTTTTGTTTTAGGTACCCAGATCTTATCCTGGCTTGCACGCTGAATACAGCTGCCTCTATGATGCCCACTGATCCCGACGTTGGCCTTTCTAACTATGCTTTGACTGATCACCTGGTATCTGACCCAAGATATTTTCCTGACCATGATTTTGTCTCCTAATTTCATCCCAAGTTTTGCCCTTCCAATTACTGACTTGGCTAGGTAAATTAAGGCCCCGTCACACTAAGCGACATACCAGCGATCCCGACACCGATATCAAGGTGTCAGGATCGCTAGTAAGTCGCTATGTGATCGCTGGTGAGCTGTCACACAGACAGCTTCACCAGCGATCAGCACAGCGATGCCGAGCGCCCGGCATCGCTGGCCATCGCTGAAAAAAATAGAATCAAAATAAAAAATATAGTAATTCTCACCTTCTGACGTCGCGTTCAGCCATCCTGCCTCTCTCCACGCTCCGGTCCCAGTGATCCTTTGCACGAATGACCGCGAGATGTCACGGTCTCGAGGAATAAGAAAGTCTCGCGGTCATTTGTGCAACGGATCACTGGGACCGGAGCGTAGAGAGAGGCAGGATGGCTGAACGGGACGTCGGAAGGTGAGAATAACTATATTTTTTATTTTTTTTATTATTTTTTACACCTGATCGCTGGTCTCCCGCCTGTCACACACAGCGATGCGTGCTGGTCAGCGGGAGACCAGCGACCAAAGAAATGTCCAGAGATTTCTTGCAGCAATCAGCGATACCGGCAGGGGGGCCGCTCGCTGATCGCTGTCACACATAGCGATCTCGCTGGTGAGATCGCTGTTACGTCACAAAAGTTGTGACTCAGCAGCGATCTCGCTACCGAAATCGCTGAAAAAAATAGAATCAAAATAAAAAATATAGTTATTCTCACCTTCCGACGTCCCGTTCAGCCATCCTGCCTCTCTCCACGCTCCGGTCCCAGTGATCCGTTGCACAAATGACCGCGAGACTTTCTTATTCCTCGAGGCCGTGACATCTCGCGGTCATTCGTGCAAAGGATCACTGGGACCGGAGCGTGGAGAGAGGCAGGATGGCTGAACGCGACGTCAGAAGGTGAGAATAACTATATTTTTTATTTTGATTCTATTTTTTTCAGCGATGGCCAGCGATGCCGGGCGCTCGGCATCGCTGTGCTGATCGCTGGTGAAGCTGTCTGTGTGACAGCTCACCAGCGATCACATAGCGACTTACTAGCGATCCTGACACCTTGATATCGGTGTCGGGATCGCTGGTATGTCGCTTAGTGTGACGGGGCCTTTAGTCCTTGTACAAGCTAGGGACCTCAGACAGACTTTTTACATCTGATCACAGCAAATACAAAGTTTAATCTTTTACCTTTTATTAGCCTTAGGGAACCAAATGGTAATCCAAGTGTTTCTCAGGCATATGGTCTGGTCTGTCATAACTATTTTTTTAAGTTACAAAGCTGTTTGTAGCAACAGTTTATGTGATGGTTATGAATAAAGACAATAAATTCCAGTAAAAGTATGACCCACATAGTGGTCACCAATTTGTGCCTAATTATAAATGGTTCATAGACATAGTTCATATCCGCCACTGATAACTTTGTTTAGACATGCACCATGAATCGTGATGAATAATGGCAATCATTTTATCATTATAAATTCTTCTGAATATACAGTGGCAATCATAGAAACTATTGTCTAGAAATGAGCCATGGTGTCAATTACCCAGTGTGAACAGGACTTAAGCCATCTTGTCGATTGAAGAAGGAAAATTCAGCTAGCTCAGGGTTAAAATTTCAGGACACGTGGCAAAAAAAGGAATTAACTCACCTTGCAGCAAATAAGAATGTTTAATGGTTTCAATTTTCCCCTGCATTGTACATCTTATTTAGTAAGACTTTCTTTCTCTGACAAGATGATGATTCCTTTACAAGGCGAAGCTGAGAGAGCCAGTGCAAGGCCAGTTAACGCTGAGTTAATTGGCTAAATATTGTGAGACTGGGCGATGTCCCAAACCCACAGCTGCTCTTCATGTCAGCGCAATCAATCTCCACATTTCTCCTGAAAGCTGCCGCCTTCCCCGTCTAAATTTTCTGCCAGCTTAACCCTTTTGATGACTGTATCAGCATCACCAACAGGCCCTGTTGACATTGCCAGCTGGAGTTTTTTTGGCTGCAGTTTTACGGTCTGATGCCACACACATCAGTTTCTGTTTGTGGGTTATGGATGTTAAAGCATTTGCAGGAGGTTGTTTAAGAAGTTTTATAGAGGCCTGTTGGTCATCCAAACAGGAAAACTTATTAAAAAAAACAAAGCTTTTGAAAATGCCTAGGCTGAGAATTTAAATGTGATGATACCTAATAAAAATAGATATTTTATAGAGGCACTGATGGTACCAGGACCCGCAGATGAGGATATAATTGGGCGCAATAGGTGTTTCAAATGAAAGGGACTTTAATATTAACGGCCTACCCTTAGGTTCAAGATATTGTTGGCTGATTTTCGTAATGATTATTTTATGAAGTTTGATGTTTCAAGTGAACCTGACAGCTGATGCATGTGCCCAATTCACATCAGAGAAAAACATACCATATTTTTCGGACTATAAGACGCACTGGACCACAAGACGCACCCCAAATTTTCAGACGGAAAATAGGGAAAAAAAGTAACGTGTCAAATGGGGGTCCGTCTTACAGTCCGAATTCAGCTTACAGGGGGGATCGGCAGCGCTGATGGAGCATTGTCACATCGGGTGTTCGGTGGTCCGGCGATATAACTCTCATCCCAGACTGGCGCAGCAGGTTTGGCGGTGCTCTGTTTTGCGGGGGCTGTGCCGGCATTTTGTGAAAGCTCAGAGGCCCCCGCACATCCATTGCAGCAATGCTGTGGCCTCCGTGAAATCCTATCCCAGGCTAGTGCAGCAGGTTCGTCAATGCTCTGTGGTGCGGGGGAGCTCCACCGGCATTTTTTGAAACACTGCAGACCCCCGCACATCCATTGCCTCTGCAAAAATGACTGCCAGGGGCGGTGCATGCTCATCCTGTTGCCTAGATCTCAATCTGAGCATGCGCCGCCCCAGATGGCCATTTTCCCGGAGGCCACCGCATCGCAGCAGATTGAGATCTCAGCAACGGGGAGAAAAAAGTGCGTCTTATAGTCTGAAAAATTTAGTACTTTAATAGCTGTCGGGACCAACCCACGCTGAAGACTAGAAGCAAAAGACTAAAAGACTGAGAGCTCACCACGCTTGCTTGAGGATAGAAAGCTGAGATGACCAAAGCTGGTGTGTGCCGAATCCTACTGGTGGAGCACTGTAAAACATGTAGGCGAAGAAGAAGTAGTGCAGCACATCCACTGGTAAAATGAAAAATCTTTATTGGAAAATCTTTAAAGTATGTGGATTCAAACAAAAACATATGAAAAAAAAAATTGATTCTGGTACAATAGATGCCATTAGTCATAGGGTGACTAAAGGATTTTGTTCTGCCAGAAACTTATCAGTTTTTTATATGTTTTTTGTAAAAATTCACTTGGTTAAAAGATGTTCTAGTAAAGATTGTTCATTTTACCCGGTGCATGTGCCGCATTACTTCCCCTTCCTCTATTCGTTGGAGACTAGTTGGACAGGCGAGTCTCCGGTGGCTTTCTCCCGCTTGCTCCTCTGCGGAATAATAGCTCTCTGCCTACATACACGTATACATGTGGTAATATCCTTATGAAGAAGTAGCTTATACTTCAAAACGCATTGAATAAGCCACCATCTTATTTCATCATATCTGGATTAATGCTTTATTCAGCAGTGTGGATAATATCCACTTTCTACTATACACTGGTTCTGATACGGTCACCTGCTGTCCCATGGATCTGCTGCAGCTGATATATCCCACATTATATTTCTCACTTTATTCAAAGGATCAAATCAGGTTAGTATAATCTGATGACAGACTTGTAATATATATCGGATAAGACCCTATTTGCACTGATTTCTCCTACAGCTTCCTCGTTGTACATACACATACAGACAGAGACCTGTCAATCCAGGGCTGCAGGTGGGGAGAAGTTACCAATGATCCAACTGTCCGACTAGTTTCCAGCCCGGGTCACTCTCCAGCGGCTATTAAAGTATGATGTTCTCTGAAACGCCGCATTGTTTCAGAGTCAAACATACCTGGCTGAGATTATCCAGCCAGTGTCTGATACATGCTGTCTGTGGATTGAGCATACTGGATCATATGTCAAATTGATTTTAAAGAAACCACCACATATATTAACCGTAAACCTATAGCATCCGATTGGAACAATTTCAAGTTTGCTGAGACACCAATGCTGCATTTTAGAAGTTCTTACTACTGTATATGTACAAATAGAGAATTAGAACAAACTTTAGAAAATCGAATATCTTTTTAAACTTTTCATTTGTGACTGAGATTATCTGATCCTTCCATTGTGGTGTTTATTACAAATTTTACCCTGCTGATGATCAGTCTTGCTCAAGTTCTCCTACATCTCTTTCTGCTAGGGAAAAATGAAACATTTCAGCCTACATAAATGTTTACTTCTCGGCATCGGCCTTGTTTCCCACAGCACGGCTTCTGAGTGACTCTATGCAATTTATCTTTCAAGCAGGAAGCAATCCAGAAAGGCACGGCTATTTTTGCTAGAGAAAACTTCAGTTTTTAAAAGATCATTTACATTTTGGGGAACTCCTTGTTCTTACCTGCATAGCAGTTATGGATTTTGTACGGTGTAATGCAAACAATGCCATCTATTCTTTTTCGAATATTAGTTCACCAAGAAGACCAACTAGATGTTAAGTTGCTCCTATTAGAAATTGGCACAAGGAAGAGCCATACAGCACGAGAATCAAGATCAGTAGATAGTTCTCAACTGTTATAAATCTATGATCGCAGCTGTCAGAGTATGTTGGGAGTTATAGTGTTAGGGACGGTGGAACGCACTAAATATTAAATAACAGAACGTGCGTTCGCCGCCTGGGGTCCACCGTACAGAGGTGTTAAACTGCTGCTATATAATGGCAGACGCGCTATATGGCAGTATAGCACACACGGGTTATACGTCACCCGATGTGCGCTGGCAAGTTCTGTTAATCTCACAGAGACGCCTAAGGTATAAACATAAATGCCAAGCCTGTTGACCTCACAGGTCTCAGTGGTGTGCACACACGGTATACCGTCACAGGACTAGGCCCAAGACTCAGGGTCAGTGTCCATCTAGACCTCCCGTGCTTGCGGCGTCGCTACCATGGACGCCAAGAAGTGCTGCTGACTGCAGCGTGGCGACCGACCCTGCTACCACACGACAATGCCCAAGAGGGGGCGCACTGTCAGACGCTAGTGCTGTAAGATGTGAACTGTGGCCTGTAGCGCGCCACTGACTGGCGCTGATTCTATGACTAAGTCCCTATCCACACACGTAATATCAGAGGGAGGGGATCTTAATGAGTCATTCGCAGGCACATGCATTCATCATCATTCACACAGATAGCTATTGGAGTTTATACATGCGTATGGCCGAGCGGCCATGCGGGCCTTTTGTAGCCGTGCACTTCCGGGACCTTCCTGATCTCTAAGATGGACCAATCAGATCCGGAGAAGGACCTGAGCCATGACTCCCGATCTCCAATGAGAGATCGTCTCGTGAGCATGCCCAGTAGCGCGATGAGAGGACTTAGCTTCTGGAGTGGGTTGCTGCAGGACAGCCTGCGTTGCTATTGCTGACCCAGAGGTGGTAGCAACAAACAGTCCTACAGAGCTGGTCTGAGCAGAGCGTCTGGGACGCCGAGATTGCTGTGCAGACTCCTGAGCGGTCGGTGGAGAATGGGAGACCGCTGGATGAAGAATGACTCATTAAGATCCCCTCCCTCTGATATTATGTGCATGGATAGGGACTTAGTCATAGAGTCAGCGCCAGTCAGTGGCGCACTACAGGCCACAGTTCACATCTTACAGCACTAGTGTCCGACAGTGCACCCCCTCTTGGGCATTGTCGTGTGGCGGCTGGGTCGGTCGCCGTGCTGCAGTCAGCAGCACTTGTTTGTGTCCACGGTAGCGACGCCGCACGCACGGTAGGTCTAGACGGACATTGACACTGAGTCTTGGCCTAGTCCTGTGACCGTATACCGTGTGTGCACACCGCTGAGACCTGTGAGGGCAACAGGCTCGGCATTTATGTTTATACCTTAGGCATCTCTGTGAGAATAACAGAGCTCGCCAGCGCACATCGGGTGACGTATAACCCGCGTGTGCTATACCGCCATAAAGCGCGTCTGCCATTATATAGCAGCAGTTTAACACCTCTGCACGGTGGACCCTGGGTGGCGAACGCACTTTCTGTTATTTAATATTTTGTGCATTCCGCCGTCCCTAACATTATACTAGCGCCAGGGTCTGGCTAGTAATGGCATATTAGCAGCAACTACTGCAGTACATTCGGCAGCTGGAGGGCAGGTTGGTGGCTCTCGAGAGTCCCACCTCAGCTGTGAAGGTTACTGTGGCTGCTGCACAGGCAGTCGCAGAAGCTGTCTCTCGTATGTCCACACCCACGCCTGGACCGACATTATCCAGTCTCGCGTTGCCCGACAAGTTTTCGGGTGACAGCGCCACCTGTAGGGGTTTTGTGAGCCAGTGCTCTATTCAGCTTGAGCTACTGGCCGCACAGTTCCCTACAGAGCGCGCTAAGGTGGGGTTTATTGTCTCCCTCCTGTCAGGGAGGGCGTTAGAGTGGGCTAAGCCATTGTGGGGGTGTGATGACCCCGTGGTTCTGAGCGCTGCTCAGTTTCTCACGTCCTTAAAGCAGGTCTTTTTGGGACCACGGGTCACTCGCGACACCTCTCTAAAGCTATTAGCCCTAACACAGGGGTCCCTCTCGTCAGCCATTATGCCATCCGATTCCGGACACTGGCTTCCGATCTGGAGTGGCCTGATAAGACAATCATCCCTGTGTTTTAGAGAGGAGCATGTCAAGGATGCTCTAGCAACCAGAGAGGTCCCCACAAGTCTGGAGGAGTTATTTGCCATTTCCACCCGCATTGATCTCCGGTTTATGGAACGCAGGCTGGAGCGTGCCCAATCCAGACAAAAGGATAAGTTGGCTCCCACCTTCTCTGAGCCGCTAGAGTTTCCCGCTCAGGAGCTTATACCTTCTGAACCGATAGAGGTGTCTCGCGCCGGTCCTAAGTCACGTCCGGTGCGAAGCTCCGCATGCTGTTAACAGTGCCGGCAGTTTGGTCACTTGGCTAACACGTGTCCACTGCAGCTGAAAAAACAATAACGTCTAGTGGTCGTAGGTGGGGGTCTATCTCATATGAAATCTTTCTCCCCCAAACTGGTATTCCAAGGGACCTTAGATAGCAGGGCTTCCACCTGGGAGGTAGAGGCCACGGTGGATTCCGGGGCAGAAGGGAACTTTATGTCCTCGGCCTTCGCCCAAAAGCACGCTATTCCGCTGGTGTTACTGTCCCAACCCTTGACCATTAGGGTGGTTAATGGTGCACCTTTACCATCTCTGGTTACCCACCAGACAGCACCCCTAGGGCTCTCAATCTCACCATCCCACCATGAGATTTTGTCCCTGTTCATTTTGCCAGATGGCATCGACCAGGTGCTTCTCGGAGTTCCCTGGCTCCGTTGCCATTCCCCTCATATCGATTGGGCTTCGGGGAGTATACTGGGTTGGAGCAAGGACTGTGAGGGAAGGTGCCTGAGGGGCAGTGTTCAAGTAGCCTCCACGGAAGTGCCCGCGGATCTCTCCGTGCTTCCCAGACAATACCACCAGTATGCGGACATCTATTGGAGTCTATACTTGCTTATGGCCGAGCGGCTATGCGGGCCTTTTATAGCCGTGCACTTCCGGGACATTCCTGATCTCTAAGATGGACCAATCAGATCCGGAGAAGGACCTGAGCACATGACTCCCGATCTCCAATGAGAGATCGTCTCGTGAGCATGCCCAGTAGTGCGATGAGAGGACTTAGCCTCTGGAGTGGGTTGTTGCAGGACAGCCTGCGATGCTATTGCTGACCCAGAGGTGGCAGCAGCAAACAGTCCAACAGAGCTGGTCTGAGCAGAGCGCCTGGGACGCCGAGATTGCTGTGCAGACTCCTGAGTGGTCGGTGGAGAATGGGAGACCGCTGGATGCAAGGATCTGGATTCCCGCTGTGCAGCTGCAGGAATCCGGCGCCCAACATATAGAATCATAGAGTTGGAAGAGACCTCCTGGGCCATCTGGTCCAACCCCCTGCTCAAAGCAGGATTCACTAAATCATCCCAGACAGATATCTGTCCAGCCTCTGTTTGAAGACTTCTATTGAAGGAAAACTCATCACCTCTCGTGTTAGCCTGTTCCACTCATTGATCACTCTAAAGATTTTTTTCTAATATCTAATCTGTGTCTCCTCCCATTCAGTTTCATCCCATTGTTTCTAGTCTTTCCTTGTGCAAATGAGAATAAAGATGATCCTTCTGCAATGTGACAGCCCTTGAGATATTTGTAGACAGTTATTAAGTCTCCGCTCAGTCTTCTCATTTGCAGGCTAAGCATTCCCAAATCCTGCAACCTTTCCTCATTAGACAGGGCTGGCAGACCGGTCACCATTCTAGTCACTATTTTCTGAACTTGCTCCCATTTGTTGATGTCTTTTTTACAATGTGGCGCCCAAAACTGGACACATTATTCCAGATGAGGTTTGACCAAAGAGGAGTAGAGGGCAATAATGACTTCATGTCATCTAGACTGTATGCTTCTGTTAATACATCCTAGAATAGCATTAGCCTTTTTTACTGCTGCATCACACTGTTGACTCATATTTAGTCTGTGATCTATTAGTATACCCAAGTCTTTTTCACATATGCTGTTGCTTAGCCCTATTCCTCCCATTCTGTATATGCTTTTTTCATTTTTATTGCACAGATGTAGTACTTTGCATTTTTCCCTGTTAAAAACCATTCTGTTAGTTGCTGCCCACTGCTCCAGTTTATTTATATAATTTTGAATCTTCTCTCTCTCTTCTCTAGTATTAGCTATCCCTGCAAGCTTTGTGTCATCAGCAAATTTAATCAGTTTACCCTCAATTCCTTCATCTAAATCATTGATAAAGATGTTGAACAATACAGGGCCCAGGACAGAGCATTGTGGTACCCCACTTGAGACATTCTTCCAACTGGATGTGTAGCCATTTACGACCACTCTTTTGGTCCGATCACTAAGCCAGTTATGAATTCACCTAACAGTTGCCTTGTCCATTCCATACTTAGTCATTTTTTCAATAAGGATTGTGTGAGATACTTTGTCAAATGCTTTGCTGAAGTCAAGATATACTATATCTACAGCATTTCCCTGATCCACCCAATCAGTGATTCTGTCATATAAGGAAATTAAGTTAGTCTGACATGACTTATTTGTTACAAACCCATGCTGACTCTGTTTAGTCACTTCATTCTTATCCAGGTACTGACATACATGTTGTTTAATAATTTGCTCAAAGATCTTTCCTGGTATAGAAGTCAGACTCACCGGCCTATAGTTGCCTGGGTCCACCTTCATCCCCTTTTTGAAGATAGGAGCAACATTTGCTCTTTTCCAGTCTTCTGGGACTTCTCCTGTTCTCCATGAATTTTCAAAGATTATGGAGAGCGGCTCAAAAATTTCTTCTGCTATCTCCTTCAGTACTCTGGGGTGTAATTCATCTTGACCTGGAGACTTGAATTCATTTAGGTTAGCTAAGTGTTTCCTCACTATATTTTGGTTTATAGATATCCTGGATTCTTCTATTCCCTTAATAGGAAAGTGAAAAATAGTTGATGTTAAATTTCCTTTCTGAGAGAAAACAGATGCAAAATAGGAATTTAAAAGTTCGGCCTTTTCAACATCCTGTCTTACCATTTCATCATTTTCATCCTGTAAAAATCCTATAGCATCTTTGACTTTTCTTTTACTTTTGATATATCCCCAAAATCCTTTATTATTGCTTTTGACATCTCTTGCAAGCCTCAATTCATTGTCAGCTTTAGTTAATCTTATTCGTGCCCTGCAGGTTCTGCAGACAGCATTATAATCTTCTTTAGATATGCCTCCCTCTTTCCATTTTATAAACATTTCTTTCTTCCTTTTTTAGCATGTGCTTAAGTTCTGTGTTCATCCTTCTTGGTTACCTTAAATGTTTCCTATTTTTCCCTCTTTTTGAAATTGTTAACAATTGTGCTTTAAGAATTTTATTTTTCAAGATTTCCCATCCTTCCTGGACATTTTTGTCCTTAAGGATATCCAGCCATTGAATCCCTCCAATTCTTTTTCTGAATCCCTTAAAATCTGCCTTTCTGAAATCTAACCTTGACGTCTGAGTCTTCACAGGTCTTCCTCCTCTAGTTATCCAAAATTCTAAAATAGCATGGTCGCTACCTCCTAGGGTACCAGCCACTTTTACCTCCTCAACCATTTCCTCCCTGTTTATAAGGATTAGATCCAAGGTAGCAGTTCCCCTTGTTTTCTCCCCTACCTTTTGGAAGATAAAGTTGTCAGCAAGAGAGGATAAGAATTTTCTTGACCTGTTAGTTTTGCCTGAGAAAGATTCCCAACAAATGTCTGGATAGTTGAAATCTCCTATGACAACTATGTCATATTTTTTGGAGAACTCGGCCATTTGATGCATAAAGTCATGCAACAGTCGCAGAGTCAAGTTTGGAGATCACTCCTTAGGAAAAAGCAATGGAATTAGGAAGATGATCAAAATGTATTTCTTAATTACTTTTCAATATGACTTTTAATAACCAATGCTACACATTAAAGAGTCAGTGTCATTGTATTACAATATAGTTGCTGTTGATTCGAACCACACTATTTCCCAATTTTGATAAATGCAGTTTGTTCTATCACAAGCAATAACACAATGCCTAAGGTTCTATAGTATGGCATTCTTTGTGTTTCTATGTAGGGAGTTTTCATTAAAGAGGTATTACCATCAGAGAGAAAAAGAGATATTTTCCAGCTCCAAAGATAGGGTCTCCATTGATTTTTATGGGGGTTCGCATCTAGGTTTAAGTTTGGGTGCGGTTGTGGTACCTGAACTGAACTTTGAATTAAAGTTCGGTTGAAGTCTAAGAACGTGAAGTTCCACTGGTACCCTCATCCATAGTCATAATATTAGAAAATACTTCCAGTTAGAAATACAGCATAGTTCTCCTCATTAGCTATGTCTCTTATTCCATGTGCAGTGCATTGCAGTAGCTTAGGTATCCATGTTTATGACCAGTAACAACTAACTAACTGTCAGTTTATGGATGGATGGATACCATGGATATATAAGCTACCACAATGCCCTGCACATGGGGTAAGTGAGACAGCTAATCATAAGTATTATACTACATTTCTAATTGGAGTTATGTGTTGTTATTATTATTATTATTACTACTACACCAACTACACAATAGGATAGGATCTTGGAGATGGGAATACCCATTTAAGCATCACTTGTAGAATAAGAATTCAGTGTCTCATCAATATACCTATTTAGTGTCTAACAGTATGCCATAATTTGGAGCTTTCCTGACTTTGTGCACTATAAACTTTACCTTTGCACAATTCATAAACAGTAACTCGGTATAACATCAAAATCCAGCAGAAACAGGTATATAGATTTCTATGGGTGCACTTTTAATATTTGTGCAACATGGATCCATGATATGGTTGTTTGCTTGTAGTCAAGGCTGAAAACTGCAAAAAAAGAGTAAAATTGCTTTATCCCTATCTATTTATGCTGCTTTTATTAAAGCCACTTTGACCATGTGTAAATGAGAGATTTCATCTGATGTGATGTCCCAAAGACAATACGTGTTTAGAAAAAAGACCCATATGGATACCAGAATATACAAATATCAGTTGTGAAATGTTAACTGGTCTATGTAATTTAAGTGCTTTTAAACCAGCATGACACATTAGTATGATACCAGAGCTTTTGATGGCCTAGTGTGTCTTACATGCCTTTTAGCAGTATACTTTACATCTAATGCATCATAATGCATATTTTGTGTATACATTCAGCATAAATGGACTACGTTATACCACAAATTACAAGACAATGGTCTGTCTAGCTTTCAGCCACAGAGAATTATAATGACTTGTGTTAAGGTATTTCAAGTATCCTCATTTCACAAATAAAGCAATCATAAGATGCTGCAAAAGTCTCAACAGAAACCATCATCATTGTTCTTTAATTTAACATCATAAAGCACAGTGAGGGAGATTTATGAATCTCAATAGTGAGTGATTAGCAATCCAGTTACACAAGTCAACACTTATACAGGTGCTTCTCACAAAATTAGAATTTCATCAAAAAGTTAATTTATTTCAGTTCTTCAATGCAAAAAGTGAAACTCATTATATTAGAGTCAATACATACAGAGTGATCTATTTCACGTGTTTATTTCTGTTAATGTTGATGATAATGGCTTACAGCCAAAAAAAACCCCCAGAAGTCTTTATCTTAGTAAATTAGAATAATCAACAAACAACATCAGCATAGTCTTCCTAAGGATTTAAAAAGGTCCCTTAGTCTGTTTCAGTAGGCTCCACAATCATGGGGAAGACTGCTGACTTGACACATGTCCAGAAGGCAGTCATTGACACACTCCACAAGGAAAGTAAATTTTACATTTCATTTGACAGCCAGCGTTTCTAAAGCTCACATCTGGGGGCAGGTATTCTTAGGCTGATAAGGGGTCATGGATGTAGGCCACGCAGCCTAGAAAGAGCAGCCTGCAGCTGACCAAAAAAGGCACATCTATTAGGTGCACCAATTCTGGCGCTTTGCCCCGCTCTTCCCACTTGCCTTGCAGCGGTGGCTAGTGGGGTTCATATTTATGGGGTTGATGTCATCTTTGTATTGTCAGGTGACCTCAAGCCTAAAGGTTTGTCATGGAGATGCATCAATAAGACGCCCCCATTACTAACACCATAGTCACATTGTATAAAAATACACATACCAATAATAATGTCCTTTAATTCAAAAAATGACACAGACTCCTTTAATGATCTTAATTAAACCAAACTTACAACCTCGGCTAATTCCACAGAAGCCCTCATTCTCCTGTAATAAACCAAAAATAATAAAACAACCTGTCTGTCGTTCTGTCCCAGACCATAATCCATGTCTGGGGGAGAAACGGTTTTGAACCAGGATGGTACCAAGATGCGACCGTCCAGGCTGAGAACCACTGGTGCCTGAACTGCTGCAAGCGCAGCCTCAGTGACTAGCGGTGAGATCACTGAGGCTGCAATCACAACTGGGCTGAACTGCGGTGTCCTCGGTGAGATCCCTGCTAGCACCGTGAGAAAGTCACACGGTACAGAGGCGAGTTCACCGCAGTTGAAATTCACCTGGTGAACTTGCTGGCTGTGAAAATTATGTGGGAGCCCATGCTATTTTTTTCAGAAAAATAATCTTTTATTAATTAAATACATGTACAGTAAGCTGCACACACACTGTACTAATTGCATTTGTCACTGATATCTGTATATCTATCTATTCTATTTGTATTTACTCTATGTAATCCATCTCTTCTATCCTGTCGGCTCCTGCAGTGATTTTACACTACCACTGCCGTTGAATTGGCGGCTTTTCTTCTATCTATATAACATATACACTGCTCAAAAAAATAAAGGGAACACTTCCTGTAGATACCACATCGTAGATATTAGTGAATGCTTCAAATCTTTATTCATTACATAGTGACATGCATTGAGAACAAGAAAACATAAAACTGATCAATGTAAATCAAAATTAAAATCCCATGGAAGTCTGGATTTGGAAGGATACTCAAAATCAAAGTGACTACACACGTGTGCAAGCCCCATTGAGCACACCATGGCACCTCCATGAGCCCTGTGCTGGCCAAGGTGACAAGGGATCCCTGCCTGAAAAGGCTGGACAGGTTTGGGAGAAATGCTCAATGATCTTCTTCACACAGGTAAGCCAGTAACAGGTTTCACCCTCAAGGACAGGAAATCAACTGATTCAGGAGAGAGGTGCTACCTTTTCAGCCTTTAGGTTTCCTGTCCTTGATGGGTGGATCCCCTCTCTTGTGGTGCTGTCACGGATGATCGATAAAAAAGCATAAAAATGCATCAAAACACATGTATAAAGGCTCATTTTTTATGCAGCGTTTCTGCTGCCAAGAGTCACACTTTTGATACAGAAATATCTGCAGCAAATACTAAAACTGTGTTCCGAAAACTTATCCTTGTCTTTGACCCTAATTTGTCTTGTATTAAAGCCAAAAAACAGAAATCTTTTTTTAGTGTTTTTCAGGAGCTTAAGGTACATTTAGGTGGCTGATGTTTGACAAACAAGCATCATATGAACACTCATTCATGACTATCCCTATAAACAGGCCACAATCATACAATAAGCGAGAAAAATGTTAGCTTGTGGGGTGGTTGGATCTTTTATGCTGGCATAAAAGGAAAACATCATCCCAACAGAGCAATAATATGAAAGGGGTTGCCTACTTTCAGAAAGCTTTTTAATTTAAGCTGCGATAATTATATAAAAACAAGATATTATTTACACTTCATGGGTCCAGCACAGGCTCTCCACCATTGCCCTAGTCTGTTGTTTGCCGCCTGCATTGTTTATGTTACATTGACCACGCTGCAGCCTATCTATAAGCTCAGGACTTCTGTCCACGTGTAAAAGACACGAGACGCTCAGCACACTGATTGGTTGATGAGCTATCAACATGTCTTCAGCACTGCAGACTAGCAGCAAAGACCAGGTAACGTCATAGAGCTAGCACTAGATCCGGGGAGAGTAAGTAATTCTCAATTTGTTTTTTAATAACTATCGCAGCTTACAACAAAAAGTGTCTTAAAGAAAACAACCCCTTTAATGATTGTTCTGCTGTAGCGCAGTGTTGGCTTTAGCTGCGGTTGAAGCACTCATCTCCTTTTATGCCCCAGCACGCTAAATTAAAGTGTTGGTCCTGGCTGAGTGTGTGGACTTGTGTTATGAGGGCATCACACCCATGCAGGCTATATGTAGACAGTGGTGTTGGCTGTCCAGGACCATACGTTACATGGTTCAATAAAGGAGACCGTTGATCAAACATACAGTTTTTACTGAACGATAACTTGGCAAAGATTATATACAAAGGATAACAGGTAAAAAGTTCTTGGATCTTTGCACTGCGGTATAAAGCATTTTCCCCTCACACAGTATCCTTTCTCTGTAGTTCTACTCTACGCCTTTGAAAACACACTTTCGTTCTATGTGGTCACAACCCAGTCCTGATCAGCAAGTCTTCCTACTTGCTCAACGGTTCTGCATCCTATTTCTTCTACTACTGGCACTCTGGATCTACTATTTGGGACCACCACCAGTCCCACTTTTCCAGTCCTACTTAGGTCTGTTACCTTTGGCATTGCAAGCTCAGGGTTCATGACTTGGAGTCCTATTAACAGATGCCTACTGTCATTACTTAAACTACCATCAACTATAAATCCCTATACTGCCTATCTCATATACTATGTCCTACACTATACACACTATACAGGACACTATTCTCACACAACGCAATTGGTGTCTTCATGGGTAGGAAAGTTGCAGCTTAGTCCACCATCCCTACACTGCTTCCAATAGTACAGTTGTGCTCAAAAGTTTACATACCCCAGCAGAATTTTTGCTTTCTTGGCCTTTTTTCAGAAAATACACTCATGGTTAGTGGTTGGGTGAAGCTATGTATTGTCATACTACTGTGTTTTCTCTCTTTAAATCATAATGACAACCCAAAACATCCAAATGAGCCTGATCAAAAGTTGACATACCCTGGTAATTGTGGCCTTATAACTAGAGTTGAGTGAAATGGGTCGGTCAAAATCAAAAGTCGCCGACTTTCGCCGAGCAAAACCCAACCATAGCATGAGGTCGGCCATGCGGTCGCTGACCTGAGCGCCAAAGTCGGATTTCACAGAATGCTTGCACGTGACTTTTTTCAGCCACTGATCAAGGTCGTACACTGTGGACAACGAGATGACATGTGCAGCGTCCAGGGAGAGAGAGATTTTGCGCACTTTAAAAAGCGGTCCAGCATGTAGGTGTGTTTACTGTCCTTCACTCCCTGCCGAATTTGCTTCCCCATTGACTTGCATTGGGTTTCGTGTTTCAGTCGGACCTTCGACTTTTCACGATAGTCGGACAATTTTGTTCGACTCAATTGTTGAGAAAGTCGGGTTTCATGAAACCTGACTCAACCCTAAAAAAGGCAAAGTCGCTCATCTCTACTTATAACATGCATAGAAGTTGACGCAAATGGGTTTCAATGGCTACTAAAGGTAACATCCTCACCTGTGACCTGTTTGCATATAATCAGTGTGTGTGCATAAAAGCTGTGTAAGTTTTTGGGCTGCAGACTCTTGCATCTTTCATCCAGCCACTGACGTTTCTGGATTGTGAGTTATGTGGAGAGTAAAAGAATTGGCAATGGATCTATGGGAAAAGGTAGGTGAACTGTATAAAACAGGAAAGGGATACAAAAACATATCCAAGTAATTGGTAATGCCAGTCAGTGTTCAAACTGTGATTAGAAAACAGAATATCAGTGGCTTTGTAAAAACAAAACCACGGTCAGGTAGACCAACAAAAATTTCATCCACAACTGCCAGGAAAATTGTTCAGGATGCAAAGAAAAACCCACAAATAAAATCAGCTGAAATACTGGACTCTCTGAAAACTAGCAGTGTGGCTGTTTCAAAATGCACAATAAGGAGGCACTTGAAGAAAAATGGGCTGCATGGTCGAGTTGCCAGAAGAAAGCCACAAACAAATGCCACAAAGTATCTCACCTACAATACGTGAAACAGCACAGAGTCAAGCCTCAAAACTTCTGAAACAAGGTAATTTGGAGTGATGAGACCAAAATTAAACTTTTTGGCCACAAAACATAAACATTACATTTGGAGAGAGGTCATCAAGGCCTATAATGAAAGGAACACCATTCCTACTGTAAAGCACAGAGGTGGATCACTGATGTTTTGGGGATGTGTGAGCTACAAAGGCACAGGAAACTTGATCAAAGTTGAAGGAAAAATGAATGCAGCACGTTATCAGCAAATACTGGAGGCAAATTTGCAATCATCAGCCTGGAAGCTGCGCATGGGAAGTACTTGGACGTTACAACATGACAACAATCCAAAACGCAAGGCCAAGTTGACCTGTCATTGGCTACAGGAGAACAAAGTGAAGGTTCTAAAATGGTCATCTCAGTCTCCTGACCTCAATATCATTGAGCCACTCTGGGGAGATCTCAAGAGCGCAGTTCATGCTAGACAGACAAGGTATTTACAGTAACTGGAGGCTTTTTGCCAAGAAGAGTGGGCAGCTTTACCATCTGAGAAAATAAAGAACCTCATCCATTGATGTTAGAGGGAGCAATACACCATATTAAGAAATGGTGTATGTGAACTATTCATCAGGGTCATTTGGATGTTTTGGGTTGTCATTATGATTTAAAAAGAGAAAACACAGTAGATTAACAAAAAATGGCTTCACCCAATTACTAACCATGATGGAAAAAAAATTTGGTGTTATCTATCATATTCTCTGAAAAGAAGCCAAGAAAGCAAACATTTTGTCGGGGTATGTAAACTTTTCAGCACAGCTATATTTGTTAGCTAGTATAAACAAGACAATAATGGAACACCATGGACTTGTATAGAGTCCATTTGCATTTGTGAAGGTGCATTAATGAGACAAAATAGGCATGTGTATATGCACGATAGAATTGCTAAACCTTAAATGAAACTGATCAGATTAATTGCTGTGTTCTTTGCAGGATTTCTATAAGATTTACCGTTTCAGGTTTAATGTTTCTATACAGTAATGCCTAATGAAAACGCTAATGAAAATGGTGCATGTCCCTTTTCAGCCTACTGTCATAAGTCCAGGACAATAACACAACAACAAAATGGTAGATCAGCACACAGACTGAGGAATGTGCAAATTTTTTAGAAGTCTCAGTGTCACTTAAAGATTAGAACAGCAACATTTTGAGAAGGTAGTTTCCTTCATTAGGCTGCGTTCACACGTCACTTTTTTTGTGTTTTCGCAGCGTTTAAGGTGCGATTTTGCCGTGAAAACGCAAAAAACAGCATCCCATGCAATCCTATGGGATTCCGCAATGCTGTACTGATGCTGCGGATTTTCCCACGGCGGAATTGCATCATGGAAAAATCCGCAGCATGCTCATTAATTTTGCGGTATTGCGGCGATCTCGCACCCATAGGATTGCATTGTTCTGCTTACTTCCCGTATGTGACCGTGCCCACCATGCGAAAAGTAAGCAGTACATTTGCGGATGGTACCCACGGTCCGGAGGAGAGGAGACTGTCCTCCGGGCTGTGGGTACCATATCCCTGTAAAAAATAGAATAAAAAATGGTGTTATATTCACCTTCCGGCATCCCGCGCAGCCTTCCCGGGCCTCAGCGATGCTTTGGTTCCCAGTAATGCCTTGTGAGACCTTTGATGACGTCGCGGTCTCGCGATAATGTAGCGGTATCGCGAGGAAGGCTGCGCGGGACGCCGGAAGGTGAATATAACCCGATTTTTAATTTTTTAAATTATTTTTAACATTATATCTTTTACTACTCATGCTGCATAGGCAGCCTCAATAGTAAAAAGTTGGTCACACTCGTCAAACACTATGTTTGACGAGTGTGACCAATCAGTCAATCAGTTCTCCAAGCGATGCTACAGATCACTTGGAAAACGCTAGCATTCTGCAAGCTAATTACGCTTGCAAATCGCTAGTTTTTCCGCAGGAAAATCGTGGGAATTTAAAATGCGATTTTCCCGCAGAATGGAATTCCGGAATTCTCGCGGTAACTTCCGCGAGAGTTCCGCTACGTGTGCACATAGCCTTAAGGTAATGGAAAGTGTGACTCAACATCCATCAGCTTTAGAAAAGATATGTGTCCAACACATTGCTGCTGCTATTTCTGATTGATATTCTAAAAGTCACACACAATTTTGCACCATGTAAACTGCGTGCTGTCCTACATTTTTGTCATTGGATATTTCTGTTTAATTGTTTGCCCCTGTGCTCATTCCTGGTAAATATGTCCCTATCCTGGTATATATATTCTCCCATCCTGGGCACCTTCCATTTATATATATATGCCCCCCTCCTACATTCCTTCATTTTATATAAGTCCCACATCTTGCTGTTCTATTACACATTAAAGAAAATATTCTTCTTACCTTCCTCTGTTCCTACAATGTGAGGTGTCTTCTTCTACAGTCTGTGCAGAGGCCGGCAACTGACATTTACATGCCTGTGTGGCGCCCCTGAGGCTCAGTTGCCACAGAGGTACTGCACCTTCTCCTAAGGTGTAGTGCTCCACCACCTAGGTAAGTTGGGAACTCCTTTCCACACTCCAACACCTGCACCCCACACACAGGATAGTTCAACAAAGGACCACATTGCGGCTCCATGCTTAGAGGGTAGCAGAGCACATTTCGTGGGTCCTTGCTTCGTAACACGAAATGTGCTGGGAGGTGGGTGGAGTTGAGATATATAAAAGAGTGGGAAAGTGTAGGATTTGAGATCAGTTGAGGTTCAGTCTGACAGAGGGTCAGAGAGGAAGGAAGCCACTCGGGATGAGTGGGGATCCCTGGAAGAAGGGATGGAGGAAGCAGTGCTGCAGCTGCCTCAGTGACCTGAGCCAGCTGGCACGGGAAAGGAACAGAAGGAGAAAGACATAGAACTGCAACCTAAGCTTCCATAAGAGAGAGAAGGAACAGTGCGGAACGAAGGAGTAGGAGAACAGAGAGGAGTTGTGGGTTGGAAGAGGAACCCTGCCTATAGGTTCTCAGCGCAAGGCCGAGGCCATGTCCCTGAGGTTGTATGGACATTTATGGTTCTGCAGCAGACACCGGTGAAGTACTTGGCTGGAAATGCACTACTCCCATCCAAGACTTGGGGCACAACAGAAACTGAATAGAGAGCCAGGACTCCGGAGAAGGGAGTCCCCGAGAGAGGCTACAGCTGTCTGCCATATGAGTAGAGTTGTTAGGAACATCTGACAGGAGGAACTCCAGAGTACCACGGTACTGGAGCTCTTCACACCAAAAGGCGCAATAGAGGAGTCGTTCAGGAGAGGTACATGTTGGCGGAGTGTTGGAGTGGAGAATCCTGACTTTCCCGGGAGGTTGATTGAGTCTCTACCCCGGAGGACACGGCACGGAGGCAGGCACCAGTGTGTACCACGAACTGTGAGTAAAGCTTTGGAACTGCAAGCCCTGGTGTCTTCCATTCATTTGTGCGCTAACACCGTCAGCACGGCTACATCTAGGTACCAACATTCCTCACATCACCTGTGCCTATACACTGCCCTGGGGTTACAGCTTCACCTGTGGGGAGCTACACCATCTATGCTGCAACACACCATCAGCCCCAGAGGATCTGCACGCAGCGTTGGCTTAACATCTTGCTTGCCAAACACCACAGGTGGCGTCATGAACTATCACATAAACTATATCTCAAACCACTATTGATTTGGGCGCCCAGGACCACGGACCGGGTCACCGCCGCTGTGACACATCCCCCCTGAAACCGACCCGGTACCGAGTACCCCACAGCCCTGGGAGGGCGACTCACCTGCAACGGGCAAGGTATGATGTCAGTGTCATGCACCTCCTGCCGACATCAGCTGCTGGTAGCTGACTGGCCCTTGGTGTTGATTGCGGTGTAGTGACTCGGCAGGTCTCTGAGCCCAAATACATTTCAAGTGAATGTGCATTCTACAATGTATATCCAGCTGAAATAGGTGCTGATGTCGGGCAGACCCCCTTCCCGGACAGACTCGGTCTCTGTCGCACCTACTGCGACTGCGATTGTTACACCCCTGATTATATCCTTGCCTGTTATCTTATCTCTTCAGTACTTGGCTTCACCTTTTCCCCTCTCTGGGTCCCAGAGGTGTTCCGTGTTAGCATCTCTTCTGCTTTGTAAATTGTTATATTGTTATTTCTACCTACAAATTCAAGTCACATTGACGGACAGAGAAAAGAAAGGAATCTTGGAGATGGTTTAGCTGCCTAGGATGACTTGCCTGTTGGAGTTAAACAGTTGACATTTGGCTACATGCCACTTAATTTTATAACTTTCAGAAATTAAAGTGAACCTGCCAGCAGGATTGTTCACAGTAAACTACACTGTCAGGTTGGTGCCGTTATACTGATTAAATTGATACCCTAGTTGATGAAATCCATCTTGTGGTTGTTGTTTAACTTTTATTTGAATGACATTCTTGTGCTTTGGGGTGGCTTGTGTGTGGGGTCTTTATGTGGAACTCTGCTTACATATTCATCTGTATGGCTTATTATGACATGTCACTAATTCCTCAATTACCTGCCCCCTATTTTACATACTGCATAGAATTATGGATTTTTAAAAAAATTGACATTCATCGGGTGGGCGTCAGCGGTGGCGCCTGTGTTGTAGCATGATAAGGTGGATAATATGGCTGTTTTCATGTACTGCGCAGGTGCCACCATCAGCGCCATTTTGCTAGAAGGAAAAAATTAAGCTCCGTCAAGCGATAGATGCTACTGCACAGGTGCCGCCAGCGGCGCCATTTTGGCAGAAAAAAAATTAGGCTCCATCAGAATGGCACCAGCGGCACCATTTTGGTAAAAAAGAAAATCTATCTGAACAATGCTACTGCACAGGTGCCATCTTGATGGAGCATAATTATTTTTTCTCTAGCAAAATGGCATCGCAGTTTCACCTGTGCAGTAGCATCTATCAGAATGCAATTTTTTACAACCAAACTATGTTTGTAAATAACATGAAAATAGCCATATTATCCACCTTATCATGCTACAGTGCAGAGCACCACATAAAGACCCCCCAGGCCACCCCAGCGCATGAGAATCTCATTACCTGAAAACTGAAAATAAAGATTAAACAACTACAAGACGGATTTCATCAAACAAGGTACTGTACCAATTTAATCAGTATTATGGCGCCAGCCTGAAATTGTCTGTAGGTTACTGAGCGCAATCCTGCTGACAGGTTCCCTTTATCTGTCTTCCTTGGTATTGTAAAGAAACAATAGTTAAAAGCTGTGAATGATCTTTGCCCATCAAGTTGTGTGACTTGTCTCTTATTTCTGTAGAATTGGTGGGGTGGTGGAGCACATTGGGACATTCGGTATGTTTTCTTCTGCAGTCTGAAGTAAAACAAATGGTTTAACACAGAATGCTAAGGAACATCACACATGTAATGTTTTATAGCAATACCAGGAGGTTAACTTTAAGCATAAACCAGTGTGAAGGTCCCCACATAGATAAGACTAATGTCTGTCGGTGGTCTGGGCCAACAGTCTAATGTTTATTGGTCCTCCTGAATCACCCCAACACACAATGCTGATTAGATAAGCCTATGGCATGTTTGATTTTGACCTGACGAATCATTTTGTTCTCGGCGAGACAAGTCTATGCCAAATAAAGTCTGGCAGCAACTCTCTTGTAGAGAACACAGGAATGCTTGGCGGGGCTCCTGTGCATGGAGCAGGTGGGAAAGATAGCTTTTAGCTGAAGAACTTATCAAGTCATAGTTTGGCCGACATTAATCTATTGTTTATGGGGATCCTGAGTTGGGAAAGGAGAAAATATATCCTACCAATCATTTTCTACAGCTTCAATGCAGACCGATGTGACTCCATGGATACAGACCACAAATCAACCCAGTATAATTTCATCTTGTAGATCAACTCCAATTTACACTTGGTTTGTTACTTGTATGTAGCAATGGAGACACTTGACAATTTTCTAGTATTTAGTCCAGGTATAGAAGACGTAAGCCATACTGCCAAACCCACAGACCACAGGGTTGACTCTAAACCAAAACGAAATGAGAACACGGAGGGGCTAAGGCTTCTAGAATATCTTATAAAATGATTTAATGCACAGGTGAATGACCTCTAAACCTTCATTAAAAAGGAAATAGCTAGGACCAGACTTTTCTGATAACATCTCCAAGTAAAACATTTTCCCTCTTCTCTGTCCAAGTATCTTGCTTTCAAAATGCACTTTAACCAGTGCCAGAATTTCATTAGCTGCAGGGATGTGTACCCTGCATAAGATCTGACAGCTATGGAGGCTTTGCTAAGACTTATTACAATGGTATTTCTCACCCCTTAATACAAAAGTAAACTTTCTACAAGTTTCTTCAATTGATATGCTAGGGTTACATTTCGATAAGCTGCCGGGACAAAAATCCGGTTTCGTCAGCATTACCTTGATTTAAACCCAACTTGTCAACATTCCCCTTTGCAATTCAAATTGGCTTACCAAATTTATTCCAAATTCTGTATCACTGATGAAATTTCCTTGTGTGTTGGATGGGAATTTTTTGTCTACTTTAGTTGTTATGACATAAAAATTGTACCCAGGTGTTTTCATTTAGCTAACAGTCAAATGAGGTCTCATGAGTTACAATAGAGCAAAAATGTACTTAAATTTTCAATTCGTTTCTGCTTAGGATCATCATCATAAGTTTATGACATTGTAAGAATTCAGATTCTGACACAACTATGTGATTCAAAGTTGACCCTTTAAGACTGTATATCTTTATTCTACCATACGCATGCGGTATAACCTTTTGCCTTTGTATCTCCAATGATTCTGCCCTTCATCAAGTTGAGGCTGCTTACCTCTACACCATATGTTCTGTCATTGTAAATGTGTTGCCTGCGTTCATATGTTTCAGCTATCTTTCCCTAGTGCAAGAAAGTTATAGATATATTTCAAAGCAAAAATGTTCCTATTATTCCACATTGACATATTTAAAGAAGAACTCCTCCTCGCCTATCAGCGCACGAAATTTGGCTCATCTTTCATCGTTTTTAAGAAATCTCAAGATGGAAGAGGCCAGGAGCCATTTGGTGAGCTGCATTTCTTGCTACATGTTCACAGATTTACCAGTGGAAAAGCCAAACTTCACATGCCACAAATGCAAGCTTGTGTCCCTGTTGGAGGAAAAGTTGCAAAATCTAGAAGAGAGGTTAGCTACGTTGAAGATCATTAAGGAAGGTGAAGAGTTCTTGGACAGAGCACAATTATCTCTTCATGTTACAGAAAGAGAAGAAATTCGAAGTGCACCTGAAGAAACAGAGGAATGGAGACATGTGACCCAGAGAAGCAGGAGGATCAGGAGGCAGTCAGCACCCATACTGCTCAGGAACCAGTACCAGGCTCTCACGCAGGAAAACGATGAAGAAATACATCAGGATAAGACTTTGCCCACAAACAGCAACCTTGTACGCCTTCAGAGTCCTCCTGGATGGAGAAAGAAAAATGTTGTGAAGAAGAAACGGAGAGTGGTGGTCATGGGGGATTCCCTGCTGAGAGGAACAGAGGCCGCTATCTGCAGACCGGATATAACTACAAGAGAAATGTGCTGTCTTCCAGGTGCAAAAATTAAAGATGTGACTGACAGGATATCAGGACTCCTCAGACCTACAGATGACTACCCATTCCTGCTACTACATGTGGGGACAAATGACACCGCAAGAAACGACCTGGAAACCATCTGCAGAGACTTTGAAGACTTAGGCAAGAAAGTGAAAGAACTGGGAGCGCAGGTGGTCTTCTCTTCCATCCTCCCAGTGGATGGCCATGGAACAAGGCGGTGGAATAAGATTCTGCAGGTGAACAACTGGCTACGTCGATGGTGCCGTCAGCAACGATTTGGATTTCTGGATCACGGAGTGAACTACTTATACGATGGACTACTTGCTAGAGATGGGGTGCACCTTATGAAGACTGGAAAGCATGTATTTGGAAGTCGCCTTGCTACACTTGTAAGGAGAGCTTTAAACTAGAACAACATGGGAAGGGAAGCAAAAGACCAGAAAAAGCCATACACCTGACAAATGCTATTGAGAACTCTGCTATTAGAAGTGGAAAGGAAGAACAAAGACGAAAGAATCTAATTAATAAAAATATTGGAGAAAGAGAAACCAATCACAAACTAAAATGTTTCTATACTAATGCACAAAGCATGGGCAACAAACAAGGAGAATTGGAACTACTAACACAGGAACAGAAATATGATGTAATTGGAATCACTGAAACTTGGTGGGACAATACACATGATTGGAATACAAGACTAGAAGGATACAACTTATTTGCAAGAAACAGACTTGATAAACGAGGAGGGGGTGTCGCATTGTATGTTCGAAACGCGTATATCTGCACAGAGATTGAAGCTTCAGAGACTGGGAGTTCTGTGGAAACTGTTTGGGTAAGAATACAAGGACAGAACAATGGAAAGGACACCATTGTAGGCATTTACTACAGGCCGCCTGTGCAAGCCGAAGATATAGATGAACTCTTTATGCATCAGATGGCCAAGTTCTCCAAAAAATATGACATAGTTGTCATGGGAGATTTCAACTATCCAGACATTTGTTGGGAATCTCTCTCAGGCAAAACTAACAGGTCAAGGAAATTCTTATCCTCTCTTGCTGACAACTTTATCTTCCAAAAGGTAAGGGAGAAAACAAGGGGAACTGCTACCTTGGATCTAATCCTTATAAACAGGGAGGAAATGGTTGAGGAGGTAAAAGTGGCTGGGACCCTAGGAGGTAGCGACCATGCTATTTTAGAATTTTGGATTACTAGAGGTGGAAGACCTGTGAAGACTCAGACGTCAAGGTTAGATTTCAGAAAGGCAGATTTTAAGGGATTCAGAAAGAGAATTGGAGGGATCCAATGGCTGGATATCCTTAAAGACAAAAATGTCCAGGAAGGATGGGAAATCTTGAAAAATGAAATTCTCAAAGCACAGTTGTTAACAATTCCGAAAAGAGGGAA
The DNA here is from genome assembly GCF_039654945.1 of Dendrobates tinctorius. NCBI lineage: Eukaryota > Metazoa > Chordata > Amphibia > Anura > Dendrobatidae > Dendrobates > Dendrobates tinctorius. The sequence goes on along the minus strand of NW_027361898.1, from coordinate 12,335,076 downwards.
GAATAGGAAGCATTTAAGGAAACCAGGATGGATGAACACAGAACTTAAGCACATGCTAAAAAGGAAGAAAAAAATGTTTATAAAATGGAAAGAGGGAGGCATATCTAAAGAAGAATATAATGCTGTCTGCAGAACCTGCAGGGCACAAATCAGATTAGCTAAAGCTGAAAATGAACTGAGGCTTGCAAGAGATGTCAAAAGCAATAATAAAGGATTTTGGGGATATGTCAAAAGTAAAAGAAAAGTCAAAGATGCTATAGGATTTTTACAGGATGAAAATGATGAAATGGTAAGACAGGATGTTGAGAAGGCTGAACTTTTAAATTCCTATTTTGCATCTGTTTTCTCTCAGAAAGGAAATGCAACATCAACTGTTATTCACTGTCCTATTAAGGGAATAGAAGAATCCAGGATATCTATAAACAGAAAGATAGTGAGGAAACACTTAGCTAACCTAAATGAATTCAAGTCTCCAGGTCCAGATGAATTACACCCCAGAGTACTGAAGGAGATAGCAGAAGAAATTTTTGAACCCCTCTCCATAATCTTTGAAAATTCTTGGAGAACAGGAGAAGTGCCAGAAGACTGGAGAAGAGCAAATGTTGTTCCTATCTTCAAAAAGGGGAAGAAGGTGGACCCAGGCAACTATAGGCCGGTGAGTCTGACTTCTATACCAGGAAAGATCTTTGAACAAATTATTAAACAACATGTATGTCAATACCTGGATAAGAATGAAGTGATTAAACAGAGTCAGCATGGGTTTCTAACTAATAAGTCATGTCAGACTAACTTAATTTCCTTCTATGACGGTATCACTGATTGGGTGGATCAAGGAAATGCTGTAGATATAGTATATCTTGACTTCAGCAAAGCATTTGACAAAGTCTCTCATACAATCCTTATTGAAAAAATGACTAAGTATGGAATGGACAAGGCAACTGTTAGGTGGATTCATAACTGGCTTAGTGATCGGACCCAAAGAGTGGTCGTAAATGGCTGCACATCCAGTTGGAAGAATGTCTCAAGTGGGGTACCACAGGGCTCTGTCCTGGGCCCTGTATTGTTCAACATCTTTATCAATGATTTAGATGAAGGAATTGAGGGTAAACTGATTAAATTTGCTGATGACACAAAGCTAGGAGGGATAGCTAATACTAGAGAAGAGAGAGAGAGGATTCAAAAAGATTTAAATAAACTGGAGAAGTGGGCAGCAACTAACAGAATGGTTTTTAACAGGGAGAAATGCAAAGTACTACATCTGGGCAATAAAAATGAAAAAAGCATATATAGAATGGGAGGAATAGGGCTAAGTGACAGCACATGTGAAAAAGACTTGGGTATACTAATAGATCACAGACTGAATATGAGTCAACAGTGTGATGCAGCAGCAAAAAAGGCAAATGCAATTCTAGGATGTATTAACAGAAGCATACAGTCTAGATCACGTGAAGTCATTATTTCCCTCTACTCCTCTTTGGTCAGACCTCATCTGGAATATTGTGTCCAGTTTTGGGCACCACATTTTAAAAAAGACATCAACAAACTGGAGCAAGTTCAGAAAAGAGCGACCAGAATGGTGACCGGTCTGCAAACCCTGTCTTATGAGGAAAGGTTGCAGGATTTGGGAATGTTTAGTTTGCAAAAGAGAAGACTGAGAGGAGACTTAATAGCTGTCTACAAATATCTAAAGGGCTGTCACATTGTAGAAGGATCAACTTTATTCTCATTTGCACAAGGAAAGACTAGAAGCAATGGGATGAAACTGAATGGGAAGAGACACAGATTAGATATTAGAAAAAACTTTTTGACAGTTAGAGTGATCAATGAGTGGAACAGGCTGCCACAAGAAGTGGTGAGTTCTCCTTCAATGGAAGTCTTCAAACAGAGGCTGGACAGACATCTGACTGGGATGATTTAGCGAATCCTGCTTTGAGCAGGGGGTTGGACCAGATGGCCCAGGAGGTCCCTTCCAACTCTACGATTCTATGATTCTATGATTCCCATCAAAGTTTTTTTTTCCTCTTTATATATTGCTGTCATCATATTATATGGCACTGTATGAATCATCCCCCTCCTCAACTCATCACGCAGCTGCTCTTCGCCCCTGCCAGGGACTTTTGCAGTGATGACTTATGCAAGGAAAATTTACCTCCTGTTTCTACATAGAGCTTAGAAGTTCTATGTAGAAACAGGAGGTCAATTTTCCTTGCATGAGTCATCACTGCAAAAGTATTCAGCTAGTCAGGTCATAATTACGTGATGTCATAGACCTAATAGAAAACAAAAGAATTAGCTGGTCTGAAAGGCAAAATGAGCAATTGTAAGTGCACAGTGAAATATAATACCACAGAATTCTCAAGTCACATGAAAAAAGAGATTGTATTGCAAAGCATGCCTACCTCTTTTTCTTCTTTCCAGGAGCCGCTATTCCTGACACAGAGAAGCCAATTTATTCTGTTTGCATGCAAAATATGATTGCCATGACCCCAGGGACTTTACCCTAACAGGGTCTTATAAGACATAAATGCTTTGGAAGACCAGGGTCCATACTGTGATGGTCACACTACACAAGGGGCCCATACTTGAGATGGTTACCCCTCCATACCAGGGGACCATATCCGAGATGGTTCCCCCTCCACACCAGGGGGCCATACCTGAGATGGTTACCCCTCCAAACCAGGGGGCGATGCCTGAGATAGTTACCCCTTCACACCAAGGGGCCATACCCGAGATGGTTACCCCTCCATACCAGGGAGTGATAGTGATGGTCACCCCTCCAAAAACCAGGGGGCCATACCTGAGATCGTTACCCCTCCGCACAAGGGGACCATTCCCGAGATGGTTACCCCTCCACACACGGGGGGTCATACTGTAATGGATACCCCTCCAAACCAGGGGTCCATACCTGAGATGGTTACTCCTCCACACCAGAGGGCCATACCTGAGATGGTTACCCCTCCACACCAGGGGGCCATACCCAAGATGGTTGCCCCTCCACACCAGGGGGCCATACCCTATATGGTTACTCCTCCACATCAGAGGGTCATACCTGAGATTGTTACCCCTTCACACCAAGGAGCCATAACTGAGGAAAAACAAATAACTGCTCCTTTTTTTGTATGTGTATTATACAGATAAGTATAATTATCTGTAACAGTGTGTCCATATGACAGCTTATTCTGAAGATTAATTGAAAATGTAGGTGTCTCTAACTACTAAACATTAATGTTTAGAACTCTTTACCCCCTGTTACACCCGGTACCCGTCCTGGCACTGCGCCCAGGTCTGTTGCTGTTACACCTGGCCCCCATCCTGGCGCTGCATCCAGGCATGCCGCTGCTTTCCGTTCTGGGCACTCACCTCGAGCCTCTCAGGCTGCTGCTCAGCGTTCCGTCCTCCCTCCTGCCTTCTCCTCCTGGCATCCTGTGAGGAGATCTGTAGCTAAGACTATTAGGGCACGCCCGCCCGCTCTCTTGCCTTCTTAAAGGGGCAGCGCGCATTATTCAAAAAATACAATTAACCAATGGCAGCTCACTGGCTGCTATTTCTGGCCTCTCCTCCATAGGGAGAGCGCTGGAGCAACGAGTATCAATCATTGCTACATCCGGTTCTCATGCTAACCTGTCTGCGCTGCATCTGCAGTCTCTGTGCTTTATCTAATGCTTTCTGTTTCCACAGCATATCAGTATCCTGTGTTACCTGGTTATATCAGCAGCCATCTGGGCCTAAGCCATCCCGTTCCACCTACAGCCAGCCGAGTCCAAGGTGTCATGGTCACTGTGTGTCTGGGCGCAGGTGTTACCGCAAGGCGAACCCATAACACACGTGACCCTGGATACAGCGCCTCCAGTGGGGCGAATTTAAATAATAATACGTGCAGGTGGATACGCCGCCTCCACCTGGCGAATTTAGGTATTACACGTTAATAAACATTCTGGAAACCCCGCCTCCAGTACGGCGAATTTAAATAATAAAGAGGGGAACCTGGGTAACTTTAACAATGGTGGGCCCTGCAATAGGGAAAAGGGAATTGGAGACCTCCTGAGCTCCCCTGAGCCAGTGTCCCTGCACTCCTAACGTTCCCTATGCCGGTTTCGCACCGGGCGCCGCACGCGTACCTCAACGCCCTAGCTCGCCCTGACCCTAAACCCTCACTAGGGAATAGGTCGGTGCGGAAACTAATCCCACCACTGCACTAATAACACACATGAGGAAAGAGACAATACAGGGGAAACACCACTTAGCTTTGCTCTGTTGCGTGCGCTCCTAGCAACAGAGCCCTCCACCTGAGTGCATCTTCTCCTCCACCTGGATCCATCACCATAACAGGATCCTTCACCTTAGTGCAGCCTTGGAGCAGAGTCCAACACCAGTTGCAGCTGCTTAGTACCAGAGTCCCAAGGAAGTGTTCAGCTTCTGCCACGAAGTCAAGCATGCTTGAGTCCAGCTCAGCGGCCAAGTCCCACATGGTGAGTGCCACTCTCCATAGTAGCCACTCCACCAGACCATGCAGACACTTCCCGCTGACTCCATCACTGCGACCCCACCACGCCATGCCAGCCCTTCGTCCAGACACCATAGCTGCAACACGTCCCCCCTGGCTAAGCTGCGCAGGACTCCTCACCAGCTCCATCCTTCCTCCAGGCTCTCCAAAAACAGAGTGAACACAAACTCACAATATCACAGGCAGTGATTGCACACCTCTAGCACTCCTTTATAGGGTGTCACACCTAATACCTAATTAAGTGCACAAAAACCCAAAGTGCAATACCACAACCACCACCGGGGACAGTCAAAACACCTTTGAACTTAACCAAAGTAAAAAAAGTTCACTTTGTGCTTTTAATACCGCCAGATCCAACACTGGATCATGACACAAGGACTGTGTGAAGGTCACTGGAACCGACTCCTTACCAACTGAACTGACCGGATCCAGGACCCAGCGCATTACAGACTCTGCTGTAACTTTTGTTATCCCTTTTGGTCCCGCTGGGACAGTTGCCACGTGTTCAGGGTCTAACTGGAGGTAGCACCTGTGTCCTCCGGGTATTCCATTCTGGCCCTGCCTGAGGGGCTTTACTACGGGATCCCGGGGCTCACTAGTCACACCCCTTTCGGAGTCCCCCGGACCGTGGTCCCGAGGTTCCACTTAAAAAATAAAAACGAATGTGAATTTCACCATCCCTGCCTCTGCTTCCATTCGTTACAGATTGCTCCAGCCATTGAATCAGCTGGACCCCAGAGGCCTCCGGCATTGGAGTTGTGCCAAGAGGTGACCCGTTTAAGAGATCAACAAGATAAGATCACGACGTATCTACGAAACCTGTCCACCCACATGGATTCTCTGCAGAACCCGGCTGCTCCTGATTCATCTAGCAACACCCAGGTACCTGCTGTCATGACAAGCAAGGGCCCCCGCCTGGCGGCTCCTACCCACTTCCATGGTGATCCCTCTCAGTGTCGGGGTTTTCTCAATCAGTGTACCCTGCACTTCGAAATCTTGGGGCACATGTTTACTTCTGACCGTGCCAAAGTGGGCTTCGTTATGTCACATCTAGCAGGAGAGGCTCTCGCCTGGTTGAATCCATTATGGGAAAGAGGAGACCCGCTGGTTAATGATCTTGAATCTTTCCTAGAGACTTTTCACAGGACCTTTGATGAACTCGGCCGGGTCACATTGACCGCTTCTGCCCTGCTTCGCTTACACCAAGGAACCCTCACGGTGGCTCAGTATGCTGTTCAGTTCCGCACCCTCTCATCTGAGCTATCCTGGAACAATGAGGCCTTGCTGGCTACCTTCTGGGAGGGCCTATCTGGAAAAATTAAGGATGAGCTGGCGGGACGGGACAGGCCTACCATCTTGGATGACCTGATTTCCTTGGCGACCCGGATTGACCTGCGTTTTCAGGAGTGTTCCATGAAGATTAAGCGTGACAGGAGGTCCTACCACCAGGACTCTAATTCTTCCAAAATGTCTACCTCATCCTCTTCTACCAGAGGCTATGGAGGTAGATCGAGTAAGTCTGGCCAGCCGCCGCCAGGAGGCGCGTCGCAAAGACGGAAGCTATCTGTATTGTGGTAGTTCCGAACACCTGATCCGCTCCTGTCCAAAGAAGTCGGAAAACTCCTGTGCCTAGGCTCGGTAGGAGAGGCCACCCTAGGTAGAGAACGTTCCTCTCCTTCGTTGCACATCTCAGTCTCCGTGACCTGCGGAGCAATAAAATTTTCTGGACTCTGTCTGTTGGACTCCGGAGCCGCCGGAAGCCTTATCCAGCAGACGCTTGTGGATCGCTACCACTTACCAGTTCAGGCTCTTCTCAACCCATTGCGAGTAACCGCTGTCGATGACCAATCTCTGACCGAACCCGTCCAGTTCCAGACTGAGCCACTGGAACTCCGGGTAGGTCTTATGCATTCTGAAAGAATCCGTTTTTATGTATACCCTGGTTTGTCTCACCCCTTGCTTCTAGGTTTGCCTTGGTTTCAGAAACATGAACCAGTCCTTAATTGGAGAACAGGCAAAATTCTACGTTGGGGAGATTCCTGCTCGGACCATTGTTTAACCCGGATTGAACCAGGTTCACCCCCGGTCCAACCTGCTACCCTGCCTGGATTACCATCCGCTTACTGGTCCTTCTCGGATGTCTTCGGGAAAAAGGAGGCTGAAAAACTTCCCCCCCACAGGTCGTATGACTGTCCAATAGACCATCTTCCTGGAACATCTCCTCCCCATGGGAGAGTTTACCCTCTTTCCCAGGCAGAGACTCAGGCTATGTCGGACTACATCCAGGAGAACTTGGCCAGAGGGTTTATCCGAAAATCATTGTCACCGGCAGGAGCAGGCTTCTTCTTCGTGAAGAAAAACGATGGATCCCTGCGGCCCTGTATCGACTACCAAGGGCTGAACCTGATCACGGTAAAAAACAGGTACCCTTTGCCTCTAATTTCAGAACTGTTTGACCATCTCCGAGGGGCCAGGATCTTCACCAAGCTGGATCTCAGAGGTGCTTACAATTTGATCCGAATCAGAGATGGAGACGAATGGAAAACAGCCTTCAACATCCGTGATGGCCACTACGAGTACCTGGTAATGCCGTTTGGTCTAAGCAATGCACCCGCTGTTTTCCAAGAGTTTGTCAATGACATTTTCAGGGACCTGCTTTACACCTGTGTTGTTGTCTACCTAGACAACATTCTGATTTTTTCTACTGACTTGGTCTCGCATCGCAGACAAGTGCGCCTGGTCTTACAGAGGCTCAGGGAGAACAGACTGTACGCCAAGTTTCAAAAGTGCCTCTTTGAACAATCCTCTTTGCCTTTCCTCGGTTACATTGTTTCCTCCACAGGATTAAAAATGGATCCAGAGAAGTTATCGGCTGTACTCAAGTGGCCTCGTCCGTCTTGGTTGAATGCCATACAGCAATTCCTGGGCTTCACCAACTACTACAGGCAATTCATTCCTAACTTCTCCACCCGAGTGGCGACCATCTCAACTCTAACCCGGAAAGGTACAAATCCGAAGGATTGGCCTCCTGAGGCTGAGGAAGACTTTGTTTCTCTCAAAAAGGCCTTTGCAGTCGCACCTGTTCTTCATCGTCCTAACTCCAATGAACAATTTTTTCTTGAGGTCGATGCCTCTTCAGTAGGTGCGGGAGCCATACTAACCCAGAAATCGTCCTCCGAGGGAGTGCATTCCTGTGGTTTTTTTTCCAAGGTTTTTTCTTTCGCAGAGAGGAATTATTCTGTTGGGGATCGGGAATTGTTGGCTATCAAATTGGCTCTGCAGGAGTGGAGGCATCTTCTAGAAGGAGCTCTTCATCAGGTGGTCATATACACCGATCATAAGAACCTTGCTTACCTCCAAACTGCACAAAGGCTGAATCCTCGTCAAGCCCGCTGGGCTTTGTTTTTTGCTCGTTTTAACTTTGTTCTTCATTTTTGCCCAGCTGACAAAAATGTCAAAGCAGACACACTTTCCAGAGCCTTTCTACCTCCTGATCAAGAAGAAGAACCGCAGCACATCATTGAACCCTCAAGATTAGTCACGATCGCTTCTACTGATCTTGCCCAGCTGCCTCCTGGGAAGACTTTTGTGTCAGCGTCTGAGCATACTCATGTTCTTCAGTGGGATCACTCGTCCAAGTTGGCTGGGCACGCCGCCCAGAGAAAGACTCTGCAACTCATCTCCCGGTACTACTGGTGGCCTGCCATGGCTAAGGACATTCTGGAGTACGTCACAGCCTGTCCTTCCTGTGCTCGTAACAAGACAGCCAAGCATCCTCCCGCAGGTAGGCTTCAGCCTCTTCCAATTCCGTCTGCTCCCTGGCAACATATCGCGATGTACTTCATCACAGATCTCCCAATCTCTTCTGGCTGTTCTGTGATGTGGGTAGTGGTGGATCACTTCTCTAAAATGGCTCACTTCATTCCACTACCCGGTCTTCCAACTGCTCCTGAGTTGGTGGACCTGTTCATTCGGCACATCTTCCATCTCCATGTTTTCCCTCTCCACATCGTGTCCAACAGAGGAGTCCAGTTCACCTCAAGATTCTGGAGAGCAGTTTGTAAACTGGTAAGACTTGAACTGGATTTTTCCTCAGTGTACCATCCCCAGTCCAATGGACAAGTGGAGAGGACAAATCAAATCCTGACTGGATTCCTGTGTCACTTTGTTAACGCCCATCATGACGACTGGGTAGACTTACTGTCCTGGGCCGAATTTTCTTACAACAATCAAGTAAGTGAATCTTCTGGAAAGTCTCCCTTTCAGATTGTCTTCGGATTGCAACCCGGAGTACCTCTTCCCATCTGCGGATCATCTGGCGTTCCAGCTGCTGATACCTTCTCCAAAGATTTCTCTAAGGTCTGGAGGGATACCAAAACTGCTCTGGAGAAAGCTTACCAGCGCATGAAAAGGCATGCGGACAAGAGATATTTGGATACACCTATCTTTCGCCCTAGAGACAAGGTATGGCACTCTTCTAAGTACATCCAGTTAAAGATGCTATCCTACAAATTGGGTCCCCGGTTCATCGGACCGTTTGAGATCTTGAGACAGATCAATCCAGTCTCGTACAAACTGAAGTTGCCCACTTCTCTACGTGTGCCTAACTCCTTTCATGTTTCTCTCCTCAAACCAGTAGTTTTGAGTCCCTTCTTTAAGGATCCGGGTACCACTTCTGACCCTGTCTCGGAGGATGATGTTTTTGAGGTAAAACATATCCTGGCCGTAAAAAAAGTAAGGGGTAAGACCTACTACCTGGTGGACTGGAAGGGTTTTGGTCCTGAGGAGAGATCTTGGGAGCCTAGGGAGAACATCCAGGCTCCTCTCCTCCTTAAACGGTTCTACACAGGCTTGAAGAAAAGGGGGTGTAAAGAGGGGGATACTGTTACACGTGGCCCCTGTCCTGGCGCTGCATCCAGGCCTGCCGCTGCTTTCCGTTCTGGGCACTCACCTTGAGCCTCTCAGGCTGCTGCTCAGCGTTCTGTCCTCCCTCCTGCCTCCTCCTCCTGGCATCCTGTGAGGAGATCTGTAGCTAAGACTATTAGGGCACGCCCGCCCGCTCTCTTGCCTTCTTAAAGGGGCAGCGCGCATTATTCAAAAAATACAATTAATCAATGGCAGCTCACTGGCTGCTATTTCTGGCCTCTCCTCCATAGGGAGAGCGCCGGAACAACGAGTATCTATCATTGCTACATCCGGTTCTCATGCTAACCTGTCTGCGCTGCATCTGCAGTCTCTGTGCATTGTCTAATGCTCTCTGTTTCCACAGCATATCAGTATCCTGTGTTACCTGGTTATATCAGCAACCATCTGGGTCTAAGCCATCCCGTTCCGCCTACAGCCATCCGAGTCCAAGGACTGTGTGAAGGTCACTGGAACCGACTCCTTACCAACTAACCGGATCCAGGACCCGGCGCATTACGGACTCTGCTGTAACTTTTGTTATCCCTTTTGGTCCCACTGGGACAGCTGCCACGTGTTCGGGGTCTAACTGGAGGTAGCACCTGTGTCCTCTGGGTATTCCATTCTGGCCCTGCCTCAGGGGCTTTACTACGGGTGCCCGGGACTCACTAGTCACGCCCCCTTCGGAGCCCCCCGGACCATGGTCCCAAGGTTCCACTTAAAAAATAAAAACGAATGTGAACTTCACCATCTCTGCCTCCGCTTCCATTCGTTACACCCCCACAACCATTTTCCAAAATAAACAGTTCCTGAAATGTATGGAATGTTGGATAACAGCTTGCACGTACATACAGGTTAGGTTAAAGTTTACAACAAAGGTATACAAGAGATTGATATTGGAAAATATCTCATCAGATTTTCAATGCTGTATTATATGATGTAACAATAAATGGGAAGCTGGTTAATTTATTCAAATGGCTAAGGAGAGCCCTATAAATATTTACCATAAAGTGTCTCAGGACAAGTAGTAATAATTTGTATAACAGCCATATGGAAACATCTTACGGATGCAAAGAAAAGACTCAGGTCGTCATCAGAACGGAAAACAAAGTCCCGGACGAGCATATTTTTGGTGTTGCTTTCCCAAGAGGAGGTTATGCTGTGGGTACCTTTTTATGTCCATGGCAACTAATCGCGTGATCCACGGTTAACCAGTGGATCTGATGAAGTGCGGCACATGCGTGTCACTCCGACGTCACCTGGCCATCAAATCCAATCAGCGCGTGCTTGGGAGCTTGCCTATAACCAAGGCTTCCGATCATGCATGGATGATATATTCTGTAGATGCAGGGTGGCACAATGAGATCAGTGGCATCAAAATTCACACATGCACCCCAATGGAGGCAAAAATTTTCAGAAAATTGTTACTGCAGATTATATAAAGTGCCTAAACAGATGCATATAAATTATTTATAATATTTTTGTAAATATAACAGGTGGGTACAGAATTTTAACAAAATGTTTCAAGTGCACCATTCTTAAATAGTTATAACTCAAGAATTTTATGATGTAGATCCATATCCATTGTCTGTATCAAGGAGATGACAATGGTTTATTCCATGCAATAAAGTACAATCTCATAGGTTGAGGGATGAATCTTTTACTTAATAAAGAACTGAAACAAAACATAAAGAAGAAAAATGAATACACATAAAGACATAATCTAAAATATGTCTAAAATTGGAGGGAAATAGACTGAGAACGCCCAGAAAGACTATCAACATTTACAAAAAGGAAGTGAAACTGAGTGATTCATTCAGACGGCTTGGAGTCATTGTGCCTAATGTCACAAACTATTTGGCTTTGCATTGTGCTAGGAGTTTTTTTTATATTTGCTCCCCTATTACCGGTATGAATAGCATCTATGCCCCTAACCATGAATAACTGCATTACAATTATGGTAAGCCTTAAAATGCCAGGGGGTTGTCTTTAATTCAGAATGGTCGGCCACTGTTTTGGCTGCGCCAATGTCCCGCACATGCTCCCGAACTCTAGCTCTCAGTTCTCTCGATATACGGCCCACATAAATCTGTGGGCAGCTACAAGTAGAATAATAAATAATATTCATGATACTGCACAATATATGGTTTTTAATTTGAAACTGTTTTTCTCCATTTGCCAAGTCGAATGTGGTGCAGCGAAGGACATTGCTGCAGGAAAGACAGTGGCCACAAGTAAAGCATCCTAAAGTTGGTACTTGGTACTTTTAATTTTTAGAAAAATTATCTTTTCGAAACATAATAACTCTTCTTTACACTTGCCAGTCCTACTCTAACATGAGAACCTCAAAAGAGGAAAAAATCCTCCAAAAAATTCAGGTAAAAACCAGACAGGTCTAAAAGCATCTGCACTAATACAGTTTGCCAGCTTCCGTATTAAGGCCTTAATATCAACCAATACCTTACATACATTGATATGTTTTTGTGCACTTTATATTTCTTTCAGGGTGCAGTTGGGCCCAAATGGTTCTACAAACTGTGGCCTCTGTTCACACGGGATGCATTCTAGTTGGCACTGGTCAGCCCCCCTATATGGTGTTACTAAGAGGTTGTGAACCAGAAGCCCTGCATTCCCTGTGTGAACACTGCCACATGCGGATTATTTTTTCTGCTCTGGTGTGCCACACGGCCGATCTCTGATTGTAGGCTGGCTGATTCATTTGGTATTTTTGCACCTGTGCAGCTGCCATTTTACTTGGGTCCGCTGCACCTTGTATTAGTGCAGATGCACTTAGGCCTGTCTGTTTTATTCCTGAATTTTTTGGAGGATTTTTTCCTCTTTTTGAGGTTCTCGTGTTAGAGTAGAACTGGCAAGTGTAAGGAACCTTGACGCAGTTTGCCAGCTTCCATATTAAGATCTTTAAGATTTTTGGAAATCCTGAGTGTCATTAGTGGTTAATTAGCTAAATGTGGTCCCAAGAAGGGTTCGGTCTTAAGTATTACCCAATGTTTGGCAAGAATCGCTTTCATGTTTGTTCATTCATGATTGTATGTAAATAAAAAAGCAAATCTTATCAAATACTTTTATCTTGAGTTCTTATCTTGATACAGCAGATGGCTCCAGGGGGCGGCTCTTGCTCTATTATAACCATATTGAAGGCATCTTTGACTGTATTCTCTCTGTTTGAACCTCACCTTCAAATCATTAGCCTGCATCTGAAACCTATTGTTCGAGAAGCTCATCCTTAGGAACTGTCCAACCGGGTCGGCCCAAATGGTGGCTAAGTTGTGAGCATATTCAGATTGTATCAAGGAATTGACTGAAGTAGATTTCTTATTGACATCAGTCTGTATGTAAGATTTCTCATCAATCACAAGGCAGATGTCCAGGGAGTCAGTCCTTTAGGAATAATGTTTATAGGTTAATTTGATGTTACGTGAATTCATATTAAGTTGGTTCATGAATATGTTGAGCTGCTGCACCGTCCCTCACCACAACAAAAGCAACAAAAGGATATCACCTATATATCTGAGTCAGCACAGCACATGGTCATTGCCCCCATGTCCAAGTCACCAAAAATGGATCTCTCCCAAGAATAAAAGAATAGATTGGCGTATAAGGTGTCGCAGGCCGAGCCCATTTTCGTGACATATACAGTATCTGAAAGTAGAATGAATCTCTAAAAAGAAAAAAAGATGTGGGTAAGGACAAACTGCAGCAGCTCAAGAATAAACTTACCCATTTGTCAATCCAGGTTGGAGGCCCCAAGAAGAGGCGGACAGCATCCAAACCATCGATATGGTGGATGCAGGAATACAATGTTTTGATGTTAGCTGTGATTAGTAAGGTTTCCTCATTCACAAATGGAGCGCCTCACAGGGCCTTAGGTTACTCGGTACCGGGCCAGTCGGTTCTTAAAGAGGAATGTCATGGCAGCAGTGACCCAGTCCGTGGCCCTGGGCATCCGGTAAAGTTAATAAAAGATAATGATGAAGGGGTAATTTATAGGGGATTTAGTCATGATGCCACCCGTGGTATTCGGCAAGGGTAGCCGATGCTGCAATGCAGATCCTTTGGGATGGTGGTAAGACAGCAAAGATGGTTAAGCTCTCCACGGGTAGAGCTGTGTCCCAGGGCAGTAAGGATGTTATAAGAAAAGATGGTGGCTGTTGTGGTGAGTGCGCTGCAGGGCAAGTGAGACGCGAATGACAGAGGACACAGCTGGGTGCAGTTTCCAGAGTTTTGCTCACAGTTCTTGTGTACACAGATGCCCGCTTGGTGCCATGTCCTCCAGGTGAGGGGTCCAGCAAACTCCCAGGTAGATTGGGATACACCTTTCCAGGACTCCTTTCTATGTATTTCTCTCCTGACCATCTCACTGTACTGGTTTACACTTCTTCTGCCCAAAACCTTCACAAACAGTGTCCCCAAGCCAGCAGCCGTGGACCTGGTCAGGCAACGTTCTCTGAGTCCCCTTGCTCCTATATGGCTGCCTTTTTGGTGAATGGATGTGGTTGTGGCTGAGGTACATACAGTTACCTCAGCCTCCGGCTTGCTAACTGAATCTTGTAGCCCTCCACTAGCCGGCTCCTTCACTGCGACCTGGTCCCTCCACTTCTGGATACCTGCCCCACTGGTGGCTTCCGCACTTCCGGTGCCCCAAGGACCCCTTCTGTCCTCCCAGGAGCTTCCTTCTGGCTCCCCTCACAACTCTCTCTCCAGCTCTTCCTACTGCAGTCCTTCTCATTCTCCGTCTCCTCACCAACTCACTAATTCTCCTCAGACCCTGTCAGGCCTCAATCCTTTTCTCACTCCCCTCTACTGACTGACTGAATCTTTCCAGAACAATCTTCTTCCCTCAGCACTAACTCCTCCCACCAGCTGTCACTCCCTTAAGCTCTTCCCCTTTTCCCTACCTTCCCCACTCATTCCCCAACACCCTTTCCTAGCCATCTTGGGATGAGGCCATCCTCCCTAAGGGTATACCCATTTGCCCTGACTGAACTGGTGTGTGTTGGGTGTGAGTCCTGGGTAGTGCTCCCTCCTTACCTGAGAGTGGGATAACACACCTCTAGATGAGGTGCAGTATCTCTGTGGTGACTGGACCATCAGGGGCGCCACACAAATATGTCATTATCCCTGCTAAGGATGCCTGTCGTGTCTTTGACATAGGATGATATTGTCTCTACCAGTAGCATAGCCACTGGGGGGGGCAAAGGGGGAGGTGGCCCACCGGAGCTACACTACACTACTACTCTGCGGTAGAGCAGGGAGAATCGATCTCTCTACTCTGCTGCCCGGCCGCTATGGGCCCCTGAGAAGGCGGTGGGGGGCCTGGTGGGGGCCCCGGTGCCAGCAGTGGGCCCACCACCTCTCAGCCAGCAATGTCATCCTGGGCTATTCTGCACGCACAGGACCTGTGACGAGGTCACAGGAGGGGCGGAGTCAGGGGTCACATGATCAGGGGTTTCAGTGGCTGCAGGACTCTGCTGTGCTGGTTGTCATGGTGCTGGCTGGATGAGGTGAAGTTTCTGTGTGGGGTCAGGAGGGGTTTACAGGGTAGATGTAGCAGAGCTGTGTGTATGAGGTGTACAGAGCGGAGCTGTGTGTGTAGAAGGTGTACTGAGCAGAGATATGCATATATGAGGTGTACGGAGGATCGGAGCCGTGTGTGTATGGGGTGAGTGGAGCCGTTTGTGTACAAGGTGTATTAATAGGGACACATAAGGCAGCAGTGGCTCAGCATTGGGGTATCAGGTGCAGTAATAGGGACACATACGGCAGCAGTGGCTTAGCATTGGGGTATCAGGTGCAATAATAGGGACACATATGGCAGCAGAGGCTCAGTATTGGGGTATCAGCATGATGAGGGGTTTGTGCAGGTTGGGGATACATGGTGATGGAGCTGGAATATGAGAAGTGAAACGCATCATTGTTGTATTCTCTGTAGCCGAGTCCTGGCTGGAGGAGTTGTCATGTCTGTCTGGGCCAGATGGAAAAGACATGAAAAGTGAATGATTCCATCAGAAAGATCGTCAGCGGTAAGACACCAACTATAACTGTGCAGTCATCACTTATATGTTCTGTAGGACTTGGTATTTACCACTGACCATATGGTGGTAATATCAATATTGGTCTTTATATAGAGATTATTTTCAGTAACAGCACAGTCATCTCCTACATTATTTGGTTTTGTCCTTCCCTTCCCTTCCCCTAGAATACCCCCGGGAACCCCCAGTTCCATTAATCCTGCTTGTACTAGCTTCTTTCTTCTGCTTTATCTTTAGGATTCTAGGAATAGGATCTAAAGCTGGAAGAATACCTTTTGGAAGATATAAATTATTAAAGTGGATTGTGACAAGACAACTATCAACGTGTTATGTCCTTGCGGTTAACAGTGGGACACTAAAGCTTCATTAATTATAACTGTCTTGAGATATGGGGACCCTTTTCTTCCTTTTTTTTTTTTCTTGACTACACTTCATAGGAGGCTAGTTTCGTCCTAGATATCAAGTCCTGGTTTCTGAGTGACACGATATGTGTATATGTATATATATATATATATATATATATATATATATATATATATATATATATATATATGTATGTGTATATGTATATGTATATGTTGGTCTAATCCAGTATGGAAAAACTGTTTGGATATATTTTGCACTTTGAATGTTTCTGTGCCAGGATTTGGAGGGATATAGGGTCTCCTATGGATGCGTCAGTCATCGCACTTGGGCGATGATTTCAGAGTAGTGAGTGCAAGCAATTGCACTAACTCCTGGCAGCACAGCCAGGTGCCTGTGCATCGAGAATTGATGCCTAGTAAGGGCACATCAACGTAACCGAAATAGTACTTATTTAAAACAACGGAGGTGTGTTCATACACATAACAACTCATGTGTTTCACTTGAGTTGTTGGTTTGGTGTGTCAAAGTGGATAAAAATAGTTTTATAAAAGCTCATATGTGTCACTTTGATATGTAGCACTGTGATTGGACCTGTGCCAAGATAGAGTGACATGTGACTCTCTATACATGCGCTATTGCATTAGTGCGTTGCCTCTAGTGAGGCTATTGTGAGGAATTAAGCTCGGGCACCTGCGCAATGCAAAGATTTTAAACAATAGAGGTGTGTTCACACATAACATCTCATGTGTCATGTTAAGGATGGAATTTTTTTTTTTTTTTTTTTTGCCATAGTACCTTCGTATGTTAAGTTGGCTTATTTGTGCTATTTTCACATGTAGTGCTGTGACTGGATTTGTGACCATTAAACCCAGGCAATGAGGGCAATGAGGGAACTGATGTTATATAATAGAGGTGTGTTCACACACAGAACAACTTATGTGCGATATTTGATTCATTGTTATTTTGATATGTTGCACTGCTATGTGCATCAGAGACATGGAACTATTTTTTTTTTTTTTTTAATATATGCGTTTCACCAGGATGCAGAGTGACGTGGGACTTTCTAGATATGTGCCATAGCATCAATGCGTTGTCTTCAGCGAGACCTTTGTGATGTATCAAGTTTAGGCACCTGTGTAATGAAAGAATTAATGATTTCTTTAAAATAATATTGGTGTGTTCACACATAACAGCTTATGTGCCATATTTCCTTTGTATGTTAAGGTGGCTTATTTGTGCTATTTTGACATGTAGTACTGTGACTGGATTTGTGACCATTAGAG
Source organism: Dendrobates tinctorius (assembly GCF_039654945.1). NCBI lineage: Eukaryota > Metazoa > Chordata > Amphibia > Anura > Dendrobatidae > Dendrobates > Dendrobates tinctorius. Next base: position 12,317,971 of record NW_027361898.1, on the reverse strand, counting down.
TTGAGCGACTTTGGTCGGATCGGGTTTCGTGAAACCCGAATGAAACAAAATAAGTTTCAGATGAAACTCGTCCGACTAGAGCAAAACAAAGTCGGAGTTTCGTCCGAAACCCGACCCCAATGCAAGTCAATGGGAAATAAAAGTCGGCCGAAACTCCGACTTTGTTTTGCTCTAGTCGGACGAGTTTCATCTGAAACTTATTTTGTTTCATTCGGGTTTCACGAAACCCGATCCGACCAAAGTCGCTCAACTCTAGTGACCATTAAACCCAGGCGACTGGGCAATGAGGGAACTGATGTTGAATAATAGAGGTGTGTTCACACACAGAACAACTTATGTGCAATATTTGATTCATTACTTTAAAGTCGATAAGATTTGTCTTATAAAAGCCTATATGGGTTATTTTGATATGTTGCACTGTTATTTGCATCAGAGACATGGAACTTTCTATATTTGTGTTTCGACAGGATGCAGAGTGACGTGGGATTTTCTAGACATGCGCTATAGCATTAATGCGTTGTCTTCAGTGAGACCTTTGTGATGTATAACGTTTAGGCACCTGCCCAATGAGAGAACCAAAGATCTATTCAAAACAATATAGGCGTGTTCACACACATAACATCTTATGTGCCATGTTACCTTTGTATGTTATAGTGGTCTACATGTGCTACTTTGACATTATTTAACCTAATAAAGATAAGAGAGGGGAAGAGGAGAGAGAAGAAGGGGAAAGAAAAAAAAGAAAAAAAGGGAAAGAAAAGAGAAAATATTTTTTTTTGGACAAGATAATAGAGGTGTGTTCACACACATAACATCTTTTGTGCCATAATACCTTTGTATGTCAAGGTGGCCTATATGTGCTATTTTGACATGTAGTGCTGTGACTGGATTTGTGATCATTAAACCCAGGCGACTGGGCTATGAGGGAACCGATGTTATATAATAGATGTGTGTTCACACACAGAACAACTTATGTGCGATATGTGATTCATCACTTTAAAGTTGATAAGACTTGTCTTATAAAAAGCCTATATGGGTTATGATGATATGTTGCACTGCTATTTGCGTCAGAGACATGGAACTCTCTATAGATGCGTTTTCGCATTAGTGCACCATTTCTAGTGCGGCGATTTTAAGATATTAAGTCCAGGTGCCTGTGCATTGAAGGATGAAGGTGTGCTGGGTCTCTTGAGAGACTGTGACTGGATTTGTGACCATTAAATCCAGGCGACTGGGCAACGAGGGAACTGATGTTAAACAATAGAGGTGAGTTCACACACAGAACAACTTGTGTGCGATATTTGATTCATCATTCATGTTGAAACTTCCGCCGGTATATTCAGGCACCTGCGCAATGGCTTAGTTAGAACGCTGTCTCACTAAGCCCAGGACTGATTTGTTTCCTCCGCATCAAAAAGATGCTCAGCTGGTAAGAGTGTAGTGTCGGTGGTGGGGTGCCGAGCTGGGGGGGGATGATAGGGGGTGGTCCCACTTCTTACCGCGCAGAGATGATAACAGAGACACGATGAGGCAGATTCTGGGTGCAACAGGTCCAAGTTTATTGCTCACCGTCCGACTGACGGTCCTCGCGGTACACCGCGATATCTCTCTCTCTGCCCTCCGTGTCCAGGGCCGCTTCAACACCGTACGTTACACTAGGGACGTATTTATACGTACGTCCCGTCTCACATTGTGACAATCCTGACAGCTCGGTTACTGTGGCCGCCTTAGGCCCGTACACCATCAGCACTTTACTGGTCAGTTTCGTCGTTACACATACGGTGTCTTCCACCCAGAGCCTTGTCTCTGCTGCAGTCCTTTCCTGTCAGGACCACCCCCCTGACGTTTCCTCTCCTCAGTCCCCTTGGTCGGATTCTCCTCAGGGAACACAGACTGGCGTGGTCCTCCTGTCACCTGGGCTCCCCCTGGGGACTGGAATCTTCTGGAACCCTCCCTCAGAATTTATAACTTCCCCGGTTCCTTGAAACTGTCACTAACTGTCACCACGCCCCCCATGACCAACGGTTTCTAAAGCCCTAAGCTGCTGTAAAGTCCTTTGCTCACACTCCACCCTGCCATCTAATGGTCATCCCAAGGTACTGCACGTCCACTACACTTTCCTAGTTGTTTCCCCACTGTAATCACTGTCTCCTACCCACACTGTGCAAACCTTTCTTTCTTCACTCTGACTAGTCCGTCCGTCCGTCAGGTCACCTTCCCTACACTCCCCCTTCCTTTGTCCATTGTCGTCCTCGACAATCGTCATCCCTGCCTTCGCCGTTCTGAATCTACACCTACATTCTGTTGTCGGACCAGAAGTTGAGCCAAACCCACTATCTGCGGGGGCCGAACCACACTGGGAGCACTATGCTCTGAGCAGCCTACTGCTACTCACCAGCGCGCACGCCACATGACAACGTCTTTCAAATTGGGCAAGGTACACCCGTATTCTCTCTACGGCGTGTATCTTTCCCCTACTCTCCCCTACTGTTACCTTTCACTATCCGGTACGCCATGATCGAGGCCACTCACCTACCAGATCATTGCCGGCGCCCGCCTTTCCTTCTTCAGGGGTGTCCGTGGTGTCGGGGACCTGACCTAGGACGGCTGTCTTTCTCACATCTTCCCATTCATTTTCCTTCTTTCAATTACATGTCATGGTCGGCGTCCCGGTCTCCCAGACCTCAACTCTTAGATCCCTACCGGATCTCACACTTTCCTTTGGTCCCGCAGACCTTCCCTTACCCGGACCTGTTGCATTTTACTTTGCATATTATACATCATACAACTTTATAATAGCACAAGTACCCATTTTTATATGATTTTTTTTTTTTTCATTTTCTTTTGCTTTAAAACTCAACGTTCAACAATAAACATCGCCAGTACTCCTTTCCTCCTCCCCCCTTCCTTGGACCTGGACACTCCTCCGCTTTCCATATCCCCGTTCTGTCAGGTAAACATAGTTGCATCCGTTAAACAACAACAAAACTTTTTTTTTTTTTTAAATGCAACTGTTCCTTTAATCTGCACAACGGTGCATCGAACTCCTGACAGTTTATACCACTCTCAATGGACAGAGGTGAGGGCTCCACAGCCGTGGAACTCCTGGGGGAACCGAGAGTGTCCATATCAGTCCTTTTTCACGGGGGTCCGCTTTGCTCAGGCTCCGCCAGTACTGCCACCGCATAATAACCGCGGGGGCAGTATTCCTTATAATAAGAGACCAAGTCCCCTACTTCCAGAGCCCGGCCATGCCGTATAGAGGCCACGTTTACATACACTTTCTGGCCAGTCTTATCACGGATGAAACCGTACCCCTTCTCGAGGTCGGTGTATACCAGCCGCCCCTGCGATCTCTTCTCCGCCATGCCAGCCTCCCCCTTGTCATGCAGCTGTTTCCAAATCGCTTTCTCCCGTGTCTTCTTTCCCTTAATAACCTCCGCAACCCAAACGGAGGGTACCGCACCAGTCCCAGAGTCCGATGGGTGGGACCTTGCCGAGAAAGGGTGTGGGGTAGAGGCGGCCGATGGTATCTGTGGCCCAGCAGCCACTGGGGCCAGGTAGCGGATGGGAGCAGCCGGGACTCCGGAGGGCTGGTCCACAGGGCCCGATAAACAGACCCCAGCCGGTTCCAATACTGGCTTCACCGCGGCCACCCGGTAGGCCGCAGCCACAACTCCCAGCAAAGCCGGGGTAACGGCCGGTTCGGGCGATGAGGCTGACACTGGTCGAGGGAGCGCAACCGCGCTTTCTGTAAATAAGCTCCGCCCTGGGGACTCTGGGCGGGAAGGCTCGGGGACGGGAGCGAGGGACTTGCTCAATTCCGCGTATAGCTTAGGGCCCTCCGCAGCCGGGCCTTCCGATACACTGGAGGCTGCGTGTTGTGGCGAGATGATAGGGGCCGCTTGTGCAGCTGCCGGCAGGGCCGGGGGAACTCTCACCTTCCCCGGCGCCGCGGCCTCCGTCACACCACCGCACGGCTCATCCCGCAGCCTCCGCTCTCCAACTCGTTGCACAGCGGGCCCAGCTTCCAGGCTCAGGGGCTCCGCGGGAAGACTCTCCGCTGGTATCAATGGCGGCCGCTCCTTCTGGTTCCGCACGGGCTCCGCACAGATTCCTCTTCTTGCCCATGGACCCGAAGATGACGTCTTCTGTCTCAGCTCGTTCTCCTGCCACCACTGCCATTCTAGGCGGCCAATACCCCGACTTCCGCAGCGTCTCATACCGTCCGGTGGGCAGCAATCGAGTGGCGCCAAACAGTCGCTCCCAGGCTTTTCTTCGGTGTCACTCCCTCTGCGGGGTGGAGCGTTGGCAGGCCTCTCCACCCACCTGTCAGGGTCCAATGCTTGGAAACGTCGGCCTCCGGACACATACTGCTGTCCAAGGGGGTACGTTGGAGGGGGTCCCAATCCATTCGGAACTACTGCGAACACCCGGACCTCGCCTCTGCGTTGAAGGAGCGCTGCCATACTGCACTGTCTCTGGTACTGCCCCGGATCCTCTACTGGCCACACAGATTCGTCACTGCGCTCCTCATTTATAATCCACTGGTAAACAAATTGTAATCCACCGATAATTGTATTCCAGACTGAGTAGACTAAGTCCTTTTCCATTTCTTGAGGCAGGTCTGCCGCAGAGGATGAGGTATTAGCGGCGGTGATCCTGCCGACTACGCCAAATGTAGTGTCGGTGGTGGGGTGCCGAGCTGGGGGGGGATGATAGGGGGTGGTCCCACTTCTTACCGCGCAGAGATGATAACAGAGACACGATGAGGCAGATTCTGGGTGCAACAGGTCCAAGTTTATTGCTCACCGTCCGACTGACGGTCCTCGCGGTACACCGCGATATCTCTCTCTCTGCCCTCCGTGTCCAGGGCCGCTTCAACACCGTACGTTACACTAGGGACGTATTTATACGTACGTCCCGTCTCACATTGTGACAATCCTGACAGCTCGGTTACTGTGGCCGCCTTAGGCCCGTACACCATCAGCACTTTACTGGTCAGTTTCGTCGTTACACATACGGTGTCTTCCACCCAGAGCCTTGTCTCTGCTGCGGTCCTTTCCTGTCAGGACCACCCCCCTGACGTTTCCTCTCCTCAGTCCCCTTGGTCGGATTCTCCTCAGGGAACACAGACTGGCGTGGTCCTCCTGTCACCTGGGCTCCCCCTGGGGACTGGAATCTTCTGGAACCCTCCCTCAGAATTTATAACTTCCCCGGTTCCTTGAAACTGTCACTAACTGTCACCACGCCCCCCATGACCAACGGTTTCTAAAGCCCTAAGCTGCTGTAAAGTCCTTTGCTCACACTCCACCCTGCCATCTAATGGTCATCCCAAGGTACTGCACGTCCACTACACTTTCCTAGTTGTTTCCCCACTGTAATCACTGTCTCCTACCCACACTGTGCAAACCTTTCTTTCTTCACTCTGACTAGTCCGTCCGTCCGTCAGGTCACCTTCCCTACAAGAGTTACTATCAATTTGCTGTGTATTTACTGTATACTAAGGACTCTAACAGAGCACTACACTGACCTTGAGAAAGACACTTCATAGTGGCGATACGCGTGGGTTTGGGGGTCCCATACAATTTAACCATTGGTCTGCTTGTCCTCAGAAACCAGGTGATATCATGTTAGGGAAAGGGGTTATGTTGTCCCTATTTTCTTGTATTTGATTTAGTGGTAATATGTTGAGAATTTGATGCATACACATGGCGTTTATTTTGCCTGTGTATCCCTTATGCAATCACAGTGTTTCCCTATAGGACTTGATATGTAGATATTCTGGTATATTTGTATTAACACTGTGATATTATGACCATGAATAAGATTGGGATTGTTAACCTGTGGTGTTAGATCCCAGATATTGAAATTCAGTAGATATTTGTTATTTGATTAAATGGTTAATTCTGGGGCCCACAGTATTTAACTGTCTATTAACATGACCCATTGTTTTTGTTTGTCTGTGTGTCTGTGAGTTCAGACATTTTAATTGTTTTTTTAAACTAAGTGTTTTGTTGTGTTCACTATAATAAAATTTGATTTTTGACTATATTAGTGTATGGTGATCCCTATTTGTGTGCATATACTTTTCTCTTAATTTGTTACAGAGATTATTTTCAGTAACAGCACAGTCATCTCCTACATCCATGGGTGCGTCACCGAGTTGTAATCAAAGTTACCTAGTTAGGGGCCCACTCAGAAGTTTTGCCCCCCCTGAACCAAAACCCTAGCTACGCCTCTGGTCTCTACTGTAGGTTTTAGGTAAAAATCATTGAATTTGCAAATTGGATAACATAAACTTTCTTTATGGGACACAATCAGGTGCCCATGCAGATCGACTGCATCTTTGTGGACCTTAGGGAGGAGGTACTGTGACACCCCAGAGTCCGGGGTGCCTCCCTCTATGAGGTAAAGTCATGCTTGGAGGCAGAAAGGGGACCCCCATGCCAGGTAACATAGATTAAATCTCAATTCCTGCTGCAGGTCAGAAAAGGGCGTTGCCTTATAAATTCTGGCCAGCAGATGGGGTTGGTGAGTCAGCTAGAAGTGAGCTGAGGGAGTTGTCATGGAAATGAGAGCAGCTGTGAGCTGTGAGGAGAAATGACAAGACAGTTAAACGTGAGGTACTGTACTGTAAAAAGATCTTTCTGGAAGATCCTGTCAGTTCAAGACAGGGAGAGCTGATCTATGAAGAGGGAACGGACACGAGCAGAGACAGAGAGGCTCTGGGGAAGCTAAAAAACTGCATATAGCAGCCCCCAGTGTGAAGCGCTAATTGAGAGAAAATGGACGTCAGAGTCCTTGGTGGTCAGGAGCTGTATGTCCTGATCGCCGAATCTGAAAGTACAGGGGATTGTAAATTGCTGTGCAACATTGAACACCTGAGAGCACGGCAGCAGATGGAGCCCCGGGGCTGACGGTGAAAAGAACGGTACCTGTGGAATAGGCTCATGCTGACAGCTGTACAAGTTAGTGAAATCATCACGCAATTGAGGGTCGCAGCTTAGTTATAAACAGCGGAGACCCACACACAAAGCGCAGAAGGAAGGTCCTAAACCCCCACGTGGCAAGGTGGATCCCCTGAATGCCTCCAGGTGAGCTGGACTCATTCCATCACCTGTATGTGGTACTCTGGATTGCAACCAATTACCAGTAAAAGGTAAAGAAATTGTACCTCTCTGTGTCTTTCTCTGCACCCCAACGTTCACAGCCATCTTTACTATTAATCTAACATCTTTGCTCTGGGACTATTCCTCTACCTGTGGAGAGCTATTTTCACCCCAGCTGCGCCACATCAACAGTCTCAGGGGAACAACACTGCAGTGCTGGTCACCTCTGACCAGAATACCACAGGTGGCGTCACGTATTTAATCATCTACAAACTTTATCTTCATTTCTACCACATCACCAACCACTTTCCCCCTATTATGTTATTTAATGGACGCCCCAGGGCCACGGACATGGTCGCTGCCGTGACACCGTCCCCCATTGAAGTCGACGGGCCTGCTACCGAGTACCCCACGGTCCTGCACCGCGCGAGTGCTCACGCGCCTGGGTGCTCCAGTACAAAGTGGGGATCTTGGGGTATTTGGGCATTAACCCTTCAAGCACTTTTTTTGTTTAGAACTCGTTGCTCATATGTTTTTATAATAATGTCTTGAAGTTGAAATAGGAAAAAAAAAATCAAGCACTGCAAAATGACCAGAAAAAGATAAAGTCTGAAATTGTTTTTTTGGATTTTGCTTTTACTGAGTTAATTTTGCAGTAATAATGACCAGGCACCATCATTCTTCTAGTATACTAAACATGCATAGTTGTTCTCATTTAGTTTGTGAAACATATTTTGGAAATTTATTTAAAAAATGTGCTTGTGTCTCCATTTTCTGAGACCTGTTCCTTTTTATTTTTTTGGTTAATGAAGTTGTATTACCGCTGTTTTTTTGCATGTTGAGCTAATGTTTTTAATGACACCACTTTGGGATTGATACGATGTTTTGATTTCTTCTTATTGCAAATCTCTGCTGTGTTGTGGCAGCTGAAAAAACATAATTCTACTGCTTAGATTTTTTTTCTCTTCACCACATTTACAGATCAACTTATTAATTTTATATTTTGATAGATCAGACTTTTATGGACATGGATACAGCACATATATGTACATCTTTACATTTTTTGTGTTTTTAATGGGGGAGAAAGAGGGGATTCAAATTATTCTTTTTCATATGTTTAAAAAACTTTTTTCTTTTCTATTGTATTTGCTAGCCCCCTTAGGCTGGTTTCACACTTACGTTTTTTTTGTGCTGTATTTTAGCGCTAAAAAATGCATGCGCTTTTTTTTTCCTATATTTTGCATGGGATGCGCTTAAGTGTGCATACACATGCGTTTGTATGCGTTTTTACGCGCATGCGTGTTTTTGTGGTGTGCACTCCTGTTGCATTTTTTGGGCGTCCGACTTGCCTCAAAAAAACGCAATGCGTTTTTTTACAACAAGACACCCATTATAAGTCTATGGGTGTGCGCATTGGCATTCTCATGTATGCGTTTTTTTGCGCATGCGTTTTTTTGTTGACCATTGGTTAGACAATGGAAATTAGGGGTTTGAGTTAGTTAAGGGGGGTTAGGGTTAGTATGGTTTGGTTAAGGTTTAGGGTTAGTTAGGGGTTAGGGTTAGGGTTTGGGTTAGGGTTAGGTTAAGGGTTAGGGTTAGTATGGTTTGGGTTAGGGTATGGTTTGGTTAAGGTTAGGGTTAGTAAAGTCATGGTTTGGGTTAGTGTGAGGGGCCAACTAATGTTGGAAAAAAACGCAAACGCGGTAAAAATGCATACAAACGCATAAAAACTCTGCGTTTTTTTCATGCATGCTCATAAAAGTTTGTATGCGTTTTTTCCATGCGTTTTTTGCAGGAAAAACGCGCTGCAAAGCAAGTGTGAGAGTAGCCTTAGGGACTTAAACTTGCTATCGACCAATTACTTGTACTATATACAGCAATACCAAATTATTGTATACAGTAAAAATTATGGTCTCGTATGAACTCCAGCCACAGGTAAACTTCATAGAAGTTCCATCTTTACAGGTCTGGTTGTTCAGCAGACCCCCGGATGGCAATCCATTGGCTCTCCTCTATTGCATCACATGAGGGGGGTGGGTGATGGCTGCTTAGAACAGCGCCTTTCCATGGGCCAAAAACTCTAACATAGTGCTGTCAAGGATTGACTGTGGGTTGTACTAGACAGGTTAATAGCAACAGACAAAGCTCAGGTCTAACTGCGTATGGTACAGACAGATGACACTGAATAACTCATCATCTGCCAGAAAAGATGAAAGCTTGGCTTCAGAGATCACATCAATGACAGGGTCTCAACATTGCATCGACAAGTATGTCCAACGTTGGTAAAGGCTTAAAAAAAGTCAGCTGGAGAAAGTTCACTATTTTTATGTTTTGTATAAGAATTTACAGACATTTCCAACTTTGAAGTTGAAGGTCTGATAATATAGAGGTCTTTACTTTAAGGAGATTACTGGACTGGTCAGGAATCTGATCCTGAGTTTGATCTGGGCAGGAGTGAGAATGGTGGAGTGACCTTCTAAAGTAGACTATGGGTGCCAGTCTTCCTTAGCTGTACTCCACGATTGTGTTAGAAGGCCTAAGAATACTAATGATAGAACTTTTAATGAACAAACTATTGTTATGAAGAACAATTGTCTTCTGAAACCATGCATTACAAAGAGGGCTAGTAAATCACCTATTAGGGTACACAAAGAATGCTTGAAAAAGGTTGGCCACTAAAGATTTCCTTAAACGATAATGCTGATGTTGTGTTTAGGCCTGCAGTCTTTATTGAGTGACACTAAGCACAACACTGTGAGTACTCTAGTTTATGTAAATCATCTTGTACACCAAAATTATCTCAAAAATTTCACTTCGACAATTCCCAGGATTTAAAGACAATATGGAAAAAGTAAGTGACTATGCAAAATTATTAAGCTAAGGATACCTGCAGATGAGTGTATGAAAAATTGAAAAATCATCCGTGTTTCATCCAGTAAATTCAAACGATTGTTTTATTCTCATCCATGTGCAATGTGTGTCATTTTTTTTATATTCATGTGCCATCCGTTTTCATACAACTACATTAAAACACATACATGATCACATACAGTTTTCTAGGTTTATAATGGAAATCTGTCCATAAAAGTCAGATGCTACGCTGACTGTTCGTGTGGGATTCGATTTTTTTAATTGCATCCTTAGACTTGGACGATTTCTTCTCACGGACACTCGGACTGAGGAAAAAGTCATTTATCTGATCAGCCCTATTGAATAACATGGCTCGATATGCTGTCCATGTAAAAATCAGATAGCACACATACGATTTATACGCCTGCATGAGCTCAAAAAGCCAGAAAAGTCCACATTATTGGTGCAAATCTATGTTTCCTCAGAGCAGGCTTAGATTCATATTCTTTCAGGCAGTTCCAAACTCGTATTTCATTAAGAACATCTTTTTGTCAGCGCATGTGATCATAAATTATCAGCACTTTCAATTACGGTTGTGTAATGTGCTTTGGATTTTAGTTTGACTGTAGATTGAAGAATTATATTTCTGCAAAAAAAAAAAAAAAAAGCGACAGTGACTGTGATGTTCTTTTATTTAGCCGGGCATATATTACAGAAATACCTACAACCGTTTTTTACAGCCAAAAATGATAATACATTTAGATTTTTAGAATCAAGCAAATAACTAGAGGGATTTAGTGATGTGCTTGGAAGGGACAGGAAGGTGAAGCAGAAGGTTACTATGACAGAACGTGAGTTCCCCTCAGGTCAAAACGACTGAGTGAAAAATGATTTTTCCTGAGGAAGCAAGGACATAGCGTGGCGTGAGGTAGGAAAGTGGCACAAGCTGGCTAAGCATCACTTACTTTCACTTCTTGGATACCGTTTGGGTTTCTGCTGGGTGGTTTTGTGGTGCCGTAAGGAGGGACCGAAGAGATGTTAGAATGCAAAAGACATGTAAATCAATGCAGCTCGGAAAAGCTCCGGAGCAGGCGGTCTGAGACAAACTGGGACACAGCCAGATGTATAAGGAGCGGGTTTGAGTAAGAATATATCAAGGCATGATTATATGCTGTCACCCCTTCAGTGCTGGAAAACATTGACTTCATTTCTTTGTCTCCTATGAACCCTTTCTCTTAATGTCTGATTTTGACATGAAGAACCCCAAGACTCGTGGAGGGGAAACCAGGGGGTTAATGATCACGGTAAATTTGTGCAATATGGCATTCCCCAGATTCCAATTAAAGCCATGGCCCCAAGATGTGTCAGCAGCAATGATCTCTACTTTGTTGGATCTTTTACAGACAGCTTGTGGTGTGTGAAAAGGAAGACAGTGAACCTGCAGGGTTCATAGGAAGTATGCAGTGTCATATACAATTATGGCATGGGGTTAATTTCAGTGATCACAATATAGGCTCTGCTCATCGCATAATCTCTAAATTCTGCTCTAGTATAGGAGCACAAGAACATAATTAGCAGAAGTGCTAGATTTGTTACGTGATGGACCCTGGAAGCATCTGGTAGAACCCATTAACTATAATAGTATCCATTTTTTTACCAAACAAAATAACACAGCATGATACTTTATTTTGCTCTGTATATTTGTCTGGTTCTGCAATGGAGCCTCCAAATAAAGCCTTGAACTCAAATGTTATCAGATCTTCAATATTAACAATATAAAATGTATTAAATTGGTAAGAGCAGGGTTAATTTTTTTGTTGGAAAATAAACCATTTGAAGTGGACAGTTTATAGATCTGATGGGTGTTCTGCATCATGGTATATTATCCAATGTGTAATACCTAAGTCTTTTCTCTGTAACTACAAAAGATGGCAGCATGGTAGCTCAGTGTTAGCACTGTACTTTGGCTCAATGGTTAGCACTGTACTTTGGCTCAATGGTTAGCACTGTACTGTGGCTCAGTGGTTGGCACTGTACTGTGGCTCAGTGGCTGACACTGTACTGTGGCTCAGTGGTTGGCACTGTACTGTGGCTCAGTGGTTGGCACTGCAGCCTTGCAGCGCTGGGGTCCTGGGTTCAAATTCCAACAAGGAAAACATCTGCAAAGAGTTTGTATGTTCTCCCCTTGTTTTCCTGGGTTCCCTCCAGGTTCTCTGGTTTCCTCCCACACTACAAAAACATACTAATAGGGAAATTAGATTGTGAGTCCCAGTGGGGACAGAGATGATAATGTCTGTAAAGTGCTATATAAGCAATGCTTGATAATAAATTGACAAATGGACAATCTAAAGCCTTGACAAAGGAAATGCTTCTCTACGATTTCACAAGCACCTCTTAGTGTACTGGTGAGAAGTTCTAGGAATATGAGACATGGATAAAGTATATAAAAAATGATTTGCGCAATAAAAGTAGTTCATAAAGAGACCGTAAATATTGTAGCTCTTACTGAATATGTGCAATGTTTTCCTTCCAAGTGTTGATGGCGAATTTACTTTACTGCAAGAAAAGTAGGTAAAAGTAAGAGTGGGTAAAAGTTACAGAGCACGCTAAATAGAAGAAGAGAAGAAGCAAAGAGTTGACTTGCAACATTTTACATCAAACATGATTTTTCTGGGGCCTGACTTTCTAGGTGGTCACTTGCTCTTCAGACCTTATCTGTCTGCAGCTGCAAGAATAGGATCCCAAAACTCGTAGGATAAAGAAGAAATCTGGACATAGGTTTGAAAGTGAATCAGTGAAGGTTTTACTACATATCAGACATTTCTCATGTTGTGTTCCACTTTGACTTTTCTCAAACCCTAAATGCTGTTGTAGATGTAGGGGTCAAAATGTCATGTAATTACTTTAACATACTACTTCATGTAGCACATGTATGAATAAGTTTATTAAGTATAAGTCGCATTCAATAAATTACATATATAAATTCAGAATCTCAGTATCTGCTATTACCCTTATATCAATTTTAATAACTTATTAATTTGTGAAAATTACTATTTTTCATTTATTTCAACATTTTTAAAAGTCAAATGAATTAAAAGTTAAAATTCTTCAAAAAACAACAACAAAGTTTTCCATCAAAATGTGACCTCTTACAGCTACAAAAGTAAAATATGATCTCCATGATGCCAAGGTGAAAAACAAAGATACTTTGGGGTATGATAGGCCTTGCCCTTATGGGATTACATGGTCTAGCTTGGCAATCTACAATGTAAATGTTCGTATCAGAATTAATTCATAGCTCAGTAAGAATCTCTTCTTAAAGTTTGGGATAAATGTTATTTTTCCCCATGAACTGGTTTAGGGGTCATACTCACTTGCGAGAGACTTCCACAATTCTCATGCGAGTCTCTCGCTTGAGAACCTGGCACTGCCGCCGGCACTGGTACCGCAGCGTGTGGCTACATGTATTTCTATGCCACCACACACTCCGGTCCGAGTGCCGGCAGCAGTGCCGGGTTTTCGTGCGAGTCTCTCGCAAGTGAGTATGAGCCCTTATAGCGATCAGAAACCCCCCTTTCATGGAGGTGTATTATTGAGTTTCAAGAACGGTAAATTTGAAGAGTTAACTTTCCCTTCTTTTTTTTTTTTGTTCCTCCCTATTGCCTTATAATTGGATTATAAAATATAAGTAGAATCTTAGGTTCTCTGGGACAGGGATTACGTCTGCTACTTTTATGTCTGGCTTTCTGTCTTATCAGTATATAGTGAAGATTTTTTTCTTTGATTAAAATGTCCCTGAAGTGTTTAGTTCCATTCGCCGTTCTGGTCCAGTGTGGATTTCTGTGTACGTGGCTCGGCCATTTAACACATTAATGGAGCCTTACTTACCTTCAATGCCTGTGTAACAATAGAGGCCGACGTGCGATACTATATCACTGCAGCATCCTGATCAGTTTTCTCTCTACCGTCTAAACTGGCCACAGGGATAGTGACGATGGAAAAATAACCCCATTATTTCCAGCAGTATCAGCGGCTTCTCAAAGTCAGACAGTCTGTTACGGGTTGAATTCAGCACAGCGGCCGTAGTGACATGGGGGTTATTAGCCCGCGGCTGCTGTCTGCTATGTCTGCCTTTTAATAACTCCCCCTCCCAGGGAGCTTGAGCTAAGGATTATTTCAGGAGAAGGCTTATTAATAGATAACTCTAACTTAAGATCAGGGGGAAAAAACCCACTGCAGTCATGGATTATCTGATGGTAACCTGATTGGAATAACACACTTTCATTTCTATATAATCACATGCAATTAATTCCTAGCCCAAGAAGCTTATGATCAAGAAAGGAAATCTGATAGCAACTAATTAACCTACTTAGTCCACGCCTGATCAATACCTTTGTGAGTTGTGCGCATTTAATCCGCACATTGTGATAGATTTAACCCCCTCCTTAGCTCGCACCCTGCCCCACGGCCTTCAACTATTGCATAACTTGTTATTCACCAGAGAAGATGGCTATCCTCTGCGAGTCGCACTTATTGCTACCTGAAGCTCCAGGTCTCAATGCTTGTGGTTTGCCTAAGGTCTTCCTAACCTGACAGTGACTTTCATGATGACCATAATCACTATACACTGTAGTATGTTTCCATGTTCGAGGCATCGCTCCTCAGTGTCAGGTTGTGGTCTGTAAGATAAGCACTGTGCTCTAAACCATGTAGTAATGAAATAAAATAACATTTTATTTCATGCGCTGTGTGAGACGGAGCTAGGGGCTACTTATTCACAGGCTGATGATTGCGCAGCCACTGAGCTAAGTAAAGGCTTTGCAAATCTGCAGGGAAAGGAGACTTTGCAAATTACTGTAAATCTTTCTGGAAGGAAAAGGGCTGTGTAATGAGAGCGCTGCCTAAAAGTTTACTTGTCTGCTGCCTTAAAGTAAAGAAAGTCTTTATTTTTCAGTGTGGGAAAATAAATGGAAAATGCATAGTGAGTAATAAGTGGAATGCACTAAAGTAAATGAATAGCTACACCTCTTAAAGCACCACTCCAGTGTTTTCTTTCTTTTACTGCTGGAGTGGTGCTTCTAAATCTAAGGTCCTTGAGCCTACTCTTAAGCTGGAGTCACACATAGCGACTCACCAGTGATCCCGACAACAACGATATCAACGTGTCAGGATCGCTGGTAAGTCGGTACATGATCGCTGGTGAGCTGTCACACAGACAGCTTCACCCGCGATCAGCACAGCAGGGAGCTGATGCAGGGAGCTGGTAACTAAGGTACACATCGGGTATCTAACAGACGTGCGTCCCTTAGATACCCGATGTGTACGTTGGTTATCAGCTCCCTGCATCAGCGTGCTGGTAACTAACGTACACATCGGGTTCTAAGGGACGCACGTCCCTTGGATACCCGATGTGTATGTTAGTTACCAGCTGATCGCTGGTCTCCCTCCTGTCACACACAGCGATGCGTGCTGGCTAGCGGGAGACCAGTGATGGAAGAAATGTCCGGAGGTTTCCAAGAGTGATCAGCGATATCGGCAGGGGGGCAGGTCGCTGATCGTTGTCACACAAAGCGATCTCGCTGGTGAGATCGCTGTTGCATCACAAAACTTGTGACTCAGCAGCGATCTCGCTAGCGAGATCGCTATATGTGACGGGGCCTTTAAACTCATCTGCTTCTGTATTCACCTTTATCAACGTCACGCCTGTTGATTTCCCACTGTTTTTGGCCAGCTGGATCACTCCAGTGTTTCATGGAGAGAGCCAGAAGTCACAACTTTACAAGTCTATGGGATCCTTGTTCTGCCTCTCCTAGACTTACACTGAGAGCTTGTGATGTAACTTCTGACTTCCGGCCTGTCAGAACCTGTGGTCACAAGATGGCACCGGGGGACCAGACCGGCGCTGAAAAAAGGAGAAAATGCCAAATGGTGAGTACATGACCGGGGGTAGGGACCTTACATAAGAAGCACCACTCCAGTGCTGAATAAAAATCACTGCAGTGGTAGTTTAAAAGGCATTTGCAATGGAAGATAATCATGAATGGGTGATGTTAAAACTCTCATTTCATGATTATCTTGCCCTGTAAACAGGGTGGCAATAAACAAATGAATGAGCAAAATGCTCTTTCACCTGGTGAAATAATCTTTTGTGCAGCATAAAGGATCATCATTCTCAGTGGTGCAACGTCCTGTGTAAACAAGACTCATACTGCAGAGAGCCATGATATACTATGCGCACAGAGTTATCTATTACATATCGCTCACTGTGCATCATTTACTTTAGTCTACCTGTGTAAACATGCATTTAAAGAACGCCAATTGGTAAAAGTATATTGATCGACGATAACATGCCACTGGCCGGTCCATGTAAAAAGTCCTTAAAAATTAAGATTTATTTGGTTTTGAATGTCCCTACTCTACACAATGTATGTGCCAATAGGATTCCATCGCCAGACAGAAGCCAAAAACGTTTCCTTTTAACTTTGAAATGGTCTTTTTACTTCATTATCTCCCCAAAAATGTATGAACTAGTGCAGCGGGTGATTTTCTGTTAAGTGGTTTACGTCAGGAGTCCTACTCTGACATAAACCTCAGATGTAGGCTAATAACATGATCTCATCACTGCCTAAATAACTGCAGCCGGAGACAGAACATAAAACTCCCGGCGCCCATTGTAACATCTGTACCAGGACCCCATAGCTCCCGTATGCCATTATACTGAATTGGTAATGGGACTGTAGGGCCTCCTCAGGCATCAGAGTTCTTCTGCAATTGCTACCTCTGCACCCACTACACTACTGCATCCTAAAAACAGGAAGCTTTCACAAGGACAATGAAGGTTACAATGTCCCTCAATATTTAGAGGTCTTATGCCATGGTCTTATGCTGTTAAATGTTCTCATAAATATGTGATTAATTAAAGTGCATGTTCATGCTACCTTGTCTGTGGGAGAAAATTTAGTAATAAGGAAGGTGACACTTCACATGGCAAAGAAAGCCACAGAGGAGCAGCCAACTAGTCATCTTCTCAAGCCCAGCATTGTAGACTGGTCTTGCTTGGCTTTCAATTACAAATATATGAATCATTTTCTAAAAAGCATCTATCATCTCATCTGACATGTTGCGTTTAGGTAATATCTACAGTTCCCATAACATACTAATGTTGGAGCACTTTTTAATTAAATTCTGTGTTTTCTGCTTTTGCTCTTCCTCCTGGAAATGTAGGAATAAATTGATGACTGGGAATTGTGATTGCATTTTGTGAATAGGATGTGACTATACTCACTCTATTATCAGATGGTGTGGGGTCACAGCCAGCTGATAAGACCAATAGTAACATGGATGGTGTGTTCATTTGAAAAACCTGAGGACATGTCCTTTTTTTCTGGCAGCACAGAGGAAACGAGTGCCACATATGTGCACACTGATGACACATGGACGACATCCTTGAGACTTCTGTGAGGTATATACCAGTGTGAGGAGACTGGACGCATGTGGGATACAGTAACGGACTGTACACAGACCAAGGGTGAAAGGGGTTTATTATACAGTAGAAACTCCACGCAGAGAGAAAACAGGGAAAAGTAAAGTCGACAATACAATAAAATATAATGTATCACTCAGGTGCCAGTCACGGTTGAACTTCTGTCTGTGACTGGTGTTGCCTAGATTGCGTTACAGTGGGGGTCTGTCACAATCCTGAGGTATACCTCCTAACCTTTGAAGAAGGGAAAGAGGGACAAAGGCTGCTTTGCACGCAGCCGCAAATGTCAGGCCACGCCCCCGACCACACCCATTTTGCAACTACCCACACCCATGTCCATGCCCAGCCGCACCCATTTTAACTGCTGATCACACTGAGTGGCTGGCTCTGTGGGCACATTGACTGGTACTAAGGAAAAAGAAAGAAAACAGAGAAAGAAAGGAGAGAGAGAAAGACGAAAGAACAGAGAGAAAGAAAGAGGGGAAAGAACAGAGGGAAAGAAAGAACAGAGAGAACAAAAGAGGGGACAGAAAGAAGGAACAGAGAGAGAAAGAAAGAGGGGAAAGAAAGAATAGAGAGAAAGAATGAGGGGACAGAAAAAAGTACAGAGGGAGAGCAAAAGAAAGAAAGTGGGGAAAGAAAGAATAGAGAGAGAGAGAGAAAATGAAAAAGAAAGAAAGAGAAAAAAAGAAAGAAAGAGGGGAAAGAATGAACAGAGAGAAAAAAAGAAAGATTAGAGAGAGAACACAGAGAGAGAAAGAAAAAGAGGGAACGATAGAACAGAGAATGAGAAAGAAACAGAGAGATAGCAGCACCATCATGACAATATGGGTTGTGCCAATTCCTTTCTTTTTGGCTTGCGAAAAACCCATTTAAGTCCATGGTCTGTAACTTAGAAAGGGCAGCATGAACATGTGACAGTTTCTCTTTAAGGATTAAATCTAAAAACATCTTGAATTAACAAGGTAAAGCTAAAACACTAGTGGAAACAAAACCTCACAGTACAAGTCATAATTATTGCAATCTTAAGGACATGAAAAATGTCATGAAAAATGCAGAAGCAAAACAGAAATTATGCTCCCCACACATGCTCCCCACACCTCTGGAGGGAATGAGGCAACGAGTTTGTGATATGGTAACAACAAGCATTTGTTAAACATGCTAACTGACTGCTTCTTTTAGTAGTCAATGTTCACTTGCAGATTTTACAATGATTTCACCATTAATAGTTAAAAGTAAAGACCTTAACGCTATTTTGATTTAAAAAAAAAAAGCATAAAAGTCATCCCACCATGACAAGATGTACTCATCAGGATGGTCCAATCCTGCATTCTGCTTTGTACAGACAGGCCCCCAGTCCTATGCTCCCCCTTCCTGAGTTAAGTATTTTATCTGTATAGCTTCCCATGGATGGCTGTCTCAGTTGGTACCCAGTCCTGCTCTGCCCTTATTCACATTGACGTCGGTGAAGTTTTTAGAGAAAGGGTAGGACCGTCTTAATGGGTACACCTTGTCGCAGTGGGATGGCTTTTATGCTTGTTTGATTAAAGTAACAAACTCAGTAACCTGTGTGATTTACATTTACAGTAACTATTTACTTATTTACTTTTTATAGGGAATATTCTCATTTTGTTTTTTTATCTTTTTCTTTTTCTTTGGTTCTGACTATAGAAACTAAGTAGACATATAAACCCAGTTTACTGTATAATTTACAGGTCAGTAATATATAAAGCATACTTACCAGCTCTCCTGAAACATCCAAGAAGATCCCAGAAATAGGGGGCACTTCATGGAAGAGTTGGCAAATATCTAGAACAAGAATTGTTTTCAACTTTGCTCATTTTATAAACAGATACATTTTACAACTAGGGCGGAGGACATCCTTGCTTTGCTACTTATTATGCTAGCCTGCAGGATGCCTTTGGCCTGTGACCTACCAGTGGTTCAATGCATTGATGAACATCAGGCAGTGCGATGATGTCAGTGTATCATGTCAAGATAGAGGATGTCACCACTCAACATGGGAATGGAATGAGGTGAGTTTAAGGCATTTTTTTAAGGGGGGTTTGTAGCACAAGCAAGCCATGGGAGAATTGTATGGAAGGGGGAAAGGAGATTACAGTGTTAGGCACAAAAGGAGACAGTTGGGAGGTATGGTCTAAAGTGGAGAAATATTATAGATGAATTAATAAGGAACAACCTTTTCTCAACGTTTTTCTTTCTATCTATCATATGATAATAGTATGACATCAGCCAAGTTGGCACAAAAAACAAGCAAGCAGTCATGCTTTAGAAAATTCTAAATAATTATTCTTGCATAATTTATTATCAGGGTAGTATATGCTATATATTATATGCTCCAGATCATGTATATCTAATCAAAGTCTTAAGTGGCCACCTCCTAGCTCTTGTGACTACTGCCTGTGGATTTCTGTGTAAGCACCGTTTCACAATCAAATGACAAGAATTTAGTACTGTGGGAGTTTTATAATCCATATAGCACAAGACCATATTTCTCAGAACTTTTCGCTAAAAGCTGGCTAAGCACAGTCATATTGGGTCATATTTTAGTCATTCATCAAAGAATGGCAACATCAACAATCTACTATACTTCAACTGAACTAAACTTAGATGATTACAGTATATCTTCTGTAGTTATCTAACTTTGGTTTAGTAAACGCAAAGAGCAATGAGCCTGTGGACAATAGGCAAGGAACTGTTAGAACAATCATTAGAAAATGAAAGAAGCACAAGATGACTGTCAATCTTCCTCTGTCTGGGGCTTCATGCAAGGTCTCGCCTCATCGTGTAAGGATGTTACTGAGAGGTCAGGAATCAGCCCAGAACTACATGGAAGGACCTGGTCAATGACCTGAATAGAGCTGGGACCACAGTCTCAAACATTACTGTTAGTAACACACTACGCCGTCTTGGATTAAAATCCTGCAGGGCACGCAAGGTCCTCCAGCTTTGTCAGATATCTTTTCTCGCCCCGTATCCACGGACGCTCCGGGCCAGAGCAATCCTAGCTCTGCACGTGCACACTTCCTCGGTCCACGTCTGAGCCAGACTCACTGCTACATCTTGTTAGGGCTGGCGGAACGCACCAAATTATAAATAATAGTAGGTGTGTTCGCAGCCCGGGGTCCACCGTGCAGAGGTGGTACACTGCTGCTACTGTAGGTAATGGCGGAAGAATAGAGCGGCGTGAAAAGTCACACGTGGGTTACGTCACCCAGTGTGAACAGGAGCGAACTCTGTTGATACACAGAGCTGCACAGCCGCTGAACGCAAATACTGGAGCCTGTTTAGCTCACAGAGCCTGGCCAAAAAGCGCACAGAAAGCGGCCACAGAGCTCTACCCCAAGGACATGGGGTTAGAGTTCCTCTAGGCACTCTGAGCGCACGGTGTCGCTGCTGCGAACGCCGCTATAGACGCTGGCTACGGAGTGTGGAGCACGTGCACTGTGGCATGCCAAGTCACTGATGGGGACAAATGCCTGACTCTGCCCTACCTACACCTAAGCCTGGGCGCTAGCAGGCTAGGCTGCACAACACATGCGTATCAAGGGTAGGGGTTTCATAATGAGTCAGTCACCATAGAAATTCATACGTGCATACATCACTCACTCCTCATAGTCTGAAAATACAGTGTACCCTAGCGCATGGCCGAGCGGCCATGCAAACCTTTTATAGCCGCGAGCGTCCGGGACCTTCCTGGCTTCTTGGATGGGCCAATCCGAACAGGAGCAGGACCTGAGCACGTGACCTTCGATCTCCAATGGGAGATCACTCCACGGGCATGCTGAGTAGCTGGACATGAGGACTTAGTCCCTGGAGAATCTCGTTGCTGAGCAGCCTGTATTGCCATAGCTGTGCCATAGGTGGCAGCAGCAAGTAAACCCACGGAGGTGGTCTGGGCAGTGCGCCGGGACTGACGAGTTTGCTGAGCAACCTCCGCTGGGGAGGAATGGGAGACCGCCAGGAGCAGGGCTTGGCATTCCCGCTGTGCAGCAACAGGAACCCAACGCCTAACACATCTCTCAGCTTCACCTCTGCATCAAACACCGCTAACAACATAGACTATCACAAGTCCTGTTCACTGCCAATTTGGTGCGACTATAGGGAATGTGACATTTAGTTACTCTTATTACTTAATTTTATGAATCATTTCATTTTGTCTAACCAGCCATCATCCGAGTAACGCATACTGTATATTGTTTGTTGATTTGTATCAAATAAGAACGTTCGCGTTCTTTTTATTAGGTTATCCATTGTTTACCTTTTATTGATTTATCCTTTCATGTTGGTCCATTGTGCAGCATTTGGCCCACCCATTTCTATGCTACTGATATTCATATTTCACCTTATACATAGCAATTTAGCACAATGGACCAGTAGTGTTTGTTCTTTATTTTAACATTTGCATGGCTCATCACACAGGATCCATGATTTCGTCAACAGCTTTATCAATATTTCTATATCCTTTCTGCATCCTTTTTTACTTTTTTTACCCCTGTCAGTTAGGACACTGGTGTATATATTTAGTTTGTGATTGTATGCTGTGTGTGTGTTATAAACTAATGTGTATTATATAGTGTTATGTGTGTTATATACTTATACTTTTTTTGGGGGGTTAATTATTTTGCCTTATGTACAAATCATTACCCTGGAAAGGATGTTCCTTAACTTATTTCCCAGGAAAATCCATTTTGGTTTCGTTTTTATATGTTTTAGTGTGCGCCTGTAAAAGTGGCATAACACTCTGACAGCAACATTGTTCACAGCCGTGACCTAGGAGTCAGAAATGTTTCCAGGGGTCTTCCCCATGATGTTCCCATGTCATTTCAGCACTGTTCCCATCAATTTCAGACATTTTAAGACACTAAACAGACCCCCGGGAGGGGGGTCGCACCAAAAATACTCAGTCTTCCCATAGACTTACATTGGGCGCTCGTTGCTCATGGGGTATACATGAGGTATTGGCAAACTCAAGATAAATTGAACAAAAAACTCTGGGGTCCATTTTCTCCTGTTACCCTTGAGAAAATAAAAATATGGGGATGAAAGAAAAATTTTGACGGAAAAATGTGTTTTTTTTTAATTTTCTTAGCTCTGTTATAAACTTCTGTAAAGTAGCTGATAGTTCAAGGTGCTCACCACACATCTAGATAAGTTCCTTGAGGGGTCTAGTTTCCCAAATGGTATAACTTGTGGGAGGTTTCCACTGTTTAGGCACATCAGGGGCCCTCCAAAAGTGACATGGCATCCGCTCTCGATTCCAGCCAATTTTGTGTTCAAAAAGTCAAACCTTTCTCCCTCCCTTCTGGGTCCTGTCGGGCACCCAAAAAGTGGTCTTCCGTCACACATCAGGTACTGAGGAACTCAGGAGAAATTGCACAACAATTTTTGGGTCCATTTTCTGCTGCTACATTTGTTAAAATAAAAAATTTGGTGCTAAAAGATGATTTTTGAGGAAAAAATGATTATTAATTTTCATGGCTCTACGTTATAAGCTTCTGTGAAGCAAGTGGGAGATCAAGGTGCTCACCATGCATCTAAATATATTCCTTGAGGGGTCTAGTTTCCAAAATGGGGTCACTTGTGGGGATTTCCACTGTTTTGGCACATCAGGGGCTTTCCAAATGCGACATGGCGTCCGATCTCAATTCCAGCCAATTTTGCGCTGAAAAAGTCAAACGGCGCCTCTTCCTGTCCGAGCTCTGCCATGCGCCCAAACAGTGGTTTACCCCACATATGGGGTATCAGCATACTCAGGATAAATTGCACAACAACTTTTAGGGTCCATTGTCTCCTGTTACCCTTTGGAAAATAAAAAATTGGGGGCGAAAAATCATTTTTGTGGAGAAAATATGATATTTTATTTTCATGCTTTACGTTATTAACTTCTGTGAAGCACTTGTGGGTTCAAAATGCTCACCACACATCTAAGTTCTGGTCTATAAAATGGGGTCACTTGTGGGGGGTTTACACTGTTTAGGTACATCAGGGGCTCTCCAAACGCAACATGGCATCCTCTCTCGATTCCAGCCCTTTTACATTCAAAACCTCAAATTGTGCTCCTTCCCTTCTGAGCCTTGCCGTGCACCTAAAGAGTGGTCTTCCTCTACATATGGGGTATCTGTGTACTCAGGAGAAATTGCACAACAAATATTTTGTTTCATTTTCTCCTGATACCCTTGACAAAATAAAAAAATTGTGTCCGAAGTAAAATTTTTGTGAAAAAAGTTAAATGTTCATTTTTTTCCTTCTATATTGCTTCAATTCTTGTGAAACACCTGAAGGGTTAATAAACTTCTTGAATGTGGTTTTGAGCACCTTGAGGGGAGCAGTTTTTAGAATGGTGTCACTTTTGGGTATTTTCTGTCACATAGACCCCTCAAAGAGACTGCAAATGTGAGGTGGTCCCTAAAAAAATGGTTTTGTAAATTTTGTTGCAAAAATGAGAAATCGCTGGTCAACTTTTAACCCTTAACTTCCTAACAAAAAAAATTATGTTTCAAAAATTGTGCTGATGTAAAGTAGACATGTGGGAAGTGTTATTTGTTAACTATTTTATGTGACATAATGCTCTGATTTAAGGGCATAAAAATTAAAAGTTTGAAAATTGTGACATTTTCAAAATTTTTGCCAAATTTTACATTTTTTTCACAAATAAACACAATAAATTTTGAAGAAATTTTACCACTGTCATAAAGTACAGTATGTAACAAAAAAAAACAACAATCTTAGAATCAGTAGGATACGTTGAAGCGTTCCAGAGTTACAACCACATAAAGTGACAATGGTCAGATTTCAAAATTAAGGCCTGGTCATTAACCAAGAAAGTGGCTTGGTCGTTAAGGGGTTAAGGAGAACTATAGGAAACAATTGATGGCCTCAGATGATAGTGAATGATATATGATTTATATGTAAAGGATTTATGCAGGAAATATACCAACTGGGTCTGGAGTAGCGACCGTCAGCCTCATCACCACAGTATAGGAAACAGTGGTATCACACCATGAACTATCTGCAATGTATTGCATGCATTAACTGAAGCTCGTTTTGTTTATGTTTGTTCATTAAAAATAATAACTTCATGTTTATAAAAAATGTATAAGCAATAAGGAGCCTGGATGCCGGCAGCAGAGCGTCTCACTGTTAAATCCCATTTTCCTGCTTGTCTCTTGGCTGGACTGTTTCAGTCCCGAATCATTTCACAGCACCACGCATTCATCTGTTGTGGTTTCACAAAGCTTCACTATGACACTTAATCCTGCTGATGTTTTCCATTGCTGACTGCACAATTCTGAAAAACAGTCTGGAGAGGAGGTGCAGGCAGACGCCGAGTTAAACACAGATTAAAATGCTTATTTTGCAAGTTACAAATAATATTTTTGTACTTAACAGTTATGCTGCCCAGAAGGACCACAACTGTTTATTTGCAGCATACCTAATGCAATTTTGATGCTTTGTTCAAATGTTGCCACATTTGTTACCTTATCAGGTAGTGCTAAATTTGCAAGTTAATGGCATTATTATGGAGCAAGGGAAGAAGTACGCAACCCTACGCACACCAGCCAAACGGAAGTGTGAACCCGACCCTAATTTGATTACACACTGCTTACTTAAATCTCGAAATTTATGAAAAGACTTAATTTGAAGGGAACATGTCCCAAGAAATGAAGCTATTAACCTGCAGATATGAGGTTAATATGCAGGTTAATAGCGTTACTAACTTGCCAGGCGCCCACACTTAGCCGAGGTTAGATGTGGCTATAAAATTAACTTTTTTCCCTCAGCATTCGGTGTCACTGTCCCGGGGGCGGCGCCAGCGCAGGTTCAATCATTGCTCTGACAGCTGTAACAGCGCCCCCGGCACTGACTGACAGCCAGCTCCTTCACAGAGCAACTGTCAGTCAAGGCCATGGGGACAGTTACAGCTGCCACGTGACTGAAACCCGAATGATGCTGAGGGAATAAGTTAATTTTCTCTCTGCAGCTTTCGGCTATGTGCTGGTGCCAGGAAGGTTAGTAATGCTATTGAACTGCAGATTAATCCCATTTCTGCAGGTTAATAGCATTTATTCTGCTGACAGGTTCCCTTTAAGTTCTTTTTGTTCAACTATTTTTAGGAAAATAGTATTAATGCAAACTAATATGAGGAACAGCATTACTGCCCCATGCTGATTTATCTTTCCCAGGATCAGAGGAGCCTTTAACTGGAAAGCCATATCACTTGTCAAAGACCAGCTGCTAGAAAAATGTTGTAAATGTCCTTGATGAGTTTAAAGGGAACTGGTCACCTGATTCATGCTGCTCAAAATGAGGGCAGCAAGAAGGAGAGTGTGGCTGCACGATTTCAACCGGCTCTTTCCAGCGCCTCTCAAGTTGATTGACAAGTCTCATGCTATAGGAGAGAACTGTCAATTATCTACAAAGGCACTGTGACTTTTAACCTCTTTACTCCCAAGGGTGGTTTGCATGTTAATGCCAGGGCCAAATTTTACAATTCTGACCACTGTTCATTTATGAGGTAATAACTCTGGAACTCTTCCATGGATCCCGGTGATTCTGACATTGTTTTCTCGTAACTTATTGTACTTCATGATAGTAGTAAAATTTCATTCATATAACTTGCGTTTATATGTGAAAAAAACAAATTTGACAAAAATTTTGAAAATTTCGCAATTTTCCAATTTTGAATTTTTATGCTCTTAAATCACAGATATGGCACTCAAAAAACTTAATAAGTAACATTTCCCACATGTTTACTTTACAAAAGCACAATTTGGGAAGCAACATTTTTTTTTTAGGAAGTTATAAGGGTTAAATTTGACCAGCGATTTCTCATTTTTACAACACCATTTTATTTTTAGGGACCACATCACATTTGAAGTCACTTTGAGGGGTCTATATGATATAAAATACCCAAAGGTGACACCATTCTAAAAACTACACCCCTCAAGGTACTCAAAACCAGATTCAAGAAGTTTGTAAACCCTTCAGTTGCTTCACAGGAATTTTTGAATGTTTAAAAAAAAAAATGAACATTTAATTTTTTTTCACAAAATTACTTCAGGTTCAATTTTTTTTATTTTACCAATTGTAACAGGAGAAATTAGACTGGAAAAGTTATTGTGCAATTTGTCCTGAGTATGCCGACACCTGATATGTGGGGGGGAACCACTATTTGGGCGAATGGTAGAGCTCGGAAGGGAAGGACGCCGTTTGACTTTTTCACTGCAAAATTGGCTGGAATTCAGATCGGATGCCATGTCACGTTTGGAGAGCTCCTGATGTGCCTAAACAGTGGAAACCCCCCACAAGTGACCTCATTTTGGAAACTAGACCCCCCAAGGAACTTATCTAGATATGTGGTGAGCACTTTGAACCCCCAAGGGCTTCACAGAAGTTGATAACGTACAGCTGTACAATTAAAAAATCCTATTTTTTCACAAAAATTATCTTTTCACCCCCAATTTTTATTTTCCCAAGGGTAACAGGACCCCAAAAGTTATTGTGCAATTTGTCCTGAGTATGCTGATACCCCACATGTGGGGTTAAACCACTATTTGGGCGCATGGCAGAGCTCGGAAGGGAAGCAGCGCCATTTGACTTTTTTGGCTGGAATTGAGATCGGACGCCATGTCGCGTTTGGAGAGCCCCTGATGTGCCAAAACAGTGGAAACCTCCAATTCTAACTCCAACCCTAACCCCAACACACCCCTAACCCTAATCTCAGCCCTAACCCTAGCCCTGACCCTAACCCTAACCCTAGCACTATCCCTAACCCTAATGGGAAAATAGAAATAAATACATTTTTTTTAATTGTATTATTTTTTCGCTAACTAAGGGGATGATAATGGGGGGTTTGATTTACTATTCATAGCGGGTTTTATATTTGGCAGCTGTCAGACGCTAAAAGACGCTTTCTACTGTAAAAATAGTTTTTGCATCACCACATATTGAGAGCTATAATTTTTCCATATTTTGACCCACTAAGTCATGTGAGGTCTTATTTTTTGTGGGACGAGTTGACATTTCTATTGGTACCATTTTTGGGCATGTGACATTTTTGATTGCTTTTTATTCCGATTTTTGGGACACAGAATTAACAAAAGCCAGCATTTCATGAATTTCTTTTGGGGGGTGCGTTTACACCATTCTGCGTGTGGTAAAATTGATAAGGCGGTTTTATTCTTCGGGTCAGTATGGTTACATTGATACCTCATTTATATTTTTTTTATGTTTTGGCGCTTTTATGCAATGAAATCAATTTTATATAAAAAAATTATTTTTGCATCGCTTTATTCTGCGAGCTATAACTTTTTGTTTTTTCGCTGATAATGCTGTGTGGCAGCTCGTTTTTTGCAGGACAAGATGATGTTTTCAGCAGTACCATGGATATTTAGATCCGTCTTTTTGATCGCACGTTATTGCACTTTTTGTTTGGCGGTATGATGACAAAGCTTTATTTTTTGCTTCGTTTTTTATTTTTAAAGGGTTCGCTAAAGGGGTTAAATAGTGGGATAGTTTTATAGGACAGGTCATTACAGACGCAGCGATACCAAGTATGTGTACTTTTGTTTTTTTTTTATTTTCAAAAAATGAATTTATTAGGGAATTTTTTTTTAATTTAGCGATTTTTTTTTTTGATTTTTTTTTTTTTTTAAATAAATTATTTTTACACTTTTTATTAACTTTATTACACTGTCCCAGGGGGGACATCACCGTCATGTGACAGATTGCTGATCTGACACATCACAGATCGCTGTGAAAGATCAGCGATCTGACACAGGCGCTGCACAGGCTTCCTCATGCCTGCGCTCTGCAGGCAGTGAGGAAGCCGGCTCCCTGCAGGCCCCCAAAGGTCCCCACCGCCCTATTGGATCTGGGGACCTGCAGGGAAGGAGGCCACCAGAGCAGCGCAGCACATCATGCTGCTGCGGGGGGTCTCAGGGAAGCATGGAGGGAGCCCCCTCCCTGCCGATGCTTCCCTAAACCCCCGGTACACTGCGATCATGTTTGATCGCAGCGTGCAGGGGGTTAATGTGCCGGGGGTGGTCCGTTACCACCCCTGACACATAGTGCCGGGTGTTAGCTGTGATAAGAAGCTGACACCCAGCCGCAATCAGCAGCGCTCCCCACTGGGGCGCCCCTGATCGCTATGACGTACTATTCTGTCCTTGGGACATAGGTCCCAGGTCACATGGACGGAATAGTACATCTAATGTAGGAAAGGGGTTAAAGTATATTTTCTCTGAAATAAGCATTTCAAAGAGAAATATGCCTAGCTGCAATCGTGCAGCCATGCTCTGATTCATGCTACCCACAGATTAGGCAGCATGAATCACTTGACATGCAACCTTTCAAGCCTCTGCTGTAAGTTCTGGAAACAATGCTTAGGTGATTTTATTATTTCCTCCATTTTCTATTTTTCATCATAACTAGAGTTGAGCGACTTTTGGTTTTTTAGGGTCGCGTTTCGTTTCGTGAAACCCAACTTTTCCAAAAGTCGGGTCGAGCAAGATCGTCCGATTATAGGGAAAAGGCGGGGTCGTCCCGAAACATGAAACCCAATGTAAGTCAATGGGGAATAAAAGTCGGCAGTGAGAGGAGGACAGGAAACACACCTACAGTGCTCATTTGAATGCCAAAAGCATCAATTCTTCTTACTTAAGCTTGTCAACCTTAATTAACTTCATAATACAAGTTACGCACTGAAAAATGGGGGTTATTTGGCTAAAGTTGTGGGGGGGGGCTGGCTCCAGGTTTTCATGTGCCCTGGGCGAAAGAGCGCCCCTTTAACACATACCAAAACTCATCATGCTCCGATACGGCAGAGAAATAGCGGTATAGTAAAATGAAAAATACTTCACTTTTTACATATCATGACGAGGCCCATCTATTTCTCCATACAGAATCATTGGTCCCATATAATGTTTGAAACAGTATATGATGAGCTCCACATAATGCTACAGTATATGTTGGTCCCCATGGATGAAGCTCCACTGTCTTATGGGCCCAAATAATGCTCCAAACATAATGGGCCCCATTTCTAATGCTCTAGTGTATAATGGGCCCTGTAAATGCTGCTCCAGTGTCTGATGTCCACCTTTGGAATGTTCCAGTGTATGGTGGGCCCCATCTATCATTCTCCAGAGTAACGTGCTCCCCAAAAATTGCTGTCCCAACATTGAAAACAATCAAATAAGTCTCCTCGCTAGGGAATCCCTGTACTAGTCTGGACTCCTCGTCGTCCCCATCTTCCATCTCACTGCACAGTATTTCAACCTTGCAAGTGCTGTGATCCTGAGCAAGCAGGGGGGGCCCACTCGTTGGCGACGGCCCTGGCACAGGGCCCCTGATAGTACGGTGGTGTGTCTGATGGCGGGTGGGCCGAACCTGCACTTTCATCTGCAGCTTCCTCTTTGTCACCGTGTAAGATGGAACTGTATATGGGAAGGGTAACCTGAGTTTCATCAGGGTCAGATTCAGGCCGTGTAGCTTGCGAGGGGAATGTAGTGGTCTGGGTCAATGTACCAGCAGATTCATCGAGCAGTGGCTGGGCATCAGTGCACTTGTGTCGCCCCCAGGAGTACGGTCGCCACAGTGGCATTACCTTCCTCCTAGGGAGTGTGATGTCATGCTTGGGAGCAACGAAGGATCTCTCTAGCAGGTTAACTGATTGGGCGGCGTTATTCCCACGAGTCATGACACTCCAAACAGCGTTCATGAAGGCAAATTGTTTGTTTTACGTGGGCAGTATGGTTGCAAAGCTGAACCTTAAAGGAATGTCCAGAAGGGCACCACCAGGAGTGGAGCCTACGGTTAAATTCGACTCCACCTGGGAAACCTCAACCATGCCAGCTACAGAACAGATGCACACATTGCAAGCTTAATTCCGTTAACGAACGAGACTCCGTCATGCCCCGCGGTCCGAGTCCGGCTTACTAGAGGGACACGTGAGGCTCTGGAACATGAGATTGGCCAATAACTGGTGTGTCATGCCCTTACATGTCCGTGGCTGCATGTGCGCTACACTGAAAAGGCCAGCGTTTGTCGCTTACAGGTGCAGATAACCCGCTGAACAACGTTAGTGATGGGGATCACTGATTACAATTATTACCCGCGAACAATGATTTCCCAGTAAGTGCAGGTCAACTGCAGTTCCGGAATTAGGCCTAACCGTCATTCCTGAAAAAATGAAAAACTTACGTGTGCAAACCACAGGTGCTGTAGCTTGCTTAACAGCTCGCCAGCCGTTCTCACGCCCAGTATGGATTACACGTGATTGCACAAAGGTTAGAAAGGGTACCGTATCCCCAGATAACATGTATGGATAGCGTACACATTCAAAATATATGTCTTAGGAGGCAGGCTCAGACGGTGTTAGGCCCAGTATGGATTGCACGTGATTGCACAAAGGTTAGAAAGGGTACCGTATCCCCGGATAACATGTATGGATAGCGTACACATTCAAAATATATGTCTCAGGAGGCAGGCTCAGACGGTGTTAGGCCCAGTATGGATTGCACGTGATTGCACAAAGGTTAGAAAGGGTACCGTATCCCCGGATAACATGTATGGATAGCGTACACATTCAAAATATATGTCTCAGGAGGCAGGCTCAGACGGTGTTAGGCCCAGTATGGATTGCACGTGATTGCACAAAGGTTAGAAAGGGTACCGTATCCCCAGATAACATGTATGGATAGCGTACACATTCAAAATATATGTCTCAGGAGGCAGGCTCAGACGGTGTTAGGCCCAGTATGGATTGCACGTGATTGCACAAAGGTTAGAAAGGGTACCGTATCCCCGGATAACATGTATGGATAGCGTACACATTCAAAATATATGTCTCAGGAGGCAGGCTCAGACTGTGTTAGGCCCAGTATGGATTGCACGTGATTGCACAAAGGTTAGAAAGGGTACCGTATCCCCGGAAAACATGTATGGATAGCGTACACATTCAAAATATATGTCTCAGGAGGCAGGCTCAGACGGTGTTAGGCCCAGTATGGATTGCACGTGATTGCACAAAGGTTAGAAAGGGTACCGTATCCCCGGATAACATGTATGGATAGCGTACACATTCAAAATATATGTCTCAGGAGGCAGGCTCAGACGGTGTTAGGCCCAATATGGATTGCACAAAGGTTAGAAAGGGTACCGTATCCCCGGATAACATGTATGGATAGCGTACACATTCAAAATATATGTCTCAGGAGGCAGGCTCAGACTGTGTTAGGCCCAGTATGGATTGCACGTGATTGCACAAAGGTTAGAAAGGGTACCGTATCCCCGGAAAACATGTATGGATAGCGTACACATTCAAAATATATGTCTCAGGAGGCAGGCTCAGACGGTGTTAGGCCCAGTATGGATTGCACGTGATTGCACAAAGGTTAGAAAGGGTACCGTATCCCCGGATAACATGTATGGATAGCGTACACATTCAAAATATATGTCTCAGGAGGCAGGCTCAGACGGTGTTAGGCCCAATATGGATTGCACAAAGGTTAGAAAGGGTACCGTATCCCCAGATAACATGTATGGATAGCGTACACATTCAAAACATATGTCTCAGGAGGCAGGCTCAGACGGTGTTAGGCCCAGTATGGATTGCACGTGATTGCACAAAGGTTAGAAAGGGTACCGTATCCCCAGATAACATGTATGGATAGCGTACACATTCAAAATATATGTCTCAGGAGGCAGGCTCAGACGGTGTCAGGCACAGTATGGATTTGACGGCCCAGATTACACAGCGGAGGAGCAGGGAGAGGTAAAGATTGCAAATGCTGGGGCTCTGCCCAAGCAAGGGGGCCCACTCGTGGGCGTCGGTACTGGCACTGGGCCCCTCATAGTACAGCGGTGTGTCTGACGGCGGGTGGGCACCACCACCGTCAGAGACACTTGATTGCACTATGAGGGACCCTGTGCCAGTGCCCGCGCCCAAGAGTCGGCCTACCCACCTGTCCAGGGCAACGGCACTCGCACGGTGTCGTGCGCTAGGTGGTGACCCCGGCCATGGGGGGGAGGCAGCACAGTTAGGGAGTTTTAGAAAGTGGCATATGTTGATGTTGGACATTCAGCTGATGGAAAAGGCGAAATAGGTCAAGTCCCAGGAATAGGTGGACCAAAGCAAGCCATTTTTCTGTCACCCTATGTGTCATCAGGGGAAGGTGGGACAAAATCCTTGGAAACCCATGCATGGTTCATTTTAATGAAGGTTAGATCATCCACATTTTGGGTTGACAGACGGGTCCTTTTTTCTGTCAGGATTGATCCAGCTGCACTGAAGACTCTTTCCGATAGCACACTTGCAGCTGGGCAAGCGAGCTCCTGTAAGGCATATTGGGCCAATTCAGGCCAGGTGTCCAGTTTAGCGGCCCAATAGTCAAAGGGGAATGACCTGTGTGGGAGAACATCGATATGGGAGGAAAAGTAGTTTGTAACCATGGTTGACAACTGCTGTCTCCTGTCACTTTCCATCGATGCAGTATTACCAGTTGTGTGAGCGGTATTTGAAAAATCAGTCCACAACATTGTCATGAAACCCCTGTCTCCAACGCCACTTCTGCTGTGTGCACCACGAACACCTCTGCCAAGCTGCCCCCGGCCCGTACGGCTCATGTGAGAACCATCACCGCTGCTGTGTGCGGGGAATGCCTCAAGCAACCGATTTACCAGAGTTGCTTGTTTATTAGCCAATATTAGGTCAAGGTTCTCCTGTGGCATGATGTTTTGTAATTTGCCTTTATAGCGTGGATCCAGGATGTTGGCCAACCAGTAGTCGTCATCGTTCATCATTTTGGCAATGCGGGGGTCCCTTTTTAGGATCCGCAAGGCATAATCTGACATGTGGGCCAATGTTCCCGGTGTCAATGATGCACTGCGAGTGCTGGTTGGAGGAGCACTTTCTGGCAAATCCACATCCCTCCAGTCACGCACAAACCCTGTACCAGACCTTGCCACGCCAACATTTTCACTTGCCCCACGAGATGCATCCTCCTCCCCTAAGTAATCATCCCCATCATCATCCTCCTCCTCCTCTTCTTCCTCCACCTCGTCCAGGAGAGGTCCCTGAGCAGACAATGGCTGAATGTCATCAAGGATTCCCTCCTCCTCTTCCTCCTCATCAACATTGGCTGCAGACGCCTGCTCCTTAAGGTGCGTCAAAGTTTGCATGAGCAGACGCATAAGTGGGATGCTCATGCTTAGGATGGCGTCGTCTGCGCTTACCAGCCGTGTGCATTCCTCAAAACACTGAAGGACTTTACAGAGGTCTTTCAGCTTCGACCACTGCACACCTGTCAACTCCATGTCTGCTCTCAAAGTGCCTGGCCGTGTATCCTCCCACAAATGCATTATGGCCTGCCTCTGCTCGCACAGCCGCTCCACCATGTGCAGGGTGGAGTTCCACCTTGTTGCAATGTCGATAATGAGGCGGTGGTTGGGAAGGTGGAGCAATCGCTGCAGCTTCTGCATACGAACGGAGTGTACAGGCGACCGGCAGATGTGCGCGCACAGTCTTCGCACCTTCTGGAGCAGGGCTGTTAACTCCGGATAATTTTTGAGGAAGCACTGCATCACCAGGTTCAAGGTGTGAGCCAAGCAAGGTATGTGGCTGAGTTTTGAAAGGGCTATGGCTGCCACAAAATTACGGCCGTTATCACTAACTACCTTGCCTGCCTCAAGATGTACACTGCCCAGCCATGACTCAGTTTGTCGCTTCAAGTACTCGGCCAGCACCTCGGCGGTATGTCTGTCGCCCAAACACATCATCTGCAACACAGCCTGCTGACGCATTCCACTAGCTGCTCGATAGGGGGACACATCGTGTGCAACAGTGGCAGCTGCAGATGGAGTGCTCGTACGACTGCGCTCTGTGGACGAGCTTTCGCTTCTGGAGGAGGAGGAGGAGGAGGAGGAGGGTGGAACGCCTACAGCCAACTGTTTCCTATACCGTGGGCTAGGCAGCACTGTCCCACCACCGCTGTCCCCTGTGGACCCTGCATCCACCACATTAACCCAGTGCGCAGTGATGGACACGTAACGGCCCTGGCCATGCCGACTGGACCATGCATCAGTAGTGAGGTGCACCTTTCCGCTCACTGACTGCTTGAGTGCATGGACAATGCGGTCTTTCACATGATGGTGGAGGGCTGGGATGGCATTGCGAGAGAAGAAGTGGCGACTGGGTAGGTCATAGCGTGGTACTGCATAGGCCATGAGTTCGCGGAAAGCTGTGCTTTACACCAACCGAAAGGGCATCATCTCAAACGAGATTAGTTTGGCAATGTGGGCGTTCAAACCCAGTGTACGCGGATGAGAGACTGAGTACTTTCTTGACCTACTCATAGTGTCTGGGAGGGTGAGCTGGACTTGAGAGCTGCATATGGTGGAAGTAGCGGTGGACAGGGCGGACTGAGAGAGGGTTGATGATGGTGATGGAGTTGGTGTTCTTTCTGATGGCCTAGAATCAGTCTTTCGTTGATATAACAGTGGGATTCCCTGACTGCTGTGGCCTTGCAACGACACCTCAACATTTGCTGCTGTGCTAACCGGTGGGCTTACAGTGGGGGAAACAATGTAGCGTTGCTGACTACCTTCGTTGTGATCAGTTGCACATGTGGCACTTGAGGTTTGGTGTTGTGTCCACGCTTGCAAATGCATGCTGGTTAAATGTCTAAGCATGCAGCTGGTATTCAAATTTTTCAGATTTTTCCCTTGGCTAAAGGTCTTTGCGCACTTCTTACAGATAACCTTGGCCTGATCATGAGGATTTTGTTCAAAAAAGTGCCACACTGCACTCTTCCTACTTTGGCAGACATTTTGCGGCCTAGCACGCTGTGATCTTTTGACCCTCTGGACAAGCTGTCCAGCAACTCTTTTGATGTTTGGAACCTGTCTTTGGAGTGCTCTGGGCCTGCCAGATAACAGCTGTTGCGATGTCGATGTCTGCTGTGGATGCTCCTCATCTGAGCTATTGGAAGCAGCACCCTCTTCCCCCAATGGATGCCAATCTGGGTCAACAACTGGGTCATCCATCACCTCCTCTTCTATGTCATGTGCACCTTCCTCTGTGTCACCGTGTATGGTGATATAGTGTGCGGGAAGGGGCACCTGAGTCTCATCAGGGTCAGAATCTGGCTCTGTACACTGCGAGGACAAAGTAGTGCTCTGAGTGAATGTACCAGCAGAATCATCCATCAGCGGCTGTGCATCAGTGCACTCCATGTCAGATTCATCTTGGCCTGGGTAATTCACCATTTCACTTGATAATCCAGGCATGGTATGTGAAAACAGCTCCATGGAGTAATCAGTAGTATGGCCTGCGTCATCCTTCAATCTTGGTTGGGGTGAAGGACACAAGGAAAGGTGTGGTTCATGAACATGAGCCTCCAATGACGACTCAGTGCTTTTACTTTTTACAACTGAAGAAGAGGAGGCGATAGAGCTGGAGGCTGAGTCAGCAATGTAAGGCAAAACTTTTTCCTGATGCTCTGGCTTTAAAAGCGGTTTGCCAACTCCTAGAAAACTAAGCGTTCGAGGCCTTATGTAGCCAGACGATGACGCAGGCTCAACACCTCTTGCATTCGGTCCTATTTTGCTCTTGCCACTACCATCAGATCCACCACCAACACCATCATTACCAGCTGCCAACCCCCGCCCAATTCCATGGCCTCTTCCACCAGCCTTCCTCATTTTTGGTAGAAATGTAGACAAAATCCAACAAACTATATAGTATGTAAAACAAGGTACAAGGTGTCTATAGGACAGGGGAGATTTTGAATTTCTGCACACACTTTTGGACACTGGACACTTTTGGATTGTGTGAGGCCCAATGAATATCTGAGCGCTATGTGACAGGCTCGATGGCACAGCTGTGACCTAAGTGACTAGAGGATAAGGGAGATTTTGAATCTCTGCACACACTTTTGGACACTGGACACTTTTGGATTGTGTGAGGCCCAATGAATATCTGAGCACTATGAGACAGGCTCGATGGCACAGCTGTGACCTAAGTGACTAGAGGATAAGTGAGATTTTGAATCTCTGCACACACTTTTGGACACTGGACACTTTTGGAATGTGTGAGGCCCAATGAATATCTGAGCGCTATGTGACAGGCTCGATGGCACAGCTGTGACCTAAGTGACTAGAGGATAAGTGAGATTTTGAATCTCTGCACACACTTTTGGACACTGGACACTTTTGGATTGTGTGAGGCCCACTGATATCTGAGCGCTATGTGACAGGCTCGATGGCACAGCTGTGACCTAAGTGACTAGAGGATAAGTGAGATTTTGAATCTCTGCACACACTTTTGGACACTGGACACTTTTGGATTGTGTGAGGCCCACTGATATCTGAGCGCTATGTGACAGGCTCGATGGCACAGCTGTGACCTAAGTGACTAGAGGATAAGTGAGATTTTGAATCTCTGCACACACTTTTGGACACTGGACACTTTTGGATTGTGTGAGGCCCACTGATATCTGAGCGCTATGTGACAGGCTCGATGGCACAGCTGTGACCTAAGTGACTAGAGGATAAGTGAGATTTTGAATCTCTGCACACACTTTTGGACAGTGGACACTTTTGGATTGTGTGAGGCCCACTGATATCTGAGCGCTATGTAACAGGCTCGATGGCACAGCTGTGACCTAAGTGACTAGAGGATAAGTGAGATTTTGAATCTCTGCACACACTTTTGGACACTGGACACTTTTGGATTGTGTGAGGCCCACTGATATCTGAGCGCTATGTGACAGGCTCGATGGCACAGCTGTGACCTAAGTGACTAGAGGATAAGTGAGATTTTGAATCTCTGCACACACTTTTGGACACTGGACACTTTTGGATTGTGTGAGGCCCACTGATATCTGAGCGCTATGTGACAGGCTCGATGGCACAGCTGTGACCTAAGTGACTAGAGGATAAGTGAGATTTTGAATCTCTGCACACACTTACACTGGACACTTTTGGATTGTGTGAGGCCCAATGAATATCTGAGCGCTATGTGACAGGCTCGATGGCACAGCTGTGACCTAAGTGACTAGAGGATAAGGGAGATTTTGAATCTCTGCACACACTTTTGGACACTGGACACTTTTGGATTGTGTGAGGCCCAATGAATATCTGAGCACTATGAGACAGGCTCGATGGCACAGCTGTGACCTAAGTGACTAGAGGATAAGTGAGATTTTGAATCTCTGCACACACTTTTGGACACTGGACACTTTTGGATTGTGTGAGGCCCAATGAATATCTGAGCGCTATGTGACAGGCTCGATGGCACAGCTGTGACCTAAGTGACTAGAGGATAAGTGAGATTTTGAATCTCTGCACACACTTTTGGACACTGGACACTTTTGGATTGTGTGAGGCCCACTGATATCTGAGCGCTATGTGACAGGCTCGATGGCACAGCTGTGACCTAAGTGACTAGAGGATAAGTGAGATTTTGAATCTCTGCACACACTTTTGGACACTGGACACTTTTGGATTGTGTGAGGCCCACTGATATCTGAGCGCTATGTGACAGGCTCGATGGCACAGCTGTGACCTAAGTGACTAGAGGATAAGTGAGATTTTGAATCTCTGCACACACTTTTGGACACTGGACACTTTTGGATTGTGTGAGGCCCAATGAATATCTGAGCGCTATGTGACAGGCTCGATGGCACAGCTGTGACCTAAGTGACTAGAGGATAAGGGAGATTGGATTGCTTTTAAAAAAGCAGTTTGCGGAGCAGTGGGTAAACAGCAATGCCAGCCTGTCAGGAAGCCTTAAAAGGCAGCCCAACAACCAACACTACTGATACACCACAATATAGCCTCCCCTTGCACTGCACACACAGTGACTGGTGTGTTGTGCAGGCCAAATTGCTATCAGCAGCAGAAGCAGTTTTTTTTTCTTCTCAGCAGGACAAAAAAAAAAAATTGGGCTTGCTTTTAAAAAAGCAGTTTGAGGCCCAATGAATATCTGAGCGCTATTTGACAGGCTCGATGGCGCAGCTGTGACCAAAGTGACTAGAGGATAAGGGAGATTGGATTGCTTTTAAAAAAGCAGTTTGCGGAGCAGTGGGTAAACAGCAATGCCAGCCTGTCAGGAAGCCTTAGAAGGCAGCCCAACAACCAACACCACTGATACACCACTATATAGCCTCCCCTTGCACTGCACACACAGTGACTGTTGTGTTGTGCAGGCCAAATCGCTAGCAGCAGAAGCAGTTTTTCTGTCTTCTTCCCTGCCTAACGCTCTCCCTACAGAATCAGCAGCAACCTCTCCCTATGCTAAGATCGGCAGAAGTAAGATGGCGGTCGGCGTGCACGCCCTTTTATACCCCCTGTGACGCCCACCAAAGCAAGCCAATCACTTGCATGCCCTTCTGAAAGATGGTGGTGACCCGTGCCTATGTCATCACGTTGCCCACAGTGTCCGTGGATCCTGATTGGCTGAAAAAGAGCGCAAAACAAACTTTTGGAACGCGACTTTGGCGCGTAAGTCGCCGACCTCGTGGCCGACCTCATCCTAGGGTCGGGTTTAGTTTCATGAAACCCGACTTTGCCAAAAGTCGGCGACTTTTGAATTTTTTCGACCCGTTTCGCTCAACTCTAATCATAACCATTATGCTGTGAGCACAATATAAAAGAATCGGCATTAATCATTATCATAATAGCAGAACACTTCAGGCTAAAGTCACCATACGGGTATGTGCACACAGAGGTTTTGAGAAGTCTTCATTTAACTCTTGAAAAATTACTCCAAAAAACACTTAAAAGACTCTTCCTATTCATTTCTTTTGAAAACGGCTTTTTGTTCATAAGTTTAGAATTTTAATTCACTTCAGGTGTTCAAAAATGCCAAACATTTAAATGAAGTCAGCAGTTAGTTCTTCAGGCATGATATGAATCCGTTCCATTCTTTACAATAAAAGTCAATTGGAAGGTAACAAAAAATGCTTAGGCAAATTTTTGAGCATTTTATTGCTATTTTTGTAACATTTTCTTCTCATAAAATGCAAACATTTCATTAATTAACTAAAGTTCACACTCCATAAAGGGACTTGGTTAGCTAGTTAAGGAATCTTGGACTGGTAGAAAATATCACGGGAGTGAGGAGCATCATGGCGGCCCGAAGGGCCTACCGGAGGATGGATGTTGGCGTTTCATCACTCATAACAAAAGCAAACGTCGTTGTACTTTTATTTAATGCTGTTTTTCCTCCTAATTATATTTGTGTGCCATTGTTTCTTGTTGTTGCATATATACAGACCTTCTTCAGTTTTTATTGTTTGCTTTAAAGCATAGCCAATAATTTGGTATCATAGTGTTTATAGCTAATCCGCAGTAAGTGGAAGTTCATGTTTACGTGCAAGCATCATTTCAATTGTGAATAGTAGCTAATGTAATTCATTAGTTTCGAAAATGTTATCTTCTATTATTTAAAGTTCAATTATCATGCTCCTTTACTAAATTTTTTGCAAATCATGTTGCATGCCCAAACACTGCAGTAGTATACAGCAAGTAAGTGTTGTCTGACTGTAAACCACAAGGACATGCAAATTTCACCAAGCATCATTTTTTATTTTTTTATTTTGCTTGGTTGTTGATTTTTTGTGTACATTGAGGCTCACAACCCAACCCTATTGAATTAGCATAATACTTTGTTTATAAGATTTCAATCAATGTTTTTGGACTTGTAGAACTAGTGTGGTAGCTGAAAATCACCATGTCCCTTCAGCCTCTCTAAGGCTAGTTTCACACTATCATTTTTGGGCACAGCGCAGGGCCGCTGCTAAGCCCCGCCCCCAGCCGTGCCCCCTCCGGTCAGTTCCTCCTCTGATCGCATGAGGCTGACTGTGCGCTGGTCTGACTTTGCTGGCGCTGCGTCAGCAAAATCAGACCAGCGCACGGTCAGCGCACGATCAGCGTATCCAATGCTAAATATAGGATACGCTGATTGCATGCAGCCTCATGTGATCAAAGGAGGAACTGACCGGAGGGGGCGAGGCCGGGGGTAGGGCTTAGTGGCGGCCCTGCGCTGCGCCCAAGAACGCTAGTGTGAAACTAGCCTTAGTGGTTTTTTTTTACACACTTTTCAGATAGGCACTTTATTTTATGAAGATGTTCATTTTTGCTTGTTGCTTTGTGTGAGTGGACTCAATTTTCTTCTATGCTTTTTGAACCCAAAATACTAAAATATACACACATATGGGAGGATAGGAGATGCGGTACTAGGATGTTGACAAATATGATATTGTCTATGATTGGAAGAGAGGTGTTTTTAGATATGGGGATGGTGATTATCCCACCTTATACAAGTTGGTATCATGTCTGATCATTATTATTTTACAATGTTATGACTGAATTCAGTAATATATATGGAAACACATACTTCCCCTCTATATATGATTTTAGATATTTTTAAGTAATTTAGATTGTATCTTGATATGATTTTTACAAAATTTGCTTACACTTTTTTTTAGTTATCATTTGAACAGAAGAGGGTCCAGAAGAAGGAGGAGGAAGAGTAGTTGTTTTGATGAGCACATGGATAAATAGCTCTAAATAAGCAAACCATGCACGTATTGCGACTGTCGAGCAGCCGCAAGACATGCAGCCACAGGGACTCAAACATATTATTTGACCACACCGAAGACACTGAGCACACGAGCATGCTCAGTTAACAACTTATCCCTGCACATTCGCTCATCACTATTGGGCATGAATAGTAGTTCTTACAATTCTTCTTAACTTTTACATTCCAATTACATTCCAATATGTTTGCCACTATCCTTTGGTATGTCACATAATTGCATCTGTCAATGGCTTTACTTTAAAACAGTAACATAGTTTTAATTTTTCTAGAAATCGCTGTTCTGCTTACGGAGTCGTTTCTTGAGCCGACGCTCCATGTGGTGCAGTAGGACAGTTGCTGCCTCCATGGTGCTTTTTAATACACCTCAGTGCAATTTTGCTTTGGCAGCTGCTGCACGCGATTATTGGCCGTGACTCCTATAGTCAGGTG
Source organism: Dendrobates tinctorius (assembly GCF_039654945.1). Lineage (NCBI taxonomy): Eukaryota > Metazoa > Chordata > Amphibia > Anura > Dendrobatidae > Dendrobates > Dendrobates tinctorius. The sequence continues at coordinate 12,276,471 of NW_027361898.1, read as the reverse complement.
ATGTCAGAATCCTGCATTTGTTGTGTAATTCAGCCAAGCAGTATCAGCAGGCAGCACCTAAGGCCCTATACACGTGGACACCTTCCTTTTATTGTTGCGGCCAATTAATCTGCAAAACTGATGGCTCAGCTAAATTGCAAAACACTGTAGAGTCACAATTACTATCTTTCTAGGGATTCCTAGGACAAAGAGACAATCAAAAATGTGTATATGAGCATGTCTCTATTTTTTCTAAAAAGTATCTCCTATATGTTTGTAATGTTATATATACACAATAGAATCACAGCATCGTGGCATTTCTTATCTTCTTCTATGCCATCTGAACTATTTATTATGAAAACTGTAGATAAACTGTACAATTTGAATTTAGAAATTGTTATTTAATCCAGGACTGTTTGGGCTCAAAATTTTGATAATTCAGCAAAAATATTTCCATGCCTGATTTAGGCTGTGTGCCCACGTAGCGATTTTTAAGCATTTCCGCAGCGTTTCTTAACGCGCGATTCTGCCGTTAAGCGTCCCATGCATTTGTAATAGAAAACGCACATGTTGTGCCAATGGTGCGTTTTTTACCGCTGCGGAATCGCTTAGCAGTAAAAAAACGCAGCATGTTCATTAATTTTGCGGAATCACTCACGATTCCGCATACCATCAATTATATGAGCAAAAACGCATGGGAAAACGCATGTCAAAACGCTTGACAATCGCGTCAAAAACGCGTGTCAAAAAGCGCATGCAATTTCCCTGGCAAGGGCATGCGTTTCTGCTCAGGAAAAAAAATCGCTTGAAAATCGCTACGTGGGCATATAGCCTAAAAGTGAAAAATTCTTTGAGAGTTTGCCTCCATTGCCAGGATTTCTATGGAAAGTTATCAGTCAATACCTTCATAACCTGCTCCCAACATTCTCCGTACATGTTCTGTGGATGTCGGGTGTGTGTGAGTGCACTTACAAACTGAGTCCACTCCATACATGGAAGGTTCTGTGTTACACAGCAGGCACACACCTCTAACAGAAGCAATCGGAGCTAGCATAGATCTCTGCTGTTTAAAGGGAACATGTCAGTAAAATCAACCCCTCTAACTGCAAATATGGGCATTCAGGTCTTTGAAAGTTGAATCCATCCACACCTTTATATCTTCTGTATGTTGATGCATTTCCAAAAAAAAAATAATTTATTAATTGCTAAGCATCACAAGGCATGTCAAACCACTTTTATGAGCCTGAGGTTATTTCCCTGCAGAACATCAGCCTTTTCGACTTGATTTTCTGATTTTCTTGCTTGGCGTCAAACTTCAGACAGCCAGTGAGATATTAAAAAATACTAAAAGGCTGGTGCTCAGTGGAGAAATAACCTTGAAAGGCAGATACTAGGGAAGTGCTCTGTGACACCCCCAAAGCATTTAACATCTCCTTTGAATATGAACTAAAATGCTGATTTTTGGGGGGGGAATGTAACAACAGATAGAAGATCTATAGGTGTCAATGGATTTAGCTTTCAAAGACCTTCATACCCATATATGCATTTTTTGGAGGGTTAATATTACTGACAAATTCACTTAACTACTTATATGCTGCTGTTAAAAATCTGACAATGACATTTATTAGACACAATGCAATGCCAACTGGGTATTCGTATGAAGCACAGCATGTGGCCTGCAGCCGGGCTTCATAGGAGATTGGTAAACTGATAATAATACATTCTATATTTTACAACTGATCTAATAATTACAGCTTCAAAAACCCTGAGAGGGTTATTATAACATTTGAAAATAAAAAATATTTTAAAAATTGACGTTCTAATCAACCCCTTTAATTAATCCTAAAATTAAAACAACAAATATTAATAATATGAAGCATAATTAGCATTGCTGCACCTCACCAATGTCAGATCATTCAAATGAATAAATTATTTACTTTATCGCTCCCTGATTAAATGATAGTGAAACAGCTTTGGGGATGTGGTATGTCCTTACCTATATTGTTAGTGTTACCTACTTTTGGACCTTCCAATATTGTGATCTGACTTGTCACATAAAATATGCTTTTTAAGCACAGAAATCAGTGTCTTTATGTTCATTTGTATGATGATCTGCATTTAATTACTGATATGAACTTTATTAATCATTTAATATATATTGTCATTAAACAGTTATTATAATTATATTTAATTTGTGATGTAAATGTGTATATTAGTAAGCTATTGATGCATTTATCCTATTTGTGAGGCACACATAATTGGAAACGTCCTGTTTTGATGTTGTTTTGGGCATACCCTTCCCCTTCCTGAGCTGTTTTTTAGATACATTTTTTATATGTATTTGTGCTGTTTTTATGTCTTACCTAAATAAAGTGGCTATTACATATAGTCTATTTTACTGTCTTTGTCCCTATGTTTGGGTCTTTTGGGTCTCTCTTTGATTTTTACTATTCCAGGGTATACCATTAATTTACTGTTGGTATTTCCTTCTTTTACAGGATTTATTCTGAATAAATTATTTAGCCTGTACGGCAGATGAGGCAAAATAAATCTCAACTTTAGCATCTCTAATGCTCAAAACATCGAATAACATTAAAAAGTTGTATATACCCGAAAATGATGCCATTATAAAATCAAATCACACCATGTAAAAAATAAACCCTCATATACCTCAATTTCCAGTCAAATAAAAAAGTAATGAATATTTCTTATAAAAGCTCAGATCAGAGATAAGCAACTCATGTGAAATTCAAATACACCAGCCTCATCAATTTTTCCCTCACAAATTTGATTTGACGTGTCTCGCAATCCTGAAAAGCCTTTAACTGCACTATCCCATATACTGTGCAATGGAGCTATTCTTCTAATACTGTGTTTTCAGTATCTGTCCAGTATAGTACATCTTGATAAGATAACCCATCTATTCCTGTTATCATATATTATAATCATACTTATTAAACATTAATAATGTCATGATCCAGGACGGGATTTCGCTTTGACCCGTCCTGGTTAGACTATGGGTTAATTGTGCTGCCTCTCTCTGGCAGCAGGAGGCTATTTAGGGCTCACTGGACCTGGGTCCGGTGTCAGTTATACTCCTGCCCTCGGCTGAGTTAAGTGACCTCTTGTATACGTGTGCCTTGTGCCTGATATCTTGCTTGCTTGTTCGGTTGTGATCTGGTTCTGTCCCTGTTACGAGTTCTGCCTGACCCTCTTGTACTGCGCTACCTCTCGTGTATGACTCTCTGCTTGTGACCCGACTTCTCTCTGCTTGTCCCCTTGGTACCACGTCGCCCTCTTGTGTATGACCTTTGGCTTTGTCTGACTACCCGTCTGTTTGTCCCTCCTGTACCTCGTTTGCCCGTACTGCTGTGACCTCTGTTTTGCCTGACTCTGAGTTGTTGTATGGTGTCCTATCCAATCTGAAAACAGGACGCTAAGCCCCGCCCCCTTGCAGTCACATGACCATAGGTCCCGTGCAGATTATTCATTTTCAGTGTCCGCAGGTCCTATGCCTCTTTACTTTCCAGCGCTGACTGGACCCTGACACTATTAGCCTGAAGCACGCATGGTCTCCTCTGCTGCCCGTCTCTACAGGTATCTTTTAGCACTGCTTCTGTACTCAGGACACACGCACTGGCTCTATAAGCAAGTGCAGTGCGGTGTCTCTGACAAATAATCTCTTTTCCATATTACTTGAAGGTATAGTACTGACGTATAGCTTCTGTCCTCCTTCCGTAAAAACTTTGTAAGAGAATGATAACCACATTGAGGGCAATACTGAAGCAAAGGACATTTTACCCTTGGTCCACCCATGCCGTCACAAGTCAGCTTCAAGCTTTATTGAGTCGTGTCATTCTCTGAAGATTTGACATAGCACATATTGAGATGAATTACACCCAGAGCAAAAAAGCAAAACAAGACATAATATTCCGTTCGTTCTAAAGTTTCAGGTAGAGTTTTTCTTTTATCCTCTATAACATTATCTATGATATGTGTATGTATATATTTTAATACTCATACTCAGATATACCTAGTTAAAGATACATTTTCACCGGCCAACTGGTGGTGTTAAACATATTTGCTGATCGGTGTGATTTGGTGGTTTAATAGCCTATTTAGCCAGGCAGGCTGTCCTTCAGATGCGTACCATTTTTCTCGACAGCATCGGTCCTGTTTACACAGGACAATGTACTGCTGGGAACGATAATCTTCTTGGCCAAAAGATTATATAGGCAGCAATTGGTAGCCAGTTTAAGATTGTGAGAAAATGAACGTTTCTAGGAACATTTGTTCACAATAAATATACGGTGTAAATGCACTTGTAGACTATATCCTATGTATGTCACGAACGGCTTTCTAATGGACTTCATATATTCATGTCACCAATTTAAAATACATGTATCACTTTTCTTAATAATTACAAACAGATACTAAAAATAACCTTTTCTCCAGTCTGATTATATTTTTTGATTGTTTTTTTTTCTGTACGTGGTGATGGCCATCTTGCATTAGCCGCTCTTATCCTCGATTAGCAGTATTCAGAGATATATTTTACATCATCCACATGGATTATAGGAAGCTGGGAACTAAAAATAGTAATTTTCTGTAAAGCTCCGTCAGTCCAGGTGATGGGGTCATTCATTTTTCACTTTAGAAAGATGTGCTATTGGGGTGAAGTAACAAGTTCTTTTTGCTTCTTTTTAAGTGGTAGGTAGAAGGCCACCTGTATAGGCAGGGAAGTTGAAGGCTTGTTAATGTTAAGCTGAGCAGGGGTTCTTATGTGTTTTGTGGTTAGATGTAATGATTTTGAGTGAGCAGGTTGCAGTGACAGACAAGAGACAGATCAAGGGTTAACGTATTTACTTTAACTGGGATATACTCCATGCAGGGAGTTAAGCAGTTTTGCAGGGATATTAAAGTAATGGTGGTAACTCAGGGAAATGGGGAGGGTGGAAAACACCGGTGATAAGGTGGAAACAAGTTCTTAAGGTATAACTTATATGGTCAGATGACTTCTAGGTGGCGGATACAATGATGCGGAGCGGTGGCGCCGACAGAGGTCAGCGAAGGCTTGATCTGGTGAAATCCTGATATAAGCTAGGATCCGGAGAAGTCCTGATGTAAGTGAGGATCCACTGAAGTCCTGATGTAATTGAAGATCCGGTGAAGTCTTGATGGCAACAGTTAGTCTCTGATACCGTACGCAGGGTCCTTGGTCAGGCGGTTGTGGTCACAGGCAATGTATGAGCCGCAACTCAGTCTGAGCCCAATGTGGCTAGGCAGATACAGCACAGTTCACAGTCACGTACTCGGTCTCTCTTAAGCGGTACAAGTGCAACACAAGCAGGCCCGGGGCATTTGGCATCCTGATTTGTGAGAGCCAAAGGGCACACAACACGTCTCTGTCCACATACTCTGCAGGTGGTAGTGGGGATTCTCAGACATGGGCCTGCGCTGCCACAGTGCTCCAGAGATGGAGCACACACTTCTCCCTGCCGTGTACTGTCTGTTCCCGCCATGTCTGATTGCTTTTGCGTGCGCACAGCTCTCCCTGAGTTAGCCATGCCCCTCGCTGCTAAGTGCAAAGGTTGGTCTGGTTCTTTAAGCTTTCAACCGGACAACAGAGGAGACAGCCCTGACATTTCCGGACCTAGCGCAATAAAGGTACCCCTGGCCCGGTCCTTCTGCTTACATTTTTCATGTATTTTATACTTCATCAACAAAGAACAGGAGAAGATCAGTGAGAACAGAGCTTAAAAGTATTTATCTCTAACTACATTTAATACAATTCTGCCTTCCAACTACCCATCTATCTTTCCACAAGATCAAATAAGAAAAAACATCAAAAATAACATTTTAAAATCAATCCTCTGAGCTGCATTCTTCAACCATTTCTTGGCATCAGCATCCACTGGGGGCACTACATGAGCACTGTAGCTATTCAGCGCTGTGTTCTGATGTTGTGACGTCAGTGCCTTTGCTAATTCTCAGGACATGTACCTGTGATGATTTATTGCGCTGCAAATAAATGTGAATTTGAATCTCCTAATTCTTGGACTATTATAACATCTGGACTGAACTACATAACATCAGCTAGGAAACAGTTCAGTGTAGATGTCACAGTCTTTTAATTCACAGTTTTTGGTAACATTGGGAGTGGTTTTACCACCACCATAAATACATCACCTTCTTGTCCATCCTCTCTAGTCTGCCCATCAAACATGTAGATATAAAAATAACCCAGTGAAGACTTATATTTTCTCTACATAGTATGTCTCCATCAGGTTGCCAAATTGTAAGTCAATGTGCTGGCTCATCTAATAAGTTAAAGGATGCAAATCACACATGGTCAGTCACTCTTCCAACGTCCAGTTCTTTGCATAGAATTCACCTAACAGTGCATAGCAGCCAATAGAATTAGCTTCTTGCCCTGCAAGCCATTATTATTGGCTGATCTGCAGTCAGGCTGGGACTGGCCCATAGGGTGACAGGGAAACCCCCAGTGGGTCCCTGTGCAGATCTGGGCTCCCAACCCCTCTGTATGGGCAGTACTTTGCACAATTCACTTGATTCACTTTGTACAGAAAAAAGCAACATCTCATCATTTATTAACCAAACTACCCAGTTTATTATTATCATATAGAGATATAGGCAAATTTGTGAATGAGGGTAGTGTAATAGTTGTATGCAGGTAAAAAGAGGGTCTCACCAAAGTCAATTTTACTGGTAGGCCCTTGGCACCCCAATCCAACAATGTCTGCAGTGATCATGGCATCACAATGCATAGAACTGGACATTGCTATACACTCTGAACAAGAAATGCAAATTTATTCGATGGAAATTGAATTCTCAACATTTACAAAAATCTGCATTTTGGAAAGTAGACCTTTTTTGTAATTTGTTCCATTCAAATTAAGCAAATTGGCAGCCAGCTGTGACTACCATGTTGCTGAACAGTAAAGGGTGGGAAAAAGGTTAAAAAAACCCAAAACATACTCATCTTATGTTTCACATCTCTGACCATCCCTGCTGCTCCCTGACCACTATTCAGGCCTCCGCGCCTTTGTCGCATCACATTTCTGGCCCTGTGGTCATTCTAAGCTACAGAGTCACGGAGGGCAGGACAGTGGGCAATTAGCAGCAGTAGTAGGTAGATGAGTATGAGATTTTTCATTTTTTTTACATCTTATGTTTATTATCATCTGGGGTTTGGAGAAACGACTAAAGCATAGTAAGGGGTGTTAAATTCGGAGAGAATAACGTCTCTACAAATTGAATTTCCAGGTAACATCCACAGGTACAACGAAACTCAAATTTTGCCTGAATTGCTCATCTCTTCTGTGAATATATGGCAGCATCTTACCATGTAGGACAATATCCTAATTATTCACAGAATCATTTAGTTGTATATTGCAAGCTACAAATATTTCCATTTCATGAATTATACAGTGGATGTGATATGTTATGGTGGTGTTCAACAGTTTACTATAGATGTGCTGTCAATGGTTTTTAGCATAAAATGCACCCATGACCCTAAAACCTTGTAGGTAGAGATGAGCGACTTTGCCTTTTTTCGGGTCGAGTCGGGTTTCATGAAACCCGACTTTCGCAAAAGTCAGGTCGAACGAAATTGGCCGATCATCGTGAAAAGTCGAAGGCCGACTGAAACACGAAACCCAATGCGGAAGAAAAGTCGGCAGTGAGTGGAGGACAGGAAAAACACCTACAGTGTCCATTTTAATGCCAAAAACATCAATTCTTATTACTTAAGCTTGTCAACCTTAATTTACTTTATAATAATAGTTAGGCATTGAAAACTGGGGGTTATTTGGCTAAAGTTGTGGGGGGGGTAGGGCTGGCTCCAGATTTTCGTGGGCCCAGGGCCAAAGAGTGTCAATGGGCTCCTTTAACACATGACACAATTCATGATCCTCTGATACTGCAGAGAAATAGCGGTATAGTACAATGAAAAATACTTCACTTCATACATCACATGACTGATATCCATTTTAAATTCTCCAATAGCTCCAAAAACGGACAGTATATTACTACATACAGTACAGTATTATGGCTACCGCATTGTGTACTATACAGATTAATGAGGCCCATATATTTCTCCATACAGAATCATTGGTCCCATATAATGTTCCATACAGTATATGATGAGCTCCACATAAGCTACAGTATATGTTGGTCCTCAGGGATGAAGCTCCACTGTCTTATGGGCCCAAATAATGCTCCATATATAATGGGCCCCATTTCTAATGCTCCAGTGTATAATGGGCCCTGTAAATGCTGCTCCAGTGTCTGATGTCCACCTTTGGAATGCTCCAGTGTATGGTGGGCCCCATATATCATTCTCCAGAGTATAGTGCCCCCCAAAAATTGCTCCCAACCTTTAAAACAAATCAGTCTCCTCTCTAGGGAATCCCTGTACTAGCCTGGACTCCTCATCATCCGCATCTTCCATCTCTCTGCACTTGGACTGTTTAGGCAGAGGGCGCACAGACGTGATGTCATCGCACTCTCTGACCAGAATGTCACTGTCAGGAAACGCAGAAGACATCACGGTGGTGGAGCAGGGAGAGGTAAGTATTTAAACTTTGCAAGTGCTGTGATCCTGAGCAAGCAGGGGGGGCCCACTCGTTGGCGACAGCACTGGCACAGGGCCCCTCATAGTACGGCGGTGTGTCTGATGGCGGCACTTTTGCATACTATGAGGGGCCCTGTGCCAGTGCTGTCGCCCATGAGTATGCCCCCCCACCTGCTCAAGGAACCTGCACTTTCATCTGCATCTTCCTCTTTGTCACCGTGTAAGGTGGTATAGTATGCGGGAAGGGGAACCTGAGTTTCATCAGGGTCAGATTCTGGCTAATTTGCTTCCAGGCTGACCAACTCTTTCTCCAACTGTACTCTGGGTCCTGTCCGGCACTTACCAAGTACAGGTAAAGGAACTGCGCCTGGCGCACGGCTCTGCTACATCCTGCACTGCACACCATCTACCAACTCTTTCATCTGCCCTGCGACTACGGCCCTACCTGTGCAGGGCTTCTACATCTTAGCTGCACCACAACATCTGTCCCAGAGAAGCGACACTGCAGCGCTGATCAATCTGATCAGAAACCACAGGTAGCATCATGTATCATTCACCTATAAAATGTTATTCACCCCTTTGCATGGACGCCCAGGCCCACGGACCGGGTCACCACCACCGTGACACATCCCTCTGAGACACTGGCCCGGTACCGATTAACCCCACTGCCCTGGCTGGCCACCCACACTCCATGTCATATTCATCTTGGACTGGGGAATTCACAATTTGACTTGATAACCCAGGCATGGTATGTGGGAAAAAGCTACATAATGTGAAGTGTGGCCTGCTGCATCATTCACTTTTGGTGGGGGTGAAGGACACAAGGAGAGGGGTTCTTCCTGACCAGGAGCCAGCACTTGACTCAGCGCTTGCATTTTTTGAAACTTCAGAAGAGGAGGGCATATTTGCTGGAGTCTGTTTCGGCAATGTAAGCCAAAACCAGTTCCTGATGCTCTGGCTTTAAAAGCGGTTAACCTACTCACAGAAAAGGTAGCCTTCCAGGCGTTCCAGAGCCAGACCATGATGCAGGCTCAACACCTCCTGCCTTAGCTGCCTTAGTTGCTATTGTGCTTTTGCCACTACCAGCAGATGCACCACCACCATCAGTACCAGCTGGCCCCCCCACATCCATGGCCTCTTCCACCATACTTCCAAATTTTGGAGAAAATGTACCCAAAATAACATCAGATTTATGGTACTGTATCAGAAGCGTACAGCTGTATACAGTCAAAGGATAATTGTCAATCCCCTACATATTTCATGAGTCACACAGAGACGCTCACAGGCTCAGTATGGATTAGACAAGAATATAAAAAGTAGAAAAAGGGTACAGTATCATCAGATACCAGGTATATATAGTATAGTTTAAACACTCTAAATCTCTGTATATATTTCAGGAGGCAGACACAGACGCTCTCAGACTCTGCAAGGATTACAACACAATACAAAAAGCCGTAAAACAGTAATGGATCTGAAGCGTACAGCTGTACACAGTGTAGGGGTCATTGTCAATCTCAGTATTTATTTCCACAGTCAGAAACAGACTCTCACTTGGTCAGTTTGGATTAGACCAGAATATAAAAAGCAGTAAATGGGTAATGTATCACAAGCGTAGAGCTGTATACAGTGTTGGGGTAATTTTTAAATTCACATATAAATTGCAGGAGTAACCCACAGACTCTCACACGCTCAGGATGGATCACACCACAATATAAAAAGAAGATCCGCCAGAAATAATCACACATGTGGGCCAATGTTCTAGGTGTCAATGATACACTTAGAGTGGTGGGTGGAGGAGGACTTCCTGGCAGAAAGGGTACAGTATCACCAGATACCAGGTGTATATATAGCATAGTTTAAACATTAAAAATGTTCGTCTATATATCAGTAGTAGTGTTGAGCCACCCCGCTAGTGTTCAAGTTCGGTTCGGTTCGTCGAACAGGAGGCAAGTTCGTCGAATGTTCGTCGAACGTTCGACAAACACCGTCAAGCCCCATTGAAAACAATGGCAGGCAAACACAAACACATACAAACACGTAGAAAACAATTACAAAACACCTTAAAAGGTGTCCCAAAGCAGACAAAATGCTCAGAAGACAAAAATAACATATGGAAAAGGGCAACTACTTATAGAAAAGAGGTGGAGGAGTAAAAGGAGGAGGAAGAGACAAAGATATAGGCATGTCATGCCCTTATAAAGTCAAGAAAGGCTGGACTAAAAATCTAAAATAAAAAAAAATCTAAAATCGAAGACGATCATATACCGTCGGACTTCCCATCATAAATTATGCCAACTGCCGATCGGGCGGTGTTATTCCCACGACCCTCCGAACAGCGTCCATGAAGGGATAGTGTTTGGTTTCCAGGGCAGTATGGTTGCAAAGCTGAACCTTAAAGGAATGTCCAGAAGGGCACCACCAGGAGTGGAGCCTGTGACTTAATTGGACTCCACACAGGCAACCTCAACCATGCCAGCCACGGAAAAGATGGACAGATTGCAAGCTTTGTCGATTCTGTGGGTGGTGGTGCATGGCCATTTTTAGATGTGCTAGCGATTTGTCAGCTTAATTCCGTTAACAAACGAGACTCCGGCATTCCCCCGCGGTCCGCATCCAGCTTACTAGAGGGACACGCGAGGCTCTGGCACGCGAGATCGAGCAATAACAGGTCTGTCATGCCCTTACATGTCCAGGGCTGCATGCGCGCTACACTGAAAGGACCAGCGTGTGTCACTTACAGGTGCTGATAACCCGCTGAACCCCGTTATGATGGGGATCTGGGATTACAATTCTTCCCCATGAACGAGGATTTCCCAGTAAGTGCAGTTCAACCGCAATTCCGGAATTAGGCCTAACCGGCATTCCAGAAAGAATGTGAAAAATTTAAGTGTCCAAACCACATGTGCTGTAGCTTGCTTAACATCTGGGCTCCTCTGCTGAGTAGCACGCAGTTCTTACATAAACAGGCGGCATAGCTTTGTTCACGGGTGGGCAACTCTGCTGAGTAGCAGACAGTGCTTAAATAAACAGGCGGCATAGCTAAGTTCACGAGTGGGCTCCTCTGCTGAGCAGTAGACACAGGTACTAGGCCCAAAGTATTCACTGGGCTAAATGGAGTAAAAAAATGGTTCTTACATAAGCAGGTGGCACAGCTCGGTTGACCGGTGGGCTCCTCTGCTGAGTAGCAGACACAGTTACTAGGCCCAAAGTATTAACTGGGCTAAATGCAGTCAAAAACTGGTTCTTTCATAAACAGGCGGCATAGCTAGGTTCACGGGTGGGCTCCTCTGCTGAGTAGCAGACAGTGCTACAAGGCCCAAAAGGATTTTCTGGACAAGATGCGGTAAAAAATAATTAGAAACACACACGGTGTAGCTCCTTGACAGGTGCACTACACCGCTGGCTACCAGACACCGCTACTATGCCATGAAACTGTCTATTAACATTGAAAACCATTATTAATGTGAAAATAAAGTTACGCTTTTGGTGAACGAACCATTATCGAATGGAACCTCGAACAGCCGAATTTTAAGCAAAGTGTTCGAGTTCGACGAACGGCTCGAACACCGCCCAAAACAGCTGGAATTTTAACTTGGCAAACATGTCGACTCGAACACCACTCATCTCTAATCAGGAGGCAGACTCAGTTGGTCTTAGGCCCAGTATGGATTCAACAAGATTGTAGAAAGTTGAGAAAGGGTACAGTATCACTGGATACCAGGTATATATAGCATAGTTTAAACAATAAAAATCTACGAGTATATTTCCGTAGTCCGACAAAGACACTCACAGCCTCAGTATGGATTACACAAGAATCTAAAAAGTAGAAAAAGGGTAATATATTCCAAGCGTACACCAGTATACACTGTTGGGGTATTTTTCAATCTTCATATATATTTCAGTCTCAGTAAGACAGTCCAGACTCTCCGCAAGAGGAAATGAGATGGATACAAGTACAGACGGAAAGTCGAGTGATTGCAGAAATTTTGGAATTACTAATCACGGGAAAAACTCCCGGGAGAGTTCTCAGAGACGATGCTGACCCTCAGTTACTTTGTCTGTGAAGACAGCGAAAACAGTTCTTGTGAAGAAAGGGTTGCTGTATCGCAGTACCGTGGATCCCATCACTGTTACTCATCTCCATCAAATTGTCATCACAGGGAGAGATGTAGACATTGTCCTCACTGCCTATCATGATCTGGCAAGAAAATTTGGAGTGCAAAAGACAGAAGCCACAGGCCGTATGCGATTCTATTGGATTGGCATGAGAGGACACATTTAAAAATGTGGGCAGGAATGTCACACATCTGTGAGTAGGAAAACCGTGAAAGCTGATGATAAACCACCACTGCATCTCATTGTGAGTCGACGTCCATAGCAAATGGAAGCCATTGAACATCTGAAGATAGAGCCCAGCAGGACAGGGCATAATTACGTCTTAACAATCATCTATCAGTTCACCAAATCTGTATTGGCAGTCCCAGTGAAGGATATAACAGCCCAGACTACACAGCGGTGGAGCAGGGAGAGGTAAGTATTGCAAGTGCTGGGGCCCTGAGCAAGCAGGGGGGGTGCACTCGTGGGCGGTGGTACTGGCACAGGGCCCCTCATAGTACGCCGGTGTATCTGATGGTGGGTGTGCACTCCCACTGTCAGAGACACTTGATTGTACTATGAGGGACCCTGTGCCAGTGCCGTCGCCCAAGAGTGGGCCCACCCACGTATCCAGGGCAACCGCACTCTCACGGGTGCGTGCGCCAGGTGGTGACCCTGGCCCTGGGGGGGAGGCAGCCCAGTTAGGGAGGTTGAAAAAATGGCATATGTTGATGTTGGACATTCAGCAGCTGAAAATGGAGGAATTGGAAAAGTCCGTGGAAGAGGAGGACCAAAGCGAGCCATTTTTCTGGCAACCTACGTGTCAGCAGGGGAAGGTGGGACAAAATCCTTTGAGACCCATGCATGGTTCATTTTAATGAAGGTTAGATCATCAACATTTTGGATCGACAGACGGGTCCTTTTTTCTGTCAGGATTGATCCAGCAGCACTGAAGACTTTTTCGGATAGCACACTAGCAGCAGGGCAAGCGAGCTCCTGTAAGGCATATTGTGCCAATTCAGGCCAGGTGTCCAGTTTACAGGCCCAATAGTCAAAGGGGAATGACCTGTGAGGGAGAACATCGATATGGGAGGAGAAGTAGTTTGTAACCATAGTTGACAACTGCTGTCTCCTGTCACTTTCAATCGATGCAGTATTACCAGTCGTGTGAGCGGTACTTGAAAAATCAGTCCACAACATAGTCATGAAACCCCTGTGTCCAACGCCACTTCGGCTGTGTGCACCATGAACACCTCTTCCATGTTGCCCCCTACGGCTGGTGGGAGAACCATCACCGCCGCTGTGTGCTGGGAATGCCTCAAACAAACAATTTACCAGAGTTGCTTGTTTGTTAGCCAATATTAGCTCCAAGTTCTCCTGTGGCATGATGTTTTCGAATTTGCCTTTATAGCGTGGATCCAAGATGCTGGCCAACCAGTAGTAGTCATCGTTCATCATTTTGGCAATGCGGGGGTCCCTTTTTAGGATCTGCAAGACATAATCACACATGTGGGCCAATGTTCCAGGTGTCAATGATGCACTACGAGTGCTGGGTGGAGGAGCATTTTCTGGCAAATCCACATCCCTCCAGTCACGCACAAACCCTGTACCTGACCTTGCCACGCCAACATTTTCTATTGCCCCCTGAGAAGCATCCTCCTCCCCAAAATAATCATCCCCATTAGAGTTGAGCGAAACGGGTCGAAAAAATTCAAAAGTCGCCGACTTTTGGCAAAGTCGGGTTTCATGAAACGAAACCCGACCCTAGGATGAGGTCGGCCACGAGGTCGGCGACTTACGAGCCAAAGTCGCGTTTCAAAAGTTTGTTTTGCGCTCTTTTTCAGCCAATCAGGATCCACGGACACTGTGGGCAACGTGATGACCTAGGCACGGGTCACCACCATCTTTCAGAAGGGCATGCAAGTGATTGGCTTGCTTTGGTGGGCGTCACAGGGGGTATAAAAGGGCGTGCACGCCGACCGCCATCTTACTTCTGCCGATCTTCGTATAGGGAGAGGTTGCTGCTGATTCTGTAGGTAGAGCGTTAGGCAGGGAAGAAGACAAAAAAACTGCTTCTGCTGCTAGCGATTTGGCCTGCACAACACACAAGTCACTGTGTGTGCAGTGCAAGGGGAGGCTATATTGTGGTGTATCAGTGGTGTTGGTTGTTGGGCTGCCTTTTAAGGCTTCCTGACACGCTGGCATTGCTGTTTACCCACTGCTCCGCAAACTGCTTTTTTAAAAGCAATCCAATCTCCCTTATCCTCTAGTCACTTTTGTCACAGCTGTGCCATCGAGCGTGTCACATAGCACTCAGATATCAGTGGGCCTCACACAATCCACAAGTGTCCAGTGTCCAAAAGTGTGCGCAGAGATTCAAAATCTCCATTATCCTCTCGTCACTTTGGTCACAGGCAGCTGTGCCATCGAGCCTGTCACATAGCGCTCAGATATCAGTGGGCCTCACACAATCCACAAGTGTCGAGTGTCCAAAAGTGTGCGCAGAGATTCAAAATCTCCATTATCCTCTCGTCACTTTGGTCACAGGCAGCTGTGCCATCGAGCGTGTCACATAGCGCTCAGATATCAGTGGGCCTCACACAATCCACAAGTGTCCAGTGTCCAAAAGTGTGCGCAGAGATTCAAAATCTCCATTATCCTCTCGTCACTTTGGTCACAGGCAGCTGTGCCATCGAGCGTGTCACATAGCGCTCAGATATCAGTGGGCCTCACACAATCCACAAGTGTCCAGTGTCCAAAAGTGTGCGCAGAGATTCAAAATCTCCATTATCCTCTCGTCACTTTGGTCACAGGCAGCTGTGCCATCGAGCCTGTCACATAGCGCTCAGATATCAGTGGGCCTCACACAATCCACAAGTGTCCAGTGTCCAAAAGTGTGCGCAGAGATTCAAAATCTCCATTATCCTCTCGTCACTTTGGTCACAGGCAGCTGTGCCATCGAGCGTGTCACATAGCACTCAGATATCAGTGGGCCTCACACAATCCACAAGTGTCCAGTGTCCAAAAGTGTGCGCAGAGATTCAAAATCTCCATTATCCTCTCGTCACTTTGGTCACAGACAGCTGTGCCATCGAGCGTGTCACATAGCGCTCAGATATCAGTGGGCCTCACACAATCCACAAGTGTCCAGTGTCCAAAAGTGCGCGCAGAGATTCAAAATCTCCATTATCCTCTCGTCACTTTGGTCACAGGCAGCTGTGCCATCGAGCGTGTCACATAGCGCTCAGATATCAGTGGGCCTCACACAATCCACAAGTGTCCACTGTCCAAAAGTGTGCGCAGAGATTCAAAATCTCCATTATCCTCTCGTCACTTTGGTCACAGTCAGCTGTGACATCGAGCCTGTCACATAGCGCTCAGATATCAGTGGGCCTCACACAATCCACAAGTGTCCAGTGTCCAAAAGTGTGCGCAGAGATTCAAAATCTCCATTATCCTCTCGTCACTTTGGTCACAGGCAGCTGTGCCATCGAGCGTGTCACATAGCGCTCAGATATCAGTGGGCCTCACACAATCCAAAAGTGTCCACTGTCCACAAGTGTGTGCAGAAATTCTAAATCTCCCCTGTCCTATAGACACCTTGTACCTTGTTTTACATTACTATATAGTTTGTTGGATTTTGTCTACATTTCTACCAAAAATGAGGAAGGCTGGTGGAAGAGGCCGTGGAATTGGGCGGGGGTTGGCAGCTGGTAATGATGGTGTTGGTGGTGGATCTGATGGTAGTGGCAAGAGCAAAATAGGACCGAATGCAGGAGGTGCTGACCCTGCGTCATCGTCTGGCTACATAAGGCCTCGAACGCTTAGTTTTCTAGGAGTTGGCAAACCGCTTTTAAAGGCAGAGCATCAGGAAAAAGTTTTGTCTTACATTGCTGACTCAGCCTCCAGCTCTATCGCCTCCTCTTCTTCAGTTGTAAAAAGTAAAAGCACTGAGTCGTCATTGGAGGCTCATGTTCATGAACCACACCTTTCCTTGTGTCCTTCACCCCAACCAAGATTGAAGGATGATGCAGGCCATACTACTGATTACTCCATGGAGCTGTTTTCACATACCATGCCTGGATTATCAAGTGAAATGGTGAATTACCCAGGCCAAGATGAATCTGACATGGAGTGCACTGATGCACAGCCGCTGATGGATGATTCTGCTGGTACATTCACTCAGAGCACTACATTGTCCTCGCAGTGTACAGAGCCAGATTTTGACCCTGATGAGACTCAGGTGCCCCTTCCCGCACACTATACCACCATACACGGTGACACAGAGAAAGGTGCACATGACATAGAAGAGGAGGTGATGGATGACCCAGTTGTTGACCCAGATTGGCATCCATTGGGGGAAGAGGGTGCTGCTTCCAATAGCTCAGATGAGGAGCATCCACAGCAGACATCGACATCGCAACAGCTGTTATCTGGCAGGCCCGGAGCACTCCAAAGACAGGTTCCAAACATCAAAAGAGTTGCTGGACAGCTTGTCCAGAGGGTCAAAAGATCACAGCGTGCTAGGCCGCAAAATGTCTGCCAAAGTAGGAAGAGTGCAGTGTGGCACTTTTTTGAACAAAATCCTCATGATCAGGCCAAGGTTATCTGTAAGAAGTGCGCAAAGACCTTTAGCCGAGGGAAAAATCTGAAAAATTTGAATACCAGTTGCATGCTTAGACATTTAACCAGCATGCACTTGCAAGCGTGGACACAACACCAAACCTCAAGTGCCACATGTGCAACTGATCACAACGAAGGTAGTCAGCAACGCTACATTGTTTCCCCCACTGTAAGCCCATCGGTTAGCACAGCAGCAAATGTTGAGGTGTCGTTGCAAGACCACAGCAGTCAGGGAATCCCACTGTTATATCAACGAAAGACTGATTCTAGGCCATCAGAAAGAACACCAACTCCATCACCATCATCAACCCTCTCTCAGTCCGCCCTGTCCACCGCTACTTCCACCATATACAGCTCTCAAGTCCAGCTCACCCTCCCAGACACTATCAGTAGGTCAAGAAAGTACTCAGTCTCTCATCCGCGTACACTGGGTTTGAACGCCCACATTGCCAAACTAATCTCGTTTGAGATGATGCCCTTTCGGTTGGTGGAAAGCACAGCTTTCCGCGAACTCATGGCCTATGCAGTACCACGCTATGACCTACCCAGTCGCCACTTCTCTCGCAAAGCCATCCCAGCCCTCCACCATAATGTGAAAGACCGCATTGTCCATGCACTCAAGCAGTCAGTGAGCGGAAAGGTGCACCTCACAACTGATGAATGGTCCAGTCGGCATGGCCAGGGCCGTTACATGTCCATCACTGCGCACTGGGTTAATGTGGTGGATGCAGGGTCCACAGGGGACAGCGGTGGTGGGACAGTGCTGCCTAGCCCACGGTATAGGAAACAGTTGGCTGTAGGCGTTCGACCCTCCTCCTCCTCCTCCAGAAGCGAAAGCTCGTCCACAGAGCGCAGTCGTACGAGCACTCCATCTGCAGCTGCCACTGTTGCACACGATGTGTCCCCCTATCGAGCAGCTAGTGGAAAGCGTCAGCAGGCTGTGTTGCAGATGATGTGTTTGGGCGACAGACACACCGCCGAGGTGCTGGCCGAGTACTTGAAGCGACAAACTGAGTCATGGCTGGGCAGTGTACATCTTGAGGCAGGCAAGGTAGTTAGTGATAATGGCCGTAATTTTGTGGCAGCCATAGCCCTTTCAAAACTCAGCCACATACCTTGCTTGGCTCACACCTTGAACCTGGTGGTGCAGTGCTTCCTCAAAAATTATCCGGAGTTAACAGCCCTGCTCCAGAAGGTGCGAAGACTGTGCGCGCACATCCGCCGGTCGCCTATACACTCCGTTCGTATGCAGAAGCTGCATCGATTGCTCCACCTTCCCAACCACCGCCTCATTATCGATATTGCAACAAGGTGGAACTCCACCCTGCACATGGTGGAGCGGCTGTGCGAGCAGAGGCAGGCCATAATGCATTTGTGGGAGGATACACGGCCAGGCACTTTGAGAGCAGACATGGAGTTGACAGGCGTGCAGTGGTCGAAGCTGAAAGACCTTTGTAAAGTCCTTCAGTGTTTTGAGGAATGCACACGGCTGGTAAGCGCAGACGACGCCATCCTAAGCATGAGCATCCCACTTATGCGTCTGCTCATGCAAACTTTGACGCACCTTAAGGAGCAGGCGTCTGCAGCCAATGTTGATGAGGAGGAAGAGGAGGAGGGAATCCTTGATGACATTCAGCCATTGTCTGCTCAGGGAGCTCTCCTGGACGAGGTGGAGGAAGAAGAGGAGGAGGAGGAGGATGATGGGGATGATTACTTAGGGGAGGAGGATGCATCTCGTGGGGCAAGTGAAAATGTTGGCGTGGCAAGGTCTGGTACAGGGTTTGTGCATGACTGGAGGGATGTGGATTTGCCAGAAAGTGCTCCTCCACCCAGCACTCGCAGTGCATCATTGACACCGGGAACATTGGCCCACATGTCAGATTATGCCTTGCGGATCCTAAAAAGGGACCCCCGCATTGCCAAAATGATGAACGATGACGAGTTGACGACTACTGGTTGGCCAGCATCCTGGATCCACGCTATAAAGGCAAATTACAAAACATCATGCCACAGGAGAACCTTGACCTAATATTGGCTAATAAACAAGCAACTCTGGTAAATCGGTTGCTTGAGGCATTCCCAGCACACAGCAGCGGTGATGGTTCTCACACGAGCCGTACGGGCCGGGGGCAGCTTGGCAGAGGTGTTCGTGGTGCACACAGCAGAAGTGGCATTGGAGACAGGGGTTTCATGACAATGTTGTGGACTGATTTTTCAAACACCGCTCACACAACTGGTAATACTGCATCGATGGAAAGTGACAGGAGACAGCAGTTGTCAACTATGGTTACAAACTACTTTTCCTCCCATATCAATGTTCTCCCACATAGGTCATTCCCCTTTGACTATTGGGCCGCTAAACTGGACACCTGGCCTGAATTGGCCCAATATGCCTTACAGGAGCTCGCTTGCCCAGCTGCAAGTGTGCTATCGGAAAGAGTCTTCAGTGCAGCTGGATCAATCCTGACAGAAAAAAGGACCCGTCTGTCAACCCAAAATGTGGATGATCTAACCTTCATTAAAATGAACCACGCATGGGTTTCCAAGGATTTTGTCCCACCTTCCCCTGATGACACATAGGGTGACAGAAAAATGGCTTGCTTTGGTCCACCTCTTCCTGGTACTTCACCTATTTTGCATCAGCTGAATGTCCAACATCAACATATGCCACTTTCTAAAACTCCCTAACTGTGCTGCCTCCCCCTCCACGGCCGGGGTCACCACCTACCGCACGACACCGTGCGAGTGCCGTTGCCCTGGACAGGTGGGTAGGCCGACTCTTGGGCGCGGGCACTGGCACAGGGTCCCTCATAGTGCAATCAAGTGTCTCTGACGGTGGTGGTGCACACCCGCCGTCAGACACACCGCTGTATTATGAGGGGCCCAGTGCCAGTACCGACGCCCACGAGTGGGCCCCCCTTGCTTGGGCAGGGCCCCAGCATTTGCAATCTTTACCTCTCCCTGCTCCTCCGCTGTGTAATCTGGGCCGTCAAATCCATACTGTGCCTGACACCGTCTGAGCCTGCCTCCTGAGACATATATTTTGAATGTGTACGCTATCCATACATGTTATCCGGGGATACGGTACCCTTTCTAACCTTTGTGCAATCACATGCAATCCATACTGTGCCTGACACCGTCTGAGCCTGCCTCCTGAGACATATATTTTGAATGTGTACGCTATCCATACATGTTATCCAGGGATACGGTACCCTTTCTAACCTTTGTGCAATCACGTGCATTCCATACTGGGCCTAACACCGTCTGAGCCTGCCTCCTGAGACATATATTTTGAATGTGTACGCTATCCATACATGTTATCCGGGGATACGGTACCCTTTCTAACCTTTGTGCAATCACGTGCAATCCATACTGGGCCTAACACCGTCTGAGCCTGCCTCCTGAGACATATATTTTGAATGTGTACGCTATCCATACATGTTATCCGGGGATACGGTACCCTTTCTAACCTTTGTGCAATCACGTGCAATCCATACTGTGCCTGACACCGTCTGAGCCTGCCTCCTGAGACATATATTTTGAATGTGTACGCTATCCATACATGTTATCCAGGGATACGGTACCATTTCTAACCTTTGTGCAATCACGTGCAATCCATACTGGGCCTGACACCGTCTGAGCCTGCCTCCTGAGACATATATTTTGAATGTGTACGCTATCCATACATGTTATCCAGGGATACGGTACCCTTTCTAACCTTTGTGCAATCACGTGCAATCCATACTGGGCCTGACACCGTCTGAGCCTGCCTCCTGAGACATATATTTTGAATGTGTACGCTATCCATACATGTTATCCGGGGATACGGTACCCTTTCTAACCTTTGTGCAATCACGTGCAATCCATACTGTGCCTGGCACCGTCTGAGCCTGCCTCCTGAGACATATATTTTGAATGTGTACGCTATCCATACATGTTATCCAGGGATACGGTACCCTTTCTAACCTTTGTGCAATCACGTGCAATCCATACTGGGCCTGACACCGTCTGAGCCTGCCTCCTGAGACATATATTTTGAATGTGTACGCTATCCATACATGTTATCCAGGGATACGGTACCCTTTCTAACCTTTGTGCAATCACGTGCAATCCATACTGGGCCTGACACCGTCTGAGCCTGCCTCCTGAGACATATATTTTGAATGTGTACGCTATCCATACATGTTATTCAGGGATACGGTACCCTTTCTAACCTTTGTGCAATCACGTGCAATCCATACTGGGCCTAACACCGTCTGAGCCTGCCTCCTGATACATATATTTTGAATGTGTACGCTATCCATACATGTTATCCGGGGATACGGTACCCTTTCTAACCTTTGTGCAATCACGTGCAATCCATACTGGGCCTAACACCGTCTGAGCCTGCCTCCTGAGACATATATTTTGAATGTGTACGCTATCCATACATGTTATCCGGGGATACGGTACCCTTTCTAACCTTTGTGCAATCACGTGCAATCCATACTGGGCCTAACACCGTCTGAGCCTGCCTCCTGATACATATATTTTGAATGTGTACGCTATCCATACATGTTATCCAGGGATACGGTACCCTTTCTAACCTTTGTGCAATCACGTGCAATCCATACTGGGCGTGAGAACGGCTGGCGAGCTGTTAAGCAAGCTACAGCACCTGTCCAGACAAGTACAGGGATTCCCTAGCGAGGAGACTTATTTCATTGTTTTCAATGTTGGGACAGCAATTTTTGGGGAGCACTTTACTCTGGAGAATGATAGATGGGGCCCACCATACACTGGAACATTCCAAAGGTGGACATCAGACACTGGAGCAGCATTTACAGGGCCCATTATACACTAGAGCATTAGAAATGGGGCCCATTATGTTTGGAGCATTATTTGGGCCCATAAGACAGTGGAGCTTCATCCATGGGGACCAACATATACTGTAGCATTATGTGGAGCTCATCATATACTGTTTCAAACATTATATGGGACCAATGATTCTGTATGGAGAAATAGATGGGCCTCGTCATGAGATGTAAAAAGTGAGGTATTTTTCATTGTACTATACCGCTATTTATCTGCCGTATCGGAGCATGATGAGTTGTGGTATGTGTTAAAGGGGCGCTCTTTCGCCCAGGGCACATGAAAACCTGCAGCCAGCCCTCCCCCCCCACAACTTTAGCCAAATAACCCCCATTTTTCAGTGCGTAACTTGTATTATGAAGTTAATTAAGGTTGACAAGCTTAAGTAAGAAGAATTGATGCTTTTGGCATTCAAATGGGCACTGTAGGTGTGTTTCCTGTCCTCCTCTCACTGCCGACTTTTATTCCCCATTGACTTACATTGGGTTTCGTGTTTCGGGACGACCCCGACTTTTCCCTATAATCGGACGATCTTGCTCGACCCGACTTTTGGAAAAGTCGGGTTTCACGAAACGAAACGCGACCCTAAAAAACCAAAAGTCGCTCAACTCTAATCCCCATCATCCTCCTCCTCTTCCTTTTCTTCCTCCACCTCCTCCAGGAGAGTTCCCTGAGCAGACAATAGCTGACTGTCATCAAGGCTTCCCTCCTCCTCTTCCTCCTCGGCTGCAGATGCCTGCTCCTTAATGTGCGTCAGTTTGCATGAGCAGACGCATAAGTGGGATGCTCATGCTTATGATGGCACCGTCTGCGCTTACCAGCCGTGTGCATTCCTCAAAACACTGAAGGACTTTACAGAGGTCTTTCAGCTTCGACCACTGCACACCAGACAACCCCATGTCTGCCTTCAAACTGCCTGCCCGTGTATCCTCCCACAAATGCATTACTGCCTGCCTCTGTTCGCACAGCCTCTGAACCATGTGCATGGTGGAGTTCCACCTTGTTGCAACGTCGATAATTAGGCGGTGCTTGGGAAGGTGGAGTAATCGCTGCAGCTTCTGCATACGACTGGAGTATATGGGCGACCAGCAGATGTGCGAGCACAGTCTTCGCACCTTATAGAGCAGGGCTGTTAACTCCAGATAATTATTGAGGAAGCACTGCACCACCTGGTTCAAGGTATGAGCCAGGCAAGGTATGTGTTTGAGTTTTGAAAGGGCTAAGGCTGCCACAAAATTCCGGCCATTATCACTAACTACCTTGCCTGCCTCAAGATTTAAACTGCCAAGCCATGACTCAGTTTGTTGCTGCAAGTAGTTGTTCAGTACCTCTGCTGTGTGTCTGTTGTCGCCCAAACACATCATCTTCAACACAGACTGCTGACGCCTACCACTAGCTGTTCGATAGTGGGATACCTCGTGTGCAACTGGCAGCTTCGAATGGAGTGCTCATGCAACTGCGCTCTGTTGATGAGCATTCGCTTAAGGAGGAGGAGGGTCGAACGCCTACAGCCAACTGTTTCCTATACCGTGGGCTAGGCAGCACAGTCCCACTGCGGCTGTCCCCTGTGGAGCCTGTATCCACCACATTACCCCCGTGCGCAGTGATGGACGTGTAACTGCCCTGGCCATGCCTACTGGACCATGCATCCGTTGTGAGGTGTGTTATGATGAGTCACCGATGGAGGAAAAAACAAAATACCAGCTAAGTCCAGAAAAACCAGAGAGGTTGGCAGCTATCGGATTGCAGACCCCTGGACCTATCCACAACAACTAGCAGTAACCGTGGGGGGTTCCTACGGTGCCCTAGACCCCTCGATCATAGCCGGAGAACTACATAGCCTAAAGGCAGAAAGGGGAAAAACTAAACTGCCCCAGAGCAGACCCTAAAGCAAAAGGCAGCCCCCAACATATAATGACGGTGAAGCAAGATGAAAACACTAACACAGATAGAATGATAGGTTGAGCAAATGATGGGGCCCAAGCTAACTACATAGGACAGGATAGGAAAGCTGCTGTCTGCCATCTGCAAAAACCCTATCAAAATGAGCCAACCGACTGATAGGAAAAAGAGGCCCTGAAGTCGCTAGGCTTCAAAAGACTATATCAGCACTCAGGTATATTCTGAAGACAAAGCAAAAGATCAACAGATCAGAGACAAAAATGGAATTCAGCTCACCCCCGGCAGGGGATGGCAGAACTCCCAAAAAACAAGGCAAAACAAAAACAAAACTGAAGAGTACAAAGCAGAGCAGAAAAACTTAGCTGTGAGATGCAGGAATCAGACTGGTCTCCAAGAATCCAGCAGGAAAATCACCAGCCAGGAAGAAGGGCGTCGGCAGCCTTATATCCAGTCCTCATTTCCAGCCACCCAGTCATCATCTAGCTGCCCAGGTGTTTGGTAATCAGCCTCACTACCTTCCTTCACCAGAGGAGGGAGTTCGTCAGACCTCAATGGTGAAGGGAAAAATGAACTCACAACAGAGGTGCACCTTTCCACTCATTGATTGCTTGAGTGCATGGACAATGTGGTCTTTCACATGCAGGTGGAGGGCTGGGATGGCTTTTCAAGAAAAGAAGTGCTGACTGGGTAGGTCATAGTGAGGTACTGCGTAGGCCATGAGCTCGCAGAAAGCTTTGCTTTCAACCAACCGTAGGGCATCATCTCTAACGAGATTAGTTTGGCAATGTGTGCGTTCAAACACAGTGTACGCGGATGAGAGGATGAGTACTTTCTTGTCCTACTGAGAGTCTCTGGTAGGGTGAGGTGGACTTGAGAGCTGCATATGGTGGAACTAGTGGTGGACATGGCAGACTGAGAGAGGGTTGGTGATGGTGTTGGTGGTCTTGCTGATGGCCTATACTCAGTCTTTCGTAGCAATAACATTGTTATTCCCTGACTACTTTGGCCTTGCGACGACACCTCAACATTTGCTGCTGGTGGTGTGCTTACCGGTGGGCTTACAGTGGGGGAAGCGATGTAACATTGTTGACTACTTTCTTTCGGAGCAGGTGCACATGTGGTACGTGAGGTTTGGTAGTCCGTCCACGCTTGCAAGTGCATGGTGGTTAAATGTCTAAGCATGCAAATGGTATTCAAATTTCTCTGATTTTTCCCTCGGCTAAAGGTCTTTGCGCACTTCTTACAGATAACCTTTGCCTGATCATTAGGATTTTGTTCAAAAAAGAGCCACACTGCACTCTTCCTACTATGGAAGACATCTTGAGGCCGTGCAAGCTGTGCTAATTTGACCGTCTGGCCAAGCTGTCCTGCAACTCTTTTGGAAAAATGTACCCAAAATACCACCAGCTATTTGGTACTGTAAAACAAGGTACAAGGTGTATATAGCATTGTGGAGAATTGGAAGCTCCCTAGAGATTTTAGGAGGCTGAACTATTATCTCAGGCCCACTATAGATTACACCTCAATTTAACAGGCTGAAATTGGCTGGTGTATGACAAAGTACAAGGTGTGTATATAGTATTGTAAAGAATTTGAATCTCCCTAGAGATTTTAGGAGGCTGAACAATTATCTCAGGCCCAATATAGATTACGCCTCAATTTAACAGGCTGAAATTGGCTGGTGTATGGCAAAGTACAAGGTGTATATAGTATTGAGGAGAATTTGAATCTCCCTAGAGATTTTAGGAGGCTGAACTATTATCTCAGGCCCACTATAGATTACACCTCAATGTAACAGGCTGAAATTGGCTGGTGTATGACAAAGTACAAGGTGTATATAGTATTGGGGAGAATTGGAAGCTCCCTAGAGATTTTAGGAGGCTGACAATTATGCTTTCAGCCCATGTATGGCAGCAGGCAGCCTAATAAGCAGGACTGCTGCACACAAAAGTGTGGAAAAATGAACCCTTGCTAACTGTGCAGAAAAGAGGAAGAAAAGTATTTTTGCTTTTAAAAAAGCAGTTTGCACAGCAGTATGCAAGCAACAATGCAGCTATCAGGGAGCCTTATAAGGCAGCCTAATAACCAACAGAGCTGCTGCACAAAAAATATATCCTCCCCTGTCACTGCACACAAACTGTTGTGTTGTACAGTGAAAATCGCTAACAGCAGAAGCAGTTTTTTTCTTCCTTGCCTAATGCTCTCCCTTATTCAGAATCAGCAGCAGCAACCTCTCCCTAATGCTAATATCGGCAGAAGTAAGATGGCATGCACGCCCTTTTATAGCCCCTGTGACACCACACAAAGCCAGCCAATCACTTGCATGCCATTCTCAAAGATGGTCGTGACCGATGCCCATGTCATCGCGTTGCCCACAGTGTGCGTCCTCCATCATTGGCTTAAAAGGGCACTGGAAGCATCACTTGAAACGCGACTTTGCCGCTCTGGTCGCCGACCTCGTGGCCGACCTCACGCTATGGTCGGGTTTTGTTTCATGAAACCCGACTTCAGCGAAAGTCGGCGACTTATAAATTTGACCGACCCGTTTCACTCAACTCTACTTGTATGCCTTGAATTGACTTCAAGTGTTCAAGTGTAATAATGCATAATAAACATATTACACTTGAATAACGACCAGCACAATAACCTACATTTTCTAATAACACTTAGAAAAGGTGTGTTTTATATAAGATGGAATTGGGAGCAAAATGTGACAAGCTCCTAAAAGCAATAGAATGAATGCAAAGTAGGTCCCAAGTGAAGCCAATGAGACTGTCGTATCCAGGTGTTGGTGTCTGAGATGAGCCTGTGGCGGTGACTTGCAATTTTTTCCTATCCAGCTCACATCTGTTTATTTTCATTAGTGGAGTCTACTGACAAGTGAACATAGTCTCAATAGGATTCATGGCGTCTCTGGCTTGTGAGAAGATTCTCTCTTCCTCTTGGAGTCCAAAGAAATAAATCAATACAGATGTGTTAACTCCTTCACTATCCTAAGAAAATATTGACAATTCCACGGAGCCCAAAATCATCATATATAACATTTTAATACAACTGTTCTCTCACTGGGAAAACCTGAAATGGAATAAGTAGGTGTCTTATGTTGTGTTAATGTTAAGAGTATTGTTGGCAATATTTGCTTTTATATTCTATACTTACAAACATTTATAACATAATTAGGGATCAGCAAACCAGAATGGCAATGTTTGGGGTTCGTACCGGACACCTAGTGACCGAACCACGAACAAAGATTTCTAAATGGAAGTTTATGTTACTGTTGGGTTCTCCAGCCAAATAAAGCTTATTAAAAGGCTGCAACGAAGCAAATCAACAAGCATTAAGGCTGTGGGCACTTCCAACCCAAGTATTGGCAGTGAGTGCACTGATGTCCAAATCCTTGTTATGTTGGCGGATGAGTACATGGGAGGGCTAGTGAAAATGATCAGCAGACCACCACAGGTGCCAACTGCTGTGTCTTTCTGCAGTGTGCAGACCGGCAAGCAGTGCAGGGGTGAGGAGGCAATGGAAGATGATGCATGGAATGATTAGGTTCAAGACTCCATATGGAGCTAAGACCAACCTAGTAACATGTGCAGTTCGGAGGAAGAGAAGGTGGTCACGCTGCCCCAACAGCACAGCAAAAGAGGGAGTAAGGTGCAAAAGCACAGCGGGCAGCTTCTAGTCAGTATGTCTGCTGCTACTGCTCATCGTGCCAAGGAAATGAGCAGACCAGTCAGTTCAAAGACTCTCCCTGGCATGGCATTTCTTCAGGCAAAGTGCTGATGACAACACATGGATTGTTTGCACGCTGTGCCATCAGCCTTAAGCGAGGCATAAGATTTCTGAACCTGAGCACTGTCATACTCGCCATATCTGTCATGTCCACCATGTCTATTTTGCCTCATGACCCCTGGAGCGGTGTGCACGCGCATCTCATGTCTGCTATCCTGCATGTTCCCTAGAGCAGTGTGCACACTCACCTCATGACTGTTGGGCTGCAAGATGCCTGCGTTTCTGCTCTGCCTTCTGTGATCGTCTCTGCATGTCTGAAACCCCTGATCATGTGACCCTTCCTAGGATCCAGCACTGTCTGGTTCTGCAATCATCTCTGCATGTCTGAAACCCCTGATCATGTGACCCTTCCTAGGTTCCAGCATTG
Source organism: Dendrobates tinctorius (assembly GCF_039654945.1). NCBI lineage: Eukaryota > Metazoa > Chordata > Amphibia > Anura > Dendrobatidae > Dendrobates > Dendrobates tinctorius. Next base: position 12,248,266 of record NW_027361898.1, on the reverse strand, counting down.
TCTGGTTCTGCAATCATCTCTGCATGTCTGAAATCCCTGATCATGTGACCGCTCTCTGTGATCCTGGAGGAGCTGAACTGGAAGTTCTCCCCTGGTCCTGACCCGGAAGTGGAGGTGCTAATGCCCTATATCAGACCGCCCCTCCCTATGCTCAGGGCCTGAGTATTGTGTTGCTTCCCTGCATGGCTGCTTGGTCTGCTGGGTTGCTCCCTCTATTCTGTGCCCTTGCACTTTGCTCTGTCGTGCGTCTCTGCACACGCTCCGTGCTCGTACTCCGCCTCTTGTCCCATGCCTTGTCTTATGTTTGTCCGTTGTGCCATGTTCATCCCTGTCGTGCTTGGACTTGTAGTTAGTGTTGAGCATTCCGATACCGCAAGTATCGGGTATCGGCCGATACTTGCTGTATCGGAATTCCGATACCGACTTCCGATATTTTTTCAATATCGGAATTCGGCATCGGAATCGGAAGTTCAAAGTTGATTGACAGCATGACGTCATCATGATGCGCGGTGTGTGCGCATCATGATGCGCCGTCATTTCGGGCCTTCCGGGGGTCTCTGCCGGCCTGCCGGGGGGCTGTGTGGACTGCCCGGGGTCTGTACCGGCCTGCCGGGGGGCTGTGCCGGCCTGCCGGTGGTCTGTGCACCCTGTGGGGGTCTGTACCGGCCTGCCGGGGGGCTGTGCCGGCCTGCCGGTGGTCTGTGCACCCTGTGGGGGTCTGTACCGGCCTGCCGGGGGGCTGTGCCGGCCTGCCGGTGGTCTGTGCACCCTGTGGGGGTCTGTACCGGCCTGCCGGGGGGCTGTGCCGGCCTGCCGGGGGGCTGTGCTGATGTCCGGGGGTCTGTGCAAGCATCGTCCGATGGGACTACAAGTCCCATCTGGCGATGCCTGCTACCATGACAGTGATTGACACATTAGCCAATGATGGGACAGTAGTAGTCCCATCATCCGGCTAATGTGTTAAATGTTAAAAAAAAAAAAAAAAATACTACATACATACTACATGCATGCTACATACATACTACATGCTACATACATACTACATGCTACATACATACTACATGCATGCTACATACATACTACATGCTACATACATACTACATGCTACATACATACTACATATATACTACATACATACTACATACATGCTACATACATGCTACATACATACTGCATGCTACATACATACTACATACATACTACATACATACTACATGCATGCTACATGCATGCTACATGCATGCTACATACATACTACATACATACTACATACATACTACATGCATGCTACATACATGCTACATGCATGCTACATACATACTACATGCTACATACATACCACATACATACTACATACATACTACATGCTACATACATACTACATATATACTACATGCATGCTACATACATACTACATGCTACATACATACCACATACATACTACATACATGCTACATGCTACATACATACTACATATATACTACATGCATGCTACATACATACTACATATATACTACATGCATGCTACATACATACTGCATGCTACATGCATGCTACATACATACTACATACATACTACATGCTACATACATACCACATATATACTACATACATACAATACATTCATACAATACATACATAGACATACAGTACATATAACATAGAGTAACATACTTACCAATACTTGTCACATTGTTCCCCGAAGCCATTGTCTTTTCCGGAATAAATATTAACATAACAAACCACAAAAATACTCACCCACGATCCGAAGCAGTCCACGAGTGTGTCCCACGACGATCTTGGGTAGAGAACTGCAGCATCAGATGATGCTGCCGTTCTCTACGGGCTGCAGGAATCCAATGACGGAAGGTAGGTATCCTTCCGCACTGTATTCCTCCGCCACTTAAAAAAAAAAAAGTCCCTAGTCTCACTTTATGCCATTGCTGCGTGGGAAATTCAGCAATTTCACAGCAATGGCATAAAGTGAGACTAGGGACTTTTTTTTTTTAAGTGGCGGAGGAATACAGTGCGGAAGGATACCTATCTTCCGTCATTGGATTCCTGCAGCCCGTAGAGAATGGCAGCATCAGCTGATGCTGCAGTTCTCTACCCAAGATCGTCGTGGGACACACTCGTGGACTGCTTCGGATCGTGGGTGAGTATTTTTGTGGTTTGTTATGTTAATATTTATTCCGGAAAAGACAATGGCTTCGGGGAACAATGTGACAAGTATTGGTAAGTATGTTACTCTATGTTATATGTACTGTATGTCTATGTATGTATTGTATGAATGTATTGTATGTATGTAGTATATATGTGGTATGTATGTAGCATGTACTATGTATGTAGTATGTATGTAGCATGCATGTAGCATGCAGTATGTATGTAGCATGCATGTAGTATATATGTAGTATGTATGTAGCATGCATGTAGTATATATGTAGTATGTATGTAGCATGCATGTAGTATATATGTAGTATGTATGTAGCATGCATGTAGTATATATGTAGTATGTATGTAGCATGTAGCATGTATGTAGTATGTATGTGGTATGTATGTAGCATGTAGTATGTATGTAGCATGCATGTAGTATATATGTAGTATGTATGTAGCATGTAGTATGTATGTAGTATGTATGTAGTATGTATGTGGTATGCATGTAGCATGTAGTATGTATGTAGCATGCATGTAGTATGTATGTAGTATGTATGTAGTATGTATGTAGCATGCATGTAGCATGCATGTAGTATGTATGTAGTATGTATGTAGTATGTATGTAGCATGCAGTATGTATGTAGCATGTATGTAGCATGCATGTAGTATGTATGTAGTATGTATGTAGTATGTATGTAGCATGCATGTAGTATGTATGTAGTATGTATGTAGCATGCAGTATGTATGTAGCATGTATGTAGCATGTATGTAGTATGTATGTAGTATATATGTAGTATGTATGTAGCATGTAGTATGTATGTAGCATGTAGTATGTATGTAGCATGCATGTAGTATATATGTAGTATGTATGTAGCATGTAGTATGTATGTAGCATGCATGTAGTATGTATGTAGCATGTAGTATGTATGTAGCATGTAGTATGTATGTAGCATGCATGTAGTATGTATGTAGTATGTATGTAGTATTTTTTTTTTTTTTTTTTTTAACATTTAACACATTAGCCGGATGATGGGACTACTACTGTCCCATCATTGGCTAATGTGTCAATCACTGTCATGGTAGCAGGCATCGCCCGATGGGACTTGTAGTCCCATTGGACGATGCCTGCACAGACCCCCGAAGCCTGCACAGACCACCGGCAGGCCGGCACAGCCCCCCGGCAGGCCGGCACAGCCCACCGGAGCCTGCACAGACCACCGGCAGGCCGGCACAGCCCCCCGGCAGGCCGGCACAGACCACCGGAGCCTGCACAGACCCCCTGGCAGGCCGGCACAGCCCCCCGAAAGGCTCGTACAGACCCCAGAGAGGCTGTACAAGGCAAAAACAGGGTTTTTCTTATTCCGATACCGGAAGTCCCATAGACTTGAATGGGACTTCCGGTATCGGAATCGGCGATACCGATACTTTTTTTAAAGATCGGCCGATCCATTCCGATCCGATACTTTGAAGTATCGGACGGTATCGCTCAACTCTACTTGTAGTCCTTCTGTTATTCTCTGCCTTGCCTGTTTCTGCCATGTCTTGTCTTCACTATGCTCTGCCTTGTGTTTTCTCCTCTGTTCTCTGTCTATGCCTGTTACTCCTGCTCTCTGTTCTACGGTGCTCTCTAGCACGTTCCCTGGCTAGTCCCAAGGCTTTACCTTGGCCCGGCTCTGGGCTTCAGCCTATGCTCCTATGCTCCTTGCTCTGACCTGACTCCGTGTTTCTGCCTATGTTTCCGTTCCTGCTTCCGTATTCTGCCTATGCTCTGCCCTGTTTCTCGTCTTGCCTTGCTTTTCTGCTCCGTGTGCCCTTTGCATGCGCCTGGCCTTCCTAGCCTCCTGTTTGTGCCTCAGCCATGCCTGCCCTAGCTGTGCCCACCTGCTTGTGCCTCAGCCGAGCTCATCGGTCAGTGACAGCTGTGTCGCCTGCCATGCCTCAGCCGGTTTCGGTGGAGTCTTGCCTGTCTGTCAGTGCCGCAGCCCGATCAGCTAACCAGTGCCCCAGCCATGCTCTCTGTGCTCCCTTGCACCTCATGCTGTTTCTGCACTGTTCTCTACGTGCTCTCTATAGCACGCGTAGGCCTCGCCTGCCCATGGCATACCTCCTCGTGCTTCTGTAAAAGTGCGCGCAGGCTTTGCCATGTCCCCTGTCGTGCCCTCTTGCACGCACAGGCCCTAACCCTGTCCTTGAACCATGACCCTGGAGTGCCTCTCTGCACGCGCAGGACTCTGCCTCGCCTGACCCTGGCGTGCCTCTCTGCACGCGCAGGACTCTGCCTCGCCTGACCCTGGCATGACTCTCTGCACGCGCAAGACTCTGCCTCGTCTGACCCTGGCATGCCTCTCTGCACGCACAGGACTCTGCCTCACCTGACACTGGCTTGCCTCTCTGCACGCGCAGGACTCTGCCTCGCCTGACCCTGGCGTGCCTCTCTGCACGCGCAGGACTCTGCCTCGCCTGACCCTGGCGTGCCTCTCTGCATGCGCAGGACTCTGCCTCCCCTGACCCTGGCGTGCCTCTCTGCACATGCAGGACTCTGTCTTGCCTGACCCTGGCGTGTCCCTCTGCACGCGCAGGCCTCCGTCCTTGTGTCTGACCCTGGCGTGTTCCTTATCACGCATGGTGTTGCTAAACTGTCTTGTCTCCTTGCATGGAACCCTGGTTTGCCTGCCCGATGCCCGGAACCTGCCGATCGCTGCCAGAGATCGTAAGCCTGATGACTGCATCCTGATGTCCAGAGCTGATGTCCGCAGCCTGATGCCCTGATCATGTCGATCGTTGCCAGATGTCCGAAGTCCGATGCCAGCGTACCTTTGCCTGTTGTGAGTTCATTTTCCCCTTCGTCACTGAGGTCTGGTGAACTCCCTATTCTGGTAAAGGAAGGTAATGAGCCTGATTATCAGGCACCTGAGCCTAATGAGGATGACTGGCTGAGTGGAGTCACGGACTGGATATAAGGCTGCCGATGCCCTTCTGCCCTGCGGGTGATTTCTCTGTGGACTTCTAGGACACCAGTCTGATTCCTGCTCCTCTAAAGCTAAGTATTCTGCTTTGCCTGTGAGCATTCGTGTTTTGTTTTTGTTTTCCTTGCTTTTCTGGATTCTGCCATTCCCTGCTGGGGTGAACTGAATCTCCTTTTGCCTGTTGCTCTGTCTTCAGAATATTCCTGAGTACTGACATAGCTTTTTTGAAGCCTAGCGTCTTCAGGGCCTTTTTCACTGTCAGTCTGTTGGCTCTTATTTTCATAGGGTTTTTCATGGATTGCAGACAGCAGCCATCCTGTCCTTTCCTATCTAGTTAGCTTGGGCCCCATCTTTGCTCAGTCTATCTTTCTGTCTGTGTTAGTGTTTTCATCTTGCTTCGCCGTCATTATGTGTTGGGGGCTGCCTATTATTTTGGGGTCTGCTCTGGGGCAGTTTAGATTTCCCCTTTCTTTCTTTAGGCCTATTTAATTCTCAGGCTGTGATCGAGGGGTCTAGGGCATCGTAGGAACCCCCCACGGCTACTGCTAGTTGTGTTGATAGGTTCAGGGGTCTGCAATCCGATAGCTGCCAACTTCTCTGGTTTTCTGGACTTAGCTAGCATTTCTGTTTTTGCCTCCTACGGTGACTCAATCATAACATTTGCCTACCATCTTGCACATACCATGTCTTGGACCCTGGCATGACTCCTACGCACGCACCCTGCCTTGGACCCTGGCGTGCCTCCTAAGCACGCACCCTGCCTTGGACTCTGGCGTGTCTCCTAGCACGCACCCTGTCTTGGACTCTGGCGTGTCCTAGCACGCATCCTTCCTAGGAACTCTAGTGTAATCCCTAACACGTACCCTGCTTTGGACCCTGGTATGTTTTCTAGCACGTGTTATGCCTGGAACATTTGGCGTGCGCTTGCACGCACCTTGCCGTGTTTCACTGTTTGTGCCCTGCACCTGATTCCCTGTTTATGCCTTGCACCTGAATAAAGTGTGAAACCACGTTTGCTGAAGAAACTCTGTGACTTTGCTTTATGTTTGGTATCCTGTCCGTCCTGTTGCCAGATACTCAATACTGTCTTCCTGAGCCGGCCGTCTGGTCCAGCTGCTGTGGTGGCTCACCCACTTGGTCTTGCCCCTGACACTCCCTGTATAGGGGGTGGATTCTCACTAGGTCAGCTCAACCTAGGTGGGTGGGTGCCACGTCCCAGAGGGTCCACTCTAAAAAGGAAAACGACTCAGCGTAAGCTGACGCTCGTCACAGACACTACCTGCAAGACGAGGGATCTGAATTCCAAGCACGAGGTGCAGTGGAGTACAAACCTCAAAGATTATGATAGATCTGAGCCTCCTCCTGCTCCCTCTTATTTTATGATTTTGGCATATTCCTCCCACTGACTATCAACAGGGCCACATGTCTTCCTGTAAAGAGAGGATGTGACAGCACCATCACCACCACCAGCAGTGTCACCGAGCATCCCCACACCGTCCTATGAAAGTTTTCAGCTTTCCTTCCCCAAACCATCGAGAGAAAGAGTAAATATCCCCTTAGACACCCACGAGACATGGCTCTGAATGACAGCATTTCCATATTCCTGACCATTGAAATGCTGCCTGTTATGAATGAGTCACCGTATTAGGCAAAAAAAGAAATACTAGCTAAGTCCAGAAAACCAGAGAAGTTGGCAGCTATCGGATTGCAGACCCCTGAACCTAACAACAACAACTAGCAGTAGCCGTGGGGGGTTCCTACGGTGCCCTAGACCCCTCGATCACAGCCGGAGAACTACGTAGCCTAAAGACAGAAAGGGAAATCTAAACTGCCCCAGAGCAGACCCCAAAGCAATAGGCAGCCCCCAACATATAATGACGGTGAAGCAAGATGAAAAAAACACTCACACAGATAGAAAGATAGGCTGAGTAAATGATGGGGCCCAAGCTAACTAAATAGGACAGAATAGAAAAGCTGCTGTCTGCAATCCGCCAAAACCCTCTCAAAAACAAGAGCCAACAGACTGATAGGGAAAAAAGCCCTGAAGATGCTAGGCTTCTATATCAGTACTCAGGTATTATCTGAAGACAGAGCAAAAAGGAATTCAGCTCACCCAGCAGGGAAAGGCAGAAATCCAGAAAAACAAGGCAAAACAAAACCAAAACACAAATGCAAAAAGTAGAGCAGAAAACTTAGCTTTTGAGGAGCAGGAATCAGACTGGTCTCCAAGAATCCCTCAGAGTAATCACCCGCAAGGCAGAAGGGCGTCGGCTGCCTTATATCCAGTCAGCAATCCCAGTCACCCAGTCATCATCATTCTGCTCAGGTGCTTTGTAATCAGCCTCACTATCTTCCTTCACTAGAAGAGGGAGTTCATCAGACCTCAATGGTGAAGGGGAAAATGAACTCACAACAGCTGCCATTATGATTGGTGGAAACGGTCACTGTTAAAAACTGATGACTGTGGCTGTCCAGCAGTACGTTGTTCCCAGCCACCACTACTTTTCCAGGTGGGCCATCCCCAACCTGCACACACATGTTGCGGACCAAATCAGGACAGCATTACAAAGTACCATCAGTTGCAAGGTCCACATAACCATCGAAACGTGGACCAGTAAGCAGGGCCAGGGATGTTACATCTCCCTAACTACCCGCTGGGTAAAAGTAGTGGTGACAGGGAGAGAGGCAGAAGGCATTCTGGCGCATGTCCTACCACCACTGAGGATTGCTGGATGTTTCTCTGTCCATATTGCCTCCTACTCCGTTTCGTCAACCACCTCTTCCTCTGGTCACAGTAAGACCTGCACCATCAGGTTCAGCACAGCCAGGGGGAAATGAGAGCAGGCTGCTCTGAAACTCATCTGTTTGGGTGAAAAATTCCCACACCGCACAGGAGTTGTTGAAGGGAATCAAACAGTAGACAGATGAGTGGTTGGTACCTGTGAACATCAAACCCAGCCCGGTAGTATGTGTTAATGAGTGATATCTTGTAACAGCTCTGGGCTTTGCCAGTTTCACAAGAAGGAGAGATATTTAAGTTCATTTATATATACTGTATTATACTTTGTATCTCAGCAATATAAACCATTTATATAGAGGGTGATTTGTAGTACTAAATTTGATCAGCTCACCCTGTGGTTTGTTCTTGTCTGTTTTTCTGTCCGACTGACCTTGGTAACCAAAGCGATCATGTGATTTGGATCTGATTTGGATTTATCGGGTGCTCTGTATGTGTCATAATGGATCAATGATCAATAAGTACTGCTAGGGTCAGTCAACGTTGAGCGTATATCAGTAAGGTGTAAACCTCCACAGTCAGGTAGTTATTATCCCTAGGGATATACAGGGAGAGACAGAAATACACTATATGTCTAACAATGGTTTCTTGAGGCATATTTTGTCAAATCTATTTTTGGGGTTAACCAATTGCCTCTGTATTGAGATTATTCTCTTTTTTAAGTATACATTTTTTAACTAAAGTATTAAAAGTTAAATTTTGGAGAGTATTCTTTCTGTAAGTAGTTCCAAAATAACCAAAGTTGGTATTGGTGGGACCTACATGTATTAGACATTTATGGAATTTCTTGTGGATATGTGAATCAGTAGAAGAATTGAAGGACAATGGAAAATATTAGGTTGGTGTGTAGCAGAGAGGGAGTCAAAAGCTATCACAAATTCCTTCAAAGTGTAGTCTGCAAATTCTACTTTGACTTGTGAGCCAAAAATTTGTCTAAACAAGTGTCTAAGGGGTAACATTATTCCTTGTGGAGAATGACATGCCTGAGATGCCAGTCTAAGGGGCTACGTTTCTCCATGTGGAGAGTAAAATGCCTGAGAATACTGGTATAAGGAGACTAATAGGTCATGCATTACTCCTCCTGGAAATTACATATGCAAATTGCTTCTTGAGGAAGAGGACTTGAACTCTAGGGTCGTCTATTTGAAGTAAAAATGCTAAAAGTCAATACTGACCCTTTAAGGAGCTTTGTCATATGAATCAGGATAAAAGCCGAATCAGAATCTTAATTTGCAGACACTTGTTTTGGGATGTTCCCCTCATTAGTGCCAAGCGTGAGATCTGATTTGGCTGTATGACAGGCCTTTTACTAAGGGGTAATATCTAGCTTTGTGGAGAGTCACAAGCCTGATATGCCAGGATAAAGAGACTTGTAATAGATGGTAATAGTTTCAAAATTCCTCTTCTCTGAATTTGTATATTGTCTAAACTAGTGCTTCTCAGTCTGTAAGATGTCCTCTAGTTATTGGTGAGGCTGAGATGGGGAGGCTGCACTTAGAAAAGTAATTATAAACTGTGCAATATCTTCTTTAGCTACTGTAGTTTCTGCTTTAGCAACAAATGTTACTCCTTTTGAGATTTGCTTGTTATTTCAAGGTAAAATAAGCAGAATGTTTAATGTTAAGCTCACTCACCATGTTCTGGACGTTAAGGCCCCAAAACAAAAAGATTGAGAGTTCCTGGTTTAATCATTGATTTATTAAACACAACATGCAAATATTATTGACTGGGGGGAAATAAAGAGACTTTTGAGCTGTTTATTTTCATCTCTATTTACTGACTTTGCATTTGCATTGTGGTTGGCCTGACGTCTAGAGACCATGTTCTGCTTCAAGCACGATAGTGAAGAAAGCTGAGCCACGAGGTGAATTTTTTCTAAGAACTTGACCATAATTTGTTGCAGATAAATTGTCCTATCCTTTTGAACCTTCAAATTGTCCTTATTAACTCTGGAAAGCATCGTAATATAAACTGACAAGTATGAGCCAATGGTACACTCAATATGCGCTTTTCAGTCTTATGCTTGCATTCATTATACAAACAAGCTTACCTGTCACTTTTTCTGCCTAGGTAAATTATCAGACCACACATAAAGATGTAGTATTTCAAGCTAGATAGGCCACAGAGCAGCACAGTAATTATAGTGTCAGCAATATGGCAGTGCTCTCTAGATGCTAAATAATGAGGACATAGAGACCTTGTTTCATGGTAAATGCAGATGTCTCAAGACTGCATCAGAGATGACTTCGCATCACCCAAATAGATACATGAAATGTATTGTAGGTTGCAATTCCATGTGTAATAGAATAATTGTGTAGTGTCGGCGTCCCTGCACGTTTCTTCCCTCCCCCAGCGGCGACACCGACTCATTCATCGCCATGGCCCCCGTCCTGCACTTCCCTCTCCTCCAGCTACTGCCCAGGGTCTGTGCTCTGTTTGCAGATCCCTGAGCACCTTTGACTCGCTCCAGCAAACACTAGAGAAATCCGGAATGTCACAAACTGATGGAATCGGACCGCAATGGCGGCAAAATAAGGTGAAGATGGCAGTAAACAAGCATGAGAGTTGACTCAGGGACCTTAAGTTAGAAGCACCACTCCAACGCTGCAATAATATAAGACACTGTAGTGGTGCTTTAAAGTACAAAGTCAACCCTAGCAAAAGTAAAAGTGTTGTAGGGTCCGACATAGTGATCATTGCAAGCCCAGCACATGATCGAGATATGGTTACGGTATGGAAAGTTTTGAAAGTCATAGCAGTTTTTAAATGGATTATTTGAATTTTGCTGAATATTGTTTGCTTATTCTTAATGGCCAATCTATTGTGCAGAGACAGCAAGGCCATTAACATTAAGCAATTAATTTATACTGGATTTCTAATAATTCTGAAGGTCATAGCAGTTTTTTAAATTGATTTTTAGAAATTCAGAATAAATGAATTCCTTTCCTTTTGTTAATGGCCATTTACACAAGAATCTGAAATAAGCAAGTATCAGGATGTTGTAGTACAGAAGCCACAGTGCTCAGAATGTCTGACGTTAGCTAACGTATGGCAATGTATACAGAGGACTCTGATGGTTGCAGAAGAGGTATCGGCTTCCCACTTTCTATTTCTGCACTTTTTCTCATGGCTTCTCAAGAGCCAGACATGGCTACTGTGTGTGTAAATGTGTGTGATGTGAGTATTCATGTTTAAATTGAACTTATGTATATGTAAATATTCCTGTGCGAATGCATGTGTACAGTGGGGCAAAAAAGTATTTAGTCAGTCAGCAATAGTGCAAGTTCCACCACTTAAAAAGATGAGAGGCGTCTGTAATTTACATCATAGGTAGACCTCAACTATGGGAGACAAACTGAGAAAAAAAAATCCAGAAAATCACATTGTCTGTTTTTTTTTCATTTTATTTGCATATTATGGTGGAAAATAAGTATTTGGTCAGAAACAAAATTTCATCTCAATACTTTGTGATATATCCTTTGTTGGCAATGACAGAGGTCAAACGTTTTCTGTAAGTCTTCACAAGGTTGCCACACACTGTTGTTGGTATGTTGGCCCATTCCTCCATGCAGATCTCCTCTAGAGCAGTGATGTTTTTGGCTTTTCGCTTGGCAACACGGACTTTCAACTCCCTCCAAAGGTTTTCTATAGGGTTGAGATCTGGAGACTGGCTAGGCTACTCCAGGACCTTGAAATGCTTCTTTCGAAGCCACTCCTTCGTTGCCCTGGCGGTGTGCTTTGGATCATTGTCATGTTGAAAGACCCAGCCACGTTTCATCATCAATGCCCTTGCTGATGGAAGGAGGTTTGCACTCAAAATCTCACGATACATGGCCCCATTCATTCTTTCATGTTCCCGGATCAGTCGTCCTGGCCCCTTTGCAGAGAAACAGCCCCAAAGCATGATGTTTCCACCACCATGCTTTACAGTAGGTATGGTGTTTGATGGATGCAACTCAGTATTCTTTTTCCTCCAAACACGACAAGTTGTGTTTCTACCAAACAGTTCCAGTTTGGTTTCATCAGACCATAGGACATTCTCCCAAAACTCCTCTGGATCATCCAAATGCTCTCTAGCAAACTTCAGATGGGCCCGGACATGTACAGGCTTAAGCAGTGGGACACGTCTGGCACTGCAGGATCTGAGTCCATGGTGGCGTAGTGTGTTACTTATGGTAGGCCTTGTTACATTGGTCCCAGCTCTCTGCAGTTCATTCACTAGGTCCCCCCGCGTGGTTCTGGGATTTTTGCTCACCGTTCTTGTGATCATTCTGACCCCACGGGGTGGGATTTTGCGTGGAGCACCAGATCGAGGGAGATTATCAGTGGTCTTGTATGTCTTCCATTTTCTAATTATTGCTCCCACAGTTGATTTCTTCACTCCAAGCTGGTTGGCTATTGCAGATTCAGTCTTCCCAGCCTGGTGCAGGGCTACAATTTTGTTTCTGGTGTCCTTTGACAGCTCTTTGGTCTTCACCATAGTGGAGTTTGGAGTCAGACTGTTTGAGGGTGTGCACAGGTGTCTTTTTATACTGATAACAAGTTTAAACAGGTGCCATTACTACAGGTAATGAGTGGAGGAAAGAGGAGACTCTTAAAGAAGAAGTTACAGGTCTGTGAGAGCCAGAAATCTTGATTGCTTGTTTCTGACCAAATACTTATTTTCCACCATAATATGCAAATAAAAGGAAAAAAAAAACAGACAATGTGATTTTCTGGATTTTTTTTTCTCAGTTTGTCTCCCATAGTTGAGGTCTACCTATGATGTAAATTACAGACGCCTCTCATCTTTTTAAGTGGTGGAACTTGCACTATTGCTGACTGACTAAATACTTTTTTGTCCCACTGTATATATGCTTATGTATGTAATGTAGCTGAAGCTAGATTTGCACAAGGCGCTCAAATCTAGCGAGGTATACAACTAAAAGGGGATGAGATTGTATGTCAATTACTGCATATGTTGTTCTTTATGGATTTTTTTAAACAAGAAGAATAGATCTACGTTTTACATCACTAAAAGGTTGAATGCTTGGGTTAACACCATAACTTCTTTCAATACCTTAAAAAAAGTTGTTTTGGTTTGATGAGTTATTAAGCTTATTTTCACTACTCTGTTTCTGTTCCCGTACCTACGTAGTCTATCTTGTTCTGTTTTAAGATTATTTCTGTTATTTTCTAGGATTACTTCTGAATGCCCTGGGGTGGAGGTTGCCGTGCAGAGACATGGGGATGTCTGGAGAGAGGTTCAATAGAATATTGGGACTGCCCAGATTCACCAAAAGCGAAAGGCCGATAGAAGACATTCTGTGGGTCCTGTTTTTAAAATTGGAGATATGGTTTGGTTGTCTTCTAGAAAAATTAAACTTAAAGTGCCGTAGGCTAAGTTGGGCCAAAGTTTATTTTTACATATGAGATCCTAGAGGTGGTGAATCCTGTGGCATTTAGATTAAAGCTTCCTTCATCCCTTCGCATTCCTAACATATTCCATAAATCCTTATTAAAGGAGTATGTCCCTTCTGCATTGTCTCCCTCATCCCAGCCTCCTCCACTTTAAGAGGTTCTGAGGGTTGTGGATTCTAGGAGGGTCTGTAATTTGCTCCAGTACCTCATCCACTGGAGGGTGTTAGGCGTCGGGTTCCTGCCTCTGCACAGGAGGAAGCCCAAGCCTTGCCCTCTGCAGTCTCTCATTCTGTTCTGGCCGTAGAGGAGGCTGCTCAGCAAAGGCGTCAATCTCGGAGTCTTGCTCAAGCTAGTGCTGTCAGGTTGCTTGCTGCTTCCACCTCTGGGTCAGCTTTTGCAATCCGCACTAGCCAGCAGCAAGTAGCTCCAGAGTCTAAATCCTTTCTGCAGCCTACTGAGCATGCCCGTGGGACGACCTCTTATTGGAGGTCGGAGGTCACATGCTCAGGTCCTCAAGCAGCTCGGATTGGACCATCAGGAAGGTCCCGGAAGGACGCTGCTAAAAAAGGCTCGCATGGCCGCTTGGCCATGCGCTAGTGTAGACTCTTGTTGTTATATATATGAGTGATGATGGATGCATGGAACTGGTGACTGACTTATTATGACTCCCCTCCCTTGGATACGCATGTGACAAGGAACTGTAGTTTGAGTCAGCGCCTATCAGTGGCATTGCCTTTGCACCACAGTGCTTCCTACTCACAGCACCTTACTGAGCGCCATATTGTGCCATTCAGCACAAGGCACCTTGTACTGCCTCAAGTAGCTGCAACCGCAGTAGCAGCGCCATGCGCAAGTTGTGCGCTTTCCCTGCCTTAATCAGGGAGGTTAGTGGCGTCTGCCAGAGCTGTGCAGCGCACACCTAGTGTGCTTATATTTCAGTTGCTCTCTCTGGCTCTGAAGCTGCGGTGCCAAGCACTAGTGGTCTAGAGGGACTCTAACCCTGTGCCTTTGGGGCAAAGTCCTGAGACTATACACTAGCACTCACATTGCCGAGCTCTGTGAGCATAAACAGGCTACGGCATTTGTGTTTGACGGTTGTGCGGCTGTGTGGGTTAACAGAGTCTACCTCTGTATGCACTGGGTGAATTTAATCCCGTGTGTTCCGCTATTATACCGCCATATACCGTCCTCCGTTACCGAGCAGCAGTTAACACCTCTGCACGGTGGACCCCGGGCTGCGAACGCACCTAAATATCATCTTTATTACTTGGTGTGTTCCGCCAGCCCCCTAACAGAGGGGATCTGGACCAGAAGAGAGATCCTGTGTCTCTTATCGAGATGTGAGAGGTTAGTCAAGGCCTTCCATCTTAAATTTCCTGGGCAACCTTGGGGTCTAGTGACTCCCCTAGAAGAGGGGGTACTGTCACATTTCCACCCCTCAGTGTGCCTGGGATGCAGTTGCTGACTGCTCGGCCATCCAATCTGGTATGGGGTGTGCTTAAGCTGTCAGTGTGTTGATTGACAGCTTGACTATCCAATCTGAGACTGTGAGGTTTCGGCTGTCTCCAAGTGTTCATTATTCCGGGTAATTGCCATGCTTATTAACTCAGCTTTTTCTCCCAGAACTCTGCCAGACGTACATTCAGCTTGCGAGATTTGTTCTCCTGTGCCTTGAGTTATGTATGCTTGATCTGTTGCCTGACCTTGGACTTCGTTCTGACCATCCATCCGCCTGTTTTAACCCTTCAGCTCTGATCCGTTAACCTCCTGGTACTCTGATCTCAAAACGCTACCTGACTATGCTTTTCTCTCTTCCTTCTGTTTATGATGTACCCTGGACTCCTTGACCAATCTGACTCGTGGCTTGGCCATGAGAAGTGACTAGTGTCACATTAGGTTTTCAGAAACTGATAAACTACCAAGTTGAGCACAAATGCATGTGAGCTTGCCAAGCGTTCGTCCCACCAAGTGGTCACCTTTAGCAAGCCAAGCATTTTTTAAACATTTCAAATCACCATAATTTTACACAAAGCACATTAAACTGTATGGATGACAAAAGTCAATTATTGGAGCAAAAAGTGTTGTCACCTGTAGCAGGCCAAGCAGTTTTAAAAAATTTCAAACCACCGGAACTTCACACAAAGCACGTGTAACTGTATGGATGACAATAGTCAATTGTTGGAATAAAAAATGTGGTCACCTGTAGCTGGCCAATTGATTCTAAAAACTATTAAATGACCATAATTTTACAGAAAGCATGTTAAACTTGTATAGATGACAATAGTACATTTTTGAAACAAAACATTTTGTGAACTGTAGCAGGCCAAGCGTTTTTTAAAAACGTTAAACCTCTGTAATTTTACTCAAAGCTTTTTAAACTGTACGGATGACAATAGTCAATTTATGGTACATTTATGTAGCTGGTCAAATGGTTTAAAAAATGTTAAACCATTGTAATATAGTCAATTTTTTCAGCGCCCCCAAAAAATGTGGTCACCTGCAGCAGCTATATATTTAACAATGGACTGAAAAGCCCTAAGCCCGGCTTATAGACTGTATTCAGCCACTCTCTCTGCTCCAGCAGCTGTCCCTAGGCTAAGTGCAGAATGCATCCCATAGAAACAGAAAAAGAACAAGAATAGCCCTTAGAAGGACTTTTATTATGATGGTTCAGCATCAGCACCAGTAGCATCACTAGAGGAATCTGATTAATGAAACTGTGCACATACAGGCATGGACAAATACTCTCTCCCTCCAACCACAACTGTCTCTGAGCTGTGCAGTGGCGTCAGTGTTCCGAGCATGGCGGCACCAGTCCTTTTAAAATCTTTGATGCGGTAATGAGGCTACCGAATCACAATAATGCCACCACCAAGATGGCTACGGTATTATTAGTAACTGGCAGGCAAAGTTGCTGCCTTAACAGCTTGTGCATACTGCTATCTCTTGAGAAAGTATGACAAATGCACAACTTGGCTAGCTGTTACGAAGTCGCTGTTATTTCTCACAGAAAGGGGTTCTAGCTCCCTGGTTGCACATGCAAGAAAACATAGGCCACTCTTTAGTCTTCGAGCTTCATAGTCACTGCCTATAAATACCTATAGCAGCAACTATGAAATCTATCTGCGATGCCTAGCTGTAGAAATTCTTGAAGTAATAGAACTACTGTGCTCCAACAGCATCTGAGAACATCTGGCCACCAATCAAGGCAACAGGTGATGTACAGGGTGACATGTGTCGCAACCCTACAGATCAGATATTGATTGACTACCTTAAGGATAAAGGCCCTTTTACATTTAGCGATGCACCAGCGATCCGACCAGCGATACGACCCGGTCAGGATCGCTGGTGCATCGCTAAATGATCGCTAGTGAGCTTCCACACAGGAAGATCTCACAGCGATGCAGCAGCGACGCAGCACACGATACTTACTTTTCACACACAGCGATCCAGACGTCCTCCCGCCCGCCTCCACGTGTCACTCGTCTCACAGCAGGAAGCCCAGCAGGAAGCAGACGACGAGAAATGGAGCCGCCCGATCTCGCGCGATCAGCGATGGACAGCGGGGGAGCCGGTCGGCGGTAAGTATCACACATAACGATATCGCTAGCAATATCGCTATAACGTCACAAAATCAGTGACGTTTTAGTGATATTGCTAGCGATATCACTATGTGTAAAACCCCCTTAAGACATGAATGAAAAAAGTAGTCGCCAACCTCTTTAATTCTAATGGCTCTCCAAACATTAGCTTCACTCACTTGATTTGCATTTCATAAAGAAGCATTTATTTTATTAGTCTGTACAACTGTTATTATTAATGAATGTATCTACTGATGTATCAAGACTCAAGTTTTCAAATATTCTCTTGTCAAGTAGTTTAGAGGAGGAATAAAGTAACCTATTTCAATATTAGATGCAGAAGATGAAAGCAAGAAATAAAGCCTAATACATAAGTACACAGACTTAATTACACATTTGGCTGATCTGATAGTTATAGTGATTTGCACTTCAGTTTATCAATGATACTGTTGACAACTCTTTTCACTCCCTCTCTTTATCTCCAACAGATGAAGTCTACTGAGAGGTTTTTCAATACTGTCAGAATGTGCTGGTCGTAATAAGATAGCCAACATAACACTGTAGACACAAGATGTTGATGCTACCCTCAAATAATACCCTTCCCGAATCCCAAGCTGTATCCGCTAATGATGAACTCAGAGATAAATCCATCTGTCTGAGGAATATCACATTAAACATGAAGTCAGATTCAATTCGCAGTGATGATTACAAATTAATGTTTTGACACATTGTGCAATCATTTTTCTTGCTTTATCATATTCTCTTTTTTTGGCGTATCCCAATTTAAAATGATATCCAAATGAAATGTTTTGCAACTCATAAAAATGCTAAATACAGTATATGAAATATATTAAAGGGAATCTGTCAGCAGGTTTTTCCTCTGCAATCCGAGGGTAGCATGATTTAGGGGCTGAGACACTGATTTAATCAACTTGGCTCTTCTTAAGGCCCTTTTACATTTAGCGATGCACCAGCGATCCGACCAGCGATCCGACCCGGTCAGGATCGTTGGTGCATCGCTAATTGATCACTAGTGAGCTTTCATACAGAAAGATTTCACAGTGATGCAGCAGCGACGCAGCGCACGATACTCACCTTTCACACACAGCGATCCTGACGTCCTCCCGCCCGCCTCCAGCGTCGCTCGTCGTCACAGCAGGAAGCCCAGCAGGAAGCGCCCGACGAGAAATGCAGCCGGACATTCTCGCGCGATCAGCGATGGACAGCGGGGGAGCCGGTCGGAGGTAAGTATCACACATAGCGATATCGCTAGCAATATCGCTATAACGTCACAAAACCAGTGACGTTTTAGCGATATTGCTAGCGATATCGCTTAGTGTAAAACCCCCTTTAGGCTGTGTGTTGTTTCAATACCAACAGTGTTCTATCAACAGGAGATAATCAGACGTTGAGGAGCTGAGTTTATGGAGCACAACGTACCGTGTGGGTGGGAGACAGTACAGTGTAGTGGAAGGAACAGTATTGGACAAGGATGCTGACATTTGTAGTTTATGGAGGAGCATGCTATGATGAAGGAGACAGAACATAGCTAGAAGAGAAGTTTTCTCAGGGAAGAGAATTATGATCAGACATGCTTGCAGATATGTTTTATGTGGGAGACCACACACCCCCTTTAAAAAGATAGTTTGATCTAAAATGAAAAGTCTGCAATCACTTTGTGTGTCTACAGACTTGTGAATTCCCCTGCACATGTACTGTGTACTGCGAGGATACGCTGGTTTCTGAGCCAGGAACGGCAATGATGTATGCGATATGCATCCTCCTGGCCGACTCAAAGCCAACTAGTGGGTGCAGCCTCACTCCATAAACTTATATTGAGTGAGGCCGCTGTATAGTGATGCGGCTGTCTAGTGGGAATGTCCTCGCTCAATACAAGCATATGTAGCCAAGCCATGCCCACTAGACAGGCTCTGGCCGGGAGTATGTATGACGCATACATCACCGCCGTTACTGACTCAGAAACTGGCGAATCCTCGCAGCGCACAGTGCCTCTGCTGGGGGTATTTATAAGTCTGCAGTCACACAGAGTAGACTTATCAATTTAGACAGGACCACCCTGTTATGTGAATGGCAAACTGCTGTATGAGCCAAAAATGTAGAGATTTACCATTTTAGTGGTTATACAGCTTCTAAATTACTTGAAGCTGCTATAGTAGTCACAGTGTAATGGAAAAAAGTCAGAATAGCAGAAAATATAGCTTTCATCCAGCGAAAGTACTGTGCAGTTATGAGGGATTGCTGTTTATTCTGTTTAAACAACAGCATGACCCAAAAATAAAATAACATACTGTATACTGTATGTAGTTGAAAGAACCCAGTATAGTTAGACCTTGAATAACAAGGTATTCTTTGCCCACATTTAACATTACTTAAGCCAGAACTACAGTATGTCTGCAGAATATTGTCCTTTATGCCGTGCCCCCCCTTAAAAATAACATTTCCCACGTATTCAATGCTTTATCCAGAGTCTCAAAATATATTGTACCCCAGCCAGAGAGTACTGCTACTGTATATACCGCAGCTCAGTTAAAACTACGCCTACATTTACAATACTGTAGCTAGAAATGTGCCCCCATATCCAGTACTGCATTCTGCTTTCTACCAATCTGAGAAAAGTTCCAAAGAATGAAAAATATAATCTTAAGTTATTAAATTATAAATGATGAATATCAGTCTGACTAAGCCAGTTAAAACTCAGTCAATCTAAAATAATCCCGTAAAAATCAAAAATTCACTATTATTTATTAGTTTTAACCCCTTCCGGACCAATGACGCCTACTTAGGCGTCATGAAAACCAGTTACCCTTGGGAAAATAAAAAATTGGGGGCTAAAAAATGATTTTTTTATTTTCACGGCTCTGCGTTACAAACTTCTGTGAAGTACTTGGGGGATCAAAGTGTTCACCACACATCTAAATAAGTTCCTTGGGGGGTCTAGTTTCCAAAATGGGGTCGCTTGTGTGGAGTTTCTACTATTTAGGCACATCAGGGGCTCTACAAATGTATCATGATGCCCAGAGACCATTCCAACAAGTTGGCATTTCAAAACGTCACTACTTCCCTTCCGAGCCCCGAGATGTGCCCAAACAGTGGTCCCCCCCCACATATGGGGTACCAGCGTACTCAGGACAAACTGTACAACAACTTTTGGGGTCCAATTTATCCTGTTACTCTTGTGAAAAATAAAAAAATTGAGGGGTAAAAAAATAATTTTTTGAGGAAAAATTTTTTTTTTATTTTCACGGCTCTGCGTTATAAACTTCTGTGAAGCACCTGGGGGTTCAAGGTGTTCACTATACATCTAGATAAGTTCCTTAGGGGGTCTAGTTTGCAAAATGGGGTCATTTGTGGGGGAGCTCCAAAGTTTAGTCACACAGGGGCTCTGCAAACACGACATGGTGTCCGCTAACGATTGGAGCTAATTTTCCATTCAAAAAGTCAAATGGTGCTCCTTCCCTTCTGAGCCCAGCCGTGCGCCAAAACAGTGGTTCCCCCACATATGGGGTACCAGTGTACTCAGGACAAACTGGACAACAACTTTTGGGGTCCAATTTCTCCTGTTACCCTTGGGAAAATAAAAACTAGTGGGCTTAAAAATCATTTTTGAGGGAAATAATGATTTTTTATTTTCACGGCTCTGCATTTATAAACTTCTGTGAAGCACTTGGGGGTTCAAAATGCTCACTACACATCTAGATAAGCTCCTTGGGGGTCTAGTTTCTAAAATGAGGTCTCTTATGGGGGGTTTCTCCTGTTTAGGCACATCAGGGGCTCTGCAAACGCAACATGATGCCCACAGAACACTCCATCAAAGTCTGCATTCCAAAATGGCGCTCCCACCTTCCGAGCTCTCCCATGTGCACAAACAGTAGTTCCCCCGCACATTTGGGTTATTGTGTACTCAGGACAAATTGCACAACAAGTTTTGTGGTCCAGTTTCTCCTGTTAACCTTGTGAAAATAAAAAATAGCGGGCTGAAAAATCAATTTTGAGGAGAAAAAAAAAAAATCATTTTTTATTTTCACTGCTCTGCGTTAAAAACTTCTGTGAAGCACTTGGGGGTTCAAAGTGCTCACCACACAACTATATAAGCTCCTTAAGGGGTCTAGTTTCCAAAATGGTGTCACTGGTGGGGGTTTTTCACTGTTTAGGCACACAGGGGCTCTCCAAATGCAACATGGTGTCCGCTAACAATTGGAGATAATTTTCCATTCAAAAAGTCAAATGGCGCTCCTTCTCTTCCGGGCCCAGCCGTGCGCCCAAACAGTGGTTTATGACACATATGAGGTATCGGTGTACTCAGGAGAAATTGCCAAACAAATTTTAGGATCCATTTTATCCTGTTGCCCATGTGAAAATGAAAAAACTGAGGCTAAAAAATTTTTTTGTGAAAAAAAGTACTTTTTTTTACGGATCAATTTGTGAAGCACCTGGGGGTTCAAAGTGCCCAATATGCATCTAGATACGTTCTTTGGGAGGTCTAGTTTCGAAAATGGGGCCACTTGTGGGGGAGTTCCAATGTTTAGGCATTCAGGGGCTCTCCAAACGTGACATGGCAACCGTAAATATTCCAGCATATTTTCCATTCAAAAAGTCAAATAGTGCTCCTTCCCTTCTGAGCCCTGCCGTGCGCCCAAACAGTGGTTTATGACCACATATGAGGTATCGGTGTACTCAGGAGAAATTGCCCAACAAATTTTAATATCCATTTTATCCTGTTGCCCATGTGAAAATGAAAAAATTGATGCTAAAATAAATTTTTGTTGGAAAAATTAAAATGACCATTTTTTCCTTCCAGGTTGCTTTAGTTCCTGTGAAGCACCTGAAGGGTTAATAATCTTCTTGAATGTAGTTTTGAGTAGCTTGAGGGGTGGAGTTTTTAGAATAGTGTCACTTTTGGGTATTTTCTGCAGTATAGACCCCTCAAAGTGACTTCAAATGTGAGGTGGTCCCTAAAAAAATGGTTTTGTAAATTTTGTTGTAAAAATGAGAAATCGCTGGTCAATTTTTAACCCTTATAACTTCCTATCAAAAAAAAATTTGTTTCCAAAATTGTGCTGATGTAAAGTAGACATGTGGGAAATGTTATTTATTAACTATTTTGTGTCACATAACTCTCTGGTTTAACAGAATAAAAATTCAAAATGTGAAAATTGCGCCAAATTTCCATTTTTTTTACAAATAAATGCAAAAATTATCGACCTAAATTTACCACTAACATGAACCCCAATATGTCACGAAAAAACTGTCTCAGAATTGCTAGGATCCGTTGAAGCGTTCCTGAGTTATTACCTCATAAAGGGACACAGATCAGAATTGCTAAAATGGCCTGGTCATTAAGGTCAAAATAGGCTTGGTCATGAAGGGGTTAATAATATGTTTATTTGATTCAGAGACTGTAATTGTCAACAATAGTTAGACAAAAGCCAAACACAAAAAAATCCAAAACTAATGTACAATAGTATTTTCCTAAATGTTTTCATAAAAACATTTAGAAATTCGTTTTATAGTTTTATCAGATGTTTTTATTTTAGTATTTTAACACAGAATAATTAGTTTTATTTCATCCTTTGATCCAAGTCTACGATGTTATGCTAGGTGTGGTCTTACAGTAGTCATACATATATACATACATATATGTATGAACTCAAGCAGACCAATATTTCACTGTTCTTCACTAAGATACTTTAGGATTATCGGATTTAGTTTGGTCAACACTTTTTATTGGAATAATATTTATTTTTATTCTTTTCTAAGGTCAGAATAAATTGTTGACACATCTTTTTGAATTCACAAGTCAGATGAACAAGGATATCACAGCAGATTTATATCCAGCCAGTGATAGCAAAAACTATGCAGCAAGCAGGCATAGATATTTATGGCCACAGTCAGTGAATACCTCTTTTAGACTTTAATATTATAGCTAACACGATTTATGATCTTACTGACTCCTGGTCAATTGTGCTAGTATGCTGTATGTATATGCATCATTGGACATTAGGATAGTCATAAATATTTAATATGCAGGAATAGGGAGATAATCTATTACCTGTGGCCATAGTCAAAGAAAGCTCTGCTGCTATCACCTCGAAGCGCGTTTCCGTCAAGAACTTTTTTGGATAAATGTAATTTATTTTAGGTATTTTTGATATCATGTTATCTTAGTCATTTTTTGGTTTGCAGCAGTTATTAGCATTTTAGGAAGCAAAGTTTAACCCATCTGGTCTGATCCCACAGAAGAATTGCTGTAGCAAGAATCGATGAAAAATTAGTACTGACAATGATAGAAAGGTGTTAGAACACACAGTGGAAAGCAGCTCGAGGCATAAGCAGCTCAAGACATGGGTGCTGTCCTGTCATAGAGCCCATGCATGTGTCACCAGTCCTCCTCCATCAAAATTGCCTACATTGATTAAATAAACATTAGACCTGAAATATGAACCATTGGAGAAGGTGGCCTGGTCTGACCAATAATGCCTTCTTTAGCATAATTTGAAGTACATGTATGTTGTTTACCTGACTATGAAATGTTACCACTATGGGAAGAAGATAAGCTGGTTGAGATATTTTGATGATCTACACCAGTCCTGGCGAAACTGCAGCCTGCAAGCCACATTCGGCCCTCTTTCTCTTCCAGTCTGGCCTGTGGAGCGAGAAAGCCAAAGGACTGAGACAGTGGCCCACTGACCGCATTGTGCTCTCCCCCCGCCCGCCGTCAGCTATCACCACTATCTGTATCCTCAGGATGCAAACAGTAGAGAATACATTGGTGGAGGACTGGGCCGCTGACTCCATTTTCCACTAATCAGCATGTGAAACAGCAGACGCGATTACGTCATTTCATTGCACTGCCGCTGAGATTGCACAGGACATAGGAGCAAAGCGAAGGAGGAATAGAAGTGAGGTGAGTATGTGTTCTTGTTTGTTTCATGTGTATGAGATATTTGTATGTATATACAAGGCTATGTGGGGGCTCACACTGTATATTTGAAGGCTTTGTTGGGCTCACAATGTATATTTGGAGACCATTAGGGGCTCAGACTATATATATGGAGGCTATGTGGGGGCACAATATTGTATATAGGAGGCTATGAGGTGACTCATACTGTATATAGGAGATTATGTGGGAGCTCATATGGTATATTTAGAGGTTATGTGGGGGCTCATACTGTATATAGAGGGCTATATTGAGGCTCATATTGTATATACGAGGCTATGTGGTGGCTCATAGTGTATATAAGGGGCTATGTGCAGGTTCATACGGTATACAAGGGATGTCAGCAAAGCATACTTAATTCTGCTCAAAATTAAGTAATACAATTAAGGCTACTTTCACACATCAGTTTTTTGCCGTCAGGCAGGATCCGGCTATTTTTAGAAAAAACGGATCCGGCATAAATTTTGGAGAACTGTAGAAACGGATCCGTTTTTTTGCTGGATCCGTCTAGCAGGTTATATCTGTTTCCTGGGGGCTGGCCAATTGGATCTGAGCATGCGCAGACTTAAAAAAACGGATCCGGTGGCTGGATCCGTCTTTTTCTGGATCCGGCGCATTCCGGCGCCCATAGACTTTCATTGTAGCAAAAAGCTGGAAGCGCCGGATCCGGCGCTTCCGGCTTTTTCGCCGGAGACAAAAAACGTTACAGTAGCCGTTTTTTCCAGACGCCGGAATGAGACAAGTAGCCGGATCCGGCAAAAAACGGATGAAACGCAATGCCATCTGGCGCGATCCGGCGCTAATGCAAGTCAATGAGGAAAAACTGAATCCAGCATTGCATTTTGCCGGATCCGGTTTTACAAAAAAAAGCCGGATCGCGCCTGACGGCAAAAAACTGATGTGTGAAAGAGGCCTAATATTACTGTAAATTAATTATCTATGCTATGCTATCTATGTGTTTTCAACTATGCAAGCTTATATCTGGTAACCAGCTTTTCCAATCTCTGCTCTGAATCCACTCCTGTGTCTCCATTCAATGTCAGCAAGCAGTTAATCCTGAATGCTATCTATGTGTTTTCAACTATGCAAGCTTATATCTGGTAACCAGCTTTTCCAATCTCTGCTCTGAATCCACTCCTGTGTCTCCATTCAATGTCAGCAAGCAGTTAATCCTGAATGCTATCTATGTGTTTTCAACTATGCAAGCTTATATCTGGTATATAGTTTTTTTTTTCAACTTACTCTGCTTGTCCCCTTATGTTGTGAGGTCAAGAAACTTTTCAAAGTGCTTTATGATCCATGTAGTGCTGGACATGTGTTTATTTGACCACAACACTTTATTGGGTCCTGGTGTCTCAATTTAGTGTGATTGATTAACGAGAAGAGAGAGAGCAAAAAAAAAAAAAAATCTTAGCCTTAACCTCCTATATATTCAGACCTGGCTAGGGGGAGCATTTATGCAGGGGTGGCATTTATGCACATGTAATCGAAGTACATGTATCAAAGTACTACTGGCAGTTATAACATGGCAGTTAGGCAGGGCAGGAGACAGGTAAGACATTTATATACCTCTACTCCCTGTACATTAGGAGTACAACAAATGTATACCATATGCATTTGTGTAATTTTTATTCTGGCCGCTGCATTCACACACATCCACCACCCTGGCATTAACGCTCTACACTCCATCCATATCGGCCCCTCGCTCCTTTCCTCTCCTATGTATAGCACTCACGCTCTTTTCACATTGTTAAATTGCACAGATCCAGTCAGTCCCACCATTTAACATCAGAGACGCTCTCACGAATCAATTAACCATCTGCTCACTCTTTCTATCCTCCTTCTCCTAGTCGCAGGAGACATTGGTCCCAACCCTGGTCCCCCATGTTATAGAAAGTCAACCCCCCCGACTGCTACACTCAGAAACCCCTCTAATCTTATTAATATTCCCTGCATGCCATCTGTCTCTCTTAATTGTGCACTTTGGAATTCTCGCTCAGTGTGTAACAAACTTTCCTTCATCCATGACTTCTTCCTTTCTAATTCTCTTAACCTCCTGGCTCTTACTGAAACCTGGATCCAGCAGTCAGACACTACCGCTGCTGCTGCTCTTTCATACGGGGGACTACACTTCTCTCACACCCCAAGATCAGACAATAGAGCAGGTGGAGGCGTTGGTCTGCTCCTATCACCAAAATGTACCTTTCAGGTTATCCCTCATCTACCCTCACTTGTCTTCCCTTGTTTTGAGGTCCATGCCGTCAGACTCTACACCCCCTTCTCCATGCGAGTGGCGGTGGTGTATCGTCCTCCCGGCCCCTCCCATCAGTTCCTGGATCATTTTGCCACTTGGCTTCCACATTTTCTCTCCTGTGACATCCCTACCCTCATCATGGGAGATTTCATCATCCCCATTGCTGTTGCCCTCTCATCATCTGCTACTCGCCTTTTATCTCTAACCTCTTCATTTGGCCTTTTGCAGCTTACTAATTCACCAACACATGAAGACGGAAACTCCCTCGACTTGGTTTTCTCTCGGCTTTGTGCAGTGGATGATTTCACAAACTCCCCTCTCCCCCTCTCTGACCACAATCTTCTTTCATTCTCTATCAAGAACTGCCAGGCTGCTCAGGTCACCCCCATTGTCCAGACTTATAGAAACATACAGGCCATTAACACCCAGAAAATTATGAAGAACTTACAGTCTTCATTGGCCCCTATCTCCTCCCTCTCATGTCCTGATTCTGCATTGAAGCATTAAAATGAAACACTTCAAAGTGCCCTGGATGAATTTGCACCCCCTATAAACAGAACACCACAACACAGACGGCGACAACCCTGGCACATGGTGCAAACACGTTTCCTGCAGCGGTGCTCCAGGTGCGCCGAACGTAGATTTCATCCATTATTAGTTTATGCTTAGAACATACAACACTGCCCTTCACCTCTCCAAACAAGCCTATTTCAACACCCTCATCACCTCACTGTCCAATAACCCGAAACGTCTCTTTGACACTTTTCATTCTCTACTCAATCCAAGAGTACAGGCCCCAACCACGGAGCTCCGAGCTGAAGATCTGGCCAATTGCTTCAAAGAAAAAATTGACCAGATTCGACAGGAAATTATCTCTCAATCACCTCATACCATGCACTGTCCTCCCTCCCCCACTGCATCTAGCTCACTCTCTGATTTTGAACCAGTTACAGAAGAAGAAGTAAGCGGGCTCCTTGCATCTTCTCGCCCAACTACTTGCACCAGTGACCCATTTCCGTCACATCTCCTCCAGTCCCTTTCCCCTGCTGTCACCCCTCACCTAACTAAAATATTTAATCTCTCTCTCTTCTGGTATTATTCCCTCCTCATTTAAGTATGCCATCATACATCCACTACTTAAAAAACCATCCCTCGACCAAAACTGTGCCGCTAACTATAGACCTGTCTCTAATCTTCCCTTCATCTCTAAACTCCTGGAACGCCTGGTCCACTCCCGTCTTATCCGCTATCTCTCAGAAAACTCTGTTCTCGACCCTCTCCAATCCGGTTTCCGCTCTTTACACTCCACTGAAACTGCCCTCACTAAAGTCTCTAATGATCTGCTAACAGCTAAATCAAATGGTCATTACTCCATGCTAATTCTCTTGGATCTCTCTGCAGCATTCGACACTGTGGATCATCAGCTCCTCCTCACTATGCTCCGTTCCATTGGCCTCAAGGACACCGTTCTCTCCTGGTTCTCCTCCTATCTCTCCGACCGCTCCTTTACTGTATCTTTTGCCGGTTCCTCCTCCTCTCACCTTCCCCTTACTGTTGGGGTCCCCCAAGGATCGGTTCTAGGCCCCCTCCTTTTCTCCTTGTACACTGCCCCTATTGGTCAAACAATCAGTAGATTTGGTTTCCAGTACCATATCTATGCTGATGACACCCAATTATATGCTTCTTCTCCTGACATCACGCCAGCATTTCTAGAAAACACCGGCGATTGTCTAAACGCTGTGTCTAATATCATGTCCTCACTATATCTGAAACTGAACCTGTCAAAGACTGAACTCCTGGTGTTTCCTCCCTCTACTAATGTACCTATACCCGACATTGCTATTTCTGTGTGAGGTTCCACTATTACTCCCCAGCAACAGTCCCGCTGTCTTGGTGTCTTACTTGATTCCGAGCTTTCCTTTGCCCCCCACATTCGATCACTGGCTCGCTCTTGTCATCTGCACCTCAAAAACATTTCTAGAATTCGACCTTTTCTTACTTTTGACTCTGCAAAAACTCTTACTTTTTCTCTTATTCATTCTTGTCTCGACTATTGTAACTCTCTTCTAATCGGTCTCCCTCTTACCAAACTCTCCCCTCTCCAATCTGTCTTGAATGCTGCAGCCAGGATCATATTCCTCACCAATCGTTACACCGATGCCTCTACCTTGTGCCAGTCATTACACTGGCTACCCATCCACTCCAGAATTCAGTATAAACTTAATACCCTCACCCACAAAGCCCTCCTTGGCTCAGCACCACCCTACATCTCCTCCCTTGTTTCAGTATACCACCCTACCCGCGCCCTCCGTTCTGCTTATGACCTGAGGTTAGCATCCTCAATAGTCAGAACCTCCCACTCCCGTCTCCAAGACTTTACACGTGCCGCGCCAATTCTTTGGAATGCACTTCCCAGGTCAATACGATTAGTCCCCAATCCCCACAATTTTAAGCGTGCCCTGAAAACGCATTTATTCAGACTGGCCTATCGCCTCAGCACATTAACCTAATCTATCCCTGTGTGGCACAGCCAAAAGTTTACCATAACCAGATTTCCCGCATCATGTTCCCACATGCTTTATGCATCCATTAGCCCTCTATGTCTGTACTGTTACACACTTAACATTATGGCTGGTCCATACAATCAGGGCAACTGTTACCACCCACCTTTCGTGTCTACCTCTTTCCTCATAGACTGTAAGCTTGCGAGCAGGGCCCTCTTTCCTCTTGGTATTTGTTATAATCTACTGTATGTGATTATTGTTATGCTGTAATGTCTATTGTCTGTACAAATCCCCTCTGAAATGTAAAGTGCTGCGGAATATGTCGGCGCTATAAAAATAAAATGTATTATTATTATTATTACAATTAATATGTTAATATTGAGCAGAATTAATTTCAGCCTATTGGTTCAGCCCCCCACAAAAGTCACGGTCTCTTATGTGGAACCTTGGGAAAATTAATTACCCACTAGCGATGAGTGAGCATACTCAGTAATGCTCGGTACTAGCCCGAGCATCGCTGTCCGCGAGCATTTTCGGGATTGTTCAGCGGGAGTGCATGTCCCTGCCCTGCACGTTTGGCGCTCTTTAGAGCACCAATCAACATGCAAGGATTGTCTGCCACGCACTGTAATACCGCAACCATGTTGGTTGTGGCATTACAGTGATTAGCTGGCTGCACAGTGTCATCAGGTCTAGATCAGGCCTTGTCCCAGTCAGCTCCGGAATCACCAGTGTAGGGAGATTTGCTGCAGAGATAGGGAAAGAATAAGGGTACTGTCACACTTAGCAATGTACCAGCGATCCCGACCGGCGATAAGTGGTCACTAGTGAGCTGCCACACAGGCATATTTCACTAGCGACATCGCTGAGGACGGAGGTCGCTACTTACCTGTCACACCAGGCGATCCTGCGTCCTCCTGCCGGGCTCCACGCATCGCTCGTCGTCACAGCAGGAAGCGCCGCAGGAAGCAGACGACGAGAAACAGTCCAGCCTGTTCTCGCGCGATCAGCGATAACCAGCAGGGGAGCGGGTCGGAGGTAAGTATCAGACACAGCTCAGACACAGCGATATCGCTAGCAATATCACTATAACGTCACTAGTTATAGCGATATTTCTAGCGATATCTCTTAGTGTGACATGCCCTTTAGTGGTGTATCAGTTACTGTGGGTATACCATAATTGAATACACAAGTCCAGCTAAATCAACAGTCCTTCTAAGGTCTAATTAATGGGTATACAGATTGCAGTGCTAGGTAGGCAGAGAGTGTATGTGGGTATATACATATCCGTGCAAGTCATGCAGGCACTGTATGTGGGTATATAGAGATCACTGCTAGTCAGGCAGGCATTGTATGTGGCATACTTCATTGAATACATCAAGATGGTAAGTTCCATTACTGTCTGCGTCTGCTGCTGCCTATTACATATATTGACCGTATATACATA
The DNA here is from genome assembly GCF_039654945.1 of Dendrobates tinctorius. Taxonomy (NCBI): domain Eukaryota; kingdom Metazoa; phylum Chordata; class Amphibia; order Anura; family Dendrobatidae; genus Dendrobates; species Dendrobates tinctorius. The sequence goes on along the minus strand of NW_027361898.1, from coordinate 12,218,205 downwards.
GCCCCAGGTATCAGTTGCCAGGAATAATATTTTTTGCGTCTTAATCCTGATTATTTTATTCAGGAGCAATCCAGAGCACAAGTTTTTTTTTCCTCCATTTGCTCGGTGACACTGCAGAATACAGCCAGATCCTTTTCATAGTGCAGGGTGAAAATCCAGCTATTTTAAACGGGTTTGCTGATACCAGCGATCACATCTGAGTGCGCAGAAAATTCTGCCATTTTTGTGGTACTGTAAAATATTTTTGGAGTGTCTTATAAATTTTCTTGACACCATATTGCTGCCAAAAAAATATTTAGCTGCAAAAAAATTGTTTAGCTACAGGGCAGATTTTTTCCACAGGGTTTTGTCTGCCACACAGATCGCATATCATTGCGGTCTAAATTGTGCCATTTCAGGCCTTCATGGAATTGTTTTTGTTGTGTCTTAGCCTACTTATTGACACAATTTTACAGCCCCCCCAAAAATACAGGCCAGATATTTCAAAGTATGGTATCTGTCACACGCCATCAACTATCTATGCGCTACAAATTCATAGAATCATAGAATCATAGAATGGTAGAGTTGGAAGGGACCTCCTGGGCCATCTGGTCCAACCCCCTGCTCAAAGCAGGATTCGCTAAATCATCCCAGTCAGATGTCTGTCCAGCCTCTGTTTGAAGACTTCCATTGAAGGAGAACTCACCACTTCTCGTGGCAGCTTGATCCACTCATTGATCACTCTAACTGTCAAAAAGTTTTTTCTGATATCTAATCTGTGTCTCCTCCCATTCAGTTTCATCCCATTGCTTCTAGTCTTTCCTTGTGCAAATGAGAATAAAGTTGATCCTTCTACAATGTGACAGCCCTTTAGATATTTGTAGACAGCTATTAAGTCTCCTCTCAGTCTTCTCTTTTGCAAACTAAACATTCCCAAATCCTGCAACCTTTCCTCATAAGACAGGGTTTGCAGACCGGTCACCATTCTGGTCGCTCTTTTCTGAACTTGCTCCAGTTTGTTGATGTCTTTTTGTTGTGTGCTACCCTAGTTAGTGACACTATTTTGCTGTAAAAAAAAATACAGGCCACATATTCTACAGTGTGGTATGTCTGTCACATGCCTCGTCTATCTGTGGACTAAAAATTGTGGCATTTCAGGCCTACGTTGAACTGTTTTTGCTGTGTGCTACCCTAGTTCTTGACACTATTTTCCTGTAAGAAATAACAATACAGGCCACATATTTTACAGTGTGAAATCTCCATCATACGACTCATCCATCTGTGCACTAAAAATTGTGGCATTTCAGGCCTACATTAAACTGCTACCATAGTTAGTGACACTATTTTGCTTCACAAAAAAAAATATAGGCCACATATTTTACAATGTAGTATCTCCGTCACATGCCTTATCTATCTGTGTGCTACAAATTTGGCATTTTGGGCCTCCATTCAAGTGTTTTTGCTGTGTGTTACCCTAGTTCTTGACACTATTTTGCAGTAAAAAATAAAAATACAGGCCACATATTTTACAGCCTAGCATCTCCATCACATGTCTCATCTATCTGTGGGCTGCAAATTGTGGCATTTGAGGCCTCCATTCAATTGTTTTTGCTATTTTGCTATATGTTACTCCAATTATTAACACTAATTTGCTATAAAAAAAAATTACAGGCAACATATTTTACAGTGTAATATCTTCGTCACACACCTCATCTATGTGTGGGCAACAAATTGTGGCATTTGAGGCCTCCATTCAGCTGTTTTTCCTTTGTCTTAGGCTAGTTTCACATTAGCGTTTACGGCCGCAGCGTCGGGCTGCGCACGGCCGCCACTAAGCCCCGCCCCTGCCACGCCTCCGCCAGTAGCTCCACCTACGGATGCATGACACTGCATGCGTCCTGCGTCCCCTATCTTTAGCACTGGGGACGCAGGCCGTGCACAGTATGCGTTTGGCGGCGCATGCGTCCTTTTGACGCTGCGCCGAGCGCACCAGATTGCAACCTGTTGCGTTTGGCGCTGGTCGGCGCAGCGTCAAAAGGACGCATGCGCCACCAAACGCATACTGCACACGGCCTGCGTCCCCAGTGCTAAAGATAGAGGACACAGGACGCATGCAGCGTAATGCGTCTGTAAGCGGAGCTACCGGCGGAGGCGTGACAGGGGCGGGGCTTAGCAGCAGCCGTGTGCAGCCCGACGCTGCGGCTGTAAACGCTAATGTGAAACTAGCCTTAGCCTAGTTATTAACACCAGTCTGCTGAAAAAAAAGTTGTTACCTACAGGCCAGATATTTTAAACTGTGGTTTTTCCACATACGGATCACATATAAGTTCGCTCCAAATTCAGTCATTTTTAGTGAACATAGAAAATAATGTAGTCCATTTAAAATGGGCAAGGCAAATGGCAAGGGATGGGAAAGTGGACATGATGGTGATGGTGCATGCAGAGGCCGAGGATGAGGCTGTGGGCAAGCTGAAATTGTGCAACAACAAACACATCTTTTCGCTCGACATTCCTGTCCCAATTACTAGGGGATCGCAGCAGCACACCACTATGGAACCCACCACCACCACTACCCTGTCTTTCCCACCGTCAAGTCTGAGCAGCTGTGAATCTGGACCGCATATTCCTCAACCTGTTCCTCCTTCTTCCCACCATGCCGATTGCCTGGTGACAACTTATCCTACACTTGGACACTCCGAAGAGCTGTCCACTTTTCCATTTATAGATTCGGGCCTCTCGCCTCATCCACTTGAAGCAGGGTAAGATGAGATCACATATAGCGATGCCCAAATATTTGAGCATCCACGGTCACATGAAGGCGACTATGAGAATTTGTCACAAGAGGTGGACAATTATGAGACACAACTGCTAGAAAATCATGAGGAGTTCCAGGCTGCGGAAGTGGAAGACGAGGTGGTGGATGATATAGCAACTGACCCAACCTCGCAGGAGGACATGCAGAGCGAAGACAGCAGCATAAAGGGGAGGGAGGCATAGCACCCCAAAAGGCAGGAAGAAGCAGTGTGATGGCCGCAGACAGAAGGTGGGCAACCATTGTTTGTACCACCAACATGAGGAAAGTTGGCAGTGCATCTGCTAGGTCTTCCCGAGGCTGGTTGTTTTTTAAAGACTCTGCCGATAACCACAAACAGGCCATTTACACCACCTGCCATGCCCGCATCAGCAGGGATAGCAAAATTTCCAGCCTTAACAAAACCAGCATGATCAGGCACATGGCAGCAAAGCACCTCATGTTGTGGGTCGAACCCCAGGCTCCAGGAACAGTATCTGCAGGTAGTACCACTGCTTTTTCCAATGTTGTGCATGCCAGCCAATCCCCTGTCCACAGTACATGCGAAGATGACTCCTGCCCTCCACCTGTGATTGCCCACACTCAACTAGCACCATCATCGAGCATGTCCACGTCCTTGTCCCAGCACAGCCTTCAGTTGTCCATATACCCCAGTCATTGGAACGCAAGTGGAAATATGCAGGCAACGCCCCACAGGCCACAGTACTAAATTCACACATTTCTTGTCTCCTTGCACTCGAAATGTTGCCTTTTAGGCTTGTGGAGACAGAAGCTTTCTGCAACCTGATGGCGGCGGCCATCCCAAGGTACTCGGTCCCCAGCCGCCACTATTTCTTCCGGTGTACTGTCCCCACATTGCAAAAGTATGTGTCCCACATTAGCAGTGCCCTCAACAATGCTGTTACTGGGAAAGTCCACCTAACCACGGACATGTGGACAAGTGCTTGTGGGCATTGACATTATATCTCGCAGATGGAACACTGGGTTAACACAGTGGAAGCCGGGATCCAGTCAAACCTTGGGATGGAACATGTCCTTCTGAAAGGATTTCGGGCACTACGTCACTCAGGGTTGCCTGTTATGAATGGGTCACTGAGGAGGAGAGCAAGACCAAGCTAAACCACAGAAAACCAGAGAAGTTGGTAACTAAGCAGATTGTAGACCCCTGATCCTATTCACACAACTAGCAGTAGCCGTGGAGCGTAACTACGATGATCCTAGACACCTTGACACAGCCAGAAAGCTAAATAAGCCTAAAGTATGAAAGGGGAAATCTAAACTGCCCCACAGCAGACCCCAAAGGAATAGATAGCCCCCAAACATATATTGTCGGTGAGACAAGATGAAAACACAAGTGCAGGTAGGAAAATAGACTGAGCAAACGATGGGGCCCACACTAACTAGACAGGACAGGAAAGGAAAGACACTGTCTGCAATCACGCAAAAAACCCTGCAAAAAATGTCAAACACGTCTGATAAAAAAATACTGCAGTTGCACGACTTCGCCCAGTATACCAGCACTCTGGTATATTCGGAAAGCAGACCAAAAAGAGGCCAACCTAATAAGGGAGAAAAACAAACTGGCACAAGCAGTAACATATGCCCCCCTGGGAACACTGGCGGCAGAGGTCATAGTTCGCTGGACAACCAAGGAGTAGAGGTAAGAGAAATACATCTCCAATTCACCAGAAGCAGGGGAACACTGGCAAAGTTCTGGGAGAGTTTTCTCAGACCCCCCATCACACTGGCCCTGAGGCATGGGGTACTCTAACAAGAAGTGCAAAGTTTTGGAAGATGCTGAGGGAGTACCGTGCTGACCATACCAATGCCCTCCATGATTCCTCTGTGCCTCTTAATTATTGGGTATCCAAGCTGGACACGTGGCATGAATTTGGCTCTCTATGCCTTGGAGGTCCTGGCATATCCTGCCCCTAGCGTTTTATCAGAGTGGGTTTAGTGGAATTATAACTGATAAGCACATCTGCTTGTCAACTGAAAATGCTGACAGGCTCACTCTTATAAAAATGAACAAGGGCTGGTTTGGGAAAGACTTCTGTACACCACCGAATGAAAACAATGAACCATTACCTCAAATCCAATGTCATTTTTTGGGAGGAATATTCCCATGCACATCTTCACACCCACACATGGTTAAGCGCTTCCTGATTTTGCCTATTTGCTGTTATTCTCCTCCTTCTCCTCATCCTCATCAGCCACCACCACTAGATCACCATGGTGACCGTGGTCCTTCATGCAACAGCCATGTTATTGTTAAAGGATGTTTTTGATGCCCGTAAAAAATTTTCTTTACACATTATGTTAATGTGTACCCCCAAAGGGGGGGATGTTTCTCAGCCCAGCATTACAACCATAGGAGACCCGCTCCTTTAAATTGGAAAAGATGTTTAGTAGGCCCTCCTCCACGTCTGTTCCAAGAGGTATTGGGCTGCAAATTTGGAGCAGGCCTTGCATTCACATGGACAAATATTATGGGAGTAGCAAATGAAGAAAAATGGGAATTTTGGTTTCATGAAGCCATCCTGTATGTTGGCTCAATGGGTAATTGGGGTGCGTGTAACTTTGGAGCAGAGCAGGCCTTGCATTCAATGTATCGACTACCATTCTGGGAATAGCTAATTAAGAAAAATGTGAACTTTGGTTTCATGTGGACATCCAGTAGAATGGTTCAAAGGGTTATTGGGGTGCATGTATCTTTGGGGCAGGGCAGGCCTTGCATTAAATGCATTGGCTAGCAGTGTGGCAGTGCAAAATTTCTAATAATGGGAACTTTGGTTTCATGTGGCCATCCTGGTCATCTGTTCCGAGTGTTATTGGGGTGCATGTGAGTTTGTGGCATGGCAGGCCTTGCATTCACTTCATGGGCAAACTGTATGGGAATAAAAAAATAAGCATAATGGGAGTAGCTAGTTAAGAAAAATGGGAAATTTGATTTCATGTGGCCATCTAGGACATCTGTTTCAAGTGTCATTGGGGTGTGTGTAAATTTGTGGCAGGGCAGGCCTTGCATTCACTTCATGGGCAAACTGTATGGGTAAGCATATTGAGAACTTTGGTTTCATATGCCCAGCCACTACGTTGGTTCAAAGGGTTATTGTGGTGCGAGTAACTTTTTGACAAGGCGGGCCGTGCATTCAATGCATAGGCAAATACTATGGGAGACCCACTTTCTCCTAAAGGGAACATTTTTTCATGAGACCGTCCTGTACGTCTCTTCAAAGGGGTATTGGGTTGCGTCTAAATTTAGTGCATAGCAGGTTTTGCATTCATTGCATATAAGCTAACAGTATGGCAGTAGCAAATGAAAACTTTGGTTTCATGTGGGCATTCAGTACGTCGGTTCAAAGGGTAATTGGGGTGCATGTAACTTTGTGGCAAGGCAGGCCTTGCATTTAATGCATAAGCAAACAGTGTGGCAGAGCAAAATTTCTAATAATGGAAACTTTGGTTTCATGTGGCCATCCTGGTCATCTGTTCCAAGTGTTATTGGGGTGCGTGTAAGTTTGTGGCATGGCAGGCCTTGCATTCACTTCATGGGCAAACTATAAGGGAGTAAAAAAAATAGGCATAATGGGAACTTTGGTTTCATATGCCCATCAACTATGTGGGTTCAAGGAGTTATTGAGGTGTGTAACTTTGTGGCAAGGCGGGCCTTGCATTCAATGCATAGGCAAATATTGTGGGAGATCCACTTTCTCCTAATGGGAACATTTTTTCATGAGACTTTCCTGTACGTCTATTCAATGGATTATTGGGGTGCGTCTAAATTTGATGCAGGGCAGGCCTTGCATTCAATGCATAGGCTAACTGTACGGCAGTACAAAATGAAAAAAATCAGAACTTTGGTTTCATGTGGCCATCCAGTACATCGGTTCAAAGGGTTATTGGGGTGTATGTAACTTTGTGGCAGGACGTCTGTTCCAAGTGTTGTTGGTGTGTGTAAGTTTGTGGCATGGTAGGCCTTGCATTCACTTCATGAGCAAATTGTATGTGATTAAAACAAATAAGCATAATGGGAACTTTAGTTTCATGTGGCCATCCACTACGTCGGTTCAAAGGGTTATTGTGGTGCGTGTAACTTTGTGGCAAGGCAGGCAGGCTTTGCATTCAATGCATAGGCTAACAGTATGGCAATACCAAATGAAAAAAATGGGAACTTTGGTTTCGTGTGGCCATCCACTACGTTGGATCAAAGGGTTATTGGGGTGCGTGTTACTTTGGAGCAATGCATAGGCAAACACTATGGGAGACCCACTTTCTTATAATGGGAACATTTTTCATGAGGCACTCCTGTACATCTCGTCAAAGGGGTATTGGAGTGCGTCCTGCTTTTAGGCAATAACAGTATAGGATACCCACTACTTAATGGAAACAGCGAAACATAGCCCCCTGATAGCCCTTTAAGAATATTAATGCCGCCTGATGCCCCTATAAAAATAGGCTTTGTGACTTTCAGAGTCCCTCCTTCATAAATGAAACAGGATGTGTCTGATGATGTGTCACACACCACATGGCCAGATAAGGTTATTAAATGCTATATTGCCATTACCCAGTGAATGCAATTGTATTGGTTGAAAGCAATGCTAAATTTGAGAAAAAGCATCAAAATCGCTATGTGTGAACATAGCCCAAGTGGTGGAGGTACATTTTTTGGGGGGGTTATTTATGTTGCCTTACATACAAATCATTACCTTGGAAAGGATTTTCCTTAACATATTTCTCAGGAAAATCCATTTTGGTTTAGTTTTTGTATGTTTAAGGCTGGTTTCACACTTGCGTTTTTTTGCGCTGCGTTTTTGCACATAAATGTGCATGTGTTTTTTTCCCTATACTTAACATGGGTGCGCAACTGCGCATAGTCTTGCGTTTGTACACGTTTGTATGCACATGCGCTTTTTGTAGTGTGCGCCAGGGCACAAAATACATCCTGTTGCATTTTTTGTGCGCCTGACCTGTCTTAAAAAAACGCATGCGCACGCAATGTGCCCGAAATTCACCCAAAACCACATTATAGTCTATGGGTCATAGTCATGCGCACGTCAGTGCAAAAAAAAGTATGCGCTTTTTTGTAAAAACCATGCGCAAAAAACAAGAAAACGCATAAAAACCGCATGATGCATTTTTTATGCGCGTTTGCACTGAGCACACAGTGCAAAACAGCGCAAGTGTGAAAGTAGCCTTAGTGTGCACCTGTAAAAGGGGCATAATACTCTGTCAACATTGTTCACAGCAGTGACCTAGCAGTCAGAAATGCTTCCCCATGGCGTCTTCCCCATGATGTTCCCATGTCATTTTAGCACTGTTTCCATAGATTTCTGACGTTTTGATACCCTAAAAGGACCCCTGGGGGGTTGCAGCAAAAAAGCTCGTGTTTTTTTTTGGGGAGGTTGAGCTGGGTACGGTTCTGTCTGTGATAGGAGACAGAGAGTTTGACAGCAGGTGTCATGTGGCAGTCTGCCCATCAGAGGTCACTGGAGAGCGCCGATGGCAGTGATTATGTAACTGTCATTTGAGTGTTACATAACTGCCAGAGGTCAAGGTGACTCTGATTGGGCAGAGGTGACTGTCAGGTGACAGAAGGTGGGGCTACCTGGTCTGTCTGAATAAATACTGAGGTAAGCTTCCTGAAGCTTCAGTCAACCTGGGGAGCTCACAGGTTAGGAGAGTCTGTCACACAAAGGAGACCCCTCAGAGACTTTGAACAGTGGAAACGGTCACGGGGGCTGACCCTATAGGACATTGGTCACAGGCAGAGGCGGCCTGTGAGGACCTGGATTATTGGTGGACTTTGTAAGGTGAAACGCCTTGGTGGATTGGCCTAGGGCAGCCACGGCGGATAGAGCCACGAAGTACACCTGACGGAGAAAGTGTACAAGTGAAGGTACCCGGGCCTGTCTGCAGGAGGATAACAGTGTGAAACATCTGTCGTGTTTTGTTCTGGTCGTCGTGAGGGCAGCCAATAAAAGCAAACCTGTTGAATACAGTTCCTGCCTCTGTCTTGTGCCTGTCAACATCAAGAAGCGGGTCACCCCCCATTCCTGTGAGTACAGCACACCTCCGCCGCCTACCAGCCACACCACCTAAATACCACAGCACACTACCCTCCGCCCCAGCCTGCCACCCAGACCTCTACATTTCCCATAGACTAAAGCCCCCATCACACACAGTGATCTCGCTAGCGAGATTGCTGCTGAGTGACAAGTTTTGTGACGCAAAAGGCTATCAGTGACCAGCTCCCCTGCCTGGTATAGCTGATCATTGTTGAATTGTCTGGACATTTTTGGGGTCGCTGGTCTCCCGCTGGCCAGCACGCATCGCTGCGTGTGACAGGTGGGAGACCAGCGACCAGCGAGCAGGAGCTGGTAACCAATGTACACATCGGGTTTCTAAGGGGCGTGCGGCGCCTAGAAACCCGATGTGTACCTTAGTTACCAGCGTGCTGATGCATGGAGCTGGTAACCAAGGTACACAACGCCCCTTAGAAACCCGATGTGTACCTTGGTTACCAGCTCCCTGCATCAGCGCGCTGGTAACTAAGATACACTGTGGGTAACTAAGCGACGTACATCGCTTGTTACCCGCGTGTCGCTGGTCCTGATCACTGGTGAAGCTACCTGTTTGACAGCTCACCAGCGATCATGTAGCAACACACCAGCGATCCTGATGAGGTGATATCATTGTCAGGATCGCTGGTGAGTCGCAATGTGTGACGGGGCCCTTACATTGGGCTCATTGTTCAGGTCAAGCACCCAAACATTCCAATTTGCTTGAACCGAGCAACGAGCACCCAAGCATTTTAGTGCTCACTCATCACTATTACCCACTCCTGATATGGACAATATTGATATTTTGGGTCTTGGCATTCATGTGAAAGTTATTTTGATATGTGTCCATATACTGTATATTGACAAGAAACTCCTTCATGTATTTCCTAATGACAGTAGTCTTGTTCATCAGGAAAATTCTCCCCACCTAAGTGCAAAGATTGTTCAGCAATGGTCTGAGGTACCTGACAAAGAATTTGAGTTCCCACATCTGAATTTGATCAAGCCTCTGTGGGATCTGCTGCAAAAACAAATTGTATCCATGGAGTCAATATGGACGTGAGGTGCACCTACACAATACTAGCTGGCGCTAAATAATCACATATAGTTGTCATAGAAGAACTGTTACATTTGGGCAATGTGTCCACAGTACATTACATGTTTTACATATTACAATAGACCACAAGTTTTAAGAATAACCTATCTCTCGAGAAAAAATGAAGTGTTTACGGAAGAATCTGGCAAATCATCTCTCTACTTGTTAACATTCCACATTAAATCCAGGAAACGATTTATGAAAACCTCCCCTAACTTTCACCATTAATGGTGGATTAATCTTGCATTACAGTGGCAGTAATTTGTGATGGTATTGGAGATGTCATAGCGCTAAGAGGCAGCATATCAATCTAACATCATTATTTATCTCACATCGGAAAAATCTCCATGTGTGAACCGGGTGAGGCGGGGGAAGCCATATAACATGTCTATGATTTATACTCCTCCCCAACAGCATCTGTCCCAGCTGTAACAAGCAGTAGTCCCATATTGATGCACTTCATGTAAACATTCGCTCTCACCTTCTTTTTATTAAGACTCTCTGTAGGATGCCTGCAGTACTTGGAGACATTTATCAGAAAGTTCACTAACATCCAATTTCATGATGGAGGGCAATAAATCAATTGAGTTCCTCAGTAATAGAATTCCTCTGGGTTAGGATCACAAATCCCAGCTTCTTCAACAAGATTAGACAGTATCTTAGCGTAAGATACTAAATATATTTATCATCTTCTGTGTTCAAGCCAATAGATGAGGAAGGGACAGTATGGGTGAGCCCATGAGCCCTCTTTGACCTCCTGTCACTAGCCTCAGCAGGAATTATGCACTCAATGACTTGTAGGACATAAACTCCAACTGCGTTATAATCTTAGGCCTGAGGGAAGTGTGAAATTACTGCTATGCTAATAATAATCTTTTTACAAGGATACATTTCCATGAGACTGATACAAATGATCTCTTGGCCCAGAGCCTTTCATGTTAGCCAGCTGAGTGCTTTATGCCTCAGTGAGTAATGATCTTGGAATCTGTTTCTAGAGGCACTACCAAGCACCCAATCAATCTGAATGAGTGTGGACACTCGGCAGCAAAATGAGAGGGTCTCTTTACCTGATCCTAATCCCAACTCAAAAGCTCCACCCTTTCAACTCACAAAAGTCCATAGACACGTGTCTGAAGCAGCACCTCAGCAGCCTCTTGTCAAAGCTCCTGTGATGTCTATTCTAGAACATTTGTCAGGTTGAGGACCTTTCTGTTTGATCTGCTCTAAGGGAGGACAGAGGAATATTTCCTAAACAGAAGATTCACTAAAAGCTTTATTCTTTCCACTGCCAGAGGGCCCCACAATGCATTACTGCCAATTTGCAGATGCATTTCTTTGGAAGTGAAATATATCCTTCTCTTCTTAGTATTTCAGCCCTTCGGCAGTCAGTGACTTGTGTCATTCTCTTCCCCGAAATATTTTAATACCTTTTCTGCTGGAATGGTTCACAGGCATTATGTAGTAGGTAGTTGTACATTTATTTGGCTACAGCTTCCATACCTAACATCATTTATGTACTTTGTATAGGGATACCACCACATGTCGTTTTGCCACATACATTTTTGGCTCTGGCATCCTAGGAGAAATAGTATTACCACTACCAGGTTTCCAATCAAATACATCATCTTATTTTAATCCCGTCTCGTTGAGGCCAGTTTTCATTTTTATGCTTTTCTTTTTTTCATCCCCTTATTCTGAAAGCCATAAGTTTGTTAGTTTTCTGTCGACATAGTCTTATTAGGACATGTTTTTTTTTCAGGACGAGTTACAGTTTTTGAATGACACCATTCTTTTTACTATATACAGTTCTACAAAATGGGAAAAAATGCAAGTTAGGTGTAATGGTGAATAAAATGCAATTCTATCATTGATTTTTGCATTTTCATTTTTACAGTATTTATTGTGTGTTAAAAATTACATGATTTTACTGGTCATTACAATTATTGCAATATCAAACTTGTATATATTTTTTTTATTTACCTTGTAAAAAAAATTGCATAGTTTTGTATTTTTCCTTTGCTAGAGCTGTGTGAGAGTTGATTTTTACTTGCTGAGCAGATATACTTATTTTTACCACTTTTGATCACTTTTTATTGCGTTTTTTAGGGACAAATATCTGCCAAAAAACAACTAATCTTGGCAATTGTTTCATTATATCATATTTATCACAATGGTTGATTCATTTTAGATTTAAGTAGACTGAACTTTTATGAACATGGTGATACCAAACATAATTTTTTTTCACTTTTAAAGGAAGTGGTTAAGGGCAATCATGTCTGACCCACAGATCTCCCTGATAAAAGCTGGTAGACACAGGGACAGATAAGTTGCATACATTTACTGTAGTTAAAAGGATATTCTTGTATTAAGAATTTGTCACAGCTCCACCAGACAGGTGAGAACCCCTAGATCGTGACATTCTGACTGCTTAGACGATCAGTAGAACAGGACATTTTTGTCCTATGTAGAAATACATTGAAGGGTACAGGCTTGACCTCCGTTACATTTATTCTCTACGGCAGTGCTTCTCAAACTGTTAGGTTGTCCATACACATTAGATGACTGTCGTCTGAATGATACTTCAAGCAATCATTCAACCGACAACCATCTCTACCGACACTCCCCTACATAGCAGCACTCGCTCGGCAGAGCGCGCCTTCTTTTTCTATGAGGATGCTATCTGCTGACATGTCAGCTGGTGCTTCATCTTATGGAGAACAACGTGAATGGCAGTCCGAAATCAGACACATATGCAATCAACATCTCTCTCAACCATCAGTGAGCCGGCGCCACTATACATATTACACCATCAGCCGATCCCGTCAATATCGGTAGGTTCAACCGAATTTAGTCTAATATGTATGGGGGTCCTCGGGCAGTGCTCACCAGTGAAGTACCCTTTAGTTGTTGGCAAGGCACAGCTGCGGAGGGAATTATCATAGAAGTGATTGCATGCAGCACAGTTCTTCCTATGGGCATTTTGATTAACAAAAGGAAGTATACAACCTTATAGTACAACATCTAACAAGTTTATAGAGGGTAAACATATGCCAAAATAATCATTTTTTAAAGGTACCAAAGAAATATCTAAAATGACTCTTTCCAAGTAATAGTCAACAGACAAACGAGTCTAGGTGTGCATTCCTTCTTTATACTTTTATTTAACAATGGGTGACTACTATATTATAGCCGAATATATGAATAAATATGTACAAGGTTACAACAGAGAACTGGCACATAAATTATTAATTACAGGAAGTGTACAAATGGGAGAATTAGTTTGATTGATGTAGAGAAAGATCTGACTGTGCATGTGAGGATAAGAAGGAATTTTATTTACCATGATAGAAGCTTGGCCACAATTGTGAAGCGTGGTTCAGTTTGCCTGCTTTTGAGACATCTTAAGTTGAGAAAAGTTGAACTTTTGGACTTGTGTCCATTTTCTGTCTTTTTGCAGCCTTCTCCAAACATTTGCAGGTAGATAAGGCAATGTCTACCTGGCTTGCGGCCAAAGTTTGATGTTTTTGAATGAAAAGGTCAGATCAGCCCATCAGTGTCTGAAGGATAATAGAAGATAGGAATTACAATATGTATGGAATTGCAATTCTTGCAACATATGTCTCCATATTAGATTATTTTTAAGAAAGATATAGACTCTTTTGAAATGCAATGTCCATGAATGGCTGCAATCATTATGTCTACCTCATCATGTACAATGTTTTACATCCCAGGTGGGAAATAGATCTGAGGGCTTTTCCATTAATATTCCAATTGGTTTTCGAAATGTCAAAGCGAGTTAATACAATTTGATCTCTGTTTTCTTAGCGATATAAAAAGGACCTCAATCACTTTCAGGCAGCAAAAGTCAATGGGAGTAAATTCAGCACCCAGAACAGTAATAAATGGAAAGCAATTTCATGACTCCCGAACATGCCTTAAGCAGAAAACGTCTGCCTGATATCCCTCTTCTGCTACTTCATTTTCAGAAGGGCATCAGGAAATGAAAACTACTCAAAAATGACATTGTGAACCTTTGAGGACATTAGTCTTGCTACTGCCATGTTGCCTACAACTTACCATATACAGAAAGAGTAACGTCCATAGCGACAATTACATGAGGTTTTACCACAAGATGAAAGATTCATGTGACCATTTTTGTTGGTGCATTTTCCATGGCTCAAACATTATGCCTGGTTCCTTTTTCATTTTATGCCAGAAGACAAATTAGCCCCTCTGCTCACCTATGGTCGCCATTCCATTGTGCTTCATCGCCAGAAAATACCCCATACATTGCTTTTTGATGAAAGTCTGGAATCTAGGACCAAAAAACCAGATATAAAATGCAGTTTGAATGCCTAAAAATAACATTTACTATTCTACTGTTCTACCACCAGTGCCGAGTTTTCCTCTATTTACATGGACATGCAGGTCATAGAAAATTGAATAAATGATACATTGATATCTGTGATCTTGTTTCAGAGAAATCAACATTCTGATGTGTTACTTATCAGGCTTTGTGTTGTTGTTTCCATACAATGTGTGTTTTATCACCCGAACATTATTACTGCACAGACTAGCTCCCTCATGCCAAGTTGTCCGACTGCTCCCTCCCTGTGAGGGCTCACTGTCAATCGACAATGTACATATAGCGTGTAACAAGAGGTGGTACTAGAGCGATGCTGTTGCCTTAGGTTTCTGGACTGTTTCCCTTGAAAACACTAGTGTTCAAAGCAGGCAACCACGCCTGACTTCTTCAGCTAGGGATAATTTAATTGCATTCCGTTTGTATTTTCTTGTTTGCCCCAGCTGGGGCCATGATTAAGAGGGGGCTCGGTGGAACACAAAGTGAAGGAACGGGAGGCACCCTCAGTTAAACTTCCCACAGACGGTGTTACAGAGTAGAAACAGGTACCAGAGAATCAGGGTTCTATTCTGGAAAGGCAGTTTGAGAAATGTGTACCACATCCAAGGAAGGCAGCAGTCAAGCCAATGAACTACCTCTCATCTGAGCTAGCAGGTGATATTGCAAGACAAAATAACCATCCATGACAATTTAGAGACTTTGTAATTGGAGGGAGAAGTTGATTTAATGAGAATTAATGATGTAATGAGCTTTAATGAGCATTATCCCGGCTACAAAGGTAGAGTAAAATGATTTTTTTTTAGGCACACTACTTGTACAGACACGACTCCAGAATACCCAGATGCTTTTGGGCACAGTACCCCCACAGAAGCTAATAATAAATTTCACCCACAGAGCATGTTTCCACATTTATCCCACAGAAGCTGCTAACAAATTTCACCCACAGAGCATGTTTCCAGATTTCCCTGAGAAAACTGATTAAAAATTTACACCCAGACAATGGGTACAGTACTCCCATAGGCATGGTTGCAGAGTACACACAGCAGCTTAAAGGCACATTACTCTCACAGATATCGGTTAAAGAATGCATACAGTGGCTTTTTTGCACAGTTATATCACAGACATGGTTGCATAAGAAAATATGTTTAGATGCACATCACTCCCACCGACATAGTGGAAGATTATAAAAACTCCTGGTTATGCACGGTGCTATCACAGACACGGGTGCAGAGTACACATAGAGAGCGTTTTTTTGAAAACTGCGCACAAGCAAAACCTAATACTGTCCCTCACTACAGTTGCGTCCTGTCCATTTGCTAAGCAGAGCAGAGATAAAAAGTAAGAATCTTGAACCAGGAGGAACAGGTCCAAGTGGAGGAGGAGGTGGAAGTGGCAGTATAAGTGGAAGAGGTAGGGCAGCATGGTGGATCAGTGATTAGCACAGCTGTTTATAGCACTGTGGTACTGAGTTCAAATCCAACCAAGGACAACATCTGCAAAGAGTTTATATCTTCTCCACTTGCTTGCCTGGGTTTCCTCCCACACTCTAAAGACATACTGATAGGGAAATTAGATTGTGAGCCCCAATGAGGACAGTGCCAATATTGGCTGTAATCACTGTGGGATTAATGATGCTATGAAAACAAGTACAATTTTTTAATAAAGGAAATAAAGATTAGTAATCCAACACTGCTTTTGGCATATTTTGCTTTTGCTTTTGTTTTTGTGTCATAGTTTTTTCTTTTCTTTTTTTTTTGTTTTATGAAACTGGGTTAAAAGGGTTTTCCACACTCAAAAAAGTCACTTTTACACAATAGTTTGTAGAATAATAGTAAGTTTCATAATTGGATGTGTTCAAATATTTCAAATATACTGTTCCTGTGCCAAGATAATCTTATAAATGTGCCCCTGCTGTGTACTGTGTAATGGCTGTGTCTAATCATACAGTAACATGGTCTGATCATACCACAGCTCCTGGGCAGGGGAAGAAGGAAAAGAGTATACAACATGAGATCACAGCCGATTCTTTCTTTGAAGTAAAATATAATTTAAAAACAGATAGGGAAATGAATTACCTCACCAAAACAATCAGCTGCAATCCCCTGTTGCAATGTCTGTATACTCATGTGTGTCCTCTGCTGCCCAGGAGCTGTGGTATGATCAGACCATGTTCCTGTACGGTCAGACACAGCCATTACACAGTACACAGCAGGGGCAAATTTATAGGATTATCTCAGCACAGGAACATTTTAATTAAACACATCCAATTGTGGAAATTAGTATTATTCCAAGATCTATTAATTAAAATGAACTTGTGTTCATGGGAAAATCCCTTTAACCCCTTCACTACCAAGGGTGGTTTGCACGTTAACTCCCGGGCCAATTTTTACAATTCTGACCACTGTACCTTTATGAGGTCATAACTCTGGAACGCTTTCATGGATCCCGGTGATTCTGACATTGTTTTCTCGTGACATATTGTACTTCATGTTAGTGGTAAAATTGCTTTCAAATAACTTCCGTTTATTTGTGAAAAAAACGGAAATTTGGCGAAAATTTTGAAAATTTAGCAATTTTCCAACTTTGAATTTTTATGCCCTTAAATCACAGCGATACGGCACACAAAAAACTTAATACATAACATTTCCCACATGTTTACTTTACATCAGCACAATTTTGGAACCAAAATTTTTTTTCCATAGGAAGTTATAAGGGTTAAAAATTGACCAGCGATTTCTCATTTTTGCAACACCATTTTATTTTTAGGGACCACTTCACATTTGAAGCCACTTTGAGGGGTCTATATGATAGAAAATACCCAAAAGTGACAACATTCTAAAAACTGCACCCCTTAAGGTGCTTAAAACCACATTCAAGAAGTTTATTAACCCTTTAGGTGCGTCACAGGAATTTTTTGAATATTAAAAAAAATGAACATCTAACTTTTTTTCACACAAAAAATACTTCAGGTTCAATTTTCTTTATTTTACCAAGGGTAACAGGAGAAATTGGACTGCAAAAGTTATTGTGCAATTTGTCCTGAGTACGCTGATACCTGATATGTGGGGGGGAACCACTGTTTCGGCGCATGGCAGACCTCAGTAGGGAAGGAGCGCCGTTTGACTTTTTCAATGCAAAATTGGCTGGAATTCAGATCGGACGCCATGTCGCGTTTGGAGAGCCCCTGATGTACCTAAACAGTGGAAACCCCCCAAGTGACCCCATTTTGGAAACTAGACCCCCCAAGGAACTTATCTAGATATGTGGTGAGAACTTTGAACCCACAAGGGCTTCACAGAAGTTTATAACGTACAGCGGTACAATTAAAAAATCATATTTTTTCCACAAAAATGATCTTTTCACCCCCAATTTTTATTTTTCCAAGGGTAACAGGACCCTAAAAGTTATTGTGCAATTTGTCCTGAGTACGCTGATACCCCATATGTGGGTGTAAATGACTATTTGGGCGCATAGCAGAGCTCGGAAGGGAAGCAGCGCCATTTGACGTTTTTGGCTAGAATTGAGATCGGACACCATGTCGCGATTGGAAAACCCCTGATGTACCAAAACAGTGGAAACCCCCCACAAATGACACCATTTTGGAATCTAGACCCCCCAAGGAACTTATCTAGATGTGTGGTGAGAACTTTGAACCCCCAAGGGCTTCACAGAAGTTTATAACGTACAGCAGTACAATTAAAAAATCATATTTTTTCCACAAAAATGATCTTTTCACCCTCAATTCTTATTTTTCCAAAAGTAACAGGACCCTAAAAGATATTGTGCAATTTATCCTGAGTACGCTGATACCCCACATGTGGGTGTAAACCACTATTTGGGCGCATGGCAGAGCTCGGAAGGGAAGCAGCGCCATTTGACGTTTTTGGCTGGAATTGAGATCGGACACCATGTCGCGTTAGGAAAGCCCCTGATGTACCAAAACAGTAGAAACCCCCCCACAAATGACACCATTTTGGAAACTAGACCCCCCAAGGAACTTATCTAGATGTGTGGTGAGCACTTTGAACCCCCCAGTGCTTCACTGAAGTTTATAACGTCCGGGCGTGAAAATAAAAAAATCTTATTTTTTCCACAACATGATCTTTTAGTCCCCATTTTTTTATTTTCCCAAGGGTAACAGGAGAAATTGGACCCCAAAAGTTGTTGTCCAATTTGTCCTGAGTACGCTGATACCTCATATGTGGAAGAAAACTACTGTATGGGCACACGTCGGGGCTCGGAAGGGAAGTAGTGACGTTTTGGAATGCAGACTTTGATGCATTGGTCTGCGGGTGTCATGTGCGTTTGGAGAGCCCCTGGTGTACCTAAACAGTGGAAACCCCCCACAAGTGACCCCATTTTGGAAACTAGACCCCCTAATGAACTTATCTAGATGTGTGGTGAGCACTTTGAACCCCCCAGTGCTTCACAGAAGTTTATAACGACCGGGCGTGAAAATAAAAATATCGTATTTTTTCAACAAACATCATCTTTTAGTCCCCATTTTTTTTATTTTCCCAAGGGTAACAGGAGAAATTGGACCCCAAAAGTTGTTGTCCAATTTGTCCTGAGTACGCTGATACCTCATATGTGGGAGAAAACTACTGTATGGGCACACGTCGGGGCTCGGAAGGGAAGTAGTGACGTTTTGGAATGCAGACTTTGATGGATTGGTATGCGGGTGTCAGGTGCGTTTGGAGAGCCCCTGATGTACCTAAACTATTGAAACTCCCCACAAGTGACCCCATTTTGGAAACTAGACCCCCCACGGAGCTTATCTAGATGTGTGGAGAGCACTTTGAACCCCCAAGTGCTTCACAGAAGTTTATAACGCCTGGGCGTGAAAATAAAAAAAACATTTTTTTCCACAAAATTATATTTTTGCCCCCAATTTTTTATTTTCCTAAGGGTAACAGGAGAAATTGGACCCCAAAAGTTGTTTTGTAATTTGTCCTGCCTAGGCTGATACCCTACATGTGGGGGTAAAACACTGTTTGGGCACATGGCAGAGCTTGGAAGGGAAGGAGCACCATTTGACTTTTTCAACGCAGAATTGGCTGGAATTGAGATCAGACGCCATGTTGGCTTTGGAGAGCACCTGATGTGCCCAAACAGTGGAAACCCCCAATTATAACTCCAACCCTAACCTCAACACACCCCTAACCCTAATCTGAGCCCTAGCCCTAGCCCTAGCCCTAACCCTAGCCCTAACCCTAGCCCTAACCCTAACCCTACCCTAACCCTAGCGGGAAAATGGAAATAAATACATTTTCTTTTAGTTTTATTATTTTTCCCTAACTAAGGGGGTGATAACGGGGGGTTTGATTTACGATTTATGGCGGTTTTTATGTTTGGCGGCTGTCGCACGCTAAAAGACGCTTTTTATTGTAAAAATAGTTTTTGCATCACCACATATTGTGAGCTATAATTTTTCCGTATTTTGACCCACCGAGTCATGTGAGGTCTTATTTTTTGCGGGACGAGTTGACGTTTTTATTGGTACCATTTTCGGGCACGTGACATTTTTTGATCGCTTTTTATTCCGATTTTTGGGACGCAGAATGAACAAAAACCAGCGTTTCATGAATTTCTTTTGGGGGGTGCGTTTACACCGTTCCGCGTGCGGTAAAATTGATAATGTGTTTTTATTCTTCAGGTCAGTACGGTTACAGCAATACCTCATTTAGGTCGTTTTTTTATGTTTTGTCGGTTTTTTGCAATGAAAACAATTTTATATAAAAAATAATTATTTTTGTATCGCTTTATTCTGCGAGCTATAACTTTTTTATTTTTTTGCGGATGATGCTATATGGCAGCTCGTTTTTTGCGGGACAAGATGACGTTTTCAGCGGTACCATGGATATTTATATGCGTCTTTTTGATCGCGCGTTATTGCACTTTTTGTTCGGTGGTATGATAATAAATCATTATTTTTTGCTTCGTTTTTTATTTTTATTTTTTAAGGAGTTCGCTAAAGGGGTTAACTAATGGGACAGTTTTATAGGGCAGGTCATTACGGACGCGGCGATACCAAATATGTGTACTTTTATTGTTTTTGGTTTTTTTATTTTGAAAAAATGGATTTATTGGGGAATATTTTTTTTTTTTTTACTAATTTATTTAGCGATTTTTTTTTTTAAATTATTTTTAACACTTTTTTTTTTTTTTTTACTTTATTACCTTGTCCCAGGTGGGACATCACTGTCCTGTGACAGATCGCTGATCTGTCACATCACAGATCACTGTGACAGATCAGCAATCTGTCACAGGCACTGCTGCAGACTTCCTCATGCCTGCGCTTTGCAGGCACTGAGGAAGCCAGCTTCCTGCAGGCCCCCGAAGGCCCCCGTCGCCATCTTGGATCCGGGGGCCTGTAGGGAAAGAGCCCCCCGCAGCAGCGCTGCACATTGCGCTGCCGTGGGGGGCTCAGGGAAGCACGGAGGGAGCCCCATCCCTGCCGATGCTTCCCTTTAACCCCCGGTACACCGCGATCGCGTTTGATCGCGGTGTGCAAGGGGTTAACGTGTCGGGGGCGGTCCGTGACCGCCCCTGACACATTGTGCCGGGTGTCAGCTATGATAATTAGCTGACACTCGGCCGCGATCAGCGGCGCTCACCACGTGGGCGCCGCTGATCGCAATGACGTAATATTCCGTCCATGGTAATTAGGTCCATGGTCACATGGACGGAATATTACGTCAATTGTAGGTAAGGGGTTAATTAAAACAACCTAGAATTTATGAAACTAAACATAGCAATCTATAGCAATGAGGCGTAGGTCCAAGAGGAGGAAGAGATGGATGTGGCGGTATAGGTGGACGAGCCAAGGGAGGGGTTTTTTTGTTGTTATGGACCTGACTTAAAAAACCCTACAATTTACAAAACAAAACTAGCTATCTCAAACCACGAGGGGTAGCTCCAAGTAGAGGAAGAGGCGTACTTGTCGGTATGGGTGGAGAAGGCAAGGGGGAGGAATAATCCAACTTTAAGACTTTATTTTTGTTGTGTTTTTTTCTTTTGTATTTTCTTAGTAATTAATTAATTTATTGTTTATGTAAGTCACTTAAAACAATCTAGAGTTTAGAAAACTAAAGCTAGCTTTCTAGGACCGCAAGTCATAGGTCAAAGTGGAGGAAAAAGTTGATGTGACCGTATGGGTAGCAAGAGATGAGTGATACAACATTATTTCTTGTTTTTTTTAGGGAACGGACTTCAAGGAACATAGAATGATCCCAAAATAAACTAAGAAGCTACCACCAGGGATCGGAGGTCCAACTGGAGGAGAAGGTGGAGGAGGAGACAGCCAACACATTTTATTGTTTTTTTTATTTGGGGAGGAGGCACCAAATGAAACGAATACAAATAGAGTCGAAGACTTACTGATTGTGGATGTTATAGCTGTCCAGCCATCCAAAGGTATGGATGAGTCCTGTGAGATTCACACCTGGTTCATTTTAACCCCTTAACGACCAGAGGTATTTTTGGTTTTGCATTTTCATTTTTTGCTCCTCTTTTTCCCAGAGCCATATCTTTTTTATTTTTTGGTCAAAATTACCATATGAAGGCTTGTTTTTTACATGACGAGTTGTCCTTTTGAACGCCACTATTGGTTTTACCATGTCGTGCACTCAAATACGGGAAAAAAATTCCAAGTACTTTGAAATTGCAAAAAAAAGTGCAATCCCACACTTGTTTTTTTTCCACCATGTTCACTAAAACTGAGCTGCCGTTATGATTTTCCAGGTCATTATAAGTTCATATTAAACAAACATGTCTAGGTTATTTTTTATTTAAGTGATGAAAAAAAAATCCAAAGTTTGTTAAAAAAAAATTGCTCAATTTTCTTATACCCATAGTGTCTTCATTTTTTGTGATCTGGGACTGGGTGAGGGCTTTTTTTGCGTGCCGAGCTGTCGTTTTTAATGATAAGATTTTGGTGTAGATATGATCTTTTGATAGCCCGTTATTGCATTTGGTATGCTGCATATCAGCCGGTAAGCGGGAAGGCAGAAGTGATGCTGCAGCACAGACAGGCAAGCAAGAGGGTGGGAATGATGTAAGAACCAATAAATTTGGAAAGTTTTTCAGGAAGCTTTGCACCTATAAGTTTAGCACATCCCGTTGTAGATTGTGAGCCCTCACGGGCAGGGTCCTCTCTCATCCTGTACCAGTCGTGACTTGTATTGTTTAAGATTACTGTACTTGTATGTATTATGTATACCCCTCCTCACATGTAAAGCGCCATGGAATAAATGGCGCTATAATAATAAATAATAATAATAATGCACCAGGCAAGTGATGTGCGTTAATCCGGCAAGACTCAGAGCTGTTACAAGATTTTTCACATTATCGCACACCACCAGGCCGGGCTTGAGATTCACTTGCACCAACAACTCATCAGTTTGCTGTTTGTTTCTAGTCCACAGCTCCTGCGCGCTATGAGATTTGTCCCCCAAAACAGAGGAGTTTAAGAACAGTCTGCTGTCATTTCCCCCTGGCTGTGGTCAAGTTGGTGGTGTAGGTCTTCCTGTGACTGAATGAGAAGGCAGAGGAGGAAGCAGAGTAGGAGGAGGAGGCAACTTGGACAACGTCCAACAATACTAGATGCTGGTAGCACATGAGCTAGAATAACTTCAGCATCTGCCCCAGCAGCCACTACATTTACCCAGTGGGCAGTTAGAGAAATATAATGTCCCAGGCTCTGCTTACAGTCCACGTATTGGAGTTGGCGTTGTGCAGTGCCACCTGATTTGGACAGCAACATGTTTGTGTAGGGCACAGATGGCCCGCCTGGAAAAGTTGTTCCTTAAAACTATATGTCTCCATTAACCAGCATTTCAAAGGACAGTAATTTGGAAATTCTCTTGTTCAGAACGATGGCTCATGAGTGGCTAGGAGGTATCTCTTTTTTCTCTTGAGAATTTGGGGGATGGAAAGCTGAACATTTCCATGGGATGATGTAGAGATGCTTGGTGACACTGGTGTTGGTGGTGGGCTGTCACATCTTCTCTTTTTTCCCGGTAGGCAGTGGCACTGTTGGTTATGAACTGAAGGAAGAGTCCGAGACCATAGCAGGCAAAAGAGCAGGAGGAGGCTCTCATCTGTCATGTTTTTTAATGTGTATACTCCATGTTTGATATTTAGATTCCACGTCACACAGGCGGTGCTCAGGTTCAGAAAATGTATGCCTCGCTTCAAGGTCTAATGAATGCTGTTGGAGAAAATAGCGCAAATAGGGTCTTATCCGAGATACAAATGACCTGATGCAGTTAGAGTGTACTCACCAGATAGAGCCAAGGATATGGCTTATAGGAATATTCGCTGCAGCAGATCCACAGGTCCACTGATGACCAACCGAAGAAAAAACATTTTTTGGGTAAGCATTGATTTACTCTGCGCTGACGAATAATTGAAAGTCTGGATGAATATGATATACCATATATACTCGAATATAAGCCAAGATTTTCAGCCCATTTTTTTGGGCGGAAAGTCCCCCTCTCTGCTTATATTTGAGTCATATACACCAGGGGGTCAGAGGGGGAGGGGGGGCAGGGGTGTCAGGTCATACTTACCGGTCCTGGCACGGTCTCTGCAGCCCCCAGCTTCTCCGCGATCTCCCTTCCTTCCTTCAGCGGTCGCATGGTACCGCTCTTTACACTCATGAATATGCGCATTTTCATGAGGTGTAATGAGCGGTACCACGTGACCGCTGAAGGCAGGAAGGGAGATCACGGAGAAGCTGGGGGCTGCAGAAACCGTGCTAGGACCAGTAAGTATAGCGATACTCACCTGTCCGGGTCCATCGCTGCTTGCTGCTATCTGGCACGTCATCTGTCAGTGGCGTTCAGACAGCAGAGGGCGCGGTGATGTGTTAGTGCGCACCGCGCCCCCTGCAATCTGACCGTCACTGACAGATGACGTACCAGACAGCAGCAAGCAGCGGCACCTGGCCACAGCGATGCAGAGGTGAGTATGTCATTTTTTTATTTTAAATGCAGCAGGGGCAGCACATGGGGGAATAATGTATGGAGCATCTTATGGGGGCAGCACGTGGGGGCATAATCTATGGAGTATCATATGGGGGCAGCATATGGGGGCATAATGTATGGAGCATCTTATGGGGGCAGCATATAGGGGTATAATCTATGGAGCATCTTATGGGGGCTGCATATAGGGGTATAATCTATGGAGCATCTTATAGGGGCAGCATATAGGTGAATAATCTATGGAGCATCTTATAGGGGAAGCATATTGGAGCATAATCTATGGAGCATCTTATGGGGCAGCATATAGGGGTATAATCTATGGAGCATCTTATAGGGGCAGCATATGGGGGAATAATCTATTGACCATCTTATAGGGGCAGCATATGGGGGAATAATCTACGGAGCATCTTATGGGGCAGCATATGGGGGAATAATCTATGGATCATCCTATAGGGACAGCATATGGGGGCATAATCTATGGAGCATCTTATGGGGGGCAGCATATGGGGCCTATTCTATGGAGCATCTTATGGGGCCATAACCTTTATGGAGCAGCATATGGGGCATATTATTCTGGGGAGCATCTTATGGGGCCATTATTAACCTTTTGTGCAGCATTATATGGGGTGTATTTTGTATGGAGCATCTTATGGGGCCATCATGAACTGTATGGAGCATTATATGGGGCTCCTGATTCAATATGGATATTCAAAACATTTAACCTACTGATGTCTCAATTAATTTTACTTTTATTGGTATCTATTTTTATTTTTTAAATTTACCAGTAGCTACTGCATTTTCCACCCTAGGCTTATACTTGAGCCAATAAGTTTTCCCAGTTTTTTGTGGCAAAATTAGGGGGGTCGGCTTATACTCGGGTCGGCTTATACTCGAGTATATACGGTGTGTATATATATATATATATATATATATATATATATGATATACATCCGGACTTTCAATTATTCGGCAGCGCAGAGTAAATCCACACTTACCCAAAAAGATTTTTTCCTTCGCTTTAGGGTCTGACAGAATAATGTGCAAACATCTTTTCAGGAAGAAATGCCACTCCAAGGAGTTCTTTTGAGCTGTCTTTGATGTGCAGTACTTATTTTAGCAGAACGCACCCTGCTCCCTCTTTTGCTGTGCTGAGGTGACAGTGTGGCCACCTCCTCTTGCTCCGAACTGAGCATGCCACTAGGATGGCCTCAGCTCTATGTGGGGTCTAGGACCTCATCATCCCTCGCATCATTTTCCACTGATTCCTCAACCCTGTCCTCTTTGTCAGTCTAGAGACCGAAAAAAACTCTGCTGTTGGCAATTGAGTTTCGTCATCATCTGACATGTGGTCTACTGACCGTGTGCACTAGCCCACCCATGTACTCATCCTCCAAGCTAGCAAATGGTACAAGTGGTAGGACATGAGTGCACTCCGTCTCTTCCTCTTCTGGAGCAGGGGCAGATGGATGGAATTCCAGACAGCCGAGTCATTCAAAAGAAGAAGAGACTGCTGCATGATTTGGGATTCAGACTGCTTGGCTGATTTGCAAGGGGGTTAGGTGGAAGATGGATGACCATGGTTCTGACTGTACACTTTCTGCAGTGGACCAGGTAGAAGATGATGTGAAGGAACTGTAGCCACTCTCAGCCATCCACTGTAACAACTTTTTAATATCATGTGGCCTCACTATTTGTGCAGCGGTATCTGGGCATTCAAAAGGACGCATAACATCCTGTCGCATGTGTACACCAGAGGAAAGTGTTGTATTTGGGCACCTAGCAGGTACAGAATAGACACATCCTGTCCCTGCATCAGCTATGCCACTACCACCATCAGCAGCTACACCAGCCGCTACACCAGCACAAGTTTGACCACATCCACATCTCTTATTTGATGTTCTCCTCATTTTTGGAAGTGATTTTTCTAAACACTACTCGCAAACAGATGGCGGAAGAGTGGATTTATTTATCTGCAACAATACTAGAAAACACACAGAGGTCTGGAAAATTTTTTGGGCATAGAAATTACAACTAGATGGCTGATGCCAATTATTTATTTCACAAATTACTAAAAAAACACACACACTAGTCCAGAAAAAATATTTTTTGGGCCTAGAAATGACATGGCTGATGTTAATTATTTATTTCACAGACTACTAAAAACACACACCAGTTCAGGAAAATCCCCACACTCCCTTGCTGCGACAATCAAATGGCTGTTATAAAGCCAATCTTGTATGTTTCCATGGGAAAGAGTTCAGTATTGTGCAGGAAGGATCTGACAGCTCTAGAACGCTCAGAGACGGTATCCACTTGCCTGATTAAAATAGTAGCAAAGGTAGGTTACAATAGTGTGTGATCTTTTTTAGGGTGAGTCTCCACATAGCGTATTGTTTGCGCTTGGGATGCTGCAGAAACCCCGCTCTGCCCAAAGCGCCACCCCCTGCTGTACGCGCGGTGATACCGCATGTGTTCATTTAACACATGCGGTATCACCACAGCGTATCCATAGACTGTGTAATTCATCTTGCATAGATGGAGCGTCTATGCAAGATAAATAGACATGCTGCTGTCTAAAAAGGCGCACCGCAGGTCAGTAATTTTGGGTGTGTCATCTGCATTCTTGCACGCATAGTGGAGACGGGATTTCGTAAAATCCCCTCCACTGTGCTGTAACATCTGGATGCTGTGGATTAATTACGTTTTACTTAATATTTTTTTTTTAATTATTTTTATTAATTAATAAAGTCGGATGAATTACGCTACATGGAAACACACCCTTAATATAGTGCAATCCTTTATATTATCAAGCAGTAAAATAGTAGTACTATTATGTTATATAGAAAAATCTTCAATTCCACATTTAGTGCTATTAGTCCAGAGTATCCATGTTAATTTTATAGTGATTTCACAAAGAATTGAATATATGGCACCTGCATTTGAGATTCCAGGAGCATTACAATAGTACGCATGTATTTACATAATCATAGAATGGTAGAGTTGGAAGGGACCTCCTGGGCCATCTGGTCCAACCCCCTGCTCAAAGCAGGATTCGCTAAATCATCCCAGTCAGATGTCTGTCCAGCCTCTGTTTGAAGACTTCTATTGAAGGAGAACTCACCACCTCTCATGGCAGCCTGTTCAACTCATTGATCACCATCACTGTGTCTCTTCCCATTCAGTTTCATCCCATTGCTTCTCTTGTTTCCATGTGCAAATGAGAATAAAGATGATCCTTCTTGCCTACTCTTGCCTATTATGCAATACTGTACTAACAGAGTAGTGCTCAAGCGTTTACATAAGCCTGTCTTCATTTCACCTCTTCTTATTTCCCACCTTAAATAGCAGTTGTCACCCATACCATGCTTATTCTGTTCTGTAGCAATGATTTCCTATTCCATCTGTACTTTCATAATCTGTTCACATTGCGTCTGTTTTCAGCATAAGATGCTTCAGTAATCGTTAGTTTTCTCTGTAGTTTTGTAAGACTGAAGTTGCTCGTTTTTAGCATTTTTGATTTTATACTGGGCACTTTTCAATATTTTTGATTCTGTCACTATTTTTTAACAATTTTTCAATATATATTTTTATATTTTTTACTACTATTACTCTCTATGTTTTTTTACATCCATTAAACAATGAAGGAAATGCTTGCGTATTTTTGAGAGATACCCGGACATCTTCCAGGCATCTTTTTAGCTTTCTCATAGCAGAGAAAGTCAGAATAGACTTGTCACTTATATTAAACGCTTGGCATGTTTTAAAGCCTGAAGCCTTAAAAGACATTCAATAGCCTGAACACATGAAGAGCAAGCAGTTTCCCAAACAAATTGATGGGACCTTTATTTTTATCATTTTACTAGCAGCTTTTCTACCATTTTCTGAGTGGACCCACTACTCAGTGGAAAAAGATGCAGTGCGAGCAAGACTTAGCACAAAAACTTTAGAAGAGAATGATTTTTCTGCCCTTTTATCCCATAGCATCATTAAGTTTAAGCATCTTTTTGTGGACAAGCTAACCTAACATGCCCATGAGCTTACCGATTCTCTTGCTCAGTAACTTGCCATCCACTCCTTTTTCAGTGGACAGTTCCTCCTCTTCTGCACTCCATGAATACTATAGATGCTCTAGCTTCTGTTCCCTCTCTTCCCTTCATGCATTGCAACTGAAATTGGCCAATATCTTGGCTGTTCTAAACTGGAAGCCCATCTCCCTATAATACCTACATGTACCATCCTGACTTTCTGTAACCCCTCTTAGTGTCTCTGCTACAAATCACACTTGCCAACAGGCAGTGCACAGAAACTTTAACTTTGGAAGGAAGAAAGTTACCTAAGTGGCACGCACTATGGAGTAATTTAGTCAGTGGTAAGACAACATAATTTATAAAGTTGTATAGTGTCTGTATACTGTGTTAGGGCTGGCGGAACGCACCAAATAATAAAGAGGGGAATAAGGTGCGTTCGCAGCCCGGAGTCCATGGTGCAGAGATAGTGAACTGCTGCTCGGTAATGGCGAACGCTATATGGCAGTATAAGGAATAGTGTTGAGCGATACCTTCCGATATCGTGAAATATCGGATCGGATTGGATCGGACCGATACCCAAAAAGTATCGGATATCGCCGATTCCGATACCGGAAATCAATGCAAGTCAATGGGACAGAAATATCGGTATTAAAATAAACCCTTTCTTTCCTTGTAGGTTAATTCTTCATGAAGAAAAACAACTAATAATAATGTAGAATGTATTGGGGGAGGTGGAGGAGACATTAAAGGCATAGAGGTTTAGCCCAATCAAATGGAATAGCAGGAATAATTTTTTTTTTAAGACGTTCGGAGTTACAAAGATATTGACTATGTTAACCTTTATTATATTTTGTCAGATATGTAGGTTTCACTGCTTCCATGCTCTTCCCCTTCTTTTTTACTCTCCCACACTTTCTTCTTCATGATCCTCAGCACCAGCAGTATCGTTTTCATCAACTTCTTCTTCACCTTATTCATCTTCTTCACCTTCTTCCAATTATTCTTTTTTTTACATTCTTCATATTCTTCTCATTCAATTATTATACTTCTTAATATTCTACTTCTTCATCTTCTTCCTATTCTTCTTATTTGTGACAGGCATTCCTGTAGTTGTTATCTATAAAAGTTTGAAGATTACACCTTCCGTTCTGCCTGTCACAAAAGAATTACAACAGGATTTTTCCGCGTTCAGTTTGGCCTGCAGCAGCAGGCATTTTCCAGGGGCACCACGAGGAGGAATGGACTCACCCCCATACACTGCTTAGTCTTCTTCTGCTTATAATTTAGATAATATCTTTTGCTCTTATTTTTAGTCTTATGCTTAATGTTCTTCTGCTTTTTGTTCTTCTCCTTTTTGTTCTTCTGCTTCTTGGTCTTCTGTCTCTTGTTGTTCTGTATCTTCTTGGTTGTCTTCATGTTCTTTGTCCTCTTGGTCATCTTCTTCAGGGTCATCTTTTTGGTCTTCTTTGGGGTGGTCTTCAGGGTTGTCGTCAGGGATATCCAGAGTGATTACCAAAAACCTTTTAAAAAATCTTGAACTTGGAAATGTAGCAGAAGGTACAAGAAGGCTGAGGAACTGCTGAGAACCAGCTGGAGGTACTGGAACCAGGATGGGTAGCAGAAGGAACAAGAGCCAACCGCACTACCGAGGACCAGCGGACGGTACTGGAACCCGGTTACTAAGCAGGAGGTATCTGTGCTAGAAAGCACTATCAGGGACCAGCAGACGTTGCTGGAACTCGGATACCGAGATGGAGGCACCTAAGCCAAAGGCACTGCCGAGAACCAGCTGACGGTGCTGGAACCCGGAGGGGAAGCAGAAGGAACAAGAGCCAATGGCACTACCGAGGACCAGCTGACAGTGCTGGAACCCGGTTACTAAGCAGGAGGTACCTGTGCTAGAAAGCACTATCAGGGACCAGCAGACGTTGCTGGAACTCGGATACCGAGATGGAGGCACCTAAGCCAAAGGCACTGCTGAGAACCAGCTGACGGTGCTGGAACCCGGAGGGGCAGCAGAAGGAACAAGAGCCAATGGCACTACCGAGGACCAGCTGACGGTACTAGAACCCGGTTACTAAGCAGGAGGTATCTGTGCTAGAAAGCACTATCAGGGACCAGCAGACGTTGCTGGAACTCGGATACCGAGATGGAGGCACCTAAGCCAAAGGCACTGCTGAGAACCAGCTGACGGTGCTGGAACCCGGAGGGGCAGCAGAAGGAACAAGAGCCAATGGCACTACCGAGGACCAGCTGACGGTGCTGCAACCCAGTTACTAAGCAGGAGGTACCTGTGCTAGAAAGCACTACTAAGGACCAGCAGACGTTGATGGAACTCGGATACCGAGATGGAGGCACCTAAGCCAAAGGCACTGCCAAGAACCAGCTGATGGTGCTGGAACCCAGAGGGGCAGCAGAAGGAACAAGAGCTAATTGGCACTGCCGAGAACCAGCCAACGTTGCTGGAACCCGGTTACTAAGCAGGAGGTACCTGTGCTAGAAAGCACAACCAAGGACCAGAAGACATTGCTCGAAATCGGATACCGAAATGGAGGCACCCAAGCCAAAGGCACTGCCGAGATCCAGTTGACGGTGCTGGAAACCGGAGGGGCAGCAGAAGGAACAAGAGCCAATGGCACTGCCGAGAACCAGCTGACGGTGCTGGAACCCGGATGGGTAGCAGAAAGTACCCCTGAAAAACAACGTTGCAAGGCCGTGAGCCGGCCGCAGTTACCGAAACCCACAGTTCTACAGGGGGTGCTTGTCCTATAGGCACTACGGAAACAGTCTTTATTGCCAGATCCCGCAGCCCACATAGGAAGCACCTAAACTGCAGGCACCATAGAGTCGGCTAACCCGACCGCAACACGACAGAACAAAGTTTTGGAGGCAAAGTGACGTTGACACTACCCGGAAAGAGCTGGCGTGCTGGAACCAGGCTGGGCAGGAGGGTGCTGGAACCCAGATGGGTAGCAGACGCTACAAGAGCCAATGGAACTACCGAGGTCCAGCTGACGGTGCTGGAACAAGGAGGGGCAGCAGAAGGAACAAGAGCCAATGGCACTACCGAGAACCAGCTGACGTAGCTGGAACATGGTTACTAAGCAGGAGGTACCTGTGCCAGAAAGCACTACCAAGGAACAGCAGACGTTGCTGGAACTCGGATACCGAGAAGGAGGCATCTAAGCCAAAGGCACTGCCGAGAACCAGCTGACGGTGCTGGAACCCAGAGGCGCAGCAGAAGGAACAAGAGCCAAGGGCACTGCCGAGAACTGTTGTGAGCTCATTTTCCCCTTCACCATTGAGGTCTGATGAACTCCCTCTTCTGGTGAAGGAAGGTAGTGAGGCTGATTACCAAGCACCTGGGTATGATGATGACTGGGTGACGGGAATTGCTGACTGGATATAAGGCAGCCGATGCCCTTCTGCCTTGCTGGTGATCTCTCTGAGGGATTCTGGGAGACCAGTCTGATTCCTGCTCCTTAAAAGCAAAAGCTAAGTTTTCTGCACTGCTTTTTGCATTTGTGTTTTGTTTTGTTTTGCCTTGTTTTTCTGAATTTCTGCCATTCCCTGCTGGGGTGAGTTGAATTCCTTTTTGCTCTGTCTTCAGAAAATACCTGAGTGCTGATATAGTCTTTTTGAAGCCTAGCGTCTTCAGGGCCTTTTTCCCTATCAGCTGTTGGCCCTTGTTTTGATAGGGTTTTTGGCGGATTGCAGACAGCAGCTTTCCTATCCTGTCCTATATAGTTAGCTTGGGCCACATCATTTGCTAAGCCTATCTTTCTATCTGTGTGAGTGTTTTTTCATCTTGCTTCACCGTCATTATATGTTGGGGGCTGCCTATTGCTTTGGGGTCTTCTCTGGGGCAGCTTAGATTTCCCTTTCTGTCTTTAGGCTATGTAGTTCTCCGGCTGTGATCGAGGGGTCTAGGGCACCGTAGGAACCCCCCACGGCTACTGCTAGTTGTTGTTGATAGGTTCAGGGGTCTGCAATCCGATAGCTGCCAACTTCTCTGGTTTTCTGGACTTAGCTAGTATTTCTGTTTTTGCCTCCTACGGTGACTCATTCATAACAGAATCACCAGCCATACCGCAGATCCTAGGGTACTCAATAGCAGGAAAGAATTGTAAAAAAGAGAAAAAAAAAGTGTGTATAGTATTTCCTCTATATCTCTGAGGCCGTAAGGGGAATTTTTTTTCTCTCAATGGAGATAGAGCAATTGTCTGATCGTGTGGAGCAGCTCGCTGCGGAAGTGCGGAGAATTTCTGCCTACCTTGCTCATTCACATGCAGCTTAACCAAAGATCCCTACTCCTGATGTGTTTTTTGGGGATCGGTCTAAATTTTTGAATTTCAAAAATAATTGTAAATTATTTTTTGCCTTGAAGCCTAACTCGTCAGGAAGCTCCACGCAGCAGGTTAAAATTGTCATCTCTTTGCTGCGTGGCGATCCCCAGGATTGGGCGTTTTGTTTGAAACCAGATGAACCTATTCTGACTAATGTGAATGCATTTTTTCAAGCCTTGGGGTTGTTGTATGACGAACCTAATGCTATTAATCAGGCTGAAAAGACCCTGTTGGCATTGAGCCAGGGTCGAGATTCTGCAGAATTGTACTGTCAAAAATTCCAAAAGTGGGCGGTCCTTACTACCTGGAATGATAATGCCTTGGCAGCTCTCTTTCGGAAGGGCTTGTCAGAAGCCATAAAAGATACTCTGGTGGGATTTCCAGTTCCCTCTGGTCTTGACGATTCTATGTCATTAGCCATTCAGGTTGATCGGCGTTTATGTGAACACAGGACTGCACGAGAGGTGTTGCCACCTGTTGAACAATTGTCTGAACCTATGCAATGTGATAGAGTTTTGTCCAGGGAGCAACGTCAGGAGTTCAGAAGGCGTAATAAGCTGTGTTTTTTTTGTGGCGATGCCTCGCATATTATTTCTGTCTGTCCTAAACGAGAGAAACGTTTTGCACACACGTTTTCTGTGGGTGGTGTTCAACCTAAATTTCTTCTGGCAATTACTCTGATCTGCTCCCTGTCCACATTTTCCGCAAAGGCTTTTGTGGATTCGGGAGCAGCCCTGAACCTAATGGACTTGTATTTTGCTAAACGTTGTGGATTTCCGATGACACCTCTGCGGACGCCTATCCCTTTGAGAGGGATTGATGCCACTCCTTTGGCGAAAAATAAACCTCAGTTTCGGACCCAGGTGGTAATGCGGGTCGCCCCAGACCATCAAGAAAATTGCAGATTTTTGGTGTTGCATAATTTGCATGATACCATTGTTCTGGGGTTTCCCTGGTTGCAAATTCATAATCTAGTTTTGGATTGGAAATCTGTGTCTGTGGTGAGTTGGGGTTGTCGGTGTGCCCTTAGTGAGGCTCTGGTTTTTTCCACCTCTACTCAGTTGCATGATGTTCCTGACTAGTGTTGAGCATTCCGATACCGCAAGTATCGGGTATCGGCCGATACTTGCTGTATCGGAATTCCGATACCGACTTCCGATATTTTTTCAATATCGGAATTCGGCATCGGAATCGGAAGTTCAGTTGATTGACGGCCTGACGTCATCATGATGCGCGGTGTGTGCGCATCATGATGCGCCGTCATTTCGGGCCTTCCGGGGGTCTCTGCCGGCCTGCCGGGGGGCTGTGCCGGCCTGCCGGGGGGCTGTGTGGACTGCCCGGGGTCTCTGCCGGCCTGCCGGGGGGCTGTGCCGGCCTGCCGGTGGTCTGTGCACCCTGTGGGGGTCTGTACCGGCCTGCCGGGGGGCTGTGCCGGCCTGCCGGGGGGCTGTGCTGATGTCCGGGGGTCTGTGCAAGCATCGTCCGATGGGACTACAAGTCCCATCGGGCGATGCCTGCTACCATGACAGTGATTGACACATTAGCCAATGATGGGACAGTAGTAGTCCCATCATCCGGCTAATGTGTTAAATGTTAAAAAAAAAAAAAATACTACATACATACTACATGCATGCTACATACATACTACATGCTACATACATACTACATATATACTACATACATACTACATACATACTGCATGCTACATGCATGCTACATACATACTACATGCTACATACATACTACATGCATGCTACATACATACTACATATATACTACATACATACTACATACATGCTACATACATACTGCATGCTACATACATACTACATACATACTACATACATACTACATGCATGCTACATGCATACTACATATATACTACATGCTACATATATACTACATGCTACATACATACTACATGCATGCTACATACATACTACATATATACTACATACATACTACATACATGCTACATACATACTGCATGCTACATACATACTACATGCATGCTACATATATACTACATACATACTACATACATGCTACATACATACTGCATGCTACATACATACTACATACATACTACATACATACTACATGCATGCTACATACATACTACATACATACTACATGCATGCTACATGCATGCTACATACATACTACATGCTACATACATACCACATACATACTACATACATACTACATATATACTACATGCATGCTACATACATACTACATATATACTACATGCATGCTACATACATACTACATACATACCACATATATACTACATACATACAATACATACATAGACATACAGTACATATAACATAGAGTAACATACTTACCAATACTTGTCACATTGTTCCCCGAAGCCATTGTCTTTCCGGAATAAATATTAACATAACAAACCACAAAAATACTCACCCACGATCCGAAGCAGTCCACGAGTGTGTCCCACGACGATCTTGGGTAGAGAACGGCAGCATCAGATGATGCTGCCGTTCTCTACGGGCTGCAGGAATCCAATGACGGAAGGTAGGTATCCTTCCGCACTGTATTCCTCCGCCACTTAAAAAAAAAAAAGTCCCTAGTCTCACTTTATGCCATTGCTGCGTGGGAAATTCCCACACAGCAATGGCATAAAGTGAGACTAGGGACTTTTTTTTTTTTTAAGTGGCGGAGGAATACAGTGCGGAAGGATACCTACCTTCCGTCATTGGATTCCTGCAGCCCGTAGAGAACGGCAGCATCATCTGATGCTGCAGTTCTCTACCCAAGATCGTCGTGGGACACACTCGTGGACTGCTTCGGATCGTGGGTGAGTATTTTTGTGGTTTGTTATGTTAATATTTATTCCGGAAAGACAATGGCTTCGGGGAACAATGTGACAAGTATTGGTAAGTATGTTACTCTATGTTATATGTACTGTATGTCTATGTATGTATTGTATGAATGTATTGTATGTATGTAGTATATATGTGGTATGTATGTAGCATGTAGTATGTATGTAGTATGTATGTAGCATGCATGTAGCATGCAGTATGTATGTAGCATGCATGTAGTATATATGTAGTATGTATGTAGCATGTAGTATGTATGTAGCATGTAGTATATATGTAGTATGTATGTAGCATGTAGTATGTATGTAGCATGCATGTAGTATATATGTAGCATGCATGTAGTATGTATGTAGCATGCATGTAGTATGTATATGGTATGTATGTAGCATGTAGTATGTATGTAGTATGCATGTAGTTTATATGTGTTATGTATGTGGTATGTATGTAGCATGCATGTAGCATGCATGTAGTATGTATGTAGTATGTATGTAGTATATATGTAGTATGTATGTAGCATGTAGTATGTATGTAGTATGTATGTAGCATGCATGTAGCATGTAGTATGTATGTAGCATGCATGTAGTATATATGTAGTATGTATGTAGCATGTAGTATGTAGCATGCATGTAGTATATATGTAGTATGTAGCATGTAGTATGTATGTAGCATGCATGTAGTATATATGTGTTATGTATGTAGCATGTAGCATGCATGTAGCATGCATGTAGTATGTATGTAGTATATATGTGGTATGTATGTAGCATGCAGTATGTATGTAGCATGCATGTAGTATATATGTAGTATGTATGTTGCATGTAGTATGAATGTAGCATGTATGTAGTATGTAGTATGAATGTAGCATGTATGTAGTATGCATGTTGTATGTATGTAGCATGTAATTTTTTTTTTTTTTTTTTTTACATTTAACACATTAGCCGGATGATGGGACTACTACTGTCCCATCATTGGCTAATGTGTCAATCACTGTCATGGTAGCAGGCATCGCCCGATGGGACTTGTAGTCCCATCGGACGATGCCTGCACAGACCCCCGGAGCCTGCACAGACCACCGGCAGGCCGGCACAGCCCCCCGGCAGGCCGGCACAGCCCCCCGGAGCCTGCACAGCCCCCCGGCAGGCCGGCACAGCACCCCGGCAGGCCGGCACAGCCCCCCGGAGCCTGCACAGACCACCGGCAGGCCGGCACAGACCACCGGAGCCTGCACAGACCCCCTGGCAGGCCGGCACAGCCCCCCGAAAGGCCCGTACAGACCCCAGAGAGGCTGTACAAGGGCAGGAAAGGGTTTTTCTTATTCCGATACCGGAAGTCCCATAGACTTGAATGGGACTTCCGGTATCGGAATCGGCGATACCGATACTTTTTTTAAAGATCGGCCGATACCATCCGATACGATACTTTGAAGTATCGGACGGTATCGCTCAACTCTATTCCTGACTATTTGGCGGACTTTTATGATGTATATAGTGAGAATGAGTCTGCGTCTTTGCCTCCTCATAGGAGTTATGACTGTGCAATTGAATTGAGCCCGGGGTGTAAATTTCCCAAGGGTCGGCTCTTCAATTTATCTGTACCTGAGCACGAGGCTATGTGATCTTATATTAAGGAGGCGTTGGAGAAGGGTCATATTAGACCATCCTCTTCACCCTTAGGTGCTGGGTTTTTTTTCGTGGCCAAAAAGGATGGTTCATTAAGGCCTTGTATTGATTATCGTGCCCTCAACAAAATTACTATTAAATATATGTATCCGTTACCCCTGATTTCGGAACTATTCTCCAGAGTTAAAGGTGCTTGCTGGTTTACCAAGCTTGACCTCAGGGGGCGTATAATCTTATCCGCATTAAGCATGGGGATGAATGGAAGACGGCGTTTAATACTCCGGAGGGACATTTTGAGTACCTGGTGATGCCATTTGGGCTCACTAATGCCTCTTCTGTCTTCCAGTGCTTCATGAATGACATTTTCCGAGACTTTGTGGATAAATTTTTGATTATCTATCTGGATGATATTTTGATCTTCTCCAAGGATTGGGATTCTCATGTGGAACATGTCCCGACATGTTCCGGATCTTGAGGGAGAATTCCCTGTATGTCAAAGGATCGAAAGGCCTTTTTGGGGTACAGAGAATTTCTTTTTTGGGATTTATTTTGTCTCCGTCAAATATTGAAATGGACTCGGCCAAGGTACAGGCCATTTATGATTGGGTTCAGCCCACTTCTTTGAAGGCCCTCCAGAAGTTTTTTGGTTTTGCTAATTTTAATCGGAAATTTATAGCAAAATTTTCTAGTATTGCCAAGCCATTGACTGATCTGACTAAAAAGGGTGCTGATGTGTTGAATTGGTCTCCGGAGGCTGTTTCTTCCTTTCAGGAGCTGAAGCGAAGATTCACTTCTGCCCCGGGTTTTGCGGCAACCTGATGTCTCACTCCCGTTCCAGGTAGAGGTGGACGCTTCTGAGATTGGTGCAGGAGCTGTTTTGTCCCAAAAGGATCCTGTAACATCTAAAATGAATCCCTGTGCTTTCTTTTCCCGAAAGTTCTCTCCATCTGAACATAACTATGATGTGGGGAATTGGGAACTGTTAGCCATGAAATGGGCATTTGAGGAGTGGAGACATTGGTTGGAGGGAGCTAAACATCAAGTCGTGGTCCTCACTGACCACAAGAATTTGATTTACCTGGAGTCGGCCAAACGCTTGAACCCTAGACAGGCTAGGTGGGCCTTGTTTTTTACACGTTTTGATTTTGTGGTCTCTTTTCTTCCTGGCACTAAGAATGTCAAGGCTGACGCTCTCTCTAGGAGCTTCTTTGCTGATTCTTCTGTGGTGACCAAGCCTGCTACCATCTTAGGCGAAGGGGTAGTTCTTTCTGCCATCTCGCCCGATTAGAGACGTGCTCTGGAAGAGTTCCAGGAGGACAAACCTGAGCGTTGTCCAAGGGGAAGTTGGATGTTCCTGACCAGTGGAAGAAGAGGGTGATGTCTGAAGTTCATTGCTCTGCATTGGCTGGTCATCCAGGTATTTTTGGTACTAGAGATCTGGTGAGTCGGTCTTTTTGGTGGCCCGCCTTGTCTCGTGATGTCAGGAATTTTGTGCAGTCCTGTGGGACTTGCTCCCGGTCTAAACCTTGTTCTCGCTCTAATGGGTTGTTGATGCCTTTGCCGGTCCCCAGGAGGCCATGGACCCATATTTCAATGGATTTCATCTCTGATATGCCTGTCTCTCAGAGAATGACTGTTATTTGGGTGATTTGTGATAGGTTCTCTAAGATGATTCATCTTGTACCACTCCCTAAGTTGCCATCTTCCTCTGAGTTGGTGCCCCTGTTTTTGCAACAGGTGGTTCGCTTGCACGGGATTCCTGAGAACATTGTATCTGACAGAGGAGTTCAGTTTGTGTCTAGATTTTGGAGGACTTTCTGTTCCAAGCTGGGAATTCAGTTGTCCTTCTCCTCTGCTTTTCACCCTCAGACCAATTGGGCAGACGGAGAGAACAAACCAGACTTTGGAGTCGTATTTGAGATGTTTTATTTCCGCTGATCAGGATGATTGGGTTTCATTTTTGCCCTTGGCCGAATTTGCTTTAAATAATAGAGCTAGTTCTGCCACTTTGATGTCACCTTTTTTTTGTAACTTTGGGTTTCATCCTCGATTTTCTTCAGGGCAGGTGGAGCCTTCTGCCTGCCCAGGTGTTGACACTGTGGTGGAGAGAATGCACCAGATCTGGGACCAAGTGGTGGATAAGTTATCTCTCTCCCAGGAAAAGGCCCAGCCGTTTTCCAACTGACATAGGACCATTGGTCCCCAGTTTAAGGTGGGTGATATGGTGTGGTTATCATCAAAAAATATTGCTATAAAGGTGGCTTCTCCTAAGCTTAAGCCTAGATTTATTGGACCTTACAAGATTTTGGAGACAATTAATCCGGTCTCTTTTCGTTTGGCTCTTCCTGTCACATTTAAAATCCATAATGTGTTTCATAAGTCCTTGTTGAAGAGTTTGTTGAACCAGTAGTTCCTGGGGTGGCACATCCGGACCCTGTATTGGTTGAAGGTAACATGGAATATGGGGAAGAGAAGATACTGGATTCCCGTCTGGCTAGACGGAGACTCCAGTATTTGGTTAAGTGGAAGGGTTATGGTCAGGAGGATAATTCCTGGGTCTCTGCCTCTGATATTCATGCCAAAAGATTGGTGCGTGCCTTTCATCGGGCTCACCCGGATCGCCCTGGTGGCATGGATGAGGGTTCGGTGACCCCTCCTCAAGGGGGAGGTACTGTTGTGAGTTCATTTTCCCCTTCACCATTGAGGTCTGATGAACTCCCTCTTCTGGTGAAGGAAGGTAGTGAGGCTGATTACCAAGCACCTGGGTATGATGATGATGACTGGGTGATGGGAATTGCTGACTGGATATAAGGCAGCCGACGGCCTTCTGCCTTGCTGGTGATCTCTCTGAGGGATTCTAGGAGACCAGTCTGATTCCTGCTCCTCAAAAGCTAAGTTTTCTGCACTGCTTTTTGCATTTGTGTTTTGTTTTGTTTTGCCTTGTTTTTCTGAATTTCTGCCATTCCCTGCTGGGGTGAGTTGAATTCCTTTTTGCTCTGTCTTCAGAAAATACATGAGTGCTGATATAGTCTTTTTGAAGCCTAGCGTCTTCAGGGCCTTTTTCCCTATCAG
Organism: Dendrobates tinctorius; assembly: GCF_039654945.1. Classification (NCBI taxonomy): domain Eukaryota; kingdom Metazoa; phylum Chordata; class Amphibia; order Anura; family Dendrobatidae; genus Dendrobates; species Dendrobates tinctorius. The sequence continues at coordinate 12,177,999 of NW_027361898.1, read as the reverse complement.
CCTGTTGGCCCTTGTTTTGATAGGGTTTTTGGCGGATTGCAGACAGCAGCTTTCCTATCCTGTCCTATATAGTTAGCTTGGGCCCCATCATTTGCTCAGCCTATCTTTCTATCTGTGTGAGTGTTTTTTCATCTTGCTTCATCGTCATTATAGGTTGGGGGCTGCCTATTGCTTTGGGGTCTTCTCTGGGGCAGTTTAGATTTCCCTTTATGTCTTTAGGCTATGTAGTTCTCCGGCTGTGATCGAGGGGTCTAGGGCACCGTAGGAACCCCCCACGGCTACTGCTAGTTGTTGTTGATAGGTTCAGGGGTCTGCATTCCGATAGCTGCCAACTTCTCTGGTTTTCTGGACTTAGCTAGTATTTCTGTTTTTGCCTCCTACGGTGACTCATTCATAACAGAGAACCAGCTGACGGTGCTGGAACCTGGATGGGTAGCAGAAAGTACCCCTGAAAAACAACGCTGCAAGGCCGCGAGCCGGCCGCAGTTACCGAAACCCACAGTCCTACAGGGGGTGCTTGCTTGTCCTATTGGCACTACGGAACCAGCCTTTATTGCAAGATCCCACAGCCCACATAGGAAGCACCTAAACTGCAGGCACCAGAGTCGGCTAACCCGACCGCAACACGACAGGACAAAGTTTTGGAGGCAAAGTGACGTTGACACTACCCGGAAACAGCTTACGTGCTGGAACCAGGCTGGGCAGGAGGGAGTACCCATGCCAAAGACACTGCCGAGAACCAGCTGACGGTGCTGGAACCAAGATGGGTAGTAGAAGCTACAAGAGCCAATGGAACTATCGAGGACCTGCTGACGGTGCTGGAACCTGGAGGGGCAGCAGAGGAACAAGAGCCAATGGCACTACCGAGGACCAGCTGATGGTGCTGGAACACGGTTACTAAGCAGGAGGTACCTGTGCCAGAAAGCACTACCAAGGACCAGCAGACGTTGCTGGAACTCGGATACCGAGAAGGAGGCATCTAAGCCAAAGGCACTGCCGAGAACCAGCTGACGGTGCTGGAACCCGGAGGGGCAGCAGAAGGAACAAGAGCCAATGGCACTGCCGAGAACCAGCTCACGGTGCTGGAACCTGGATGGGTAGCAGAAAGTACCCCTGAAAAACAACGTTGCAAGGCAGCGAGCTGGCCGCAGTTACTGAAACCCACAGTCCTACAGGGTGCTTGCTTGTCCTATTGGCACTACGGAACCAGCCTTTATTGCCAGATCCCACAGCCCACATAGGAAGCACCTAAAGTGCAGGCATCATAGAGTCGGCTAACCCGACTGCAACACGACAGGAGAACATATTGGTGCCAAAGTGACGTTGACACTTCCCGGAAACAGCTGGCGTGCTGGAACCAGGCTGGGCAGGAGGGAGTACCCATGCCAAAGACACTGCCGAGAACCAGCTGACGGTGCTGGAACCCAGATGTGTAGCAGAAGCTACAAGAGCCAATGGAACAACCGAGGACCAGCTGACGGTGCTGGAACACGGTTACTAAGCAGGAGGTACCTGTGCCAGAAAGCACTACCAAGGACCAGCAGACAGTGCTGGAACACGGATACCGAGAAGGAGGCACCTAAGCCAAAGGCACTGCCGAGAACCAGCTGACGGTACTGGAACCCAGATGGTTAGCAGACACTACAAGAGCTAATGGAACTACCGAGGACCAGCTGATGGTGCTGGAACCCGGAGGGGCAGCAGAAGCGAGCCGGCTGCATTTACCAAAACCCAACAGTCCTACAGGGGATGCTTGTCCTAAGGGCACTATGGAACCAGCCTTTATTTCCAGATCCCGCAGCCCACATGGGAAGCACCTAAACTGCAGGCACCATAGAGTCGGCTAACCCGACCGCAACACGACAGGACAAAGTTTTGGAGGCAAAGTGATGTTGACTAGAGTTGAGCGAAACGGGTCGAAAAAATTCAAAAGTCGCCGACTTTTGGCAAAATCGGGTTTCATGAAACAAAACCCGACCCTAGGATGAGGTCGGCCACGAGGTCGGCGACTTACGCGCCAAAGTCGCGTTTCAAAAGTTTGTTTTGCGCTCTTTTTCAGCCAATCAGGATCCACGGACACTGTGGGCAACGTGATGACATAGGCACGGGTCACCACCATCTTTCAGAAGGGCATGCAAGTGATTGGCTTGCTTTGGTGGGCCTCACAGGGGGTATAAAAGGGCGTGCACGCCGACCGCCATCTTACTTCTGCCGATCTCAGTATAGGGAGAGGTTGCTGCTGATTCTGTAGGGAGAGCGTTAGGCAGGGAAGAAGACCAAAAAACTGCTTCTGCTGCTAGCGATTTGGCCTGCACAACACACCAGTCACTGTGTGTGCAGTGCAAGGGGAGGCTATATAGTGGTGTATCAGTGGTGTTGGTTGTTGGGCTGCCTTCTAAGGCTTCCTGACAGGCTGGCATTGCTGTTTACCCACTGCTCCGCAAACTGCTTTTTTTAAAAGCAATCCAATCTCCCTTATCCTCTAGTCACTTTGGTCACAGCTGTGTCATCGAGCCTGTCACATAGCGCTCAGATATTCATTGGGCCTCAAACTGCTTTTTTAAAAGCAATCCCAATTTTTTTTTTTTGTCCTGCTGAGAAGAAAAAAAAACTGCTTCTGCTGCTGATAGCAATTTGGCCTGCACAACACACCAGTCACTGTGTGCAGTGCAAGGGGAGGCTATATAGTGGTGTATCAGTGGTGTTGGTTGTTGGGCTGCCTTTTAAGGCTTCCTGACAGGCTGGCATTGCTGTTTACCCACTGCTCCGCAAACTGCTTTTTTAAAAGCAATCCAATCTCCCTTATCCTCTAGTCACTTAGGTCACAGCTGTGCCATCGAGCTTGTCACATAGCGCTCAGATATTCATTGGGCCTCACACAATCCAAAAGTGTCCAGTGTCCAAAAGTGTGCGCAGAGATTCAAACTCTCACTTATCCTCTAGTCACTTAGGTCACAGCTGTGCCATCGAGCTTGTCACATAGCGCTCAGATATTCATTGGGCCTCACACAATCCAAAAGTGTCCAGTGTCCAAAAGTGTGTGCAGAGATTCAAAATCTCACTTATTCTCTAGTCACTTAGGTCACAGCTGTGCCATCGAGCCTGTCACATAGCGCTCAGATATTCATTGGGCCTCACACAATCCAAAAGTGTCTAGTGTCAAAAAGTGTGTGCAAAGATTCAAACTCTCACTTATCCTCTAGTCACTTAGGTCACAGCTGTGCCATCGAGCTTGTCACATAGCGCTCAGATATTCATTGGGCCTCACACAATCCAAAAGTGTCCAGTGTCCAAAAGTGTGTGCAGAGATTCAAACTCTCACTTATCCTCTAGTCACTTAGGTCACAGCTGTGCCATCGAGCTTGTCACATAGCGCTCAGATATTCATTGGGCCTCACACAATCCAAAAGTGTCCAGTGTCCAAAAGTGTGTGCAGAGATTCAAAATCTCACTTATTCTCTAGTCACTTAGGTCACAGCTGTGCCATCGAGCTTGTCACATAGCGCTCAGATATTCATTGGGCCTCACACAATCCAAAAGTGTCCAGTGTCCAAAAGTGTGTGCAGAGATTCAAAATCTCACTTATTCTCTAGTCACTTAGGTCACAGCTGTGCCATCGAGCCTGTCACATAGCGCTCAGATATTCATTGGGCCTCACACAATCCAAAAGTGTCCAGTGTCCAAAAGTGTGTGCAGAGATTCAAACTCTCACTTATCTTCTAGTCACTTAGGTCACAGCTGTGCCATCGAGCTTGTCACATAGCGCTCAGATATTCATTGGGCCTCACACAATCCAAAAGTGTCCAGTGTCCAAAAGTGTGTGCAGAGATTCAAACTCTCACTTATTCTCTAGTCACTTAGGTCACAGCTGTGCCATCGAGCTTGTCACATAGCGCTCAGATATTCATTGGGCCTCACACAATCCAAAAGTGTCCAGTGTCCAAAAGTGTGTGCAGAGATTCAAAATCTCACTTATTCTCTAGTCACTTAGGTCACAGCTGTGCCATCGAGCCTGTCACATAGCGCTCAGATATCAGTGGGCCTCACACAATCCACAAGTGTCCAGTGTCCAAAAGTGTGTGCAGAAATTCAAAATCTCCCCTGTCCTATAGACACCTTGTTTTACATACTATATAGTTTGTTGGATTTTGTCTACATTTAATGTCTACATTTTGTCTACCAAAAATGAGGAAGGCTGGTGGAAGAGGCCGTGGAATTGGGCGGGGGTTGGCAGCTGGTAATGATGGTGTTGGTGGTGGATCTGATGGTAGTGGCAAGAGCAAAATAGGACCGAATGCAGGAGGTGTTGAGCCTGCGTCATCGTCTGGCTACATAAGGCCTCGAACGCTTAGTTTTCTAGGAGTTGGCAAACCGCTTTTAAAGCCAGAGCATCAGGAAAAAGTTTTGTCTTACATTGCTGACTCAGCCTCCAGCTCTATCGCCTCCTCTTCTTCAGTTGTAAAAAGTAAAAGCACTGAGTCGTCATTGGAGGCTCATATTCATGAACCACACCTTTCCTTGTGTCCTTCACCCCAACCAAGATTGAAGGATGACGCAGGCCATACTACTGATTACTCCATGGAGCTGTTTTCACATACCATGCCTGGATTATCAAGTGAAATGGTGAATTACCCAGGCCAAGATGAATCTGACATAGAGTGCACTGATGCACAGCCGCTGATGGATGATTCTGCTGGTACATTCACTCAGAGCACTACATTGTCCTCGCGGTGTACAGAGCCAGATTCTGACCCTGATGAGACTCAGGTGCCCCTTCCCGCACACTATACCACCATACACGGTGACACAGAGGAAGGTGCACATGACATAGAAGAGGAGGTGATGGATGACCCAGTTGTTGACCCAGATTGGCATCCATTGGGGGAAGAGGGTGCTGCTTCCAATAGCTCAGATGAGGAGCATCCACAGCAGACATCGACATCGCAACAGCTGTTATCTGGCAGGCCCGGAGCACTCCAAAGACAGGTTCCAAACATCAAAAGAGTTGCTGGACAGCTTGTCCAGAGGGTCAAAAGATCACAGCGTGCTAGGCCGCAAAATGTCTGCCAAAGTAGGAAGAGTGCAGTGTGGCACTTTTTTGAACAAAATCCTCATGATCAGGCCAAGGTTATCTGTAAGAAGTGCGCAAAGACCTTTAGCCGAGGGAAAAATCTGAAAAATTTGAATACCAGTTGCATGCTTAGACATTTAACCAGCATGCACTTGCAAGCGTGGACACAACACCAAACCTCAAGTGCCACATGTGCAACTGATCACAACGAAGGTAGTCAGCAACGCTACATTGTTTCCCCCACTGTAAGCCCACCGGTTAGCACAGCAGCAAATGTTGAGGTGTCGTTGCAAGGCCACAGCAGTCAGGGAATCCCACTGTTATATCAACGAAAGACTGATTCTAGGCCATCAGAAAGAACACCAACTCCATCACCATCATCAACCCTCTCTCAGTCCGCCCTGTCCACCGCTACTTCCACCATATGCAGCTCTCAAGTCCAGCTCACCCTCCCAGACACTATGAGTAGGTCAAGAAAGTACTCAGTCTCTCATCCGCGTACACTGGGTTTGAACGCCCACATTGCCAAACTAATCTCGTTTGAGATGATGCCCTTTCGGTTGGTGGAAAGCACAGCTTTCCGCGAACTCATGGCCTATGCAGTACCATGCTATGACCTACCCAGTTGCCACTTCTTCTCTCGCAAAGCCATCCCAGCCCTCCACCATCATGTGAAAGACCGCATTGTCCATGCACTCAAGCAGTCAGTGAGCGGAAAGGTGCACCTCACAACTGATGCATGGTCCAGTCGGCATGGCCAGGGCCGTTACGTGTCCATCACTGCGCACTGGGTTAATGTGGTGGATGCAGGGTCCACAGGGGACAGCGGTGGTGGGACAGTGCTGCCTAGCCCACGGTATAGGAAAGAGTTGGCTGTAGGCGTTCGACCCTCCTCCTCCTCCACCTCCTCCAGAAGCGAAAGCTCGTCCACAGAGTGCAGTCGTACGAGCACTCCATCTGCAGCTGCCACTGTTGCACACGATGTGTCCCCCTATCGAGCAGCTAGTGGAAAGCGTCAGCAGGCTGTGTTGCAGATGATGTGTTTGGGCGACAGACATACCGCCGAGGTGCTGGCTGAGTACTTGAAGCGACAAACTGAGTCATGGCTGGGCAGTGTACATCTTGAGGCAGGCAAGGTAGTTAGTGATAACGGCCGTAATTTTGTGGCAGCCATAGCCCTTTCAAAACTCAGCCACATACCTTGCTTGGCTCACACCTTGAACCTGGTGGTGCAGTGCTTCCTCAAAAATTATCCGGAGTTAACAGCCCTGCTCCAGAAGGTGCGAAGACTGTGCGCGCACATCCGCCGGTCGCCTGTACACTCCGTTCGTATGCAGAAGCTGCAGCGATTGCTCCACCTTCCCAACCACCGCCTCATTATCGACATTGCAAAAAGGTGGAACTCCACCCTGCACATGGTGGAGCGGCTGTGCGAGCAGAGGCAGGCCATAATGCATTTGTGGGAGGATACACGGCCAGGCACTTTGAGAGCAGACATGGAGTTGACAGGTGTGCAGTGGTCGAAGCTGAAAGACCTTTGTAAAGTCCTTCAGTGTTTTGAGGAATGCACACGGCTGGTAAGCGCAGACGACGCCATCCTAAGCATGAGCATCCCACTTATGCGTCTGCTCATGCAAACTTTGACGCACCTTAAGGAGCAGGCGTCTTCAGCCAATGTTGATGAGGAGGAAGAGGAGGAGGGAATCCTTAATGACATTCAGCCATTGTCTGCTCAGGGACCTCTCCTGGACAAGGTGGAGGAAGAAGAGGAGGAGGATGATGGGGATGATTACTTAGGGGAGGAGGATGCATCTCGTGGGGCAAGTGAAAATGTTGGCGTGGCAAGGTCTGGTACAGGGTTTGTGCGTGACTGGAGGGATGTGGATTTGCCAGAAAGTGCTCCTCCGCCCAGCACTCGCAGTGCATCATTGACACCGGGAACATTGGCCCACATGTCAGATTATGCCTTGCAGATCCTAAAAAGGGACCCCCGCATTGCCAAAATGATGAACGATGACGACTACTGGTTGGCCAGCATCCTGGATCCACGCTATAAAGGCAAATTACAAAACATCATGCCACAGGAGAACCTTGACCTAATATTGGCTAATAAACAAGCAACTCTGGTAAATCGGTTGCTTGAGGCATTCCCAGCACACAGCAGCGGTGATGGTTCTCACACGAGCCGTACGGGTCGGGGGCAGCTTGGCAGAGGTGTTCGTGGTGCACACAGCAGAAGTGGCGTTGGAGACAGGGGTTTCATGACAATGTTGTGGACTGATTTTTCAAATACCGCTCACACAACTGGTAATACTGCATCGATGGAAAGTGACAGGAGACAGCAGTTGTCAACTATGGTAACAAACTACTTTTCCTCCCATATCGATGTTCTCCCACACAGGTCATTCCCCTTTGACTATTGGGCCGCTAAACTGGACACCTGGCCTGAATTGGCCCAATATGCCTTACAGGAGCTCGCTTGCCCAGCTGCAAGTGTGCTATCGGAAAGAGTCTTCAGTGCAGCTGGATCAATCCTGACAGAAAAAAGGACCCGTCTGTCAACCCAAAATGTGGATGATCTAACCTTCATTAAAATGAACCACGCATAGGTTTCCAAGGATTTTGTCCCACCTTCCCCTGATGACACATAGGGTGACAGAAAAATGGCTTGCTTTGGTCCACCTCTTCCTGGTACTTCACCTATTTTGCCTTTTGCATCAGCTGAATGTCCAACATCAACATATGCCACTTTCTAAAACTCCCTAACTGTGCTGCCTCCCCCCCCATGGCCGGGGTCACCACCTAGCGCACGACACCGTGCGAGTGCCTTTGCCCTGGACAGGTGGGTAGGCCGACTCTTGGGCGCGGGCACTGGCACAGGGTCCCTCATAGTGCAATCAAGTGTCTCTGACGGTGGTGGTGCACACCCGCCGTCAGACACACCGCTGTACTATGAGGGGCCCAGTGCCAGTACCGACGCCCACGAGTGGGCCCCCCTTGCTTGGGCAGGGCCCCAGCATTTGCAATCTTTACCTCTCCCCGCTCCTCCGCTGTGTAATCTGGGCCGTCAAATCCATACTGTGCCTGACACCGTCTGAGCCTGCCTCCTGAGACATATATTTTGAATGTGTACGCTATCCATACATGTTATCCAGGGATACGGTACCCTTTCTAACCTTTGTGCAATCACGTGCAATCCATACTGGGCCTAACACCGTCTGAGCCTGCCTCCTGAGACATATATTTTGAATGTGTACGCTATCCATACTTGTTATCCGGGGATACGGTACCCTTTCTAACCTTTGTGCAATCACGTGCGATCCATACTGGGCCTAACACCGTCTGAGCCTGCCTCCTGAGACATATATTTTGAATGTGTACGCTATCCATACATGTTATCCAGGGATACGGTACCCTTTCTAACCTTTGTGCAATCACGTGCAATCCATACTGGGCCTAACACCGTCTGAGCCTGCCTCATGCTGTATAGACATATATTTTGAATGTATACGCTATCCATACATGTTATCCGGGGATACGGTACCCTTTCTAACCTTTGTGCAATCACGTGCAATCCATACTGGGCCTAACACCGTCTGAGCCTGCCTCCTGAGACATATATTTTGAATGTGTACGCTATCCATACATGTTATCTGGGGATACGATACCCTTTCTCACCTTTGTGCAATCACGTGTAATCCATACTGGGCGTGAGAACGGCTGGCGAGCTGTTAAGCAAGCTACAGCACCTGTCCAGACAAGTACAGGGATTCCCTAGCGAGGAGACTTATTTGATTGTTTTCAATGTTGGGACAGCAATTTTTGGGGAGCACTATACTCTGGAGAATGATAGATGGGGCCCACCATACACTGGAACATTCCAAAGGTGGACATCAGACACTGGGGCAGCATTTACAGGGCCCATTATACACTAGAGCATTAGAAATGGGGCCCATTATGTTTGGAGCATTATTTGGGCCCATAAGACAGTGGAGCTTCATCCATGGGGACCAACATATACTGTAGCATTATGTGGAGCTCATCATATACTGTTTCAAACATTATATGGGACCAATGATTCTGTATGTAGAAATAGATGGGCCTCGTCATGAGATGTAAAAAGTGAGGTATTTTTCATTGTACTATACCGCTATTTCTCTGCCGTATCGGAGCATGATGAGTTGTGGTATGTGTTAAAGGGGCGCTCTTTCGCCCAGGGCACATGAAAACCTGGAGCCAGCCCTCCCCCCCCACAGTTTGTAGCCAAATAACCCCCATTTTTCAGTGCGTACTTGTATTATGAAGTTAATTAAGGTTGACAAGCTTAAGAAAGAAGAATTGATGCTTTTGGCATTCAAATGGGCACTGTAGGTGTGTTTCCTGTCCTCCTCTCACTGCCGACTTTTATTCCCCATTGACTTACATTGGGTTTCGTGTTTCGGGACGACCCCGACTTTTCCCTATAATTGGACGATCTTGCTCGACCCGACTTTTGGAAAAGTCGTGTTTCACAAAACGAAACGCGACCCTAAAAAACCAAAAGTCGCTCAACTCTAATGTTGACACTACCCGGAAACAGCTGGCGTGCTGGAGCCAGGCTGGGCAGGAGGGAGTACCCGTGCCAAAGACAATGCCGGGAACCAGCTGGCGGTGCTGGAAACCAGGGTAAATGCTACAAACAGAGTGGAGACAGAGGCCTAATTGGAGAAGCTTAAAATCTGTAGTTGTGTCAGTGTGGACAGAGCAGGAGAAATTGCTGGACACACAGCTGGGGATCAGCTGACATTACTGAACCCCAATAACACTGGAGAATATGTTGACTGTGCAAACGGCACTTCTGAGCAGCAACTGGCAGTGTTGAAGCCCAGGGTCAATAGTACAGAGTGGAGGCAGAGGCCTAATTGGATCAAAATTAATATCTGTTGTAGACTACTACTGATTTTAAACTTGCTCCAACTAGGCCTCTGGCTTCACTCTGTTTCTAGTATTTACCCTGAGCTCCAACACCGCCAGTTGCTGCTCAGAAGTGCCGTCTGCACAATCAACACTTGTTCCTGTGTTATTGGGGTTCAGTAACGTCAGCTGATCCCCTGCTGTTTATCCGGCAATAGTAGTGGAAATGTGGACAGAGCAGGAAAAATTGCCGGACACACAGCCGGGGATCAGCTGACATTACTGAACCCCAGTAACACAGGAGCAAATATTGATTGTGCAGATGGCACTTCTGAGCAGCAACTGGAGGTGTTGGAGCACAAGTAAATACCAGAGACAGAGTGGAACCAGACGCCTAATTGGAGCAAGTTTAATATCTGATGTTGTGTGAATGTGGAGAGAGCAGGAGACATTGCCGGACACACAGCAGGGGAGCAGCTGGCGCTACTGAACCCCACTAACACAGGAGCTAGTGTTTTTCTCTGTGCAGACAGCACTTCTGAGCAACAACTGGTGGTGTTGGAGCACAGGGTCAATCATGGTGTAGGCTGAGGCCTATTTGGAGCAAGTTTAATATCTGATGTTGGGATGAATGTGGAGAGAGCAGGAGACATTGACAGACACACAGCAGGGGAGCAGCTGGCGCTACTGAACCCCACTAACACAGGAGCTAGTGTTTTTCTCTGTGCAGACGGCACTTCTGAGCAACAACTGGTGGTGTTGGAGCACAGGGTCAATCATGGTGTAGGCTGAGGCCTATTTGGAGCAAGTTTAATATCTGATGTTGGGATGAATGTGGAGGGAGCAGGAGATATTGCCGTACACACAGCAGGGGAGCAGCTGGCGTTACTGAACCCCACTAACACAGGAGCTAGTGTTTTTCTCTGTGCAGATGGCACTTCTGAGCAGCAACTGGCGGTGTTGGAGCACAGGGATTACAGTTCAGGTGGTAGAAACATGAACACAACAGGAGATCTAGATACTGTTGCCAACCAATTATTTAATCTGTAACGGGACTGGCAAATTCCGGCGAGATCCAGGCCTTGTTCATTTTCAGTAAAGTAAGCCGGTTAATGTTATCGGAGGATAGTCGCATGCAACGTACACCACCTGCGGCACTAAAGACGCGTTCCGATAATACACTAGCAGCAGGGCAAGCCAGCACCTCCAATACATACTGGCTAAGCTCTGGCCATGTATTCAGCTTAGAGACCCAAAACTTGAAGGAGGAAGAGCCATCTGGGAGTACACTGAGAGGGCAAGACATGTAGTCTGTCACCGTTTGACGGAAATGTTGCTTCCTGCTGACTGGAGCCATCTGTGATGGTGTAGACATTTGTGGCGGGCATACAAAACTTTGCCACATTTGGGCCATACTGGTCTTGCCTTGTGCTGAGGTGCTGCCTCTGCTCCCTCATTGTGCCGAGCTTCCTCCACTGCCTCGATGCACAGAGCTGCTTTGTAAGGCACTACCAGCACTGCTCTCTTTTGAACGTTGAATTCCACCTGGTGGGTAGGTCACATATGATGCGATGTTCCGGAAGGTGGAATCGGCGCTGCAGAGCTGCAATGCGCGATCTTGCCATGCTGGAACGCCGCAAGTGAGCGCTCTCTATGCGGACCTTGTGCAGCAGTGCATCAAGATCCGGATAGTCCCTCAAAAAACTCTGCACAACCAAGTTGAGCACATGTGCCAGACATGGGATGTGAGTGAGGTTGCCTAGGCCCAGAGCTGCTACCAGATTTCGGCCATTGTCACACACTACCAAGCCTGGCTGGAGATTCGCTGGCACAAACCACACGTTGCTCTCCTGCTTGATGGCATTCCAGAGCTCCTGCGCTGTGTGGCTTCGATTCCCAAAAGAAATTAATTTCAGTACAGCCTGTTGACGTTTGGCCACGGCTGTGCTCATATCGGTCTTAACAGGTAAGCGTTCACAGGTCCATGTGGAGGTAGACTGTGACGGCTCCTGCAGCGCTGATTCTGAGGAACTGGAGTTTGATGAGCAGTCAATGTGTACAGACTGGATTCCTGCAATCCTTGGAGTTGGCAAAACATGTACAGCGCCACTCTCAAGATCTGTACCTGGCTCCACAACATTTACCCAATGGGCAGTGAGGGAAAGGTATCGTCCTTGTCCATGGTTACTGGTCCACGCATCGGTGGTTAGGTGGACCTTGCTACTGACAGTGTTTAGTAGCGCATGTTTAATTTTTCCCTCCACATGCTTTTGCAGGGCAGGGACGGCTTGCCAGCTGAAATAAAAGCTGCTGGGCACATTGTATTGTGGGACTTCCAATGCCATGAAGTTACGGAAGGTGTCAGTCTCCACCAGCCTGAATGATAGCATTTCAAGGGCCAATAGTTTTGCAATGCCAGCATTCAGAGCCTGTGCTCTGGGATGGTTTGCCGAGTATGGCCGCCTTTTCTCCCATGCCTGTGCTACCGATGGCTGTAGAGTGGCCGGGGAGTGTGAGGATGACAGGGAACGTGGTGCTGTGGGTGTAATGACACTGGGTCTCTGTACAAGAGTGCCAGAGGTTCTTCCATGGCGATCCTGTGAGGAAGCCGAACCAGCTGTGTGTGAGCTGGAGGAAGAGGCTACAACACGAGCTGAAGAGGTGCCAGGTGGTGCTGTAGGTTGGCCTACGTCTTCATTGTGTCTTTGTAACTCCACCACGTGCTTGGTCCGCACATGTTTCCACATATTTTTGGTATTGAGGTTGCTGACACTTTTCCCTCTTTTGATTTTCTGATTACACAGCTTGCATTTGACAAAGCAAATTTCATCTGCAACTGTGTCAAAAAAGGACCACGCACTGCAAGTTCCGGAAACACCCGTTTTGGGTTTTGGAAGAGGAATGCTCCTAATGGGTGCCGAAGTGGAGGCTACAGGCAACCAAGTCTGCCCCCTCCCTCTCCCTCCTGTCTTGGCTGTTCAGGGAATCTCTTCTTCAGAGCTGCTCCCACCACCTTCCTGTTCCTCACGCCATGATTGGTCAAGGACCTCATCATCTACACTACCCTCTTCAAACACCTGCTTCTCCTGGGTAGTCTCGCCAGCACAGTACGCACCAGAAAGTGGCACCTGAGTCTCATCATCAGATGTGTACTGAGGTGTGCTAACCATAGGCACTGGCCCACCCGCCTCTTCAGATTCAGAGAGACAAAGCTGTTGCACATCACTGCATACTCCCTCTTCTTCACATTCTAGAATGCTGCTTGGCTGGCCCCCTCTTTCCAAGCCAAGAGATTCAGAGAACAGAAGCAGAGAATGAAATGGCTCCTGTCCAGGGCTCTCTGACTGCCTGGGCAATTTGGCAGGTGGTGAAGAGACAGATGGTTGCTCTTCAGTGCTCTGGACCTGAGAGGATGTGGAAGTAATTGAAGTCGATGCATTAGCTGCCATCCATCCGACAACAACATCAATTTGTTCCTCCCGCAGCAGTGGGGTACAGCGAGCTCCTACAAAGCTGTGCATAAAGGATTGTTCCCTGTTAAAACTGGGAGATGCTGAGTCACTGGTGCCCGCAGCAGGTACAAAATCCCCACGTCCTCTCCCTGCTGAAACTCCATGCCCACGTGCCTTACTCCCTGCCTTCTTCATCTTGGTAGCCTGATAAAGATAGGCAGAAAAGTACTAAGGGCTTAGTGTGCTTATTCCTGAACAGCTGCTAACAGGTATAAGAAACAATAATTTTATAAGGCTAAGTTCACACGTACCGGAACTCTCGTGGAAATTACCACGAAAATTCCGGAATTCCATTCCGTGGGAAAATCGCATTTTAAATTCCCGCAATTTTCCCTTGGAAAAACTAGCATTTTGCAAGTGTAATTAGCTTGCAAAATACTAGCGTTTTCCAAACGACCTGTAGCATTGCTTTGAGAACTGATTGACAGGTTGGTCACATTTGTCAAACACAGTGTTTGACAAGTGTGACCAACTTTTTACTACTGAGGCCGCCTATGCAGCATCAGTAGTAAAAGATAAAATGTAAAAAAAAATAAAAAATGGTGTTATTCTTACCTTCAGACGTCCCGTGCAGCCGTTCCCAGTAATCCTTTGCGAAAATGCCCGCGATGACATACGCTCTCACGGGATCGCGACGTCTCACGGTTAGTGTTGAGCATTCCGATACCGCAAGTATCGGGTATCGGCCGATATTAGCGGTATCGGAATTCCGATACTTAGTTCCGATACTTTTGTCATATCGGATTCCGGAATCGGAATCGGAATAGGAAGTTCCCATCATGCTATGAGCCTGCTTGCTTTGATTAAGCCAATGGGAATCCTCCGAAGTGTGGGCACATCCTGTTAGGCATGTAGGCATGTTAACTATTGGCATGGCTGTGATTGGCTGCCGAAATGATGTCATGATGCACTATAAAAGCCACCTCAGCCGCCATTTCTGGTCACTCTGCTGTGAATTCAGTTAGGGACAGGCTGCTGTAGAAGACTGTGAGGGACAGTTAGAAATAGCGATTCCACCAAACATCTAGTGCTTTACCCAGGCTACATAAACCACCACTGTAGCCTTCTTTGCCCTAGCAGCAGTGTTCACAGCTGTCTGCAAGGGCTGTGTGAGTGCAGCTCACGCTGTGGAGTGGGTCCTGCAGCCACGTCAGGCTGTAGGCCACCCAGTGTGATCACTGCTGCCTCATACATCTTTTATTTTTTGAGCTGCATTTTTTACATAATTTCAATCTAGTGTGCTTCCATCCATATCCATATACGTTGGTTGCAAACACTAGTAGTAGACAGCGGAGCCTTTCTGCAGCCTTTCAGTGCTAGTGTCCACTTTGCTGCACTGTTCACGGCTGTCTGAGAGGTCTCTGACTGTGTGTGAGTGCAGCTCACGCTGAGTAGTGTGTCCTGCAGCTACGTCTGGCTGTAGGACGCTCAGCGTGCGTCAGTGCCTCACACATATTTTTATTTGAGTGCAGCTCATTTTTTCTTCTATTAGTGTGCATCCATCCGTCTCCATCTACGGTGGTTGCAAACACTATAAAGGAGTACACAGCGGAGCCTTTCTGCAGCCTGTCAGTGCCAGTGCCCACTTAGCTGCACTGTTGACGGCTGTCTGAGAGGCCTCTGACTGTGTGTGAGTGCAACTCACGCTGAGTAGAGTGTCCTGCAGCTACGTCTGGTTGTAGGACGCTCAACGTGCATCACTGCCTCACACATATTTGTCTTTGAGTGCAGCTCATTTTTTCTTCTCCTATTAGTGTGCATCCATCCGTATCCATCAACATTGGTTGGTTGCAAACACTATATAGGAGTAGATAGAGGAGCCTTTTTTTCTGGCTTGTGCCCTGCCGGCGCAGCCAGATTAGTATTACCCAATTTTTTTGGAGCCTCATCTTTTGCATTGTAGGTTACCTGCCTGCATTGTAATAGCTCCAAAAAGTTGGTGATACTATCAGTTTCAATTCTTTGTTCACATACTTTGAGTTTGTTTCCAACAAAGAAACCACAAAAAAAGTTCACCAAACACTACATTTTGAACTTGTGTAGGCCACATCAGCTCCTATTAAAGTCTAGTCCACACACACACACACACTTCATAAAATTAGTGTTTCTTGTACCTGTAACCAGCTGTTCAGGAATAAGCACACTAAGGCCCCCCTTTGTACTTTTTTGCCTATCTTAAGCAGTCTTGCAAGATGAAGAAGGCAGGGAGTAAGGCGCGTGGGCGTGGGCGTGGGCGTGGAGTTTCAGCAGGGAGAGGACGTGGGGATTCTGCAGGGAGAGGACGTGGGGATTCTACAGGTAGAGGACGTGGGGATTCTGGGCCTGCTGCGGGCACCAGTGGATCAGCATCCCCCAGTTTTAGCAGGCAACAGTCCTTTATGCGCAGCTTTGTAGGACCTCAACGTACCCCACTGCTGCGGGAGGAACAAATTGAAGCCGTTGTCGGGTGGATGGCAGCTAACGAATCGACTTCAATTACTTCCGCATCCTCTCAGGGTCAGAGCACCGAAGAGCAACCATCTGTCTCTTCACCACCTGCCAAAGTGCCCAGGCAGTCAGAGAGACATGGACAGGAGCCATCACAGTCTCTACTTCTGTTCTCGGAATCTGTTGGCTTGGAAAGAGGGGGCCAGCCAAGCAGCATTCCTGAATGTGAAGAAGAGGGAGTATGCAGTGATGCGCAACTTCTTTGTCCCTCTGAATCTGAAGAGGCGAGTGGGCCAGTGCCTATGGTCAGCACACCTCAGTACGCATCAGATGATGACGAGACTCAGTTGCCACTTTCTGGTGCGTACGGTGCTGGCGAGACAACCCCGGAGAAGCAGCTGTTTGAAGAGGGGAGGGAAGATGATGAGGTCCTTGACCCATCATGGCGTGAGCAACAGGAAGGTGGTGGGAGCAGCTCGGAGGAAGAGATTCCCCTACCGGCCAAAACAGGAGGCAGAGGGGAAGACTTGGTTGCCTGTACCCTCCACTTCGGCACCCGTTAGGAGCATTCCTCCTTCCAAAGGCAAACCGGGCGCTCAGAAGAGTTGCAGTGCGTGGTCCTTTTTTGACACAGTTGCAGATGACATTTGCTTTGTCAAATGCAAGCTGTGTCATCAGAGAGTCAAAAGAGGGAGAAATGTCAGCAACCTCAATACCACAAATATGTGGAAACATGTGCGCACCAAGCACGAGTTGGAGTTGCAGAGACACCCTGAAGACGTAGGCCAACGTACAGCACCACCTACCACCTCTTCAGTTCGTGTTGGGCCCTCTTCCTCCAGCTCACACACTGCTGGTTCGGCTTCCTCACAGGATCGCCAAGGAAGAACCTCTGCCACTGTTGTCCGGAGACCCTGTCAGATTACACCCATAGCAGCACGTTCCCATCCATCACAGCCATCGGTAGCACAGGCATGGGATAAAAGGCGCCCTTACTCGGCAAACCATCCCCGAGCACAGTCTCTGAATGCTGGCATTGCCAAACTTCTGGCAGTTGAAATGCTGTCATTCAGGCTGGTGGACACTGACACCTTCCGGGACTTAATGGCATTGGCAGTCCCCCAATACAACGTGCCCAGCCGCTTTTATTTCAGCAGGCGAGCCGTCCCTGCCCTGCAGAAACATGTTGAGGGCAAAATAAAACATGCGCTACTAAACGCCGTTAGTAGCAAGGTCCACCTGACCACCGATGCGTGGACCAGTAACCATGGACAGGGACGATACCTTTCCCTCACTGCCCACTGGGTCAATGTTGTGGAGCCGGGTACGGATCTGGAGAGTGGCGCTGTACGTGTTCTTCCAATGCCACGGATTGCAGGACTCCAGTCTGTACACATAGACTCCTCCTCCTACTCAAGTTCCTCAGAAACAGCAGAGCAGGAGCCTGTTACGACCGATATGAGCACAGCCGTGGCCAAACGTCAACAGGCTGTACTCAAATTAATTTCTTTGGGGAATCGAAGCCACACAGCGCAGGAGCTCTGGAATGCTATCAAGCTGGAGAGCGATGTGTGGTTTGGGCCAGCGAATCTCCAGCCGGGCTTGGTAGTGTGTGACAATGGCCGAAATCTGGTGGCAGCTCTTGGCCTAGGCAACCTCACACACATCCCATGTCTGGCACATGTTCTTAACTTGGTCGTGCAGAGCTTTCTGAGGGACTATCCGGATCTTGCTGCACTGTTGCACAAGGTCCGCATAGAGTGTGCTCACTTGCGACGTTCCAGCACGGCAAGATCGCGCCTCGCTGCTCTGCAGCGACGATTTGGCCTTCCGGAACATCGCATCATATGTGACCTACCCACCCGGTGGAATTCAACGTTACATATGTTGGAGCGGTTGTGTGAGCAGCAGGCAGCAGTCATGGAGTACCAGCTGCATCAGGCGCAAACAAGTCGCACTGTGCGCCGTTCACACTTCAGCACCATTGAGTGGGCCTCTATGAAGGACATCTGCCTCGTTTTGCGTGCCTTCGATGAATCCACGCGGATGGCGAGTGCAGATGATGCACTAGTCAGCATGACTGTCCCCCTTATCTGCCTGCTTCAACAAACACTGCAAGCACTAAGGGATGAGGTTTCAGAAGAGGTGGAGGATGAGGAGTCCCAAATGCCATCTGCTTCTGGACAGTCTGCGCTACGTGTTTCCTCACAAAGGCCTAGGCAGGGGACACTTTGTGAGGAGGATGAGGAGGAGTCGATGGAGGAGGAAGACATCTCTCCAGAGGAGGGAGGTACACAAACCTCTACTCAGTATGTACAGCGAGGGTGGGGTGATGCAGAGCAGGCCGAGGTCACGCCTCAAACAGGGGACAGCGGTTCTTTGGCAGTTGGGAGTCTGCAGCACATGGTTGATTTCATGCTGCAGTGCCTGAGAAACGACCGCCGCATCGCCCACATTCTCGTCTCGGCTGATTATTGGGTGTACACCCTCCTAGATCCTCGCTACCGGGACAGCGTACAAAGGCTCATACCAACGTTGAACCGGGAGCGTAAAATGCGGGAGTACGAAGAGTCACTGGTGCAGTCCATAATGTTTTCCATTCCACCTGACAGCATTGTTGCTAGTGCTTTACAAAGCAGCTCTGTGCGTCGAGGCAGTGGAGGAAACTCTGCACAAAGAGGGAGCAGAGGCAGCGCCGCAGCACAAGGCAAGACCACTATGGCCCAAATGTGGCAAAGTTTTGTGTGTCCACCACAATTGTCTACACCATCAGCGACGCCTCGAGTCAGCAGGAGGCAACGCTTCCGTCAGATGGTGTCAGACTACATGTCTTGCCCTGTCGCTGTACTCCCAGATGGCTCTTCCCCCTTCAAGTTTTGGGTCTCTAAGCTGGATACATGGCCAGAGCTTAGCCAGTATGCATTGGAGGTGCTGGCTTGCCCTGCTGCCAGTGTATTATCGGAACGTGTCTTTAGTGCCGCAGGTGGTGTACTAACAGACCGTCGCACGCGACTATCTTCCGATAATGTTGACCGGCTGACTTTTCTGAAAATGAACAAGGCCTGGATCTCCAAAGACTTTGCCATTCCTCTTACAGACTAAATTAGTGGTTGGCAACTGTATCCAGGTCTGCTGGTGTGTTCATTTTTCTACCACCTGAACTATAATCCCTTTGCTTCAACACAGCCAGTTGTCGCTCAGATGTGTCGTCTGCACAGAGAAACACACTAGCTCCTGTGTTAGTGGGGTTCAGTAATGCCAGCTGATCCCCTGCTGTGTGGACGGCAAAGTCACCAGCTCCATCAACATTCAAACCACTACTGATTTTTAACCGTGCCCAACTTAGGTCTCTGGCTCCACTGTCTCTACTATTTCCCCTGACCTCCAACCCCGCCATCTACATCTCTGAAGTGGCGTCAGCACAATCTACACTTGTCCCTGTGTTCCTGTGGCTCAGTCCCATCAGTTTATCCCCTGATGTGTGTCCGGCAAGGTCTCCTGCTCTGTCCACATTCCCATAACCAGTAGTGGGAATGAGGACAGAGCTGGCGAACTTGCCGGACAAACATCAGGGGATCAACTGACGGGACTGAGCACCAGTAACACAGGAACAAGTGTAGATTGTGCTGACGCCACTTCAGAGATGTAGCTGGCGGGGTTGGAGGCCAGGGTAAATAGTAGAGACAGTGGAGCCAGAGGCCTAAGTGGAGCATGGTTAGAATCAGTAGTAGTCCACAACCTCCATAAAAACCGCTGCCCATTGGCCTCTGCATGCGGCATGCGTAATCCTGGGCTCCAACAGCGTCAGTTGGTGTTCAGAAGTGTCGTCTCCACAGAGCCAAACACCTTCGTTAGAGTGTTAGTGGGGTTCAGCACTGCCAGCTGTTCCCCTGCTGTGGAGATGGCAAGTCTCCTGCTGCCTTCACCTGCCAAAATCCAGTAGGCCCCAGCCTGCTCCTCGCCTAATCCTGGGCTCCAACAGCGTCAGTTGGTGTTCAGAAGTGTCGTCTCCACAGAGCCAAACACATTCGTTAGAGTGTTAGTGGGGTTCAGCACTGCCAGCTGTTCCCCTGCTGTGGAGATGGCAAGTCTCCTGCTGCCTTCACCTGCCAAAATCCAGTAGGCCCCAGCCTGCTCCTCGCCTAATCCTGGGCTCCAACAGCGTCAGTTGGTGTTCAGAAGTGTCGTCTCCACAGAGCCAAACACCTTCGTTAGAGTGTTAGTGGGGTTCAGCACTGCCAGCTGTTCCCCTGCTGTGGAGATGGCAAGTCTCCTGCTGCCTTCACCTGCCAAAATCCAGTAGGCCCCAGCCTGCTCCTCGCCTAATCCTGGGCTCCAACAGCGTCAGTTGGTGTTCAGAAGTGTCGTCTCCACAGAGCCAAACACCTTCGTTAGAGTGTTAGTGGGGTTCAGCACTGCCAGCTGTTCCCCTGCTGTGGAGATGGCAAGTCTCCTGCTGCCTTCACCTGCCAAAATCCAGTAGGCCACAGCCTGCTCCTCGCCTATTCCTGGGCTCCAACAGCGTCAGTTGGTGTTCAGAAGTGTCGTCTCCACAGAGCCAAACACCTTCGTTAGAGTGTTAGTGGGGTTCAGCACTGCCAGCTGTTCCCCTGCTGTGGAGATGGCAAGTCTCCTGCTGCCTTCACCTGCCAAAATCCAGTAGGCCACAGCCTGCTCCTCGCCTATTCCTGGGCTCCAACAGCGTCAGTTGGTGTTCAGAAGTATCGTCTCCACAGAGCCAAACACCTTCGTTAGAGTGTTAGTGGGGTTCAGCACTGCCAGCTGTTCCCCTGCTGTGGAGATGGCAAGTCTCCTGCTGCCTTCACCTGCCAAAATCCAGTAGGCCCCAGCCTGCTCCTCGCCTAATCCTGGGCTCCAACAGCGTCAGTTGGTGTTCAGAAGTGTCGTCTCCACAGAGCCAAACACATTCATTAGAGTGTTAGTGGGGTTCAGCACTGCCAGCTGATCCCCTGCTGTGGAGATGGCAGTCTCTCCTGCTGTCTCCGCATTACAAAGACAGTAGGCCTCTGCCTACACCCTCCTATTTCCTGGGCTTCAACACAGCCAGTTGTAGTTCGGAAGTGCCGTCCACACGGAAAGAGATACTTGCTCCCGTGTCTCAGTGGGGTTCAGTAACGTCAGCTGATCCCCTGCTGTGTGGATGGCAGTCTCTCCTGCTGTAAACTCATTCAAAATACAGTAGGCCTCTGCCTACACCCTCCTATTTCCTGGGCTTCAACACAGCCAGTTGTAGTTCGGAAGTGCCGTCCACACGGAAAGAGATACTTGCTCCCGTGTCTCAGTGGGGTTCAGTAACGTCAGCTGATCCCCTGCTGTGTGGATGGCAGTCTCTCCTGCTGTAAACTCATTCAAAATACAGTAGGCCTCTGCCTACACCCTCCTATTTCCTGGGCTTCAACACAGCCAGTTGTAGTTCGGAAGTGCCGTCCACACGGAAAGAGATACTTGCTCCCGTGTCTCAGTGGGGTTCAGTAACGTCAGCTGATCCCCTGCTGTGTGGATGGCAGTCTCTCCTGCTGTCACCTCATTCAAAATACAGTAGGCCTCTGCCTACACCCTCCTATTTCCTGGGCTTCAACACAGCCAGTTGTAGTTCAGAAGTGCCGTCCACACGGAAAGAGATACTTGCTCCCGTGTCTCAGTGGGGTTCAGTAATCTCAGCTGATCCCCTGCTGTGTGGATGGCAGTCTCTCCTGCTGTCACCTCATTCAAAATACAGTAGGCCTCTGCCTACACCCTCCTATTTCCTGGGCTTCAACACAGCCAGTTGTAGTTCGGAAGTGCCGTCCACACGGAAAGAGATACTTGCTCCCGTGTCTCAGTGGGGTTCAGTAATGTCAGCTGATCCCCTGCTGTGTGGATGGCAGTCTCTCCTGCTGTCACCTCATTCAAAATACAGTAGGCCTCTGCCTACACCCTCCTATTTCCTGGGCTTCAACACAGCCAGTTGTAGTTCGGAAGTGCCGTCCACACGGAAAGAGATACTTGCTCCCGTGTCTCAGTGGGGTTCAGTAATGTCAGCTGATCCCCTGCTGTGTGGATGGCAGTCTCTCCTGCTGTCACCTCATTCAAAATACAGTAGGCCTCTGCCTACACCCTCCTATTTCCTGGGCTTCAACACAGCCAGTTGTAGTTCGGAAGTGCCGTCCACACGGAAAGAGATACTTGCTCCCGTGTCTCAGTGGGGTTCAGTAACGTCAGCTGATCCCCTGCTGTGTGGATGGCAGTCTCTCCTGCTGTAAACTCATTCAAAATACAGTAGGCCTCTGCCTACACCCTCCTATTTCCTGGGCTTCAACACAGCCAGTTGTAGTTCGGAAGTGCCGTCCACACGGAAATAGATACTTGCTCCTGTGTCTCAGTGGGGTTCAGTAACGTCAGCTGATCCCCTGCTGTGTGGATGGCAGTCTCTCCTGCTGTAAACTCATTCAAAATACAGTAGGCCTCTGCCTACACCCTCCTATTTCCTGGGCTTCAACACAGCCAGTTGTAGTTCGGAAGTGCCGTCCACACGGAAAGAGATACTTGCTCCCGTGTCTCAGTGGGGTTCAGTAATGTCAGCTGATCCCCTGCTGTGTGGATGGCAGTCTCTCCTGCTGTCACCTCATTCAAAATACAGTAGGCCTCTGCCTACACCCTCCTATTTCCTGGGCTTCAACACAGCCAGTTGTAGTTCGGAAGTGCCGTCCACACGGAAAGAGATACTTGCTCCCGTGTCTCAGTGGGGTTCAGTAATGTCAGCTGATCCCCTGCTGTGTGGATGTCAGTCTCTCCTGCTGTCACCTCATTCAAAATACAGTAGGCCTCTGCCTACACCCTCCTATTTCCTGGGCTTCAACACAGCCAGTTGTAGTTCGGAAGTGCCGTCCACACGGAAAGAGATACTTGCTCCCGTGTCTCAGTGGGGTTCAGTAATGTCAGCTGATCCCCTGCTGTGTGGATGGCAGTCTCTCCTGCTGTCACCTCATTCAAAATACAGTAGGCCTCTGCCTACACCCTCCTATTTCCTGGGCTTCAACACAGCCAGTTGTAGTTCGGAAGTGCCGTCCACACGGAAAGAGATACTTGCTCCCGTGTCTCAGTGGGGTTCAGTAATGTCAGCTGATCCCCTGCTGTGTGGATGGCAGTCTCTCCTGCTGTCACCTCATTCAAAATACAGTAGGCCTCTGCCTACACCCTCCTATTTCCTGGGCTTCAACACAGCCAGTTGTAGTTCGGAAGTGCCGTCCACACGGAAAGAGATACTTGCTCCCGTGTCTCAGTGGGGTTCAGTAATGTCAGCTGATCCCCTGCTGTGTGGATGGCAGTCTCTCCTGCTGTCACCTCATTCAAAATACAGTAGGCCTCTGCCTACACCCTCCTATTTCCTGGGCTTCAACACAGCCAGTTGTAGTTCAGAAGTGCCGTCCACACGGAAAGAGATACTTGCTCCCGTGTCTCAGTGGGGTTCAGTAATGTCAGCTGATCCCCTGCTGTGTGGATGGCAGTCTCTCCTGCTGTCACCTCATTCAAAATACAGTAGGCCTCTGCCTACACCCTCCTATTTCCTGGGCTTCAACACAGCCAGTTGTAGTTCGGAAGTGCCGTCCACACGGAAAGAGATACTTGCTCCCGTGTCTCAGTGGGGTTCAGTAATGTCAGCTGATCCCCTGCTGTGTGGATGGCAAAGTCTCCTGCTGCCTACACAGTCGTACCACTACTGATTTTTAACCGTGCTCCAATTAGGCCTGTGGCTCCACTGTCTCTCGTATTTCCCCTGTCCTCCAACCCTGCCAGTTACAGCTCCGAAGTGGCGTCTGCACAATCCACACTTGTTCCTGTGTTACAGGTGTTCAGTCCGGTCAGTTAATCCCCTGATGTGTGTCCGGCAATGTCGCCTGCTCTGTCCACATTCCCATTATGGTAATGTGGACAGAGCAGGCGACATTGCCGGACACACATCAGGGGATTAACTGACCGGACTGAACACCTGTAACACAGGAACAAGTGTGGATTGTGCAGACGCCACTTCGGAGCTGTAACTGGCGGGGTTGGAGGACAGGGGAAATACGAAAATCAGTGAAGCCACAGGCCTAAGTGGAGCTTGGTTCAAATTAGTAGTCTACAACCGATCTTAAAATTTCTTCAATGCAGCCTCAGCCTGCTCCGTGCTTGTCCCTGGGCTTCAACACAGCCAGTTGTTGCTCGGAAGTGCCGTCTTCACAGAGTAAAACACTAGCTCCTGTGTTTGTGGGGTTCAGTAACGTCAGCTGTTCCCCTGCTGTTTTGATGGCAATCTGTCCTGCTGCCTCCCAATTGACAGCACATCAGGCCTCAGCCTGCTAAGTGCTTGTCCTGGGCTCCAACATCGCCAGTTGCTGCTCATAACTGACTTTGGCACGGGTACTCCCTCCTGCCCAGCTTGGTTCCAGCCCTGCCTGCTGTTTCCGGGAAGTGTCAATGTCAGTTTGCCACCCCAAGTTGCCATGTCGTGTTGCGGTTGGGTTAGCCGAGGCTAGGGTGCCAGCAGTTTAGGTGCTTCCTATGTGGACTGCGGGTTCTGGTAAGAAAGGTTTGTTCCATAGTGCCAGTAGGACAAGCACCCCCTGTAGGACTGTGTGATTCGGTAACTGCGGCCAGCTTGCGGCATGCCAACTTTGCTTTTCAGGGGTAACTTCTGATACCCCTCCGGGTTCCAGCACCGTCAGCTGGTTCTCATCAGAGCCTTTGGCCTAGGTGCCTCCATCTCGGTATCCGAGTTCCGCAACGTCTGCTGGTCCTTGGTAGTGCTTTGTAGCACAGGTACCTCCTGCTTAGTAACCGGGTTCCAGCACCGTCAGCTGGTCCTCGGTTGTGCCATTGGCTCTTATTCCTTCTGCTGCCCCTCCGGGTGCCAGCACTGTCAGCTGGTCCTCGCTATTTCCATTTGCTCTTGCAGCTTATGCTACCCCTCCGGGTTCCAGCACCGTCAGCTGGTTCTCGTCAGAGCCTTTGGCCTAGGTGCCTCCATCTCGGTATCCGAGTTCCGGCAACGTCTGCTGGTCCTTGGTAGTGCTTTGTAGCACAGGTACCTCCTGCTTAGTAACCGGGTTCCAGCACCGTCAGCTGGTCCTCGGTAGTGCCATTGGCTCTTGTTCCTTCTGCTGCCCCTCCGGGTGCCAGTACCGTCAGCTGGTTCAAGAGGACAAAGAACAGGAAGACAACCACCAAGATGCAGAACAACAAGAGAGAGAAGACAAAGAAGCATAAAAAAAACAAAGCAGAAGAACATTAAGCATAAGACTAATACTCTGAGCAAATGATATTATCTTATTTATAAGCAGAAGAAGACTAAGCAGTGTATGGGGGTGAGTCCGTTCCTCCTCGTGGTGCCCCTGGAAAAGGCCTGCTGCTGCAGGCCAAACTGAACGCGGACAAATCCTGTTGTAAATCTTTTGTGACAGGCAGAACGGAAGGTGTAAACTTCTAACTTTTCTAGATAACAACTACAGGAATGCCTGACACAAACAAGAATATGATGAAGAAGAATAGGAAGAAGATGAAGAAGCTGAATATGTAGAATAATAATTGTTGAATAAGAAGAATATGAAGAATGTAAGAAAAGGAAGAAGAAGAAGAAGAAGAAGAAGAAGAAGAATGTAAAAAAAGGAAGTAGAAGAAGAAGAAGAAGAATGTAAAAAAAGGAATAAGAAGAAGAATGTAAAAAAAGGAAGTAGAAGAAGAAGAAGAAGAATGTAAAAAAAGGAAGTAGAAGAAGAAGAAGAAGAATGTAAAAAAAGGAAGTAGAAGAAGAAGAAGAAGAATGTAAAAAAAGGAAGTAGAAGAAGAAGAAAGAAGAAAGAAGAAAGAAGAAGAAGACATACATGTCTGGCAAAATATAAATGAGGCTAACATAGTCAATATCTTTGTAACTCCTAACATCTTTAAAAAAAAAGTTTAATTCCTGCTATTCCATTTGATTGGGCTAAACCTCTATGGCTTTAATGTCTCCTCCACCTCCCACAATACATTCTACATTATTCTTAGTTGTTTTTCTTCATGTAGAATTAACCTACAAGGAAAGAAAGGTTTTTTTTTAATTCCGATATTTTGCCCCCATTGACTTGCATTGGTTCCCGGTATCGGAATCGGCGATACCGATACTTTTTTTTTTAAGATCGGCCGATCCATTCCGATCCGATATTTTCAAGTATCGGCTGGTATCGCTCAACTCTACTCACGGTTATTCGCGATGACGTCGCGTAAATGACCGCGAGACTTCGCAATCCCGCGAGAACGGACGCCATCGCGGGCATTTTCTCAAAGGATTACTGGGAACGAGAGCTTGGAGAGAGGCGGGAAGGCTGCGCGGGACATCGGAAGGTAAGAATAGCAATATTTTTTATTTTAAATTCTATTTTTTACATGGATATGGTACCCACAGCCCGGAGGACAGTCTCCTCTCCTCCGGACCTTGGGTACCATCCGCAATTGTTCTGCTTACTTTTCGCATGGTGTGCACAGTCACATGCGGGAAGTAAGCGGAACAATGCATTCCTATTGGTGCGGGATCGCCGCGATTCTGCAAAATTAATGAGCATGCTGCGGTTTTTACCGTGAAGCGATTCTGCCGCGGTAAAAACCGCAGCATTAGCACAGCATTGCAGAATCCCATAGGAATGCATGGAATGCTTATTTTTCGCGTTTTCGCGGCAAAATCGCGCGGTTAAAACCGCCGAGGAAACGCGAAAAAAATGCAACGTGTGAACTCAGCCTAAAAGTGTGTGGACTACACTTTTAATATGAGCTAATGTGGCCTACACAACTGTAAAGTGGAGTGTTTGGTGAACTTTATTTATGTGCTTTTTTTTCAAAATAACAAAAAGGATGTGACCAAAGATGTAAAAGCGATAGTATCACAAACTTTTTGGAGCTATTACAATGCAGGAAAGTAACCTACAATGCAATAGATGAGGCTCCAAAAAATAGGCTAATACTAATCTGGCTGGGGCTGCACGGCACAAGCCAGCAAAAAGGCTCCTCTATCTACTCCTATATAGTGTTTGCAACCAATCTAGCTGGATACGGATGGAAGCACACTAATAGGAGAAATTCAGGAAAAATAAGCAGCACTACAGCAAAAAAGGACAATGTATGAGGCAGTGACGCACGCTGAGCGGACTACAACCAGAGGTGGCTGCAGAACACACTAAAGCATGAGCTGCCCTCACACCGGGAGACCTCACAGACAGCCGTGAACACTACAGTGCAGAGAACTGTGTACTAGCACTGAAAGGCTGCAGAAAGGCTCCGCTATCTACTCCTATATAGTGTTTGCAACAAATGTAGATGGATACGGATGGATGCACACTAATAGGAGAAATCAGTAAAAATGAGCAGCTATAAAAAAAAAATATGTATGAGGCAGTGACGCACGCTGAGCGGCCTACAACCAGAGGTGACTGCAGAACACACTACACCGTGAGCTGCGCTCACACACACAGACCTTGCAGACAGCTGTGAACAGCGCTGCAAGGCAAAAGAAAGCTTCACACAGGGGTTGCTACAGTAGCCTGGGTAATGTACTATATAGAAAATCGCTATCTCTAACTGTCCCTCAGAGTCAGAAGAGCAGCGTCCTGTCCCTAACTGAATTCACAGCAGAGTGAACCGAAAATGGCGGCGGCGGCTTTTATAGTGCATCATGACATAATTTCAGCAGCCAATCACAGCCATGCCATTAGTTAACATGCCTACATGCCTAACAGGATGTGCCCACACTTCTTAGGATTCCTCATTGGCTGAATCAAATCAAACTGGCTCATAGCATTATGGGAACTTCCGACTCCGGTATCCGATATGCTAAAAGTATCGGAACTCAGTATCAGAATTCCGATACCGCGAATATCGGTCGATACCCGATATTTGCAGTATCGGAATGCTCAACACTAATAAGAAAGGAACACATGTGGGTTAGCGTCACCCGGTGTGTACAGAGGCGAACTCTGTTACTTCACATAGCCGCACTACCGCAAAACATAAATGCCAGAGCCAGTTTAAAGCTCACAGAGCTCAGCAAAGTGAGTGCTCAGTATATGGTCACAGAACTCTACCCCAAGGACACTGGGTCAGAGTCCCTCTAGACCTACTAAGTGTGCGGCATCACACCTTCGGATGCCGCTAATTGACACTGGCTACCGTGGAGTGCCGACCAAGTGCTCTGTGGCGTACAGACAAGCCACCACTTGGCGCTGATGCCAGTCTCAGACTCTGCTTCCTAGCTACGCCTCAGCCTGGGCGCTAACAGGCAAGGCTCCAAAACACATGCGTACCAAGGGTAGGGGTTCTTAATGGGTCAATCACCAGAGACATTCATACGTCCATACTATACTAACTCCACATGGTCTATCCTAGCGTACGGGACCTTCCTGATGGCCCATTCTGAGCTGTTGAGGACCTGAGCATGTGACCTCTGACCACCAATGAGCGGGCATCTCTCGGGCATGCTCAGATGAGGAAAAGCAGGACTTAGTACCAGTAGCGTCTGCTTGTCACTGATTCATACATGGTGCTATAGGTGAGCCTGGTGCAGCAACCAGACTCTTAGCATTAGCCTGGGCAAGGCGCTGGGAATGACGTCTCTGCTGAGCAGGAACCTCTGTGGCTGCAGACAAATGGGAGACTGCAGAGGACAAGGCTTGAGATCCCCCCCTGTGCAGTGGGGGAAACTCAACACCTAATATACTGTCTATCAAATTATCTTAATAAAATTAGATCCCATTGTCTGAAAGTAGTGATGATTTTAACTCAGTGCATGTTAGAACGATCAGCTGACTACAGATTGAAAACAGTTCAAGAAAGGTTCTTCAAAAATACGCAATTACAGGTTATGGGCACTAGATTCTGTCATTCTAGTCTGATTGCTGGATGGGAAGTCAGGAAGGAATTTTACTCCTAATATGGGGCTATAAGTATCTACCCGATGGAGTTTTGCCTTCATTTGCACCAACATGTTAGACTATAGGTTGAACTCGATGGACTTAAGGCTACGTTCAACCTTAAAAACTATGAAACTATATCAAGAGAATAAGAACCAAAGGCTAACTTAGCAGGTCAGTAAAAGCAAAGCTATGTAAGATTATATTTCTTACAGAACAGACCCGAACTGTGCAGATAATACGTATAGGTCAAAATATGCTCATCAAAGGTGACATTCGTCATAAACCTTACATATGTCTGCCGGACATACCTTGCTGTAGAGACCATGCAGAGAAAGCACAAAAAACAATTAAAGAAAATGCCAAACTGTATGGTCATAAATAATATAATTATAGAATCATTTTAAAGATTAAAAATTTTTTATTCGACAAATGATTGGTACTATGGTGGCACTAAGAAGACAGGTGCACACACACACTGCACAAAAATACTGATATAAACAACAATGGAAAATAAAAACACAATCTACAAGAGATGTAAGACCGGAGGAGACTAATATACATGTATATACGGTAAATAAATGTGTCTGCTCATTTTCCATTGTTCTATATATCAGTATTTTGTGCAATGATTCTAGAATTATTTATGACCATCCAGTTCGTTATTTTCTTTAATTTATTTTTAGGATTATACTTCTGATTCTCTGGATCCATTTGATGTCATTTGGGTTACAATAAGGATTATTATTGTTACAATATTAGTGTTGAGCGATACCGTTCGATACCCAAAAATATCGTATCGGATGGTATCGCCCGATACGAAAAAAATATCGGGTATCGCCGGTTCCGATACCGGAAGTCCCATTCAAGTCAATGGGACTTCCGGTATCGGAATTAAAAAAAAGCCCTTTATTTCCTTGTTGGCTAATTCTACATAATTAAAAACAAATAAGAATCATGTAGAATGTATTGTGGGAGGTGGAGGAGACATTAAAGGCATAGTGGTTTATTCAAATCACATGGCATAGCATTAATTCCAATTTTTTTTTCAAGACGTTCGGAGTTAAAAAGATATTGACTATGTTAACCTTTTTTATATTTTGTCAGATATGTATGTTTCACAACTTCCATGCTCTTCACCTTCTTTTGTACTTCTCCCACACTTTCTCCTTCATGATCCGCAGCAGTAGCATTTTTTTCATCAACTTTTTCTTCACCTTATTCATCTTCTTCTTCTTCTTCATCTTCTTCCCATTAATTTTTTTTTCCATTCTTCATATTCTTCTTATTCAGCTATTATTAATTTTAATATGCTATTTCTTCATCTTCTTCCTATTCTTCTTTGTCTTCATTTTCTTATGGTGACAGGCATTCCTGTAGTACTTATCTATAAAAGTTATAAGATTACATCTTACGTTCTGCATGTCACTAAAGATTTACAACAGGATTTGTCCGCGTTCAGTTTGGCCTGCAGCAGCAGGCATTTTCCAGGGGCACCACGAGGAGGAACGGACTCACCCCCATTTACTGCTTAGTCTTCTTCTGCTTATAATTTTGATTTCTTCTATGCTGATTTTTAGTCTTATGCTTAATGTTCTTCTGCTTTCTGTTCTTCTGCTTTTGCTCCTTCTGCTTCTTGTTCTTCTGTCTTTTGTTCTGTATCTTGGTGGTTGACTTCATGTTCTTTGTCCTCTTGGTCTTATTATTTAGGGTCATATTTCTGGTCTTCTTTGGTGTGGTCTTCAGGGTCGTCGTCATCAGGGTCGTCGTCATGGAGATCAATAAGGATTACCAAAGACAATTTCAAAAAGCTTGATCTTGGAAATGTAGCAGAAGGTACAAGAAGGCTGAGAAACTGGCGAGAACCAGCAGACAGTGCTGGCACCCGGATGGGTAGCAGAAGGAACAAGAGCCAATGGCACTACCAAGGACCAACTGACGGTGCTGGACCACGGTTACTAAACAGAAGGTACCTGTGCTAAAATGCACTACCAAGGACCAGCTGACGGTGCTGGACCTCGGATACCGAGATGGAGGCACCTAGGCCAAAGGCTCTGGCGAGAACCAGCAGACAGTGCTGGCACCCGGATGGGTAGCAGAAGGAACAAGAGCCAATGGCACTACCGAGGACCAACTGACGGTGCTGGGCCACGGTTACTAAGCAGAAGGTACCTATGCTAAAAAGCACTACCAAGGACCAGCTGACGGTGCTGGACCTCGGATACCGAGATGGAGGCACCTAGGCCAAAGGCTCTGGCGAGAACCAGCAGACAGTGCTGGAACCCGGGTGGGTAGCAGAAGGTACCCATTCAAAGCAAAGTAGCCAGGCCGCAAGCCGGCCGCAGTTACCGAAACCCACAGTCCTACAGGGGGTCCATGTCCCATTGGCACTACGGATTCAGCCTTCAGTGCCAGTTCCCACAGCCCACATAGGAGTCACCTAAACTGCAGGCACTGTAGAGTCGGCTAACCCGCCCGCAAGATGACAGGACAACGGATTGGTGGCATAGTGACCTTGACACTACCCGGAAACAGAAGGCGTGCTGAAAACAGGCTGGGCAACAGGGAATACCCGTGCCAAAGACACTGCCGAGAACCAGCTGACGGTGCTGGAACCCAGATGGGTAGCAAAAGCTACAAGAGCCAATGGCACTACTGAGGAACAGCTGACGGTGCTGGACCACGGTTACTAGGTACCTGTGCTAGAAAGCACTATCAAGGACCAGCTGACGGTGCTGGACTTCGGATACCGAGATGGAGGCACCTAGGCCAAAGGCTCTGGCGAGAACCAGCAGACAGTGCTGGAACCCGGGTGGGTAGCAGAAGGTACCCATTCAAAGCAAAGTAGCCAGGCCGCAAGCCGGCCACAGTTACCAAAACCCACAGTCCTACAGGGGGTCCATGTCCCATTGGCACTACGGATCCAGCCTTCAGTGCCAGTTCCCGCAGCCCACATAGGAGTCACCTAAACTGCAGGCACCGTAGAGTCGGCTAACCCGCCCGCAAGACGACAGGACAACGGATAGGTGGCATAGTGACCTTGACACTACCCAGAAACAGCTAGCGTGCTGGAACCAGGCTGGGCAACAGGGAGTACCCATGCCAAAGACACTGCCGAGCACCAACTGGCGTTGTTGGGGCCCAGGGACAATCATGGTGCAGGCCGAGGCCTACTTGGTGGCAGTTTTTGATTGTTTGTAGGCTACAACAGACTGTCAACGTGCTCCAATTTGGCATCTGTCTCCACTCTGTTTCCAGGATTTCACGTGACCACCAACACCACCAGTTTATGCGTACAGCAGCCGTCTGCCCAATCCACACGTGTTCCTGTGTTACTGGGGTTCTGTAATCTCAGCAGATCCCCTGATGTGTGTCTGCCACTGTCTCCTGCTCTGTCCACATTCCCACCGCTTGCAGTGGGAAGGTGGACAGCGCAGGAGACAGTGGCGGACACACATTGGGGGATCTGCTCACGTAACAGAACACCAGGAACACAGGAACACGTGTGGAATGCGTGGACGGCAACTGTGAGCAGGAACTGGTGGTGTTGGAGGTCAGGGGAAATACTAGAGACAGAGTGGAGACAGAGGCCAAATCAGAGAACGTTTAAATCTGAAGTAGTTACAATTTGGAGGCAGCAGCACTTTGCCCTCCACACAGCAGGGGATCAGCTGACGTTACTGACCCCCACTTTCACATGAACAAGTGTGTTTTTCTGTGTGGACAGCACTTCCGAGCACCAACTAGCGTTGTTGGAACCCAAGGACAATCAGGGTGCAGGCCGAGGCCTACTAGGAGCCAGGTGTAAAGCTGAGGTATTTTGACTTTGGAGGGAGCAGGACACTTTGCCCTCCACACAGCAGGGGATCAGCTGACGTTACTGATCCCCACTTTCACATGAACAAGTGTGTTTTTCTGTGTGGACAACACTTCCGAGCACCAACTAGCGTTGTTGGAACCCAGGGACAATCAGGGTGCAGGCCGAGGCCTACTAGGAGCCAGGTGTAAAGCTGAGGTATTTTGACTTTGGAGGGAGCAGGACACTTTGCCCTCCACACAGCAGGGGATCAGCTGACGTTACTGACCCCCACTTTCACATGAACAAGTGTGTTTTTCTGTGTGGACAGCACTTCCGAGCACCAACTAGCGTTGTTGGAACCCAGGGACAATCAGGGTGCAGGCCGAGGCCTACTAGGAGCCATGTGTAAAGCTGAGGTATTTTGACTTTGGAGAGAGCAGGACACTTTGCCCTCCACACAGCAGGGGATCAGCCGACGTTACCGACCCCACTTTCACATGAACAAGTGTTTTTTTCTGTGTGGACAGCATTTCCGAGCAACAACTGACGACGTTGGAGCCCAGGGATAGTCATTTTGTAGGCTGAGGCCTACTTGGAGGCAGTTTAAGATAAGACGTTGTTTGAATTTGGAGGCAGCAGCAGTTTGCCCTCCACACAGCAGGGGATCAGCTGACGTTACCGAACCCCACTTTCACATGAACGAGTGTTTTTTTCTGTGTGGACAGCACTTCCGAGCACCAACTAGCGTTGTTGGAGCCCAGGGAGAACCAGGGTGCAGGCCGAGGCCTACTAGGAGCCAGGTGTAAAGCTGAGGTATTTTGACTTTGGAGAGAGCAGGACACTTTGCCCTCCACACAGCAGGGGATCAGCCGACGTTACCGACCCCCACTTTCACATGAACAAGTGTTTTTTTCTGTGTGGACAGCACTTCCGAGCACCAACTAGCGTTGTTTGAGCCCAGGGACAATCAGGGTGCAGGCCGAGGCCTACTTGGTGGCAGTTTTAGATTGTTTGTAGGCTACAACAGACTGTCAACGTGCTCCAATTAGGCATCTGTCTCCACTCTGTTTCCAGTATTTCACGTGACCACCAACACCGCCAGTTTATGCGTACAGCAGCCGTCTGCCCTATCCACACGTGTTCCTGGGTTACTGGGGTTCTGTAATGTCAGCAGAGCCCCTGATGTGTGTCTGCCACTGTCTCCTGCTCTGTCCACATTCCGACCGCTTGCAGTGGGAAGGTGGACAGCGCAGGAGACATTGGTGGACACACATTGGGGGATCTACTGACGTTACAGAACCCCAGTAACACAGGAACACGTGTGGAATGTGCGGACGGCAACTGTGAGCAGGAACTGGCGGTGCTGGAGGTCAGGGGAAATACTAGAGACAGAGTGGAGACAGAGGCCAAATCAGAGAATGTTTAAATCTGAAGTAGTTACAATTTGGAGGCAGCAGCACTTTGCCCTCCACACAGTAGGGGACCAGCTGACGTTACTGACCCCCACTTTCACATGAACAAGTGTTTTTTTCCTGTGTTGACAGCACTTCCGAGCACCAACTAGCGTTGTTGGAGCCCAGGAACAATCAGGGTGCAGGCCGAGGCCTGCTAGGAGCCAGGTGTAAAGCTGAGGTATTTTGACTTTGGAGAGAGCAGGACACTTTGCCCTCCACACAGCAGGGGATCAGCTGACGTTACTGGCCCCCACTTTCACATGAACAAGTGTGTTTTTCTGTGTGGACAGCACTTCCGAGCACCAACTAACGTTGTTGGAAGCCAGGGAAAATCAGGTAGTA
Organism: Dendrobates tinctorius; assembly: GCF_039654945.1. Classification (NCBI taxonomy): domain Eukaryota; kingdom Metazoa; phylum Chordata; class Amphibia; order Anura; family Dendrobatidae; genus Dendrobates; species Dendrobates tinctorius. The sequence goes on along the minus strand of NW_027361898.1, from coordinate 12,143,584 downwards.
GGCCGAGGCCTACTTGGAGCCAGGTGTAAATCTGAGGTTGTTTGACTGTGGAAGGAGCAGGACACTTTGCCGTACACACAGCAGGGGATCAGCTGACGTTACTGACCCCCACTTTCACATGAACAAGTGTGTTTTTCTGTGTGGACAGCACTTCCGAGCACCAACTAACGTTGTTGGAAGCCAGGGAAAATCAAGTAGTAGGCCGAGGCCTACTTGGAGCCAGGTGTAAATCTGAGGTTGTTTGACTGTGGAGGGAGCAGGACACTTTGCCGTACACACAGCAGGGGATCAGCTGACGTTACTGACCCCCACTTACACATGAGCGAGTGTTTTGTCTGTGCGGACAGCACTTCTGAGCACCAACTGGCAGTGTCGGAGCCCAGGGAAAATCAGGTAGTAGGCCGAGGCCTACTTGGAGCCAGGTGTAAATCTGAGGTTGTTTGACTGTGGAGGGGGCAGGACACTTTGCCATACACACAACAGGGGATCAGCTGACGTTACCGAACCCCACTTACACATGACCGAGTGTTTTGTCTGTGCGGACAGCACTTCTGAGCACCAACTGGCGGTGTCGGAGCCCAGGGAAAATCAGGTAGTAGGCCGAGGCCTACTTGGAGCCAGGTGTAAATCTGAGGTTGTTTGACTGTGGAGGGAGCAGGACACTTTGCCATACACACAGCAGGAGATCAGCTGACGTTACCGAACCCCACTTACACATGAGCGAGTGTTTTGTCTGTGCGGACAGCACTTCTGAGCACCAACTGGCGGTGTCGGAGCCCAGGGAAAATCAGGTAGTAGGCCGAGGCCTACTTGGTGGCAGTTTGCGATTGTTTCTAGACTACTACAAACTGTCAACGTACTCCAATTAGGCCTCTGTCTTCACTCTGTTTCGAGTATTTCCTCTGGCTTCCAACCACGCCAGTTGCTGCTCTGAAATGCCGTCTGCACAACCCACACTTGTTCCTGTGTTACTGGGGTTCTGTAACAGCAGCTTCTCCCTAGAGGTGAGTCAGGCAATGTCTCCTGCTCTGTCCACATTTCCACTACAAGTAGTGGGAATGTAGACAAAGCAGGAGACATTGCCGTGCTCACCTCTGGAGATGAGCAGATGTTACAGGACTCAGGTAACACAGGAACAAGTGTGGATTGTGCAGACGGCACTTGAGAGCAGAAACACGTGGTGTTGTAGGCCGGAGGAAATACTCAAAACAGAGTGGAGACAGAGGGCAAATCAGAGAACATATTAAATCAGAGGTAGTCAGAAGTTGTAGGCAGCAGGAGAGTTTGCCGTACACACAGCAGGGGATCAGCTGACGTTACCGAACCCCACTTACACATGAGCGAGTGTTTTGTCTGTGTGGACAGCACTTCTGAGCAACAACGGGCGTTGCTGTAGCCCAGGAAATAAAGTTCAGGTCATAGAAACATGAACACAACAGGAGACCTGGATCCTGTTGCCAGCCAATTATTTATTCTGGAAGAGGACTGGCAAATTCAGGTGAGATCCAGGCCTTGCTCATTTTCACAAAAGTAAGCCGGTCAACATTATTGGCGGATAGTCGCGTGCGACGGTCTGTTACCACACCACCTGCAGCACTAAAGACACGTTCCGATAATACACTGGCAGCAGGGCAAGCCAGCACCTCCAATGCATACTGGCTAAGCTCTAGCCATGTATCCAGCTTAGAGACCCAATACTTGAACGGGGAAGAGCCATCTGGGAGAACACTAACAGAGCACGACAAGTAGTCTGTCACCATCTGATGGAAACGTTGCCTCCTGCTGACTGGAGCCGTCTGTGATGGTGTAGCCGTTTGTGGCGGTCCCACAAAACTTTTCCACATTTGGGCCATACTGGCCTTGCCTTGTCCTGCGACACTGCCTCTGCTACCTCTTTGTGCAGAGTTTCCTCCACTGCCTCTACCCACATGGCTGCTTTGAAAAGCACTACCAGCAACACTTGCGGGGAAAATGGAGAACATGATGACCTGCACAAGTGTTTCTTGGTACTCCCGCATTTTTCGCTCCCGGTTCAACTGTGGTATGAGGCTTTGTAAGTTGTCCCGGTAGCGAGGATCTAGGAGGGTGTACACCCAATAATCAGCCGTGTGGAGAATGTTGGCAATGCGGCGGTCATTTAACAAGCCCTGCAGCATGAAATCAACCATGTGCTGCAGACTGCCAACTGGACCGGAAACGCTGTCCCCAGCTTGAGGCAGCATCTCTGCCTGCTCAGCATCACCCCACCCTCGCTGTACACACTGACTACTAGAGCCTTGTGTACCTCCCTCCTCTGGAGAGATGTGTTCTCCTCCATTGACTCCTCATCATCCTCCTCACTAAGTGTCCCCTGCCTGGGCCTTTGTGTGGAAGCACATTGCGCAGACTTGCCAGAAGCAGATGGCATTTCTGACTGCTCATCCTCGACCTCTTCAAAAACCTCCTCACTTAGTGCTTGTAAGGTTTTTTGAAGCAGACAGATGAGGGGGACAGTCATGCTGATTAGTGCATCATCTGCACTCGCCATCCGCGTGGAGTCACCGAAGGCACGCAAAACTTGGCAGATGTCCCTCATAGTGGCCCACTCAGTGGTGGTGAAGTGTGTCCGGCGCACAGTGCGACTTGTTTGCGCCTGATGTAGCTGGTACTCCATTACTGCTGCCTGCTGCTCACACAACCGCTCCAACATATGTAACGTTGAATTCCACCTGGTGGGAAGGTCACATATGATGCGATGTTCTGGCAGGCGGAATCGGCGTTGCAGAGATGCAATGCGCGATCTTAGAATCATAGAATCGTAGAGTTGGAAGGGACCTCCTGGGCCATCTGGTCCAACCCCCTGCTCAAAGCAGGATTCGCTAGATCATCCCAGTCAGATGTCTGTCCAGCCTCTGTTTGAAGACATCCATTGAAGGAGAACTCACCACTTCTCGTGGCAGCTTGTTCCACTCATTGATCACCCTAACTGTCAAAAAGTTTTTTCTAATATCTAATCTGTGTCTCCTCCCATTCAGTTTCATCCCATTGCTTCTAGTCTTTCCTTGTGCAAATGAGAATAAAGTTGATCCTTCTACAATGTGACAGCCCTTTAGATATTTGTAGACAGCTATTAAGTCTCCTCTCAGTCTTCTCTTTTGCAAACTAAACAATCCCAAATCCTGCAACCTTTCCTCATAAGACAGGGTTTGCAGACCGGTCACCATTCTGGTTGCTCTTTTCTGAACTTGCTCCAGTTTGTTGATGTCTTTTTTAAAATGTGGTGCCCAAAACTGGACACAATATTCCAGATGAGGTCTGACCAAAGAGGAGTAGAGGGAAATAATGACTTCACGTGATCTAGACTGTATGCTTCTGTTAATACATCCTAGAATTGCATTTGCTTTTTTTGCTGCTGCATCACACTGTTGACTCATATTCAGTCTGTGATCTATTAGTATACCCAAGTCTTTTTCACATGTGCTGTTGCTTAGGCCTATTCCTCCCATTCTGTATATGCTTTTTTCATTTTTATTGCCCAGATGTAGTACTTTGCATTTTTCCCTGTTAAAAACCATTCTGTTAGTTGCTGCCCACTTCTCCAGTTTATTTATATCTTTTTGAATCCTCTCTCTCTCTTCTCTAGTATTAGCTATCCCTCCTAGCTTTGTGTCATCAGCAAATTTAATCAGTTTACCCTCAATTCCTTCATCTAAATCGTTGATAAAGATGTTGAACAATACAGGGCCCAGGACAGAGCCCTGTGGTACCCCACTTGAGACATTCTTCCAACTGGATGTGCAGCCATTTACGACCACTCTTTGGGTGCGATCACTAAGCCAGTTATGAATCCACCTAACAGTTGCCTTGTCCATTCCATCATTTTTTCAATAAGGATTGTATGAGATACTTTGTCAAATGCTTTGCTGAAGTTAAGATATACTATATCTACAGCATTTCCTTGATCCACCCAATCAGTGATTCCGTCATAGAAGGAAATTAAGTTAGTCTGACATGACTTACTAGTTACAAACCCATGCTGACTCTGTTTAATCACTTCATTCTTATCCAGGTATTGACATACATGTTGTTTAATAATTTGTTCAAAGATCTTTCCTGGTATAGAAGTCAGACTCACCGGCCTATAGTTGCCTGGGTCCACCTTCTTCCCCTTTTTGAAGATAGGAACAACATTTGCTCTTCTCCAGTCTTCTGGGACTTCTCCTGTTTTCCAAGAATTTTCAAAGATTATGGAGAGGGGTTCAAAAATTTCTTCTGCTATCTCCTTCAGTACTCTGGGGTGTAATTCATCTGGACCTGGAGACTTGAATTTATTTAGGTTAGCTAAGTGTTTCCTCACTATCTTTCTGTTTATATATATCCTGGATTCTTCTATTCCCTTAATAGGACAGTGAAGAACAGCTGATGTCACATTTCCTTTCTGAGAGAAAACAGATGCAAAATAGGAATTTAAAAGTTCGGCCTTCTCAACATCCTATCTTACCATTTCATCATTTTCATCCTGTAAAAATCCTATAGCATCTTTGACTTTTCTTTTACTTTTGACATATCCCCAAAATCCTTTATTATTGCTTTTGACATCTCTTGCAAGCCTCAATTCATTGTCAGCTTTAGCTAATCTGATTTGTGCCCTGCAGGTTCTGCAGACAGCATTATATTCTTCTTTAGATATGCCTTTCTCTTTCCATTTTATAAACATTTTTTTCTTCCTTTTTAGCATGTGCTCTGTGTTCATCCATCCTGGCTTCCTTAAATGCTTCCTATTCTTCCCTCTTTTCGGAATTGTTAACAATTGTGCTTTGAGAATTTCATTTTTCAAGATTTCCCATCCTTCCTGGACATTTTTGTCTTTAAGGATATCCAGCCATTGGATCCCTCCAATTCTCTTTTTGAATCCCTTAAAATCTGCCTTTCTGAAATCTAACCTTGACGTCTGAGTCTTCACAGGTCTTCCGCCTCTAGTTATCCAAAATTCTAAAATAGCATGGTCGCTACCTCCTAGGGTCCCAGCCACTTTTACCTCCTCAACCATTTCCTCCCTGTTTATAAGGATTAGATCCAAGGTAGCAGTTCCCCTTGTTTTCTCCCCTACCTTTTGGAAGATAAAGTTGTCAGCCAGAGAGGATAAGAATTTCCTTGACCTGTTAGTTTTGCCTGAGAGAGATTCCCAACAAATGTCTGGATAGTTGAAATCTCCCATGACAACTATGTCATATTTTTGGGAGAACTTGGCCATTTGATGCATAAAGAGTTCATCCATATCTTCAGCTTGCACAGGCGGCCTGTAGTAAATGCCTACAATGGTGTCCTTTCCATTGTTCTGTCCTTGTATTCTTACCCAAACAGTTTCCACAGAACTCCCAGTCTCTGAAGCTTCAATCTCTGTGCAGATATAAGCGTTTCTAACATACAATGCGACACCTCCTCCTCGTTTATCAAGTCTGTTTCTTGCAAATAAGTTGTATCCTTCTAGTCTTGTATTCCAATCATGTGTATTGTCCCACCAAGTTTCAGTGATTCCAATGACATCATATTTCTTCTCCTGCATTAGTAGTTCCAATTCTCCTTGTTTGTTGCCCATGCTTTGTGCATTAGTATAGAAACATTTTAGTTTGTGATTGGTTTCTCTTTCTCCAATATTTTTATTAATTAGATTCTTTTGTCTTTGTTCTTCCTTTCCACTTCTAATAGCAGAGTTCTCAATAGCATTTGTCAGGTGTATGGCTTTTTCTGGTCTTTTGCTTCCCTTCCCACGTTGTTCTAGTTTAAAGCTCTCCTTACAAGTGTAGCAAGGCGACTTCCAAATACATGCTTTCCAGTCTTCGTAAGGTGCACCCCATCTCTAGCAAGTAGTCCATCGTAAAGGTAACTCACTCCGTGATCCAGAAATCCAAATCGTTGCTGACGGCACCATCGACGTAGCCAGTTGTTCACCTGCAGAATCTTATTCCACCGCCTTGTTCCATGGCCATCCACTGGGAGGATGGAAGAGAAGACCACCTGCGCTCCCAGTTCTTTCACTTTCTTGCCTAAGTCTTCAAAGTCTCTGCTAGAGTGTGCTCACTTGCCATGCTGGAACGCCGCAAGTGAGCACACTCTAGGCGAACCTTGTGCAGCAGTGCATCAAGATCCGGATAGTCCCTCAGAAAGCTCTGCACGACCAAATTGAGCACGTGTGCCAGACATGGTATGTGAGTGAGGTTGCCTAGGCCCAGAGCTGCCACTAGATTTCGGCCATTGTCACTCACTACCAAACCTGGCTGGAGATTCGCTGGCACAAACCACACATCGCTCTCCTGCTTGATGGCATTCCAGAGCTCCTGTGCTGTGTGGCTCCGATTCCCCAAAGAAATTAATTTAAGGACGGCCTGTTGACGTTTGGCCACACCTGTGCTCATATCTGGCCTAACAGGCTCATGCAGTGCTGATTCTGAGGAACTAGAGTAGGAGGAGGACTCAATATGTACAGACTGCATTCCTGCAATCCTTGGAGTTGGCAGAATACGTACAGAGCCACTCTCCAGATCTGTACCCGGCTCCACAACATTGACCCAATGGGCAGTGAGGGAAAGGTATCGTCCCTGTCCATGGCTACTGGTCCACGCATCGGTGGTCAGGTGGACCTTGCTACTGACGGCATTTAGTAGCACATTTTTAATTTTTCCCTCCACATGCTTTTGCAGGGCAGGGACGGCTTGCCTGCTGAAATAAAAGAGGCTGGGTACATTGTATTGTGGAACTGCCAATGACATAAAGTTCCGGAAGGTGTCAGTCTCCACAAGCCTGAATGACAGCATCTCAAGGGCCAGTAGTTTGGCAATGCCGGCATTCAGAGCCAGTGCTCGGGGATGGTTTGCCAAGTATGGCCGCTTTTTCTCCCATGCCTGTGCTACCGATTGCTGGTGAGTGGCCTGGGAGTGTGATGATGACTGCGAACGTGGTTCCGTGGGTGGAATTTCACTGGGTCTCTGGACAACAGTGGCAGTGCTTCTTCCATGGCGTTCCAGTGAGGAAGCCGAACCAGCTGTGTGTGAGCTGGAGGAAGAGGCCCCAACACGAGCTGAAGAGGTGGTAGGTGCTGCTGAAGGTTGGCCTACATCTTCAGTGTGTCTGTGTAACTCCACCTCGTGCATGGTACGCACATGTTTCCACATATTTGTGGTATTGAGGTTGCTCACATTTTTCCCTCGTTTCACTTTCTGATGAGACAGCTTGCATTTGACAAAGCAAATGTCATCTGCAACTGTGTCAAAAAAAGACCACGCACTGCAAGTCCTGGGAGCGCCCGTTTTGTGTTTTGGAAGAGGATTGTTCCTCACGGGTGCCAAAGTGGAGGCTACAGGCAACCAAGTCTGCCCCCGCCCTCTCCCTCCTCTTTTGGCCGTTCGGGGAATCTCTTCCTCAGAGCTGCTCCCACCACCTTCCTGTGGCTGACGCCATGATGGGTCAAGGACCTCATCATCTCCACTCCCCTCTTCAAGCACCGGCTGGTCCTGGGTTGTCTCGCCATCACCGTACGCACCAGAAATTGGCAACCGAGTCTCATCATCATCAGATGAGCACTGAGGTGTGCTGACAATAGGCACTGGCCCACCCGCCTCTTCAGATTCAGAGGGACAAAGCAGTTGCGCATCACTGCATACTCCCTCTTCTTCACGCTCTAGAATGCTGCTTGGCTGGCCACCTCTTTCCAAGCCAACAGATTCTGAGAACAGAAGTAAAGATTGAGATGGCTCCTGTCCAGGGCTCTCAGACTGCCTGGGCAATTTGGCAGGTGGTGAAGAGACAGATGATTGCTCTTCAGTGCTCTGGCCTTGGGAGGATGCGGAAGTCATTGAAGTGGATGCGTTAGCTGCCATCCATCCAACAACGGCTTCAATTTGTTCGTCACGCAGCAGTGGGGTATGGCGAGGTCCTACAAAGCTGCGCATGAAGGACTGTTGCCTGATAAAAGTGGGGGATGCCGGGTCACTGGTGGCCGCAGCAGACACCGAATCTCCACGTCCTCTCCCTGCTGAATCCCCCCGTCCTCTCCCTGCTGAAACTCCACGGCCACGACCACGTGCCTTACTCCCTGCCTTCTTCATCTTGGTAGACTGATAAAGATAGGCAGAAAAGTAAAAAAGGGGTGTCTTAGTGTTCTTATTCCTGAACACCTGCTAACCAGTATAAGAAACACTAATTTGGCTAAGAGTGTGTGTACTACACTTTAATATGATATAATGTGGCCTAGACAACTGTAAAGTGGAGTGTTTGGTGAACTTTCTTTCCTTTTTTTTGGGGGGGGAAAAGAAAAGGATGTGACCAAAGTTTGAAAGCTATAGTATCACAAACTTTTTGGAGCGATTACAATGCAGGAAGCTAACCTGCAATGCAATTGATGAGGCTCCAAAAAATAGGGTGATACTAGTCTGGCTGGCCCTGAAGGGCACAAGCCAGCAAAAAGGCTCCTCTATCTAATCCTATATAGTGTTTGCAACCAACCAATGACAATGGATGCGGTTGGAAGCACACTAATATAGGAGCAAAAATCTGGCTAAATTAGCTGCATAAAAAGGACTATGTATGAGGCAGTGACGCACGCTGAGCGGACTACACCTAGCGGTGGCTGTAGAACACACTGCAACGTGAGCTGCACTCACACACAGAGAGACCTATCAGACAGCCAAAAACAGTGCAGAGAATGGGCTATAGCACTGAAAGGCTGCTGAAAGGCTCCGCTGTCCACTCCTTTAGTGTTTGCAACCAACGTACTGTATATGGATACGTATGGAAGCACACTATACAGGAGAAAAAAAAAGCAGCAATAAAAGAAAAATGTGTATGAGGCAGAGACACACGCTGGCCGGCCTACAAGCAGACGTGCCTGCAGGACACACTACACAGCGTGGGTCTGCACTCACACAGCCCTTGCAGACAGCTGTGAAAACAGCGCTGCTAGGGAAAAGCAAGCTACAGTGGTGGTTTATGTAGCCTGGGTTAAGCACTATATGTTTTGTGGAATCGCTATTTCTAACTGTCCCTCACAGTCTTCAACAGCAGCCTGTCCCTAACTAAATTCACAGCAGAGTGACCAGAAATGGCGGCTGCAGCGCTTTTTATAGTGCATCATGACATCATTTCAGCAGCCAATCACAGCCATGCCAGAAGTTAACATGCCTACATGCCTAACAGGATGTGCTCACACTTCTGAGGATCCCCATTGGCTGAATCAAATCGAGCAGGCTCCTAGCATTATGGGAACTTCCGATTCCGGTATTCGATATGAAAAAAGTATCGGAACTAAGTATCGGAATTCCGATACAGCTAATATCGGCCGATACCCGATACTTGCGGTATCGGAATGCTCAACACTATACAATATATAATAAAGGCACATTATTTGGAGAAACAATGTCGATTTCCTAAATACATAAATAACAAGGCAAATCGCCAGATGCCATGGTGTGCCCATGCTATGAATTTCCATTACAAATATTTTTGTCTATGCAAAATCAGATCAAGAAGTAAAAGCAAAGTATTCATCAGGTACATTGATTGCCCTACAAAGCTCCCAGCATGCTAATATTCAAACAGTAGAGGGGTACATTTTTAAGTAGTTTGTTTTGAGCTCTTAAAGAAGGACTCAATAATTAGCAGAAAGGAAATGTGTCTACCTTGCACTTAAATACATCATACCAATTACAAATTAGGCTTCTTCTATAAAAAGGCATCCAGACGCCTAAAATTAGAGCTAAATATCTGCAAAGCATAGGATCTACATCTGGCCTAAAGTTTCATATGACTTCAAAGCATTTTTCCTGCTATTAAAAATGGCCTATCAGGAATAATGAAAGCTCCAGACATCACTGGCCAGTACTCATATGGAGAAGTCCATATATACAGACCAAGCAAACATGATTTGTGCTAGCCGAATGCGTTAGTAGGGTGGATAAATAGGTACGTACACAGCAGTCATACCAATTCTTAAGGGGAAAAGAAAGAAAATATTAATCAAGGCAAAGAGAAACATTATAAGTTACATACCAGGCGCAGAACAGAGGCAGGAGGGAAAAAGTAACAAATTTACAAATCATTGTAATACAAAAAGATTAAACCCCCAGAGTGGCCGCAGTTCAAATAAAGTCTAAAGTCACCGAGTGATTTAGGTGTGTGCGCTGACCATGTGCTTCCAATTTTCTGTTATTTCTTTTTTTTTTATTATACAGTTGTTCATACACAGAATCATCAGAGAATCCGACATATCGTTTCTCGGTCATTTTGCAAATGGCAACATTAATGCAGACCTCAGCCTCCAGGAGAATGTTACCGAATTATTTTATGACATCATTTTATTAATCCATCTGGACTTCAGACATTTGCAAAATATACAGTCCTCCTAACTCCATAAATAAGCCATAGAGCAGTATTCCAAGCACAATCATAATGTGAATTAAAACAGGACATAAAATATATGAAGAGGCTGAGCAGCCCGTAGGACCCCTATCTAGCCATCTGCAGACAATTATTTTGTTCGCTGCTTGAGTACATCTATATTATCTTGGTGCAGTAAATAGCACTAACATCTGAGACAAGACATCTTTATTAAAGTAATGTGGTCATTATCTGGTAAAGAAAAATTCACAGGTACATTTCCCACACTCCATCCAAGGTAGCATTAAAAAAAATTGTTCTTCAAAAGCTGTTAGCTGTCTAACTCCTCAATAAACAGGATAAGAGATACGGGCATAACTGGCCAATAAATCATCTGTATACAGAAACCTTTGATTGGTGACATTTCGAAGTTCTGGTTTAATTTAAGGATTGCCAAAAATGTAGATTATATTTTGGAGGAATACCATGTAGGCATGTACCCCACATCAAGCCCAACCTGGAATGTTTGCCTCATCCTAGGTAGCAGAAAAATCTACATAATTTAATCATAGTATGCCTAATTATTATCATCAGAATTTTCAAGACAGATAATTACAAATCAGATACAGTCAAGCTCTGATAGTAGATATTCAGCAATGATTCCAGGCGTACCGGGCAAATAACCCTGGGCATGTTCTTCTCATGCCTTGGCCAAGCAATATCCCTGGGGGATACCATAAACTCTATTACTCATTAAAAAGAGAGGGATTTTATTGGATGGTGGATTCCAACATATGAGCTTACAGAAAAAAGTAAGCAATATTGTCTCTGCAAATAATTTGTAACATCTCATCTTCAATGTGCATTCCAGTTTAGGATTCCAAACTTTAAAATGGACTGATAGGAAATTGTTTATTTGAAGATTTTTCCAAAAGAAAAAATAGAATAATGAATGGAAGGTGATAAAAAAAAGGTGGAAAAAGGGTAAATATATTATCGTAATATGTGCAAATGTATAAATGTATGCTAGTTAGATGAAAGTCTCATAGACACTGCATTTTTATCTAATACTTGCTTAACAGAACAGTGACTTTGGTTTCATGTTGGATGGAAAATCAATTGCAATAACAAAATAGGAAATAATTCTTTACAGTAACAGTTCATAATGCTTTAACAAAGGTATTAGCATAAAATCAATGCCAGAATTTCAAAAATTGATCCAGACATTAACCTAACAAGTCAGTCTCTTTTTACATCAACATTAGGATCTTCATTACAAATAGAAAAAGTGATGAAACAGAACTGAATACGCCACGTGATAGAACCAACGATACCCAGTAGATCCCAAAGACTAATAAGTAGAGTTGAGCGACTTTGGTCGGATCAGGTTTCATGAAACAAAATTTATAGGGTAAAAAAAGTCGGAGTTTTGTCCGAAACCCGACCCCAATGCAAGTCAATGGGAAATAAAAGTCGGCATTGAGCATATGACATTCATCCACTCAATGCCGACTTTTATTCCCCATTGACTTGCATTGGGGTCGGGTTTCTGACAAAACTCCGACTTTTTTTGCCCTAGTCGGACCAGTTTCATCTGGAACAAATTTTGTTTCATGAAACCCGATCCGACCAAAGTCGCTTAACTCTACTAATAAGTTTAGATTTCTGCTGATTGTCAAATATGACTGAAACTGCAATAGAGACTGAGATTGAGGCACAAACACAAATATGAATATAGAGCAGAATTTTCCATAATGCCTGCATAAATGTGACAAAATTTCAAAAGTCCTAAAATCAAGCAAATCAAATAATTAAACAACATTAAACTTTATTTTTCTTAATGGGAAAAATCCAATATCATGTGTCAGGAATATGAAAATAGTGAACCTTTAGGATTAGCAAATAATTGGAAAGATAAATTAGAAAGTGGCATTTTCAATCAAAGTGGTAACAGTCAAGTGTGAACTGACAATTTATTTAATTTAAAGAACAGGGATAAATAAAAGTCTGATTTACACAAACAACACATGTTTGAGGAAATGTATCATGCGACAGACAAAGAGTTTGGACTCCATCAATCTACAGTCAGACAGACTGTGCACAAACAGAGGAAATTCCAAACCATTATTACCCTTTCCAGGAATGGTCAACCAACAAAGACCTCTCCAAGAGCAAGGCATATAATAGTCCAAGAGGTTACAAAGGAACCCAAGGTAAACTCTAAGTACACTAAAGGCCTCTCTATCATTAGCATGAGTCCATCTTCAGAAAACTGGATAACAATGGGGTGCTTGGCAGACTTGCAAAGAGAAAACAACTGCTCACCAAAAAAAACATTACTGACCATTTGCATTTTGGCAAAGATTAAGCAAGAAGGCTACTGGAACAATATTTTGTGGACACATGAGAACAAAATAGAGTTTTTTTTATTTGAAAGAAAAGTAATGATAAGTGTAATGCTTAGCGAAACTAAAACACTGAATTACAGCATGAAAACCTAATACCAGCTGTGAAATACAGTATTGGTAGTATCATGGTTTGAGTCTGTTTTGCAGCATTTGGGCCAGAACAGCATGCCATCATTGATATAACAATGACTTCTAACAAATTCTAAAGAAAAATGTGAAGATTTCTCTATGAACTGAATCTCAAAAGAATGTGGCTCATGGAGCAAGGCAATGACCCAAAGAACACAAGTTGCTGGTCAAAAGACTAGTTAAAGAATAAAGTTTGAGCTCTAGGATACCCAAGTCAAAGATTTGACCTTAGTCCTATAGAAATGTTGTGGAAAGACCTGGAACAAGCAGTTATTGGAAGAAAAGCTGCTAACATAACAGAGATGAAGCTTCTTTTTTGTGAAGAATAGGCTAAAATTCCTGCAAGCCAATGTGCTGGACTAATCAACAATCACCAGAAATGTTTAAATACAATTATTGTTTCAGAATGGGGACACCCCAAATACTAAAAGCAAAGGTTCCCGTACTTTTCCATTCATGAACTGTGATACTGGTCATTTTCCTTAACAAAGCAATTATAAATTCTAATATTTTTGACACATTTGTTTGATATAGTTTTCTTTATCCAGTTTTAGGTGTTAACTGTGCAAACATTTTAGGCAAGTCTTGAAACAATTATGAAAAGTAAGACTGATTTCAAAAACAGAATTGTTAATTTTTAGCAATTACCAAGATAGAAAGTGAATAAACAAATGAGAAATCTAAAGTAAATCAATATTTGGTGTGACAGACCTTTGCCTTAACAGCAGAAGCTAAGCATCAGTTCTTCTAGGTCCACTTGCACAGAGCTTTTCAAGAAATCCACAAAGTGGTTGTTCCACACATTTTGGAGAACCAACCACAGATCTTCTGTGGATGTCACTCGTGCAAATCCATCTGTCTCCTCATATAATCCCACACAGATTGGATGATGCTGAAATCAGAGCTTTGTGGGGCCTTATCATTACTTTCAAGACTTCTTGTTCTTCTTTACATTGAAGATTCTGCTGCAGCAAAATATTTGAGCTACTCTGATGCCTCTCTGATGGTTTTGCATGAAGGATAAGTATCTGGCTGTATTTCTCAGCATTGAAGATACCAAGAAATGGCAGCTTTGAGGATTGTCAATGCAGTGGTTCTCAAAGGAAACTTAGTGCAGCAGATGAAAAACACATCATGCACATTTCCTCAAAATCAAGAGGTGTTTAGCAGTGCCATCAGCTGAGAAATGGCAGCAACCTATATCCATCTACTGTTAAGAGAAGTATTGTCAAAGTGGCCTTTATGGAAGAATTGCAGCCAAAAAAAACTTACATTTGGCATGAAAACAAGGCCAAGCAACTCCACTATGTACAAAACCATAGGAAATAGAGTTCAGAAAAATAGCATCCAGTGCTCTGGTCAATGTTTTAAATATTAGGTTGCATCAGAAGACAGTTCCTTCAGGACAAACCGAAGAGCATCACAATAATGAGTGTCTGTAAGTTTGGGGCACCACTGTAGCAAATGGAGTTGAGCATTTAGTCAGAATTAATTATGTCCTCAATGCTAACAAAATACACACAAATACATTATGTACAGTCATGGCCAAAAGTTTTGAGAATGACACAAATATTATATTTTCACATGATCTGCTGGCCTCTGGTTTTTATGTGTGTTTGTCAGATGTTTTTATCACATACAGAAATAAATTGCAATCATATTATGAGTAACAAAAGGTTATATTGACAGTTAGAATGAGTTAATACAGCAAGTCAATATTTGCAGTGTTGACCCTTCTTCTTCAGGACCTCTGCAATTCTCCCTGGCATGCTCTCAATCAACTTCTGGATCAAATCCTGACTGATAGCAGTCCATTCTTGCAAAATCAATGCTTTTATTTTGTCTGAATTTGAAGGTTTTTGTTTGTCCACCCGTCTCTTGATGATTGACCACAAGTTCTCAATGAGATTAAGATCTGGGGAGTTTCCAGGCCATGGTCCCAAAATCTATATGTTTTGTTCCCTGAGCCATTTAGTTATCACCTTTGCTTTATGGCAAGGTGCTCCATCATGTTGAAAAAGGCATTGTTGATCGCCAAACTGCTCTTGGACGGTTGGGAGAAGTTGCTCTCGGAGGACATTCTGGTACCATTCTCTATTCATGGCTGTGTTTTTAGGCAAGACTGAGAGAGCCCATTCCCTTGGCTGAGAAGCAACCCCACACATGAATGGTTTCAGGATGCTTGACAGTTGGCACGAGACAAGACTGGTGGTAGCGCTCACCTGGTCTTCTCCGAATAAGCCGTTTTCCAGATGTCCCAAACAATCGAAAAGGGGATTCATCAGAGAAAATGACTTTACCCCAGTCCTCAGCAGTCCACTCCCTGTACCTCTTGCAGAATATCAGTCTGTCCATGATGTTTTTTCTGGAGAGAAGTGGCTTCTTTGCTGCCCTCCTTGAGACCAGGCCTTGCTCCAAGAGTCTCCGCCTCACAGTGCGTGCAGATGCACTCACACCTGCCTGCTGCCATTCCTGAGCAAGCTCTGCACTGCTGGTAGCCCGATCCCGCAGCTGAAACACTTTTAAGAGACGGTCCTGGCGCTTGCTGGTCTTTCTTGGGCGCCCTGGAGCCTTTTTGGCAACAAGGGAACCTCTCTCCTTGAAGTTCTTGATGATGCGATAGATTGTTGACTGAGGTGCAATCTTTCTAGCTGCGATACTCTTCCCTGATAGGCCATTTTTGTGCAGTGCAATGATGACTGCACGTGTTTCTTTAGAGATAACCATGGTTAACAGAAGACAAACAATGATGCCAAGCACCAGCCTCCTTTTAAAGTGTCCAGTGGTGTCATTCTTACTTAATCATGACAGATTGATCTCCAGCCCTGTCCTCATCAACACCCACACCTGTGTTAATGGAGCAATCACTGAAACGATGTTAGCTGGTCCTTTTAAGGCAGGGCTGCAATGATGTTGAAATGTGTTTTGGGGGATAAAGTTCATTTTCTAGGCAAATATTGACTTTGCAAGTAATTGCTGTTAAGCTGGTCACTCTTTATAACATTCTGGAGTATATGCAAATTGCCATTAGAAAAAATGAAGCAGTAGACTTTGTAAAAATTAATATTTGTGTCATTCTCAAAACTTTTGGCCATGACTGTAGTATCATCAGTAAGGCAATTGGTTCTCGCCAAATTTATTCTGCAGTGCGAAAACAACTCTAAATGTACAGCCAGTGTTAATAAACCTATAGGTGGCATAAAAAAGAACAAGAAGTCCTGGAAGTGAAGTATGGCCATTATAAAGTCCTGATCTTAATTTCATGGAATCTGGCTGAGATTACATGAAGAGATAGAAGAATTTGCACAAGTCTACAACCACAGAAGATATGTGGTCAGTTCTCCAAGATGTTTTGAACTCACTGCTGAGCTCTTTCAAAAGGGGGTTTTACACATAGCGATATCGCTAGCGATATCGTTATGTGTGATACTTACCTCCGACCGGCTCCCCCGCTGTCCATCGCTGATTACGCGAGAATGTCCGGCTCCATTTCTCGTCGTCAGCTTCCTGCTGGGCTTCCTGCTGTGTGAGACGAGCGACGCGTGGACGCGGGCGTGAGGACCCCAGGATCGCTGTGTGTGAAAGGAAGTATCGTGCGCTGCGTCGCTGCTGCATAGCTGTGAGATCTTCCTGTGTGACAGCTCACTAGCGATCATTTAGCGATGCACCAGCGATCCTGACCGGGTCAGATCACTGGTCGGATCGCTGGTGCATCGCTAAATGTAAAAGGGCCTCAACACTTGATGTTTTGATGCTGTTTTGAAAGCAAAAGGGTTGTCACGCCAAATGTTGATTTGTGTTAGATTTCTCATTTGTCCATTCACTTCGCATTTTGTTAGTTGGTAAAAATAAACTTTTAACACTTCTACTTTTGAAAGCATTCTTACTTTACTTACACCATCATTTCCACACAAGACTAAAACTTTTGCACATTACTAGTTGATTGAAATTTACAGAGAAATTTGGAAAATTCTGAAGGGTTTATAAGTGCTCAAGCACCACTGTAGAATAATACATTGAAGGGAAAAATTGATAAGGAGGAAAAATAATGTGGAAGAATAATTTCATTCTCCATGAGCCAAACTTGTCTATAGTCACTGAGATTTTGTTTAGTCTTCTGTGTCAACCAAGTGTGGAAGAATTATTGGTCACTTGTCTTGTTCAAAATCAGTAACTATGTAAGAATTACAGGTATAACACTAGCTATTATGGCGGTATAACAATGCTAATCACTGTAAAGGTACTGTCACAATTAGCGATGCACCAGCGATCCCGACCAGCGATATGACGCGGTCAGGATCGCTGGTGCATCGCTAAGTGGTCGCTAGTGAGCTGCCACACAGGAAGATCTCACCAGCGACATAGCAGCGGTCGGGGTCGTTACTTACCTGTCAGACGAGGCGATCCTATCGTCCTCCCACCCGCGTCCACGCATTGCTCGTCGTCACTGCAGAAAGCCCCAGCAGGAAGCTGACAACGAGAAATGGTCCAGGACATTCTCACGTGATCAGAGATAACCAGCGGGGGAGCCGGTCGGAGGTAAGTATCAGACATAGCGATATCGCTAGCAATATCGCTATAATGTCACAAAAAACAGTGATGTTATAGCGATATTGCTAGCGATATCGCTTAGTGTGACAGGCCCTTTATTTTTCTCTAAATATACCTTTTAAATTAATTTGAAAAGTTTTTCAGTGCCATAATGCACACCATACTTTAGGAAATAATTTATCTGACCTCTACATCTCCATTATTACCTTCAAATTAATAATAATTTGAATAATGGTGTTTAAACCTAGGATAGATACATTTATTTATGAGTAACTCTCTATGTATTTGCACATTTTATCCTTACTTTCAGTGGAGCTAAGTATTGGCAAAACTAAGAGAATCAGAGTAGACACCTCTGGGTCAGATAGTTTCCTCTCGCCTATTTCTAAATCATCGGACAAGTCCTTTTTCATCTACCCTCTGTGTGAACGTGTTATAAGAAGAGGTGATCATGACACATCACAGTATCTAAGGCTCAGAGGAAAAAGCTGTCTGAAAGGAATGATGGCCGCACTAACTCAAGATCTTTCCTGCAAAGTAAGTCCAGGTGGAAGCAAGTAACACAAAAGATGGGCAGAGCAGCTTGTTCTGGTTTATATGATACAAGGACAGCCGAGTGATGTGTATTTTCTCTCTCCACCTATGAAAGAGCTAAATTTGAGCACACATCAACATAAAAGTTTCACTTCTACTTCTATTTCTATTCTTGGAGCATAACACATCCCTTTCACCAAATGCACCATATACATGGACGCAATGATACTACGGTGATGTGAATATCAAAAATCATACACAGAAAAGCCACATGGTAAGAGAATAAAGGAGGCGAAGTGGTATGAAACAACTCAAAGATAAAGGTTTATAATATTATAAGACATCCCTTAGTACTCCAACACGTTTGGCAGTCATACAGAGAGATGATTTATGTGGTATACTTATCATGCATTATGTAAAGACTGCAGAACAATAAAAATCATACTCATGGTATAGCGATTATGCTTTGGCTGCCAGTTTACTGTTCATAGGACAGTAAGAGTTAAGAAAAAGTAGAGTTGTGAGAATTATTAACTATTCCAAGACGAGGCCATTTTCCAAGACCAGGACATATATATATATATATATATATATATATATATATATATACATATATATACACAGTTGTGTGCAAAAGTTTATTGCATAGTTTTTGCTTTCTTGGCCTTTTTTTCAGAGGTATGGGGTATGTAAACTTTTGATCTGGGTCACCTGGATGTTTTGGGTTGTCATTATGATTTAGAAAGAGAAAACACAGTAGTTTGACAATAAATTGCTTCACCCAACCACAAACCACGAGTGGAGAAAAAGTTTTGGTGTTATCATTCATATTCTCTGAAAAAACGCCAAGAAAGCAAAAATTCTGCCAGTTGTGGCCAAAAGAATTGACACCCCTGCAATTCTGTCAGATAATACTCAGTTTCTTCCTGAAAATGATTGCAAACACAAATTTTTTGGTATTATTATCTTCATTTAATTTGTCTTAAATGAAAAAACACAAAAAGAATTGTCCTAAAGCCAAATTGGATATAATTCCACAACAAACATAAAAAAGAGGGTGGACAAAAGTATTGGCACTGATCGAAAAATCATGTGATGCTCCTCTAATTTGTGTAATGTAATTAACAGCACCTGTAACTTACCTGTGGCACCTAACAGGTGTTGGCAATAACTAAATCACACTTGCAGCCAGTTGACATGGATTAAAGTTGACTCAACCTCTGTCCTGTGTCCTTGTGTGTACCACATTGAGCATGGAGAAAAGAAGACCAAAGAACTGTCTGAGGACTTGAGAAACCAAATTGTGAGGAAGCATGAGAAATCTCAAGGCTACAAGTCCATCTCCAAAGACCTGAATGTTCCTGTGTCTACCGTGCGCAGTGTCATCAAGAAGTTTAAAGCCCATGGCACTGTGGCTAACCTCCCTAGATGTGGACGGAAAAGAAAAATTGACAAGAGATTTCAACGCAAGATTGTGCAGATGTTGGATAAAGAACCTGTCATGGTCCAGTCCGGAGTTTATCTTCTGCTGTCTTCACTCCGGACTGGTCATGCGGGGGTTAATCTCCCCAGCCTCGTTCTGGAGCTAGCTGGGCTATTTCAATCCCTCACAGCCTGCTGACCAGTGTTAGTGATAGCTCAAGCTTGCAGTTTAGAGCCGCTGACCCTTGTACCCTGGTGATCCTCCTGCCTTTGACTGATATTCTCGTGTATGACCCGGACTGATTCCTGACCCCGTCTCTTGGTATTCGTCTCTGCTGTTACGTTCCCTCTCTGGCATCTGACTCCCTGGCTTGCACCCCGACCACGTATTTTGTCTCACGTTTTGGACCCCGTGCTCATGTTCTGGCTTTGACTCTCGGCTTTGGTATTTTGACTACGTGTATTGCTGCTCCTTCTGGTACGTCTGCTCCTGTTAGTTTCTGACTCGGTTCGTCTGACTATTCTCTCTCGTTACCTGTGGCACCTGTGCCGTTGCTCTGGGTTGCTGCTCTTAGTGTATAACCTCTCTTCCCTCACCAGCTCCCCCTGGTGGAGGTTTCACTACATTATCACTAACCTCACATTTAAACGGGATTTTGTATTTTTTTTTCTTTGGCCATGGATCTGCTGCATAACTTGGCAGATCAAGTGTCCAGTTTGACGCAGATGGCGCAGGACTTTTCTGTGAAACATCAGTCTCTTGTCATGTCTCAGACCCACTTACAGAAAGAACTGACTGAGACTATTAAGACCATGCAGGGAAATACCTCTCATATTGTTTGTCCACCAGGTGACTCTGTAGATGTTATTTTGCACTCTCCTGAACCCTCAGTTAAACTTCCTGACACATTTTCTGGAGAAAAAGATAAATTTCATATATTCAAGGAGAGTTGTAAATTATGGTTTTCTCTTAGACCCCGATCGTCTGGGGATGAGACTCAGCGGGTGGGGATTGTTATCTCCTTACTTAGGGAGGGTCCCCAATCCTGGGCTTTTTCATTGCCCCCTACCGCCCCTGAACGGATGTCGGTAGATAGGTTCTTTGAGGCCCTAGGACTTATCTATGACGAACCGGACCGTGTTAGGGTGGCAGAGGACACTATTTTGGGTCTGGGGCAAGGGAAGCACTCAGCCGAATGGTACAGCTCCGAATTCCGTCGATGGTCCACTGAGGTGTCCTGGGACGACTCTGCACTGAGATGTCTGTTCAAGAAGGGACTGTCGGATTGCTTGAAGGACGCTCTGGCTCTCCATCCACCTCCCAGCTCATTGGAGGAGGCTATGACTCAGGCTATCCGTATGGATCGGAGACTGCGAGAGAGAGGTGTTACTCAGAGAGGGGTTCCGTTTTTCCCTGCTAACCCTGATGTTTTGCTTCCATCTGAACCTATGGAGGTGGGAGCCACCAACCCCCAGGAGAAAGAGAGGAGACGGCGACGTGATGGAAAATTGTGTTTTTACTGCGGAGATCCCGGACATTGGAGAAAAGACTGCTCCTCCTGTCCTCCGACGAACAAGCGGCTGAGTCTGGGTGATAATCGTGGAGGTCACCCAAACTCTCAGATACCTTTTTCTTCCTTTTCAAGAGTACTGCTAAAGGTGGAACTTGGTGTTGAGAACGGCTTTTTCCATACTTCGGCTTTTGTAGACTGTGGGTCATCCCTGAACCTGATTGACTCTAAGCTGGTGGCTCGCTGTAGATTAGGGACAGTTAGGTTGGGGACTCCCTTAAAAATTGTGGCTATTGATTCTATACCTCTCACTAAGGATGGTCTCCATTTCAGTTCTAAAGAATTTACCCTCAGGGTGGGGGCCCTACACCAGGAGCGCATGTCATGCTTTGTTTTGGATAACCTCCCTGCTGGCCTGGTGCTAGGGTTTCCCTGGTTGCAACGGCATAACCCAGTTATTGACTGGAGGTCACGGGATATTGTTAAATGGGGACCTGGGTGTTCTGAAATTTGTCTTGCTACTGTGTCTATGTCATCCGTCAACCTGGAGGGTATTCCGGAGTACCTAAAGGGTTTTTAGGATGTGTTCTCCGAAAAGGAGGCTGAGGTTCTACCACCACACCGCCCATTCGATTGTGCCGTGGATCTTGTTCCCGGTGCCAAATTGCCCAAAGCCCGGCTGTACAATCTCTCCGGTCCTGAGCGGGCTGCTATGAAGGAGTATATCTCTGAGACCCTCCATAAAGGGCATATACGGCCATCTGTCTCTCCCGTGGCAGCGGGGTTCTTTTTTGTAAAAAAAAAGGATGGTGGTTTACGCCCATGCCTCGATTTTTGAGAACTGAATAAAATAACCATAAGAAACGCCTACCCTCTCCCACTGATACCTGATTTGTACAATCAATTGTCGGGGGCCAGTTGGTTCTCTAAGTTGGACCTCAGGGGAGCATACATTCTCATCCGTATGCGGGAGGGGGATGAATGGAAAACTGCGTTTCTCACCTCTGAGGGTCTGTTTGAAAATTTGGTTATGCCCTTCGGTTTGACTACCGCACCAGCGGTATTCCAGAATTTCATTAACCATGTTTTTTCTGATTTTATTGGACGTTTTGTAGTTGTTTATCTTGACGATATACTTATATATTCTTCTGATACACAAAGTCATATTGGTCATCTTCATGCGGTTCTCCAGAGGCTCAGGGAGAACTCACTCTCTGCCAAATTGGAGAAGTGTTCATTTTTAACTCAAGAAGTGTCCTTTCTAGGGGTCATCCTGTCTGCTGAGGGGTTTCGTATGGACCCTAGGAAGGTACAGGCCATTGTGGATTGGATGCAACCCAGAGATCTCAAGGGTCTTCAGCGATTTCTGGGTTTCGCCAATTATTACAGAAAATTCATCAAGGGGTTCTCTCAAGTGGTCAAACCCCTCACTGATCTCACCCAAAAGGGAGCGGATCTTAAAAACTGGTCAGCTCCAGCTGTGGCGGCGTTTTCTTTGTTAAAAGAACGTTTCATGACTGCTCCGGTACTGGTGCAACCTGACTTGTCTAAACCATTCATCGTAGAAGTGGATGCCTCTGAGGTGGGAGTGGGGGCTGTGTTGTCCCAGGGGCCCACCACATTAACTAACTTAAGACCCTGTGCCTTCTTTTCTAAAAAATTTTCCTCTGCTGAAAGGAATTATGATGTGGGTAACCGAGAGTTGTTGGCCATTAAATTGGCTTTTGAAGAATGGAGGCATTTTTTGGAGGGGGCTGTCCATCGTATCACTGTCATTACATATCATAAGAATCTGTCTTACATCGAATACGCCAAACGTCTGACTCCGAGACAGGCAAGGTGGTCACTTTTTTTTTCCCGATTTCAGTTTTCCATCACTTTCAGACCAGGTTCCAAGAATGTGAAGGCGGATGCCTTGTCTCGCAGCCTAGATCCGGTATCGCCTCCGGAGCCTCCTTCCTCCATTCTTCAGCGCGGGGTGGTGGTGGCTTTGGTGTCCCAGAGATTGGAGCAGGAGATTCATGAGGCCCAATCTCTTGCCCCCCCGTCCATACCCGAAAATAAGCTCTTTGTGCCTGTCCAGTATCGGTTAAGGGTGCTTCGGGAGTTCCACGACTCAGCTCTGAGTGGACATCCTGGAATCTCGGCCACTCGTAAAGCCATCACTAGGCTGTTCTGGTGGCCCTCGTTGACTTCTGATGTCACTGGTTTTGTGTCCTTCTGTGAAACTTGTGCCCGCGCTAAAGCCTCCCACAACCGGCCGGCCGGGGAATTGGTGCCACTGTCAATTCCGGATAGACCATGGACTCACCTGTCCATGGATTTTATCACCAATCTCCCACCCTCTAATGGCAAAACCGTGATCTGGGTAGTTGTGGATAGGTTCAGTAAACAAGCACATTTTGTACCCTTAACGGGCCTTCCTAATGCTGAGACTGTATCTAAGCTATTCATTGAGCATGTGATTCGGTTGCATGGTGTGCCTGTCAGTGTGGTGTCTGATAGAGGGGTGCAATTCGTGTCAAAATTCTGGAGAGCTTTTTGTAAAAGGCTGGGCATCAGTCTGACCTTTTCATCGGCCTACCATCCCGAGACCAATGGTCAGACGGAAAGGACCAATCAGTCTTTAGAGCAGATCCTGCGGTGTCTTGTCACATCCAGACAGGATGATTGGTGCTCTATAATACCTATGGCGGAATTCGCCTTCAATAATCGTGTCAATCAGTCTACTGGTACTTCTCCTTTCTTCTGCAACTATGGGTTTCACCCTCATTTTGGTGAATTCTCCAGACTAGATTCAGAGTGTCCAGGGGCTGATTCAGCCTTTTTGCGGCTGGAGGAGGCTTGGAGGGAAGTTCAGAGAAACATTGGGGAGACTCAGGGCAAATATAAGTTTTTTGCAGATAAACGACGCTCGGTGTGGCCGACTTATCAGGTGGGGGATAAGGTATGGTTATCCACCAAAAACATAAGGCTGAGAATTCCCTCTGCTAAGTTGGGCCCCAAGTTTATTGGTCCGTATGAGATTTTAGAGGTGATTAATCCTGTGGTCTTTCGCCTGCGGTTGCCTCCGTCATTACGGATTCCTAATGTGTTCCATAAAGCGCTTCTGAAGCCGTCGGTGCCTTCCTCTGACGAGTCTCCCTCGCACCCGCTGCCTGTTATGGTAGATGGGCAGACCGAGTACGAGGTGGAACAGGTGGTGGATTCTCGTATGCTCCGTCTTTCACTTCAGTACTTGGTCCATTGGAAAGGATACGGTCCTGAGGATCGGTCATGGGTGCCGGCGCGTTCGGTCCATGTGGATCGGTTGGTCCGGGCCTTTCACGCTCATCATCCAGGGAAGCCTGGGGGTCCAGTGGCCCCCCATTGAGAGGGGGGTAATGTCATGGTCCAGGCCGGAGTTTATCTTCTGCTGTCTTCACTCCGGACTGGTCATGCGGGGGTTAATCTCCCCAGCCTCGTTCTGGAGCTAGCTGGGCTATTTCAATCCCTCACAGCCTGCTGACCAGTGTTAGTGATAGCTCAAGCTTGCAGTTTAGAGCCGCTGACCCTTGTACCCTGGTGATCCTCCTGCCTTTGACTGAAATTCTCGTGTATGACCCGGACTGATTCCTGACCCCGTCTCTTGGTATTCGTCTCTGCTGTTACGTTCCCTCTCTGGCATCTGACTCCCTGGCTTGCACCCGACCACGTATTTTGTCTCACGTTTTGGACCCCGTGCTCATGTTCTGGCTTTGACTCTCGGCTTTGGTAATTTGACTACGTGTATTGCTGCTCCTTCTGGTACGTCTGCTCCTGTTAGTTTCTGACTCGGTTCGTCTGACTATTCTCTCTCGTTACCTGTGGCACCTGTGCCGTTGCTCTGGGTTGCTGCTCTTAGTGTATAACCTCTCTTCCCTCACCAGCTCCCCCTGGTGGAGGTTTCACTACAGAACCTCGACTAACATCCAAACAAGTTCAAGCTGCCCTGCAGTCCGAGGGTACAACAGTGTCAACCCGTACTATCCGTCGGCGTCTGAAAGAAAAGGGACTGTATGGTAGGAGACCCAGGAAGACCCCACTTCTTACCCCGAGACATAAAAAAGCCAGGCTGGAGTTTGCCAAAGCTTACCTGAAAAAGCCTAAAACGTTTTGGAAGAATGTTCTCTGGTCAGATGAGACAAAAGTAGAGCTTTTTGGGCAAAGGCATCAACATACAATTTACAGGAGAAAAATAGAGGCATTCAAAGAAAAAAACATGGTCCCTACAGTCAAACATGGCGGAGGTTCCCTGATATTTTGGGGTTGCTTTGCTGCCTCTGGCACTGGACTGCTTGACCGTGTGCATGGCATTCTGAAGTCTGAAGACTACCAACAAATTTTGCAGCATAATGTAGGGCCCAGTGTGAGAAAGCTGGGTCTCCCTCAGAGGTCATGGGTCTTCCAGCAGGACAATGACCCAAAACACACTTCAAAAAGCACTAGAAAATGGTTTGAGAGAAAGCACTGAAGACTTCTAAGGTGGCCAGCAATGAGTCCAGACCTGAATCCCATAGAACACCTGTGGAGAGATCTAAAAATGGCAGTTTGGAGAAGGCACCCTTCAAATATCAGGGACCTGGAGCAGTTTGCCAAAGAAGAATGGTCTAAAATTCCAGCAGAGCATTGTAAGAAACTCATTGATGGTTACCGGAAGCGGTTGGTCGCAGTTATCTTGGCTAAAGGTTGTGCAACCAAGTATTAGGCTGAGGGTGCCAATACTTTTGTCTGGCCCATTGTTGGAGTTTTGTGTGAAATGATCAATGTTTTGCTTTTTGCTTCATTCTCTTTTGTGTTTTTTCATTTAAGACAAATTAAATGAAGATAATACCCAAAAATTTGTGATTGCAATCATTTTCAGGAAGAAATAGTATTATCTGACAGAATTGCAGGGGTGTTAATACTTTTGGCCACAACTGTATGTAAACTTCTGAGTACAACTGTATATATATATATATATATATATATATATATATATATATATATATATATATATATACAGTGTGTCCGTAAAGTCATGTTTGCACTTTTGACCAGTCGCAGGAGAGTATAAAAGTATACTACGATCCCTCGGATCAGACGCCCTTAGACTTTTACTTTTGGGGTTATGTGAAACAACATGTGTACATTGAAAGTATCAATGACATTAATCACTTAAAACAGAGAATCACAGACGTTATTCCCTCTGTTACACCAGACGTCCTTACCCGTGTTTGGCAAGAACTTCACTATCGTTTGGATGTGTATAGGGCAACAAATGGAGAACACATCGAACTGCACTGAATAGGTATGAAACTGGGAGAGTTTTTCATTTATTTGGAGCAGATTTCACATTTCCATCGTCTTTTGTTGCTTTCCTGTGACTGGTCAAAAGTGCACCATGACTTTACAGACACACTGTGTATAGTGCGTGAAAAAGTATTCATTCCCTGAGGACTTTTCCACACTATTCCATTACATATATGTATTTTATTTGCTTTTTTCTTGCCTCTCTTCCATAAAGGCCAGATTTGTGAGGTATACGATTAATAGTTGTCCTTTGGACAGATTTTGCCACCTAAGCTGTGGATCTCCGCAGCTCCTCCAGAGTGACCATGGGCTTCTTGGCTGCTTATCTCAATGAGTGCTCTCTGAGGACTTCAGAGAACAGCTGTAGTTATACTGAGAATAAATAACAGGTGGACTCAATTTATTAATTATGTGACTTCTGGAGGCGATTGGTCACTCAGGATTTTATTTCGGAGGTCACAATTTTCAGATTTATACTTTCAAAATGATTAGAAAATCATGTATCATTTGTTTTACCCTTCACAAATACTTGCTACTCTGTGTTGCTATATCATATAAAATCCCAATAAAACACATGGAAGTTTGTGGGTGTAAAATGGAGAAGGTCACGGGATACCAATACTTTTTCTGTATGTCATAGCTGCACACAAAAGGCAAAAGAGAGGAATAGTAGCTGGAAATACAAACATTTGTATACCGTTATCTTGCATATAGGCGGCTGGCTTGAAAATCAGTGTTCAAATAATCAAAATTACTGAATGTCATAAAGATGACACACACATCATTTACTGTGTAAGACGCAGGTACAACCATTTGAAATGTGGAAACAATTGTGCATGTTACTTCCTCAGTTATGAGAGCCAGGTTAACCCACAAAAGGAAATGAATGAAGTCCTGTTAGAAGCATCATTCCAGATTATATCAGACACCTGGTTGTCCTAGTGATTGATAGTCCCCTGACTACAACCAGGACTGAAACTTGGATCTATATCATTTTATACTACAAAGACCAGATAAACATGCTGCAGTCTTTGTGAATTAGATCATGTGACCACGAAATCCTACGTGTCCATTGCCAGAAATCACACTTCTTTATAACTTAGATCTGCACTCAAGCACAGCTCTAAAAACCATATATATATGCAAGAAAGCTGGGCTCATCAGCGCAGGGATTTGCGTGCCAAAGCAGACCCTTTTAGTGCCTAGTAGACTTTGCGATTACACATGCCACACCACAGAAACATTAGAAAGCTTTTACTTTGAGTTTGATGTAAACAGAAAATGAGTATAAAAAACGACTAAGACGTAAGAAATAATTGCTGCTGCCATAAACTGTAGCGCACATAGACAGACACAGGGTTTTGGGATGGCGGGGGGTTCTTAGTCTATACAAATCCAAATAATATGAGTATTAGATCGTATTATATTTTCTATTGTTTGTGAACACACATTCAGAAAGATAGTTTTGTACAGTACCGTTTTCCGCTCTCCAGCTACAAGATTTGTAAGACAGAGGATATTTGGCCCTGCGTATGGGATTCTGCTCTCCAGAGAAAATCTTCAATTCCAAGTAACACAAAGAGCAATAAACAGCTGAATGTGCAGTAAAACATATTCTTGGATAAACCTCACTTAATATTAGAGTTTAGAAAGACGGAGGATCTTCTATCTGGCGTACGGCACCTGGAACCTCAGCCACAAACCATCTAAAATTGTTTGCAGGATAACCACAGGAACTCAAAGTACTTCGAAAAACATTAAGAACTCTGTGTATTTTTAATCTATCCTTATAAATCACCCCACAGGCATGCACCCATAAGACAGGAATGAAATTATTATCTGAGTGGGTTTTGTAGCGCAGAAATCGGTAAATGGAGATTTCTTTGAAAAGTGATGGTAGATAACACATGTAAACGGCATTAGGCTGTCAGGGGAAGTAAGGCATCTCTGAGTGATGATGGTCCACAATCCTTTGGACTGGAAGAAACAAGTGTTATATTGAAAGTTATATGGCTGCGAGAAAGAATCTGGATCTTGAATCTTGAAGTCATCAGTGGAAAGTAGAAGCTTCCCAGTACTGCATTGTTATGGCGCTCCCAATTCCTTAGAACTTAAACCAAAGCAGTTGCATAAAGAATGAGAGAGTAAGGTGACAGCCTTCCAAAAAATATGTCTAAGGAATTATGGATCATCAGAAAGCAAGGGAAGAAAGCCAAAAAAGTATGTGTGTAATACAACTCGGGTGCGCTTTATGAGAAAGGCATGTTTAATATAAAGTTGTAGTCTGTCAATCGATGGAATCTTGATGCCGTATAAGAAAAGGCGTAATTAGGCTTAGATAGCCAAGAACATCTGCAGCTTTACATCAGGCTTTGTCCATCAGAACAAAAGTGGATGCATATTTAGACTTAAAGAGAACATGTCATGTTGGATAATGCTATTTACCTGCATTTATACGATAAGTTTAGCATATAAAGACATAGCATTAGATTTGGGCCCAGGTGCAAAACTGAAAGGGAGAAAATGAATTTTGACAACCGGCTCTGTATTTATGAATGGCAGAGTCGGCTGTCAACTAAATTGCTGCGGCATGCTTACAGCAACATTGCTGTGATCGGTGACTCAGCTACAGCGGCACACCTGTATTACCGAAAACCGGGGTCTTCCAGAAGGAATAATATTCATTTTCTTCTGGGAACTGCACTTTTAGTAAGGCAATTGGGCACCACTTTATCTGTATTTACCTGCAGATAAAATCTATATCTGCAGGTAAACAGCATTAACTAAGGCTCTATTGGTGAAATAAATATTTTTGAAAGGGAAGTGCAGCAAAAGGTGCTGACCATAGAGGATGTGCGGCCCAGTAAGGATAGGTGCATAAGAATAAATTAATCCTCTCCTCAACATGGAAATTGAAACACCAAGAAGTATCTTCTGTGGTCAACTTTCTCTTTATCACTTGAGTGAGCATAAGCACTTTACATATCAGCATACAGTAATCACCTGGAAAATAAGTCTGTGTGTACACGTTGCGGATTTGATGCGGATTTTCCACATGGAATCGCTGCAGATGTGCATGTGTGAGACCAAACAATGTTAACTAATGGTAAAAAAAATGCTGCGCACATGCTGCGGAAAATTCCGCACGGAATCTTCAGCGGTTTATTTTCCACAGCATGTCAATTCTTTGGGTATGTGCACACGTTGCAGATTGGGCTCAGGAATTTCCTGAGCGGATTCAGCTGCATTCTCCTTTGTCTGACTCAACCTTTTATCATTTCCTCCATTATAGTTTTCTGAAGTCAAAATGTCTCAAAAAGTGTTATTTGCAAAAAAAATGCTGTGACTCTTTCCATTTTGAATTGGCTCAACATTTTTCACAAAAATGGACATGAATAAGACAAGGGAGAGCGAGTCCAACCTCTTCACAAGTGTATTATATTTTGACCCAGAAAACATTGTAGCGAAATTTTGCCAGATGATAGCCAGTGTGGAAATTCTCTTCTGTTACATGGACAGCCTAAAAAATGCACCAAAAATTTTAGGAGACATAAACATGGCATATCTTACTCCAGCAGGATCTCAAGACTCTCTGGAATGTCGTATTTTGACTAGTCTTGGTACATGTAATAGTAACCTGCGGACATAGTGGTATTCTAGTGGTAAATACTGTTCTTAACATATTTGGCTGTCTAACTGGAAGAGAGACTATGGGGAGAAATTTAGATATATTCTGCTTTGAGCTGCACGCTTCCAATTATCAGGGCGATGCATGGGTCTGTAATAGTCACCGGTCATTACACAATGAACTTGCTGTAATCAGCCCCCTTTATCACTAGTGCTGCAGAGCAGAATGTGAGTCAGGGTAAGTGATTAGAGTGTGTTCACTGTATACGGCGTGCTGACTGATCTGTAAGGTGTCCAGGACAGTGTCCATGGGTGAGCCTCTTCTTCATAATGCCCTGGCACATTGCAAGAAAATCGGGTTCCAGTCAATATGTGTTATGCTGTGTATGGTGCAGTACACTCACTTGCAGGATGGAAGTCTTTGGTGTCTCTACGTCCATAGTCCCAGGATAAGCCGCAAACATATCAGGGGAAACCTGCTTCGGTTTAACAAGTTCAACTTTACTAGACAGTTCAAGAACAAGAGTCTTTAACACGCAGTTCATGCACAACACCCTTCACCACTTGCTTTGTTTACACAGTACATTTCCATCCTTGTCTTAGGCCTGTATAACACTTCAGTTTTTTTGTGTCAGTTAAAAGCCGCCAAAATGGCGGAAAGCGGATCCATTGTTAACTGATGTGAACGGATGCCACCGGACCGTTTTTTTGACGGATCCAATGAATGAAGAATTTTAAAGGAACCGCAGGAGAGAGAGAGACCCATCGGGCGATGCCTGCTACAATGACAGTGATTGACACGTTAGCCAATGATGGGACAGTAGTAGTCCCATCATCCGGCTAATGTGTTGAATGTAAAAAATAAAAAAACATACATACTACATACTTCATACATACTACATACATACTACATATATACAACATTCATACAACATACATACATAATACATACATACTTCATATATACTACATTCATACAACATACATACAGACTACATAAATACTACATATATACTACATTCATACAGCATACATACTACATAATACATACATACTACATATATACAACATTCATACAACATACATAAATACTACATACTACATACATACTTCATATATACTACATTCATACAACATACATACATACTACATATATACAACATTCATACAGCATACATACTACATACTACATACATACTACATATATACTACATTGATACAACATACATACATTCATACTATATACTACATACATACTACATATATACTACATTCATACAGCATACATACATACATACTATCTACTACATACATGCTACATATATACTACATTCATACAGCATACATACATACATACTACATACAACATACATACTACACACGTACTACATACAATACATTCATACAATACATACATATAGACATACAGTACATATAGCATAGAGTACATACTCACCATCACTTGTCACTTTGATCCCCGAAGCCAGTGTCATCTCACTGTAAAAAATATTAAAATAACAAACAATCGATATACTCCCTGATCCACAGAAATCCACGAGTGTCCCACGACGATCTCCTGCACTGCATCAATGAGAGGTTACTATAGTTCACTGGTCTCACTTTATGGCAAAAGCTGCGTGGGAACTTTCTCACACAGCAATGCCAAAAGTGAGACTAGGGACTATTTTTTTACAGTGGCAGAGGAATACAGTGTGACAGGATACCTACCTCCCGTCATTGTATTCCTGGGGTCCCTAGAGAGCGGTCGCATCAGCTGATGCTGCTGTTCTCCACGGGAGATCGTCGTGGGACACTCGTGGATTTCTGCGGATCAGGGAGTATATCGGTTGTTTGTTATTTTAATATTTTTTACAGATGACACTGGCTTTGGGGCATCAAAGTGACAAGTGATAGTGAGTATGTACTCTATGTTATATGTACTGTATGTCTATATGTATGTATTGTATGAATGTATGAATGTATTGTATGTAGTATGTATGTAGTATGTATGTTGTATGTCTGTAGCATGTTTTATGTATGCTGTATGTAGTATATATGTAGTATGTATGTAGTATGTATGTTGTATGTCTGTAGCATGTTGTATGTATGTTGTATGTATGTAGTATGTATGTAGAATGTATGTTGTATGTCTGTAGCATGTTTTATGTCTGTTGCATGTATGTAGTATGTATGTAGTATGTACTATGTATGTATGTATGTTGTATGAATGTAGTATATACTGTAAGTAGTATGTATGTATGTATGTTGTATGTATGTTGTATGAATGTAGTATATATGAAATATGTCTGTAGCATGTAGTATGTATGTATGTTGTATGAATGTAGTATATATGTAGTATGTATGTAGTATGCATGTATGTATGTTGTATGAATGTAGTATATATGTAGTATGTATGTATTATGTAGTATGTTGTATGAATGTAGTATATATGTAGCATGTTGTATGAATGTAGTATATATGTAGTATGTATGTATGTATGTTGTATAAATGTAGTATATATGTAGTATGTATGTACTATGTAGTATGTATGTTGCATGAATGTAGTATATATGTAGTATGTATGTATGTTGTATGAATGTTGTATACACGAAGTATTTATGTAGTATGCAGTATGTACAGTATGAATGTTGTATATACAGTATGTAGTATGTATGTAGTATGTATGTTTTTTTTTTTTACATTCAACACATTAGCCGGATGATGGGACTACTACTGTCCCATCATTGGCTAATGTGTCAATCACTGTCATTGTAGCAGGCATAGCCCGATGGGACTTGTATTGTAGTCCCATCGGACGATGCCTGCACACACAACCCCCAGCAGGCCCGCACAGACCCCCGGCAGCCCGCACAGACCCCCGGCAGGCCCGCATAGACCCCCGGCAGGCCCGCACAGACCCCCGGCAGGCCCGCATAGACCCCCGGCAGGCCCGCACAGACCCCCGGCAGCCCGCACAGACCCCCGGCAGGCCCGCACAGACCCCCGGCAGGCCCGCACAGATCACCGATAGGCCCGTACAGACCCCGCCTGCACACACAGACACGCACATTGTCTGCCCACGCACCGCCCACAATCTTCCCCCCTCCCGAACTGGATGTGCAAGGAAAGAAAGGGTTTATTTTCATTCCCATATTTGTGCCCCATTGACTTGCATGGGTTTCTGGTATCGGAATCGGCGATACCCGATACTTTTTGGGTATCGGTCCAATCCAAACCGATCCGATATTTCACGATATCGGAAGGTATCGTTCAACACTAATCAACACACGTGACTGCCGGCAGCAGAAGGAAGGTTCCAGCTGACACTATGCACTCTATTGAAGAGCAATGAATACTAACTACTCTTCGTGCACACAGTCCTGGCATGCAGAGCATTGAGTATTCCGGCAGTTGCCCTTCAGCTTGCAAGCTGCTCATGACGTCCCTGCCATGCGTTGCTTCTAAACATAAAACACTGCGAGGGAGCGCCGGGAAGGTAAGTGTAATGTTTTTTGTTTTTTTATGTTTTCTGATGGGGCCATGCATACTAGGATGGAGGTGGGGCCATACATACCAGGATGGGGGTGGGGGCCAATTATACAAGAATAAGGATTGGACCATGCATACCAGGACTGGAATGGGGTCAATCATACCAGGATAAGGATGGGACCATGCATACCAGGACCAGGATGGGGTCATGCATACTAGGACGAGATGAGGGAGGACCCCGCATACCAGGATAGGGATACCAGGATAGGGATGAGAGTGATCATTCCTGCCAGGATAGGGATGGGGGACCATTCCTACCAGCATAGGGATAAGGGGGACAATTCCTATCAGAATAGGGATAAGGGGGCATGCATACCACCCTAGGGATGAGGAGGCATGCATACCAGGATGGAGATGAGGGGCATGCACACCAGGATAGGTATGAGGGAGCCAAGTATACAAGGTAGGGATGAGGGGGCCATGCATACCAGGGTAGGGAAGAGGGGGCCATGCATACCAGGATAGCGATGAGAGGGCCATGTGTATCAGGATGATGATGAGGGGACCATATATACCAGGAAAGGGGATATTAAGTACAGAATTGACCACATTTTTTGCGTCGTTTTTTTTCCCCTAATTTCCTCCTCTAAAACCTAGGTGTGTCTTATAGTCCAAAAAATATGGTAGTTATCAAGTACCTTCCTGTTAATTCTTAGGCTTATAGTAAAAAAATAAAATAGTCAAAGATAACCCCTATAATACAATATAATAAAAACAGCAATAATAACACATTAATACTTTGAGGGATTTTCTGACATAAAAAATATTGGATAGATGATAAATATTACTAGTGAGTAGACAGTTTTCATATCTGTTTTTGTATGTTATACATGACACTGTTTTATTTTACTTCACATTTATTATACCTCACTATAAAATGAAGCAGTATCAATTAAGTTACATATCACTGAGGAAGGGCATGTACCTTTAACACTTTCTAACCCATTGAAAAAGCTAACATGGTTTTATTAGCATACATATCAAAGCTGTCAGCTCTGGACATGTTAATGGGATGCTTCTAATTTTATCATCTCTGCTGTCTTATTTGCATGATTAGCATCCCTGACATGTCTTCACACCTCACAAAGAATGATAAAAGCTGGCAGTTTCCCTTAGGAAATATAGAGACTTTGGTGACCCCATCAGCAAGAATGAAATGTCCATGATTCCATAGCCTTGGGCAGAAAAAAAATGTTGCAATAATTGAGTTTATTCTACTTTAAAATGCAAGCTCCAACAAAGCTCCACGTAAAACTATTACCATGCTCAAGAATAAAAAAGGAAGTATAGAGCCCCTATATTTACTGTATATTGTTATTTAACCTCTTAAGATTTTCAAACTTTCTTCTCTTCTGAGATTGAAAACTTTTTTTTATTTTTCCGTCAAAATAGTCGTATTCTGTATGGGTTGTAATTTTGAAAAGTGCCATTCATTTTGCCATGTAATGTACTGAAAAATAAAAAGAAAACTCCAAGTGGAATGAAACGGCGAAAAAATGCAATTCCACCAGGTTTTAAGGGGCTTTTTGTTTTTACAATATTCAGTCTGTGCTAAAATTTAGCCTTAAATATGATTTTCCAAGTCAGTAGAAGTGCAGAGATACCATATTTACTGTATTTTTCTGACAAAAAGGCACATTTTTTTTCCATCAAAAATGTGGAAGAAAATGGCGGGTGCTTCTTAAAGTTCGGATATTCCGTCTCTGGTTGTCGTGGGAAGGTTGTGGGGGGAAGCAGCGACGGAGTAGCGGGTCACAGGAGGCAGGAGCAGGCAGCTGTGGCAAAACTCCTGTGCCTGCTGTTAAAGGGAAATGAATATATAGTGCATTCCACGACATTTGAAAATTGTTTTTTTTTTGTTTTTTTTATCTGAATAACATCAACCACATTTATTATTGGGACATTAAACATGTGATTATGCTGCAGAAAGGGCTTTTTTCCTTCAGTATGTACAGATATTCATTGTGCAAACTAGGGGGCAAGTCAGTGAGGGACCAGTGACCTGTCCGCAGTCTTCATTATGAATACCTAATCAGCACACCACATGAAGACCCCCCTACAGGCCTTCTCGGGGCATGGGCATATCATTAACTCAAAACTGAAAATAAAGATTAAGAAACAACCGCAAGACGGATTTCATCAACCTAGGTATCATTTTAATCAGTATAATGGCGCTGACCTGACACTGCCTGTAGGTTACTGTGCACAATCCTGCTGACAGGTTCCCTTTAACATTTAACATATATGGAATTGTAATTGCATTACTGCTATAGAAGATAGTATCCAGTGCCAATGATCCATAATCAGCCAGGGATCTATTTCCTGTAGACATATCAGCTATACTGCAGTTCTGCTGCCATATTTAATATTCCAGGCATGTTTTGATTGATCGTTAATATTTTACGAACGTGTGGCTTCTACTGATGACAGTGTGATCACAAATTTTCTTTGCTTTCCAATGTGTTTTATAGGTTGGAGTCACACTTAACATATAAAAATACGGTCCGTTTTCTATGGATGAGAATCGCAGAAATGTTCCCTGAACAGTGATCCGTATGTCACCCGTTTGCAATGTGAGGATGCGATTTTCTCGCATCTAAGCATCCGTGTGATATCCGTATGACATCCGTACAGCGAGATTTTCTCGCTGGCTTGCAAAATGCATATATAATGGATTTATGGCCTCAAATTTTCATGAAAACATATATACAGTATATACATATATATATATATATATATATATATATATATATATATATATATATATGTCAGTGAGACACATATATACACTGGTCAAAAAAATAAAGGGAACACTAAAATACCACATCCTAGATATCTCTGAATGAAATATTCCAGTTGCAAATTTTTATTCATTGCATAGTGGAATGTGTTCAGAACAATAAAACATAACAATTATCAATGTAAATCAAAATGAATATCCCACGGAGGTCTGGATTTGGAGAGATACTCAAAATCAAAGTGGAAAATCAATTTACAGGCTGATCCAACTTTAGTGGAAATGCCTCATGGCTAGTGTTGAGCTTTCCGATACCGCAAGTATCGGATATCGGCCGATATTTGCCGTATCGGAATTCCGAT
Organism: Dendrobates tinctorius; assembly: GCF_039654945.1. NCBI lineage: Eukaryota > Metazoa > Chordata > Amphibia > Anura > Dendrobatidae > Dendrobates > Dendrobates tinctorius. The sequence goes on along the minus strand of NW_027361898.1, from coordinate 12,107,094 downwards.
ACTGAGTACCGATACTTTTTTCGTATCGGATACCGGAATAGGAAGTCCAAAATGCAATGAGCCACTTTTGTGGCTCTGATTGGCTGCCGAAATGACGTCATCATGATGCGCTGTCTGTGCGCATCATGATGCGCCGTCAGTTCGGGCCTTCGGGGGGTCTGTACCGGCCTGCCGGGGGGCTGTGCCGACTGTCCGGGGGTCTGTACCGGCCTGCCGGGGGGCTGTGCCGGCCTGCCGGTGGTCTGTGCAGGCTCCGGGGGTCTGTGCCGACTGCCCGGGGGGCTGCGCCGGCCTGCCGGGGGGCTGTGCCGGCCTGCCGGTGGTCTGTGCAGGCTCCGGGGGTCTGTGCCGATTGCCCGGGGGTCTGTACCGGCCTGCCGGGGGGCTGTGCCGGCCTGCCGGTGGTCTGTGCCGGCCTGCCGGTGGTCTGTGCAGGCATTGTCCGATGGGACTAGAAGTCCCATCGGGCGATGCCTGCTACCATGACGGTGATTGACACATTAGCCAATGATGGGACAGTAGTAGTCCCATCATCCGGCTAATGTGTTGAATGTTAAAAAAAAAAAAATAAAAAAAAAATAAAATTTACATGCTACATACATACAACATACTACATATATACTACATGTAACATACATACTACATATATATTACATGCAACATACATACTACATACATGCTACATACTATATGCATACTACATACATGCTACATACTACATACATGCTATATACATACTACATGCTACATACATACTACATACATACTACATACATAATACATATATACTACATGCATGCAACATACATACAACATATATACTACATGCATGCAACATGCATACTACATATATACTATATATATACTACATGCAACGTACATGCTACATACTACATACATACTACATGCTACATACATGCTACATACATAATACATATATACTACATGCATGCAACATACATACAACATATATACTACATGCATGCAACATGCATACTACATATATACTATATATATATACTACATGTAACATACATACTACATATATACTACATGCTACATACATGCAACATACACACTACATGTTACATACATGCAACATACATACTACATACATGCTACATACTACATGCATACTACATACATGCTACATACATACTACATACATACACTACATGCATGCAACATACATACTACATATATACAACATGCATACTACATATATACTGCATATATACTACATGCATGCAACATACATATATACTACATACAATACATACATATAGACATACAGTACATATAACATAGAGTACATACTCACCGTCACTTGTCACTTTGATCCCCGAAGCCATTGTCGCCTGAGGAATAAATATCAAAATAAAAAAACACCAATATACTTACCCCGATCCGCAGAAGTCCACGAGGGTCCCACGTCGATCTTGCGTGGAGAACAGCAGCATCAACTGATGCTACCGTTCTCTACCAGCTCCTGGAATACAATGACGGAAGGTAGGCATCCTTCCGCACTGTATTCCTCCACCACTGTAAAAAAAAAAAAGTCCCTAGTCTCACTTTATGCCATTGCTGCGTGGGAAATTCCTCCAAAGAAATGCCACCCCACACCATTACTGACCCACTGCCAAACCAGTCATGCTGAAGGATGTTGCAGGCAGCAGATCAGTCTCCATGGCATCTCCAGACTCTGTCACATCTGTCACATGTGCTCAGTGTGAACCTGCTTTCATCTGTGAAGAGCACAGGGCACCAGTGGCGAATTTGCCATTCCTGGTGTTCTGTGGCAAATGCCAAGCATTCTGCATGGTGTTGGGCTGTGAGAACAACCTCCATCTCTGGACATCGGGCACTCAGACCATCCTCATGGAGTCGGTTTCTAACCGTTTGTGTAGACACATACACATTTGTGGCCTGCTGAAGGTCATTTTGCAGGGCTCTGTCAGTGCTCCTCCAATTCCTCCTTGCATAAAGGCTGAGGTAGCAGTCCTGCTGCTGGGTTGTTGCCCTCTTACGGCCCCCTCCATGTCTCCTGGTGTACTGGCCTGTCTCCTGGTAGCGCCTCCAGCCTCTGGACACTATGCTGACAGACACAGCAAACCTTCTTGCCACAGCTCGCATTGATGTGCCATTCTGGATGAACTGCACTACCTGAGCCACTTGTGTGGGTGGTAGAGTCCATCTCATGCTACCACAAGTGTGAAAGCACAACCAACATTCAAAAGTGACCAAACCATCAGCCAGAAAGCATTGGTACCGAGATGTGGTCTGTGGTCCCCACCTGCAGAACCACTCCTTTATTGAAGGTGTCTTGATAATTACCAATAATATCCATCTGTTGTCTATTCCATTTGCACAACAGCATGTGAAATTGATTGTCAATCAGTGTTGCTTCCTAAATGGACAGTTTGATTTCACAGAAGCTTGATGTACTTTGAGTTAGAGTCTGTTGTTCAAGTGTTCCCTTTATATTTTTGGAGCAATATATATATATATATATATATATATATATATATATATATATATATATATATACACACACACACACAGTATATATATATTTATATTTGATGCAGATAACAGAATAGCCGATAATTCAATTGTCCACTTCTGTAAAATCATTACAGAACCCGACAGGTTGCATATCCGTTAGATTTATATGTGTCCCTCACTAATAATATTAGTAGTGTATGTGTGTAAAATTCTGGAGCTGTAAGTGTTAAATTAAAGGACTAATTCATGGAAAAAATTCTCTGCCAGAATGAACAAGCCTGTGACTGAGGGCAGAAATTAATAGCTGTGGTATAGTAACCACTGTGTCCGCTAGGCGGTGCTGTGTGGATGTCCCAGGAGAGACTGAATGGCCATTATGTATCTCAAAGTAGGTGGCTTTGAGGTGGAGACTTGTGTGTTAATCAGCAGTGATACTGCTGAGGTGCGGCTTTAATGTGTCAGGGAGAAGTCTCCAGGTAACTAGGGAGATGGGCGGGCCAGTTACCTACAAACCCACCCAGGGGTGTGTTTAAGAGTGTCATAATAAAGTATATGTGTATGAATGCTTGAAGGACCTGTGATGAGGTCATAGCCATGAGACCCGGGGGTCGTGGCTACGGACCATATAAGGTAACCAGAGTAGGTCACATGAGAGAGAGCAAATGGATCTGATTGAGCCATGTGGAAGGTCCCGGCAGGCCTATGTGGAGGAAGGTGTGCTACCTTCCTGAAGACCACGTGCTGAGGCTGCTGGCCCGGTGAGGCCTGTGGATATTGGTTGTATGTGAGGATGGATAAGCCTCCTGTGTTTGCTGAGGTTCCAGGACTGAGCCTGAAATCATGGACACTTATACTTGCTTTCACCTGAGCTAAAGGCTATCCCTTATGTTATGTGCTGGTTTATGGGTTATAGAGCAATAAATCCTATGAACTTTTAAAGGAACGTGCTTCCTGGTTGTCTCCCGTCGCACCTAAGCGAGTTGAATCCCTACAATTGGTGACAGACTGCGGGCAGCGGTTCCAAGAAGCACATGTTGCCGTACTGGCGGCTCTGAGCAATGAGAGCAGACGGTCTGGAAAATCGTGAGTAATACGGCCCGAGGTCAAAGAAAATGACTGTTTTGATATTTGTGGGATACCTCTGAGGAGAAGAGGTTCCTGGAACCTGTGTGGCCGTCACCAACAGGTAACAGACAGGAGTCTGTGGTATGCTGGCCGGGGTCAGGGAAAGACTATTTGAGAAGTCGCTATAGGGTGCCTCTGTGGATTAGAGGTACCCAAGAACCTGTGTGGCTGACACCAGCAGGTAACAGACAGGAGTCTGTGTTGTACTGACCAGGGTTAGTGATAAAGACTGTGTACCTGGAGAGGGTTCAGTGAGCAAGGTCCTGGAGGGTCAGTGTTGGGAGGTTCTAGGAGAAGAATCGTTTCCCTGGACCACGTGGTATGACCTTGGACCTGGTGAGGCGTGAGTGTTGGGCAGTCTCAGACAGAGACGGATGTCCTGAAGAGCACCCGCTGAGCCCCTGGACCTGGTGAGGCCAGTGTGTTGGGAAACCCTGGGAGGAGGGTCGGCTCCCTGAATAGCACCCGGTGCTCCATGAGTGTTGGACGCTCTCAGGCGTAGACGGTATGTCCTGAATAGCACACAGACAGGACACGTGAGGTTTTTGGGTTGTGTGTTTTTTTTCTTTTTCCTCTTTTCCTCTGCAAAACCTGAAGGTGATTGCTGTGGCTCAGAGGGGTCACGAAGTTTTTTTTGCAAGGCAGCTTGCTGTGGCTCAGTGGGGTCATGAAGGGGACAAGTGGCTTCCGGTAAATCGGCGGGGTTACGAAGGGGACAAGCGGCTTCCTGTAACTCGGCGGAGTTACGAAGAGGACACCAGCCACTGTGTTTGAACAGCAGCCGGTGGTGTCGGTGATCGGTGACAGCAGGAGCTGTGGTGGCGCCAGAAGGAACTGGTGTGGTGTCGTGCTTAAAGGGCCAGTACCAGCCCAAAAAGACAAACTGTACTGTGTGAACTGTGGCATAAGAAGTTCTGCAGAATGGTCATGGGGAAATCCCGAAAGGGGGCTGTGGCCCAAATCGGGGTGGTAGCCCAGAAAGGGCTGGAGTCCCAGAAGGGGGAGGTGACCCAAATTGGAGTGGTAACCCAAAAGGGGGTGGAGTCCCAAAAGGGGCAGTGACCCAAATTGGAGTGGTAATCCAAAAAGGGGTGGAGTCCCAGAGGGGTCGGTGACCCAAATTGGGGTGGTAACCCAAAAGGGGTGGAGTCCCAGGAGGGGGCGGCGACCCAAATTTGGGTGGTTCAGGAAATGGTAGCACTGATTGCCTCAGTGGGTATGTCTGGGGAACCGCAGTGTGTGTATGAGTTTTGAGGAGTGCGGCATGTATTTTACTGATAACAATGGGCCACAGGTGTGTACCGTGATGCTGCACCGGGAAGGAGTCCCTGGTAGGCTCAACTCAAAGAGTCAGGTGACTCTGACTGGAACTCCTCTCATTTTATCTCTGACCGAGAAAAACGTCAGGGTTCGCTGCGACCATGGGGTCATTATGAATTATACGGTGGTCAGAGTTATGATTGAGATGACAAAGGGGAAGTGTCAAGGTGGTAGTATGCCACCAAACTTAGTACATACCTTTGAGAGGGGCCGAGACTTTGTCGTGTTTGATGACGTATGGTCAGACGATGAGGATGTTTCGTCTGTGGGGCCAGCGGACACTGAGACGGTCACGCCTCCTAAAGTGGACAGATCTGAGGTAGAAGTGACTGGAAGAAGAAGTACATCTGCCCAACTGACGGACCTAACGTCTCATGATAAGACAGATGGTGGGATGGGAGATGGGGTGACTGGATTGGACACACGGTCAGAGGGTAACTGGGGAGTTGACTCGGATGATCGGCGTGACTCAGACTCTAGGGGTGACTGTGGCTCTGAGACAGAAAGGGAGCACAGACTAGATGACCTAGAGAAAGAAATCTTCTAGCTCAAAGGACTCCTGGCATCGTGGCAAGGTCTGAGTAAGTCCCTCAGAGAAGAGGTAGGAGTACTAACAGAAACTGTAAGAAGTCTTCTGCGGGAGAAAAAGTGGGACGAAGACTTACAGCGGCCAGGCCTGAATGAAGAACTGTGTGAAGACAAAAAGAAACTGAAAAGTATGGAAGCCGAGGTGATTCGTTTGCAAACGGAGCTTGCTGCTGCAGAGTGTGCTAAAAGACAAGTACAGCAGGAAAGAGATGAACTAGCTGATGTGATTGCCAACAACAGAGGTGAAGGTGCTGTGGCTTTGGAAGAAAAGAGGCGGTTAGAGTCTTGCATTGTTCAGCTAGAAGAAGAAGTGAAGGAAGAACACGGCAACGTTGAATTAGCCAATGACAAGCTGAGAAAGGTCACACTTCAGGTTGACCAGATGGATGCTGATCTGAAGACAGAACGTAGTAATGCTCAGAAGAATGAGAGTGCCTGTCAGCAATTAGTTCACCAGAATAAGGAGTTTCGAAGCAAAGGTTGCACTACTGGAGGAACAGCTTGATGTTAAAGTGCGACAATCTGCTAGCAAACAAGTACGTCGTACGGAGAAAAAACTGAAGGTTGTACTAAGGCAAATGGATGATGAAAGGCATAATTCTGAGCAGTACAAAGGCCTGGCGGAGGGAAATGATGTGCGTCTGAAACAGTTGAAACGCCAGGTGGAAGAAGCAGAGAAAGAGGCTCAATGTGCCAATACGTTGCACCATAGATTACAGTGTGAACTGGAGGTTGCTACGGAGACAGCAGATGCAAAGAACTGTGATGTTAATGCACTGAAAAGTAAACTTAGATGTGGTGGGGTACCATTTCTTAGATAGAAAAAGGTTGGTGACTAACCAGAGTCTGATGACGCAGACAGTCCGTGACTGGAGGGTCAAAGCCAATGAACGATATTCTGACCACTGGAGGCGAGGGAGGTCTAACGTAGGAACGAGGCCGTAGGACAGATGGAGACGGTTCTCTCGACCTGTGGGGCAAGGTGTAGTGAGTGCCCGGTAGCGAGACTCTGGGGTAATGTTGTGTGTTCAACCCCACAAGTTTGAACAGAGGGGGGAGGTATGTGGTGTAGTAACCACTGTGTCCGCTAGGGGGCACTGTGTGGATGTCCCAGGAGAAAGGATAAATGGCAGAATACTGAATGGCCATTATGTATTTCAAAGTGGGTGGCTTTGATGTGGAGACTTGTGTGTTGATCAGCAGTGATACTGCTGAGGTGCTGCCTTAATGTGTCAGTGAGAAGTCTCAAGGTAACTAGGGAGATGGGTGGGTCAGTTACCTACAAACCCACCCAGGGGAGTGTTTAAGAGTGTCATAATAAAGTATATGTGTATAAATATAAAAAAATGTGTATAAATATTTTGGCTGTAAAAAAAAGCCAAAATAAAAAAGCAACAATATCCCATACCTGTCCACCATAAAGTCAAGTCCCACGCTGCAATCCATCTGAAGGGGTTAAATAGTTTACAACCGGGAGCAGCGCTAATGCGACCGGCCTGGCTGTAAACCATGGAGGAATGAAGGAAGAGCTGCCTTCACAGCCTCCCCGCCTGACCGGAGATGAACTGATTAACATGAGAAAGTTTCTGAATGCTTTTCCCATGCTGTCAGTTAACCAGGGGTCGGGCGGGGTGTCAGCGCAGCCTAAGTGACATCAGCGGTAGTGTTGAGCGATATCGGGAAATATCGGATCGGATTGGATCGGACCGATACCCCAAAAATATCGGGTATCGCAGATTCCGATACCGGAAACCCATGCAAGTCAATGGGGCACAAATATCGGAATGAAAATAAACCGTTTCTTTACTTGCACATCCTGTTCGGGAGGGGGAAGAGTGTGGGCGGTGCGTGGGTGGAGACTGTGCGTTTCTGTGTGTGCAGGCGGGGTCTGTACGGGCCTCTCGGGGGTCTGTGCGGGCCTGCCGGGGGTCTGTGCGGGACTGCCGGGGGTCTGTGCGGGACTGCCGGGGGTCTGTGCGGGCCTGCCGGGGGTCTGTGCGGGCCTGCCGGGGGTTGTGTGTGTGTGTGCAGGCATCGTCCGATGGGACTACAAGTCACATCGGGCTATGCCTGCTACAATGACAGTGATTGACACATTAGCCAATGATGGGACAGTAGTAGTCCCATCATCCGGCTAATGTGTTGAATGTTAAAAAAACATACATACTACATACATACTACATATATACAAAATTCATACAACATACATACATACTACATGCATACTTCATATATACTACATTCATACAACATACATACATACTACATATATACTACATTCATACAACATACATACAAACTACATACATACTACATATATACTACATTCATACAACATGCATACATACTACATAATACATACATACTACATATATACTACATTCATACAACATACATACATACTACATACATAATACATAATACATATATACTACATTCATACAACATACATACATACTACATACATACTTCATATATACTGCATTCATTCAACATACATACATACTACATACATACTTCATATATACTACATTCAAACAACATACTTACATACTACATACATACTACATATATACTACATTCATACAACATACATACATACTACATACTACATACATACTACATATATACTACATTCATACAACATACATACATACAACATACATACTACATATACACGGGTTACCTTGACGTTGGTGAGGCAGCTTGGTATATTTTTTTTGCAAAAAAACGTATCGACTAAATACCCTGTATTTGTTGTTCAGCACTTGCTGATTACTGCCATATTTTTGGCTGCAGAGAATTTTTGCAAATCTGCCATTCTATGTTCTCTTGTTATATCTTAGTTAATGGGTGGTGTGAACACTGTCTGACCGACGTGTTCACATTTGTGCACTTCACATGTGTTTTTAATCCATTTTTTCCTTGCTTAGCATGGTTTGGGAGACCCCACCCCTCTCCTGTGTGAGGTGTACAAAAGAGCTGTCTCAGACCATAAGCCCACACTGTGGAGCAGCCTGTCTGAATCCTGTTCATGTCAAGACACTGTTCAGATGTTCAGGTATTAAATACATTAGATAGGGACTGCTTCGACACGGGTTACCTTGCGTTGGTGAGGCAGCTTGGTATACTTTTTTTGCAAAAAAACGTATCGACTAAATACCCTGTATTTGTTGTTCAGCACTTGCTGATTACTGCCATATTTTTGGCTGCAGAGAATTTTTGCAAATTTTTGCAAATCTGCCATTCTATGTTCTCTTGTTATATCTTAGTTAATGGGTGGTGTGAACACTGTCTGACCGACGTGTTCACATTTGTGCACTTCACATGTGTTTTTAATACTACATATATACTACATTCATACAACATACATACATACTCCATAATGCATACATACTACAAATATACTACATTCATACAATATACATACATACATACATACTACATATATACTACATTCATACAGCATACATACATACATACATACATACTACATACATGCTACATATATACTACATTCATACAACATACATACATACTACATATATACTAAATTCATAAAAATACATACATACTACATACTACATACATACTTCATATATACTACATTCATACAACATACATACTACATATATACTACATTCATTCAACATACATACTCCATAATGCATACATACTACATTCATACATACATACTACATACATACTACATACATACTACATACATATATACTACATTCATACAACATACATACATACTACATACTGTATATACTACATTCATACAGCATACATACTACATACATACTTCATATATACTACAGTCATACATACTACATACATACTACATATATACTACATATATACTACATTCATACTACATTCATACTACATACATACTACATACATACTACATACATATTACATGTATACTATATACATACATACATACAACAGACATACTACATACAATACATTCATACAGTACATACATATAGACATACAGTACATATAACATAGAGTACATACTCACCATCACTTGTCACTTTGATCCCCGAAGGCAGTGTCATCTGTAAAAAATATTAAAATAACAAACAACCAATATACTCCCTGATCCGCAGAAATCCACGAGTGTCCCATGATGATCTCCTGTGGAGAACAGCAGCATCAGCTGATGTGACTGCTCTCTAGGGGCACCAGGAATACAATGATGGGAGATAGGTATCCTTCCGCACTGTATTCCTCGACCACTGTAAAAAAATAGTCCCTAGTCTCACTTTTGGCATTGCTGTGTGAGAAAGTTCCCACACAGCTTTTGCCATAAAGTGAGACCAGTGAACTATAGTAACCTCTCAGTGAAGCACTGCAGGAGATCGTCGTGGGACACTCGTGGATTTCTGCGGATCAGGGAGTATATTGGTTGTTTGCTACTTTAATATTTTTTACAGTGAGATGACACTTGCTTAGGGGATCAAAGTGACAAGTGATGGTGAGTATGTACTCTGTTATATGTACTGTATGTCTATATGTATGTAATGTATGAATGTATTGTATGTAGCATGTTGCATGTATGTTGTATGTAGTATATAGTATGTATGTTGTATGAATGTAGTTTATATGTAGTATGTAGTATGTATGTTGTATGAATGTAGTATATATGTAGTATGTATGTATTATGTAGTATGTATGTATGCTGTATGAATGTAGTATATATGTAGTATGTATGTATGTAGTATATATGTAGTATATATGTAGTATGTATGTAGTATGTTGTATGAATGTAGTATGTATTATGTAGTATGTATGTTTTCTTGTTTTCATTCAACACATTAGCCGGATGATGGGACTACTACTGTCCCATCATTGGCTAATGTGTCAATCACTGTCATTGTAGCAGGCATAGCCCGATGGGCCTTGTAGTCCCATCGGACAATGCCTGCACACACACAGAACCCCCAGCAGGCCCGCACAGACCCCCGGTAGGCCCGCACAGACCCCCGGCAGGCCCGTACAGACCCTCGGCAGCCCCCACAGACCCCCAATAGCCTGCACAGACCCCCAGCAGGCCCGCACAGACCCAAGGCAGGCCCGCACAGACCCAATGCAGGCCCGCACAGACCCCCGGCAGGCCCGCACAGACCGCGCATCATGATGACATCATTTCATCATTTCAGCAGCCAATCACAGCCATGCCATTAGTTAACATGGCTAACACAACTGGCTCATTGCATGGGAACTTCCGATTCCGGTATTCGACATTGTAAAAATATCGGAACTCCGATACAGTGAATATCGGCCGATACCCGATATTTGCAGTATCGGAATGCTCAACACTAACTTTAACCTGTCAGTGTGATTTTACAGTATAGCGCATTGAATTGCTGGCTTTTCTAAAGGACACCGCTACGTATTTCTTGCAAGTCACATGCATGGTCCGTGTGAAATCTGTTTTTTCTCACACCCATAGACATGTATTGGGGAGTCTCGACCGTAATACGGTGCAAATTGTAGCATGCTGCAATTTCCTCCGCACGTATAATACGGGCGAGAAAAAAATGCATGATGGGAGCTACCCAATAGATTAATATTGGTCCAAGTGCTATGCGATGTTTGATCGTATAGCACTCGTCCGTATTTCCCTCTAGTGTGACTCCGGTCAGAGTGATAGACTAGACTGCTGCTGCCGGGGCTGCCATTGCTGGCCACTGCATAACCCCACCAGCCACACATCACAACACCATTTTTTTGTTTAACTCCTTCGCTACCCACCCTGTTTTCACCTTTCAAACCCAGCCAATTTTTACAATTCTGACCACTGTCACTTTATGAGGTAATAACTCTGTAACGCTTCAACAGATCTCAGTGATTCTGAGAATGTTTTCTAGTGACATATTGTACTTTATGATAGCACTAAAATTTCTTAGATATGACTTGCGTTTTTTGTAAAAAAAACTGAAATGTGGTGAAAATTTTATAAATAAGAGAGTCATATTGCACAAAATAGATAATAAATAATATTTTCCACATGTATACTTTACGTCTGCACAATTTTGGAACCAAATTTTTTTTCTGTTAGGAAGTTATAAGGGTTAAAAATTGACCAGTGATTTCTCATTTTTTCAACAAATTTTACAAAACCATTTTTTTAAAGACCACACACATTCGAAGTGACTTTGAGGGGTCTCTATGATAGAAAATACCCAAAAGTGACACCATTCTAAAAACTGCACCCCTCAACGTACTCAAGAAGTTTATCAACCCTTCAGGTGCTTCACAGGAATTTTTGGAATGATTAAAAAAATGAACATTTAACTTTTTTTCACAAAAAATTTATTTCAGATCCAACTTGGTTTATTTTACCCCAAGGGTAACAGGAGAAAATGGACCCAAAAAGTTGTTGTACAATTAGTCCTGAGTACGCCGATATCCCATATATGCAGGTAAACCACTGTCTGGGCACTTGGCAGAGCTTGGAAGGGAAGGAGTGCCATTTGACTTTTCAATGCAAAATTGGCTGGAATTGAGATCGGATGCCATGTCGCGTTTGGAGAGCCCCTGATGTGCCTTAACAGAGGAAATCCCCCACAAGTGACAGCATTTTGGAAAGCAGACCCCCTAAGAAACTTATCTAGATGTGTGGTGAGCACTTTGAACCCCCAAGTGCTTCACAGAAGTTTATAATGTAGAGCCTTAAAAATAAAAAATCTTATTTTTTTCACAAAAGTTATCTTTTCGCCCACATTTTTTATTTTACCAAGGGTAACAGGAGAAATTGGACCCCAAAAGTTGTTTTGCAATTTGTCCTGAGTATGCATATACCCCATATGTGGGGGGAAAACCACTGTTTGGGCCCAAGGCAGAGCTTGGAAGGAAAGGAGTGCCATTTGACTTTTCTATGCAAAATTGGCTAGAATTGAGATCAGACACATGTCTCATTTGGAGAGCCCCTGATATGCCTAAACAGTGGAAAACCCCCAATTCTAACTCCAACCCTAACCCAACACACCCCTAACCCTAATCCCAACCCTAATCATAACCCTAACACACCCCTAACCCTAATCCCAACCCTACCGTTAGCCTCAACCCTAGCCCTAACATTAGCGCTAACCCAAACCCTAACCCCAACCCTAACCCTAATGGGAAAATGGAAATAAATTCTTTTTTTATTTTACTATTTTTTCCTAACTAAGGGGGTGATAAAGAGGGGTTTGATTTACTATTTATAGCGGGTTTTTATGTTTGGCAGCTGTCACACACTAACAGACACTTTTTATTGCAAAAAATATTTTTTGCATCACCACATTTTGAGAGCTATAATTTTTCCATATTTTGGCCCACAGAGTCATGTGAGGTCTTGTTTTTCGCGAGACGAGTTGACGTTTTTATTTGTACCATGTTCGGGCTCATGTCATTTTTTTTTTATCACTTTTTATTATGATTTTTGGAAGGCAGAATGAACAAAAACCAGCAATTCATGAATTTCTTTTGGGGAGCATTCATACCGTTCCAGATGTGGTAAAATTGATAAAGCAGTTTTATTCATCGGGTCAGTACGATTACAGCGATATTTTATTTATATCATTTTTTATGTTTTTGAGGCTTTTATACAATAAAAACTATTTTATAGAAAAAATAATTATTTTTGCATCACTTTATTCTGAGAGCGCTAACTTTTTTATTTTTCCGGTGATGGATCTATATGGCAGCTTGTTTTTTGCAGGAGAAGATGATGTTTTCAGTGGTACCATGTTTATTTATATCCGTCTTTTTGATCACGTGTTATTCCACTTTTTGCTCGGTGGTATGATGATAAAGCACTGTTTTTTGCCTTGTTTTTTTATCGGTGTTCACTAAAGGGGTTGACTAGTGGGACAATTTTATAGGTCGGGTCGTTACGGACGCGGCACCAAATATGTGCACTTTTATTTTATTTTTTTTTATTTACATAAATGTATTTATTGGTAAAATATTTATTTATTTTTTTCTTTATTTGGGGATTTTTTAAAATATTTTTACAAATTATAATTTTTTTTACTTTATTACATTGTCCCAGGATGGAACATCACTATATTACATCAGATCGCTGATCTGACACTTTGCACAGCACAGTGTCAAATCAATAATCTTACAGGCAGTGCTGACAAGCTACCTCACTGAAGGACCCGGAAGTACATCGCGGCCATCTTGGAGCCGGGGGTCTCCATGGAGATCACCGGAACACCGCAATCGCATCATTTTGTTCTGGTGTGAGCAGGCAGGGAGCCCCCTCCGTGCACAATTGTGCTCTATGCCGCTGTCAGTACGGACAGCAGCATCAGAAGGGTTAAATGCCCAAGATCGTTGCTAGCACCGATCGTGGCCGTTGCTGCGAGTTGTCAGCTGTCACATGCAGCTGACACTCGCACCCGATCAACACGGCTCTCATTGTGAGGCTGCGGTGATTGTGCCACCGTACTAGTACTGCTCTGGATGGAAATGCAGTTCCCGCAGAGCAATACTAGTATGGCGAAGGTAAGGAAGATGTTAAATAGCCTAAAAAGTCTGATACTGCAGTGAGTTGTAAAACAGGCTCTTGGTTACCATTTCTATCTTCTCTTAGACAGATAGATTGCGGTCACTTGGACATTAAGAAGGGTATATTTGTAATAAGGAGTTCAAAAGGGATCTAGAACAGTTCTAAGAGACATCAGTGTGTTATACATGTCATTTTCTGGGCAATTAGAGGTATTGAGATTTACAGTGGATTTATTCGGCCCAAACCAATTTTGTTTTTATATTCAGCTAAATTGGTGAATTACAGTCATATGTAAAAGTTTAACCTTTTTTCTTTATAACAATTTTGGTTTTTGCAACAGCTATTTCAGTTTCATATATCTAATAACTGATGGACTCAGTTATATTTCTGGATTCTAATGAGGTTTATTGTACTAACAGAAAATGTGCAATCTGCATTTAAACAAAATTTGACCAGTGCAAAAGTATGGGCACCCTTATCATTTTCTTGATTTGAACACTCCTAACTACTTTTTACTGACTTCCTGAAGCACTAAATTGGTTTTGTAACCTCATTGAGCTTTGAACTTCATAGCCAGGTGTATCAAATCATGAGAAAAGGTATTTAAGGTGGCCACGTGCAAGTAGTTCTCCTATTTGATTCTCCTATGAAGAGTGGCATCATGGGCTCCTCAAAACAACTCTCAAATGATCTGAAAACAAAGATTATTCAACATAGCTTTTCAGGGGAAGGATACAAAAAGTTGTCTCAGAGATTTAACCTGTCAGTTTCCACTGTGAGGAACATAGTAAGGAAATGGAAGAACACAGGTACAGTTCTTGTTAAGCCTAGAAGTGGCAGGCCAAGAAAAATATCAGAAAGGCAGAGAAGAAGAATGGTGAGAACAGTCAAGGACAATCCACAGACCACCTCCAAAGACCTGCAGCATCATCTTGCTGCAGATGCTGTCACTGTGCATCCAGCGTCGGACTGGAACACCTTGGGCCCACCAGAGAAAATCATTCTTGGGGCCCACTATGTAGCTGCATAGAGTTAAATACCAGACCACCAATTATGCGGTAAAACACGCTAATATCCGGGTATAATATAAGGTTGTACATGTCTTAATTATGTAGCAGGAGTTGGGGTAGCCCCCTCATAGACTATAAAGCAGCCCCCTCACATAGTATAATGCAGCCATCTCATAGAATATAATGCAGCCATCTCATAGAATATAATACTGCCCCCCTCATAGGGTATAATGCACCCCCTCATAGGGTATAATGCACCCCCTCATAGGGTATAATGCACCCCCTCATAGGGAATAATGCACCCCCTCATAGGGAATAATGCACCCCCTCATAGGGAATAATGCTGCCCCCCCTCATAGGGAATAATGCTGCCCCCCTCATAGGATATAATGCTGCCCCCCTCATAGGGTATAATGCTGCCCCCCTCATAGGGTATAATGCTGCCCCCCATAGGGGTATAATGCACTCCCTCATAGGGTATAATACTGCCCCCCTCATAGGGAATAATGCATCCCCTCATAGGGAATAATGCTGCCCTCCTCATAGGGTATAATGCTGCCTCCTCATAGGGTATAATGCTGCCTCCTCATAGGGTATAATGCTGCCCCCTCATAGGGTATAATGCTATATAGATATATAGATATAGAGGTAGATAGATATAGATAGAAAGATAGATGTAGAAATAGATAGATATAGAGATAGATAGTAGATAATGGATAGAAAGTAGATAATGGATAGATATAGATAGAAAGATTCATAGAGATAGATAGAGATAGATAGAGATAGATATAGAAAGAAATATAGATAGATAGATAGATAGATAGATATAGAGATAGATAGAAAATAGATAATGTGAAAGATAGATAGATAGAAAGATATAGAGATAGATATATAGATAGAGATAGATAATAGATAGAGATATACAGATATAATAATAATAATAATAATAATAATAATAATAATAATAATATAGACATATATACAGTAGATAGATATAGAGATAAATATATATATAGATAGATGGCTATAAATAAAAATAGATATAGAGATATATATATATAGAGATAGATAGGTAGATAGATATAGAGATAATAGATAGATATAGAGATAGATAGATATAGATATAAAGATAGAGATAGAGAGAGCGGTAGAGAGATAGATATAGAGAGAGATAGATACAGAGATCGATAAATAGATAGAGAGATAGATATAGATAATAGATAGAGATAGATAGATAATAAATATAGAGATAACAGATAGATATAGAGATAGAGTAAGATAGAAAGATATAGAGATAGGTATATATAGATAATAGAGATAGCTAGATAGACATAATAGATAGATATAGATAGATATAGAGATAGATAGAAAGATAGATATAGAGATAGATGTAGAGATAGAGCGATAGAGATAGATATAGATAATAGATAGAGATAGATAGATAGATAGATAGAGAAATATAGATAGATATAGAGATAGATGTAGAGATAGAAAGATAGATAGATATACAGAGAGATAGATATAGAGATAAATAAATAGATATAGAGATAGATAGATATATAGAGAGATAGATACAGAGAAAAGATATAGAGATAAATAGAGAAAGATAGATAGATATAGAGATAGAGCGATAGATAGATATACAGAGAGATAGATATGGAGATAGATAGAGATATATAGATAGATAGCTATAGAGAGAGATATAGAGATAGATATAGAGAGAAATAGATATAGATATAGAGATAGATATAGAGATAGATAGAGATAGATATATAGAGATAGATATAGAGATAGATATATATATAGAGATAGAGCGATAGATAGCGAGAGATATAGATATAGAGATAGATAGATACAGAGAAAAGATATAGAGATAGATAACGGATAGATAAATAGATAGGTATAGAGATAGATAGATATAGATATTAGATAGAGATATATATATATAGATAAAGATAGATAGATAATAAATATAGAGTAAGATAGATAGATAGATAGACATAATAGATAGATATAGAGATATATAGAAAGATATAGAGATAGATAGATATAGAGATAGATGTAGAGATAGAAAGATAGATATAAAGATAGAGCGATAGATAGATATAGAAATAGATAGATATAGATAATAGATATAGAAAGATAGATATAAGAGAGATAGAGAGAGAGAGAGATATAGAGATAGATAGATAGATAGAGAGAGACAGATAGAGAGAGCGAGAGAGATATAAAAAACAAAACAAAACACAATACTCACCTCTCCTCCTCGCTCCCACGCTGATCCCGGCTTCAGTGTCAGGAGCTGCCCCCTCTGCCAGACACACAGCGGGTGCGCGATGTAGTGACGTCATCGCGCACTGGCTGTGAGCCAGGAGCAGAGAGGACTGAGGGCGGCGCCGGCCCTGATTTACAGCTGTAGTCTGCAGAGCAGCTTACTGGGCTGGGGGCGGGGCCTCTCGGGGTGGAGACCTGAAATGATATTCACTGCTTCGCAGTGAATATTCATTTCTCTTTAGCAGCGGGGACAGGGGCTCCTGCCTCCTGACACCCGCTGCTGCTCCGCTGGCAGGGGCCCCCATAGCAGCTGCATGGTGTGCGACACACCACTGGCTGGGGGCCCCTGGAGCAGCGGGGGCCCTAGGCAACTGCTGGCCCTGTATGCCTGCAGGCGCCAGGGCCCACCAGATGCCAGGGCCCACCGGAGAATCCTCCGGTTCTCCGGTGGGCCAGTCCGACGCTGTGTGCATCGGTCAACAATACAGCGCACTTTGCACAAGGAGAAGCTGTATGGGAGAGTGATGCGAAAGAAGCCGTTTCTGCAAGCACGCCACAAACAGAGTCGCCTGAGGTATGCAAAAGCACATTTGGACAAGCCAGTTACATTTTGGAAGAAGGTTCTGTGGACTGATGAAACAAAGATTGAGTTGTTTGGTCATACAAAAAGGCGTTATGCATGGAGGCTAAAAAACACAGCATTCCAAGAAAAACACTTGCTACCCACAGTAAAATTTGGTGGAGGTTCCATCATGCTTTGGGGCTGTGTGGCCAATGCCGGCACGGGGAATCTTGTTAAAGTTGAGGGTCGCAAGGATTCAACTCAGTATCAGCAGATTCTTGACAATAATGTGCAAGAATCAGTGACGATGTTGACGTTACGCAGGGGATGGATATTTCAGCAAGACAATGATCCAAAGCTCCGCTCCAAATCTACTCAGGCATTCATGCAGAGGAACAATTACAATGTTCTGGAATGGCCATCCCAGTCCCCAGACCTGAATATCATTGAACAACTGTGGGATGATTTGAAGCGGGCTGTCCATGCTCGGCGACCATCAAACTTAACTGAACTGGAATTGTTTTGTAAACAGGAATGGTCACAAATACCTTCATCCAGGATCCAGGAACTCATTAATAGCTACAGGAAGCGGCTAGAGGCTGTTATTTTTGCAAAAGGAGGATCTACGAAATATTAATATCACTTTTATGTTGAGGTGCCCATACTTTTGCACCGGTCAAATTTTGTTTAAATGCAGATTGCACATTTTCTGTTAGTACAATAAACCTCATTTGAATCCAGAAATATAACTGAGTCCATCAGTTATTAGATATATGAAACTGAAATAGCTGTTGCAAAAAACAAAATTGTTATAAAGAAAAAAGGTCAACATTAATAGGGGTGCCCAAACTTTTACATATGACTGTACAATATGAAAACATCCACTATCCTCTAAACTAAACCTCTTCTGCCCTATGAAGTTACCGATATCCAGGTTATGCAATGCAATGATGATGGGCTCTGATATCCTGCTGTTGTCTAGGCTGCAAGCGTCTTTAGTCTTTTGCTTCTTGTGTTCTCATCAAGTGGATACATTTCTAAGGAGGCGCTTCCCAGACTGATGTTCAAATGCCTCTGACCACTGGAGAGGTTTCTTTTTTTTTTACCAGATTATGAGCATTCACATAAAGGATGTAAGCTTGAACTTTCAACCACATACATTAAGTGCTTAGCACAAAATTATGTACATATAAGCACTTGGATCACCGTGTGTCGCTAGGTCTCAGGGGTTGCACTTCCCCCACAGACAGCAAATGGTGGGAATGTGTTATTGCCGATATCTGTCTTTAACAGCAGGGTCATAGCTGAGCTTTGATCAATGCTGTTAACAATTTAGATGGTTGTTGTTGTGTTGGTGATCATGGATCTCCAATGCGCTACTATCACACTTGGTCCCTGATAAAGGCTCTGTTATCATGGTATTCTTGTGAAGCTCAGCCACTGGCTGAGCTTCATAGATGATGGTGATTTTCACTAATTACTGCAATAATATTGTATTGTAGTATATAGTATAAGCAATCCGGCGATCGCATCTTCAAGTTTTCTAAGGGGATTAAAAAATAAAGTATTTATCAAAATTTAGAAAATATAAACTTAATCACCATTTTCCTAAAGAAATTAAATGATAATGATAGTATCCTGTTGGTAAAAGTCAATCAAAATTCAGAATTAATTAACCTGTACAGTAAATTCTGTAACAGAAAAAAAATCAAAATAATTGTCTCTTTTGATCACCACATCTCCTTTAAAAATTTCAACAACAAGTTCAAAACATTGTATGAACCCAAAGTTGATTTTGATAAAACCAATAACTAGCCAAGCAAAAAACAAGCCCTAACAAGCTCCATCAATGAAAAGATAAAAATATTATGGGTCTTGGAAAATAGCGACAAAAATCAACATTTTTTTCATAAACTTGTAAATTCTTTTTCACCAATTAAATTTAAAAAATGCATGCACTTTCGGTATTGCCATGAATAAAATGTCATGGAGAATTATGTTTTTAGGTAATTTTTTTACCATACAATGAATACTGTAAAAAGCAAAACACAAAACAGAGCATGGTAGAAATATTTTTTTTCCCATTTCATTCCACCTGCAATTTGCTTTAATCTTTTTCATAAAATGTATACTGTCAATCAAAACTCTCATAAGGATATGTCCATGGAAAAATAAAAAAATATAAGAATTTTGAAAAACGGGATCGAAAAATGCAAATGTAAAAACTAAAATTTACTGCAGAGGTAAGGGGTTAAAAATTTGACATTAGTTATAGATTATGGCTCCAATTCATCACTTGTGCATATTTTTAAGCAATTTTTCTTTTTTGTCTAATGGTTTTTGCTGCTCTTTTTTTGTGTCAATTTTTCAACATGGCCGACTTTTTTCATTCTTTCTATGCTAAATAAAAAACCTCTTTTTTGCAACATTTTGCAAAATAAAGCAAAAATTGCACCAAAGCAACTGTTGTACATACAATTAAAACTACAAGGGGACTCTGCAGCTGTTTATGAATCTGAAACATCTGACAAGCGGTGTACACCAACGTGCACTAAGCAAGAAATCTCTCTCCGGGTTAGAGAATCTGGCTTGAAACACCAAAGGTTGCAAGATTTTGCAACTTTTCAAAGCCGTTAGGCTGGAATTCTGCTGTTAATGGGGTTTTCCCAAAACAAAGTACATTTTAAGCAATAGATCTTGGAATAAAAATAAATTCCGATATTGGATGTATTTAAAAAATATATCCCTGTGCTGAGATAATCTTATAAATGTGCCCCTGCTGTCTATTGTGTAATGGCTGCATCTGACCGTACAGGGACATGGTCTGATCATACCACAGCTCCTGGGCAGGGGAGGAAGCAAAATAGAATATACAGACATTACAGCATGGGATCACAGCTGATTCTTTCTGTGAGGTGAAAAATTTTACTGCCTGTTTTTAAGCCATGTTTTACCTCAAAGAAAGAATCATGCTGTCCTGTCTGTATATTCTCTTTTGGATCCTCCAGGCCAGAAGATGAGGTATGATCAGACCATGTTCCTGCATGGTCAGACACAGCCATTGCACAGCACACAGCAGGGGCACATTTGTAAGATTATCTCAGCACATGAGCATTTTTTAAACATATCCAATTGTGGAATGTATTATTATTCAAAGATTTATTGATTAAAATTAACTTTATTCATGATAAAACCCCTTTAAAGCGTTGGTGAAGCGAGCCCTTTGTGTCTTTGTTACAATGGGTGCCTTGCAGATGAAATGGTTTACTTGTCCTCTTGCGTATTTTATGGGTAATGGCCTGGAATTTTGGCAGTTACAAATAGATTTGAGACTGGATTATTTTGTGGCTCTTTTCATTGCATTCTATCCATTGAACTCGGACTTGCTGGTTTACTTCCAGCGTCAATATAGTTCGATAACATTTAATTAAATCAATGTAATTGAAGACAGAACAATTGAACTGAAACATATTTAGTTTGGGGCAAACACAAAGTCCTGCTTCTCTGCACCTATGGCCTTTACTAGATATGAAGAGCCAAGTATGAGATAATTGACTTATGAGAGTTATCGGCCAATTCCGTATTTCTTAAGATGCCAGCTTTCTAATTTGGAAGCTAGGCACAGTGAGTGACATTTTGGGGTGTTTGTGCATTTTATTTGAGCAACTGGCAAAATTCTAAGTTTTCTCAGCTATAACAACAAAATCTTATAGTTTATTCTAGCTATGCAATAATTTGATACTTTTAACTTTTTTTGTGTTATCTAATATGTGTATTACTGCCTTTAAGACATTTATGTTAGCTTTAGGCTGAGTTCACACGTTGCATTTTTTTCGCGTTTCCGCGGCGGTTTTAACCGCGCGATTTTGCCGCGAAAACGCGAAACATAAGCATCCCATGCATTCCTATGGGATTCCGCAATGCTGTGCTAATGCTGCGGTTTTTACCGCGGCGGAATCGCTTCGCGGTAAAAACTGCAGCATGCTCATTAATTTGCGGAATCGCGGCGATCCCGCACCCATAGGAATGCATTGTTCCGCTTACTTCCCGCATGTGGCTGTGCACAACATGCGGAAAGTAAGCAGAACAATTGCGGATGGTACCCATGGTCCGGAGGAGAGGAGACTGTCCTCCGGGCTTTGGGTACCATATCCCTGTAAAAAATAGAATTTAAAATAAAAAATATTGTTATTCTCACCTTCCGGTGTCCCGCGCAGCCTTCCCGCTTCTCTTCACGCTCCGGTCCCAGTAGTCCTTTGCGAAAATGCTCGAGATGACGTCCGTTCTCGCGGGATCGCGAAGTCTTGCGGTCATTCGCGCGACGTCATTCATCACGAATTACCGCGAGACGTCGCGATCCCGCGAGAACTGATGTCATCGCGGGCATTTTCGCAAAGGATTACTGGGAACGGATGCGCGGGACGTCGGAGGGTGAGAATAACACCATTTTTTATTTTTTTTTTACATTCTTTTACTACTGATGCTGCATAGGCGGCCTCAGTAGTAAAAAGTTGGTCACACTCGTCAAACACTATGTTTGACGAGTGTGACCAACCTGTCAATCAGTTCTCCAAGCGATGCTACAGATCGCTTGGAGAACGCTAGCATTTTGCAAGCTAATTACGCTTGCAAAATGCTAATTTTTCCGCGGGAAAATCGCGGGAATTTAAAATGCGATTTTCCCGTGGACTGGAATTCCGGAATTCTCGCGGTAATTTCCGAGAGAGTTCCGGTACGTGTGCACTTAGCCTTAGATGTTCTCCTCTTACAAAAACAGGCCTATGCACTGTCCTATAGGAACTCCTTAATTCTGGGTGGGAGTATAAACTTCATAGAACTTTCAGTAACCCTACAAATATTACTAATATTACAATTAAACAGATCTTTTCATAAATAAGCAATTCACAGCCTAAAGTGACAAAGCGTGACACTTCTGCTTTCTCGATAACTGTAAATTGTAGATTTCTACTTCAGCTACAGATTTTTATGTGCAGAATAAAACTTTGCAGGTTTCTTATTTGAAACCTAAAAAAATGGTTGTTTTCCTAAACCGCTTGTCCAAGGCTAGACTTCTGCATTGACAATCTATCCTTATGTGTTGAAAAAAATCTGTGGGTGCCAGCTTTTCAGACCGCATCGATAGGATTGTGATGACCTCTCCTAGTTTATCAATATACGAGTGCTTCTCACAAAATTAGAGTATCATCAAAACGTTTATTTATATCAGTTCTTCAATATAAAAAGTGAAGCTCATATATTATATAGAGAGATCTATTTCAAGTGTTTATTTCTGTTAATGTTGATGATTATGGCTTACAGCCAATGAAAACCCAAAAGTCAGTTGCGGTCAGTTGCGGTGTCAAACACTAGTGGGACTAGAGGGACTCCAACCCTGTGTCCTTGGGGCAGAGTCCTGTGTCCCTTTACTAGCGCTCACCCTGCCGAGCCCTGTGAAGTTAACAGGCTCCAGCATTGGCTTCTGCGGCTCTATGCAGTAACAGAGTTCGCTCCTGTGCACACCGGGTCAGCGGTTATCCCGCCGGTGCTCAGTTAGTCTCCACCTTTACTAAGCAGTAGTTTACGACCTCTGCACGGTGGACCCCAGGCTGCGAACACACCTTACTATTATTTTATTATTTGGTGCGTTCCGCCGTCAAAAAACTTACAAAGAGGTGTGGTAAGAATATTACATACACGCACAGGAACTTCACAGAATTTTGTAATGTTGAGCCGTGAAAAATAGAAAATAAATTTTTACCTCATTTTTCTTTTTCAGAAGGGACCCCACAATTTGCTGTAAAATGTCTTCTGAGTACGGAGATACCTAATATGTGCTGGAAAACTACTGTTTGGGCACATGACAGAGTTTGGATGGGGAGCAGCGTCAATTGTATTCAGGAGTGCACTTTCGGCTGAAATACCGTATTTTTCTCTTTATAAGACATATCTTATTATAAAACGCACCTAGGTTTTAGAGAAGGAAACTAAGAAAGAAAATATCTTAGCCAAATAATGTGCTAAAAGTTTTAATAAAATAAAAAATAATGTAATTTTAATAGCCTGGGGATTCTGCGGATGAAGTACTGTTATGGAGGAACTATGTAATTGCAGATGTTTACATGTTTGGAAGCCCAGGTAATGCATCTACAGGTGCTTCTCACAAAATTAGAATATCATCAAAAAGCTAATTTATTTCAGTTCTTCAATACAAAAAGTGAAACTCATATATTATATAGAGTCATTACAAACAGAGTGATCTATTTCATGTGTTATTTCTGTTAATGTTGATGATTATAGCTTACAGGCCCAACCAATGAAAACCCAAAAGTCATTATCTCAGTAAATTAGAATACTTTATAACACCAGCTTGAAAAATTATTTTAAATTCCGAAATGTTGTCCTACTGAAATGTATGTTCAGTAAATGCACTCAATACTTGGTCAGGCTCCTTTTGCATCAATTACTGCATCAATGCGGCATGGCATGGAGGCAATCAGCCTGTTGCACTGCTGAGGTGTTATGGAAGCCCAGGTTGCTTTGATAGCAGCCTTCAGCTTGTCTGTATTGTTGGGTCTGTTGTCTCTCATCTTCTTCTTGGCAATACCCCATAGATTCTCTATGGGGTTAAGGTCAGTGTTATGTTCTTTTTAAACCAGGTATTGGTACTTTTGGAAGTGTGGACAGGCGAAGTCCTGCTGGAGAATGAAATTTCTTTCTCCAAAAAGCTTGTTGGCAGAGGGAAGGATGAAGGGCTCTAACATTTCCTGGTAGACGGATGAGCTGACTTTGGTCTTGAAAAAACACAGTGGCTCTACACCAGCAGATGACATTGCTCCCCAAGCCATCACTGACTGTGGAAACTTCACAAGCAGCCTGAATTGTGTGCCTCTCCACTCTTCCTCCAGACTCTGGGACCTTGATTTCCAACTGAAATATAAAATTGATTTTCATCTGAAAAGAACACCTTGGACCACTGAGCAACAGTCCAGTTCTTTTTCTCCTTGGCCCAGGTAAGACGCTTCTGGCGTTGTCTATTGGTCATGAGTGACTTTACACAAGGAATGCGACACTTGTAGCCCATGTCCTGGATACGTCTGTGTGTGGTGGCTCTTGAAGCAATGACTCCAGCAGCAGTCCACTCCTTGTGACTGTCCCCCAAAGTTTTGAATCGCCTTTTCTTTATAATCCTTTCAAGACTGCAGTTATGCCAGTTGCTTGTACATCTTTTTCTACCATACTTTTTTATTCCACTCAACTTTCCATTAATATGCTTGGACACAACACTCTGTGAACAGCCAGCTTCTTTAGCAATGACCTTTTGTGGCTTACCCTCCTTGTGGAGTGTGTCAATGACTGCCTTCTGGACATCTGTCAAGTCAGCAGTCTTCCCCATGATTGTGGAGCCTACTGAAAGAGACTAAGGGACATTTGCAAACATTTAGGAAGCCTTTGCAGGTGTCTTTTGTTATTCTAAGTTACTGAGATAATGACTTATGGGTTTTTATTGGCTGTATGTCATAATCATCAATATTAACAGAAATAAACACTTGAAATAGATTACTCTGTTTGTAATAATAATATATGAGTTTCACTGTATTTATTGAAGAACTGAAATTAACTTTTTGATGATATTCTACTTTTATGAGAAGCATCTGTATAAGTTCTGAGCAAACCTCTTTGTAATGCAAGATTGTGGCTTGGAGTAGCGTACTTCCTTTAAAAAAATCAAAAATCTATCCAACATAATAGCATATAAAGTGAGTTATTGAGCTCTGCATAACCCAGTCCAACACTAATTGTTTTTAACCCCTTAAATGGGAATTCCAGTCAAACTGTGTATCTCTCATTCTCCCATGGTTCACGTCTAGCCATACGACCACGAATTTCAATGGAGAACTTGAATGGTATTGTAGGTCACTCAATTTTTGGTCTATGACACTAACAAAAGTAGCCAAGCTAAGTGTAGCTATATTTATTGTTTATATAGACATTGTCTTCACTCATCATTGAAATTGGATTTCACCAACTAAATGTACTGTTAGTATGTTTTCTTTTCCTGGAATTATACTTGAGCATCTTCCATATCATAGACATACAGATATGCACACATACATGCGCAACTGGTCACACTTCCCAACTTTCCTGTCTGTTGTCAACTAATTAAAAAAAAAAAAAAAATAGGAATCACTAACTGCTCCAGATGATCCCACACGGCTTCACTTCCATCTTCTTATGATTGGCTGGTATATTCTAAATGATGTAGCCAATATGATAATGTCACCGCACCAGCTGATTCATGGAGAAAACACCAGGTAGGAGGTTAAGGCTACTTTCTAATTTCAATTTTTCAAACCTGATCCGGTAGAAGCCGCAACCCGCCGGATCATCTGTTTAGTCCCGAGACAATGCAGGAGAGGGAGAGAGAGTCTTCGGGCATGCGCTGTGGAAAAAAGTGGTCTGGCGCTGTCAAACATGTTGCAGGGAATGTTTTTTGCAGACGCCGGACAGGCATTTTTTCCCATATCCGGCAAAAGCCAGACATGCCGCATGGCCATCAGGCACAATGCAGCGATAATGCTAGTCTATGGGAAAAAAGCCGGATCCGGTGGCAATAGGCGCCGGATCCAGGTTTTTACATTTTTTGCCGCATTGCGCCTGATGCTTAAAAATGGAAATATGAAAGTAGCCTAAGAGTAACTTTCTATAGCTACGCTGCCATTCCCTATTACTCGTAGTGGAGCAACAGGAATGCTCACCTGCACGGCAAAACAAATACTGTACAACCCATCCCCTCCCCTGGAGTCCCTGGACCAGGACGGCAATCCAGATATAGCTATCAATATATAAATAGATATATTTATCACTACACATCCCCATTTTTGTTTATTCCATGTCCATCCATTAGCTGTTTAGTGCGACAATAAAAACAGCATTTACACATTAGACACATGGAGTATACACGGGTCACATTTTTTATACCTGCAGTACACCATTAATTCTGTCTTCACATTTCTCTTTTGGAGATCCATTAGTGTGTTCTGGTTTATTAACAAACAAATGAAATTCATGTCCAAAATGGATCCTTTGCTTAAGTGAAGCAGACGGAAGCAGAAGGGTCCCACAGAATATTTTGGAGTTTGTCTGGATTCCGCTTGGCATCAGCTTTTAGAATGGAAGAAAAAGTGCATAATGCAGAACTAGATAGGTTATCACATCATAACAATCACTACATAAAATTATAACAGTTATTTCCATAAATCTTTGCTTCTGGGGCACTTGCTCCATTCTGTGCCTAAACCTTGCCCATTTACTGATAACACCCCACCCCATCACCCCCACCAAGCTCCACATCCAATCTATCGGCTTTCATTACATTTTTCTCTGGCCTCAGACTGCAGTAACGTCAGTACTGCCCTATGGTTGTCCTGCCTAGACAATATGTTCTAGAGCTCCACAAGTAGGTCTGTGGAGGGCACATTTATATTGCAAATTGACATTAATAATATAAATACCAAAATATGTATGACATGCTACAAATAATAATTTCTACATGTACATAAAAGAAAAAGAAAATAATTTGTTCTCAATGTGAGAAGCGAGGAGAGTGAACACCCTTAAGCACTGGATACACGGCATCAGCTTTCAGAATAAAAGCCATATAAACACTCGTTCTGGCGCTTATCCCGGGCTCCAGTGAGAGAAAGCAAAGAATTCTATATTAAACAATTACAATGAATGAAATGGCTCTGAATGTTTTCTTTATGTAGAGGTCTTTGTTTTCTTTCTTAAGACGTGTTTTTAATTACGCCGGTTTCCGTGCTCAGGGATTCTGTTTTCAAAACCGTTTATTTTTATGACTGATTTTCTTTTTTGTTTTCCTTTTTCTGGAAGATTTGGGGAGACTTGTCATATGCTGTATATTAGGGAAAAGAGCAATCATGCCAATCAGTACATTCAGATTGTTTCCCTGTTGATTGAGCATAAGCCACAATGCTCACATTTGCACCAAGACATTTCTTCTGTTCCTTCATTCCTAGCGTTTAATGAGAAGTACTTACCTGCTTACAAGCCATTTTGCCTTTCTCTCAGCGGTAAGCAAAGCAATTGTTGTTGCAAATAATAATAATTATAAAGAGTACTTGCCAACTTCGATGACTTTTTATTCAGAAAATCTATAATTTCATTGTATAAAGCAAGCTATTGACGTTTTTTATGCCCTGTTTTGTGACAAGCCATGCCCTAAGCACTACAATCTGTTCTCTTAATCCAAAAATTTACAGTACATCTAGATGAAGGCTATGTCTACCAATACCCCATCCCAGTCTCATGCTAAGGCACATTATCGTAAAGCATCCGATGCGAGATGCAACGGCATCAGATGCTATATACTAATGACAGTCAGCTCAAACTCTGCTGCGAGTGTGAGATGAGTGTCAGTGCGGTGGAGATGGAGAAAGTAATTTCTCTATCTTCTTCACTGCTGGCATCCTTGGCAATCGCACTGCACTCTAACGACTTCCGAGTGTAGTCCAAAGTTTCACATGCACCCATAGACTTGTATCAGTGAGTGCAATCATATTCTCGCAGCCACTCGCAGCATGGTGCAAATGTTTGCTCATGCTGCGAGTGGCGTGAGAAAATAATCTCAGATCTGAGCTGCCCCACAGAATAACACTGTTTTATTGCATAGCACTCGGACGTGTCATGTGACCCTCACCTAATGCCTTTGATGACACAGCATTTATACTTAATTATGCCAGACGCATTGTTCAGAAGGACAAGGGACATGAGCCATTGGTCATATGAGCCTGTATGTTGACTCTTGTTGTTGTCAGAGACACCGCACTGCACTAGCTCATAGAGCCAGTGCGCGTGTCCTGAGTACAGAAGCAGTGCTAAAAGATACCTGTGGAGCAGGGCAGCAGAGGTGACCATGCGTGCTACAGGCTAATACTGTCAGGGTCCAGTCAGCGCTGGAAAGTAAAGAGGCACAGGACCTGCGGACACTGAAACTGAATAGTCTGCACGGGACCTATGGTCATGTGACTGCAAGGGGGCGGGGCTTAGCGTCCTGTATTCAGATAGGACAGGACACCATACAACAACTCAGAGTCAGGCAAAACAGAGGTCACAGCAGTACGGGCAAACGAGGTACAGGAGGGACAAACAGACGGGTAGTCAGACAAAGCCAAAGGTCATACACAAGAGGGCGACGTGGTACCAAGGGGACGAGCAGAGAAAAATCGGGTCACAAGCAGAGAGTCATACACGAGAGGTAGCGCAGTACAAGAGGGTCAGGCAGAACTCGTAACAGGGACAGAACCAGATCACAACCGAACAAGCAAGCAAGATATCAGGCACAAGGCACACGTATACAAGAGGTCACTTAACTCAGCCAAGGGCAGGAGTATAACTGACACCGGACCCAGGTCCAGTGAGCACTAAATAGCCTCCTGCTGCCAGAGAGAGGCAGCACAATTAACCCATAGTCTAACCAGGATGGGTCAAAGCGAAATCCCGTCCTGGATCATGACAGTACCCTCCTCTCAATGGGGGGCCACCGGACCCCCAGGTCTCTCAGGGTACTTGGCGTGAAAGGCTCGGATCAACCGATCCGCATGAACTGATCGAGCAGGAACCCACGAGCGTTCCTCAGGACCGTAGCCCTTCCAATGTATCAGATACTGAAGGGCGCGACGGACCAACCTGGAGTCGACAATTCGTTCCACCTCGTACTCAGCCTGCCCATCTACCAGAACCGGTGTCGGGGAAGATGATGATCCCTCCCCACTGGACCTCACAGGTTTCAAAAGGGCCTTATGGAAAACATTAGGGATCCTTAGAGATGGCGGAAGACTCAACCGAAAAGCCACCGGGTTAACTGCTTCGGTAATTACATAGGGACCTATAAACTTGGGTCCAAGCTTCGCAGAGGGGACCTTGAGCCTTATATTTTTGGTGGATAACCATACCTTATCTCCGACCTGAAACACTGGACCCACGGATCGTTTTTTGTCCGCAAAAAATTTAAATTTGTCCTGGGCCTTCGTAATGTTATTCTGGACCTCCCGCCATACCTCCCCCAACCGCTGGATCGTCTCATCCTCCCCAGGACACCCAGAATTCAAGCGGGAAAATTCTCCAAAATGAGGATGAAACCCATAATTGCAAAAAAAAGGAGATGTACCCATAGACTGGTTAGTGCGGTTGTTAAATGCAAACTCAGCCAATGGTAACACAGAACACCAATCATCCTGTCGGGCTGAGGTCAAACAACGCAGAATTTGCTCCAGAGACTGATTGGTCCGCTCAGTCTGCCCATTAGTCTCTGGATGGTAGGCGGATGAAAAGGACAGACCAATACCCAACCTCCTACAAAAAGCTCTCCAAAATCTGGACACAAATTGCACTCCCCTATCAGACACCACATTCAGGGGTACCCCATGCAACCGCACCATATGCTCCGCAAACAATCTGGACAATGTTTCCGCATTAGGAAGAGCTGCCAAAGGTACAAAATGTGCCTGCTTACTAAACCTATCCACTACGACCCAGACCATGGTATTACCCTTGGAAGGGGGAAGGTTGGTGATGAAATCCATGGACAGATGAGTCCATGGTCTCTCAGGAATTGGCAGTGGTACCAATTCCCCGGCCGGCCGGTTATGGGGAGTTTTCGCACGGGCACAAACCTCACACGCAGACACATAATCCCCAACATCAGAGGCTAAAGAAGACCACCAGAATATTCTAGCAATGGCCTTCCGGGTCGCTGAGATCCCTGGATGTCCACCCAGAACTGAGTCATGGAACTCCTGGAGGACCTTGAGACGAAACTGAGCTGGCACAAAAAGTTTATCCAACGGCTTAGCTGGAGGTGCAAGAGCCTGGGCTTCTCGAATCTCCCGTTCCAACACATTAGAAAACTCTGCCACCACCACCACAGGCTGAAGAATGGAGGATGGAGGTTCCGGGGGGGACACCAGATCAAGACTGCGTGACAATGCATCCGCTCTGATATTCTTGGATCCTGGTCGAAAAGTGATCGAGAAGTTGAATCGGGAAAAAAAAAGTGACCATCTAGCCTGTCTGGGAGTCAACCTTTTAGCTGACTCAATGTAAGCTAGGTTTTTGTGGTCCGTGATTACCGTTATAGGATGAACAGCCCCCTCCAAAAAATGCCTCCATTCTGCAAAAGCCAATTTTATGGCCAGAAGTTCCCGATTCCCCACATCATAGTTTCTCTCCGCAGGGGAGAACTTCTTTGAGAAAAAGGCGCAAGGTCTTAAATTGGTCAAAGGGGCGGGTCCCTGGGACAATACCGCCCCCACCCCCACCTCTGAGGCGTCTACCTCAACAATAAATGGTTCAGAGGGGTCCGGTTGGATAAGAACCGGGGCCGACATGAAACATTTTTTCAAAAACTGAGATGCCGCTACCGCTGCGGTTGACCAATTCTTGATATCGGCCCCCTTTTGAGTCATGTATGTGAGGGGTTTAACCACCTGTGAGAACCCCCTTATAAATTTCCGATAATAATTAGCGAACCCTAGGAAACGTTGCAGACCCTTCAAATCACACGGTTGAACCCACTCGAGAATGGCCTGCACCTTATTAGGATCCATGCGATACCCTTCAGCAGACACGATGAACCCCAGAAAGGACAGTTCCTGAACAAAAAATAAACATTTTTCAAGTTTAGCAAACAGACAGTTCTCCCTGAGCCTTTGGAGAACTGCCCGAACATGACCAATGTGAGTCTGTTTATCAGGCGAGTAGATTAAAATGTCATCCAAATACACCACCATAAAACGTCCAATCAAATCGGAAAACACATGATTTATGAAATTTTGGAAGACCGCTGGAGCGTTGGTCAGGCCGAAGGGCATGACCAAATTTTCAAACAACCCTTCAGTAGTGAGAAAAGCGGTCTTCCATTCATCTCCGTCCCGGACTCGGATAAGGTTATACGCTCCCCGTAGATCTAATTTCGAAAACCACTTAGCTCCGGACAACTGATTGTATAAATCAGGAATAAGTGGAAGGGGATACGTATTCCTCACAGTTATTTTATTTAACTCACAAAAATCGAGGCATGGGCGCAAACCACCGTCTTTTTTTTTTACAAAAAAGAACTCTGCCGCCACAGGAGAAACAGAGGGACGAATATGTCCCTTACGGAGGCTCTCGGAAATATATTCCTTCATCGCAGCCCGTTCCGGACCCGAGAGGTTATACAGGCGGGCTTTGGGCAATTTAGCACCTGGAACCAGGTCAATGGCACAATCAAATGGGCGGTGTGGTGGTAAAACCTCAGCCTCTTTTTCGGAGAAAACGTCAGTATAATCTATCAGGCACTCCGGAATGCCTTCTAGACCCACAGACGACACAGACACAGAAACAAGACATTTCTCAGAGCAATAGGGACCCCATTTAACAATATCCCGAGATTCCCAATTAATCACAGGATTATGCAGCTGTAACCAGGGGAACCCCAACACCAGTCCCGCAGGCAGGTTGTTCATTACAAAACATGAAATACGTTCCTGGTGTAAGGAACTCACTTTAAGGAGAAACTCTTCAGTACAAAACACAATGTCATTCTTAACCAATGGTGTTTTGTCAATAGCAACAAGGTGAATCGGAGTTTCCAACCTAACTGTCCCTAACTTACACCTGGCCACCAAGTCAGAGTCAATAAAGTTCAATGATGAACCGCAATCCACGAAGGCAGAAGTGGATGTGGAGACACCCCCACAACAAAGTTCCACTTGAAATGACATTTTAGAAAATGCAGAAAAGGGTACCTGAGAGCTTGGGTGACCTCCATGATAATCACCCGGGCTCAGTCGCTTGTTGGTTAGTGGCCGGGAGGGGCAATCCTTTTTCCAATGTCCAGACTCGCCACCGTGAACACAGCATCTTCTCACGTGCCGTTGTCTCCTTTCTTCCTCCTTAAGGTTGATGGTTCCCATCTCCGTGATTTTCAATGAAGAACTGGCTCCCCCTCCTTGGGAGAATAATGATGTCTCGGTTTGTATCACTCCCCTTGCCCGTAACCTGCGATCCATTCGGACGGCCTGTGTCATAGCTTCCTCCAGGGCATCAGGTGGGGGATGGAGAGCCAAGGCGTCTTTCAGATGCTCAGACAGGCCTCTACAGAACAACCCCCGGAGAGCGGCATGGTTCCAGCAGACCTCAGCAGCCCAGTGTCTGAACTCTGAGCAAAACCACTCGGCTGAGTGTTTCCCCTGGCAAACATTCATCAGCCTGTCCTCAGCCATA
The DNA here is from genome assembly GCF_039654945.1 of Dendrobates tinctorius. NCBI lineage: Eukaryota > Metazoa > Chordata > Amphibia > Anura > Dendrobatidae > Dendrobates > Dendrobates tinctorius. The sequence continues at coordinate 12,073,910 of NW_027361898.1, read as the reverse complement.
CGCACCCGATCAGGCTCATCATAAATATGTCCCAGGGCCTCAAAAAATGCATCCACAGTCATACGCTCAGGAGCCGTGGTAGGAAGGGAGAAAGCCCAAGCTTGGGGGGCTCCCCTTAACAGAGACATAATGACCCCCACTCTCTGACTTTCATCCCCAGAAGAGTGTGGTCTTAAGGAAAAAAAAAGCTTACAGCCTTCCTTGAAAACTCTGAAGTCATTTTTATCTCCAGAAAAGGTATCTGGTAACTTCACTGGAGACTCAGGGGAAATTAATGTAACATCCCGAGCCCCCCATGAAAGAACTCCCTGCACAGTGTCTGCGATCAGCTGCTGAGACTGAGCCAGGACTCTTTGTTCTCCAAAGAGTTTCTGAGACATCTGCGTCAGATGCTTAACCTGCTCAGAAAGAGTGTGCACAGGATCCATCACACACACAGGTGAATGAGAGCAGAGAAAAAAAAATGGTATGGGTCAGTTATAATGTCAGAGACACCGCACTGCACTTGCTCATAGAGCCAGTGCGCGTGTCCTGAGTACAGAAGCAGTGCTAAAAGATACCTGTGGAGCAGGGCAGCAGAGGTGACCATGCGTGCTCCAGGCTAATACTGTCATGGTCCAGTCAGCGCTGGAAAGTAAAGAGGCACAGGACCTGCGGACACTGAAACTGAATAGTCTGCACGGGACCTATGGTCATGTGACTGCAAGGGGGCGGGGCTTAGCATCCTGTATTCAGATAGGACAGGACACCATACAACAACTCAGAGTCAGGCAAAACAGAGGTCACAGCAGTACGGGCAAACGAGGTACAGGAGGGACAAACAGACGGGTAGTCAGACAAAGCCAAAGGTCATACACAAGAGGGCGACGTGGTACCAAGGGGACGAGCAGAGGGAAATCGGGTCACAAGCAGAGAGTCATACACGAGAGGTAGTGCAGTACAAGAGGGTCAGGCAGAACTCGTAACAGGGACAGAACCAGATCACAACCGAACAAGCAAGCAAGATATCAGGCACAAGTCACATGTATACAAGAGGTCACTTAACTCAGCCGAGGGCAGGAGTATAACTGACACCTGACCCAGGTCCAGTGAGCACTAAATAGCCTCCTGCTGCCAGAGAGAGGCAGCACAATTAACCCATAGTCTAACCAGGACGGGTCAAAGCGAAATCCCATCCTGGATCATGACAGTTGAATGTTATTTTATGGAATGCCTGCTAATTATTTATTGTGTCAGCCCCCTCCTTTTCACTTGTCTGCAAAACTTAGGACAAATATGCAGGTTAATTTAACAAATGAACAATGAGGGATTATCTCCCCGATCTTCTGCCAATCCTGTGTTAGAATGCCCTGAATGGGAGCTGTGGGTGTAAAAGGGATCTGTCTCCCACTCCAGAGGAACTCTACAGTATCAGCCCAAGGGACCATTGTTCCAGCTGGTGGAACACAGATCAGCTCCACTGCCCATCATTGATCTCCCAAAGACGTTTGGAAAACCTTGGTTGATACTGTACTATATGTTGTTGCTGGCTTGAGCTGGTTGCACATGCTACAGTCATGGTATCCTGTTTCTGGAGGAGCATGGGCTGTGACTGCACACTATACTGGCAGGAGATACAAAAACTATGGGCCAACCAAAAGTTCGGAGACAGTGAGTATCACCTGTATGACGGGAAGTATAACTACTGGACCTGGGTTGGGATATTGTGAACTGGGGGCATTGCATTGTACCCATCTACCTGGAGTTGCTGTAAGACTGTGGATGCAAGGAATAAACATAGTTGCATTGTTAACCTGCCTAGGTGATTATTACAGCCCACAACCTCAGATCTTCACAGCGCTATTCACACATCAGTATTTTTGATCAGTATTTCATCAGTATTATATGCAAAAAAACAGGAGTTTCTCCAAAACACAGAACAGGTGTCAAGCTTTCAATTATAGTTTTTTCTGTATGTTCCACTCCTGGTTTTGACATACAAACACCAATGCAAAATACTGACCAAATACTGAACGTGCGAAAAGTCCTAAAGAATTGTGTGGACAGCTTTTACGATAGTCTCCCATGTTTTTTGGAGCTTCCTGGATATTTTGGGAGAATTGGCAAGCATGTGATAAATAACATGGAACTGCAGATCAAGAAGATTTATTAACTACGCCCTCAATTGTTTTCTGCAAATTTTATGTTTGTGAATATAAATCACTCCATAATAGTACTGGACCCTTCCTCTGCCTTGTGATAAGATCAGCAGAATGTAGGATGCTCTTTACATTGGCTTGTGTTCTGCTTATAAAGCAGCATACACAAATTATTGTGTGACAGGGACTTTGACCAACCTGTGAATTTTGTGATCTGTTAATGATCCCTTAAAGTGAATACAGTTGTGGCCAAAAGTAGTGACACCCCTGCAATTCTGTCAGATAATACTCAGTTTCTTCCTGAAAATGATTGCAAACACAAATTCTTTGGTATTATTATCTTCATTTAATTTGTCTTAAATGAAAAAACACAAAAGAGAATGAAGCAAAAAGCAAAACATTGATCATTTCATACAAAACTCCATAAATGGGCCAGACAAAAGTATTGGCACCCTCAGCCTAATACTTGGTTGCACAACCTTTAGCCAAAATAACTGCGACCAACCGCTTCCGGTAACCATCAATGAGTTTCTTACAATGCTCTGCTGGAATTTTAGACCATTCTTCTTTGGCAAACTGCTCCAGGTCCCTGATATTTGAAGGGTGCCTTCTCCAAACTGCCATTTTTATATCTCTCCACAGGTGTTCTATGGGATTCAGGTCGGGACTCATTGCTGGCTACCTTAGAAGTCTCCAGTGCTTTCTCTCAAACTATTTTCTAGTGCTTTTTGAAGTGTGTTTTGGGTCATTGTCCTGCTGGAAGACCCATGACCTCTGAGGGAGACCCAGCTTTCTCACACTAGGCCCTACATTATGCTGCAAAATTTGTTGGTAGTCTTCAGACTTCATAATGCCATGCACACGGTCAAGCAGTCCAGTGCCAGAGGCAGCAAAGCAACCCCAAAACATCAGGGAACCTCCGCCATGTTTGACTGTAAGGACCGTGTTTTTTTCTTTGAATGGCTCTTTTTTTTCTCCTGTAAACTCTATGTTGATGCCTTTGCCCAAAAAGCTCTACTTTTGTCTCATCTGACCAGAGAGCATTCTTCCAAAACGTTTTAGGCTTTTTCAGGTAAGTTTTGGCAAACTCCAGCCTGGCTTTTTTATGTCTCGAGGTAAGAAGTGGGGTCTTCCTGGATCTCCTACCATACAGTCCCTTTTCATTCAGACGCCGACGGATAGTACGGGTTGACACTGTTGTACCCTCGGACTGCAGGGCAGCTTGAACTTGTTTGGATGTTAGTCGAGGTTCTTTATCCAACAACCGCACAATCTTGCGTTGAAATCTCTTGTCAATTTTTCTTTTCCGTCCACATCTAGGGAGGTTAGCCACAGTGCCATGGGCTTTAAACTTCTTGATGACACTGCGCACGGTAGACACAGGAACATTCAGGTCTTTGGAGATGGACTTGTAGCCTTGAGATTGCTCATGCTTCCTCACAATTTGGTTTCTCAAGTCCTCAGACAGTTTTTTGGTCTTCTTTCTTTTCTCCATGCTCAATGTGGTACACACAAGGACACAGGACAGAGGTTGAGTCAACTTTAATCCATGTCAACTGGCTGCAAGTGTGATTTAGTTATTGCCAACACCTGTTAAGTGCCACAGGTAAGTTACAGGTGCTGTTAACTACACAAATTAGAGAAGCATCACATGATTTTTCGAACAGTGGCAATACTTTTGTCCACCCACTTTTTTATGTTTGGTGTGGAATTATATCCAATTTGGCTTTAGGGCAATTCTTTTTGCATTTTTTCATTTAAGACAAATTAAATGAAGATAATAATAACAAAGAATTTGTGTTTGCAATAATTTTCAGGAAGAAACTGAGTATTATCTGACAAAATTGCAGGGGTGTCAATTAGAGTTGAGCGACTTTTGGTTTTTTAGGGTCGCGTTTCGTTTCGTGAAACCCGACTTTTCCAAAAGTTGAGTCGAGCAAGATCGTCCGATTATAGGGAAAAGTCGGGGTCATCCCGAAACACGAAACCCAATGTAAGTCAATGGGGAATAAAAGTCGGCAGTGAGAGGAGGACAGGAAACACACCTACAGTGCCCATTTGAATGCCAAAAGCATCAATTCTTCTTACTTAAGCTTGTCAACCTTAATTAACTTCATAATACAAGTTACGCACTGAAAAATGGGGGTTATTTGGCTAAAGTTGTGGGGGGGGAGGGCTGGCTGCAGGTTTTCATGTGCCCTGGGTGAAAGAGCGCCCCTTTAACACATACCACAACTCATCATGCTCCGATACGGCAGAGAAATAGCGGTATAGTACAATGAAAAATACCTCACTTTTTACATCTCATGACGAGGCCCATCTATTTCTCCATACAGAATCATTGGTCCCATATAATGTTTGAAACAGTATATGATGAGCTCCACATAATGCTACAGTAAATATGTTGGTCCCCATGGATGAAGCTCCACTGTCTTATGGGCCCAAATAATGCTCCAAACATAATGGGCCCCATTTCTAATGCTCTAGTGTATAATGGGCCCTGTAAATGCTGCTCCAGTGTCTGATGTCCACCTTTGGAATGTTCCAGTGTATGGTGGGCTCCATCTATCATTCTCCAGAGTATAGTGCTCCCCAAAAATTGCTGTCCCAACATTGAAAACAATCAAATAAGTCTCCTCGCTAGGGAATCCCTGTACTTGTCTGGATTCCTCGTCGTCCCCGTCTTCCATCTCACTGCACAGTATTTCAACTTTGCAAGTGCTGTGATCCTGGGCAAGCAGGGGGGGCCCACTCGTTGGCAACGGCACTGGCACAGGGCCCCTGATAGTACGGTGGTGTGTCTGATGGCGGGTGGGCCGAACCTGCACTTTCATCTGCAGCTTCCTCTTTGTCACCGTGTAAGATGGAACTGTATATGGGAAGGGTAACCTGAGTTTCATCAGGGTCAGATTCAGGTCGTGTAGCGTGCGAGGGGAATGTAGTGGTCTGGGTCAATGTACCAGCAGATTCATCGAGCAGTGGCTGGGCATCAGTGCACTTGTGTCGCCCCCAGGAGTACGGTCGCCACAGTGGCATTACCTTCTTCCTAGGGAGTGTGATGTCATGCTTGGGAGCAACGAAGGATCTCTCTAGCAGGTTAACTGATTGGACGGCGTTATTCCCACGAGTCATGACCCTCCAAACAGCGTTCATGAAGGCAAAGTATTTGTTTTACATGGGCAGTATGGTTGCAAAGCTGAACCTTAAAGGAATGTCCAGAAGGGCACCACCAGGAGTGGAGCCTACGGTTAAATTCGACTCCACCTGGGAAACCTCAACCATGCCAGCTACAGAACAGATGCACACATTGCAAGCTTAATTCCGTTAACGAACGAGACTCCGTCATGCCCCGCGGTCCGAGTCCGGCTTACTAGAGGGACACGTGAGGCTCTGGCACATGAGATTGGCCAATAACTGGTGTGTCATGCCCTTACATGTCCGTGGCTGAATGTGCGCTACACTGAAAAGGCCAGCGTTTGTCGCTTACAGGTGCAGATAACCCGCTGAACAACGTTAGTGATGGGGATCACTGATTACAATTATTACCCGCGAACAATGATTTCCCAGTAAGTGCAGGTCAACCGCAGTTCCGGAATTAGGCCTAACCGTCGTTCCTGAAAAAATGAAAAACTTACGTGTGCAAACCACAGGTGCTGTAGCTTGCTTAACAGCTCGCCAGCCGTTCTCACGCCCAGTATGGATTACACGTGATTGCACAAAGGTGAGAAAGGGTACCGTATCCCCAGATAACATGTATGGATAGCGTACACATTCAAAATATATGTCTATACATCAGGAGGCAGGCTCAGACGGTGTTAGGCCCAGTATGGATTGCACGTGATTGCACAAAGGTTAGAAAGGGTACCGCTTCCCCGGATAACATGTATGGATAGCGTACACATTCAAAATATATGTCTCAGGAGGCAGGCTCAGACGGTGTTAGGCCCAGTATGGATTGCACGTGATTGCACAAAGGTTAGAAAGGGTACCGTATCCCCGGATAACATGTATGGATAGCGTACACATTCAAAATATATATGTATATACACATCAGGAGGCAGGCTCAGACGGTGTTAGGCCCAGTATGGATTGCACGTGATTGCACAAAGGTTAGAAAGGGTACCGTTTCCCCGGATAACAAGTATGGATAGTGTACACATTCAAAATATATGTCTCAGGAGGCAGGCTCAGATGGTGTTAGGCGCAGTATGGATTGCACGTGATTGCACAAAGGTTAGAAAGGGTACCGTATCCCCGAATAACATGTATGGATAGCGTACACATTCAAAATATATGTCTCAGGAGGCAGGCTCAGACGGTGTTAGGCCCAGTATGGATTGCACGTGATTGCACAAAGGTTAGAAAGGGTACCGTTTCCCCGGATAACATGTATGGATAGCGTACACATTCAAAATATATGTCTCAGGAGGCAGGCTCAGACGGTGTTAGGCCCAGTATGGATTGCACGTGATTGCACAAAGGTTAGAAAGGGTACCGTTTCCCCGGATAACATGTATGGATAGCGTACACATTCAAAATATATGTCTCAGGAGGCAGGCTCAGACGTTGTTAGGCCCAGTATGGATTGCACGTGATTGCACAAAGGTTAGAAAGGGTACCGTTTCCCCGGATAACATGTATGGATAGCGTACACATTCAAAATATATGTCTCAGGAGGCAGGCTCAGACGGTGTTAGGCCCAGTATGGATTGCACGTGATTGCACAAAGGTTAGAAAGGGTACCGTATCCCCGGATAACATGTATGGATAGCGTACACATTCAAAATATATGTCTCAGGAGGCAGGCTCAGACGGTGTTAGGCCCAGTATGGATTGCACGTGATTGCACAAAGGTTAGAAAGGGTACCGTTTCCCCGGATAACATGTATGGATAGCGTACACATTCAAAATATATGTCTCAGGAGGCAGGCTCAGACGGTGTTAGGCCCAGTATGGATTGCACGTGATTGCACAAAGGTTAGAAAGGGTACCGTTTCCCCGGATAACATGTATGGATAGCGTACACATTCAAAATATATGTCTCAGGAGGCAGGCTCAGACGTTGTTAGGCCCAGTATGGATTGCACGTGATTGCACAAAGGTTAGAAAGGGTACCGTTTCCCCGGATAACATGTATGGATAGCGTACACATTCAAAATATATGTCTCAGGAGGCAGGCTCAGACGGTGTTAGGCCCAGTATGGATTGCACGTGATTGCACAAAGGTTAGAAAGGGTACCGTATCCCCGGATAACATGTATGGATAGCGTACACATTCAAAATATATGTCTATGCATCAGGAGGCAGGCTCAGACGGTTTTAGGCACAGTATGGATTGCACGTGATTGCACAAAGGTTAGAAAGGGTACCGTATCCCCGGATAACATGTATGGATAGCGTACACATTCAAAATATATGTCTATACATCAGGAGGCAGGCTCAGACGGTGTCAGGCACAGTATGGATTTGACGGCCCAGACTACACAGAGGAGGAGCAGGGAGAGGTAAAGATTGCAAATGCTGGGGCCCTGCCCAAGCAAGGGGGGCCCACTCGTGGGCGTCGGTACTGGCACTGGGCCCCTCATAGTACGGCGGTGTGTCGGACGGCGGGTGTGCACAACCACCGTCAGAGACACTTGATTGCACTATGAAGGACCCTGTACCAGTGCCCGCGCCCAAGAGTCGGCCTACCCACCTGTCCAGGGCAACGGCACTCGCACGGTGTCGTGCGCTAGGTGGTGACCCGGCCATGGGGGGGGGAGGCAGCACAGTTAGGGAGTTTTAGAAAGTGGCATATGTTGATGTTGGACATTCAGCTGATGCAAAAGGTGAAATAGGTCAAGTCCCAGGAAGAGGTGGACCAAAGCAAGCCATTTTTCTGTCACCCTATGTGTCATCAGAGGAAGGTGGGACAAAATCCTTGGAAACCCATGCGTGGTTCATTTTAATGAAGGTTAGATCATCCACATTTTGGGTTGACAGACGGGTCCTTTTTTCTGTCAGGATTGATCCAGCTGCACTGAAGACTCTTTCCGATAGCACACTTGCAGCTGGGCAAGCGAGCTCCTGTAAGGCATATTGTGCCAATTCAGGCCAGGTGTCCAGTTTAGCGGCCCAATAGTCAAAGGGGAATGACCTGTGTGGGAGAACATCGATATGGGAGGAAAAGTAGTTTGTAACCATAGTTGACAACTGCTGTCTCCTGTCACTTTCCATCGATGCAGTATTACCAGTTGTGTGAGCGGTACTTGAAAAATCAGTCCACAACATTGTCATGAAACCCCTGTCTCCAACGCCACTTCTGCTGTGTGCACCACGAACACCTCTGCCAAGCTGCCCCCGGCCCGTGCGGCTCGTGTGAGAACCATCACCGCTGCTGTGTGCTGGGAATGCCTCAAGCAACCGATTTACCAGAGTTGCTTGTTTATTAGCCAATATTAGGTCAAGGTTCTCCTGTGGCATGATGTTTTGTAATTTGCCTTTATAGCGTGGATCCAGGATGCTGGCCAACCAGTAGTCGTCATCGTTCATCATTTTGGCAATGCGTGGGTCCCTTTTTAGGATCTGCAAGGCATAATCTGACATGTGGGCCAATGTTCCCGGTGTCAATTATGCACTGCGAGTGCTGGTTGGAGGAGCACTTTCTGGCAAATCCACATCCCTCCAGTCACGCACAAACCCTGTACCAGACCTTGCCACGCCAACATTTTCACTTGCCCCACGAGATGCATCCTCCTCCCCTAAGTAATCATCCCCATCATCCTCCTCCTCCTCCTCCTCTTCTTCCTCCACCTCGTCCAGGAGAGGTCCCTGAGCAGACAATGGCTGAATGTCATCAAGGATTCCCTCCTCCTCTTCCTCCTCATCAACATTGGCTGCAGACGCCTGCTCCTTAAGGTACGTCAAAGTTTGCATGAGCAGACGCATAAGTGGGATGCTCATGCTTAGGATGGCGTCGCCTGCGCTTACCAGCCGTGTGCATTCCTCAAAACACTGAAGGACTTTACAGAGGTCTTTCAGCTTCGACCATTGCACACCTGTCAACTCAATGTCTGCTCTCAAAGTGCCTGGCCGTGTATCCTCCCACAAATGCATTATGGCCTGCCTCTGCTCGCACAGCCGCTCCACCATGTGCAGGGTGGAGTTCCACCTTGTTGCAATGTCGATAATGAGGCGGTGGTTGGGAAGGTGGAGCAATCGCTGCAGCTTCTGCATACGAACGGAGTGTACAGGCGACCGGCGGATGTGCGCGCACAGTCTTCGCACCTTCTGGAGCAGGGCTGTTAACTCCGGATAATTTTTGAGGAAGCACTGCACCACCAGGTTCAAGGTGTGAGCCAAGCAAGGTATATGGCTGAGTTTTGAAAGGGCTATGGCTGCCACAAAATTACGGCCGTTATCACTAACTACCTTGCCTGCCTCAAGATGTACACTGCCCAGCCATGACTCAGTTTGTCGCTTCAAGTACTCGGCCAGCACCTCGGCGGTGTGTCTGTTGCCCAAACACATCATCTGCAACACAGCCTGCTGACACTTTCCACTAGCTGCTCGATAGGGGGACACATCGTGTGCAACAGTGGCAGCTGCAGCTGGAGTGCTCGTACGACTGCGCTCTGTGGACGAGCTTTCGCTTCTGGAGGAGGAGGAGGAGGGTGGAACGCCTACAGCCAACTGTTTCCTATACCGTGGGCTAGGCAGCACTGTCCCACCACCGCTGTCCCCTGTGGACCCTGCATCCACCACATTAACCCAGTGCGCAGTGATGGACACGTAACGGCCCTGGCCATGTCGACTGGACCATGCGTCAGTTGTGAGGTGCACCTTTCCGCTCACTGACTGCTTGAGTGCATGGACAATGCGGTCTTTCACATGATGGTGGAGGGCTGGGATGGCTTTGCGAGAGAAGAAGTGGCGACTGGGTAGGTCATAGCGTGGTACTGCATAGGCCATGAGTTCGCGGAAAGCTGTGCTTTCCACCAACCGAAAGGGCATCATCTCAAACGAGATTAGTTTGGCAATGTGGGCGTTCAAACCCAGTGTACGCTGATGAGAGACTGAGTACTTTCTTGACCTACTCATAGTGTCTGGGAGGGTGAGCTGGACTTGAGAGCTGCATATGGTGGAAGTAGCGGTGGACAGGGCGGACTGAGAGAGGGTTGATGATGGTGATGGAGTTGGTGTTCTTTCTGATGGCCTAGAATCAGTCTTTCGTTGATATAACAGTGGGATTCCCTGACTGCTGTGGTCTTGCAACGACACCTCAACATTTGCTGCTGTGCTAACTGGTGGGCTTACAGTGGGGGAAACAATGTAGCGTTGCTGACTAAATTCGTTGTGATCAGTTGCACATGTGGCACTTGAGGTTTGGTGTTGTGTCCACGCTTGCAAGTGCATGCTGGTTAAATGTCTAAGCATGCAACTGGTATTCAAATTTTTCAGATTTTTCCCTCGGCTAAAGGTCTTTGCGCACTTCTTACAGATAACCTTGGCCTGATCATGAGGATTTTGTTCAAAAAAGTGCCACACTGCACTCTTCCTACTTTGGCAGACATTTTGCGGCCTAGCACGCTGTGATCTTTTGACCCTCTGGACAAGCTGTCCAGCATCTCTTTTGATGTTTGGAACCTGTCTTTGGAGTGCTCCGGGCCTGCCAGATAACAGCTGTTGCGATGTCGATGTCTGCTGTGGATGCTCCTCATCTGAGCTATTGGAAGCAGCACCCTCTTCACCCAATGGATGCCAATCTGGGTCAACAACTGGGTCATCCATCACCTCCTCTTCTATGTCATGTGCACCTTCCTCTGTGTCACCGTGTATGGTGGTATAGTGTGCGGGAAGGGGCACCTGAGTCTCATCAGGGTCAGAATCTGGCTCTGTACACTGCGAGGACAATGTAGTGCTCTGAGTGAATGTACCAGCAGAATCATCCATCAGCGGCTGTGCATCAGTGCACTCCATGTCAGATTCATCTTGGCCTGGGTAATTCACCATTTCACTTGATAATCCAGGCATGGTATGTGAAAACAGCTCCATGGAGTAATCAGTAGTATGGCCTGCGTCATCCTTCAATCTTGGTTGGGAGTGAAGGACACAAGGAAAGGTGTGGTTCATGAACATGAGCCTCCAATGACGACTCAGTGCTTTTACTTTTTACAACTGAAGAAGAGGAGGCGATAGAGCTGGAGGCTGAGTCAGCAATGTAAGACAAAACTTTTTCCTGATGCTCTGGCTTTAAAAGCGGTTTGCCAACTCCTAGAAAACTAAGCGTTCGAGGCCTTATGTAGCCAGACGATGACGCAGGCTCAACACCTCCTGCATTCGGTCCTATTTTGCTCTTGCCACTACCATCAGATCCACCACCAACACCATCATTACCAGCTGCCAACCCCCGCCCAATTCCACGGCCTCTTCCACCAGCCTTCCTCATTTTTGGTAGAAATGTAGACAAAATCCAACAAACTATATAGTAATGTAAAACAAGGTACAAGGTGTCTATAGGACAGGGGAGATTTTGAATTTCTGCAGACACTTGTGGACACTGGACACTTTTGGATTGTGTGAGGCCCAATGAATATCTGAGCGCTATGTGACAGGCTCGATGGCACAGCTGTGACCAAAGTGACTAGAGGATAAGGGAGATTTTGAATCTCTGCACACACTTTTGGACACTGGACACTTTTGGATTGGGTGAGGCCCAATGAATATCTGAGCGATATGTGACAGGCTCGATGGCACAGCTGTGACCAAAGTGACTAGAGGATAAGGGAGATTTTGAATCTCTGCACACACTTTTGGACACTGGACACTTTTGGATTGTGTGAGGCCCAATGAATATCTGAGCGCTATGTGACAGGCTCGATGGCACAGCTGTGACCAAAGTGACTAGAGGATAAGGGAGATTTTGAATCTCTGCACACACTTTTGGACACTGGACACTTTTGGATTGTGTGAGGCCCAATGAATATCTGAGCGCTATGTGACAGGCTCGATGGCACAGCTGTGACCAAAGTGACTAGAGGATAAGGGAGATTTTGAATCTCTGCACACACTTTTGGACAGTGTGAGGCCCAATGAATATCTGAGCGCTATGTGACAGGCTCGATGGCACAGCTGTGACCAAAGTGACTAGAGGATAAGGGAGATTTTGAATCTCTGCACACACTTTTGGACACTGGACACTTTTGGATTGTGTGAGGCCCAATGAATATCTGAGCGCTATGTGACAGGCTCGATGGCACAGCTGTGACCAAAGTGACTAGAGGATAAGGGAGATTTTGAATCTCTGCACACACTTTTGGACACTGGACACTTTTGGATTGGGTGAGGCCCAATGAATATCTGAGCGCTATGTGACAGGCTCGATGGCACAGCTGTGACCAAAGTGACTAGAGGATAAGGGAGATTTTGAATCTCTGCACACACTTTTGGACACTGGACACTTTTGGATTGTGTGAGGCCCAATGAATATCTGAGCGCTATGTGACAGGCTTGATGGCACAGCTGTGACCAAAGTGACTAGAGGATAAGGGAGATTTTGAATCTCTGCACACACTTTTGGACACTGGACACTTTTGGATTGTGTGAGGCCCAATGAATATCTGAGCGCTATGTGACAGGCTCGTTGGCACAGCTGTGACCAAAGTGACTAGAGGATAAGAGAGATTTTGAATCTCTGCACACACTTTTGGACACTGGACACTTTTGGATTGTGTGAGGCCCAATGAATATCTGAGCGCTATGTGACAGGCTCGATGGCACAGCTGTGACCAAAGTGACTAGAGGATAAGGGAGATTTTGAATCTCTGCACACACTTTTGGACACTTTTGGATTGTGTGAGGCCCAATGAATACCTGAGCGCTATGTGACAGGCTCGATGGCACAGCTGTGACCAAAGTGACTAGAGGATAAGGGAGATTTTGAATCTCTGCACACACTTTTGGACACTGGACACTTTTGGATTGTGTGAGGCCCAATGAATATCTGAGCGCTATGTGACAGGCTCGATGGCACAGCTGTGACCAAAGTGACTAGAGGATAAGGGAGATTTTGAATCTCTGCACACACTTTTGGACACTTTTGGATTGTGTGAGGCCCAATGAATATCTGAGCGCTATGTGACAGGCTCGATGGCACAGCTGTGACCAAAGTGACTAGAGGATAAGGGAGATTTTGAATCTCTGCACACACTTTTGGACACTGGACACTTTTGGATTGTGTGAGGCCCAATGAATATCTGAGCGCTATGTGACAGGCTCGTTGGCACAGCTGTGACCAAAGTGACTAGAGGATAAGGGAGATTTTGAATCTCTGCACACACTTTTGGACACTGGACACTTTTGGATTGTGTGAGGCCCAATGAATATCTGAGCGCTATGTGACAGGCTCGATGGCACAGCTGTGACCAAAGTGACTAGAGGATAAGGGAGATTTTGAATCTCTGCACACACTTTTGGACACTTTTGGATTGTGTGAGGCCCAATGAATATCTGAGCGCTATGTGACAGGCTCGATGGCACAGCTGTGACCAAAGTGACTAGAGGATAAGGGAGATTTTGAATCTCTGCACACACTTTTGGACACTGGACACTTTTGGATTGTGTGAGGCCCAATGAATATCTGAGCGCTATGTGACAGGCTCGATGGCACAGCTGTGACCAAAGTGACTAGAGGATAAGGGAGATTTTGAATCTCTGCACACACTTTTGGACACTGGACACTTTTGGATTGTGTGAGGCCCAATGAATATCTGAGCGCTATGTGACAGGCTCGTTGGCACAGCTGTGACCAAAGTGACTAGAGGATAAGGGAGATTTTGAATCTCTGCACACACTTTTGGACACTGGACACTTTTGGATTGTGTGAGGCCCAATGAATATCTGAGCGCTATGTGACAGGCTCGATGGCACAGCTGTGACCAAAGTGACTAGAGGATAAGGGAGATTTTGAATCTCTGCACACACTTTTGGACACTGGACACTTTTGGATTGTGTGAGGCCCAATGAATATCTGAGCGCTATGTGACAGGCTCGATGGCACAGCTGTGACCAAAGTGACTAGAGGATAAGGGAGATTTTGAATCTCTGCACACACTTTTGGACACTGGACACTTTTGGATTGTGTGAGGCCCAATGAATATCTGAGCGCTATGTGACAGGCTCGATGGCACAGCTGTGACCAAAGTGACTAGAGGATAAGGGAGATTTTGAATCTCTGCACACACTTTTGGACACTGGACACTTTTGGATTGTGTGAGGCCCAATGAATATCTGAGCGCTATGTGACAGGCTCGATGGCACAGCTGTGACCAAAGTGACTAGAGGATAAGGGAGATTTTGAATCTCTGCACACACTTTTGGACACTGGACACTTTTGGATTGGGTGAGGCCCAATGAATATCTGAGCGCTATGTGACAGGCTCGATGGCACAGCTGTGACCAAAGTGACTAGAGGATAAGGGAGATTTTGAATCTCTGCACACACTTTTGGACACTGGACACTTTTGGATTGTGTGAGGCCCACTGATATCTGAGCGCTATGTCACAGGCTCGATGGCACAGCTGTGACAAAAGTGACTAGAGGATAAGGGAGATTGGATTGCTTTTAAAAAAGCAGTTTGCGGAGCAGTGGGTAAACAGCAATGCAGGAATGTCAGGAAGCCTTAGAAGGCAGCCCAACAACCAACACCACTGATACACCACTATATAGCCTCCCCTTGCACTGCACACACAGTGACTGGTGTGTTGTACAGGCCAAATCGCTAGCAGCAGAAGCAGTTTCTTTGTCTTCTTCCCTGCCTAACGCTCTCCCTACAGAATCAGCAGCAACCTCTCCCTATACTGAGATCGGCAGAAGTAAGATGGCGGTCGGCGTGCACGCCCTTTTATACCCCCTGTGACGCCCACCAAAGCAAGCCAATCACTTGCATGCCCTTCTGAAAGATGGTGGTGACCCCTGCCTATGTCATCACGTTGCCCACAGTGTCCGTGGATCCTGATTGGCTGAAAAAGAGCGCAAAACAAACTTTTGAAACGCGACTTTGGCGCGTAAGTCGCCGACCTCGTGGCCAACCTCATCCTAGGGTCTGGTTTCGTTTCATGAAACCCGACTTTGCCAAAAGTCGGCGACTTTTGAAATTTTTCGACCCATTTCGCTCAACTCTAGTGTCAATACTTTTGGCCACAACTGTATTTCAGCAGGTTTTTGCTACCTCATCTGAGAGCAGCTTGTTGTAGCTTGGAAAAAGTGGAATAAAACGAGATAAAAAAAATGAATAGTAATAACAATAGTACCACTGAAAGCGCCATCTTTTCCCGCAAAAAACAAGCCATCATACAGCTCCATCAGTGAAAAAATAAAAAAGTTATAGCTCTCAGAATAAAGTGATGCAAAAATAATTAGTTTTTCTACAAAAATTTATTGTGTAAAAAAGCGACAAACATAAAAAAGATATAAATGAGGTATTGCTGTAATTGTAGTGACCCGAAGAATAAAGCTGCCTTACCAATTTTACCACACACAGAATGGAGAAAAAAAAACCTCCTGAATTGCTGGTTTTTGTTCATTCTGCCTCCATAAAAATCAGAATAGAAAGCGAACAAAAAAGTTATGTGCCCGAAAAAGGTACCAATAAAAACGTCAGCTCATCCCACAAAAAACAAGCCAACACATGACTCTGTCGGCTGAAATAAGGAAAAATTATAGCTCTCAAAATACATCGATGCAAAAATTTCATACAAAAAATTTGTAAAAAAGCGTCTTTTAGTGTGTGACCGAAGCTAAACATGAAAAAAGGATATAAATCTGGTATCACTGTAATCACACCCACCCAAAGAATAAAGTCGCCTAATCACTAATACCGCATGAGGAACAGCGTAAAAAATAAAACCAATTCTTCACCTTTTATGGATTTGTTCATTCTGCCTCCCAAAGATCGCAGTAAAGAGATCAGTGGTTCCCCCCACAAATAGGGTATCAGCGTACTCAGGACAGATTGCACAACAACTTTGGCAGTGTAATTTCTGCTGTTACTCTTGTGAAAATAAAAATTTGGGGGCAAAAAGATCATTTTTGTGGAAAAAATATGATTTTTTTATTTTCACTGACCTACGTTACAAACCTCTGTGAAGCACTTGGGGGTTCAAAGTGCTCACTACACATCTAGCTAAGCTCCTTGGAGGGTCTAGTTTCCAAAATGGGGTCACTTGTGGGGTGTTGCTACTGTTTAGGTACATCAGGGGCTCTGCAAACGCAACATGACGCACGCAGATCATTCCATCAAAGTCTGCATTCCAAAATGGAGCTCCTTCTCTTCCGAGCTCTCCCATGCACCCAAACAGTGGTTCCCCCCCCACAAATGGGGTATCAGCGTACTCAGGACAAATTGCACAACAACTTTTGGGGTCCTATTTCTCCTGTTACCCTTGTGAAAATAAAAATTTGGGGCAAAAAGATCATTTTTGTGGAAAAAAATATGATTTTTTTATTTTCACAGCTCTACGTTATAAACTTCTGTGAAGCACTTTGGGGTTCACAGTGCTCACCACACATCTAGATTAGCTCCTTTGGGGGTATAATTTCCAAATTGGGGTCATTTGTGGGGAGTTTCCACTGTTTAGGAACATCAGGGGCTCTCCAATCGCAACATGGCGTCTGATCTCAATTCCAGCCAAAAAGGTAAAATGCGCTCCTTCCCTTCTGAGCTCTGTCATGCGCACAAACAGTGGTTTACCTCCACATATGGAGTATCAGCGTACTCAGGACAAATTGCACAATAACTTTTGGGGTCCCATTACCTTTGGGGTGAAAAGATAATTTTTGTGGAAAAAATATGATTTTAAAATATGATTAAGATATGATTTTAAAAATATGATTTTTTTTATTTTACAGCTCTACACTATAACCTTCTGTGAAGCCCTAGGGGGTTCAAAGTGCTCACCACACATTTTGATAAGTTCCTTGGGGGGTATAATTTCCAAAATGAGGTCACTTGTTGGGGGTTTCCACTGTTTAGGTACATCAGGGGCTATCTGAACGAGACATGGTATCCGCTCTCGATTCCAGCCAATTTAACATTCAAAATCTCAAATGATGCTCCTTCCCTTCTGAGCACTGCCATGCACCTAAAGATTGGTCTTCTTCCACAAATGGGGTATCAGTGTACTTAGTAGAATTTGCACAACAAATATTGTGGTTCATTTTCTCCTGATAGCCTTGACAAAATTTAAAATATTGTGTCCTAAGAAAAAATTTTTGGGAAAAAAAGTTAAATGTTCATTTTTTCCTTCCACATTGCTTCAATTCTTGTGAAGTACCTAAAGGGTTAATAAACTTCTTGAATGTGGTTTTGAACACCTTAAGGGGTGCAGTTTTTAGAATGGTGTCACTTTTGGGTACTTTCTGTCATATTGACTCCTCCAAGTGACTTCAAATGTGAGGTGGTCCCTAAAAAATATGGTTTTGTAAATTTTGTTGGAAAAATGAGAAATCACTGGTCAACTTTTAACCCTTATAACGCCCTAACAAAAAAATTATGTTTCCAAAATTGTGCTGATGTAAAGTAGATATGTGGAAAATGTTATTTATTAACTATTTTGTGTACATCACTCTCTGATTTAAGGGTACAAAAATGAAAAGTTTGAAAATTGCAAAATTTTCTAAATTTTCACCAAATTTCTATTTTTTACACAAATAAACGCAAGTTATATCGAAGAAATTTTACCACTAACATGAAGTACAATATGTCATGAAAAAACAATCTCAGAATCAGCGGGATTCGTTGAAGAGTTCCAGAGTTCTAACCACATAAAATGACAGTGGTCCAATTTCAAAATTAAGGCCTGGTCATTAACCTGCAAAGGGGTTAAAGGGAGGAACAAGTTATGGCACAACCATAGTTTTTATATTAACCGATGCAGCAGAACTGAAAAAGCTAACCCCGCCCAGACCAGGCTCTCTGTGTACATATTATATAAACAATGAGCTGCTTATTACAGGAGGGGGCGGAGTTGGATAAGGAAGGGGCAATGATAATCACCAGATGTCAAAACCTTCAGTGTAAATAAACAATAGCACACAGCCTAAAAGTGACACATCTTTGAATTCTGTGTTTTAACCCCTACCTCATGCTGTCTTCATATTACATAATAAAAACATACTGGCACTTTCCTTTTTAGGACCAGGCTTGGTTTTACTTAATTGTCCATATATTTTCTTTGGTTTTTTTTTCATTGACAAATTCAAAAATAACTTTTTCTTTATTTTTTGTAGCCATATCTGTGTGTTTCTTGTGAAATGAGTTGTGTTTGTCAGTGACACCATATTATGGTCTATACAACCTAACTCATAAATTTTAAAAAATTTTTCTCCAGTTCTGTGAAATAGTGTTTGCCCCCTTCCTGATTTCCTATTCTTTTGCATGTTTGTCACACTTAAATGTTTCAGATCACCAAACAAATGGAAATATTAGACGAAGATAACACAAGTAGAGATGAGCAACTTTGCCTTTTTTAGGGTCGAGTCGGGTTTCATGAAACCCGACTTTCTCAAAAGTCGGGTCGAACGAAATCGGCCGGCTATAGGGAAAAGCCGGGGTCCGACTGAAACACGAAACCCAATGCAAGTCAATGGGGAAGCAAAGTCGGGAAGGGAGTGGAGGACACCTACATGCCGGACCGCTTTTTTAAAGTGCGCGAAAACTCTCTCTCTCCCCGGACGCTGCACATGTCATCTCGTTGCCCCCAGTGTACGTCCTTGCTCAGAGACTGAAAAAAGTCATGTGCAAGCATGCTGGGAAATCCAACTTTGGCGCTCGGGTCGGCGACCGCATGGCTGACCTCACGCTGTGGTCGGGTTAAGCGAAAGTCGGCGACTTTTGAATTTGACAGACCCATTTCGCTCAACTCTAAACACAAGTAAACACAAAATGCAGTTTTTAAATGAAGGTCTTTATTATTAAGGGAAAAAGAAATCCAAACCTACTGAGCAATGATCTGAAACATTTAAGTGTGACAAACATGCAAAAGAATAGAAAAGAATAGGTCAATAAGAAATCAGGAAGGGGGCAATCACTTTTTCACACTACTGTATTTAGCCCTTTTTCAAAAATCCTTATACTCACCTAACCTAGACTCCTCATCCTTCGCAGCATCTGTCTTCTCTCCTATCTGTTCTCACAGTGGACCCTGGCGGCGCAATGCAGTGACATCATTACACCACAGACATCCCCTACTTGGTGCCGGCCTCTGGTAGGCCGCAATCAGAAAGGAATCCTATGACCTGCCGGGGTAAGTGATGATGCCAGTGGCTTTATGCACTGTCACAACTGTTAACAGTATCGGCGTCTTGAGGACATGGATACTGTTAACAGCATAGCAGACAAGGAGGCCCATGACCGCACAGGCCCTTCTGACATTTGTCAGAATTGCCAGATGGTGAGTCCGGCCCTAGTTAGTACTGATGATGATGTAGTAGACGATACCTGCAGAAGTGGATAAAACCATGTACAATGTAGTGATAAATCTCTGACCATATATAGTAGAAAATATTACCTGCAGTAATATGTAACACAATAAATAACTATCTGGGCACTGAAAATCTTGTAGCAGAAATCATTCTCCATTGTATTATTATTAATGGCTATTTAGAAAATAATCCACAATTATATTTATACCACTGCTAAATACATCCGGGTTAGTTTCTTAGTTGTCACTTAGGGATTACTGCACCATGTGCACCGTGCAGCTTGACATATAGTAATAGACCACTGGCTTTACAAACATGATGGACATGACATGAGGTATACATAATGATGAGGATGAAGTCACATAAATATGACTCTTCACACAAGCAGATGATTTTATTCCTGAGGAACCTAACTGGCTCTGAAGTATTTTTTATATGCAGGACATGATCCCATTATGGGAGAATTACTCTTTAATTGATGCATAATTATTTCCTTTACAGATAATTAACCTATTGACTGTGTACACTGCAGCATCTGCATTCAATCACATGTAACTCCCTCTGAGGGTCACCACCGAGGACATTAATTTTATGGAACAAGCCTCACATTTAACATCCATCTCAGGGCTCGATACGCAAACCACAAGAGGAAGAAGGAATGCAGATGAAATGAGGCTTAGTGGAGACTGCAGAAAAAAGGACAGCCGTTCCACTGACTAAAACTTTGATATGTTATATTAATCAATGTGGTGTCAAAAGTGTCAGGCAGCAAGAGATCACCTTGCAGCAATAAACATCCACACTCATCTGTTTCAGTAAGTTAACTGTATGCAAGTACCTTCATGTCCAAAAAAGAGACAACAGTATCCTAGGAGTGATAGCTTTATTGGCTAACCAGAAAAGTATATTTCCAAGCTTTCAGAGCACAGAGAGTCCTTTATCAGGTAGGAGCACTAATAAATCACTGAATTAAGAAGACAATATTTAAAAGGATGTTCCAATGCCCTTAAAACCTAGAGCCAGTGACAGCATCACCACCCCACAGCTTCTGTCACCAGTCCCAAAGGAATCTTCAAAAAGGATGGTGCTGGTGTCACTCACACTCTTCTATCACCACCTCCCGATGATTTGTTTCATTGAAAGATATTGTGATGTTAGAAGCAAGGACTGTGATGGCAGAAGCAACGACATAAGATGTTGTCCCTTCTCAACCACTTCTGCTGAACTAGGACGTCATCAGAGAAGAGCGATGAGAGTAGTTATGGTAAGTGACCGCAGTGCCATCCCCTCTTGATGTCTTGTGTCAGGAGAAGCGATAAATACTGAAGAGAAGTGAATGCAGCCCCAGCCTCCCGTGACAGCCATCCCAGATGAGTCTCATCACAAACGAAAAGCAATAGAAAGTAAAGGAAAAATACATATATAGGGAAGAGGAGGATAGGGAGAAGAGTAGGGAAATTGGCAATAAAGATAATTACAAAAGTTTACATGGCTTAAAGATATATATTTATAAAGGGCTTTATAGGTATCGGACCACTCTTTAAGGGATGTTACAACAAGACACTTGTGCATGGCATTGATGGGATGATGCCTCATAAAGATTAGCTATGGTTGTAAAGCTAAGGTTTTTGCTACAAATGGAGAAATATTGGGAGTGATGACTTAGGAGTGCACTGGTCTTAGGTCAGTCTGGGGTGAAGTGTGTCCATGCAGTGAGTCTTAACAATAGATGAGCGAACATTGTTGGCTCCTCCTTATTCCTAAAGCTATAGCGCTTACCAAAGAAACTGCATTGTGAACCCGGATACCAACATGCTGGGATTGTATTAGGATAAAGTTAAAATCTGGATGTTGGTCATGCGCCTGATGTGATTTATCTGGACCTTGTAAAGACAACGCTTACCGAAGAAGCTGCATTGGGAACCTAGATACCTGGAGCGCTCCCGATGATCAGCTGTTCGTCGCCACAGCTGCATGTGTCGCAGCAGTGTGACAGTCACAACACAAGCATGGAGAGTCAAACAAATATGCACTCCATGCATGTGTTGTGACTGTCACACAGCTGCGACACATGCAGCTGTGGGGACGAACAGCTGATCATCGGGAGCGCTCCAGGCAGCTTCTTCTGTAAGCGCTGTCTTTACAAGGTTCAGATAAATCACATCAGCCACATGACCAACATACAGATTTTCACTTTATCCTAATACAATCCCAGCATGTTGGTTAGATACAACTTATCTTTCATGAATCCATGCTGGTTGTCAATTATTGTCTTACTCTCTGCAATATACTGTTTCTACAGGTCATCTTTTGTAATGCCTTCAAAAGCTTTGCACACCACTGAAGTCAAACTTACCAGACTGTAGTTGCCTGGCTCTATCTTTTTACCTTTCTTAAATATCAGTACCATGTCAGCTATCCTCCAACCTTGACCACTGTGCCATGGACCGAGGAGAGCCTGGAGCGGCATAACTAGATGAACACCTGACTCTTTGCTAGAGCCCCTGATGGTGGGGTTGGATTTGGCTCCAAATGGATGGCAGGTGCTACTCCAGGACAGTCCTTGGACACACAGCAACTGACTCCCCAAAAGGGCAGGTAGCTGCAATGGCCAGGAATGGGTAGACTTGGCTGGTACAAATAGGCACGGACAGTACTGGCAGGTATGGCTGGCATACAGACTGGAATAGCAGGTATGGCTAGTATACAGACTGGCATGACAGGTGCAGGCAGGTGTGGCTGATATACAGACTGGCAAGGCAGGTGCAAGCAGGTATGACTGGTATTCAAGCAGGCATTATAGGTACAGTCAGGAACAGCTGGTATGCAAGCTGGCATGGCAGGTGCAGGCAGGTATGGCTTGTATACAGGCAAAAACAGCAAGCGCTGACAGGTGCTGGTGGGCATTGCTGATATGCATGCAGGGAGGTGCTGGCAGGCACATCTGGAACACAGGAACACATTTTAGGTATGGAAAGACAGGTACAGGTAGGAACAGGTTGGAATCGGCAAGCATTGGCAGGGACTGGCAGATAGATGGGACCTAAGAACTAGCAAGTGTGCAGTAAGACAGAGTGAACACATTGTTAAAGCACCTCCCATCAGGTGTAGGTGCCTTAAATAATAAGTGTCTCCTAGCCATTAGGACTGTGCATTTAAGAAGCAGGGAGCATGTGCACACCCTAAGCTCAGTACCCGGTCCTCTGTGAGCTGTGCGCAGACCCCAGGCAGCAACAGGAGGAGAAGGAAATGTGGGAGTGGGCCGCAAAGGTTTGTGAGTCGGCGTCTGTGCTGAGAAAGGAGGGAAGTATGCGGGAATGCTGACGCTACAGTTCCCCTGCAGTTTTTCTACTGTATCACTTTCCAACTTTGTGGCACTGACACTGTTAGAAGAGAATCTAAGAAGATGAAATAAATTCACCTGGCAATTACTGAGCTCAAGTTCCTCAATATTAGTGGATGAATGCTATCTGGCCCAGGGACTTTGTCAATAACTTTGTCAATATTTAATTAGCTCCAATGCAGTAGTACGTCTAACTGTTAAATTAGTTATACTGTGTGGTAAAGTATAAGTTAAATTTGTCTTGAATCCATGTTTTTTAGGATTTTGCAAGTAAATAAATGTGAAGGTTTGACATAAGTCAAAGCATAAGAGGCCATAGGCAAAAAAAAACACTTACAAATTCTTTCACATGCACCATAGGCAAATTTGATAAGCCATCTATCTACAGAGAATGTGAAGCTGTGGAAAGGTGCTGTCAAGAAAGTTGCTAGTAGTAAAGTTTACATTTTTTAAGATGGGTTAAGTCATATATCAACAAGAAGATTTTATTCTGTTATTACTAGTGTTGAGCATTCCGATACCGCAAGTATCGGGTATCGGCCGATACTTGCTGTATCGGAATTCCGATACCGACTTCCGATATTTTTTCAATATCGGAAGTCGGCATCGGAATCGGAAGTTCAAAGTTGATTGACAGCCTGACGTCATCATGATGCGCGGTGTGTGCGCATCATGATGCGCCGTCATTTCGGGCCTTCCGGGGGTCTCTGCCGGCCTGCCGGGGGGCTGTGCCGGCCTGCCGGGGGGCTGTGTGGACTGCCCGGGGTCTGTACCGGCCTGCCGGGGGGCTATGTGGACTGCCCGGGGTCTGTACCGGCCTGCCGGGGGGCTGTGCCGGCCTGCCGGTGGTCTGTGCACCCTGTGGGGGTCTGTACCGGCCTGCCGGGGGGCTGTGCCGGCCTGCCGGTGGTCTGTGCTCCCTGTGGGGGTCTGTACCGGCCTGCCGGGGGGCTGTGCTGATGTCCGGGGGTCTGTGCAAGCATCGTCCGATGGGACTACAAGTCCCATCTGGCGATGCCTGCTACCATGACAGTGATTGACACATTAGCCAATGATGGGACAGTAGTAGTCCCATCATCTGGCTAATGTGTTAAATGTTAAAAAAAAAAAAAAAAAAAATACTACATACATACTACATGCATGCTACATACATACTACATGCTACATACATATTCCCACGCAGCAATGGCATAAAGTGAGACTAGGGACTTTTTTTTTTTTTTTAAGTGGCGGAGGAATACAGTGCGGAAGGATACCTACCTTCCGTCATTGGATTCCTGCAGCCCGTAGAGAACGGCAGCAACAGCTGATGCTGCAGTTCTCTACCCAAGATCGTCGTGGGACACACTCGTGGACTGCTTCGGATCATGGGTGAGTATTTTTGTGGTTTGTTATGTTAATATTTATTCCGTAAAAGACAATGGCTTCGGGGAACAATGTGACAAGTATTGGTAAGTATGTTACTCTATGTTATATGTACTGTATGTCTATGTATGTATTGTATGAATGTATTGTATGTAGTATGTATGTAGTATATATGTGGTATGTATGTAGCATGTAGTATGTATGTAGCATGCATGTAGCATGCAGTATGTATGTAGCATGCATGTAGTATGTATGTAGCATGTAGTATGTATGTAGCATGCATGTAGTATATATGTAGTATGTATGTAGCATGTAGTATGTATGTAGCATGCATGTAGTATGTATGTAGTATATATGTAGTATGTATGTAGCATGTAGTATGTATGTAGCATGCATGTAGTATATATGTAGTATGTATGTAGCATGTAGTATGTATGTAGCATGCATGTAGTATGTATGTAGTATGTATGTAGTATATATGTAGTATATATGTAGCATGTAATAATAATAATAATAAATTTTATTTTTATAGCGCCGACATATTCCGCAGCACTTTACATTTCAGAGGGGATTTGTACAGACAATAGACATTACAGCATAACAATAATCACATACAGTAGATTATAACAAATACCAAGAGGAGTGAGGGCCCTGCTCGCAAGCTTACAGTCTATGAGGAAAGAGGTAGACACGAAAGGTGGGTGGTAACAGTTGCCCTGATTGTATGGACCAGCCATAATGTTAAGTGTGTAACAGTACAGACACAGAGGGCTAATGGATGCATAAAGCATGTGGGAACATGATGCTGGGAACCTGGTTATGGTAAAACTTTTGGCTCTGCCACACAGGGATAGGTTAGGTTAATGTGTTGAGGCGATAGGCCAGTCTGAATAAATGCGTTTTCAGGACACGCTTAAAATTGTGGGGATTGGGGACTAATCGTATTGACCTGGGAAGTGCATTCCAAAGAATTGGCGCGGCACGTGTAAAGTCTTGGAGACGGGAGTGGGAGGTTCTGACTATTGAGGATACTAACCTCAGGTCATCAGCAGAACGGAGGGCGCGGGTAGGGTGGTATACTGATACAAGGGAGGAGATGTAGGGTGGTGCTGAGCCATGGAGGGCTTTGTGGGTGAGGGTAATAAGTTTATACATAATTCTGGAGTGGATGGGTAGCCAGTGTAATGACTGGCACAAGGTAGAGGCATCGGTGTAACGATTGGTGAGGAATATGATCCTGGCTGCAGCATTCAAGACAGATTGGAGAGGGGAGAGTTTTGTAAGAGGGAGACCGATTAGAAGAGAGTTACAATAGTCGAGACAAGAATGAATAAGAGAAACAGTAAGAGTTTTTGCAGAGTCAAAAGTAAGAAAAGGTCGAATTCTAGAAATGTTTTTGAGGTGCAGATGACAAGAGCGAGCCAGTGATCGAATGTGGGGGGCAAAGGAAAGCTCGGAATCAAGTATGACCCCAAGACAGCGGGCATGTTGCTGGGGAGTAATAGTGGAACCACAGACGGAAATGGCAATGTCGGGTGTAGGTACATTAGTAGCGGGAGGAAACACAAGGAGTTCAGTCTTTGACAGGTTCAGTTTCAGATATAGTGAGGACATGATATTAGACACAGCATTTAGACAATCGCCAGTGTTTTCTAGAAAGGCTGGCGTGATGTCAGGAGAAGAAGCGTATAATTGGGTGTCATCAGCATAGAGATGGTACTGGAAACCAAATCTACTGATTGTTTGACCAATAGGGGCAGTGTACAAGGAGAAGAGGAGGGGGCCTAGAAACGATCCTTGAGGAACCCCAACAGTAAGGGGAAGGTGAGAGGAGGAGGAACCGGCAAAAGAAACAGTAAAGGAGCGGTCGGAGAGATAGGAGGAGAACCAGGAGAGAACGGTGTCCTTGAGGCCAATGGAATGGAGCATAGTGAGGAGGAGCTGATGATCCACAGTGTCGAATGCTGCAGAGAGATCCAAGAGAATTAGCATGGAGTAATGACCATTTGATTTAGCTGTTAGCAGATCATTAGAGACTTTAGTGAGGGCAGTTTCAGTGGAGTGTAAAGAGCGGAAACCGGATTGGAGAGGGTCGAGAACAGAGTTTTCTGAGAGATAGCGGATAAGACGGGAGTGGACCAGGCGTTCTAGGAGTTTAGAGATGAAGGGAAGATTAGAGACAGGTCTATAGTTAGTGGCACAGTTTTGGTCGAGGGATGGTTTTTTAAGTAGTGGATGTATGATGGCATGCTTAAATGAGGAGGGAAAAATACCAGAAGAGAGAGAGAGGTTAAATATTTTAGTTAGGTGAGGGGTGACAGCAGGGGAAAGGGACTGGAGGAGATGTGACGGAAATGGGTCACTGGTGCAAGTAGTTGGGCGAGAAGATGCAAGGAGCCTGCTTACTTCTTCTTCTGTGACTGGTTCAAAATCAGAGAGTGAGTTAGATGCAGTGGGGGAGGGAGGACAGTGCATGGTATGAGGGGATTTGGAGATAATTTCCTGTCGGATCTGGTCAATTTTTTCTTTGAAGTAATTGGCCAGATCGTCAGCTCGGAGCTCCGTGGTTGGGGCCTGTACTCTTGGATTGAGTAGAGAATGAAAAGTGTCAAAGAGACGTTTCGGGTTATTGGACAGTGAGATGATGAGGGTGTTGAAATAGGTTTGTTTGGAGAGGTGAAGGGCAGTGTTGTATGTTCTAAGCATAAACTTAAAATGGATGAAATCTTCGTGTAGATTGGATTTTCTCCACAGACGTTCGGCACACCTGGAGCACCGCTGCAGGAAACGTGTTTGCACCGTGTGCCAGGGTTGTCGCCGTCTGCGTTGTGGTGTTCTATTTATAGGGGGTGCAAATTCATCCAGGGCACTTTGAAGTGTTTCATTGTAATGCTTCAATGCAGAATCAGGACATGAGAGGGAGGAGATAGGGGCCAATGAAGACTGCAAGTTCTTCAGAAGTTTCTGGGTGTTAATGGCCTGTGTGTTTCTATAAGTCTGGACAGTGGGGGTGACCTGAGCAGCCTGGCAGTTCTTTATAGAGAATGAAAGAAGATTGTGGTCAGAGAGCGGGAGAGGGGAGTTTGCAAAATCATCCACTGCACAAAGCCGAGAGAAGACCAAGTCGAGGGAGTTTCCGTCTTCATGCGTTGGAGAATTAGTAAGCTGCGAAAGGCCAAATGAGGAGGTTAGAGATAAAAGGTGAGTAGCAGATGGGGAGAGGGGAAGAGCAATGGGGATGTTGAAATCTCCCATGATGAGGGTAGGGATGTCACAGGAGAGAAAATGTTGAAGCCAAGTGGCAAAATGATCCAGGAACTGATGGGAGGGGCCGGGAGGACGATACACCACCGCCACTCGCATGGAGAAGGGGGTGTAGAGTCTGACGGCATGGACCTCAAAAGAAGGGAAGACAAGTGAGGGTACTTGAGGGATAACCTGAAAGGTACATTTTGGTGATAGGAGCAGACCAACGCCTCCACCAGCTCTATTGTCTGATCTTGGGGTATGAGAGAAGTGTAGCCCCCCGTATGAAAGAGCAGCAGTAGTATCTGACTGCTGGATCCAGGTTTCAGTAAGAGCCAGAAGGTTAAGAGAATTAGAAAGGAAGAAGTCATGAATGAAGGAGAGTTTGTTACACACTGAGCGAGAATTCCAAAGTGCACAATTAAGAGAGACAGATGGCATGCAGGGAATATTAATAAGATTAGAGGGGTTTCTGAGTGTAGCAGTGGGGGGGTTTGACTTTCTATAACATGGGGGACCAGGGTTGGGAGCAATGTCTCCTGCAACTAGGAGAAGGAGGATAGAAAGAGTGAGCAGATGGTTAAGTGATTTGTGAGAGCGTCTCTGGTGTTGAATGGTGGGACTGGCTGGATCTGTGCAATTTAACAATGTGAAAAGAGCATGAGTGCTATACATAGGAGAGGAAAGGAGCGAGGGGCCAATATGGATGGATTGTGGAGAGTTAATGCCAGGGCGGTGGATGTGTGTGAATGCAGCGGCCAGGATAAAAATTACACAAATGCATATGGTATATATTTGTTGTACTCCAAATGTACAGAGAGTAGATGTATATAAATGTCTTACCTGTCTCCTGCCCAACTGCCATGTTATAACTGCCAGAAGTACTTTGATACATGTACTTCGATTACATGTGCATAAATGCTCCCCCTAGCTAGGTCTGAATATATAGGAGGTTAAGGCTAAGTTTTTTTTTTTTTTTGTTTTGTGGCTCTCTCTGCTCGTTAATCAATCACACTAAATTGAGACACCAGGACCCAATAAAATGTTGTGGTCAAATAAACACATGTCCAGCACTACATGGATCATAAAGCACTTTGAAAAGTTTCTTGACCTCACAACATAAGGGGACAAGCAGAGTAAGTTGAAAAAACTATATACCAGATATAAGCTTGCAGAGTTGAAAACACATAGATAGCATTCAGGATTAACTGCTTGCTGACATTGAATGGAGACACAGGAGTGGATTCAGAGCAGAGATTGGAAAAGCTGGTTACCAGATATAAGCTTGCAGAGTTGAAAACACATAGATAGCATTCAGGATTAACTGCTTGCTGACATTGAATGGAGACACAGGAGTGGATTCAGAGCAGAGATTGGAAAAGCTGGTTACCAGATATAAGCTTGCAGAGTTGAAAACACATAGATAGCATTCAGGATTAACTGCTTGCTGACATTGAATGGAGACACAGGAGTGGATTCAGAGCAGAGATTGGAAAAGCTGGTTACCAGTTGTAGTATGTATGTAGCATGCATGTAGTATATATGTAGTATGTATGTAGCATGTAGTATGTATGTAGTATGTATGTAGTATGTATGTGGTATGTATGTAGTATATATGTAGTATATATGTAGCATGTAGTATGTATGTAGCATGCATGTAGTATATATGTAGTATGTATGTAGCATATATGTAGTATGTATGTAGTATATATGTAGCATGCATGTAGTATATATGTAGTATGTATGTAGCATATATGTAGTATGTATGTAGCATGTAGTATATATGTAGTATGCATGTTGCATGCATGTAGTATATATGTAGTATGTATGTAGCATGTAGTATGTATGTAGTATATATGTAGTATGTATGTAGCATGTAGTATGTATGTAGCATGCATGTAGTATATATGTAGTATGTATGTAGCATATATGTAGTATGTATGTAGCATGCATGTAGTATATATGTAGTATGTATGTAGCATATATGTAGTATGTATGTAGCATGTAGTATATATGTAGTATGCATGTTGCATGCATGTAGTATATATGTAGTATGCATGTTGCATGCATGTAGTATGTATGTAGTATGTATGTTGCATGTAGTATATATGTAGTATGAATGTAGCATGTATGTAGTATGTAGTATGAATGTAGCATGTATGTAGTATGCATGTTGTATGTATGTAGCATGTAATTTTTATTTTTTTATTTTTTTTTTTACATTCAACACATTAGCCGGATGATGTGACTACTACTGTCCCATCATTGGCTAATGTGTCAATCACTGTCATGGTAGCAGGCATCGCCCGATGGGACTTGTAGTCCCATCGGACGATGCCTGCACAGACCCCCGAAGCCTGCACAGCCCCCCGGCAGGCCGGCACAGCCCCCCGGCAGGCCGGCACAGCCCACCGGAGCCTGCACAGCCCCCCTGGCAGGCCGGCACAGCCCCCCGGCAGGCCGGCACAGACCACCAGAGCCTGCACAGACCCCCTGGCAGGCCGGCACAGCCCCCCGAAAGGCCCGTACAGACCCCAGAGAGGCTGTAAAAGGGAAAAACAGGATTTTTCTTATTCCGATACCGGAAGTCCCATAGACTTGAATGGGACTTCCGGTATCGGAATCGGCGATACCGATACTTTTTTTTAAGATCGGCCGATCCATTCCGATCCGATACTTTGAAGTATCGGACGGTATCGCTCAACTCTAGTTATTACTAATTGTAAATAAAATGAGCAAGAAATTTGTAATAGGTAGATCATTCTGTGGGCTTCAATTGTAATACAAAATCCATAGCGAATATTTGCAGCAATTCTCTGCCAAACCCCAAATCTTTAGCATTTTGTGAGCATGGCTTTGCCACATATACAGACCCTGTACAGCAGTCAAAGACTAAAAAATTGTGCAATATAGACTGGTAGGCACATTATAGTAGGCATTTTGCTGCATATTGAGCCTCCTTTCCAGAATATCTCCATTATGTGTTGGAACATACCATCATTTTTTGTCTTATGATGATTATTGAATCCATAAATGAAAGGAAACCTACAGATAAAAAAAACAATGATCATTCATAACATTCTTCTTGTAATGTGGAGATGGTCATTGATTACATACAAACTGTAAACCACTGAATGCTAAAAAAAATAAAAAATAAATAAATTAAAATATTTAAAGGAAACCTGTCATGTGAAAAAACGCTATTAACCTACAGATATGGGGTTAATCTGCAGGCTATTATCGTTAAGGCCTCTTTCACACATCAGGTTTTCGCCGTCAGGCGCGATCCGGCGCTTTTGACAGAAACCGGATCCGGCGAAATGCAATGCCGGATCCGGTTTCCCCCCCATTGACTTGCATTTGCGCCGGATCGCGCCGGATGGCCATGCGTTTCATCCGGTTTTCGCCGGATCCGGCAATGTGTCGCGATCCGGCGTCTGGAAAAAACGGCTGCTGTAACGTTTTTTGTCTCCGGCGAAAAAGCCGGACACGCCGGATCCGGCGCGTCCGGCTTTTTCACACAATGAAAGCCTATGAGCGCCGCAATGCGCCGGATCGGGCGAAAGCCGGATCCGGCGGCCGGATCCGGTTTTTTGGTCTGAGCATGCTCAGTAGCTCTGCCCACAGGAGATATATAAAAGCAAGACAATGGGACCCTCAGCCACACCCAACATGCCACCCAAGCCAAAAACCAGGAGCAGGAGAAGGCAGCAGACATCTGCAGCAGCAGCACCATCAGCACCACCCCAAATGGAGCAGCAAATGGAACATGCTGACGAGGGGAGTCCAGCAGCAGATGAGAGACGGTAATTATCAAATCCCCCATTCCTCCAAACTAGGGCCATGGAATATCAAGATATTCATTGGCCCTTTGTTTCTCTTTATTCAACAGCCGCCAAAGAGATGCAGCAGCAGCAGCAGAAATGGCATCACTGGCAGCAGCAACAGCAGCAGCAATACCCACAGCCATGGAGTCTGGCCATCAACAGGACAGCACATCTTCTTCTGGGAGCCCTCCCTCGCATCGTCAGCGTTTGACGGTAAGTTTTTATTTCCAAAATCCATCATCTCTGTAATATATGTCTATTCATTGCCTTTTATTTCAAAACAGGAATCACAAGATGAAGAGGAGCTCCCAGAAGAAGAAGGAAGGGGTGGACAGACACCTGGAGTGGGCTCACAATTGGTAAGTTTTTTGCATCAAACGCAGAAACACAACATCACACTACACACAACACATAGAAAACAATGTTCTGCAGACCACACACAGCAAACAAATGCCTACATCCAAAGACATAACATTTTTTGTTTTTTTCTCTAGTCTTCCCAATCTGGTGCTCGGCCAAGAGGTCCTCGCAGTGCCTCCCAGGGTCGTCGGCGACAGCAACGCAGCGGTCACCAGCGTGTAAGTATAAATATTTTTGCTTTGTTTTTTTGCACTTTTTATTTCATTTCTTTTGTGGAGGCTAATGTTATTTTTGTCTTTTTCTTTAACAGCCTTCACAGCGTGCTCCCGACTCTGACGGTGAGGATGGAGGACTCGATGTGGACCACCTCATCGATCTCGTCAGACAAAGGGAGCCGCTCTGGAATATGGCTGACCGCCGCCACGCTGACCTTATCGTTACCCGACGACTCTGGGAGGAAATCTGTTCGCTCCTTGTGGGCCGCTGGGAGGACCTCGATGTTCGGGCCCAGATTAAAGAGCGTAAGTATATACAGTACCGGTTGCTTGATGTAAACCAGTGTTTCCCGAACTCCAGTCCTCGTGGTCCCCACGGATCATGTGTTCAGGATTTCTATTTACTATGGAAATCCTGAAAACATGACCCCTGGTGACCATGAGGACTGGAGTTTGGGAAACACTGATGTTGTATACTAACCACTCCTTTCTCGTTTCAGGGAACAGAATTGTGAATCGGTGGCGGTCTGTGAGGGATCGTTTCAAGAAGGAGTTCAATAAAGAGATGCGGGCCCCGAGTGGATCTGGAGGACGCAGGAGCAAGTACAAGTACGCACAAGCCCTGTCGTTCCTCCGGGAAACAATGCTCACCAGAAGGTAAATATTACACACCACATGTGAAAAAAAATGTTAGATGTAACTTTTTTTTTCAGCCAGGGCCATACCATGTCAGTATTTTAATTGTTTTTTTTTCTCTTTATTCCACAGCACGGTGAGCAGCACTCGGGAGCCTGCACGATTGGACCCTTCTGAGGCGATCCCTGAGGAGACCGGCACCGAGGGACACTTCGACCGCCCCGGTACATCTGCACCTTCCCAGCCTTCCCACACATTCGACCCATCTGTCCCATCCACCAGCACAGGAGCATCGTGGCCGCCTACATTACATGAAGCTGCTGGTGAGGAGATCGCTTTCCCTTTACCCCACCCTTCTGCCCCTGCCACCTCTAGTACACCTGCGGGTACTGGGCGGCAGCGGCAGAGGGGTCAGGAAAAGAGTTATGCGCAAGAGTTCTTGCATCTGAATGCATCTTTCCAGAACTGTCTAAAAGTCTTGTCAGAGCAAATCTCCGCAGGCTTTCAGCAGATCAACTCCAGCATTCTGGAGGTGAAGACACTTCTGCAAACCATGCATTCAGAAGCAAGATCTTCGCCAAACCACACCTTTTTCAGGTCTGTTGTGGAGCGCATGGCAACACTATCTCCTACCCAGCAGATGCATGTAATGCATTCGTGCCACGGTGCTCTACAGCAGGTTACCTCCCAACCTCCACCTCCCACCACTGTAGTTCCTCCACCTGCACCCCCTCCAGCCACTTTCCATCCTCCCCCTCCTATTACATCTGCACCCCCTCCAGCCACTTTCCATCCTCCCCCTCCTATTACATCTGCACCCCCTCCAGCCACTTTCCATCCTCCCCCTCCTATTACATACCAGCAACCTCACCAGTACCAGCAACCTCCCCAGTACCAGACATCTCCCCACTTCCAGCAACCTGCCCCTTACCAAACTCCTTCCCCGTACCAAACTCCTTCCCCGTACCAAACTCCTTCCCCATACAACTTTCCATCAACATCATCTGCTCCTACAGTCCCTGCCCAACCCTCCACTCCACCGCCCACCACCTCTTCTGCCTCCCACATATCCACCCATTCTGTAGTTTTTTCCACACCTTCACCTCTAACTGTTCCTTCCCCACCACGATCCCAGTCCTCTCTCCACACACCCAGTGTCGAAGTGTCCCGCAGCCCCTCCAGCAGTATTTCCACCCCACACTACACAGATTTGTAATGTGTGTTTTTTAATAAAAATGCCCATTGGGTTTAAAACCTTTATTAAAAAAGTTTTTTGCACTTTAAAAACATTTTACAAAAAAAAAAAAATTTTAAATAAAAGTTAAATTATCGTTTCACAATGGTTGTCTGTCTTTTCTTTCTGCGGCGAACTATGTTTAAAAAAAAGGTTAAATACAGGGTATTTCAAAGGTAAAAAGGTATTCAAAACCAGGTATATAACTGTGGGTAAATTTTAGCTTTTTGCCACAGTTGTGTTCCTGGTTGTGTTTGAAGCAAAGTATTTCACCTAAAAAGTTGTGTTTATTGTTGGTGATTTCCTAACAATGTACACAACTTTTGTTAAAAGGTGAAATACTTTGCATAAAACACAACCAGGTACACACCTGTGGCCTAAAGCTAAAAATAGTAAGACCATGACAAGATAGCCAACTTTGGTTGGCAAAGGTATATACTGTTGGTCCAGAAGGTACACAAGTTTGGTTAGGGCACAAATCTTTCACACTCTGTCATCCTGCCAGTGTACTCTGCCTTGAGGGTCAATTTTAAAAACCGGATCCGGCGTAATCCATCGAAAAACGGATAGAAAAACGGATGAACCGGATGAGACGGATCCGGTTTTGTCTGTCAAGAACAAGACGGATCCGGCAGAAAACCGGATCCGGCACATCAGGTTTTACAAAACATTTGCCGGATCCGGCATTCCGGCACGACGCCGGATCGCGCCTGACGCCGAAAACCTGATGTGTGAAAGTAGCCTAAGAACCTGCTGGCACTGGAACATAGACTCCTACTGACGGGAGTAAATGAATGTTATTACTTCCATCAGCGTTCAGTTTTTAGTCATGGGGGCGGTGCTGATGAGAGTTCAGTCATCTCTTTGTGTATGGAGAGCAGCGGATGTAACCAGGCCCCCGGCATTGAAACCCGGCCCTAATGCTGAGCTGCTGTCTGTCAGTGAGGGGGAAGGGCGTGGTTCCAGTTGCCTCTCTATACAGAGAGTGGAGATTGAACCTGCGTCGGCGCCACCCTGTGACGGAAGCTGGGGTTCCTTTAATACAATACCTATGAAACCAAAGGAATATTCCTATCTTATCTATATCTCAATATGCAGCTGAGGTGAATGGGATGGCAGAAAAAGCTTCGGGGGGGGGGGTACTCTACACTGTTTCCATCATGTCTATCGAAGTGAATAAGAGTTATGGAAACATTGTACCTCACTGAGCAACACTGCCTTCCTCACTCAGGATGTTGGTGTACTGACACTGACCCAGAAACTCCGATGCTAATGTACCTGACCATCTTGACTAAATAATTTCCTGTTAATCTGGCAATGATTATTTTTATTGCTTATTGTAGCAGCACAATTTCTGGAATAGAGTTACTGCTGGTTAATATAATGGCCTTGGAAAATTATGCTGTTACAAGAGCCTTATGTCGCCACTATAAATCTGTCTCTTCTTCCACAAACGTTTGCTCGCGACACTGCTTGGAGGAACTTCTGTCTTCGAAATCTGCACTAATGTCTTATAAAGTAAATAACACAAGCAAGCAATTAAAATCCCATCCAGATACATGCTCAATAGGAAATGTGACAAAACAGCATTATAATCTCCAGGCACATATTATCTTACTAAACCATATTACTTCTTGTAATGCTTCACTGCACCTCAATAAAAACAAAACTGCTTGCAAAAATAAGACGGATAAATATATTTTCACCTAAATACAGAACTGCGAAGATGATAAGCCATTAGTAACAATTTCCGCTTTCCACATCTTCAGATAATTACGGCTGCACCGAAATTTATTTGTACATCAATTATATAACGTGACATCAATGGGAAGAGGTCACATTGTATCTGCTCTTCCACCGCCGATACAAACAATGCTTCCAGAGGCTGAGAATCGCTCTTCTAAGGATGGCCTAGTTGGTTGCCATGATTTTCGCACATCTTACATTGTTACTTCTTGTTAATTCCTCTGTGTTGTTCCCTAGAGGCTCTTAACTTCCTTCTTTGAAATGACTTTGTGGCGTGATGATGAGAGCAATCAGACTTAATGAAGATATTAACCAGACCAGAGCGAGCAAGCCTCCCTCGGGAATCACCGCAGAAACCTTAAGGAGCATCAGGAAAGACAATCAGGAATTAGCTGCGATAATATTACAATAATTATCTGCCCACAAATGGAAAACCTCCATACCCTTTAGCGTTTCATGTACTGTGCTTCAGCGGTTACACGGTAGACCTGGAGGTTTGACCAACATGGACAGTAATTAGGAATAGCACTTAGATATCCATGCTAATTTATTGGCTGGCAAAAAATGGAGCTTTTCACCTTCAAAGTAAATTTTTTTGCCTTTCTATCCACCACTCAATAAAAATGTTTTTCAATTTTTAGATCTCTTAGTGCTTCTCTTGTGCCAAATAAAAATAATATGATTCATAAATAAAAATCAGTCTCAGCAAGGGCATAAGGAAAGTCCTTTATGCAGTATAGAAGGGCATACTTTTAAACTGCCCCCCCCCAATAGCTTGATCCTTGAACATAGGAGTCCCAATGGCACTGCTAGGGTTTGTACTGATGTTTTCACCCCTTCAAAAATCTACAGTTACAGGTATTTCCATTCGAGGGTATGTGAGTATACTGAGGTTTGATCAGGTTAGCCATATTACATGAAATTGCAAAGAATAAAGTGCCAAAAAAAGGAATAAATTCAGATAAAGCCAAATAGATCATGTGAGCAATAAACATGAGAAGCAAAATATCGCCACAAAATGGCTGAAAAAGCTAGCAATATAACATCATAGATACATAGCAGTAGATAAATTGCAATAGTGCAAAAATTGCAATGACAATCAATAAAAGTTAATAAAGTGCAGTAATACAATATAGACTAGTGATGCATATAATAGTGCAAGTGCCTCATGTGCTATCATCTAGCTATAAGAACATAAGTAAGGGCATCCATTGTAGCTGACCGTCACTGAAGGTATAGTTACCATGTAGACCAAGGCAAGGAGAGAGCCCCGACGCCCGTTTCGCTGGAAGAAGCGACAAGCGAAACGCACGTTGGGGCTCTCTCCTTGCCTAGGTCTACATGGTAACTATACATTCAGTGACCGTCACATGATCTATGTGGCTTTATCTGGATTTATTCCATTTTTTGGCACTTTATTCTTTGCAATTTCATGTAATATGGCTACCCTGCTCTGTATTATCTAATTATATGTGATCTCACTGCCACTAGCATATAAATCATATTTGTAGACCTCTTGGAGTTCATTTTGGTCAGTTTCGTCCCTTTGTGTACATGTAATTTTAAACTTTTTTTTTTCATTTTTGTATTTAATAAACTTTTCTTTTTTATTATACAGTTGTGGCCAAAAGTATTGACACCTCTGCAATTCTGTCAGATAATACTCAGTTTCTTCCTGAAAATGATTGCAAACACAAATTCTTTGTTATTATTATCTTCATTTAGTTTGTCTTAAATGAAAAAACACAAAAAGAATTGTCCTAAAGCCAAATTGGATATAATTCCACACCAAACATAAAAAAGAGGGTGGACAAAAGTATTGGCACGGTTCGAAAAATCATGTGATGCTTCTCTAATTTGTGTAATTAACAGCACCTGTAATTTACCTGTGGCACCTAACAGGTGTTGGCAATAACTAAATCACACTTGCAGCCAGTTAACATGGAGTAAAGTTGACTCAAGCTCTGTCCTGTGTCCTTGTGTGTACCACATTGAGCATGGAGAAAAGAAACAAGACCAAAGAACTGTCTGAGGACTTGAGAAACCAAATTGTGAGGAAGCATGAGCAATCTCAAGGCTACAAGTCCATTTCCAAAGACCTGAATGTTCCTGTGTCTACCGTGCGCAGTGTCATCAAGAAGTTTAAAGCCCATGGCACTGTGGCTAACCTCCCTAGATGTGGACGGAAAAGAAAAATTGACAAGAGATTTCAACGCAAGATTGTGCGAATGTTGGATAAAGAACCTTGACTAACATCCAAACAAGTTCAAGCTGCCCTGCAGTCCGAGGATACAACAGTGTCAACCTGTACTATCCGTCGGCGTTTGAATGAAAAGGGACTTTATGGTAGGAGACCCAGGAAGACCCCACTTCTTACCCCGAGACATAAAAAAGCCAGGCTGGAGTTTGCCAAAACTTACTTGAAAAAGCCTAAAACGTTTTGGAAGAATGTTCTCTGTCAGATGAGACAAAAGTAGAGCTTTTTGGGCAAAGGCATCAACATAGAGTTTACAGGAGAAAAAAAGAGGCATTCAAAGAAAAGAACACAGTCCCTACAGTCAAACATGGTGGAGGTTCCCTGATGTTTTGGGGTTGCTTTGCTGCCTCTGGCACTGGACTGCTTGACCGTGTGCATGGCATTATGAAGTCTGAAGACTACCAACAAATTTTGCAGCATAATGTAGGGCCCATTGTAAGAAAGCTGGGTCTCCCTCAGAGGTCATGGGTCTTCCAGCAGG
Organism: Dendrobates tinctorius; assembly: GCF_039654945.1. Classification (NCBI taxonomy): domain Eukaryota; kingdom Metazoa; phylum Chordata; class Amphibia; order Anura; family Dendrobatidae; genus Dendrobates; species Dendrobates tinctorius. Next base: position 12,035,601 of record NW_027361898.1, on the reverse strand, counting down.
ACAATGACCCAAAACACACTTCAAAAAGCACTAGAAAATGGTTTGAGAGAAAGCACTGGAGACTTCTAAGGTGGCCAGCAATGAGTCCAGACCTGAGTCCCATAGAACACCTGTGGAGAGATCTAAAAATGGCAGTTGGGAGAAGGCACCCTTCAAATATCAGGGACCTGGAGCAGTTTGCCAAAGAAGAATGGTCTAAAATTCCAGCAGAGCATTGTAATAAACTCATTGATGGTTACCGGAAGTGGTTGGTCGCAGTTATTTTGGCTAAAGGTTGTGCAACCAAATATTAGGGTGAGGGTGCCAATACTTTTGTCTGGCCCATTTTTGGAGTTTTGTGTGAAATGATCAATGTTTTGCTTTTTGCTTCATTCTCTTTTGTGTTTTTTTATTTAAGGCAAATTAAATGAAGATAATAATACCAAAGAATTTGTGTTTGCAATCATTTTCAGGAAGAAACTGAGTATTATCTGACAGAATTTCAGGGGTATCAATACTTTTGGCCACAACTGTACCTTGGTTTCACACTTCCGTCTTTTTTGGTATCTACTCTAGTTTGAGGTGTGTCCTTTATAATTTTTGGTCTAATTTTGGGATTTAATTATACAATATCCTTGGAGTCACAAGCCTATGTGCCCACAAAGTTTGGCACCTAGGAGAGAATCCTTATGTGTTACAGCACATTTTTATTGTCTAATGAGTTTATCGTCTAATGTTACCAAATTGGAATTAAATTCTACTACATAACACTGGGTTGTCTTTTATTCATTGAAACCGCCCCAAACCGCCTGATAATTGCAAGGTTCTTGCATAGACATCCCTGCTATCTCTAGGGATTTAGTTATCCTGAAGTAGATGAAATATTGTGGTATGACAAAATAAGCCCCTGGGAAAAGATACATGTACATGTATGTGTGGGCCCATACCTTCATCTAAATGTACTGCATTCATTATACAAGCAATGTATCCTCCCATATACAGTATGAGCCCACCCTCAGCCCCCTTATATAAAGTATGAGCCCTCACAAAGCCCCCTATATATACAATATGAACCACCATAGCTTCTTATATACAGAGTAAGCACCCACATAGCCCCTTATATACAATATGAGCCCCCACATAGCCTCTCTATAGAGAGTGTGAGCCCCACAAACAGTATGAACCCCATATAGCCTCCTATATAGGAGGTACACATTCCATAAACATATGAACAAAAAAACACATACTCGCCTTGCTCTCTTTCCCCTGTCACTCTGCTCTGGTGTCTGACTCTTCGCAATGCAGACACGATGTAGTGATGCCATCACTTTTGCTGTATCATTTGCAAACACCAATTGGTGGAAGGATTCGGCAGCTGCATCCTCATCAATGTATTCACCACTGTTTGCATCCTTAGGATGCAGATAGTGATGATATCGGGACGTGGGAGGTGGCTGACGGGCATGATATAGCTCGTGGGCCACAGTTTTCAGCCCTTTGGCTGTTTGTGTTTGCAGGCCACACCGGAACAGCTAGAGGGACCTATGAGGTCCGTGGACCACACTTTGCCCAGGTCTTGTCTAAGGTATTTATAATGATATACAACTCATAGAACTTTGAAATCTGTTTGTATTAATATGGTCGATTTTCCACTTGTACTATGAGGAATTAATTGGCTAGAAACAGTGTTGGACATACTATTGGTGCAACCTGCGGAGCTGCACAGTGGCGCAAAAGGTAATGGGGTCCATTTCCACCTTTATGCCACCTTCTGTCGCAGACATATAAGCAGGTGTATTAAGATGAGCTATTAGATTACAAAAGGCACATCTACTGTTCTTATGTGGCGCCCCCAGGGGTATGGTCGCCACACTGGCTTTGCCTTCCTCCAGGGGAGGGTAATGCCAGGCTTAGAAGCAGTGATGGGTCTCTCCAGCAGTTAACCTAATGCATGCAACACAGTTCCGCTCCGGGCCAGCATGGGGAGCTCTGAACCAGGATTGAGGAGCAGAGTACCCTCTGAGGGTCAGGAGAAAGGAGTAGTCAGATAGTGTGAGGAGGTCCACGTGGGCAGACGTGTGGAGCGGGGTAGAGGTTGAGCTCCGAGAGGAGAGCTCCCTCACCGCTAGAGCGCAAAGACTGGAGCCTGGTCTCCACGGTGGTATGGATGCTAACAGTCCTGCCACAGATACCAGAGGAGTAGGAGGCTGTAAATGCCCTGCTCTCACCAAAGACTTAGGACACAACAGCAATTGAATAGAGAGCCAGGACTCAGGAGAGGAGTCCCCGAGAGAGGCTACAGCTGTCTGTCATACAAGTAAAGTTCTAGGAACATCTGAAGAGAGGCATTTTAGAGTAACTAAGTACTGGGGTGCTTCACACTAAAAAGCACTAGGAAGGAGACTGCACAGCCCTTCTGCTGAGAGAATCCTCATCTGCCTCCAGGCTAACCTGCTCCAATACCATCTGTAATCAGGACTCTGGACTGCATATACTCAGTAAAGGTACAGAAACTACAACCGCTGTGTCTTGTCTGTTCCCTACGCTTTCGGCACTGCTACATCCCCGTGCCAGCTACATCTACACTGCCCTGGGACTACAGCTCCACCTGTGGGGAGCTTTACCATCCAAGCTGTACATACCATCAGTCCCAGCGGATCTGTATGCAGCGTTGGCCTAACACCATATTTGCCAAACACCACGGGTGGCATCACAAACTATTCTACCACTAACTACATCTCCCCATTGCTTGGGCACCCAAGGCCACGGACCGGGTCACCGCTGCTGTGACACATCCTCCTGACACCGGCCCAGTACCGAGTACCCCACAGCCCTGGGAGGGCGACCCACTTAAACAAGGGACCTGTTCTCTGTGTCTGCCCCTGGCTAGAAAGCTACTGTTTATAAGCTTTTAAGGAAACGACAAAGTCAGGAGCCTAAGAAATCAGAGGAGACTAATTTAATCATGATTTAACTGTGCAGCCAGTTACAAAACAGTTAAGCACGTGTTAGTCCTTAATAGCAAAATATTACTCATACCTCCTTAAAATAGACAAGATGGAAATGGATGGGAGACAAGAGTTGGGGTGTCCTGCCTTTCCTCCTATTGTTGTTGTCCAGAGATTATCTACAAGTCTTGATTGCATCTTATCACAACAAGCAATGCACTAAGTGCTAGACACACTATAGACTCTTTCATCAAAGAGCCCCCTCCCTGCTGGCAGGAACTAATAGTGGGAATGACTCATTTACACTACTTGTCCTTTAACTGCACTGTAATTTTAACTCTTTACACACTCTTTATAGTGTGGTTTCAGAGTTCTACCTCACCTTTTCCCACAATATTCTTACTAGATTTCCTATTCCAACAGGTAGCAGTAGCAAAGTGCTCTAGATCTAGGGCACTGCAGATGTCTTGCACTTTTGGCTTGGGGCCCAGATCTTCAGGCGAATGCCACTTTTGAACTGTATTGGCATCAACATGAAGACGATATTGCTGGATCCTGTGGTAGAGCAGGGAGCCATAGAACATCTGCATGCTGGCACAGTTGGTGTAAAGACATCACTACATTGCGCCACGTGTGGCGAGTCACTCAGTGGGCATGGGAGAAAAGGAAACAGTCACTAGGATTTACTTTTTGTCTCTTGAATTTCATTTTTGTGGTATGTTGCACAAATGGGGCATTCCTATTTTTGGAAGAGACATTCAGTGGGTATCATTACTTTTTAAGGGGGTATTAAGGGGGGTATTAATACTTTGTACAAGAGGCAGTTGGAAGAATTCTTTGTTTTAAGCTGACTCTCATGAGGCTTTATTACAGGCCTAAGGGTCACAGTACTTGTCATCCCCAGTAGGTGGGCCATTGACAGGTAGTGCTATAAAGAGGAAAAGTATTTTGATTGGGACAAGGCCAAATAGGATGACGCTCACATGGCTGCAATGCAGACTCTGAGACATCACGACCAGATGACATTCGTCAGGGGAAATTATATTTTAACTTGGTTGAGAAATCATGATTGTCAGCAACGCATCATAGTGTGTAAACAGAACATGTGCTGCTGAGAAAAATAGCAGACTATGTGCAAAGAACGATCTAGCCCTGATTGTTGTGCTCACATGGGAAATGCATTCTTCCTGTCTAAATAGGCAAGCACTAATTGGCAAACATGTAATGTCAGAAATCAACCAGTATAAAACCACTTTAAGTATTATGGTTCATCTAGTAACGTGGATGTGATAAGCCTTAGGTTTGGAATGACAGCGTGGAGCAGAGGCATTGGTGCAGAGGTACAGCAGAGCAGGATAATCTTCTGCGGCTGCGGCGGTGTACTCTGATGTTGCCTGGTAAAGGTCCAGCTCCGCTCTCATTCCCATCTCAAGTTCCTTAGGGGCGGCCGCTACTTCCGGCTCTCTGGCCTCCAAGACTGTGCGACATGGTTCCGGCTTCCGCCAAAGTAGTTCCGGCCCCTGCAGTTGCGGATGTACCGTCTCAAGCACTCTTGACGACTCTCGTTGACAACGCTCCCGACCGCTCTTCTCCGCGGGTCTCTCCAACAGCCGCGGAATCCGCTCCACCGATGTCACAAGCTATTGGTGAGTCCAGTATTCGTTTGCAGTGTCTGCTGGCCACTCGGCTCGGGCCCTCTCCTCTTGTTGCCACCACCTCCACTCCACCCATTTTGCAGTGTTCCATAGTGGAGTGCAGGATCCTCGTTCTTTTAGCCATACTAACCATGGGCGGGCTGTAGCTTGTTGACAGGTAGATTTACGCGCTCTTTCTAAGACGCCATGTCAACATGGGGCGGAGTCACAGTAGTCGTTTTCTTCTTTGGTGCCACTCACCGCCATTTTTATAAGCACCATCTTAGTCACCGAAGCATTTTCAGTCCCACACAAAGTTTTAGTCACATCCAATAAAATGGTCACATTCAGCATTTCAGTCTCTACTTCATGGTATCTCCGCATTGCAGCGTGTCAATCCACATTACATTTTCCAGAGTTTCAATAGCATCTGAGACACTTGTCACTTTTCTCAAGTTTTCAGTCTCATCTTTTCTTGTCACATCAATTTCATCTCTTCCTGTCACATCAGTGTCATCTTTTTCTGTCACATCAATTTCATCTTTTACAGCATTCCCATGCTGCACGACTTCGGCATCCTGCCGATTGCGCCAAGTGTAAGGGTCAGCCAGGGCAGTTGTTGTGGCTAAGGTAAACGGCTCAGACACACCCTGGTCTTCCCTCACATAGACATGACAGTTCTCTGTCAGTATACCTGTTACTCTATTTTTCTCACCTTCAGGGCCTTGACCAGGTGGCTACGCATTTTTTCAAACTCTTTTGGCAAAATCGAAGACACAGTCCAATTCCAACTTTAAGCAAGAAACTTTACTCTTTTGTATTCTCAGTCCGTTCTCTTCAGCATTGACATCAGGTAACACACAGTTTGCCTTCTTCACTTTCCCTAGTTTCTCATTGTCACCTTCCAGAACATTCCTGGGTCGTCCCGTCCCGGTCAGCATCACAGCATCCTCCCTATCCATCTTCACCATCTTTGGGAGTTCCCCTGTCTGTTTCACCTTAGACAAAAGGGCATCTGCCCACGTAGGAAGCTTCCTAATAATGAGCGATCTGTGCTGTCGTACTGCTGCCAACTGTCTCACTACCATCTGCAGAGTAGTGCTTGGTACTGAAATGTTCTGCCCAGCTGTCATCTGTGGCCCTCAGGCCCTGAACGGCTGGGCTCGTGTCCTTGAACGTTACGGGGCTACCCACTCTATCAGGGCTACTAAGCCCAACTGACTAAAATGCCAGACGCTCCCTGGTTTAACCACAGTTAGCCCCTCCTACATTAACTATTTACATTCTGAGCATAACTATAAATGGTCACATTCAGCATTTCAGTCTCTACTCTCTTCATGGTATCTCCGCATTGCAGCGTGTCAATCCACATTACATTTTCCAGAGTTTCAATAGCATCTGAGACACTTGTCACTTTTCTCAAGTTTTCAGTCTCATCTTTTCTTGTCACATCAATTTCATCTCTTCCTGTCACATCAGTGTCATCTTTTTCTGTCACATCAATTTCATCTTTTACAGCATTCCCATGCTGCACGACTTCGGCATCCTGCCGATTGCGCCAAGTTTAAGGGTCAGCCAGGGCAGTTGTTGTGGCTGAGGTAAACGGCTCAGACACACCCTGGTCTTCCCTCACATAGACATGACAGTTCTCTGTCAGTATACCTGTTACTCTATTTTTCTCACCTTCAGGGCCTTGACCAGGTGGCTACGCATTTTTTCAAACTCTTTTGGCAAAATCGAAGACACAGTCCAATTCCAACTTTAAGCAAGAAACTTTACTCTTTTGTATTCTCAGTCCGTTCTCTTCAGCATTGACATCAGGTAACACACAGTTTGCCTTCTTCACTTTCCCTAGTTTCTCATTGTCACCTTCCAGAACATTCCTGGGTCGTCCCGTCCCGGTCAGCATCACAGCATCCTCCCTATCCAGCTTCACCATCTTTGGGAGTTCCCCTGTCTGGTTCACCTTAGACAAAAGGGCATCTGCCCACGTAGGAAGCTTCCTAATAATGAGCGATCTGTGCTGTCGTACTGCTGCCAACTGTCTCACTACCATCTGCAGAGTAGCGCTTGGTACTGAAATGTTCTGCCCAGCTGTCATCTGTGGCCCTCAGGCCCTGAACGGCTGGGCTCGTGTCCTTGAACGTTACGGGGCTACCCACTCTATCAGGGCTACTAAGCCCAACTGACTAAAATGCCAGACGCTCCCTGGTTTAACCACAGTTAGCCCCTCCTACATTAACTATTTACATTCTGAGCATAACTATATCCCCATCTAGTGGGCCTACTAGGGACCTACGCTTGCTGTACATAAATACGATAATAGCAAAGCATACAGAGAATTATACGGTGGACATTAATCAACATTAAATATACATAACATAAATAAAAGGCATGCATATCATGGCTTTACCTGCATGGTGGGAGATGGGTAAACATGCATGGACGCAAGCAGTGGTGTTACAGTACCACCACCCCCTTATTTTCTCTTTATTTCAAGCCTGCAAGGATCATCTGCAGAAGAAGTGAAGCCCAACTCTAATCAGGATCACGTGCACACTGTCCGACACAGTCAAAATGGAAGACAGAATTAGATTCAACTGCTGTTTCCAGATGGCGTGCCAAGAAAAAAATTGCTTTAGTAACAGGAGTTAGTAAGAGGACTGAAATAGTGTTCCTGGTACAGCATGCTGCTATATATAGAGCGGGTTGTAGCTTAACTTTTCTGGGATGTTTTTGGAAACAGTGAGCATAAGAAATGTGGGATTAGAGCGCAATAAAGCATTTTGATGAGAAAGAGAAACTTTTTAATAACAAACAGGTGCAGGTTTTCCATGCAGTTGTGATGCAGGTCTGGTTAGTAAGTCCTTTAGTAAGAAGGGAGATGTAATATAAGTGACAAATGTGGACTTTTGTCCAGAGGACAAGTTATACAAGGCTACAGTCCAGACATAGAGTGACAATATTAGCTCCTTAAGCCCCTATTAAATAAAAGCAACCAAACTGTAATACAGACTGGAAAGTAGGTACTAAGTACATGATCGTTGCCAAAGTCTTCACCTCTAGTTGATATGTACCAATTATGCTTCACATCTATTGCTGTTTTTATACCATTTCAATTCTTTAACATATTGTAAGATGATAGGACTGTAATTTTGCGGTATCTTTGGTATCCTTATCGCTCCCATGGCAACTGGATGTCGTCATGACGACATCCGGGTTACCAGAGCTCAGAGACTCTATGCGCAGTGCATGTCAGGAAGTCTCTAAAGTTAGTGAGAAATTGCATGCAGCATTGACAGCTTATATGGCATGCAGGTCTGCCATTTAACACCAATAAAATAAAATAAATAAAAAAGGTTGAAATGCAATGCTTTATCATCATACCACCGAACAAAATGTGGAATAACACGAGATCTTAAAGACGGACATAAATAAACTTGGTACCCCTGAAAATGTCATCTTGTCCCACAAAACGAGCCACCATACAGCATCATCAGCGAAAAAATAAAAAAGTTATAGCTCTCAGAATATAGTTTTTATTATATAAAAGCGCCAAAACATAAAAAAAATTATATAAATGAAGTATCGCTGTCATTGTACTGACCTGAAGAATCAAACTGCTTTATCAATTTTACCACAGGAGGAATGGTATAAACGGCCCCCAAAAGAAATTCATAAATTGCTGTTTTTTGTTTATTTTGCCTCCCAAAAATTGAAATAAAAAGCAATGAAAAAAATGTCATGCTCCCAAAGATTATACCAATAAAAATGTCAACTCGCCCCACAAAAAACAAGACCTCCTTTGACTCTGTGGGCCAAAATATGGAAAAATTATAGCTCTCAAATTGTGGTGATGCAAAAACTATTTTTTGCAATAAAAAGCGTCTTTTAGTGTGTGAAAGCTGCCAAACATAAAAACCTGGTATAAATAGTAAATCAAACCCCCCTAAATCACCCCTTTACTTAGAGAAAAATAATAAAATAAAAAAATTTATTTATTTCCATTTTCCCATTAGGGTTAGGGTTGGGGCTAAAGTTACGGTTAGGGTTGGGGCTTATGTTAGGGTTAGGGTTGGGATTAAGGTTAGGGTTAGGATTAGGGTTAGGGTTGGAATTAGGGTTAGGGGTGTGTTAGGGTTAGGTTTGTGGCTAGGGTTATGGTTACTGATGGGAATAGGGTTAGAGGTGTGTGTTGGGGTTAGGGCTGGAGTTAGAATTGGGGTTTTCCACTGTTTAGGCACATCAGGGGCTCTCCAAACACGACATGTTTCTGATCTCAATTCATGCCAATTCTGCATAGAAAAAGTCAAACGGTGCTTCTTCCCTTCCGAGCTCTACCATGCGCCCAAACAGCGGGTTACCCCCACATGTGAGGTATCGGCATACTCAGGACAAATCGTACAAGAACTTTTGTGGTCAAATTTTTCCTGTTACCCTTGTAAAAATAAAAAATTGGGGGCAAAAATATAATTTTTGTGAAAAAAATATGATTTTTTTAATGGCTCTACATTATAAACTTCTGTGAAGCACTTGGGGGTTCAAAGTGATCATCACACATCTAGCTAAGTTCCTTAGGGGGTCTACTTTTCAAAATGGTGTCACTTGTGGGGGGTTTCCACTGTTTAAGCACATCAGGGGCTTTCCAAACGCAATATGGGGTCCAGTCTCAATTCCAGCCAATTTTGCATTGAAAAGTCAAGCGGCGCTTCTTCGCTTCCAAGCCTAAACAGTGATTTACCTGCATATATGGGGTATCAGCGTACTCAGGACAAATTGTACAACTTTTGGGGTCCAATTTCTCCTGTTACCCTTGGTAAAACAAAACAAATTTTTTGTGAAAAAAAGTTAAATGTTCATTTTTTTAAAACATTCCAAAAATTCAATTCCTGTGAAGCACCTGAAGGGTTAATAATCTTTTGGAATGTGGTTTTGAGCACAGTCAGGGGTGCAGTGTTTAGAATGGTGTCACTTTTGTGTATTTTCTATCATATAGACCCCTCAAAGTGACTTCAAATGTGATGTGGTCCCTAAAAATTTTTTTGTAAAAATGAGAAATCACTGGTCAACTTTTAACCCTTATAACTTCCTAACAAAAAAATATTTGATTCCAAAATTTTGCTGATGTAAAGTAGACATGTGGGAAATGTTATTTATTAACTATGTTGTGTGACATATTATTCTGTTTTAAGGGCATGAAAATTCAAAGTTGGAAAATTGTGAAATTTTAAAAATTTTCACCAAACAGGAGAGCTAGAAAGAGTGGTCTTGAGCGCCTGGAAAGCTGTCTCACAGGCGATTGTCCAGTCGACTGCGATGGGCAGCTTCTTCTTGGTGAGGTCTGTCAGGGGCTTGGCCAGGGCACTATAGTGTTGAACAAACTTCCTATAGTACCCGGCAGTCCCCAAGAAGGACATCACCTGCTTCTTGGTCCTGGGGGTGGGCCAGGATGTGATTGCATCCACCTTCCCGGTGTCCCAGATAGTGGACCTCACTCATACCCAGCTGGCAATTTTCCGGCTTAATGGTCAAGCCTGCTCGCTGGATCCGCCTGCGCCAGGTACTCTAGGTGATCCTCCCAAGTGGGACTGAAGATGGCAATGTCATCCAGGTACGCGGTCGCATACCCTTCCAGTCCCTCAAGCAGCGTGTTGACCATCCTTTGAAAAGTGGCAAGGGCATTCTTCATGCCGAATGGCATCACCGTGGACTCGTACAGTCCGAATGGGGTGATAAAGGCAGAGCGTTCCTGGGCCCCAGGGGTCAGGGGAATCTGCCAATACCCCCTGCTTAGATCCATGATGGTCAGGTACAGTACTTGGCCCTGGCCAGCTGATTGAGCAGGTCATCGATGCGCGGCATTGGGTACTCATCAGTGACCGTCACAACGTTGAGCCTTCGTTAGTAAATGCAGAGCCACATAGTTCGGTCCTTTTTAGGGTTGAGGACTACAGGCGAAGCCCACGTGCTGTTGGACGCTTGAATCACCCCCAGCTTCAGCATCTCATCTATCTCTTGGCACAGGTGCTGCGGCACCGCAAGAGAGACCTGATATGCTGAACGCCGGATCGGGGGGTAATTGCCAGTGTCCACGTCATGGACGGCTGTCTCAATCCTTCTGGGCAGGCTGCTGAACAGCTCCCGAAAGGGGTGTAGTGTGACCCCCAGCTGGGAACATCAGTCCTCTGAGAGCTGGTGGCCAACCCCCACATCCTCGATGGATCCACCCGCCTTGGCTTCGGTGAGCAGATACAGGATTGTTTCGACCTCTCCTTCCTCCGGAAGGTTGCACACTGGGTGGGCACAAGCCTCCCGCTCATGATGGGCCTTCATCATGTTCACATGGAAGGCCTTCCTCCTTCCACGGGCGTGGTCCAGGGTGACCAGATAGGTGACAGCATTGAGCCGCTGGTGCACGAGGTATGGACCCTCCCAGGCCGCCTAAAGCTTGTTTTGAGGTACAGGGACCAGTACCCACACCTTTTGACCCACCTAGTAGGTCCGCTCACAATCATTCTGGTCGTACTACCGCTTCTGGTCAGCCTAGGCTTGGGCCATATTGTCATGAACCAGTCGTGTCAAGGCCATCATTCTGTCCCGGAAGCGCACGACATACTCAATGACCGACACTCCAGGGGTGGCCAAATCCCCTTCCCATGCTTCCTTCACCAGAGCAAGGGGCCCCCGTACACGTCACCCGTACAGGAGCTCAAAGGGGGAGAACCCTGTTGAGGCCTGTGGGACCTCCCGGTAGGCAAACAGCAGGTGTGGGAGATACCGCTCCCAGTCTCTCCCGTGGGAGTCGACCAACATCTTCAGCATCTGCTTTAAGGTGCCATTGAACCGCTCACACAGGCCATTGGTCTGTGGGTGGTATGGGCTGGCTACCACATGTTGCACCTGTATCTGCTTACAGAGAGACTCCATCAGCTGCCACATGAACTGGGTCCCTTGGTCGGTGAGCATTTCCTGGGGAAACCCCACTCTGGAGAAAATCTACAGTAAGGCAGTGGCCACTTTGTTGGCCCGAATGGGCGACAAAGCTACCACCTCCGGGTACAGGGTGGCATAATCCACTACCGTTAGTATGAAGCATTTCCCAGAGCGGCTGGGAGTGGACAGAGGTCCAATGAGATCAACAGCCACCCTTGAGAAAGGCTCTTCGATGATGGGCAGAGTTACCAATGGGGCTTTGGGGCGCCACCCCGCCTTCCCCACCCTCTGACAGGTGTCACACCAACGGCAGTAGGCAATCACCTCGGTCCTCATTCCCGGCCAGTAGAAATGCTGAGCTAGCCTGGCCCTGGTTTTAGTGATCCCTAGGTGTCCGGCCATGGGTATATCGTGTGTGATCCACAAGAATTCTGCCCTGAATGGATAGGGTACCACTAACTGTCAGTGCCTGGGCCACGCCGCCGGTGAACCCTGCTGGACCGTTACCTGGTACAGCCATCCCTGGTCCAGACCACTCGCTCGTGGTCGGACTCCAGGGGAGGCTGTGCTGCCTGCTCCTTGAGAGCTTTCAGGCTAGCATCAGCTTCCAATGCTGCCTGAAATCCCTGACTCGATGTGGCAAGAATTGACGAAACTGCCACATCCTCTGTCAGCTCCCCGGGATCTGTCTCGCGGCCGCTGTCTGACTCGGCAGCCACTTGGTCGGAGAGGGGGAAACCGTTGGACCTCCGTGAGTCTCCTTGGGCTCCGTCACTCCTACTCCTGGTAACAGCATCCACAACCGCTGAGACCACAGGTAGCGCCTGCTTCCCCTCGGCCCCCGACCAAGTCGCCGGGTCAGGCAGACTTCCCTGGCCTCCTGACGTCCCAGATGCGGGAAACTCATACCCTGGGGTCTTACCTGGTGGCTCCTCTCCCGGGATGCCCCCTCCCGCCATGGCCTGTTCCTCTTTCTGCAGAGGCCTTAGACTCAGCAGGCTGGATTCACTTAGGGGCCCTACACTGTCCATAGCAGCCCCTCCCTCCACCTCTGAGGTCTCCCCTGCAGTCTTCTCACCTGTCCTCACTGTGAGCCCTGTGTGTGTAGTGTCAGTGCATGGCTTACTATCAGGTTTCACTCCCTCCTCCACTGTTGGAGGCACATTCAACACATTAACATTAGCATTCACAGTAAAGTCATGACATTCTTGGGGAGCCGGACTTGGGGGCTCAGTGGCCACATACTGAGACACTAGCCACCCCAAAACAGTCCCAAACAACACATTGGCAGGAATATTTGGCGTTACTCCCACCTCCCGCATTCCCATCCCGGCGCCCCAGTCCAAAAACACCTTGGCGACGGGCAGCGCCGGTTCAACGCCTCCAATTCTGGAGATGGAAAGGGTTTTCCCAGGCACCAAGTCTTGAGGGGACACCACCTCAGGATGTACCAGGGTTCGTTCAGCGCCTGTGTCCCGCAGTCCCATGACCACTGAGCAGCCGATGGTGACGGGTTGGTAATTGTCCAGGGACCTCCCACCACCCCCTCCCACACACAAAACAGTGGGCGTTTTCTGGGACAGGGATGGGGCCTTCTGGCGCTGGGGACACGCAGCCTTGAAGTGTCCCGGCTGGTTGCAATGATGACAACGTCTGGGTTCTGCTCCTGGCCTGGAGAGGGCAGCAGGGGGTAGGGGGACAGGGGCAGGATTGGGCTTACCCCTCTCCAGGTGCTGCTGGCAGGCTTCTTTGGCTCAGACGCCCTGTTGTTGGCATACTCGCCTGCCAGAGCAGCGGTAGCAGAAGCCCCCTTTGGTTTCCAGTCACGGAGGAACTGCTGGAGGTCCTCTGGGCAGTTCCACAAGAACTGCTCCGTGACAAACAGTTCCTGGACCTCCTGGCAGGTGGTGAGCTCTAGACCCGAGGTCCATTGCTCTGCAGCTCTCAGCAGTGCCCGAATGTGGTCGGTCCAGGTGTCCTTTGAGCCCTGCTGCAGGCTCTGGAACTTTGTGCGGTACGACTCCGGGGTGAGGTTGTAGTGCTGGATCAGGGCCCGCTTGATGCTGTTGTAGTCCTGCTCCTCCCCAGCAGGTAAGTCCCCCAAAACTTCCAGGGACTTACCCCTCAAACGGGGGTCAGGTACCTTGCCCACTGATCCAGGGTCAGATGGTGTTGGAGGCAGGTTCTCTCAAAGGCCAGCAGAAAGGAATCCAGGTCTCCATCCTTTTCAAGCAGGTGAAGTCCTCCGCCCGGACCTTGGAAGCCTTGGTCCCCTGTGGGGCTGGAGCGTCCAGCAGGAGCCCGTGCTGAGCCATCTCCAGTTGATGATGGCGCTTCGCAGCTTCACGGCATTCTGCAGCCTGCAGCACACGTTCTGCATGCTCACGCTCCGCTGCTTTCTCTACCGCACCAGGAGTCTGTCAGGGGCGGCATCATTACCAGCCTCGAGCTGTGCCATAGCCGCTTGGAAAAGGGCCTCTGATCTGGACAGGCTGGGGCGGGCAGGTGGTGGACAGTCCACTGCGAGACTGAGCACGGGGTCTAGCTCCTTGGGGAGCCCTGGCTGAGCTCCCCCTCGCCTTCATTGGTATTGTCCACCACCACCTCCTCATAGACCTTAGCATTGGCCACCCCTTTGTTTTACTCCTGGTGCCTTCCACCATCATGGGAACCTCTGGTTACTGACACAACTGCAACCCTGACCTTGCACACAACTTATTATATTTACACTCTGACCATCTAGTGCTGGGCTGACCTTAAGATCCCAGCAGTGAAAGTTACCGCTGGTAGTCTTTAATGTCTGGGAGTAGGGGTCCCACGCACACTATTACTCTGATCCCACCTGTGCAACCAATGTGGAGGAAAGACCGGTTCCTCCCACGTCACCAATGTGACATAACTACACAGGCACAGCTCTCCGGTGCCCCCTTTGTCTCTCAGGTCAGTAAGGGAGCTGCACCTAGAGCAAATGGCCACCGGGGAGGATGTCCTGTTACCTGCTGGGTATTCTAAGATCAGTTATCAGAGTAAAAGCATCATCCCAAGATTAATTTTATGGTTTAATTGCCTTAAGGGAGCACTAGATAATTACAGAAATATACACTAAGCTATACAACGGAATTATAGTGGATTTGCAGTCAGAGTAAAAATATAACAATAATGGTACAAGACTTAGATATTAAGCTGGAGGTCTATTTGCCAGGTTGTAGCTCATGTGGATGCCAGGAGCTCTGCAGTCCACAGGTACAAGAATCTTAGTTGCACGGACAGACCCCAAAGCGCGGGCCGCTGCTCCCTTGGCAGATCTGTCCCCAGTTCCTTCTTAGATCATCATCTGGCTCTTCTGTGTGAGTGAGACTATCTGCTATGTGCTCCCAGTTCTTAAGCATGCTGGGTTCCTCCCCCTGTGTCAGAGGGTGGGCTAATAATCTCCATCCTTTAGCTCCCTGCAGAACTTATTCCCAATATCTAAAGAAAGTGGGTAACTTCCTCCCGGATGATCGGATCAGGACACGAGAGGTACCAGTGAATGCAGTTTGTTTTGCCTGTCGTGTGGAGAGCAAACATGGCCCCATTGGGTCGCTGTGGAGGGCCAATCTCTATATCTCAGGTCCCAGAGCCCTCACCGACTCAGGAGCCGCACTGCTAGATGTGCGATTTCCTCAGGGTCACGTGGATATTTTTTATGAGTCTATAACTCGGAAGGTGTGCTCATAATCCATGATCCTAGAATGGAGTCGGAGCGGCTGGGAGAGACAATGGATGTGTATTTCTGTGTCCAGCTGACAGGTATATTCTAATTGAAGCCCCCAGGCACCTTCCTGCCCCATGCTGGCATGGCTCCTACTCAAGCTTTGAAGTTCTGTTTTGGCCTTATCTCATTATCATACTAAAAGTCCTTGCTATTCAACATTGGAGCACTAAATCCTGTTTTCTTCAATATGCTTACAGGTCCTGGGGGAGGTAGGAGCAGTTAGCTGCCTGTAGTTCTTGTGAACTCAGACCAAAATGGCATCACTGGGATAGGCCAAGCTCAGACATGAGGCAAGCATTAGGCCCCATATCTAAGATGGCGGCTGCTCCTTCACCGCAATCATGTTTCAAAATTACTGTGCTGATGTAAAGTAGACATGTGGAAAATGTTACTTATTAACTATTTTGTGCATTATGATGCTTACTTAAGGGTATAAAAATTAAAAGTTTGAAAATTGCTAAATTTTCTACATTTTTGCCAAATTTCCTTTTTTTCACAAATAAACTCAAGTCATATCAAAGAAATTTTACTACTATCATGAAGTACAATATGTCACAAGAAATCAATCTCACAATTAGTGGGATCCATTGAAGCGTTCTAGAATTATGACCTCATAAAGTGACAATGGTCAGAATTGTAAAAATTGGCGAAATAGGTGAAAACAGGGTTCGGGCAAAGGGGTTAAAAGCTGCTGTAGGGATGCACATAAATCTCAAAGTAAAGCAAGTACTGGATCCAATGTTAAGTTGATCAGAATAAAGCCAGCTCACCCATACCAGTGCCTGTATGATGCGATATTCAGTGCAGCCCTGACGCGCGTTTCATGTGGGCTTCCTTGGGGGCCTTGAGCAAGTCATCGATGTGCTGCATGGGGCACGCATTGGTAACAGTGAAAGCGTTGAGCCCCATGTGCTCCATGCAGAACCGGTTTGTTCTGTCCTTCTTTGGAACAAGGACTTTTGGTGAGGCCCAAGCACTGCTGGATGTTTGGATGACCTCCAGCTTCAGCATCTCATCAATCTCATGGCACATGTGCTTCTGCACCTCCAGGAAGACCTGATATGCTGAATGCCGGACTGGGGGTAATCCCTGGTTTCCAGATGATGGACAGCTGGCTCTATACTTCTGGGCTTGTTGCTGAACAAATCTATGAAGGGGTGTAGGGTTGACCAAAGCTGGGATAGTTTGTCTGACAAGAACTGGTTGAAAATCTTCACATTCTTGATGGTCTCACCAGTCCTTGCTTGGCAAGCATATCCGGGAGGGTCTCTGCCTCTCCATCTTCTGGCAGGTTGCACACAAGGAGGGCACAGGCCTCCGACTCATGATGTGCCTTCATCATGTTCACATGGCATTACATTGGCAATGGGCAATACTGGTTTGACTTCTCAAATCCCGGAGACAGCAAGGGTTTTCCCATGTACCAAATCCTGATGGGACATCAGCTCAGGCCACACTAGGGTTATCTCACTGCTAGTGTCCTGCAGGGTGATCTCACTAGGCAGGTACCCAAAGATTTCTAGGGTGTTATCCATGAGGTGAAGGGATAAGAACTGGACCCACTGGTCTTCAGGCAAATGGTATCGATGGCAAGTTTTTTCATGCCAGCAAGAAAGTGTCCAAGTTCTCTTCTTTGTCCAGCAGGAGGAAGTCCTTTGTCCATAGATCTCCAAGGACTCACAACTGGCTGGTGTCTGCGGTTGAAGCTGGTGTTGAAGCTTGAGCATTTGCCCCTGGTCCTCTTGCTAACACTGATGTTCTGCAGCGCTCTTGCAACATTCTGCTGTTGCCGCCATGAGCATCTTGTAGGTGGCCTTGTCACCAGCCTCATGTCTGACCAGGTCAGCTTGCAGGAGGTTATCCAAGCCTCCCTGGCTGGGGATATGGGCAGCTGGTGAGCTTCCCACTGTGGGACTGACTGCAAGCGACTGGCTCTTGGGGGAGCCTGGGCTGGACTCCCCCTCTGCTTGAGCAACATAGTGTTCCACCTCCTCCGCGCCGTCCATAGCATTTAACATCTCCCTGGCTCTGCCACTGGTACAACTAGCCATCCTTGCAAAGTTTTGTCACTGACAAACAGCTGCAACCTGTTGTACCCACACACCTTACAGGTTGACAAGCCACAAAGCTTCTGGGAGTCCTATGGACAGATGAGACAAAAATGGAACTTTTTCACAAGCACATTAGCTCTATGTTCACAGTTGGAAAAATTAAGCTTTTCAAGAAAAGTACACTGTCACAACTGTGCAACATGGAGGAGGCTCTGTTATGTTCTGGGGCTGCTTTGCTGCAACTGGCAAAGGGTGTCTCGAATCTGTGCAGGGTACAATAAAATGTCAAGACTATCAAGGGATTCTAGTGAGAAATGTGGTGCCTAGTGTCAGAAAGCTTGGTCTCAGTCGCAGGTCATGGGTCTTGCAACAGGATAATGACCCAAAACACACAGCTAAAACACCCAAAAATGGCTAAGAGGAAAACATTGTACTATTCTGAAGTGGCTTTCTATGAGCCCTGACCTAAATCCTATTGAGCATCTTTGGAAAGAGCTGAAACATGCCGTCTGGAAAAGGCAACTTTCAAACACGAGACAACTGGAGCACTTTGCTCTTGAGGAGTAGGTCAAAATACCTGTCGAGAGGTGCAGA
The DNA here is from genome assembly GCF_039654945.1 of Dendrobates tinctorius. NCBI lineage: Eukaryota > Metazoa > Chordata > Amphibia > Anura > Dendrobatidae > Dendrobates > Dendrobates tinctorius. Next base: position 12,017,708 of record NW_027361898.1, on the reverse strand, counting down.
AGTCTCATTGTTACAGGAACTGTTTGATTGCAGTGATTGCCTCAAAATATTGTGCAACAAAATATTAAGTTAAGGGTACCATCATTTCTGTCCAGGCCTATTTCATGAGTTTTATTTTAAAAAAAAAAACCTCTGTGGAAGCATGGTTGAAATGCAATGTCTAACTATCATTTGTTCATTTTCTTAGATTTTTGATTTATTACTTTTGTCAGATTCAAGTTATTTCTGTGACCATTTTGGGTTTTTCTGTCATTAAATGAGGGGTACCAACAATTTTGACCACGTGTGTATATACACAATGGTTATAAACATACAATTGTCAAATATGCAAAAAAAAGTATAAAAGATATTAGCAGATGAATCATGTCAATTACCGATTTGTTGTTCCACAATGTGCGCTGGGTTGCATGGGGGCATGGTCTGCCAGCAGATTCCCATTCTTCCTAGCATGTTTCTTGACGTTCCCATCCCCTTTAGCATTGAACAGCAAGCATGACAAAGAGAGTGAGCACATGGCCTTACAGGGTTTTCCCATGTACCAAATCCTGAGGGGACATCAGCTCAGGCCGCACTAGGGTTATCTCACTGCTACTGTCCCGCAGGGTGATCTCACTAGGCAGGTACCCAAAGATTTCTAGTTTTTATCCCCTTGGTCGGTCGCCGTCAGATCCTGCCGGGTCCTCATTATGCTTGGAAACCAAACATGCAAACATGGCTTCACTACCTGACTGTCTGTTCTGCGTAACTAGTAACTACCCACCCTGAGGTCCTGGAAAGGATCGAGACCCTGGAAGTTGTAACCAACATGTAACTAGGATGTAAGATAGCTTCATATTCTCCTTAAATCTCTGGGTCATGACCTCCTTCTAGGAACAAGGTGGAGTATGTAGATCTAGAGCATCCTTGAGTGTATCTGAGAGACCTCTGCGGAACTAGCACCTGAGGGCTGCATCGTTCCACATCACTTTTGTGGAACATTGCCAGAAGTCAGTACAGCCCCCCTGTATCAGTGTCATGATCAAAGCCTCTGTGACGTGGACCCTGTCCGATTCGTCATACATTAACCCTAACACATCAAAAAGGCATTAACGAAAGACTATTCTGGGTCTAGTGGGGACAAAGAGAGTGCCCAAGTCTGAGGGCCTCCTCGCAGTAGGGACAGGCTTATTCTCACCCGCTGGAACTCATCCCCTGAAGACCAGGTTCAATAGTGTACAATAGTGTAAAAAATAGCCTACAGCTTTCCCTAAAAACCCTGAATTGATCTTTCTCCCCTGAAAATTTATCAGTGAGATCAACAAATGGTTCTGGAAAGACCGACTGTACGTCAAAAGGTACAGCCATCATAGTTACTGCTGGCAGCGGAGGGTTCTGGGTAGCATCAATCACACTAGTAAACTGACTCTGCAGCGGAGACTGTGACGCTTCTAATCTCTCGTACTCCCTGGCCAAAATCCTGAACTACCTGAGTCAGATTCATCCCTTCATCATAAAGTGTGCTAATTGGTTATATACTGGCATGTGAAAAAAAAGTACATTGCCAAGCCACGAGGCTGGGTAATAAAAAGGAGCCCGGAGGGTAGACAGAGGAGTGACACAAAAGAATAGACAGGTGCGACGGTCCAGGGGTCATAATACAAGGAATATAGCGGATCAAGCAAGGGGTCAAAGCAAACGGATGGTCACAGCTCAGTCCTATGTCAGGCAGCAGTAGATCAGAGCACAGAGAAACAAGGAAAACATACACCAGTGAGCAAGTAGCTACAATTGGCACTAGTCTGAGGCAGAAAGCTGGCTAAATTGTCAGGTAATAATCCAAACAGGAGACGCATGGATAGATCTCAGGCAACACACTAACTCAGTATTGGGCGGCTAAAATGTCATTCAAGATGCTGACAGCATGCCTCAACATCTGATTGGGCAGCTGAGCTGTCCATCAATTGCTGACAGCTCAGCATGCCCCTGCTCTATATTGTAAGGTAGACAGTAATTCACTGCATCCAGACACACAGAAAGGTGGAAACATGGCAGGTGCAGAATAAACTGAGTTGTTTTGAAAAGTTTGTTTCTATTTTTTTTATCATTTTCAGAGCATTAACATGCCTATCCAGCCTGAGATTTTTATCATTCCGCAAGCATGGTTGTGCAAGGCCATTTTCCTATCATAGGCAAGTACACACTGTCTTAAGAATCCCTCGTTTCTACAGTCATTTTGTCTACACTGAGCAGCATCCTGTTCTGAAGACGAGTCAATACAGGCCAAAACATTAAATAATACTGCAGAGTGTGGATACTTTATGCAATAAAAAAGAACTTTATTATCCTTACATCAAAATTTTGGAATGACGAATTTCCTCTTTTTTTTTTTTTTGGAGTGGAATCCTATTCGTGCACCCTTATAGGAGTGCCATGCAGCCTTCTAGTTTTTGTAATTTACCTTGAATCATTGAACCTATAGATTGGACAGGACTTGTGCCCTTAATTGACCGTGTGTAAAACTTGGTTTTGTCACGCGACTGCCACAGTTGTTATATCCTTATATTGTCGCCCACGAATACCATGATTTTGCATGTATATGGAGGTATTACCTTTAAAAATGATGTGACTGTTGGTCTCCACGTGTAGCAGGAGCCAGTTTTATCCAATAGTGAGCATGGACTGCACCATGCCCAATTTTACCATGTTTGTGTCCCATTGCCAAAAAGTTAAATTCATTTCGACATGGGTTTACTGTTTTATTCGACCTTCCTAGTGAGAAACTGCATTCCTGACCCAATTCAATATTTATCTATCACTTTAGAAATTCATTTGCACATGCTTTAGCCATTGCAAAATCATGAAATTTATCATATATTTTAAAGGCATTAAAGTTTTGTTTTGCTCATACAATCCGGTCTTGCACATATTCGAAAGTAAGCGTTTTGGTAGTTTGCAGCAATCGATGAACTAAGTTTGCAGAGAAATGATGTTGATATTTTGAATTGAGTTTTCAGATTGCTCATCCAATCTGTCTAAACTGAAAGGTATGTTTTAGGTTGCTCATCCAATATGTCCCATTTAATAAGCAAAAACAAATTTAATATTAGCCACTAAAAGCTTGCAAATAATTTGAAGTCTATACACTATACAGTATGTACATAAATTCTATTGCTGCTTTCTGATGGCTGAATTATATAACAACTGGGCCCTATCGGAGAACGGAACTCCAAAATCTCAACCATGCACTCAGTTGGAGAGAAGCATTGGAGAGAGTTGGGAATCTTTGACAAATTACTTTCGGCAGCACCTCTGTCATATGTTGAGGAAATAGATCATTTTTCATGTGCATCAAGAGAATGATAATAGCAAAGCAAACATGCTGCAGATGAAAATGGTTAAAATGGTACCAGAGGTAAACCATCCTCTAAGGAATGCTCTGGTACAGTGTTGAAATGCGTGTCCTTATGTACATATAAATCAGCACCCTTCTTTGGATGCATTAACCTCTGAAATCATTTTAAATGGTTATGATGATTATAAAGATTTTTCCAAGTTTTCACCATGCCGTCTACACTGGCTCTTCTTTATCACAGGGATTTCCATGACCAAAGCAGCTGACTATCCGTGCCTAAATGCACAAAGGAATAATATTTTGAACAAGGTGAGCATATTGCTTCTTATCAAATTACCATTGTACACATTGAATATAGTTGGCCCATGGATATTGATGGGATCAGCTAATAGTCTAAAAAGTCTATGGGAACCTCCCAAATCTCCCTTGAAATATGATTTATGGGACAATAGGTGGAAATCTTTGACAGCCGCATTCTCTGTTCTCCTCTTTGAAATCACAAGAATGTTCTGCCAAAAATGAATGTTTATGTGTATGGGGAGACGTGAGATGGCTAAATGAATCTTCAGCCATCATCTGTCATCATCTTATTTAAGGAGTAACCATCAATTTAATTTTTATTTCATGCCCACTCCAATCAGTCTGCATGTTACTGTGAGCCCACATGCAAGCACAGAAAAAAATAGCCCACTGCCAGTCAACTAGGTTCGGAAGACCTCTCTTGTCAATTTACTTTATGTCAGCTGTGACATCCCATGGACAGACTAGAGCAGAAGACAAGTAAGTGCTTTGTCGATGAGATGTCACAAGTTGGCATGTCTCAGTGTGACGTAATTATGTGATCTACAATCCAAGGGGGAAGTCAGCGCAGAATAAGAAGACAAAGGTAATAAGCATTTGCTGCTGCATTACAGATTACATACTATGCATAAAAAATAGAAATGTCACAGAAAACCTTTTCCGTTTTAGTGGTTTCTTTTTTCCATCTGGACATAGAGTATACATGAAGTCATTTATATAAATCTATGCATTTAATGTCTGATGAAACAGCTCAGATTCCCATTTTCTAATACATACTGCACATCCTATTCTCATAATGCTAGATAACTGCATTTCCTATAATTAAGCTTGCAGAAAATGGTATATTCAGTAACATATAATGATATCACATAATGAAAAATCCAGCTGTGATATGTAAATGAAAACCTCTCCCAGAGACTCAGACATTTTTCTAATCCTTTTTGGACTGAAAATAAATCAGTGCTCAGAAACTACTCTGTGGAAAACGGGTTAAGTCTGCGGCATACCAGGACGAACAAATCTGTATTATCTGTCGCTAATATTTTTGCCACATCTTGGGTGGTTTTAAAACGACCCTATGGGAGTCTGAGAAACTGTGTTTATTGCAGAAGTCAGGACTGAATATTAGAAAGCAGGAGGGGACTGAAAAAATAATCACTGAATCCGTGCCAACGATTTGCAGGGGAAGACAAGTCAGCACTTAACCTCTACGAGGCTTTGGAGAGACCCTTTAAACATGCAGGCCAACTCAATCAGTCCATTAGTCAGGCCATGGGACTTACTTAATAAACTTATGTTATTTTACTATGGCAAGAAACAAAGACTTTCTGCTAAGAATTTCCCCTTAGGTTTGAGTCCCAGTTTGTGTTTTAAGTATTTTCTTTATTTAAAAAAATTCATATTTTGCTAATTTTGGTCATTGAAATAGGAGTTAATTGGCAAAGATCTTATTTGTTCAGTCATTTTAGGCTACAAACTTTAACTGATTTCTAAAAGAGTCTACGTTATGCTTGTACATTGACCTTTTAACAAGCCACTATACCAAATCAAGATACAAGATTACAATATTAAAAAACATTTGCTAAAGGTCCTGGGATTATATATTATCTCTTACAGTTTATGAGAGTAAATGCTATCATAGCCAAGATTTTTTTCTCAAATGGTTTAAGCTAGTCTTTTCGTATAGAAGGAAGCACCAATCCAAAAGAACTCTCTATTCCCTGTTCTACTATGCTTGATCAAAGATTGAGCAAAGAACAGCATAGATGGATGGTTAGTGGAATAATTTGCAACAGAAGAGCTGGAAAATCAGGTTAACATTTGTATCAGTGTGGACTAGTGGTGATGCAAATCTTCCTATTCTATTGGCCATGAAAGTGGTTTGGCATGATGAAACAGAGCAACACTGGGTTGGCTACTCAATAAAAGGACTGCAATGGCCACAGACCACTGTGGTGACAGATTGAGTGGAACATGCAAGTAAATTCTCACCAACTCTAGTGTGGAACTGGAAATGCTGGACAGCACATGGAACAATGTTGAATAGTGGAACTAGATACGCTTGAAGGCATGTGAAACATTGGAAATAGATATAATGAATGACATGGGGAATAATGTGGTACAGTGGAGTCTGATGTGCAAACTGGGGATGCGGACAGGCACCTTGAGGAGCTGAGCCATGTGTAAAGTCAAGCATCTTGGTATTGCAGAGACGAGTATACGAACAGCACTTTGGAACAGTAGAAGCGTGTAGACAGACAGGCACCTTAATATTGCAAAACACAGTATGGATATCATAGCTAAGAACAGTAAGCATGCAAACAGTCAGGCACCTTGGCATATTAGAACCAAGTGTGCAGACCGCACCTTGGAGCATTAGTACCATGTATGTGGTCAGTCACTTTGGAATTTCAAAGCTGAGTATGCTGACTAGCAAGGTTGTGTTTGTCAGGAAGAAAACTTACTGTAGTAAAGACTGATGCAGAGCCCAGCAATAACAGAACTCTCAGATGACTGCAGTTGTTAAAAGCACGTAGCAATTAGGTGGGCTTGTCACCTAAAACCTCAGGTGGCATGCAACCAACTGAGCTGGCCTTAAAAGAAGAGTGTAATCAGACGTGTCTGTGATTACAATGGTAACCTGACAATTACAAGACAGGTGAGTATTATAAGTGAAAACAAAAATGCTCAAAGACATTGACACACAATTTTAGTCACGTATAGGACTAATAATTAATAAGTCATGTCAGACTAAAATAATTTCCTTCTATGACAGAATCACTGATTGGGTGGATCAGGGAAATGCTGTAGATATAGTATATCTTGACTTCAGCAAAGCATTTGACAAAGTTTCTCATACAATCCTTATTGAAAAAATGGCTGAGTATGGAATGGACAAGGCAACAGTTAGGTGGATTCATAACTGGCTTAGTGATCGGACCCAAAGAGTGGTCATAAATGGCTGCACATCCAGTTGGAAGAATGTCACATGTGGGGTACCACAGGACTCTGTCCTGGGACCTGTATTGTTCAACATCTTTATTAATGATTTAGATGAAGGAATTGAGGGTAAACTGATTAAATTTGCTGATGACACAAACTAGGAGGGATAGCTAATACTAGAGAAGAGGGAGAGGATTCAAAAAGATATAAATAAACTGGAGCAGTGGGCAGCAACTAACAGAATGTTTTTTAACAGGGAAAAATGCAAAGTACTACATCTGGGCAATAAAAAAGAAAAAAACATATACAGAATAGGAGGAATAGGGCTAAGCAACAGCACATGTGAAAAAGACTTGGGTATACTAATAGATCACAGACTGAATAGGAGTCAACAGTGGGATGCAGCACAAAAAAGGCAAATGCAATTCTAGGATTATTAACAGAAGCATACAGTCTAGATCACGTGAAGTCATTATTGCCCTCTACTCCTCTTTGGACAGACCTGATCGGGAATACTGTGTCCAGTTTTGGGCACCACATTTTAAAAAAGACATCAACAAACTGGAGCAAGTTCAGAGAAGAGCGACCAGAATTATTACCGGTCTGCAAACCCTGTCTTATGAGAAAAGGTTGCAGGATTTGGGAATGTTTAGCTTGCAGAAGAGAAGACTGAGAGGAGACTTAATAGCTGTCTACAAATATCTCAAGGGCTGTCACATTGTAGAGACACAGATTAGATATTAGAAAAAACTTTTTGACAGTTAGAGTGATCAATGAGTGGGACAGGCTGCCACGAGAGGTGGTGAGTTCTCCTTCAATAGAAGTCTTCAAACAGAGGCTGGACAGACATCTTTCTGGGATGATTTAGCGAATGCTGCTTTGAGAAGGGGGTTGGACCAGATGGCCCAGGAGGTCCCTTACAACTCTACGAGTCTATGATTCTATGATTCTAGGACTACACTCAAGACATACCATATAAACTAAAAACCTGTCGTGGATACTGTAGTTGAGTGTCAATGTTTGTGAGGGTTTTTCATTTCACTTATATTACTCATCTGTCTTGTGTAAATCATGAAATTGGACTAATCCACATGTGGCTAACCTTTGTATTTTTGGTTTTTATTTATGAAACAATTTTTTAATCTGCAAAGAAAAAATGTGGCCAATGATATGGATGCAGATTTTTCTCTAAATGGGAATAGTGTTGTGGGAAATAGTCAGAGGCATAACTATGGGTGAGCATGCGGGGCAGTTGTCAAGGGTTCAGCCATCACGGAGGTAATGTAAGGCTGCCAAATGTATCGGTCCACTGACTCCCAAATGTCTAGTGATCCTGGTAAAATGTAAATATCCTTCTTGTAAGAATACAATTAACACATGACTTCCAACTCTGACACTTCACACAGCAACTTTACTGTGTATCTAGTGAGAGCATATGGCTGCTACCTCAAATGAGCGACATCCGGAACTATAATAATCTTTATTTTTATATAGCGCTAACATATTCTGCAGCGCTTTACAGTTTGCACACATTATCTATAAGATCTTACAGAAAAGATCCATATCATAAATGCAATGCTCTTATTTATGGGAAATGGAGTCAAACTGAATTTTTGCTGAAGGGTGCAGGAAAAACTAGTTATGTATTATTTTGATGGATTTAGGTAACTAAATAAGTTTAAAAATAAAGTTAATTTCCCCCTAGTGTACCGAATTGTGCATTGATACGCCGCAATGCACTTCCAGGCTAATTTACATATGCTTGATTAATCAGTGCACGCGCATCAGATACTACAAAACAGGTTTAAATGTTATTGTCATACTCGAACCAATACAGCCAGTAATTTCAGCAGTAAAATCGTCCTGATGAGTTCCCTTTTAATTCCTTTTGTGTTTTAGATGTAGTAGTTTGCAATTTTGTAGACTTTGAAAATAGGATATCAAGAAAAGCTAGATAGGTAGGTATATAGAGGACTAGTAGCCTAGACCTCCTCTACTCTAAAGAAGTGGAGAATCCAATTATTTTAGTGGAGAATGACTGCAACAGGCGCACATGTTAGTTTTTACTATTTAGCTACACAACATGACTTTTTCTGCTTTGTTAATTTCCTGCTTTACTCAGTATAAGAATCTTTGGCAAATAAAGATGGCAGTGGTGTGTGCTCGCTGCACGCGGTGATGATGTCATGTCTCATTGACCATGTGAATTTCCAAATCTGGAACTTCATTTAGAGTAGAAATGCCGTCAGGCAACCTGTTGCTGCTTTTTGTGTATAACAAGGGACTAACATTGAACAGGTTTTTATAGTATTGTATGCCTCATGTAGTCATGCACCACAGCTGGAAGTGTAAGCACCAAACAAGATAAACGGTCTTCTCTTCCCCTTTTTTGTAATTGCTTACATGTGAAGATCTTTGCTATAAAAAGAAGCAAAGAAACAAAAAAGCTTTTAGTAGTGATAAATAGACATTGAAATAAGTACCACAAGATGTCTACTCATTGTCTGCAGATAATTGTGTGATATTTTTAATAATAAGCTGGAACTATCCTTAATTACAGTGAAGAAAAGTCCTGGGACTTTTGCCTAATATCCATGTCTAGATTATTGTATGCTTTTTTGGTTTCTCAGATGAAGATGCGAAAAAAACAGCAGAATAGAATATAAAGGATACAATTATACAATACATAAGTGTTAGGCATACCATATTTGCAACCTGTGCAACAAAAGGGCCATATGGGCAAAGAGGCACATTTCTACAAAAAATTGAAAAACTTGCTATTTTTCCACATGAGTTGTAAATCAGGGTGTCCATATACTGTTCATTCTAAGTTTAAAACTACTTAAGGACCTTTAGGGACATCACACTCATGTGACCATGATGTCACCAAAGGTTCATAAATTGCAGGAGTCTAGAGGAACTGAAGATGAGACAGGCTGGTATGCAGGGCCAGCATTTGAGGAAAGGGGGAAAACTGAGCAATTGTTCAGGGCCCCAACTCTCTTTAGAGACCCAACATTTCTATTCTGAAGTTAAGACTGCTTAAGGTCCTTTGGTGACATCATGGTAATGTTACCATGATGTCACCAAGGGTCATTTAACTGCAGGAGTCTAGAGGAACTGAAGAGGAGACAGACTGGAATTTTTTGTATGTGCAGTGAGTGTATCTACATGTATATATATTTAAAGGGAACCTCTCAGCTGTTTTGGCCGATATAAGATGAGGTCACTGCCTTTCAGGGCTTATCTACAGCATTCTATAATGCTGTATATAAGCCTCCGATCCAACCTGAAAGATAATAAAAATTACTTTCATTATACTCACCCGGGGAAGGGGGGCAATTCGGTCCGATCGGTGTCGCAGGTCTGGTCCGGTGCATCACATCTTCTTGCGATGCCACCTTCCTGCTTGCTTCATGGCTCTCCGGCATCATGCTCCTGCACAGGTGTACTTGTCTGCCCTGTTGAAGGCAGAGCAAACTACTGCAGTGCGCAGGCGCTGCACCTCTCTGACCTTTACCGGCGCCTGCGCACTGCAGTACTTTGCTCTCAACAGGACAGAAAAGTACACCTGTGCAGGAGCGCTATGCTGGAGACCATGAAGTAAGCAGGAGGGTGGCGATCTTAAGAAGATGGGAGGCGCCAAACCAGGACCTTCGGCTCTAACGGACCGGACCGCCACCTGGGTGAGTATAATAAAACTTATTTTTCTAATCTTTCAGGTCAGATTGGGGGCTTATCTACAGCATTATAGAATGCTGTAGATAAGCCCTAAAAGGCTGTGGCCACATCTTATATTGGCCAAACCTGGTGACAGGTTTGCTTTAGACATGTGTTTGTCCAGGGTATGTGTGATAACATGACTATATTTGAATAAATGTTGATTTTTTTTTGTTCAAAAATAAATGAGGATTGCTGTTCAAGGAAAAAAAACATAAGACATCCCCTGAAAGAAGCCCTAACCCCTAATATATCTTTCACAGCAGAAAATATTATAAGACCCTGTTTTATTTTTGGGGAAACACTAACATACAGGAGACCGTATCATAGGCTCTAAAGCTGCTGTGATAGCAGAAGTGAGTTCCACTGAGCAACACATCCAAATATAGCAGAGTTGGAGCATGTCGTGGGACATATGGATTATTGTCGGATAAGTGAGGAAATACTGTGATTTTAATTTTTATTTTTACAGTAATTAATGGGGAAAAGAGGTTGGGGAGTGTTTATTTCAAATAAAGGCATTCTCTTGATGTGTGTCTTTATTTTATTTTTACTAAGTGATTAGTAATGGGGGTATCTTATAGACACCTCTGCATTACTAACCCCTGGGCTTGATGTCACCTGACATTAGAAAGCTGACATCAACCCCAATAGTTTTACCCCACTTGCCATTGCACCAGGGCAAGTTGTCAAAGCAAGGCAAAGCACCAGAATTTACACATCTAATATATGCATCTTTTCTGGGGCGACTGCAGGCTGCTATTTTTAGGCTGGGGAGGGCCAATATCCATGACCCTTCCAAGTCTGAGAATACCAGCCTCCAGCTGCCTTCTTGGCTGGTTGCTAAAAATTGGGACGGTTCCCAAGCCTTTTTTTAACTTATTTATTTAAATAATTGAAAAAATATGGAGGGAGGACCCCTTTATTTTTGATAACCAGCCAAGATAAAGCTGACAGCTGAGGGCTGTAGCCTGCAGTTGTCAGCTTTACCTGTGCTGGTTGGTAAGAATAGAGGGGACCCCAAGCTATTTTTTATTTATTTATTCACAAGTGTCACCTGGTAAATACTCTCATCATTGTATGCCTGCTCTTGCTGCTACGAACAAGACCAGGCATATGATAAAGAGAGTAGTTCTCTCAGTATCCGATTCCTGTAACCGGCGGTAACCTTTTTACTGCTTGTCAGAGCAGCTGTCTCACATGCTGTCATCTATGTGACAGAGTGGGAACTGCAGCGCTATGACTGGTGATAATAAAATTACTGCACAACAGAGTCGGTGTTTCCTGCTCTGTCACACAGATTCCAGCATTTGAAACACTGGATGGTTGGGAATGGAGTGAGGGTTCAGGTTTGATGGTATCATTCTGGTCCCCGAAGCAAACTTTATTTTTATGTTAGGCTGAATCCGACAGACCCGAACATCTACTGGTGGCATCACTACTTGTGGCACTACCATGTTGTATTACATGAACACGTGGCTTTGTAGGAAACTCAGCTGTGCACTGTAGGGCATTACTGTCTTTTTTCCTGCATTCATCAAGCTAATCCCATTTCTCCTATGTGAGTATAGACATGTTATTCATTCACACAGTATTGTGCTATATTTTACATACTGTAGCTAGTTTGCCTTTGTTAATTTTGCAAGAATTTTCTTTCTGAATACCTTGTAAAATTCTAAAATATGTTGCGCTACAAAATGCTTACACTTGCACATACTGTGAACACATTCACACCCCCACCAGCAGTTTTGAATTTCATTGAAATATTAATGTAATTAAATCTGGAATGTTACATAATTGTACATCACAGCTGCTTATTGTGTTCACATAGGAAATATAGTAGCTGCCTTGCCAAACCCATGACACAAACATATGATGTGAACTGAACAGTTTCCGAGTCTGAGAACAAAAATGTATAGAAAAACGTTTCTATTTATATGGTGAACATATCTATTAGGGTATGTTTCCACGGTCCGTAAAGGCATCGCTTTGGACGCAGCTCTTTCCAAAGTGCTGCCGGCTTTTGTACGCCGGTGATTCCGCATGTGTTAATTGAACTATGGGGAATCACCTCATCCTATACATTAGACTGTGATATTTATCTTGTGGAGACTGAGTGAAGCCGTGGGTGTCCCTGCACGCATAGTGGAGATGGGATTTCATAAAATCCCATCCACTACGCTGTAACATCTGGCCGCTGCGGATTGGACACTGTGGCTGTACACAGCGTCCAGTCCGCAGCGTTTCCTGACCGTGGAAACATATCCTAAGTTATTACACAGATGTTTTACAAGAGGGACAGAAGTGCAACTCTGGCTCTTCATAGAGGAAATGCATATTGATATTGTTTTTTATAAACATTGTGATGGATTTTTCACAGATGAGATAATGCTACTTTACTTTGGTTTAATCTTCAAAGGGTTGTCTTGAGTTATATCTTCAGGAAAACGGAGCTCCCCAGCCTCCTGATCTCCTGATTGCTTCGTGTTGGACAGTCCTGTTTGAGTGACTGTTCCAAGCCAGCAGCATTGTCATTACTCTCCTGAACTGTGAACATTCCTACCGCAGTTATGTTAGGAAGCCTTGTCTACATCCAATGCTTTAGAAGTGGTAGGAGGAAGAGCGATGGTGGCTGTTGTTGGTAAAGGATGGACTGTGATTCCAAATATTGTCTTAATATTATGGATACAATCCCGAGCTGTATCTTGACATTAGAAAGAGTGTGATCGCAAGCAACTCTAGATCAGGATATGTGTAACGAAAGGGGGTCAGACTTGGTTTGTGATGGATTGTTTGACTTATCTTGGAAATAACTATATGTGCTTTTAATAGTTTGGGGAGTGAAATTCTGCTCATATGCAAATGGACATTAAGCTAAGCTAGTTGGCAATTAAAGAGAATCTATTTCATAATATGAGAATAATCTATTAAATCCATTAATAATCCATTAAATGCTTCCAGACAGTATGTCGAAATGACCTGCCATATGTTGGGTCTCTAGGCATGGAATAGGTTCAGGAGCTGAGCCTGCATGATACTTGGCAGATGATCCAATTGCTGCTATTAAGCCACTTAAATGTTGCTTATATTGCTGACAGCATCATATAAATGGCACGATTGGAGCGTGTAAGTGTAAGCAGGTTGCAGGATGCAGTGACGCAAGAGAGGCAGAGCAAATGTTAACAGTTTTAATTTAACAGGGAATACTCCACGCAGGGAGATAAACAGCTACATGAGGGTTAAACAGTTCAAGGGTAGGAATTTGGTAGTTAGAGAGAAATAAAACAAGATAGCGGCAGTTACTTAAATCACTTATCGAGTCAAAGGCTTCCCAGTCTGCTGCTGAAGCTTGGAGGACTGCGTCGCCGACAACGACCGGCGCGGTGCTGTTTCAGTGGGGTCCTGCAAACAATGGTTCATCTTCTGGCGGCTTTGGTGGGTCTCCGGCACCTTCCACTGAGCCCATAGTCCATAGGTTTGCGTGGCCAGGATGATCAGTGCCGCGACACTTGCAGGGTCCAACGTGAGGTGATCAGCAGCAATGGGCCAGGTAGGCTGCAAAAGTTCTTGTGCTACCCAGCTCTTTCTAGGCGGCCCATGCGCTGTACTCTCAGCCACAGGGCACACTGTACCTCTCAGTCGCACTGAGGCATGGCATCGAGCACCTTGGTCTCTGACAGTCACTCTGGTGATGGAGGGAGCTGACGGGCGCGGACCGATGCGGTGCGGGTGCTCGGGGGACGGAGCACACACCTCAGCCTGCTACACACTGCCTGTCCATGCCAAAACTACCTGCTGCCGTGCATGCTTTTGCTTGTCTATGCACTGCTTCCAGGTCAGGGGTTCTGTTCGGGCCATTATGCCTTCCCCCCGGACAACAGGGGATGCAGCCTCAACAGTTCCGGACCTGGCGTGGTACAAGTACCCGCGGTCTGGTACTTTTACTTACATAAGCAGCGGCTCCCATATTACACTACAAAGAACAAAAGATCACAGGTTTAAATCCTAAGTGACACTAAAAATAAAACAAGTTTTTAAAAATAATAAACATTTGAATCATCCACTTTTGTCCCCAATAAAAGTAAAGACATTAAAAAATTAAGAAACAAGCATATCCACATATCACTACATCCATAAAAGTCAGTGTTATCAAAATATAAAATTAATTAATCAATTAATAAAAATATGGCACAGATTTAAAAAACTGCAATAGCCGGTTGCTGCACCAACACCAATAAATTCAAGTAGAAGCAAAGAAAAATCATATCTACCCCATACCTACAATTTAAAACATCAATATCAGCTCCCTACGCAACATATCAAGCCCTCACCCAGATGCATGACAGAAAATGAATGTTATAGGTATCACAAAATGGTTGCAAACTTTTTTTTTTAAAGGTCATTAATATTTGATGATGAGGATCTGGCACGGCACCCCTGAAATCCATTGTTTTTTTGCTCCATCAGTAGCTCAACAAAAACATGGAACAGAGCTACACTGCACAGCTCCATTTAATGTGTAGAGACCACTGCCAGTGGTGCAGATCAGTGGTGCTCATATTTATTATCTGCAGTACTTGGCAGAAACTACTACAAATACAAAAGATGCACAGTGCAATTTGCTCATTGCTCATTGGGCACTGCAGGAATCTAATCAGCAAGGGTACTGAATGTCGGACCCCACATCTAATCTTGATGACCTATCCTTTGAATACCTCATCAAAATAACCTAATAGGACAATCTATTTAATTACCCAACCTCTAACTGATGGTATGACATTTCATAGCCCAGTTTATGAAGCTAAGCAGATCAGCACAGTACAAGTAGGTGAAGAGTTACTGATCGTTGGGGGATCCAATCACTGGGATCCCAGTAATGTCAAGAACATGGCTCTGGTTTCTCCTTTTTAATGGATGTGTAATTGGAGTGATGGCCATGCATTGTTGCCCTTTGCATTGTCTGTAGGGTGGAAGGAAACTGATAGGCCCCTTCACGTTGCGTTCTTGCCCATGTTTACTGGTCCTGTCAGGCTTGTGGGTCACCCTCCCAGGGCTGTGGGGTACTCGGTACCGGGCCAGTGTCAGGGGGATGTGTCACAGCAGCGGTGACCCGGTCCGTGGCCCTGGGCGCCCAAGCAATGGGGAGATGTAGCTAATGGTAGAACAGTTTGTGACACCACCCGTGGTGTTTGGCAAATATGGTGTTAGGCCAACGCTGCATACAGATCAGCTGGGATTGATGGTATGTGCAGCTTAGATGGTAAAGCTCCCCACAGGTGGAGCTGTAGTCCCAGGGCAGTGTAGATGTAGCTGGCACGGGGATGTAGCAGGGAACAGACAAGACACAGCGGTTGTAGTTTCTGTACCTTTACTGAGTATATGCAGTCCAGAGTCCTAATTACAGATGGTATTGGAGCAGGTTAGCCTGGAAGCAGATCAGGATTCTCTCTCAGCAGAAGGGCAGTGCAGTCTCCTTCCTAGCGCTTTGTAGTGTGAAGCACTCCAGTACTTAGTTACTCTAAAATGCCTCTCTTCAGATGTTCCTAGAACTTTACTTGTATGACAGACAGCTGTAGCCTCTCTCGGGGACTCCTCTCCTGAGTTCTGGCTCTCTATTCAATTGCTGTTGCGTCCCAAGTCTTTGGTGAGAGCAGGGCATTTACAGCCTCCTACTCCTCTGGTATCTATGGCAGGACCGTTAGCATCCGTACCACCGTGGAGACCAGGTTCCAGTCTTTGCGCTCTAGCGGTGAGGGAGCTCTCCTCCCGGAGCTCAACCTCCACCCCGCTCCACACATCTGCACACGTGGACCTCCTCACACTATCTGATCTTTCTTCCTCCAGGCTCTCAGAGGACACTCCTTTCCAGAATCCTGGATCAGAGTTCCCCCTGGTGGCCCGGAGTGGAACTGTGCTGCATGCATTAGGTTAACTGCTGGAGAGACCCATCACTGCTTCCAAGCCTGGCATTACCCTCCCCTGGAGGAAGGCAAAGCCAGTGTGGCGACCATACCCCTGGGGGGCGCCACATTTGCATCCAAACCCCCCCACAAAATGGGATTCAGGCGAATCTGTCGCACATCATTTTTGGGTTTACCATTTTTGGGTGTGCACACTGTTGGAGGCAGACACTCAGAAGCAGTATACTACATCTTGATGTCCGACTCCAGTAGGCGTATACGCCCTAAAATTATGCATGAAAGAGCACACTCTGTCAGCATGATTATAGTCAACAGCCCCATCAGCGCTTATGCCTGAATTATGTTTTGGGTGTTCAGATGCAAGCCACAAGGGAACCACTGAATGTGGGCAAGAACACTACATGAAAGGAACCTAAGTACCGTGCTAGACTATCTTCATCGGCCCCATAGACAATGAGTTGAGCAGCACTGTGCAAGTGTGACCATTGCTCCATTCACATTGATGTCTCCAAAGCCTTGTCATTATGGTAGTCGTGATTCTCTTTGGTTGAACTAAAACAACTTGTAGACTGGTCATCAGTTTATATGGAGGGTAAAAGCCTTCAATACTCCATATTTAATTGAGGCTTAGTAAGGTGGAAGGCTGGAATTGGGGTGAATACTTTTGAAAAAAAAATTAGACCTCAGAAAGGACACCCCATATTGTAAAGCATCTTATTTGCTTGGCACTGGACAGTACGGTTATGATTGAACGGATGATAACGATACGAAAGCTTTATCCATTGTACAAATAAGCATTGATTAAATCTATGCATGCATCTAGTCTTGCCAGCAAGAATCAGTCGGGTGACCTCCATGCCACTTTCCAAACATTGTTATACCGCTTAGGAATTCTATATTTTCTACTTAAATAAATTGTATTGATACTGTCAGATATCAAGTTTGAAAAATAAGTACAAATGAAGAATATTCAGTGAGTCATCAAGTTCACCGAATGAGATCAAGTAATTGTAAATCGGATATAAATGAATCTATTAAATTGGAAAACGATGAGACATGGAACAGTGCCCCCATATGGAGACAGCCAGAAAAGCAGGCAATCCAAACATTTTTCTCAGTTCACTGATGAAGTGTTGTGTCATTGCTCTAGTGAATAACTCATCGAGCTATCTGCGGCTGGAATATTTCTGTAGGATGAGCTTGTTTGATGACTCTCCGAGCAAGGAGACACGTCTAATGTATAAATGAAAGTCACAATACTACTTGCCATGACACCAGGGAACAGCGGATGAGAGGAAGAGACAGATGAGAAGCAGAAATGGAAAGTGAAAAAGAGTGATGGGCTGAATAACAAACAGAGTCAGGGGAAAGTACAGCTTATAAGATGAAGGGCAGGAGAGGGAGGAACTAATCCATGAATCAAGTTGATTCCTGCAATATAGGTGGATATTCTTAAACTGACGTCCTATTATTTTCTCATTATTAATCATTTGTTCCTGTCTGATCTACACATCCTCTGAATATGAATCATTTCAGTTCTCTGCTATCCCAATGCATTAATCCGCAGCTTACAGGAGTCTTTAGGCTGTACTGTCCAGTGCCAGAAATTAGCGTAATGGTTTATAGCAGCAGGTTGTGATGAAAGCTTTGCTGAGGTTGATTCCTGTCCAGCTAATGCATATTCCATGTCTTTACTCTGGTGTGTAAATCCGGGACAACAAAAGCACATTTGCAATGTAAAATTAACAAAGCACATCTGAAAAAGCGAGTCAATTGGAATTGTATAAAAAAAAAAATCTATCAAAAGTTGATATTTTTCACTGCATTTTTGAAACAACCCAATACAAGCAAAGCAAATGCTAATACTCATACCAATTATGCAAAGAAATGGCCACTGTTTTAATACATACCCAGAACTATATGTCAAAATTACTTCTTTGAAAAGGGTAAAATAGCAATGAACCTGTGCTGTGTGTTATAGAGGGTAAGTGCAAAGTGAGCCGGATAGTTATATACTAAAAGTAGACTTATTGAGTATTTTCACCGTAATGTTTATAGAACTACTTTAGATGAAGCAGATATATAATTTGTGATAGAGCTGGGTCTCAGGGGCTGTGTATAAGATTCCCATCAGCCAAATACAGTCTTGAACCACTTAACATCAGTAATAAAACGTGTCATGTGCTCAACTCCCACACTCACCTTATCTGCTCCAACTCTGATCCTATACTGCTTCCTTGTCTGCTGGAGACAACAGCCTGATTTGTGTTATGGTAGTTGCATAGCTAGTGGGGCAAATAGGTTGTTTGTAGGAATGAGAGAACCTGAACTGTAAAGTTCTGAGTTCATACCACACCTAGTATCTGGTATTGAAACCCGAAGATGGACGTCTTACCTTAAGTTCGTGTTACCGTTCGGGTCTGACAGACTAATAAAACATGTTGAAATGCTGCAGCACAGCCAATCAACAAGCTTTAAGCCTGTGGGCACTTCCAGCCCCATCACAAGTACTAGTATGGCTGTGATTTACCGATGCAGCATGTGACCCAGCCCGACATTCTAAAATAAATAATTTAAATAAACAATGTGGGTCCACCCTATTTTTTAAACCAGCCAAGGGAAAGAAAACAGTTTTGAGTTTTTCTTATTTTGCGGGGAATGGGCGAATATCTTCCCAGCCTATTATTATCAGCTCCTAGCTGTCTGCTTTGCCAGTTATTAAAAATAGGGGGGGCACGAAAAATAACATGGGGTCAACCTATTTTAATAACTTGCTAAGGCAATGCAGACAGCTAGGAGTTGATATTAATAGACTGGGAGGGGCCATGGATACTGGCCCCTTTCCAGCCAAATAAGAGCGTCCCACAGCTGCCCAGAAATGGTGCATCCATTAGATGTGCCAATTCTGGCACTTAGCCTTGGCGTGGTGTCAATTGGGGGTAATGGTTTTGGTGTTAATGTCAGCTGTGTAATGTCCTTTGACATCAAGCCAAGGGGTTTGTAATGAAAAGATGTCTATCAGACACCTCCATTACTAACCCCTAACCCCATAGTCAAAAGAAATAAACATACAAAAAGTAAATTTGTTTATTTGTAAAAATCAATCCCCTACAAGTTCCCACTTTTACCCATTTATAACCAAAAAAAAAAAATAATCCACAGGGTCTGCTGCATTCCAAATGGAGGTTCCACGATGACTACGCCTTCTTCATCCAGTCTATAGAGTGCCATTGAGAGAATGAAGCATCATACACTGGAGCAGCAGTCGCTGCCGGGTCTCACATTGTACTCCGCGAGACTCGGCCGTTGTGAACAGAGGTGACGTCAGTAACGTTACCTCAGTTCAAAGCTGTCAGTTCTTATGAGGGCAACGCGAGTGCCGGACTGATGAGCGGTGATGTCATTTATTTACTATCAAGTACAGTAAAATACACACATAATGCACTTCTCCACTCCTCAATTTCTGCTGGCATGGGAAAGGAAGAGAGAGAGAGCAACATAGACGGAAAGCCTGAATCTCCATGGAGAGGAAGATCAGTACGGAACGTGAGGAGTAAAAGAGAACAGAGGACGTGGGTTAGAAGGGAACCCTTCCTAGAAATTCTAAGCGCAAAGCCGAGGCCCGGTCCCTGAGGTTGTATGGATACTAATGGTCCTGCAGCAGACACCGGAGGAATAGAAGTAGTGACCACTTTATTCCCACACAAGACTTGGGGGCACAACAGCAACTGGATAGTGAGCAGGGACTTAGTAGCAAGGAGTCCCCGAAGCAGGCTACAGCTGCCTGCCGTACAAGTAGAGTTCATAGAACAATCAGACAGGAGGAACTCCTGTGTAACTCAGTACTAGGAGTACTTCATTTAAAGGCGCTATAAGAGGAGACGTTCAGAAAGGCACATGTTGGTGAAGTGTTGGAAAGGAGTATTCCATCTGGCCTGGAGGTTGACTGAGTCCCTGACCCGGAGGACACGGCAAGGAGGCAGGTACCTGTTTGTACAACAGACTGTGAGTAAAGCTTTGGAACTACATGCCCTGGTGTCCTCCACTCATTCCTGCAAGAACCTGCCCAGCACTGCCACATCCCTTGCGCCAGACACTACACCATCTACGTGTCACTTCACTTACCCTGCCTGTGGAGGGCTATAGCATCATTGCTGCACCACACCATCAGTCCCAGAGGATCTGTCTGCAGCATCGGCTTACATCTCTATTGCCGAACACCACAGGTGGCATCACGAACTATTCATTTAATCAACTACATTCCACCATTCAATCCCCCGTTTTACATTGGGCGCCCAGGGCCACAGACCGGGTCACTGCTGCTGTGACACCTTCTCCCCTGAGTTGCTGGCCTGGTACCAAGTATCCCCAGAGCCCTGGGAGGGCGACCCAACAGTGCTAATCACTGAGCCCCCATATTTATTTTAAAGCTAATTTATATTTAAACCATGTCTTAAGTTAATAGAGTATGATATGTTCATATTGATTGCTCTTTCTTTGGTGAGAACCTTTTCTCTTTCTGTTAGCATGAAGTGACATTAATTTGTCAGCTAGGCTCTACACATTGCCGTGGCATATAAAAATGGGCACCTGAAGATCTCTGTTGTCACACAGTCCAGGTCTGGAAACCAATTCCACAGATTAGGTAATAATACACAGCAAGAAGTGTCAAGAAATCACTCTGAATAAGCTGTAAGGCAGGAACCTATTAAAAAAAATCAAGGGAGGCCAAACCATATTCCACAAGATATATAAACCTCCACTAATAACAAAGGATCACTCCAGATAACATCAACAATGATTGGCAACGATCAAGGAAGGTAAAAGAAGTTTATTAACAATAGACTTTCCTTAAGGAAACCTACATGTTAGGGGCATGAGAAAGGGCAGAAGAGCTCCCACATTTTTATCACAGGAAATAATGAGTTATCATTGGAAAATACTTTGCTACTTAACAAGCCAATTTCTATGCCTGTCTCTACTTAAACATCCTAACTCTCTTAAAATAAATTTATTTTTATTCTTTTTGCTTACAGAGAAAAATTACAATGCCAAGAATTACAGTCTCCTGGTTATCTGAATGCAATGCTATATGATTTATGTCCAGCAACATGGAGTTGAATGAAGAGCAATTGACTTACCCATCTGCTTACCTATGCACTTTATTGTCATTTATAAAAGAGGTTATGCTTAATGGAGTGATGTTTCACAACAAAAATCATTTCTGTTTTTTAGGAGAGTCTAAAAATTTTTTGCAAATAGTGCTCCTGTATTGATAAATCTTATTAATTGTAATAGATGGAGGTCCGATGCTGTTGCATCAGGAGGGCGGTAATGTCACCATGAGGGCAGGCTTTGCAACATTGAGAATCTCTCCCCCCATGTGTTCACCCACCTATCCACTCTTTCCCAATGTGCTGACTTCTCTCATCTGTGCTCTCTTCTTTGACCTGTCTACCCCATGTGCTTTCCCCCTTGTCTGCTGTCTCTCTCCTTCCTGTGCTGTAATCTCCTCTCATGTGCTGTTCCATTTGAGCTGTCTCCCCCCTGTGCTCTGTCTCTCTCACCCCTGTGCGCTTTCTCTCTCCCCCTTCTGCGCAGTAAACCAGACCCCCGCCATCTTTGTGCAGACAGATAGCAGCAGTCACATTAAAACTGTGCATGTGCTCCTCCTGTACAAAGATGGCAGCAGTCAGTGAATCATTCGTCTGATCCCGGCGGCGTGTTTGCGACGGTGTTCCGCTGGTGGTACCGCGCAAGAGACTGCGTACCATATATACAGTGTGCGGTGCGTACGGCATAAACAGAGTGTGTGTGTGGTGCGCATGGCCTATACAGTGTGTGTGTGTATGTGTGCTGCGTACGGCATATACAATGTGTGTTTGTGGGTGTGGTGCGTACGGCATATACAGTGTGTGTATGTGTGTGTGTACGTGTACGTGTGTACGTGTGTACGTGTGTGTGTATGTGTGTGTGTACGGCATATACAGTGTGTGTGTGTGTGTATGTATGTGACACCATCACTAGGGTGTCTCAATATGGCGGTTGGTGAACTTCCGCCGCTTGGAATTCTGGGATCCGGACACATCTGGACGGAACAGAATGTGAAAACATTACTGTGAAGTCCGTCTGGTGCGAGTCTGAGCTGCAAGTAAGACAGCACCCCGAGACCCTTTACCCCTATACAGGGATCTGGAATTACAGCAGAGCCCAAGAGGTAGCTGCCTATAAGAGCAGTGGACCAGAGCAGGATGGTCGTCAGAAAGGGATTAATAAACAGGACCAAAATCGTAGTCAGGACTCCAAGTCAAAACCAGGGGGGCAGAAGAGGTACAAAAATCAGCATGCTGAAGCAGAGTCAAAATCCAGGCCAAGGTCAGAGTCACCGGGAGAGGAGCAGAGGTACAACATCGGCAGGCTGAAGCAGAGTCAAAATCCAGGCCAAGGTCAGAGTCACCGGGAGAGGAGCAGAGGTACAAAATCAGCAGGCTGAAGAGGGGTCAGAAATCCAGGCAAAGGTCAGAGTCAAGAATAGCAAATTAAACACTAGCACACTGGGGAAACCAAGACTATATCTGGCGGCCTGCAGGACAGGCCCCAAAGTATTTGAACGATAAGGCTATCCCTCACAGGCTCATAGTCTGATGACCTCATCTGGACCTCCCCTAGAACCAGGCCTGATGGCGATGCACAAACCCCTTCACCTCTGACAGGAGCGGAGCCTGCGCCCGCCTGATGCCTGCACAGGAGCCCCTTCTCTGTCACTGCCGTCACCCACAGAAGAATCACGGCGATGCCCAACAACAGAGGCATGCGTCAAAGGAGCAGACCCACATGAGGACATAGCCCTCCTATTGCCAGCACCACCAGTCAAAGGAGTCCGGCGCCTCCCAGTGGCCGAGGCAGGAACAGCAGCCCCCAAGTCCGATGGTGACGTGACAGTCCGGCGCCTCCCAGTACCCGAGGCAGGAACACCTGCCCCCGATTCCGACGGCGACGTGACAATTACAAGGTAAGTATATATTAGATCCTTACCACAGTTTTATTTCAATATTTTAATGCTACCATAAAAGGGTTGGTCTTGCATCTGAAATGTCCTTCCTAAATATCTATCTTTGCACCATAACCACTTTTGCTATTTGCTTTATGACACGATAGATGCTGTGTGGAGTGAAGCCCAAGCCTTCTGTGATGAACTGTGTGAGACTCCTCTCAAACAAAACATCACAGGAAAGTAGAGAAATAAAAAGCACATTTAGTGATTAGCGTGATAGGTTGAATTGTAGGGTATTTTGTATAAAACTCTTTACGACATATGACGTGTAGGTACATCATATGTAACCTCCTCCTCCTTGATGTGTGTTCTGGATCTGATCAACTGTCATGTGACCCTAACAGTCGTGGGTGGAATCGCGATCCACCCAAGGCTGTTAACATGTTAAATCTAGCTGCTAATCCCTGACAGTGGCATTTAACTCACACAAGCCAGATGAGCATCATTAGCTCCACCCATGTGAGCCCCTGTCACATGATTGCAGGCCACCGATGGGTTGGCATGACAACCTGGCATATACTGGAGACCCCTGTGGTTGAAGAATTTGAAGGAGTGTCAGTGATTCATGGCAAATGTATTTAACTCTAATCAAATTTTTGGGAAAATAATGTCATACATTAAAATTTACATGAGAACTATTCAGAAAAATAGCCACTCACATACTGCATGCACGGTCCAAGTCCTCCAGGGCAAGAGCTGCAACTCGGCTAATAGGGAGGAGTCCAGAGCAAGTTTGGCATAACTCTTTTGCTAGCACTGGGATAGGTAAATCTTAGCAGGATTCACATGAGAAATGGCAATGCCAAGAAGAAAAAAAAATAGTTTCATTCACTTTATTTTTATAGTCGCGGAAGAAAAACTTGAGAGTTTTGTTTAATGCTGGACTCTTTTAACATCATCTGTGGTTTCAATGTGTTTATAAACAGAGAGCAGCAGCAGCATTACCCCTCCATTAAAATAAACCGCCTTCTCTTCCACTTCATCAGTCAAACTGCACAGACAGAAAACAGCAAAAATGACAACGTGGGGAAGCGGTCTCTTAACCCTTCACTGCTCTGATGATGTGATGAGCACCTTAAGCCTATTGATTAGCTTTATTGACAAGTCTCCTTGGGGTGAGAACATGTTTTATGAAATGTTATCTTGTGTAAAATCTCTAGATAAAAGAACTAAACTTTTAGTGAGATAAGTAGCATATTTGATTCAACATCAGAATATAGACACATAATAAATGACATGCACCATATCCCCTTAGCTAGTCACCAAACTCTAACACTCTCACACCTATAGGATGCATCATAGCAATGAACCTAACCTGAAATACTTCCATTATTCTTAATAAACTAAACTGCTTGAACAATGTTTGGCTATTTATTCTGTAACAATCGAAGTGTGCTCTTTCCTAAAGCAGTTAAATTCAGAATCAAAGTGTTACAAGGTCGTAGAGCTAAGTAAGTGGATGAAATACTTAAAATATCCTGATACCATTTTGATCAGTGCATAGTGGCAATGGTGTAACTGTGGTTCTTGTTTTTCATTCACTTGTTTTGACCGGCTGGTTAAGTGCATACTCTCTGGTGCGATTGTATGACCTATATATTATCATCGAACTAACAACAAGAGCATATAAATCGAATAGTAGCCAAAGGGGAAAACATTAGCAGCTAAATGTGATGGTAGAAATGTGCTAATTTTACCATTTGTGTATTGAACCATGCATCAGAAAAGCTGGTGGCACTCTGAGATATATAGTGTCAAGAAGGATTGAAATCTACATCATTAGGTATCATATTGTTGGTAAGATTTGCATACATTTTAAGTTTTGGCTGATACTTTAAAAAGAAAGATTATTATTTTTCACATAAACAAATTGTAAAATTTCACAAAGCTTAAAGGGGTTTCACATGAACAAAAGTAGATTTAATGTCACAAAGTGACAGGCCCTGTGTGACACGACTAGTGTTGAGCGATACCTTCCGATATCGGGAAATATCGGATTGGATTGGATCGGACCGATACCCAAAAAGTATCGTATATCGCCGATTCCGATACCGGAAACCAATGCAAGTCAATGGGACACAAATATCGGAATTAAAATAAACCCTTTCTTTCCTTGTAGGTTAATTCTACATGAAGAAAAACAACTAAGAATAATGTAGAATGTATTGGGGGAGGTGGAGGAGACATTAAAGGCATAGAGGTTTAGCCCAATCAAATGTAATAGCAGGAATTAATTTTTTTTTAAGACGTTCGGAGTTACAAAGATATTGACTATGTTAACCTTTTTTATATTTTGTCAGATATGTATGTTTCACTACTTCCATGCTCTTCACCTTCTTTTTTACTTCTCCCACACTTTCTCCTTCATGATCCTCAGCAGCAGCATCTTTTTCATCAACTTCTTCTTCACCTTATTCATCTTCTTCTTCTTCACTTTCTTCCTATTATTCTTTTTTTTTACATTCTTCATATTCAACTATTATTCTTCTGCATAGTCTACTTCTTCATCTTCTTCCTATTCTTCTTCTTCATCATATTCTTATTTGTGACAGGCATTCCTGTAGTTGTTATCTATAAAAGTTTGAAGATTACACCTTCCGTTCTGCCTGTCACAAAAGATTTACAACAGGATTTGTCCGCGTTCAGTTTGGCCTGCAGCAGCAGGCATTTTCCAGGGGCACCACGAGGAGGAACGGACTCACCTCCATACACTGCTTAGTCTTCTGCTTATAATTTAGATAATATCTTTTGCTCTGATTTTTAGTCTTATACTTAATGTTCTCCTGCTTTTTTTTCTTCTGCTTTTTGTTCTTCTGCTTCTTGGTCTTCTGTCTCTTGTTGTTCTGTATCTTGGTGGTTGTCTTCATGTTCTTTGTCCTCTTGGTCATTTTATTCAGGGTCATCTTTTTGGTCTTCTTTGGGGTGGTCTTCAGGGTCGTCGTCTTCAGGGTCGTCGTCTTTGGGGTAGTCATCTTCTTCGGGGTGGTCTTCAGGGTCGTCTTCAGGGTTATCGTCTTCGGGGTCGTCGTCTTCTTTGGGGTGGTCTTCAGTGTCGTCGTCTTCAGGGTCGTCGTCAGGGAGATACAGAGTGATTACCAAAAACCATTTCAAAAAGCTTGAACTTGGAAATGTAGCACAAGGTACAAGAAGGCTGAGGAACTGCTGAGAACCAGCTGACGGTACTGGAACCTGGATGGGTAGCAGAAGGAACAAGAGCACTACTATTGGCACTACAGAACCAGCCTTTATTGCCAGATCCCGCAGCCCACATAGGAAGCACCTAAATTGCAGGCACCATAGAGTTGGCTAACCCGACCGCAACACGACTGGACAACGTATTGGTGGCAAAGTGACGTTGACACTACCCAGAAACAGCCGGCGTGCTGGAACCAGGCTGGGCAGGAGGGAGTACCCGTGCCAAAGACACTGCCGAGAACCAGCTGACGGTGCTGCAACCCGGATGGGTAGCAGAAGCTACAAGAGCCAATGGAACTACCGAGGACCAGCTGATGGTGCTGGAACCCGGAAGGGCAGCAGAAGAAACATGAGCCAATGGCACTACCGAGGACCAGCAGATGGTACTGGAACCCAGTTACTAAGCAGGAGGTACCTGTGCTAGAAATCACAAATAAGGACCAGCAGACATTGCTGGAACTTGGATACCAAGAAGGAGGCACCTAAGCCAAAGGCACTGCCGTGAACCAGCTGATGGTACTGGAACCAGGATGAGTAGCAGAAGCTGTAAGAGCCAATAGAACTACCGAGGACCAGCTGACGGTGCTGGAACCCAGAGGGGCAGCAGAAGGAACAAGAGCCAATGGCACTACCGAGGACCAGCTGATGGTACTGGAACCCGGTTACTAAGCAGGAGGTACCTGTGCCAGAAAGCACTACCAAGGGCCAGCAGACGTTGCTGGTACTTGGATACCAAGAAGGAGGCACCTAAGTCAAAGGCACTGCCGAGAACCAGCTGACTGTACTGGAACCTGGATGGGTAGCAGAAGGTACCTATGAAAAACAATGCTGCAAGGCCGCGAGCCGGCCGCAGTTACCGAAACCCACAGTCCTACAGGGGGTGCTTGTCCTATTGGCACTATGGAACCAGCCTTTATTGCCAGATCCCGCAGTGTCATGAACTCATTTTCTGCTCCACCACTTGAGAGTTCCCCTTCTGTTATCCCTCTGGTGGTGACAGGAGGTAGTGCTGTTGGTTTAAGTGGTAGTGATCTGCCACCTGATGAGGAAGATAACGATTGGATCTCTGGAGTATCAGACTGGATATAAGACAGCCGACGCCCTATCCGGGTGCTGGTGATTCAGTCTGCTTCTCAGGTCCTGGGCTTCAGCTCTCTTCCAGTCTTCACAAGTTAAGTTTGTTTTTTGCTAATGTTCACACTTGCGCTTGTTGGTCAATTCATTTTGTTGTGTAATCAGCCTGCCCCTGCTGGGGCTATGCTGAAATTCCACTCCTATTAATCAGTATTTGCCAATCTGCTTTTTGTCCCTTATTAGATTGGCCTCTTTTTTGCTCTGTCTCAGAATATTTCTGATTGCTGATATAGGTTTTGAAGTCTAGTGACTTCAGGGTTAATTTTGCTATCAGAAGTGTTGGACAATATTTTTGTAGGTTGTTTTTGGCAGATTGCAGACAGTGTATTTCCTTTTCTGTCCTTTTTAGTTAGCCGGACCCATCGCTTGCTCAGCCTATTTTCCTCCTTTGTTTGTATTTTCATCTTGTTTCACTGTCAATACATGTGGGGGGCTGTCTTTCCTTTGGGGTCTGCTCTGGGGCAGTTAGTTTTCCTCTTTTCCTGCTTTAGGCTTATGTAGTTCTCCGGTTGTGACGAGGCATCTAGCACCAACGTAGGAATGCTCCACGACTGTTGCTAGTTGTTGCGGTTAAGATCAGGGATCTGCAATCTGCATAGTTACCAACTTCTCTGGTTTTCTGAGACTTAGCTTGTTATCTTGTTTTTCCTTCTCGGTTTCCCATTCATAACAGAATCACCAGCCATACCGCACATTCTAGGGTACGCAAAAGCACGAAAGAATTGTTAGAGAAAGAAAAAGAAAAAAAAAAAAGTGTCAGAATTTTTTTTTTTTTTTTATGTATTTTTTCCTCTTTTTTTCTGGGGCCGTAGGAGGATTTTTTTTTCCTAATGGAGATTAAGCAACTGTCTGATCGTGTGGAGCAGCTTGCTGCTGAAGTACAGGGAATTTCCATCAACCTTATTCAGTCACATGCTGCTGAAACCAAGATTCCTACTCCTGATGTCTTTTCTGGGGATTGGTCTAAATTTCTGAATTTTAAGAATAATTGTAAATTATTTCTTGATTTGAAGCCTAACTCATCGGGGAGCTCTGTGCAGCAGGTTAAAATTGTCATCTCCTTGCTGTGCGGCGATCCCCAAGATTGGGCTTTTTCTCTGACACCTGAAAATCCTATTCTGACTAATGTGGATGCATTTTTTCAGGCCTTGGGGTTGTTGTATGATGAACCTATTGCCGTTGATCAAGCTGAGAGAACCCTGTTGGCATTAGACCAGGGTCAGGATCCTGCAGAGTTGTACTGTCAAAAATTCTGAAAGTGGGCGGTCCTTACTACATGGAATGATAGTGCATTGGCAGCTCTCTTTCGGAAAGGTTTGTCAGAGACCGTAAAAAATGTTATGGTGGGATTTCCTGTTCCCTCTGGTCTGGATGGCTCTATGTCATTAGCCATTCAAGTTGATCGGCGTTTACGTGAACGTAAAGCTAAACTGGAGGCGCTGCAACCTTTTGGACAAATGTCTGAACCTATGCAATGTGATGGAGTTTTGTCTAGGGCGCAACGTCGGGAGTTTAGAAGGCGTAATAAGCTGTGTTTTTTCTGTGGAGACGCCTCTCATACTATTTCTGTCTGCCCTAAACGAGAGAAACGTTTTGCACACACATTTGCTGTGGGCAGTATACAACCTAAGTTCCTTTTGGCAATTACTCTGATCTGCTCCTTGTCCACATTTTCCACTAAGGCTTTTGTGGATTCAGGAGCAGCTCTGAATCTGATGGATTTGGAGTTTGCTAAACGTGGTTTGTCCATGACGCCTCTGCAGATGCCCATTCCTTTGAGGGGTATTGATGCCACTCCTTTGGCAGAGAATAAATCTCAGTTTTGGACACAGGTGATAATGCGAGTTGCCCCAGACCACCAAGAAAATTGTAAATTTTTGGTGCTGCATAATTTACATGATACTATTGTTCTGGGGTTCCCCTGGTTACAAACTCATAACCCAGTTTTGGATTGGAAATCTGTGTCTGTGGTGAGTTGGGGTTGTCAATGTGTTCTTAGGGACGCTCCTGTTTTCTCCACCTCTCCTCAGTCTCATGATATTCCTGATTATCTGGCTGATTTCTCTGATGTTTTTAGTGAGAGTAAGACTGCATCTTGTCTCCTCATATGAGTTATGACTGTGCAATTGTCACAGCGCTGTCCACGCGCGCTGTCCGGCGCGATCCTGCCCCTCGGCGCGTCCCCGCGTCCGGCCTTCGGCTCCCTCGGCGCCGGGTTCCTGCCCACGGCGCTCAGCCTCCTGGGTAGCTGACGCGCTAGGCCCCGCCCCCAAGATGGCAGCACCCACCGCTACATATGGCCGGCGTCAGTCCTGGTAAGACGCCTGAGTATCTCATGCGGTGACGCTGTCCGCAGCTTCACTCTCTGTGTCCTCAGGCCCCTCTTATCCTCTGTCCCTGCTGCCTGTTGTACCGTGGTTCCACCTGCCTAACCTCGGTCTGCTTTTCTGTGCTCTGCCCTCCCTGTCTCCCTGGCGCTTTCCCTCCTCTGTCCTGCTACCTACTTCCCTCTCCGTCTCTGTTATTTGCTGTACAGCCTGTATTCATTTGTTTGCTTCTTTACATCTACAGCCTCCATTCCTGTGCGCCCCTGGGTCCCCGGTTCCGCACCCACTGGGTTACTGCCTCACCCTATACGCTGCCTCCTGTTCTCCTACCTCAGTCGTCCCTTTGGTTCCGGCTGTCGCGGCTCTATCCCTGGGAGGTCTGTCCCTAACACTCCCTGTATAGGGGGTGGTCCTCACCTGGGCACTCGCCTCTGGGGGCTCTGGAGCCATGACCCAGAGGGTCCACTTCCAGGTACTCCTTTGCTTTTCCGCCACACCTTAACAGCATGCTCAGGCCATGGACCCCGCCGGAGCCAAGGCCGCTCAGAAGGAGTTAGTCTTTCTTCGGGAGAATCAGACGCGATGATGTCCTTCATGAAAACCATGGACTCACGTCTGTCCGCTCTCCAGTCCTCTGACCCTGGTAACGCCGCCCAGTTGGCTGGTCTACAACAAGAGTTGGTGCAGCAGCGAGACACCCAGTCGCATATCCTCAGCTATATGGCCTTGGTGGACGGTCGGTTGCTCGCCTTGCAGGCGGCCGCATCTGCTCCCCCAGCCACTGGTCCCCATCCTCCTCCGCGGTTAGCAAAACCTCCCCGATATAACGGAGATGCCAAGCTATGCTGGGGTTTTTTAAATCAGTGCCGTCTCCATTTTGAGTTGCTGCCCCAGCAGTACCCCTCTGACCGAGCCAAGGTGGCCTTCATCATTTCCCATCTTGAGGGGGACGCGTTGGCTTGGGTCAATCCGCTTTGGGAACACGGTAGTTACTCAGCTTTCCGTGTTTTTGGATATGTTTCGTTGAGTTTTTGACGAACCGGGCCGTTTAGCCTCTACCACTGAGGCTTTATTTAGCTTATGTCAAGGTTCTTTAACGGTGGGCCAGTATGCCATCCAGTTTAGGGCTCTTTCTTCTGACTTAGGTTGGAATAATGAGGCCTTGGTGGGCGCTTTTTGGCGAGGCCTCTCAAGTCGGATAAAAGATGAGCTCGCAGGTCGTGACACCCCTACAGCTCTCGAGGATTTGATCTCTCTAGCGACGCGAATTGACCTCCGCTTTCAGGAGCGTGCCAGGGAGAGAAGGGCTTCTCGTCCACTTTCTTCTATCCGCAGGCCACCCAGTCCTCGACCTAGGAGTCTCCAGTCACCTCCGACACCTGAACCTATGCAGGTGGATCGCCTGAAGCTGTCCGATCAGCGTCGTAGGGAAAGGAGCCTCCACGGTCAGTGCTTCTACTGCGGTAGCGGTTCCCACCTCATCCGAACTTGTCCCGAGCGTCCGGAAAACTTCTCCGCCTAGGCCAGGTAAGAGACGCCTCCCTAGGTGCACATGATACCTCTCTTCCTCTCACTTTGTCAGTCCTCTTGAATGTTGGTGGGCAGCAGGCTTCTCTGGAGGCCTACGTGGACTCGGGTGCCGCCGGGAATTTCATCAGGCTAGAGGAGGTTAATAAGCTGTCAGTTCCCGTCAGGCCCTTGAAAAAACCACAAATTCTCACCTCCGTAGATGGTCGGCCCCTGCTAGAGACGGTTTCATTAATTACTCATGAAGTGGTATTGCAAGTAGGGGCGCTGCACAAGGAGAGGATCAGGTTTTACATCCTAGCAGGCAATTCTCACCCTATCCTGCTTGGTCTTCCTTGGTTGCGGCTACACGAGCCCATCTTAGATTGGCATAATGGTAACGTCTTACGCTGGGGGGAGTCCTGTCGGGCTCGGTGTCTGCTGCCGGTGCATCCCGTAGGTGATCCCCGTCCTTTGCCTGTTCCCCCAGGATTGCCTCCAGTGTACCATGATTTTTTGGATGTATTTGACAAGAGGGAGGTGGAGACTCTCCCTCCTCACCGTCCCTACGACTGCCCCATCGAGCTCGTCTCTGGTACTACTCCACCTCGTGGGAGAATTTATCCCCTCTCTCCAGCTGAGACCCAGGCCATGTCTGAATACATCCAGGACAATTGGCCAGGGGTTTCATTCGGAAATCCTCATCCCCTGCTGGAGCAGGCTTCTTTTCCGTAAAGAAGAAGGATGGGTCCCTGCGGCCATGCATCGATTATCGTGGCTTGAATCGTATCACAGTGAAGAATAAGTATCCACTACCTCTCATCTCTGAACTTTTTGATCGCTTGAAGGGGGCGCGAGTATTTACCCAGCTTGATCTTCGAGGGGCCTACAACCTGGTTCGGATACGCTCTGGGGACGAGTGGAAGACGGCGTTCAACACGCGGGACGGGCACTACGAGTATTTGGTTATGCCCTTTTGACTTTGCAACGCACCCGCGGTGTTCCAAGAACTCGTAAATGATGTCTTCAGAGATCTTCTCTACACCTGTGTCGTAGTCGATCTAGACGACATCTTGGTTTTCTCTTCTGATCTGGCCACACATCGCCGAGACGTCCGTCAAGTCCTTCTACGTCTCAGAGAGAATCATCTCTTTGCCAAGTTAGAGAAATGTCTCTTTGAGCAAAGGTCCTTGCCTTTTCTTGGTTTTATCGTTTTGGACTCGGGTCTGGAGATGGATCCTGCGAAAGTCTCGGCAGTTCTCAATTGGCCACGTCCTTCCGGAGTCAAGGCAATTCAGCGGTTTTTGGGCTTCGCCAATTATTATAGGCAATTTATCCCTCATTTCTCATCTTTGGCCAAGCCCATCTCGGCTCTTGTCCGCAAAGGGGCCGATCCCAACCACTGGCCCTCTGAAGCAGAGGCGGCCTTCGCGGCCCTGAAATTAGAATTCGCCAAGTCTCCGGTACTTCATCGCCCAGATGCCAGCAGGCCATTTATCCTCGAGGTGGACGCATCCTCGGTGGGAGCTGGAGCAGTTCTCCTGCAGAAGTCTTCCTCGGACCGCACCCTTACCTGCGGCTTCTTCTCCAAAGCTTTCTCCGCTCCTGAATGTAACTATGCCATTGGTGATAGAGAACTCTTGGCCATTAAGATGGCTCTTGAGGAATGGCGTCATCTTCTCGAGGGTGCCCTCCATCCATTCATCATTTTTACGGATCACAAAAATTTGGCCTATCTTCAGTCCGCCCAAAGGCTCAACCCTCGACAAGCCAGATGGTCATTATTTTTTGAAAGATTTGACTTTGAACTCCACTTCCGACCCGGGGAGAAAAACATCAAGGCGGATGCTCTTTCATGGTCCTTCCAGTCGGTAGACAAGGAGGAGGGCCCAAACCATATCATTGACCCTGCCAAGGTCCTTACCGTGGCCCCAGTAAGGCTGATCTCCCCACCTTCTGGTAAGACCTTTGTTTGAAGTGGAGATAGATTAAAGGTTCTACACTGGAGTGACTCTTCAAAATTTTCTGGACATGCCAGAATTAGCAGGACTCTCTCGCTGGTCTCCCGCCATTACTGGTGGCCTTCGCTTCGTAGAAATGTTCAAGATTTCATCGCCTCTTGTCCTTCTTGCGCCCGGAACAAGGTTCCCCGGCATGCTCCTCCGGGTCTCCTGCAGCCTTTGCCAATACCTGCAAACCCATGGACTCACATTGCCATGGACTTCGTCACTGACTTGCCTCCTTCGTCCAGATGTACGGTGATATTGGTGGTCGTTGATCGGTTCTCCAAGATGGCCCACTTCATCGCCCTACCTGGCCTACCTTCTGCTTCCGAGTTGGCAAAGATCTTCGTGCTTCACATTTTTCGCCTGCATGGGTTTCCTCAACATATTGTCTCGGATCGAGGAGTTCAGTTTGCGTCCCGTTTTTGGTGAGCTCTCTGTGGATTACTGAAGATAACGTTAGATTTTTCCTCAGCCTATCACCCCCAGTCGAATGGTCAAGTCGAGCGAGTCAACCAAGCCTTAACATCCTATCTCTGACATTTTTCCAATGCTCACCAAGATGACTGGGCCTCTCTCCTTCCTTGGGTGGAGTTCGCTTACAACAACCATCCTAGTGAAGCCTCCTCCAAATCTCCCTTTTTTGTGGTTTTTGGTCAACACCCAGGCATTCCTCTCCCCGTGTCCCCCACCTCGGGTGTGCCGGTGGCGGATTCCTTGTCCGTGGACTTCTCTCAGATTTGGAGGGAGACCAAAGGGGCCCTTGAGAATGCCAGCCTCAGAATGAAACGTTATGCCGACAAGAGGCGACTAGACGTTCCCCTGTATCACCCTGGGGATAAGGTTTGGTTAGCTTCTTGGTACATCAGGTTAAAAATCCCCTCCTACAAGTTAGGCCCACATTACATTGGTCCCTTTGAGGTCTTAAGTCGGATCAACAACGTGGCTTACAAGTTGAGGTTACCCGCCTCACTTAAGATTCCCAACACCTTCCATGTGTCTCTCCTTAAACCAGCCGTGTTCAACCACTTCCATCCTGCACCCGCTCTAACCTCCCAACCATGTAGCTCGGACAACACCTTTGAGGTGAGGGATATTTTGGCTAGGAAGACTGTTAGAGGGAGAACTCTGTTTCTGGTTGATTGGAAGGGTTTTGGCCCCGAGGAGAGATCATGGGAACCCTCGGAGAATATTGATGCTCCCCACATCATGAGACGGTTCCTCTCCAACATTAGGAGGAGGGGGCGTAAAGAGGGGAGTACTGTCACAGCACTGTCAACGCGCGCTGTCCGGCACGCTCCTGCCCCTCGGCGCGTCCCAGCGCCCGGCCTTCGGCTCCCTCGGCGCCGGGTTCCTGCCCACGGCGCTCAGCCTCCTGGGTAGCTGACGCGCTAGGCCCCGCCCCCAAGATGGCGGCGCCCAACGCTACATATGGCCGGCGTCAGTCCTGGTAAGACGCCTGAGTATCTCATGCGGTGACGCTGTCCGCAGCTTCGCTCTCTGTGTCCTCAGGCCCCTCTTGTCCTCTGTCCCTGCTGCCTGTTGTACCGTGGTTCCACCTGCCTAACCTCGGTTTGCTTTTCTGTGCTCTGCCCTCCCTGTCTCCCTGGCGCTTTCCCTCCTCTGTCCTGCTACCTACTTCCCTCTCCGTCTCTGTTATTTGCTGTACAGCCTGTATTCATTTGTTTGCTTCTTTACATCTACAGCCTCCATTCCTGTGCGCCCCTGGGTCCCCGGTTCCGCACCCACTGGGTTACTGCCTCACCCTATACGCTGCCTCCTGTTCTCCTACCTCAGTCGTCCCTTTGGTTCCGGCTGTCGCGGCTCTATCCCCGGGAGGTCTGTCCCTAACACTCCCTGTATAGGGGGTGGTCCTCACCTGGGCACTCGCCTCTGGGGGCTCTGGAGCCGTGACCCAGAGGGTCCACTTCCAGGTACTCCTTTGCTTTTCCCCCACACCGTAACAGCAATTGAGTTGAAGCCTGGGAGTAAATTTGCCAAGGGTCGGCTTTTCAACTTATCTGTACCCAAACATGATGCTATGCGATCCTATATTAAAGAGTCATTGGAGAAGGGTCATATTAGACCATCCTCGTCACCGTTAGGCGCTGGTTTTTTTTTTGTGGCCAAGAAAGATGGTTCATTAAGACCGTGTATTGATTATCGCTCCCTTGACAAGATGACGGTTAAATATCAGTACCCATTACCTCTGATGTCTGATTTATTCTCCAAAGTTAAGAGTGCCTGCTGGTTTATTAAGCTTGACCTCAGGGGGGTGTATAATCTTATTCGCATCAAGCACGGGGATGAATGGAAGACGGCGTTTAACACTCCGGAGGGACATTTTGAGTACCTGGTGATGCCTTTTGTGCTCTTGAATGCCACTTCTGTCTTCCAATCCTTTATGAATGATATTTTCCGAGACTTTGTGGATAAGTTTTTGATCATTTATCTGGATGATATTTTGATCTTTTCTAGTGATTGGGATTCCCATGTGGAACATGTCCGGACTGTGTTACAGATTTTGATGTAGAATTCCCTGTTTGTTAAGGGATCGAAGTGCCTCTTTGGTGTACAGAGGATTTCATTTTTGGGATTTATCTTGTCTCCATCGACTATTGAAATGGACCCGGCCAAGGTACAGGCCATTTATGATTGGGTTCAGCCTACTTCTTTGAAGGCTCTCTAGAAGTTTTTGGGTTTTTCTAATTTCTATCGTAAATTTATAGGTAATTTTTCAAGTATTGTCAAACCACTGACTGATCTGACCAAGAAGGGAGCTGATGTGCTGAATTGGTCTCCTGAGGCTGTCTCAGCATTTCAGGAGCTTAAGCGGAGATTTACTTCAGCTCCAGTTTTACGGCAACCTGATGTCTCACTTCCATTTCAAGTGGAGGTGGATGCTTCTGAGATTGGTGCAGGAGCTGTGTTGTCCCAAAAAGACCCTGTGACTTCTAAGATGAATCCCTGTGCCTTCTTTTCTCGAAAGTTTTCCCCATCTGAACGCAACTATGACGTGGGGAATCGGGAATTGTTGGCCATGAAATGGGCATTTGAGGAGTGGAGACATTGGTTGGAGGGAACTAGACATCAATTTGTGGTCCTCACCGATCACAAGAATCTGATTTATCTGGAGTCGGCCAAACGCTTGAATCCTAGACAGGCTAGATGGGCCTTGTTTTTCACGCGTTTTAATTTTGTGGTCTCTTTTCTTCCGGGCACTAAGAATGTTAAGGCAGACGCCCTTTCTAGGAGTTTCTTTGCTGATTCTCTTAATGTGACTGAGCCTACTACTATCCTAGGTGATGGGGTAGTTCTTTCTGCCATTTCGCCCGATTTGAGACGCGCCCTGGAGGAATTTCAGGAGGATAAACCTGAGCGTTGCCCTATGGGAAGATTGTATGTTCCTGACCAGTGGAGAAAGAGAGTGATGTCTGAAGTCCATTGCTCCGCATTGGCTGGTGATCCGGGTATTTTTGGTACCAAAGATTTGGTGAGTCAGTCGTTTTGGTTGCCTGCCTTATCTCGTGATGTCAGGAATTTTGTACAGTCCTGTGGGACTTGTTCTCGGTCTAAACCCTGTTCTCGTTCTAGTGGGTTGCTGATGCCCCTGCCGGTACCCAAGAGGCCATGGACCCATATCTCAATGGATTTTATTTCTGATCTTCCTGTCTCTCAGAGAATGACTGTTATCTGGGTGATTTGTGATAGATTTTAGGAGATGGTCCATCTTGTACCACTCCCAAAGTTGCCATCTTCCGCTGAGTAGGTGCCCTTGTTTTTACAACAGGTGGTTCGGTTACACGGGATTCCTGAGAACATTGTGTCCGATAGAGGGGTCCAGTTTGTTTTCAGATTCTGGAAAGCCTTTTGTTCCAATCTGGGAATTCAGTTATCCTTCTCCTCCGCGTTTCATCCCCAGACCAATGGGCAAACTGAGAGAACAAACCAGACCTTGGAGTCTTATTTAAGATGTTTTACATCTGCTGATCAAGATGATTGGGTCTCATTTTTGCCTTTGGCTGAATTTGCGCTGAACAATAGAGCTAGTTCTGCCACTCTGATGTCACCCTTTTTTTGTAATTTTGGGTTTCATCCTCGATTCTCTTCAGGGCAAGTGGAATTTTCGTCCTGCCCAGGTGTGGACACTGTGGTTGTGAGAATGCAGCAGATATGGGAACAAGTGGTAGGTAAGTTGTCACTCTCTCAGGAAAAGGCCCAGCGTTTTTCCAACCGGCGTAGGACCATTGGTCCCCGGTTTAAAGTGGGTGATATGGTTTGGCTGTCATCTAAGAATATTCCTATGAAGGTTGCATCTCCAAAATTTAAGCCAAGATTTATTGGACCTTATCAGATTTTGGAGATTCTTAATCCTGTTTCTTTTCGATTGGCTCTTCCAGTTACGTTCAAAATCCATAACGTATTTCACAAGTCACTCTTGAAGAGGTTTGTTGAGCCAGTAGTTCCTGTGGCGGCACCTCCTGATCCTGTATTGGTTAAAGGCAATGTGGAATATGAGGTAGAGAAAATATTGGATTCTCGTTTGGTTAGACGGAGACTCCAGTATTTGGTCAAATGGAAGGGTTATGGCCAGGAGGATAATTCTTGGGTCTCTGCCTCTGATATTCATGCCAATAAATTGGTTCGTGCTTTTCACCGGGCCCATCCTGATCGGCCTGGTGGCATGGATGAGGGTTCGGTGACCCCTCCTCAAGGGGGGTACTGTCATGAACTAATTTTCTGCTCCACCAGTTGAGAGTTCCCCTTCTGTTCTCCCTCTAGTGGTGACAGGAGGTAGTGCTGTTGGTTTAAGAGGTAGTGATCTGCCACCTGGTGAGGAAGATAACGATTGGATCTCTGGAGTATCAGACTGGATATAAGACAGCTGACGCCCTATCCAGGTGCTGGTGATTCAGTCTGCTTCTCAGGTCCTGGACTTCAGCTCTTTTCCAGTCTTCTCAAGTTAAGTTTGTTTTTTGCTAATGTTCACACCTGCGCTTGTTGGTCAATTCAGTTTGTTGTGTAATCAGCCTGCCCCTGCTGGGGCTATGCTGAAATTCCACTCCTATTAATCAGTATTTGCCAATCTGCTTTTTGTCCCTTATTAGATTGGCCTCTTTTTTGCTCTGTCTCAGAATATTTCAGAGTGCTGATATAGGTTTTGAAGTCTAGTGACTTCAGGGTTAATTTTGCTATCAGAAGTGTTGGACAATATTTTTGTAGGTTGTTTTTGGCAGATTGCAGACAGTGTCTTTCCTTTTCTGTCCTTTTTAGTTAGCCGGGCCCCATCGTTTGCTCAGCATATTTTCCTCCTTTGTTTGTATTTTCATCTTGTTTCACCGTCAATACATGTGGGGGGCTGTCTTTCCTTTGGGGTCTGCTCTGGGGCAGTTAGTTTTCCTCTTTTCCTGCTTTAGGCTTATGTAGTTCTCTGGTTGTGACGAGGCGTCTAGGACCAACGTAGGAACGCTCCACGACTGCTGCTAGTTGTTGCGGTTAATATCAGGGATCTGCAATCTGCATTGTTACCAACTTCTCTGGTTTTCTGAGACTTAGCTTGTTGTCTTGGTTTTCCTCCTCAGTTTCCCATTCATAACACCGCAACTCACATAGGAAGCACCTAAACTGCAGGCACCATAGAGTCGGCTAACCTGACCACAACACGACATGACAAAGTTCTGGAGGCAAAGTGACATTGACACTACCCGGAAACAGCTGGCGTGCTGGAACCAGGCTGGGCAGGAGGGAGTATCCGTGCCAAAGACACTGCTGGGAACCAGTTGGCGGTGCTGGAACCCAGGGTAAATACTACAAACAGAGTGGAGACAGAGGCCTAATTGGAGCAAGTTTAAAATCTGTAGTTGTGTGAGTGTGGACAGAACAGGAGAAATTGCCGGACACACAGCTGGGGATCAGCTGACATTACTGAACCCCAATAACACTGGAGCATATGTTGACTGTGCAGATGGTGCTTCTGAGCAGCATCTGGCGGTGTTGGAGCCCAGGGTTAATACTACAAACATAGTGGAGCCAGAGGCCTAATTGGATCAAGATTAATATCTGTTGTAGACTACTACTGATTTTAAACTTGCTCCAATTATGCCTCTGGCTCCACTCTGTTTCTAGTATTTACCCTGGGCTCCAACACCGCCAGTTTCTGCTCAGAAGTGCCATCTGCACAGTCAACACTTGCTCCTGTGTTATTGGGGTTCAGTAACGTCAGCTGATCCCCGGCTGTGTGTCCGGCAATTTCTCCTGCTCTGTCCACATGTGAGGCCTAATTGGAGCAAGCTTAATATCTGATGTTGTGTGAATGTGGACAGAGCAGGAGATATTGCCGGACACACACCAGGGGAGCAGCTGACATTACTGAACCCCACCAACACAGGAGCTAGTGTATTTCTCTGTGCAGACGGCACTTCTGAGTAGCAACTGTCAGTGTGGGAGCCCAGGTCAATCAGGGTGTTGGCTGAGGCCTAATTGGATCAAGTTTAATATCTGATGTTGTGTGAATGTGGACGGAGCAGGAGACATTGCCGGACACACAGCAGGGGAGCAGCTGGCGTTACTGAACCCCACTAACACAGGAGCTAGTGTTTTTCTCTGTGCAGACAGCACTTCTGAGCAGCAACTGGCGGTGTTGGAGCCCAGGGTCTATCAGGGTGTAGGCTGAGGCCTAAATGGAGCAAGTTTAATATCTGATGTTGTGTGAATGTGGATGGAGCAGGAGATATTGCTGGACACACAGCAGGGGAGCAGCTGACATTACTGAACCCCATCAACGCAGGAGCTAGTGTTTTTCTCTGTGCAGACGGCACTTCTGAGCAGAAACTGGCAGTGTTGGAGCCAAGGGTCAATCAGGGTGTAGGCTGAGGCCTAATTGGAGCAAGTTTAATATATGATGTTGTGTGAATGTGGAGGGAGCAGGAGACATTGCCGGACACACAGCAGGGGAGCAGCTGGCGTTACTGAACCCCACTAACACAAGAGCTAGTGTTTTTCTCTGTGCAGACGGCACTTCTGAGCAGCAACTGGCGGTGTTGCAGCCCAGGGTCAATCAGGGTGTAGGCTGAGGCCTAATTGGAGCAAGTTTAATATCTGATGTTGTGTGAATGTGGACGGAGCAGGAGATATTGCTGGACACACAGCAGGGGAGCAGCTGGCGTTACTGAACCCCACTAACACAGGAGCTAGTGTTTTTCTCTGGGCAGACGGCACTTCTGAGCAGCAACTGGCGGTGTTGGAGACAAGGGATTACAGTTCAGGTGGTAGAAACATGAGCACAACAGGAGACCTGGATACTGTTGCCAACCAATTATTTAATCTGGAAGAGGACTGGCAAATTCCGGCAAGATCCAGGCCTTGTTCATTTTCAGAAAAGTAAGCCGGTCAACGTTATCGGAGGATAGTCGCATGCGATGGTGTGTTAGTACACCACCTGCGGCACTAAAGACGTGTTCCGATAATACACTAGCAGCAAGGCAAGCCAGCACCTTCAATGCATACTGGCTAAGCTCTGGCCATGTATCCAGCTTAGAGACCCTTGAAGTGGGAAGAGTGTCTGGGAGCACACTGAGAGGGCAAGACATGTAGTCTGTCACCATCTGACGGAAACGTTGCCTCCTGCTGACTGGAGCCGTCTGTGATGGTGTAGACATTTGTTGCGGGGACACGAAACTTTGCCACATTTGGGCCATACTGGTCTTGCCTTGTGCTGAGGCGCTGCTTCTGCTCCCTCTTTGTGCAGAGCTTCCTCCACTGCCTCGACGCACAGAGCTGCTTTGTAAAGCACTAGCAGCACGGCTCTCGGGTGGAATGGAGAACATTATGGAATGCACCAGTGTGTCTTGGTACTCCCGCATTTTACGCTCCCGGGAGTGTTATGAGGCTTTGTAAGATTTCCCAGTAGCAAGGATCTAGGAGGGTGTACACCCAATAATCAACCATGTTGAGAATGTGGGCGATGCGGTGGTCGTTTCTCAGGCACTGCAGCATGAAATCAACCATGTGCTGCACACTCCCAACTGGACAAGAAACGCTGTCCCCATGCTTGAGGCGTCATCTCTGCCTGCTCTACATCACCCCACCCTCGCTCTACATACTGACTACTAGAGCATTGTGTACCTCCCTCCTCTGGAGAGATGTCTTCCTCCTCATCCTCCTCACAAAGTGTCCCCTGCCTAGGCCTTTGTGAGGAACCATGTTGCGCAGACTGTCCAGAAGCAGATGGCATTTGTGACTCCTCATCCTCCACCTCTTCCACAACTTCCTCCCTTAGTGCTTGCAGTGTTTTCTCAAGCAGGCAGATAAGGGGGACAGTCATGCTGACTAGTGCATCATCTGCACTCACCATCCGCGTGGAATCATTGAAGGAACGCAAAACGTGGCAGATGTCCTTCATAGAGGCCCTCTCAGTGGTGGTGAAGTGTGAATGGCGTGCAGTGCGACTTGTTTGAGCCTGATGCAGCTGGTACTCCATTACTGCTGCCTGCTGCTCACACAACCGCTCCAACATATGTAACGTTGAATTCCACCTGATGGGTAGGTCACATATGATGCGATGTTCCGGAAGGCGGAATCGGCGCTGCAGAGCTGCAATGCGCGATCTTGCCATGCTGGAACGCCGCAAGTGAGCGCTCTCTATGCGGACCTTGTGCAGCAGTGCATCAAGATCCGGATAGCACCACAAAAAACTCTGCACAACCAAGTTGAGCACATGTGCCAGACATGGGATGTGAGTGAGGTTGCCTAGGCCCAGAGCTGCCACCAGATTTCGGCCATTGTCACACACTATCAAGCTTGACTGGAGATTCGCTGGCACAAACCACACGTCGCTCTCCTGCTTGATGGCATTCAAGAGCTCCTGCACTGTGTGGCTTCGATTCCCTAAAGAAATTAATTTCAGCACGGCCTGTTGACGTTTGGCCACGGCTGTGCTCATATCGGTCTTAAAAGGTAAGCGTTCACAGGTCCATGTGGAGGTAGACCGTGACGGCTCCTGCAGCGCTGATTCAGAGGAACTGGAGTATGAGGAGGAGTCAATGTGTACAGACTGGATTCCTGCAATCCTAAGAGTTGACAGAACACGTACAGCACCACTCTCAAGATCTGTACCCGGCTCCACAACATTTCCCCAATGGGCAGTGAGGGAAAGGTATCATCCCTGTCCATAGTTACTGGTCCACGCATCGGTGGTCAGGTGGACCTTGCTACTGACGGCATTTAGTAGCGCATGTTTAATTTTTCCCTCCACATGTTTTTGCAGGGCAGGGACGGCTTGCCTGCTGAAATAAAAGTGGCTGGGCACGTTGTATTGTGGGACTGCCAATGCCATGAAGTTACGGAAGGTGTCAGTCTCCACCAGCCTGAATGAGAGCATCTCAAGGGACAGTAGTTTTGCAATGTCAGCATTCAGAGCCTGTGCTTGGGGATGGTTTGCCGAGTATGGCCACCTTTTCTCCCATGCCTGTGCTACCGATGGCTGTAGAGTGGCCTGGGAGTGTGAGGATGACAGGGAACGTGGTGCTGTGGGTGGAATTACACAGGGTCTCTGTACAACAGTGCCAGAGGTTCTTCCATGGCGATCCTGTGAGGAAGCCGAACCAGCTGTGTGTGAGCTGGAGGAAGAGGTTACAACACAAGCTGAAGAGGTGGTAGGTGATGCTGTAGGTTGGCCTACGTCTTCAGTGTGTCTTTGTAACTCCACCACGTGCTTGGTCCGCACATGTTTCCACATATTTGTGGTATTGAGGTTGCTGACACTTTTCCCCCTTTTGACTTTCTGATTACACAGCTTGCATTTGACAAAGCAAATGTATCTGCAACTGTGTCAAAAAAGGACCAGGCACTGCAAGTCCTGGGAGCGCCCGTTTTGGGTTTTGGAAGAGGAATGCTCCTAATGGGTGCCGAAGTGGTGGCTACAGGCAACCAAGTCTGCCCCCTCCATCTCCCTCCTGTTTTGGCCGTTCGGGGAATCTCTTCCTCAGAGCTGCTCCCACCACCTTCAGTCAACGACCTCATCATCTACACTACCCTCTTCAAACACCTATTTCTCCTGGGTAGTCTCGCGAGCACAGTACGCACCAGAAAGTGGCACCTGAGTCACATCATCAGATGCATACTGAGGTGTGCTGACCATAGGCACTGGCCCACCCGCCTCTTCAGATTCAGAGGCAAAGCTGTTGCGCATCACTGCATACTCCCTCTTCTTCTCTTCTTCACATTCTAGAATGCTGCTTGGCTGGCCCCCTCTTTCCAAGCCAAGAGATTCAGAGAACAGAAGTAGAGATGGCTCCTGTCCAGGGCTCTCTGACTGCCTGGGCAATTTGGCAGGTGGTGAAGAGACAGATGGTTGCTCTTCAGTGCTCTGGACCTGAGAGGATGTAGAAGTAATTGAAGTCGATGCGTTAGCTGCCATCCATCCGACTACGGCTTCAATTTGTTTCTCCCACAGCAGTGGGGTACGGCGAGCTCCTACAAAGCTGCGCATGAAGGATTGTTCCCTGGGAAAACTTGGGGATGCTGAGTCACTGGTGCCCGCAGCAGGCACAGAATCCCCACGTCCTCTCCCTGCTGAAACTCCACACCCACGAACACGTGCCTTACTCCCTGCCTTCTTCATTTTGGTAGACTGATAAAGATAGGCAGAAAAGTACTAAGGGCTTAGTGTGCTTATTCCTGAACAGCTGCTAACAGGTATAAGAAACACTAATTTTATAAAGTGTGGATTGCACTTTAATATG
This sequence comes from Dendrobates tinctorius, assembly GCF_039654945.1. Classification (NCBI taxonomy): domain Eukaryota; kingdom Metazoa; phylum Chordata; class Amphibia; order Anura; family Dendrobatidae; genus Dendrobates; species Dendrobates tinctorius. The sequence goes on along the minus strand of NW_027361898.1, from coordinate 11,973,532 downwards.
AGCTAATGTGGCCTACACAACTGTAAAGTGGAGTGTTTGGTGAACTTTTTTACTTGTTTTTTTCACAAAAGAAAGGATCTGACCAAAGATGTAAAAGCGATAGTATCACAAACTTTTTGTAACTATTACAATGCAGGAAGGTAACCTACAATGCAATAGATGAGGCTACAAAAAATAGGCTAATACTAATCGGGCTGGTGCTGCAGGGCACAAGCCAGCAGAAAGCCTCCTCTATCTACTCCTATATAGTGTTTGCAACCAATCTTGCTGGATACGGATGGAACCACACTAATAGGAGAAATTCAGGAAAAATAAGCAGCACTACAGCAAAAAAGGACAATGTATGAGGCAGTGACGCACGCTGAGCGGACTACAACCAGAGGTGGCTGCAGAACACACTACAGCGTGAGCTGCACTCACACACAGAGACCTCACAGACAGCTGTGTACAGTGCAGAGAACTGTGCACTAGCACTGAAAGGCTGCAGAAAGGCTCCGCTATCTACCCCTATATAGTGTTTGCAACCAATGTAGATGGATACGGATGGAAGCACACTAATAGGAGAAATCAGGAAAAATGAGCAGCAATAAAACAAAAAAAGGACTATGTATGAGGCAGTGACGCACGCTGAACGGACTACAACCAGAGGTGGCTGCAGAACACACTAAAGCATGAGCTGCACTCATACACACAGACCTTGCAGACAGCTGTGAACAGCGCTGCAAGGCAAAAGAAAGCTTCACACAGGGGTTGATAAAGTAGCCTGGGTAAAGCACTACATAGAAAATCACTATCTCTAACTGTCCCTCAGAGTCTGAACAGCAGCGTCCTGTCCCTAACTGAATTCACAGCAGAGTGAACCCAAAATGTCAGTGGCGGCTTTTATAGTGCATCATGACATCATTTCAGCAGCCAATCACAGCCATGCCATTAGTTAACATGCCTACATGCCTAACAGGGTGTTCACACACTTCTTAGGATTCCTCATTGGCTGAATCAAATCAAACTGGCTCATAGCATTATGGGAACTTCCAATTCCGGTATTCGATATGCAAAAAGTATCGGAACTCAGTATCGGAATTCCGATACCGTGAATATCGGCCGATATCCGATATTTGCAGTATCGGAATGCTCAACACTAGACATGACTCAACAATCGGTCACTAAATGGTAAAACAAACAAGGGAACACCGGGTCACAATTATAACGGTGGGCCCTGCGACAGGGAATGGGGAAATGGACACCTCCTGCACTCTCATGAGGATGCGCCCTGCTCTTACTAGCGTCCCTATACAGGTTCTTTCAACCTGTCACTGAGCAGGATACCTTAGCCCTCGCTTGCCCTGCACCTATCCCTAAGTAGGGAATTGGTAAGTGAAGACACTGGTCCCACCACTGCACTAATACAACAAAAGGTAAAGATAGACAGACAGCAAAAGGAACAGGGTAGCAAAAACCACACTTACATTAGCTTTGTCTGCTGCAATGCACCGCACAGCAGAGTAAGGCACCAGATAGCAGCATTCAACTGAAGCACCACTGCACCAGCAACCTTCTGTCTTCAGCATGGTTGGTATCCAAAAGGACCTGTATAACCAAGAATCAGCTGATGCATCAGGTGACCTTTTAAAGGAAGTTGGGAGTGGTCACCACCTGCATCAGGAAACTCACCAGCAATGTAATTACACCAGCAGCCACCGGGGGGAAAAACAGACATTAACCCCCGACGGCCAGAGAGGAAAAAAGGTTATATGCGTGAATCCAGATCTGCCACAGATCCAAAAATGGATCATGACATTTAATCAATAGATCTTGGAATGATAACTTCCATAATTGGATGTATTTAAGAAAAATGTTCCTGTGCTGAGATAATCTTATACATGTGCCCCTGCTGGGTAATGTGTGATGGCTGTGTCTGACAATACAGGAACTTGGTCTGCTTAACGCATACCCTATGACAGGATTATACTCTTCTTTAGATATACCCCCCTTCTTCCATTCAATATAAATTTCTTTTTTCCTTTTTAACAAGTGATTTAGTTCTGTGTTCATCCACCCTGGTCTCTTTAAATGCTTCCAATTCTTCCTTCTTTTAGAGATTGTTACAGAGTGAGTCCTTTAAAATCCGCTGTTCTGAAGTCCAACCTTAAAGTCTGAGTCCTTGCTGGTTTTGCTCTTCTCGTAATCTAAAATTCGAGGCTAGCATGATCACTGCTTCCATGGTTTTGCCACAATCTATATATTTATTTCTCATATGCCTACTTTCTGTTACATGATCGCCAATTGATTACATGGATTTATCATCATGACCAGAGGTGCCTAAATTTTACATGCCACTGTAGTAGGAGAAATGTCCAGAGATAGATTATCATCTATGAGAATGAATATTTGCTACTTTTAAGTTGTAAACTTTAAATTGTAATTCCTTGTTGAAGGACTTAGTCATTTATAAATTTCAAGACCCCAAAATTGCTCAGTTCAGTAATTCTCTTTCCAAACAGGCAAGACTAAAAAATCTTTTTATGGGGTGGTCTACAAAATGGATTGTCTCTTATGTTCTTTTTCTGTTTATCTGCTGAGAGATATGTAATTTATCTGTCAGGAGGTTCGTTACAAATGGTGAAAATGGCATGACCGTGCAAGAATTAATGCGCTGTTAGCCAACTATATTTTCTATGCTTTGCATCACCCATGCATATCTTTAGAAACATAACCAGTCTCTAGACATCAGCAACACAATTACTTTTCTCCCACACAGTGAGAAGAGGTCTCTATTGCTTCTTCAATCTAATAACAATAGAACTGTTTCTGAATTTATGGCATTACCCCCAGTTATTCTTTATCTTATTAGGCACTTTTCATTTATTGCTTGTCTAAGTGTGCACTTTTTCTTGCTCAGCCTAGAGTATATTCCTTGTTCCAAGTGGTTCTGTTGTAATTTACTATAGCGGTTAAGATAGTAACAGTCCCATAGGTTCTGATATTGGCTTCTTATTAAAGCTCAGTACAATGTCAGAGTATGTAATGATAAAAACAAATGGGCGCCAAGAGTTTTAAAACTAAAGAGCAACCATCTTTACAGCCAGAGGTAGATAGTATGTTATTGGGTGATAAATAATATAAGCCTCAATAAAGGTGCTCTCTATTCACATGATAATGTAATAACCTTTGGATGGCCTTCCTTGATATGTTGGTTCCTTATGGTGGGACAAATCTAACTGTTAAAACTCTAGTTTGTCACTCTACAGAGAAACAATTCCATATAGTTTTAGAGCGACTCTGCTTATTACAACCAGATTAGTCCTGTAAGGGTCTAACAGCTTGCATAAAGCAACTTTCACAGGCTTATTAAGTAGGCTCAACTACTATACTTTTCAGGTCCATCAATGTTTACCATATATATATATATATATATATATATATATATATATATATACACACACCAGAGAATGGCTTTCCCTGGTGCAATAATAATATTATAATATTTAATAATAAATTAGTTATGTTTGCTATGGCATTATCAAGATAATTAACATGAGATGGTATGGGGTTTTTTAACTTTGTAGATTATTGTATTTAAAAATGTAAACTAAAGTATATCGCTAGTACAAAAATAAAAATCACAATCCTCTTCGAATCTCATGTACAGCACCAACAATTGTGAAGATTTTCTCTTCATTGGTCAGCGATTTGTGTTTGGAAAATTGACTGAGCTGAATTCCCTCAAATTCATAAGTCTTTCATGAATTTGAACATTTTGTGTTTCGATTTGCAAAAGTTGTAATAAAAATGCCCAGCGCCATTTCACATAATGCTAAAGACAGCAGACTAATGACATCAGGCGGGGTTATGCAGGCTTTGCCATAATGTCAAACAGCTATGACATCATATAGCATAGCACTGCCAATCAAGGGAGAAGCATTTTAGCCTTTTTAGGGATAGGACAGCAGAGTTCACAATTTGTTACATAAAGATAGAAAAAGGCCTAATCTGAGTCGGTGTACTGCTGCAGCGCTGAAGCACGTTAAAAGTAGGAGTGTGAATCATACAAAGATTCAAGTAATATAGAAAGAAGTGCTGGACCTGCATAGTCACTCGGTGATTTAATTGATCTGTAAAATATTGCAGTAACAACACCTTAGCACAAGTCTTTTTTTATTCTTCATACAATGCAAACAAGGAGGACATTTTAATACCCATCTGTCATAATTTTGCTAAATTCAAATTCTAAAAACAAGGCTTGTGTGTCACAGAAAGTGTGCTTCATGTATTATGAACAATAATAATAATAAAAATCCTTAATCATTAAATTTAAACAGAACTGTGTACCTCACAACGTTTGCAAGCTGTAATTTTGTTGCACATTTGGTTGTTGTAATTGTCTAATGTTAGACCCATATATGCCAGCTAAAGAAGTGGTTGCTGGTGCTTGCTTTCTGGATGTGAATCTACCCAACTTTTTTTTGTCCCATCCTTTTATGAAATGCATCTGTGACTGAATTGAATAATCTGTAAAATACTGCGATAACGACACCTTAAGTCTTCTTTATTCTTCATACAATGCTATTAAGGAGGGCATTTCAATCTTTTTGCACCAGAGACTGTTTTCACCCTCGTGACCAGGCCAAATTTTACAATTTGACCCACTAGTGTCACTTTATAAGATATCAACTCTGGAACACTTCAACAGATTCAACTGATTTTGAGACTGAGTTTTCTTGATATATTGTACTTCATGATTGAGGTAAAATTTGCTTGATAAAACGTGTATTTATTTCTGAAAATATCGGAAATTTGGCAAAAACTTCTAAATGTTATGCCCTTATGCCAGAGAGATATGCCACACAAAATAGTTCATAAATAGTGTTGAGCGATACCGTTCGATACCCAAAAATATCGTATCGGATGGTATCGCCCGATACGAAAAAAATATCGGGTATCGCCGCTTCCGATACCGGAAGTCCCATTCAAGTCAATGGGACTTCCGGTATCGGAATTAAAAAAAGGCCTTTATTTCCTTGTTGGCTAATTCTACATAATTGAAAACAAATAAGAATCATGTAGAATGTATTGTGGGAGGTGGAGGAGACATTAAAAGCATAGTGGTTTATTCAAATCACATGGCATAGCATTAATTCCAATTTTTTTTTTCCAAGACGTTCGGAGTTAAAAAGATATTGACTATGTTAACTTTTTTATATTTAGTCAGATATGTATGTTTCACAACTTCCATGCTCTTCACTTTCTTTTGTACTTCTCCCACACTTTCTCCTTCATGATCCGCAGCAATAGCATTTTTTTCAGCAACTTTTTCTTCACCTTATTCATCTTCTTCTTCTTCACCTTCTTCCCATTAATTTTTTTTTTCCATTCTTCATATTCTTCTTATTCAGCTATTATTAATTTTCATATGCTATTTCTTCATCTTCTTCCTATTCTTCTTTTTCTTCATTTTCTTATGGCGACAGGCATTGCCGTAGTACTTATCTATAAAAGTTATAAGATTACACCTTACGTTCTGCCTGTCACAAAAGATTTACAACAGGATTTGTCCGCGTTCAGTTTGGCCTGCAGCAGCAGGCATTTTCCAGGGGCACCACGAGGAGGAACGGACTCACCCCCATTTACTGCTTAGTCTTCTTCTGCTTATAATTTTGATTTCTTCTATGCTGATTTTTTGTCTTATGCTTAATGTTCTTCTGCTTTCTGTTCTTCTGCTTTTGCTTCTTCTGCATCTTGTTCTTCTGTCTTTTGTTCTGTATCTTGGTGGTTGTCTTCATGTGAGAACCAGCTGACAGTACTGAAACCCGTAGTGGCAGCAGAAGGAACAATAGCCAATGGCACTACTGAGGAACAGCTGACGGTGCTGGACCCCGGTTACTATGCAGGAGGTACCTGTGCTAGAAACCACTACCAAGGACCAGCTGACGGTGCTGGACCTCGGATACCGAGATGGAGGCACCTAGGCCAAAGGTTGTGGCGAGAACCAGCAGACAGTGCTGGCACCCGGATGGGTAGCAGAAGGAACAAGAGCCAATGGCACTACCGAGGACCAACTGACGGTGCTGGACCACGGTTACTAAGCAGAAGGTACCTGTGCTAAAAAGCACTACCAAGGACCAGCTGACGGTGCTGGACCTCGGATACCGAGATGGAGGCACCTAGGCCAAAGGCTGTGGCGAGAACCAGCAGACAGTGCTGGCACCCGGATGGGTAGCAGAAGGAACAAGAGCCAATGGCACTACCGAGGACCAAATGACGGTGCTGGACCACGGTTACTAAGCAGAAGGTACCTGTGCTAAAAAGCACTACCAAGGACCAGCTGACGGTGCTGGACCTCGGATACCGAGATGGAGGCACCTAGGCCAAAGGCTGTGGCGAGAACCAGCAGACAGTGCTGGCACCCGGATGGGTAGCAGAAGGAACAAGAGCCAATGGCACTACCGAGGACCAACTGACGGTGCTGGACCACGGTTACTAAGCAGAAGGTACCTGTGCTAAAAAGCACTACCACGGACCAGCTGACGGTGCTGGACCTCGGATACCGAGATGGAGGCACCTAGGCCAAAGGCTCTGGCGAGAACCAGCAGACAGTGCTGGAACCCGGGTGGGTAGCAGAAGGTACCTATTGAAAGAAAAGTAGCCAGGCCGCAAGCCGGCCGCAGTTACCGAAACCCACAGTCCTACAGGGGGTCCCTGTCCCATTGGCACTACGGATCCAGCCTTCAGTGCCAGTTCCCGCAGCCCACATAGGAGTCACCTAAACTGCAGGCACCGTAGAGTCGGCTAACCCGGCCGCAAGACGACAGGACAACGGATTGGTGGCATAGTGACCTTGACACTACCCGGAAACAGCAGGCGTGCTGGAACCAGGCTGGGCAACAGGGAGTCCCCGTGCCAAAGACACTGCCGAGAACCAGCTGACGGTGCTGGAACCCAGATGGGTATCAAAAGCTACAAGAGCCAATGGCACTACCGAGGAACAGCTGACTGTGCTGGACCACGGTTACAAGGCAGGAGGTACTTGTGCTAGAAAGCACTACCAAGGACCAGCTGACGGTGCTGGACCTCGGATACCGAGATGGAGGCACCTAGGCCAAAGGCTCTGGCGAGAACCAGCAGACAGTGCTGGAACCCGGGTGGGTAGCAGAAGGTACCCATTGAAAGCAACGTAGCCAGGCCGCAAGCCGGCCGCAGTTACCGAAACCCACAGTCCTACAGGGGGTCCATGTCCCATTGGCACTACGGATCCAGCCTTCAGTGTCAGTTCCCGCAGCCCACATAGGAGTCACCTAAACTGCAGGCACCGTAGAGTCGGCTAACCCGGCCGCAAGACGACAGGACAACGGATTGGTGGCATAGTGACCTTGACACTACCCGGAAACAGCAGGCGTGCTGGAACCAGGCTGGGCAACAGGGAGTCCCCGTGCCAAAGACACTGCCGAGCACCAACTGGCGTTGTTGGAGCCCAGGGACAATCATGGTGTAGGCCAAGGCCTACTTGGTTTGTAGGCTACAACAGACTGTCAACGTGCTCCAATTAGGCATCTGTCTCCACTCTGTTTCCAGGATTTCACGTGACCACCAACACCGCCAGTTTATGCATACAGTAGCCGTCTGCCCAATCCACACGTGTTGCTGTGTTATTGGGATTCTGTAATGTCAGCAGATCCCCTGATGTGTGTCTGCCACTGTCTCCTGCTCTGTCCACCTTCCCACCGCTTGTAGTGGGAAGGTGGACAGCGCAGGAGACAGTGGCGGACACATATTGGGGGATCTGCTGATGTTACAGAACCCCAGTAACACAGGAACACGTGTGGAATGCGTGGACGGCTACTGTGAGCAGGAACTGGCGGTGTTGGAGGTCAGGGGAAATACTAGAGACAGAGTGGAGACAGAGGCCAAATCAGAGAATGTTTAAATCTGAAGTAGTTACAATTTGGAGGCAGCAGCAGTTTGCCCTCCACACAGCAGGGGATCAGCTGATGTTACTGACCCCCACTTTCACATGAACAAGTATGTTTTTCTGTGTGGACAGCACTTCCGAGCACCAACTAGCATTGTTGGAACCCAGGGACAATCATGGTGCAGGCCGAGGCCTACTAGGAGCGAGGTGTAAAGCAGAGGTATTTTGACTTTGGAGGGAGCAGGACACTTTGTCCTCCACACAGCAGGGGATCAGCTGACGTTACTGAACCCCACTTTCACATGAACGAGTGTGTTTTTCTGTGTGGACAGCACTTCTGAGCACCAACTAGCGTTGTTGGAACCCAGGGACAATCATGGTGCAGGCCGAGGCCTACTAGGAGCGAGGTGTAAAGCAGAGGTATTTTGACTTTGGAGGGAGCAGGACACTTTGCCCTCCACACAGCAGGGGATCAGCTGACGTTACTGACCCCCATTTTCACATGAACGAGTGTGTTTTTCTGTATGGGCGGCACTTCCGAGCAACAACTGACGATGTTGGAGCCCAGGGATAGTCATTTTGTAGGCTGAGACCTACTTGGAGGCAGTTTAAGATAAGACGTTGTTTGTATTTGGAGGCAGTAGCAGTTTGCCCTCCACACAGCAGGGGATCAGCTGACGTTACTGAACCCCACTTTCACATGAACGAGTGTGTTTTTCTGTGTGGACAGCACTTCCGAGCACCAACTAGCATTGTTTGAACCCAGGGACAATCATGGTGCAGGCCGAGGCCTACTAGGAGCGAGGTGTAAAGCAGAGGTATTTTGACTTTGGAGGGAGCAGGACACTTTGCCCTCCACACAGCAGGGGATCAGCTGACGTTACTGACCCCCACTTTCACATGAACGAGTGTGTTTTTCTGTATGGACGGCACTTCCGAGCAACAACTGACGATGTTGGAGCCCAGGGATAGTCATTTTGCAGGCTGAGGCCTACTTGGAGGCAGTTTAAGATAAGACGTTGTTTGAATTTGGAGGCAGTAGCAGTTTGCCCTCCACACAGCAGGGGATCAGCTGACGTTACTGAACCCCACTTTCACATGAACGAGTGTGTTTTTCTGTGTGGACAGCACTTCCGAGCACCAACTAGCGTTGTTGGAGCCCAGGGAGAACCAGGGTGCAGGCCGAGGCCTACTAGGAGCCAGGTGTAAAGCTGAGGTATTTTGACTTTGAAGGGAGCAGGACACTTTGCCCTCCACACAGCAGGGGATCAGCTGACGTTACTGACCCCCACGTTCACATGAACGAGTGTGTTTTTCTGTGTGGACAGCACTTCTGAGCACCAACTAGTGTTGTTGGAGCCCAGGGAGAACCAGGGTGCAGGCCGAGGCCTACTTGGTGGCAGTTTTACAGTGTTTGTAGGCTACAACAGACTGTCAACGTGCTCCAACTAGGCATCTGTCTCCACTCTGTTTCCAGGATTTCACGTGACTACCAACACCGCCAGTTTATGCGTACAGTAGCCGTCTGCCCAATCCACACGTGTTGCTGTGTTACTGGGATTCTGTAATGTCAGCAGATCCCCTGATGTGTGTCTGCCACTGTCTCCTGCTCTGTCCACATTCCCACCGCTTGCAGTGGGAAGGTGGACAGCGCAGGAGACAGTGGTGGACAGATATTGGGGGATCTGCTGACGTAACAGAACCCCAGTAACACAGGAACACGTGTGGAATGCGTGGACGGCAACTGTGAGCAGGAACTGGCGGTGTTGGAGGTCAGGGGAAATACTAGAGACAGAGTGGAGACAGAGGCCAAATCAGAGAATGTTTAAATCTGAAGTAGTTACAATTTGGAGGCAGCAGCAGTTTGCCCTCCACACAGCAGGGGAGCAGCTGACGTTACCGAACCCCACTTACACATGAGCGAGTGTTTTGTCTGTGCGGACAGCACTTCCGAGCACCAACTGGCGTTGTCGGAGCCCAGGGAAAATGAGGTAGTAGGCCGAAGCCTACTATGAGCCAGGTGTAAATCTGAGGTTGTTTGACTGTGGAGGGAGCAGGACACTTTGCCATACACACAGCAGGGGATCAGCTGACGTTACCGAACCCCACTTACACATGAGCGAGTGTTTTGTCTGTGCGGACAGCACTTCTGAGCACCAACTGGCGGTGTCGGAGCCCAGGGAAAATCAGGTAGTAGGCCGAGGCCTACTTGGTGGCAGTTTGCGATTGTTTCTAGACTACTACTAACTGTCAACGTACTCCAATTAGGCCTCTGTCTTCACTCTGTTTCGAGTATTTCCGCTGGCTTCCAACCACGCCAGTTGCTGCTCTGAAATGCCGTCTGCACAACCCACACTTGTTCCTGTGTTACTGGGGTTCTGTAACAGCAGCTTCTCCCTAGAGGTGAGTCAGGCAATGTCTCCTGCTCTGTCCACATTTCCACTACAAGTAGTGGGAATGTAGACAAAGCAGGAGACATTGTCGTGCTCAACTCTGGAGATGAGCAGATGTTACAGGACCCAGGTACCACAGGATCAAGTGTGGATTGTGCAGACGGCACTTGAGAGCAGAAACAGGTGGTGTGGTAGGCCGGAGGAAATACTCAAAACAGAGTGGAGACAGAGGGCAAATCAGAGAACATATTAAATCAGAGGTAGTCAGAAGTTGTAGGCAGCAGGAGAGTTTGCCGCACACACAGCAGGGGATCAGCTGACGTTACCGAACCCCACTTACACATGAGCGAGTGTTTTGTCTGTGCGGACAGCACTTCCGAGCACCAACTGGCGTTGTCGGAGCCCAGGGAAAATGAGGTAGTAGGCCGAGGCCTACTTGGAGCCAGGTGTAAATCTGAGGTTGTTTGACTGTGGAGGGAGCAGGACACTTTGCCATACACACAGCAGGGGATCAGCTGACGTTACCGAACCCCACTTACACATGAGCGAGTGTTTTGTCTGTGCGGACAGCACTTCTGAGCACCAACTGGCGGTGTCGGAGCCCAGGGAAAATCAGGTAGTAGGCCGAGGCCTACTTGGTGGCAGTTTGCGATTGTTTCTAGACTACTACTAACTGTCAACGTACTCCAATTAGGCCTCTGTCTTCACTCTGTTTCGAGTATTTCCGCTGGCTTCCAACCACGCCAGTTGCTGCTCTGAAATGCCGTCTGCACAACCCACACTTGTTCCTGTGTTACTGGGGTTCTGTAACAGCAGCTTCTCCCTAGAGGTGAGTCAGGCAATGTCTCCTGCTCTGTCCACATTTCCACTACAAGTAGTGGGAATGTAGACAAAGCAGGAGACATTGTCGTGCTCAACTCTGGAGATGAGCAGATGTTACAGGACCCAGGTACCACAGGATCAAGTGTGGATTGTGCAGACGGCACTTGAGAGCAGAAACAGGTGGTGTGGTAGGCCGGAGGAAATACTCAAAACAGAGTGGAGACAGAGGGCAAATCAGAGAACATATTAAATCAGAGGTAGTCAGAAGTTGTAGGCAGCAGGAGAGTTTGCCGCACACACAGCAGGGGATCAGCTGACGTTACCGAACCCCACTTACACATGAGCGAGTGTTTTGTCTGTGCGGACAGCACTTCCGAGCACCAACTGGCGTTGTTGGAGCCCAGGGAAAATGAGGTAGTAGGCCGAGGCCTACTTGGAGCCAGGTGTAAATCTGAGGTTGTTTGACTGTGGAGGGAGCAGGACACTTTGCCATACACACAGCAGGGGATCAGCTGACGTTACCGAACCCCACTTACACATGAGCGAGTGTTTTGTCTGTGCGGACAGCACTTCTGAGCAACAACGGGCGTTGCTGTAGCCCAGGAAATAAAGTTCAGGTCATAGAAACATGAACACAACAGGAGACCTGGATCCTGTTGCCAGCCAATTATTTATTCTGGAAGAGGACTGGCAAATTCAGGTGAGATCCAGGCCTTGTTCATTTTCACAAAAGTAAGCCGGTCAACATTATCGGCGGATAGTCGCGTGCGACGGTCTGTTACCACACCACCTGCAGCACTAAACACACGTTCCGATAATACACTGGCAGCAGGGCAAGCCAGCACCTCCAATGCATACTGGCTAAGCTCTGGCCATGTATCCAGCTTAGAGACCCAATACTTGAACGGGGAAGAGCCGTCTGGGAGAACACTAACAGGGCACGACAAGTAGTCTGTCACCATCTGACGGAAACGTTGCCTCCTGCTGACTGGAGCCGTCTGTGATGGTGTAGCCGTTTGTGGCGGTCCCACAAAACTTTTCCACATTTGGGCCATACTGGCCTTGCCTTGTCCTGCGGCACTGCCTCTGCTACCTCTTTGTGCAGAGCTTCCTCCACTGCCTCTACCCACATGGCTGCTTTGAAAAGCACTACCAGCAACACTTGTGGGGGGAATGGAGAACATGATGGCCTGCACAAGTGTTTCTTGGTACTCCCGCATTTTTTGCTCCCGGTTCAACTGTGGTATGAGGCTTTGTAAGTTGTCCAGGTAGCGAGGATCTAGGAGGGTGTACACCCAATAATCAGCCGTGTGGAGAATGTTGGCGATGCGGCGGTCATTTAACAAGCACTGCAGCATGAAATCAACCATGTGCTGCAGACTGCCAACTGGACCAGAAACGCTCTCCCCAGCTTGAGGCAGCATCTCTGCCTGCTCAGCATCACCCCACCCTCGCTGTACACACTGACTACTAGAGCCTTGTGTACCTCCCTCCTCTGGAGAGATGTGTTCCTCCTCCTCCATTGACTCCTCGTCATCCTCCTCACTAAGTGTCCCCTGCCTGGGCCTTTGTGTGGAAGCACATTGCGCAGACTTGCCAGAAACAGATGGCATTTCTGACTGCTCATCCTCGACCTCTTCAAAAACCTCCTCACTTAGTGCTTGTAAGGTTTTTTGAAGCAGACAGATGAGGGGGACAGTCATGCTGATTAGTGCATCATCTGCACTGGCCATCCGCGTGGAGTCATCGAGGGCACGCAAAACTTGGCAGATGTCCCTCATAGTGGCCCACTCAGTGGTGGTGAAGTGTGTCCGGCGCACAGTGCGACTTGTTTGCGCCTGATGCAGCTGGTACTCCATTACTGCTGCCTGCTGCTCACACAACCGCTCCAACATATGTAACGTTGAATTCCACCTGGTGGGGAGGTCACATATGATGCGATGTTCTGGCAGGCGGAATCGGCATTGCAGAGATGCAATGCGCGATCTTGCCATGCTGGAACGCCGCAAGTGAGCACACTCTAGGCGAACCTTGTGCAGCAGTGCATCAAGATCCGGATAGTCCCTCAGAAAGCTCTGCACGACCAAATTGAGCACGTGTGCCAGACATGGTATGTGAGTGAGGTTGCCTAGGCCCAGAGCTGCCACTAGATTTCGGCCATTGTCACTCACTACCAAACCTGGCTGGAGATTCGCTGGCACAAACCACACATCGCTCTCCTGCTTGATGGCATTCCAGAGCTCCTGTGCTGTGTGGCTCCGATTCCCCAAAGAAATTAATTTAATGACGGCCTGTTGACGTTTGGCCACACCTGTGCTCATATCTGGCCTAACAGGCTCACACAGTGCTGATTCCGAGGAACTAGAGTAGGAGGAGGACTCAATATGTACAGACTGCATTCCTGCAATCCTTGGAATTGGCAGAATACGTACAGAGCCACTTTCCAGATCTGTACCCGGCTCCACAACATTGACCCAATGGGCAGTGAGGGAAAGGTATCGTCCCTGTCCATGGCTACTGGTCCACGCATCGGTGGTCAGGTGGACCTTGCTACTGACGGCATTTAGTAGCGCATTTTTAATTTTTCCCTCCACATGCTTTTGCAGGGCAGGGACAGCTTGCCTGCTGAAATAAAAGCGGCTGGGCACATTGTATTGTAGAACTGCCAATGACATAAAGTTCCGGAATGTGTCAGTCTCCACCAGCCTGAATGACAGTATCTCAAGGGCCAGTAGTTTGGCAATGCCGGCATTCAGAGCCAGTGCTCGGGGATGGTTTGCCGAGTATGGCCGCTTTTTCTCCCATGCCTGTGCTACCGATTGCTGGTGAGTGGCCTGGGAGGGTGCTGATGACTGCGAACGTGGTTCAGTGGGTGGAATTTCACTGGGTCTCTGGACAACAGTGGCAGTGGTTCTTCCACGGCATTCCAGTGAGGAAGCCGAACCAGCTGTGTGTGAGCTGGAGGAAGAGGCCCCAACACGAGCTGAAGAGGTGGTAGGTGCTGCTGAAGGTTGGCCTACATCTTCAGCGTGTCTGTGTAACGCCACCTCATGCTTGGTACGCACCTGTTTCCACATATTTGTGGTATTGAGGTTGCTCACATTTTTCCCTCGTTTCACTCTGATGACACAGCTTGCATTTGACAAAGCAATTGTCATCTGCAACTATGTCAAAAAAAGACCACGCACTGCAAGTCCTGGGAGCGCCCGTTTTGTGTTTTGGAAGAGGATTGCTCCTCACGGGTGCCAAAGTGGAGGCTACAGGCAACCAAGTCTGCCCCCGCCCTCTCCCTCCTCTTTTGGCCGTTCGGGGAATCTCTTCCTCAGAGCTGCTCCCACCACCTTCCTGTGGCTGACGCCATGATGGGTCAAGGACCTCATCATCTCCACTCCCCTCTTCAAGCACTGGCTGGTCCTGAGTTGTCTCGCCAGCACCGTACGCACCAGAAATTGGCAACTGAGTCTCATCATCATCTGATGCATACTGAGGTGTGCTGACCATAGGCACTGGCCCACCCGCCTCTTCAGATTCAGAGGGACAAAGCAGTTGCGCATCACTGCATACTCCCTCTTCTTCACGCTCTAGAATGCTGCTTGGCTGGCCACCTCTTTCCAAGCCAACAGATTCTGAGAACAGAAGTAAAGATTGAGATGGCTCCTGTCCAGGGCTCTCAGACTGCCTGGGCAATTTGGCAGGTGGTGAAGAGACAGATGGTTGCTCTTCAGTGCTCTGGCCTTGGGAGGATGCGGAAGTCATTGAAGTGGATGCGTTAGCTGCCATCCATCCGACAACGGCTCCAATTTGTTCGTCACGCAGCAGTGGGGTACGGCGAGGTCCTACAAAGCTGCGCATGAAGGACTGTTGCCTGGTAAAAGTGGGGGATGCCGGGTCACTGGTGGCCGCAGCAGATACCGAATCCCCACGTCCTCTCCCTGCTGAATCCCCCCGTCCTCTCCCTGCTGAAACTCCACGGCCACGACCACGTGCCTTACTTCCTGCCTTCTTCATCTTGGTAGACTGATAAAGATAGGCAGAAAAGTAAAAAAGGGGTGGCTTAGTGTTCTTATTCCTGAACACCTGCTAACCAGTATAAGAAACACTAATTTGGCTAAGAGTGTGTGTACTACACTTTAATATGATCTAATGTGGCCTAGACAACTGTAAAATGGAGTGTTTGGTGAACTTTATTTCCTTCTTTTTTTTTTGGGTGGGGGGAAAGGAAAGGAAAGGATGTGACCAAAGTTTGAAAGCTATAGTATCACAAACTTTTTGGAGCGATTACAATGCAGGAAGCTAACCTACAATGCAATTGATGAGGCTCCAAAAAATAGGGTGATACTAGCCTGGCTGGCCCTGAAGGGCACAAGCCAGCAAAAAGGCTCCTCTATCTAATCCTATATAGTGTTTGCAACCAACCAATGACAATGGATGCGGTTGGAAGCACACTAATATAGGAGCAAAAATCTGGCTAAATTTGCTGCAAAAAAAGGACTATGTATGAGGCAGTGACGCACGCTGAGCGGACTACAGCTAGCGGTGGCTGTAGAACACACTGCAACGTGAGCTGCACTCACACACAGAGAGACCTATCAGACAGCCAAAAACAGTGCAGAGAAATGGGCTATAGCACTGAAAGGCTGCTGAAAGGCTCCGCTGTCCACTCCTTTAGTGTTTGCAACCAACGTATATGGATACGTATGGAAGCACACTATACAGGAGAAAAAAAAAGCAGCAATAAAAGAAAAAAGTGTATGAGGCAGAGACACACGCTGGCCGGCCTACAAGCAGACGTGCCTGCAGGACACACTACACAGCGTGGGTCTGCACTCACACAGCCCTTGCAGACAGCTGTGAAAACAGCGCTGCTAGGGAAAAGCAAGCTACAGTGGTGGTTTATGTAGCCTGGATAAAGCACAATATTGTTTTTAGAATCGCTATTTCTAACTGTCCCTCACAGTCTTCAACAGCAGCCTGTCCCTAACTGAATTCACAGCAGAGTGACCAGAAATGGCGGCTGCAGCGCTTTTTATAGTGCATCATGACATCATTTCAGCAGCCAATCACAGACATGCCAGTAGTTAACATGCCTACATGCCTAACAGGATATGCTCACACTTCTAAGGACCATCACAACATCAGCACAATTTTTCAAATTTTTTTGTTACGAAGTTAGAAGGGTTAAAAGTTGATCAGCAATTTCTCATTATTTCATAAAATTAACAAAACTATTTTTTACAGACCACAATATATTTGAATTGACTTTGAGGGGCCTATATGGCAAAAAAATGCACCGCTTAAGGTGCTGAAAACCACATTCAAGAAGTTTATTAACCTTTCAGGTGCTTCACGGGAATTAATGGCATGTGGAAGGCAAAAATAAACATTTAACTTTTTCCCACAAACAGGTTATTTTAGCCCCAAAGTTTTTTATTTTCTCAAGGGTAGCAGGAAAAAATTGACCCCAAAATTTGTTGTGTAATATCTCCTGAGTACACCTATACCACATTTGAGGAGAAAAACTACTGTTTTGCTGCACAGAAGGGATCGGAAGGGAAGGAGCGCCATTTGACTTTTGGAATACAAAATTGGCTGGAATCGATAGCGTTAATAAACTTCTTGAACGTGGTTTTGAGCACCTTGAGGGGAGCAATTTTCAGAAAGCTTTCACTTTTTGGTATTTTCTTTCATATAGGCCCCATAAATTCACAAAAAATGGTTTTGTAAATAGTGTTGCAAAAATGAGAAATCATTTTTAACCCTTATAACTTCCTAACAAAAAAAATATTTTTCAAAAATTGTGCTGATGTAAAATTGACATGTGGGAAATGTTATTTATTAACTATTTTGTGTGCTATAACTCTAAGGGCATAAAAATTAATAGCTTAAAAATTGCAAAATTTTCAAAATATTCACCAAATTTCCATTTTTTTCACAAATAAACACGTCATATTGAATAAATGTTACCGCTACCATAAAGTACAATGTGTCATGAAAAAACATCTCAGAAACAGTGGGATGCATTGAAGCATGCCAGAGTTATTACACTGACAGAATTGTAAAATTTGGCCTGGTCTTGAAGGTGAAAACAGGTTCGGGGGAAGGGGTTAAAAAAAACCAAAAAATTGTATATGTTTGGTTTCTTCGTACTCGTACTGACCTGAGGAATCATATTGCCAGGTCAGTTTGACCATATAGTGAACATGGTAAAAAAAAAAAAATGTGGAATTGCACTTTTTTTTTTTGCTTTTTCACCGCACTTGGAAGTTTATTCTCGTTTGCAAGTACGCTATATTGTGAAATATATGGTGCCATTCAAAAGTGCAACTATATCCGCAAAAAAAACAAGTTCACATGTGGTCATATTGAAGAAAAAAATAAAAAGTTATGGCTCTTGGAAGAAAGGGAGGAAAAAAATGAAGAAATAAAAAATGAAAATGGCCATGTTGTGAAGAGGTAAAGAGACTTACAGCTCCCTACTCTGCCATTTGATTTGCACTACATTCTTGACCTGATGATGCCATTTGCTTGGCAGGTTTTCCAGTACTCTTTGAGAGCCTCAAGGACGTTTTAGGAGGCCTGGCAAGTATGTTTCTTTTTGAGCAGTCTACTGGTACATGGCAATGTGTACAGAATGGAGTACAGGAATACAGAGCCATATTAAACATACAATTTTAGGAATATGCGCTGCTGATGACTCTGGCACATGCTGTACTTAGGAGAGATCATATGAAACACATTATTGGGTGAACTTCTTGCTAGTCATTAAATCTAGTCCAATAATAGTTGTATTATTCTCTATAATGATTATTCAACCAATTGATGTTTCTTAGTAAATTCCACCTTGGTGAACAAACATTTACATTTTCCAAAATGTGACTGAAACAACCAAAATAAAAGAGAAGGTTACAGTCTGACAATGTGCCAACCGCATGCATAGAAGAAGGCACACATACATTTGCCTTCATTCATTTGTGTGCCCAATTACTGATGTAGGTTTGGGTCCACAACAAGGTCAATTACAAAAGTTGGGTTTTCTCCATGGCCAGGCTTTGGTACAGGAGGAACAAGTGTGTTCATTATCTTGCAGGTGTTCAAAGTAGACATTTTCCGATGTGACAATGTTTGGACTGTTGGAGCCATGTTTCTTGCTGGCAGAATTTGTGTGTTATCTTTATTTTGAGGATCTGTAATGTGATGTCATGGCCTACACTTGGGTTTATTTTTAGTGGAGGCGTGTGACAAACACATCACGCTGCTGGTGGACAAAACAGTGTATGTTGGCATGTTTTAACATTCCCTGATGAGCAACTTATGGGATGAAACCAAACTGTACCATACCAAACCTTTTTGAACTTGTTCTGGGAGAATGTAATGTGTTTCAGGTTGGGCCTTAGTTTATAGACATAACTCACAAACTATAAACACAGAGTAAGAAGAAAAGCACAACTGTGTACAATGACATCTATTTCCTAACAACTGTTTAGTTCATTTACACGTTTTGCTCAGAAGAAGATTTAGTAGATCACAAACAAAGTAGACAACTTTTTAAGGATAAAGTGTTCACATAGTATATTATTTCTTTTTTATTAGTGTTTTTTGAACCGGGTTCTTTCTAATGGCTTGCCTCCTCTGATCTCATTTGCCTGGGCGGCTGCTGCCAGCAAGGCATTTCTCCTGCAGCAGTAGAATTGCATTAAAGTAGTGTGGTCCGAAATTAACACTGACTTAATCCTAAATCTCTATTTATTTAATGTTATAATCTAATAACTTTTCTAATTCACTTTTTTCCTAACCCAATGCAGCAACCTCTGACCCTACCCTGAAAAGAAGAGTAATCATTCATAGGCTGGGCTAGTCCCTGCTATACTGAGCATCTGTTGGTTGTCAATTCAGGTGTATGCTAAGTGTCACTGGGTTACCGCAACAGAGAGGAGCCAGAAGACCGCAGCGTCTGATTGCACCTACTGCTGCGCTGAAAAGAAGAACTCCATCTTCTTTTTCAATGATGTTAATTTCTTTTGTCAGAACAGGGGTTAATCTGCCATGTTGGGAGATCTGGGAGTGTGAGCTCTCAGCTGAACTCGAGTAGCCACTCCCATCCCTTTTATAATTTGGGTCGTGATTGAAACACAGCATCAGAACTAGCTTATGCTGCATGGCTTGGAGGAGAGGTGTTTTTGGTGCTTAACTGAGGAGTTTGGAGGAGTTATCTGTGACTGTTGTGTGGGTTTGTAAGTGTGGTAATTCCCTTCACTTTTATTACTTTGGTTTTTCCCTGTTCTCCACTCCCCAGTGCATTCCTCTGTTATATGTGAGTGAATATCTGCATGCCTGGTATTTTCAGTTACCCCTTGTTTGTGTTATCTTGTTCGTGGGGTTGGTGTACTGCGGTGCACAGCAGCTCCCCTTTTCCCTGTGTGAAGGAAGAGAACAGACGGAGGGCTGATTCAGGAGATAAGGCAAGGGTGGAGGCCCTGGCATTTTCACCTTCAGAAGAATCCCGGGGAATAGAGCAAGCTAGAGCGCCCCCTCATTTAGGGATAGGGAAGGAGCCCCTGGTCCCGGGTCACCGGACAGCTGAGTCATGACACTAAGTATTCTTTTTAATGTACAGTGACAGTGCGCTCCCTCACTATTTCTGATGAGAAAGGATGAGCCAGCAATAGACTGCACTGTCAGTGAGCATTGTAAGGAGATTACCCAATGAGCAAGAAATGCAAAGATCAGATGAGTCCCTGAAACCGATGTTGCTGCAGTCAATATATCTGTGCGAAGACTAATTGCTTTGGTTTAAGAAAAAAGGGGTGAAATATCCAGCGTGCCGATCTTTCGTAAAAATAGAAAACTTTATTAAGTAATATTAAAATTCATAAGAGTCGCAACCATGTACATGGGGTTATATTTATGAGCAAACACATTTCTCATAAATATAACCCCATGTACATGGTTGCAACTCTGATGAATTTTAATATTACTTAATAAAGTTTTCTATTTTTACGAAAGATCGGCACGCTGGATATTTCACCCCTTTTTTCTTAAACCATATTGGTATTTTGAGTTTTCTTCTGTTGACAGAGTTTACTGTTCAAGTTAATTATTTTTATACGCTGATCTGACTTTCCTGGACATGGCAACATCACATAAGTGTATTTTTTTTATTTATTATCTTTTTTTAATATTGGAGGAAAAGGGTGATTTGAATATTTATGTTTTTATATTTTTTAAAACTTTTTTATCTTTATTGTATTTGTTAGTCCCCTGCATGTAATAAAAATCAGGGTCAAGCCGGGTTTCAAAGAAGCTTTATGATGACAGACACAGAGGTCTTTAACAGACCCCCAGTTGTCATAACAATCTATTGGCACCCCGCAATTGCATCATGGGAGCACCAAAGTGTGCACAGAATGAAACTTCCCAATGCCGAAGTGCTGTTAATGCCTTTTGTCAGAGTTCAACAGCGGCATACAACAGGTTAAGAGTTGCAGGTTTAGCTTTGCGCCACCTGTGGATGTTAGAGGCAGGTCCTGGCTCCTTACTCTGGCTACCAACTTGCGCCATTCATAAGGTGTTGAAAACAGTTTATTTTTGTAGGTTAAAAAATAAACAGTATTGACTGTATCCACAACATTGAAAACAATCTGAAGTAATGTTTAATCCCTCCAAAGTCAGTAAATTAAGGCAAATAATTGCTGCAGTTATGGAGGTGTACTGGACAGCGCTGTCATCTATATAGTGGTCACAGCCAGGTACTGCACATCCTCCCCCATTTGAATGAATGGGTATGGAACTGCAGTACCCTGCTGTGGCCACTGTACAGTTGATGGATCTGTGCAGCTCTGTAACTGATTGCCGACCCCTGCTAGCACCAGGAACAGCTGATTGACAGGTGCCAGATGTCGTAGACCCACTGACCCGATACTGATGAGTAGATTTAAGTGAAAGTGCTCGCTACTTGAGTTTGCATATGGTGCTTGGGTATACTGTATGTGTACTATGGATGTTGAAGAGCTGTATATATGTACTATGGATGTAGGAAAGCTGTATATGTGTACTATGGAGGTTGTAGAGCTGTATATGTGTACTATGGAGGTAGCAGAGCCCTATGTGTTATATGGATGCAGCAGAGCTGTAAATGTGCATGATGACTTTTTGGGGGGAGTCCAATTTGGGCTTTTGCTATGGATCAATATCTTTCTGTTTATGATAAAAAGTGAGCGGACACAGTGCAATCTACTTCCAATTAGTTCATTAGTTTTAATGCTCTGTACAGGTACTGTATTTATTTTCAGTCCCAAATGGTAATAAAATGTTTGCATTTAACAAATCAAATCTTTTCTGAACGCAACCTTTATTGCCAAATTTTGCATTTAATTTGGCTTTTTCTTGGACAAGACCTCTTTTTGAAACCACTCTCCAACAGTGTATCAGGATTGTTAGCACAAACCCAGCTGATAAAGAGCACTGCACTCCTATCACATTTTTTTCAATAAATGTGTCTAAGATGTGTAGTGTGAGTGTATTAATATCCTCACCTACCGTCGTCTTGTCTGGTGTCCCTCGCCATTCTGCTTTGCCTCTCACTGACGTCACCGCAGTTCAGACTATCCGGGTCACACTGCGCTCTGCTTCACCCAGAAGTGACCATCACAGTGTATACCTATAGAGCGTCAGAACATAACCCAAAGGTAACTTTGCACACGAGACTTCCAGCTCACGCATAGCACATAGAGTAAGCCAGATAGTCTGAACTGCGGTGACAAGCTTTAATAACATCGTTAGCTTTCTGTTGGTTTGTTCCCGTAATGACCAACAAAACAAACTGCTTAATTCTTCCATTTTCTAGTATTTTTTGGATCCTTCCTGGTTCCATATCTCTTTTGCCATGTTCCTCATATTTGTCGGCGTGGCAGCTTTTCCTTTCTAAACCTTGAATTCTTTCTGTATATTCAAAGTATTCAGAATCTGATTTTTTTATACTTGTTTTTACCTGCATGTCAAAAATCTCTTAGCGAGGTCAGGTTGTTCTGGCTCCTGGGAATGAAAATTATAGGTGTAATGTGTTATTAATGGTTTCTACCTTCCTGAAGTTGTCAACTGCCAGAGTTCTGACCTGTTATCTGCACTCATCCAATAAATCCGCTCTGCCATGATCTATTTCTAGAGCAAGTTTCAAGTTCAAGCTGTTACAATTAAGCATCACTATAATGATGTTAAAGTCATTTTGCCATGATAAATATGTCATCCTTAAGACTGTGCCAAAACTGTCCATGTACAAGAAACTCCCATCAATTAAAACAATTGTTCCTTAGTAGCACCCAAGACACAGATATGCATTTTAATTGAACGTACACTGAATCTTAACACTGGGTAAAATGCAGGCATGACAAACTTAAGATAATAATTAGGGATGTAAAACGGAGCAATTCATTCAAATTGTGAGTATAAGCATTTTTGTAATTATTTTTACCTCTTTTACAGACTCTTCACAGTAACAAAGAAAAATAACTAATGCATTCAAGGACTATTATTACCCCTTACCTTATATAAGCTGAAAGAAAATACAACAGCGCCACGACTCTTGCAACAAATTGCTTGCTTCTTTAAGAAAATAAAACTTACCAACATTTCTTAAATTCAACTTTCATTTACTAAAGAAGAGATTGTAATGTAATCCCGTTAAGTATCTTCCCCTAGATATTCTTCGTAGCCCCAATATGCTTTATAATGGATATTATGTTTTTTTCCTATATTTTAACCGATGACATGCAAATAGTATTTTCTTCTGCCATCATTATGAGCACCTTTCATAGGCTTTAAAGGGAATTTGTCAGCAGCATTTCACATCCCAAAATATTTAAACGCGCATGTAGCTTTTTCAAAGACAAGTCCAACAATACTTTTACATGGCCAAGCCCTTCCTCCATTACTGAGAAATCAGAGTTTAAATTAATATGCAAATAGGACTGAAGATCTGGAGCCTCTGTCACTTCAGCTATTTTTCTCGCTAGCTATAGTCCCATCCTCTGAAGACATCGCATTTGTGGTGAAACATGTTGGGGGAACATGTGCTTCAGTAAAAACTGTCCTATCTCCCTTATAATGTTGACACCCCAGGGTGTCACGAAGTGATACTTTGGCAATCGCCTTTACACTATATTAGAATAGTTTAGGCAATATAGGGACAGAACGTTTCATGTTTAGTAATATCCCACTATTTTAATTCATAATAAAAGTTTTAGGACTTGTTAGTGAGAGTTTTTGTTGGGTTATCCAAAATTGTAAATGATGGTTATATATAGCACCCTTCAAAGCCCTTTCAAGGTGTCCACAATTTGCACATAGATATAGCCACAAATTATTATCGTTTTCAAAAGTTTGAAGCAAACTCTTACCTCTCTAATAAAATATTAAAGTTGATACTCAACAGTTATCTTAATATACAATTGTGGAGTGTGATAGGGTGGCAGTTTTCAAAATGTTGCTGCCTTCAAAATTCCTATACTATTTCAGAACCCTTTACATTTCTCTATGACATAATTGTTCTCTAGAGCCCATATATTAATGACAAGATTTATATGGAACTTTCATCATCACAGAGTCTTTCCTTACAGTTTGACTAGGGATGAGCAGACCAGTGGAAATTCGAGCTCTGGTGCCTGACCCGAAATTTTTAGAAAGTGCCCAAACTTCCACCAGAACCAGAACCCTATTGAAAATAGTGGATACCCAATCTCTCTCTCCCAGACTTCAGCCTTTCTGTTCTGTTTCACCCATTTCTAATTCTGACTAAACACTGGAAAGTAGGAATACTTGGTGTATTCAATATACATGACTACTATGGAGCTTGCATACTAGACTAATTAAATCACTGATTGTATGACTGAAGATGAACAATGGGTTAAAATTTCATAGTTTCATAATTTTTAAGGTTAAAGGTAGACTAAAGTCCATCTGTCATGATCCAGGACGAAGTTTCGCTTTGGCCCGTCCTGGTCAGACAGGGGGTTAATTGTTTCTGCCTCTCTCTGGCAGAGGGCGACTATTTAATGCACACTGGACCTATTTCCGGTGTCAGTTATACTCCTGCCCTCGACTGAGTTAGTTGACCTCTGGTGTGCGTGTGCCTTGTGCCTGATATCTTGCTTGCTTGTTTGGTTTTGATACGGTTCTGTCCCTGTTACGAGTTCTGCCTGTCCCTCTTGTACTGCGCTACCTCTCGTGTATGACTCTCTGCTTGTGACTTGACTATTCTCTGCTCGTCCCTTTGGTACTGCTCTGCCCTCTTGTGTATGACCATTGGCTTTCTCTGACCTCCCATCTTTATATCCCTCCTGTACCTCGTTTGCCCGTACTGTGTATGACTTCCATTTTGCCTGACTCGGAGTTGTTGTATGGTGTCCTGCCATCTCTGAAAGCAGGACGCTAAGCCCCGCCCCTTGCAGTCACATGACCGTAGGTCCTGTGCCAGCTTGCTAACTTCAGCGTCCACAGGTCCTGTGCATCTTTACTTTCCGGCGCAGACAGGATCCTGACACTGATAGTTTGAAGCACGCATTGTCACCGCTGCTGCCCTGCTCCACAGGTATCTTTGAGCACTGTTTTTGTACTCAGGACATGCGCACTGGCTCAGTGAGCGAGTGTAGTGCGGTGTTCCTGACATTATAACTGACCATTACCATTTTTTTTTCTCTCTGCTCCCCTTCTCCTGTGTGTGTGATGGATCCTATGCACTCTCTTTCTGAGCAGGTAAAGCACCTGACTCTGATGTCTCAGAAACTCCTTGGAGAACAACGAGTTCTGGCTCAGTCTCAGCAGCTGATCGCTGATACTGTGCAGGGGGTTTATTCTTTGCGGGCTCGGGACGCTACTTTGGTTTCCCCTGAGTCTCCTGTTAAGTTACCGGATACCTTTTCTGGAGATAAAAAGGAATTCAGAGTCTTCAAAGAGGGCTGTAAGCTATTTTTTCTTTGAGACCACACTCTTCTGGGAATGAAAGCCAGAGAGTGGGGGTCATTATGTCTCTGTTAAGAGGAGCCCCCCAGGCTTGGGCTTTCTCCCTTCCGACCACGGCCCCTGAGCGTATGACTGTGGATGCATTTTTTGAGGCCCTGGGGCATGTTTATGATGAGCCTGATCGGATACGTATGGCTGAGGACATGGTGATGAGTGTGTGCCAGGGGAAGCACTCAGCCAAGTGGTTTTGTTCA
The DNA here is from genome assembly GCF_039654945.1 of Dendrobates tinctorius. Classification (NCBI taxonomy): domain Eukaryota; kingdom Metazoa; phylum Chordata; class Amphibia; order Anura; family Dendrobatidae; genus Dendrobates; species Dendrobates tinctorius. The sequence continues at coordinate 11,948,204 of NW_027361898.1, read as the reverse complement.
GAGTTCAGATGCTGGGCTGCTGAGGTCTGCTGGAATGATACCGCCCTCCGGGGTTTGTTCCATAGAGGCCTGTCTAAACATCTAAAAGATGCCTTGGCTCTCCACCCTCCACCTGATTCCCTGGAGGAGGCTATGACACAGGCCGTCCGAATGAATCGCAGGCTACAGGCGAAGGGAGTGATGCAGATTGAGACACCGTTATTCTCCCAAGGAAGGGGAGCCAGTCCTACATTGGGAACCATCGACCTAAAAGAGAAAGAAAGGAGACAACGACTCGAGGGAAAATGCTGTTTTTTCTGTGGCGATTCTGGACATTGGAAAAAGGATTGCCCCTCTTGTCCTCGGACCAACAAGTGACTGAGCCCGGGTGATTGTCGTGGAGATCACCCAGGCTCCCAGCTACCCTTTCCTGCATTTTCAAAAATGTTGCTGCAAGTGGAACTTTGTTGTGGGAGTGGCTCCACATCCACTTCTGCCTTTGTGGATTGCGGATCATCATTAAACTTTATTGACTCTGACCTGGTGCCCAGGTGTAAGTTAGGGACAGTTAGGTTGGAGACTCCAATTCACATTGTTGCCATTGACAAAACACCACTGGTTAAAAATGACGTTATGTTTCGTACAGAGGAGTTTCTCCTTAAAGTGAGTTCCTTGCACCAGGAACATATTTCAGGTTTTGTTATGGACAACCTGCCTGCGGGACTGGTGTTGGGGTTCCCCTGGTTACAAGTGCATAATCCAGTGATTAATTGGGAATCTCAGGACATTGTTAAATGGGGTCCCTATTGTTCTGAAAACTGTCTGGTTACTGTGTCTGTGTCGTCCGTGGGTCTGGAAGGTAGGAAGGTATTCCGGAGTACCTGAAAGACTATACGGAAGTTTTCTCCGAAAAAGGGGCCGAGGTTTTACCACCACACCACCCATTTGATTGTGCCATTGACCTCGTTCCAGGTGCTAAATTGCCCAAGGCCCGCTTGTATAACCTTTCAGGTCCAGAACGGGCTGCAATGAAGGAATATATTTCCGAGACTCTCCGTAAGGGACACATTCGTCCTTCTGTTTCTCCCGTGGCGGCGGCGTTCTTTTTTGTAAAGAAAAAAGAGGGTGGTTTACGCCCATGCCTCGATTTTTGTGAGTTAAATAAGATAACTGTGAGGAATACATATCCCCTTCCACTTATTCCTGATTTATACAACCAATTGTCCGGAGCTAAGTGGTTTTCTAAACTAGATCTACGGGGAGCGTATAACCTTATCAGAGTCCAGGATGGAGATGACTGGAAAACTGCTTTTCTCACAACGGAAGGGTTGTTTGAAAATTTGGTCATGCCTTTCGGCCTGACCAATGCGCCAGCAGTCTTCCAAAATTTCATAAACTATGTGTTCTATGATTTTATTGGACGTTTTATGGTGGTATATTTCGATGACATACTGATCTACTCACCTGATAAACAGGCTCACATTGGTCATTTTCGGGCATTTCTCCAAAGGCTCCGGGAGAACTGTCTCTTTGCTAAACTTGAAAAGTGTTTAATTTTTGTTCAAGAACTGTCTTTTCTGGGGTTCATTGTGTCTGCTGAAGGGTATCGCATGAATCCTAATAAGGTGCAGGCCATTGTCGAGTGGGTTCAACCTTGTGATTTGAAGGCTCTGCAGCGTTTCCTAGGGTTCGCCAATTATTATTGTAAATTTATAAGGGGGTTCTCACAGGTGGTTAAACCCCTCACAGACATGACTCAAAAGGGGGTTGATATCAAGAATTGGTCAGCCGCAGCGGTAGCGGCGTTTCAGTTTTTGAAAAAAATGTTTCATGTCTGCCCCGGTTCTTATTCAACCGGACCCGTCTGAACCATTTATTGTCGAGATAGACGCCTCAGAGGTGGGGGTGGGAGTGGTATTGTCCCAGGGACCCACTACTTTGACCAATTTGAGACCTTGTGCCTTTTTCTCGAAGAAATTCTCCCCTGCGGAGAGAAACTATGATGTTGGGAATCGAGAACTTTTGGCCGTAAAGTTGGCCTTTGAAGAATGGAGGCATTTTTTGGAGGGGACTGTCCATTCTATAACCGTAATTACGGACCACAAAAACCTAGCTTACATTGAGTCAGCTAAAAGGTTGACTCCCAGGCAGGGTAGATGGTCACTTTTTTTTCCCGATTCAACTTCTCGATCACTTTTCGGCCAGGATCCAAAAATGTCAGAGCTGATGCCTTGTCACGCTGTCTAGATCCGGTGTCCCCCCGGAACCTCCATCCTCCATTCTTCAGCCTGGGGTGGTGGTGGCAGGTGTTTCTAATATGTTGGAACGGGAGTTTCGGGAAGCCCAGTCTCTTGCACCTCCGGCTAAGCCGGTGAATAAACTTTTTGTGCCAGCTCAGTTTCATCTCAAGGTCCTCCGAGAGTTCCATGACTCAGTTCTGGGTGGACATCCAGGGATCTCGGCTACCCGGAAGGCCATCGCTAGAACATTCTGGTGGTCTTCTTTAGCCTCTGATGTTGGGGAATATGGGTCTGCTTGTGATGTTTGTGCCCGTGCGAAAACCCCACATAACCGGCTGGCCGGGGAATTGGTACCATTGCCAATTCCTGAGAGACCATGGACCCATTTGTCCATGGATTTCATCACCAACCTGCCCCCCTCCAAGGGTAATACCGTCGTTTGGGTTGTGGTGGACAGGTTTAGTAAGCAGGCACATTTTGTACCTTTGGCAGCTCTTCCTAATGCGGAAACATTGTCCAGATTGTTTGTTGAGCATGTGGTGCGGTTGCATGGGGTACCCTTGAATGTGGTGTCTGATAGAGTAGGGCAATTTGTTTCCAGATTTTGGAGGGATTTTTGTAAGAGGTTGGGTATTGGTCTGTCCTTTTCATCCGCTTTTCATCCAGAGTCTAATGGGCAGACTGAGCGGACCAATCAGTCTCTGGAGCAAATTCTGCATTGCTTGACCTCAGCCCGACAGGATGATTGGTGTTCTGTGTTACCGTTGGCCGAGTTTGCACTTAGCAACCATATTAACCAGTCTACGGGTATATCCCCCTTTTCCTGCAACTATGGGTTTCATCCTCATTTTAGAGAATTTTCCCGTTTGAATTCTGGGTGTTCTAGGGCGGATGAGACGATCCAGCAGTTGGGGGAGGTATGCTGGGAGGTCCAGAGTAACATTACGAAGGCTCAGGATAAATTTAAATCTTTTGCAGACAAAAAACGATCCACGGGACCGGTGTTTCAGGTTGGGGATAAGGTATGGTTATCCACCAAGAATATAAGGCTCAAGGTCCCCTCGGCGAAGCTTGGACCCAAGTTTATATGTCCCTATGAAATTACCGAAGCAGTTAACCAGGTGGCTTTTCGGTTGCGTCTCCCGCCATCTCTGCGGATCCCAAATGTTTTCCATATGGCCCTTTTGAAACCTGTGAGGTCCGGTGGGGAGGGACCATCAGCTTCCCCGCCACCGGTTTTGGTAGACGGGCAGTCTGAGTACGAGGTGGAACGAATTGTCGACTCCAGGTTGGTCCATCGTGCCCTTCAATATCTGGTACATTGGAAAGGCTACGTCCTGAGGAACGCTCGTGGGTTCCTGCTCGATCAGTTCATGCGGATCGGTTGGTCCGGGCCTTTCACGCCAAGTATCCTGAGAAACCTGGGGGTCCAGTGGCCCCCCCATTGAGAGGAGGGTACTGTCATGATCCAGGACGGAGTTTTGCTTTGGCCCGTCCTGGTCAGACAGGGGGTTAATTGTTTCTGCCTCTCTCTGGCAGAGGGAGGCTATTTAATGCACACTGGACCTAGGTCCGGTGTCAGTTATACTCCTGCCCTCGGAGTTAGTTGACCTCTGGTGTACGTGTGCCTTGTGCCTGATATCTTGCTTGCTTGTTTGGATTTGATACGGTTCTGTCCCTGTTATGAGTTCTGCCTGTCCCTCTTGTACTACGCTACCTCTCGTGTATGACTCTCTGCTTGTGACTTGACTATTCTCTGCTCGTCCCTTTGGTACCGCTCTGCCCTCTTGTGTATGACCCTTGGCTTTGTCTGACCTCCCATCTGTATATCCCTCCTGTACCTCGCTTGCCCGTGCTGTGTATGACTTCCGTTTTGCCTGACTCGGAGTTGTTGTATGATGTCCTGCCATCTCTGAAAGCAGGATGCTAAGCCCCACCCCCTTGCAGTCACATGACCGTAGGTCCTGTGCCAGCTTGCTAACTTCAGCATCCACAGGTCCTGTGCATCTTTACTTTCCGGCGCTGACAGGATCCTGACACTGATAGTTAGAAGCACGCATTGTCACCGCTGCTGCCCTGCTCCACAGGTATCTTTGAGCACTGTTTTTGTACTCAGGACATGCGCACTGGCTCAGTGAGCGAGTGTAGTGCGGTGTTCCTGACACCATCAAGTTGAACCTATAGCCTAACATGTTGATCCAAAGGAAGGCAAAAACTCCACTGGGCAGACACTAAAATGTCCTTATTAGTGGAAAAATTTCTTCCCAACTCTACATATGGCAATTAGACTAGTTCCATGGATCAACACCCGTCAATATTGAAAAGGTTATGAGTAGATTCATCTCTCTTAGATCCAATCTTGTCAACATCCCATGGACCCTAAACCCCCCTCAACATTCTTATACTCTATACAGTCTAAATTTAACAACTAAGTGTAGCTATCAATTTTTGACCAGAGTGAGACCCCCTGTCTCCAATTCATAAACAAAAAGTACCAGATATGATATAAACAATTCTACAAGAATTCTATAAACTTGACGCATCATAAACTTCCGAAAACAAGCTATATGAAGTGATGACTTTGGAATCTCTCAACAAAACACCTTCAAAGAAAAAAAATATCCTCATTATGTAACATTCTTATTTAAAAATACATCCGCTTACTCAAATGAGAGAAAGACCTGAAGATATAACTGGCAGAAGATCAATGGCAAACTACGCTCCATAACATTTGTAAAACTTTTCGAATAAATAATATTTAAAACAAGCTTCAATTGATCCTTTACTTCTAGTAGATAAAACCTAATATGCCCGGGAACCTGCCTATTATGCCTTCTTAAAGGTTCAAGAAAACACATGTATAAGGGCCTATTCATTATGCCCAGTGTTGTACATGCCAGTTAATAAAGTTTAGTTTACGGCTGCGCGCACACGCTGCGGATTCACCTGAAGATTTTTCTGTGCGAATCCGCAGGTAAAGTGACCTGTGGTTTTCCTGCAGATTTACCAGCGGTTTTCCCCTGCGGTTTGATACCTGGACAATGGAACAGGTGTCAAACCGCAGCGGAATCCGCAGAAAGAATTGACATGTTGCGGATTTAAAACCTGCAGCGTGTGCACTGCGGATTTGAAAACCCATAGGATAACACTATACTGTACAGACCTGGTTGGCCTTCATCTGCACTTGCTTCATCTGGCTTCATGGGAGCGATCCAGTAATGTTCAGGTACAGATTGCACTTGATGTGGTCATGCTCTAAATGTATTTAGGAGGCCGTAATGGCACAGCATTTATTAAAAATATATAGAGTAGGACCCCCCATATGAGATTGCCTTGGCGCGGCGGGGTGGCTCAATTGAATTGATCAATTTTTTTGCTAAATATCTCATTTTTGAATACAGCTAGACATTATGTGCATATGCACTCCAATTTATGCGTTCTAACCTTAAGCAGTGCTGGCTTCCCCCCCTATTTTCAAGTTGTTGGTTTGTGGCTCACCACCACTGTTGCCGTGCACGCTTGGTTATGTCCGCCATAATTTTTCTGTGTTCATTGTGATGGATTAGGCTGCTGTGCACACACGGCAGCCCCACCCTGCCCCAAGCTTTATTTAATTGTGCACCTGTGTCTGGACCAACATCGCCCTTCATCTATGTTTGCTGGTCAGGCAATGTGTGGAGGCCATTCCTGATATGTCTGTGTTCAGACCTGGTTGGCCTTCATCTGCACTTGCTTCATCTGGCTTCATGGGAGCGATCCAGTAATGTTCAGGTACAGATTGCACTTGATGTGGTCATGCTCTAAATGTATTTAGGAGGCCGTAATGGCACAGCATTTATTAAAAATATATAGAGTAGGACCCCCCATATGAGATTGCCTTGGCGCGGCGGGGTGGCTCAATTGAATTGATCAATTTTTTTGCTAAATATCTCATTTTTGAATACAGCTAGACATTATGTGCATATGCACTCCAATTTATGCGTTCTAACCTTAAGCAGTGCTGGCTTCCCCCCCTATTTTCTTGTTGTTGGTTTGTGGCTCACCACCACTGTTGCCGTGCACGCTTAGTTATGTCCGCCATAATTTTTCTGTGTTCATTGTGATTGATTAGGCTGCTGTGCACACACACGGCAGCCCCACCCTGCCCCAAGCTTTATTTAATTGTGCACCTGTGTCTGGACCAACATCGCCCTTCATCTATGTTTGCTGGTCAGGCAATGTGTGGAGGCCATTCCTGATATGTCTGTGTTCAGACCTGGTTGGCCTTCATCTGCACTTGCTTCATGGGAGCGATCCAGTAATGTTCAGGTACAGATTGCACTTGATGTGGTCATGCTCTAAATGTATTTAGGAGGCCGTAATGGCACAGCATTTATTAAAAATATATAGAGTAGGACCCCCCATATGAGATTGCCTTGGCGCGGCGGGGTGGCTCAATTGAATTGATCAATTTTTTTGCTAAATATCTCATTTTTGAATACAGCTAGACATTATGTGCATATGCACTCCAATTTATGTGTTCTAACCTTAAGCAGTGCTGGCTTCCCCCCCTATTTTCTTGTTGTTGGTTTGTGGCTCACCACCACTGTTGCCGTGCACGCTTGGTTATGTCCGCCATAATTTTTCTGTGTTCATTGTGATGGATTAGGCTGCTGTGCACACACGGCAGCCCCACCCTGCCCCAAGCTTTATTTAATTGTGCACCTGTGTCTGGACCAACATCACCCTTCATCTATGTTTGCTGGTCAGGCAATGTGTGGAGGCCATTCCTGATATGTCTGTGTTCAGACCTGGTTGGCCTTCATCTGCACTTGCTTCATCTGGCTTCATGGGAGCGATCCAGTAATGTTCAGGTACAGATTGCACTTGATGTGGTCATGCTCTAAATGTATTTAGGAGGCCGTAATGGCACAGCATTTATTAAAAATATATAGAGTAGGACCCCCCATATGAGATTGCCTTGGCGTGGCGGGGTGGCTCAATTGAATTGATCAATTTTTTCGCTAAATATCTCATTTTTGAATACAGCTAGACATTATGTGCATATGCACTCCAATTTATGCGTTCTAACCTTAAGCAGTGCTGGCTTCCCCCCCTATTTTCTATACTGTACACTGCCTGCGGAACTGCTGCGGATCCGCAGAGGCAAATCCGATGCGGATCCGCAGCAGAATCCGCAGCGTGTGTACATACCCTACTACTGCAGTTTTCAATATTTTGAGAGGCGCTGTTTTTAAAATGATATCACTTTTGCTTTTTTTCCAAGATTTACATCCCCTAAATTTACTTCAAATTGAATAGGTCCCTAAAAAATAGATTTTCTAAATTTCCATGAAAAAAATGAAAAATTGCAGCTTCCTTTTTATAGCTTCCAACACCCTAACAATGTAAAAGCACATTTTTCAGATGGAGCTTATGTAAAAGGAGACATGATGCCCTTGTTACAATTCAGACCAGTGTCACTTTACGGGGAAATAACTCTAGAATGCTTCAACATATCACAGGGATTCTGAGATTGTTTTTTTCGTGGCGCATTGTACTCCATGGTAGCAATAAATATTGGTCGGAATGTTTTGCTTTTATTTATGAAAATATGAAAAATGTAACAAAAAAAAATGAAAATTTTGCAATTTTCAAACTTTTAATTTGTATGCTCTTAAACCAGATAGTTATACCACACAAAATAGATAGTAATAAGAGTATTTACCACATGTCTACTTTGCAACAGCATCATTTTTGAAACAATATTTTTTTGTTATGAAGTTAGAAGGGTTAAAAGTTGAATAGCAATTTTTAATTTTCCCAATAATATGTACAACACCAATTTTTTTCTTTTAGGGACCACATCACATTTCAAGTTACTTTGAGGAGCCTATGTAACAGAAAATACGCAAAAATGACACTATTTAAAAAACTGCATTCCTCAAAGTGACCAAAACCACATTCAAAAACTTTATTAACCCTTTAGGTGAATCACAGTAATTAAAGCAACATGGGAGGAAAAATGAAAATTTTAATTTTTCTCACAAAAATGTTGCTTTAGCTCCATTTTTTTCATTTTCACAGTGGTAACAGGAGAAAATGGACCATACATTCGTGTGTAAATTCTCCTGAGTACAATCATACCCAATATGTGGTGGGAAAACTACTGTTTGGGTGCATGACAGGGCTCGGAAGTGAAGGTGCATCAATTGATCTTTGGAGCTTAAGATTTGCTGGAACACATAGTTGACGCCATGCTGCATTTGCTGAACCCTTAATGTGCCAACCCCTCACAAGTGATTCAGTTTTGGAACTACATCCTGTTAGGTGTCGAGTTTCCCTCACTGCACAGGGGGAATCTCAAGCCATGTCCTCTGTGGTCTCCCATTCTTCTGTAGCCACAGAGATTCCTGCTCAGCAGAGACATCACTCCAGGTGTCTTCCCCAGACTGATGCTAGGCGTCTGGTGGCTCCTTCTGGCTCTGCTATAACTCCATGCTTGAGTCAGCAGCAAGTAGATGCTTCTGGGACAAAGTCCTGTCTTTGGGGTACTGAGCATGCCCGTGGGACAACCTCTCATTGGAGGTCGGAGGTCACATGCGCAGCTCCCCTTCCTGCTCGGATTGGTCCACTACTGGGAAGGTCCCGGAAGGATGCCGCTATAAAAGAGTCGCATGGCCTCTCTGCCATGTGCTAGTATAGACTCTAATGGTTAGTTGTGTATGATGATGGATGCTTGAGACTGGTGACTGACTCATTAAGAAACCCCTACCCTTGGTTGTGTTCAGGGTTAGTGTTTAGAGTCAGCGACGAGTAGTGGAACTGCCTAGCGCCGCAGTGCCCCAGGCTCCTCTCACAAAGTAACGCCAGAGTGTGCCATCCAGCAAGAGGCACATTGTACCGCATACTGCAGGGTCCGTCAGTGCGGCGCTGTGCGCTAATAGAGCGTTTTCCAGTTAAGCGTAAGCTGGTTAGTGGCGTCCACCAGTGCGGCGCTGCATGCACCAGTAGCGGTGCTTCCTTTCTTTATTCAGTCCTAGCATCGCAGTTGCGGTGTCAAACGCTAGTGGGACTAGAGGGACTCCAACCCTGTGTCCTTGGGGCAGAGTCCTGTGTCCCTTTACTAGCGCTCACCCTGCCGAGCCCTGTGAAGTTAACAGGCTCCAGCGTTGGCTTCTGCGGCTCTATGCAGTAACAGAGTTCGCTCCTGAGCACACCGGGTCAGCGGTTATCCCGCCGGTGCTCAGTTAGTGTCCACCTTTACTAAGCAGTAGTTTACCACCTCTGCACGGTGGACCCCAGGCTGCGAACACACCTTACTATTATTTTATTATTTGGTGCGTTCCGCCAGCCCTAACACATCCCTCAAAAAACTTACATAGAGGTGAGTTAAGAACATTACATACACGCACAGGAACTTCACAGAATTTTGTAATGTTGAGCTGTGAAAAATAGAAAATAAATTTTTCCCTCATTTTTCTTTTTCAGAAAGGACCCCACAATTTGCTGTAAAATGTCTTCTGAGTACGGAGATACCTAATATGTGCTGGAAAACTACTGTTTGGGCACATGACAGAGTTTGGATGGGAAGCAGCGTCAATTGTATTCTGGAGTGCACTTTCGGCTGATATACCATATTTTTCGCTTTATAAGACATATCTAATTATAAAACGCACCTAGGTATCTGTGTGTGGTGGCTCTTGAAGCAATGACTCAAGCAGCAGTCCACTCCTTGTGAATCTCCCCCAAATTTTTGAATGGCCTTTTCTTAACAATCCTTTCAAGGCTGCTGTTATCCCGGTTGCTTGTGCACCTTTTTCTACCTCACTTTTTCCTTCCACTCAACTTTCCATTAATATGCTTGGATACAGCACTCTGTGAGCAGCCAGCTTCTTTAGCAATGACCTTTTGTGGCTTACCCTCCTTGTGGAGTGTGTCAATGACTGCCTTCTAGACATCTGTCAAGTCAGCAGTCTTCCCCATGATTGTGCAGCATACTGAAACATGCTAAACCCTTAGGAAGCCTTTGCAGGTGTTTTTTGTTAATTATTCTAATTTACTGAGATTATTACTTTTGGGTTTTCATTGGCTATAAGCCATAATCATTAACATTAACAGAAATAAACACTTGAAATCGATCACTCTGTTTGTAATGACTCTATGTAATATGAGTTTCACATTTCGTATTGAAGAATTGAAATAAATTAACTTTTTGATGATATTCTAATTTTTTGAGTACCACCTGTGTATATACAGCTTGCAACACTCAGGAACATTGCGAACCTGGAGAGGAGTTTATAGCTGGGTTGCAGTTAGAAGAAGAGGTAAGGGGGAAAAATGCCAGGGATTCCAGTCCTGATTTGGTGCAACCTAGTATATATGCCTGTTAGGCAGAGATTAGGAATGTAAGCCCAGGACTTGGATCACTACAGCAGGACTATGTTCCTAGCATTCAGGAAAACAACTGCTGTAGGAAGGAGGGAAATAAAAGTGCAGCAAAGGCCAAACAGATGTTTGTGGTAGGGGACTCTATTATTAGATGGACAGACAGGATCATCTGCTACCAAGACAGTGAATGCTGAACAGTGTGTTTTGCCAAGTGTTTGGGTTTGGCATATTGCGGATCGGATAGACAAATTTCTAGATGGGGCTGAGGAAAACCCAACAGTCATGGAAATCATCGGTGCTAATGATGAAGTTAGAGAGAGGTGGAAGTTCCTTTTCATTAAATCCAACTTAAGACCTGTGCTCAATGATGATACTGGGGAGGGCTGCAACAATTTGGAGTCAGCATGGGTAAATGTACATAATGTACGTGGACCCATCCTAGTAACACGACGTGCAGGCCGGTAACTAAAACAACAAGACATGGCACGTGTAACTGTCCTGTGTGACACGACCCGCAGGCCGGTAACTAAAACAACAAGACAAGGGGAAGGGAAACAGTTACAATGGTGGGCCCTGCGATAGGGAACGGGGAAGTGGAGACCTCCTGCACTCCCCTGAGTCAGTGTCCCTCACACTCCTAACGTTCCCTATACAGGCTCCTCACCTCTCGTCGAGCCGGAACCTGTGACCCTAGCACACCCTACACCTATCCCTTGCTAGGGAGCTGGGTGATGCAGGCACTGGCCCCACCATTTTACTAATACACACCAGAGAAAAATACAAACAGGGAAACACCACTTAGCTTTGCTCTGTTGCTCTTGGTCCCAGCAACAGAGTCCACCACCAGAATGCTGCTTTCCCCCTGAATAGCTGCCACCAAGCTCTGTCAGAGCTGCAAGGAAATCCCCTCTGACTCCTTCCACACCAGGGCTCTGACTGAGCTGCCAGGACCTCTCTCTAGATCCTTTCTCCACCAAGGATGGTTGAAATGAACACTATCACCAACCGTGATTGCAACACCCGGCACTCTTTTATAGCAGAGCCAGAGCAATCACACCTGCTTTATAATCATGTGCAATAACGCTCACCACCACTGGGGGCAAACTAGAACAAAAGACACCACTGTGTAATAATCCTAATGGCCACCGGGGGCAAACCAAACTTAAGCACACAGCTTAAGAAAAAAAAAAAGGTTACCTGTGCTTTTTATCTGTCATGATCCAGCATGGATCATGACACATGGTGATGGCAATAATGCAAACTTGCTAATTGGAGTCTGCTACAAGCCTGCTAATATAGCTGAACTGGTAAAAGATAAAATGCTGCAACAAATTAAAAAGGCAGCAAGTAATAATAGGGTCGACTCCTTGTATTATTGGGGATTTTAACTATCCAGACACTCAATGGGACATAAAATCTTCTGGTTTTGCTAAAAGCTGCAAGTTCTTATCTGCAATTCAAGACAATTATCTATCTCAGCTGGTAAATGAACCAACCAAAGAAGATAATCCAATGTATCTGGTTCTGTCAAATAAACCAGATACCATTTCAGATCTGCAGATCAGGAAGTTTTTGTGATGCACTGACCATAATGTAATATTCAATATAAAATATAGAAATGCTAAAACCTGGACATTTTGGAAAGCTGATTTCAACAAATTGAGGGAAGTTCTTAATCACCTAGACTGGTAACTTGGGATACTGAACATAAATGGGACTTGTTTAACTCCTTAATGATCGCCGATACGCCTTTTAACTGTGGTAGTTAAGGGTACTTAAACCACAGTGCCATGAATTCACGGCGCTGTGGAAAAAGTGTATAGACGAGACCCCAGAGAACATGATTTGTGTCTTTTTGTACCGACCCCGGTGTTGCGATCACCGTTATTAACCTTATAACGCGATTGCAGATAAAAGTCTTATGTGCCATTTAATTTCTCTCTCCTCTGATGTGATCGCACATCAGAGGAGAGAGAAATAGGGTCTCCGATCCCCCTGGTACCTCCCGGTGTATCCTGGCTTCCCCCCACGGCCAGCGGCATTTTCTTATGGTAAGAAAATGGCGGGCACATGCATAGTGTGCCCACCGAGATCTGCCGGCCAGCACCCGGCAACTATAGAATGATTTTTCCTATTGGTTCATTTTGGTCACTATGATAGACCCTATCACAGTGATCAAAATAAAAAATAGTAAATAAACCCAACCTTTATCAACCCTTAGTTAGGGAAAAATAATGAAATAAAGGAAATATATTTATTTGGAGTTAGGCTAAAGTGAGTTGGGCTAAAGTTAGGGTTGAGGTTAGAGTTAGGTCTCCACCCCTCCCTTGTGGGCCGTGCACATATAAGCCATCTTCCACAGCGTGTCCACTTTGGACATTACCTTTCTGAATCCTGCTCATATAGGTACTATTCACATGGTCAGGTTTTAAACACATTGGTTAGGGACTGCTCTGATATTGGTATACCTTGACGTTTGGTAGAGCGGCTTAGTATACATTTTTTGCAAAAAACGTATCAAATAAATACCCTGTTTTGTTATCATCTTTTTACTAGCACTTGCTGTTTACTGTTATATATATTTTTTCACAACAGAGTATTTTTATATGTTTGTTATACTGTGTTTTTCTGTGTTTTAGATAAAAGAGAAAGTAGACATGTTTGGTGTCTATGAACTCGTAATAACCTGGAGAATCATAGTGGCAGGTCAGTGTTAGTATTTAGTGAACCTAGCAAAAAAGACAAACCAAAAACAAGTGTGGGATTGCATTTTTTTGCAATTTCACCGCACTTGGAATTTTTTTCCCGTTTTCGAGTACATGACATGGTAAAACCAATGGTGTCATTCAAAAGTACAACTCGTCCTGCAAAAATAAGCCCCCACATGACCATATTGATGGAAAAATAAAAAAGTTATGGCTCTGGGAAGAAGGGGAACGAAAAACGAAAACGCAAAACCAAAAAAGCTCCGGTCATTAAGGGGTTAAGGAGTCATAGAAACTTTGTGTATATGTGCATGGTGCTTTTGCATGGCAGTGGCATCTTATTCTTAAAGGGTTTGTCCAAAACTAACATTGATGGCCTATCCATAGGATACCTGACACTACCGCCTATCTGCTGCTCCCGGTGCCAGTGGTGGACAATATTCCATTGATTGAGCTTTTTCCTATGCTTTTATGAAAAAATTACATGCTACGAGACATTGTTTTTCTCTGAATTCTGTAAGAAAATGAATACGGATACAAAGTTTGGCCTTGACTGTGAGCCCTTATCAACAATATGGACAAAGCTAATGCAATGCAATAAAATCAATCATATAATACTGGTCAGATCTGAGTGCTACCCTATTCTATGCAGCAGAAATGAAGCTGCAACTTGAGAATAGGTCTGACAAATTGATTGGGGCCAGATTCTTGCGTCTCTATTCTGCAAGGTCATTCCATTGATGCCGGTCAAGAAAATTGTTTTAAACAACTTAGAGTAATATTTTTTTCAATGTCTATATCTGTCAATCAGCTCCATTTCAGTGATTACTCCAGTCACTGTCCTGAGATGACTCTTCTACTAGGAGGGGCTGACCGGGCAAAAGGCAATCTCACTGCATTATTATTGAGATGTTTATGTCAAGATGCTCCGAGCGGTAGGAGAGACGGCTCACCACCTGCACTGACCCTTTTTATACATCATAGTGAATGCATTTTGAATGACAGCATTGACTGCGTGCTTTACAGACTAACGCTTCTACAGCTGTAAATAAAGCTTTTCTTTTTCATGGGTTAGTTCAATTGGCTTGGAGACTATTGCTAAGCATGGACTGAACACAATGAGAAGTTCAATCTAACTACGAGAAAATTTTGATCAATATCTTTTTAATTAAAAATGTAGCACATTTACGGGGGCCTTTTGCTTCATTTTCAGTCTTCTTATTTTAGTTCAAGTAAATGTTATGATTGGTAATGGTATAATTGTAATTCCATTGTTATAGAAGTTATGTAGGGAAATCGTGTTGCTACAAATAAGAAAAATAATATTTTTCCTTGACTATGCATGTCTCTAATCATATTCCATTTTACTCTGTCAAAAGTGCATTAAAAGAAAAGAAGAAAGAATTTAGGGTGCACCATAGAGTAGTAACACAGTGTACAATGTAGGGAAACTAGGCAAGAAAGCTGCTTAACTATGCTGAATGTGTGCTCAAATGGTGATAGTGGTGTAAAGGTTTGCAGTTATCCTCCTGTATTGCTACACCAGTGGTCTCTACATACCGGAGATGCTACTAGGCAAAAACGTTCTATTATTCAGACAAACTCCCAGCAGCGTGCACAACATAACTGGTCAGGGAAGGAACTATAATGGGTACAGGGTTTGAAGTGGCATAAGGTCTCTGGGGTTTAGAGGATCCCAAAATATCCCTTTGGCCCATATTTGAAGAGCCGTACTATTAACTGTTCCTGAAATTGAACATACTGATATTTCCTATTTTGCAGTGTGTTCCAAATGCACTTACCAGCAGTACGTCTTGGAGATTATCTGGTGGTGTATCTGCACAACTGCTGCTGGGAGCTAGTCTTAACTGATAACTAAGTACTTACTGTAATGGTCCCGTCACAACAAACGATGCACCAGCGATCCCGACAACGATATGACCTTGTCAGGATCGCTGGTACATCGCTACATGATCGCTTGTGAGCTGCTAAACAGGCAGACACACCAGCGATCAGAACCAGCGAGGACGCTGGTATCCAAGGTAAATATTGGGTAACTAAGCGTGCGCGTCGCTTAGTTACCTGCTGTGTACCTTGGATACCAGCGTGCTCGCGCTGAGAGCTGATATCCAAGGTAAATATCAGGTAACTAAGCGCGCGCGGCACTTAGTTACCCGCTATTTACCTTGGATACCAGCTCGAGCACGCTGGTATCCAAGGTACACAGCGGGTAACTAAGCGCCGCACGCTCTTAGTTACACGATATTACCTTGGATACCAGCTCCCAGCGTCTGCTTACAGCACTGTGAGCTCGCTGATCGTTGGTCTCCCGCTGCCACACACACTGATGCGTGCTGACCAGCGGGAGACCAATGATCAAAAAATGTCCCAGGACAGTCCTGCACGATCAGCGATACCCGGCGGGGGGTGGCGGTCGCTGATTCATGTCACACACAGCGAGATCACTAGTGAGATCGCTGATGCCTCACAAAATCAGTGATCTCGCTAGCGATCTCGCTATGTGTGACTGGCCCCTTACAGGCAAGACTGTTTAACCCTCTAAATTCCAAGATCAATAGTGATTGCAGTATTTAGAAGGTTGAGAGAGCAAGGGGACTTGGGGGGTCTCATCAGACATGTTTTGAGTGCTAAATGTGCTCTTAGACTTGGTTTGAAATCAAGTGTAAGTGTGCAGGTAGCACTCAAATGCTTTCATATTCTTGTCAAATATTTTTCATTTTTTGCAGTAAAGGAATTTATTTTACATATACCTGAATCAAAAGTTGGATCATTCCTTCTTCTGCATGACCAGTGGCGTCCATCGTGAGCTTAAGTGCCGATTATTCCTCGAAAAGGGTGAACTTGTCTTTTTTACTTCTGCAAATCTCTGAAATACAGGATTTGGACTAAAATCGGATGGAAATTCCTATAATGAGTCAGATGTAGTCTCTGGATTCTGTCTAGTTTATGATGCTGTCCATCATTTTAGGTGTGCACAAAAGGGCAGTCGTGTACAGTTTTGTGCACCACTGAATATTGGCCAGAGTCCAGAGTATTTCTGCTTCTTCATTACTTCTTCATTATAATGAATGAATCCTTCAGGGTTTCATCTGAGTCACGTATTTTGGAGATTTTGATGGAAACTCCAATGTAATTGTTCAGTGTAGAGCTTAGGATAAATGTGAACCAAGCTTTTAAAGTCATTAAAATGTTATGTACCTCCAAATGCTGATGATGGAAGCTTAAGCTTAACCCATAAGAAACAAGTCCTCATTCCCTCCTGAGCCCTAAAGTACAGGACCCCAACACCAATCTCAGTGCTGATGATCTGAGCACTTATTTCCTAGAAAAAATCAATCATACCCGTTAGTACATTTTCACATAATCCCAAAGGAAAACAAAATATAAAATGCTAAAAGGTTTGAATATTATCACCCTTTCAAGTAATTTACCACTTACAAATTATTTAAAGCCAAGGAACCTTTCCACTTTCAGGAAAATTTATTTACAATTTATTTTTGATTTTTTAATTTTTCTTTTGGTGGATTTTTTGTACTCTATTTTTTGGTGTGGACCACTTTCAGGAAAGTAGACTCTAAGCACTATAAAATACCTAAAATATCAAACAGTACTCACCCTCACCCATTTCAATGTCTGCTCCTCCTTAAATTCTTAGAATTTAGCATGAAAATGATTTTATCATAGTCTCTTTAAGACCTCTTTCATAGAATCATAAAATGTTTGAGTTGGAAGGAACCTCCAGGGTCAACGTGTCCAACCCCCCGCTCAATGCAGGATTCACCAAACCATCTTAGACAGATATCTGTCCAGCCTCTGTTTGAAGACTTCCATTGAAGGAGAACTCGCCACTAGTGATGAGCGAGTATACTCGCTACTCGAGATTTCCCGAGCATGCTCAGGTGATCTCCGAGTATTTGGATGTGCTCGGAGATATAGTTTCTGACGCCGTAGCTGCATGATTTGTGGCTGCTAGACAGCCTGAATACATGTGGGGATTTTCTAACAAACAGGCAATCCTCACATATATTCAGGTTGTCAAGCAGCTGCAAATCATGCAGCTACGGTGACAGAAACTAAATCTCCGAGCACATCCAAATACTCGGAGATCACCTGAGCATGCTCGGGAAATCTTGACTAACGATTATAATCGCTTATTACTACTCACCACTTCTAGTGGCAGCCTGATCGTTCCACTCATTGATCACCCTCACTATCAAAAAGTTTTTGTCTAATATCTAATCTGAATCTTCTCCCTTTCAGTGACAATTTTCTAAATTTTAATTCTTATACACTCAAATCAGACAGTTATGTCACACAATATAATTAAATAATATTTAACACATCTACTTTACATCAGCACAGTTTTTGAAACAATTTTTATTTTGTTAGTGAGAAGGGTCAACATTTGATCATCAATCTCCCATTTTTCCAACAAAATTTACAAAACTATTTTTTTAGGCACCACATTACATTTGAAGTTACATTGGGGGGCCTAGCTGACAGAAAATACCCAAAAGTGACACCATTCTATAATCTGTACCCCTCAAATGACATGCTTGAAAAAGTTTTTTTACCTACAATTTTACAAAGGTGCCAACAATTGTGTTTGGCCATGGTTTGGGGAGGTTTTGTTTGAAATTATGTCCAATTTGCCTTTCTCTCAAGGATGCCAACACTTTCCAACATGACTGTATCTTTCTACCTATTTAGCTACCTATGAGGGGCGCCTGAAAACTTCTAGGCCCACCCATGAAATCTTTTTTTGCATGGTCTTGTTTTGCAATGCAATATGTTATTTAGTTAGTTGAATGGTCTCATGAGCAATCTGGATTTATTTTGATTTTTTTTGTTTCCGTTACAGCATTTTAAAGTTGGGTCGCAAGGCTGAAATATGGAAATGGAGAAGTTGGCAAAGTTCACACATCGGCTGCTGCAATTCACTCCTGTGGTTTCCAACTGCTTCAGCACCAACCCTATTCCCCTGATTTGGCTCCCTCGGACTATCATCTATTCCCACAGATGAAAAAGCACCTTGGTGGAAGGTGAAATTGCAGCCATTGCAACAACCGATGTGTGAACTTTGCCAACTTCTCCATTTCCATATTTCAGCCTTGCGACCCAATTTTAAAATGCTGTAACGGAAACAAAAAAAATCAAAATAAATCCAGATTGCTCATGAGACCATTCAACTAACTAAATAACATATTG
Organism: Dendrobates tinctorius; assembly: GCF_039654945.1. Classification (NCBI taxonomy): domain Eukaryota; kingdom Metazoa; phylum Chordata; class Amphibia; order Anura; family Dendrobatidae; genus Dendrobates; species Dendrobates tinctorius. The sequence continues at coordinate 11,929,681 of NW_027361898.1, read as the reverse complement.
CATTGCAAAACAAGACCATGCAAAAAAGATTTCATGGGTGGGCCTCAAAGTTTTCAGGCGCCCCTCGTATCCATCCATCCATTGATCTCTATCTTTAACACCTAAATATCTGTAATTTCCATTCTGCATTCTATTTCAGTTCATGTCACACAGATGGCACGCAGATGTCTCACTTTATGTCATTCGTGTGAAAATTTTCTGGCATTATAATACTGTCTGCAATATTTTCTGAACAGGAATATATGTTGCATAATTTAAAACATGTAAGGTGCATGGTAAGGGATGGGGAAGTGAACGTGATGCCGATAGTGAACGCAGAGGCCAAGGTTGTGGACAAGGTGAAACTGTGCCTGCCGCAGGAGCACAGCAAATTCACACGTCAATCTAGTTTCCTATCCAACTTTGTAGGGGGGCGCGGAACACCACTCTTGAAGCCAGACCAATGTGACAAGGTTGTTGGATGGATGCCAGATAATGCTTCTAGTTATTTTACTAGCACCACCCTGTCTACCACAGTCCAGTCTCAGTAGCTGTGATTCTGGACCACATAATCATCAACCTGATCCTCCTTCCTCCCACCATGCCGTGTGCCCAGAGACAAGTGATCCCGCTCTTGGACACTCCAAAAAGCTGTTCATATTTAACATCACAGATTTTGGGCTATCACCCTGCCCGTTTCAAAAGGGACACAAGGAGATTGCACGTAGAGATGTTCAAATATTTGAGCAGCCATCCTCACAAGAAGGCGACAGTGGGGAAATACAATTACTTTCACAAGAGTTGGATGATGAAACACAATTGACACCAAGTGGTGTTCTTATGTTAGCATGTTACAGGGAGGACCAGGGTGCAGAAGGGGGAGAGGAGGTGGCAGATGATGAAGTCCCTGACCCAGCCTAGGAAGATGACATGCACAGTGAGGGATAATCTGCAGCACCACAACAGGCAGGAAGAGGCAGTGGGGTGGCCAGATAGACAAGAAAGGCAACTGTTCCCCAGAGCACCAACATGGGTGAAATTGCAAAGCCAAGGCTTAGGTGTTCACAAGTCTGGTGCTTTATTAAAGACAGTCCAGTTAACCTAAAAAAGGCCATTTTCAACATCTGGCATGTCAGCATCAGCAGGAGCAGCACAACTACCAGCCTGACCACCACCAGCATGCTGAGGCACATGCAAGCAAAGCATCAGACTACTTAGGCTGAACGCCAGGGTCCAGAAACAGTGCCTGCGGGTGACACCACTGCCTCTTCACTTGTTCTACATGCACACCAATCCCTTGTCGATTACATATGGGAAGATTCCTCCCACCCTGCACCTGTCGTTGCACTGTATTCAGTTGTCCCTACCCCAGTCCTTGGAACACAAGCGTAAATATGCAGCCACCCACCCACAGGCTACAATACTAAATGGCCACATTCCTCGACTGCTTGCCCTTTTTGCAACCTCATGGCGGTGACTGTTCCTCAGTACTTTGTCCTCAGACACCACTATTTCTCCCATTGTGCCATCCCCACCTTACACAAGTATGTGTCCCATAACATCAGCCATACCCTGAACAATGCTATGGATGGTAAGGTCCACTTAACCATAGACAACTGGACAATTGCTTATGGCCAGGGACACTACATTTCCCTGACGGCCCAATGGATGAACACTGTGGAAGATGGGACACGGTCAGATCCTGGGACCGAACACATGCTACTGACACTGAGGATTGTGGGCCCTGGTTCAATAAGGGTTTCCTCCACCTTCTACAGCAATTCCTACGCCTCTTACTCCTCGCCCTCCATCTCAAACATCAACATTAGTTAAAAGCTGGAAGCACTACAGTACTGCCTCAGACAAGCGGCAACAAGCTCTGCTGAAACTAATCTGCTTAGGTGACAAATTGCACAAGGCAGAGTTGTTGAAAGGTTTCACAGACCAGACTGATATGTGTTTCTCACCCCTGAACCTACAACCAGGCATGGTGGTGTGTAACAATGGCCATAACCTGGTGGTAGCTCTGAACATTGGCATCCTCACACGCATATAAAGAATGGCTTACATGCTCAACTTACTGTAGTGTTCAGCAGCTGATCAAAACCTAACCAGATTTGCCAGAGCTACTTGTTAAAGTATGCCGCACGTGTCCCCATTTTCACAAATCAGCTACAACTGCCGCCGCCCTGGCAATGCTGCAGCAGCATTTGCAACTTTCAGATCACAGACTGGTGTGCAATGTCACCACGCTTTGGAACTGAACGTTACATATGCTGACAAGGCATTTTGAGCAGCAGAGGGCATTAGTTGATTACCAGCTACACCGAGTCTGTTGGTAATTCAGTCAGCCTCTGCATGTAAGAACTGATGAGTGGGCATGGATGGATGTCTGACATCTGTGCGGTTCTCCGAAACTTTGAAGACTCGACCAAGATGGTGAGTGGCATTGATGTCATAATCAGCATCACCATCCCACTTCTCTGCCTATTGAAATGCTCACTGGTCACTAAAAAGGAGGCTTAGCAGGTGGAGTAAGTGGAGATGAAGCAAGAAACTATACTGGTTGATGTTACACAGCCCAGCCTCATCTCAACTTTTCAACTCAGATTGGGTGATAATGAGGAGGAGGAGAAGGAAGAGGAAAAGGAGCTGGTTACCTGAGCTACAGAGGGTAGAATCCACACTACCTTATTCCTATCTGTTCAATGTGGATGGCCTGAAGATGAGGAGTAGATTTTGGAGATTCTTAATCCGGTCTCTTTTCGATTGGCTCTTCCTGTTACATTCAAGATCCATAACGTGTTTCATAAGTCTCTGTTAAAGAGGTTTGTTGAGCCAGTAGTTCCTGTGGTGGCACCTCCTGACCCTGTATTGGTTGAAGGTAATGTGGAAATGTGGAATATGAGGTTGAGAAGATACTGGATTCTCGTCTGGATAGACGGAGACTCCAGTATTTGGTTAAGTGGAAGGGTTATGGCCAGGAGGATAATTCTTGGGTCTCTGCATCCAATATTCATGCCGAAAGATTGGTTCGTGCTTTTCATCGGGCCCATCCTGATCGCCCTGGTGGCGTGGATGAGGGTTCGGTGACCTCTCCTCAAGGGGGAGGTACTGTTATGAGCTCATTTTCTCCTTCACCTTTGATGTCCTTTGATGTCCGATTAACTCCCTCTGCTAGTGAAAGGAGGTAGTGAAATTGATTTGGATGGGGAAAACCTGTCATCTGAACAGGTGGAGTGTGATTGGACATCCGGAATCTGAGTGGATATAAGGCCGCCGTCGCCCTTCTGGGTTGCTGGTGATCCTCTCTGCTCTGAGCTCTGGCCTCCAGTTTAGTCCTATCTACTAAAGCTAAGTTTTTGCTCTGCTATTGTTGCATGAGATTTTGTCTGGTTTACTTAGTGTTTGTGTTCAGCCAGCCCTGGCTGAACTCCATTTTTGTCTCTGATCAGTTGATCTCTTTGCTCTGTTTTCAGAATATACCTGAGTGCTGATATAGTGATTTTGAAGTCTAGTGACTTCAGGGCCTTTTCTATCAGACGTGTTGGACATTATTTTTGGCAGGGTTTTTGCGTGATTGCAGACAGTTGCTTTCCTTTCCTGTCCTATCTAGTTAGTGAGGGCCCCATCGTTTGCAAAGCCTGTCTTTCTGTCTGTGTTTGTGTTTTCATCTGTTTTCACCGTCAATACATGTTGGGGGCTGTCTATTGCTTTGGGGTCTGCTCTGGGGCAGTTTAGATTTCCCCTTTCTTTCTTTAGGTTTATTTAGTTCTCCGGCTGTGAACGAGGCATCTAGGACCACCGTAGGAACACCCCACGGCTACTGTTAGTTGTTGTGAATAGGATCAGGGGTCTGCAATCCGCTAGCTACCAACCTCTCCGGTTTTCTGGACTTAGCTTGTATTTTTTTTTCCTCCTCCGATGACTCATTCATAACAGTCCTCACTGCCTATCATGAGGTGTCTGGTCATTTTGGAGTGCAAAAGACATAAGCCACAGGCTGTAGGCGATTCTATTGGATTGGCATGAGAGGAGACATTGAAAAATGGTGGCAGGAATGTCACACGTCTGTGACTATCACAACTGTGAAAGGTGATCATAAACCACCACTGCATCCGCTTGTAAATTGACGTCCATTTCAAATGGTAGCCATTGATCATCTGAAGGTAGAGGCTAGCAGGACAGGCCATAGCTACATCTTAACCATCATTCATCAATACACCAAATTTCGAGTGGCCGTACCTGTGAAGGATTTAACTGCCCAGACTACACAGCGGTGGAGCAGGGAGAGGTAAGTATTGCAACTTGCAAGTGCTGTGGCCATGACCAAGTAGGGGGGGCACAATCGTGGTCGAAGGTACTGGTACAGGGCCCCTCATAGTACGCTGGTGTGTCTGACGGCGAGTGGGCCCTCCCACCGTCTGAGACACTGTATTGTACTATGAGGGGCCCTGTGCCATTGCCAGTGGCCATCAGTGGGCCCATCCACCTGTTCAGAGCAACGACACTTGCTGGGGTGCAAAAATTGGCATATGTAGGTGTATTGACTGGACATTCAGCTGCTGCAAAGGGTGTAATTGGGCAAGTCCGAGGAAGAGGAAGAGGAGGTGTGCTTAATGGTGGCCGTGGTCTTACAGTGGGGGTAGCGATGGAGCATTGTTGGCTACCTTCAGTTGGAGCAGGTGCACATGTGCTACCTGAGGTTTTGTAGTGCATCCACGCTTGCAAGTGCATGTTGATTAAATGTCTAAGCATGCAACTGGTATTCAAATTTCTGAGTTGTTAACCTCAGCTAACGGTCCTTCCGCACTTCTTACAGGTAACCTTTGCCTCATCAGTAGGATTTTGGACAAAGAAGTGCCACACTGCACTCTTCCTAATATGGTAAATGTTTTCTGGCCTTGCACGCTGTGCTAAGTTGACCGTCTGGTCAAGCTGTCCTGCAACTCTTTTAGTTTTTATTCCACGTTTTAGGACAGCTACAGGCCTGCTAGAAACCGCTGCTGCAATGTCAATGCCTGCTGCGGATCCTTCTCCTTATCTGAACTATTGCCAGCGCCACTCTCCTCCCCCAATGGATGCCAATCCAGGTCCAGAAAAGGGTCATCCATCACCTCCTCTTCAAAGTCATCTGCGCCTTCCTCTTTACCTTCCTCTGTGTCACCGTGTAAGGTGGTATGGTATGCAGGAAGGCGCACCTGGGTTTCATCAGGGTCAGATTCTGGCTCAATAGACTGCGAGGGCAATGTAGTGCTGTGGGTCAATGTACTAGCAGAATCATCTAGCAGTGGCTGTGCATCAGTGCAGTCCACGTAAGATTCATCTTGGATTGGGGAATTCAGGATTTGACTGGATAACCCAGGCATGGTATGTGAAAAGCGCTCCATAGAGTAATCTGCAGTGTGGGCTGCCACATCCTTAACTTTTGGTGGGGTGAAGGACACAAGGAAAGGGGTTTTTTATGACCAGAACCCTGCACTGATGACTCCGTGTTGCAGGTTTCGAGCGTTCAGAAGAGGAGGCAATAGAGCTGGTGGCTGTTTCGACAATGTATGCCAAAACCTGTTCCTGATGCTCTGGCTTTAAAAGCGATTTTCCTACTCAAAGAAAAGGCAACCTTACAGGCCTTCTTGGGCCAGATGATGATGCAGGCTCAACACCTCCTGCCTGCTATTGTGCTTTTGCCAGAACCAGCCGATGCAGCACCACAATCAGTACCAGCCACGCCCCCCTACCCACGTCTGCGGCCTGTTCCACCATACTTCCTCATGTTTGGGAAAATGTAACCAAAATACCAGCAGAGAGATGGTACTGTATGAGGAGCGTCCAGCTGTGTAAGGTGTATTTAACAAATTAAATCAACGTATATATTATGTTAGTCACAGACGGTCTTACAGTATGTATTGGATCGTAATCCAACAAGCAGATATACGGAACTGTTTGAAAAACAGACACGACTCTAATGCGTAGGTCTGGAAAAACGGACAAACTCCTCGGTTTTTTTTTCCAGAGTCACACACAGGTAGCTTCTATTTGTCCGTGCTAGAAGGCAGTACACAGTAGTGTGTGAGGACCACACACCGCTGTACGGTGTGTGTATGTAAAATTGTCAAGCTCCATGTATTTGTATACTGACTGACACACGCTGTCTCTGTCTAGTTTTGACTGTAATCAAACAGCAGATACACGAAACTTTTTGAAAAATGGACACGACTCTAAGGCGTAGTGTCATGCTTACCGCGGCTCCTGCCGCTGCTCCCGCGCTGGCCACGGACTCCAGGCGCGTCCGCCGCTCCCCGCGCACTCCCGCGGCAGGTGCGCGTCCTCCGGCTTTCCTGCACTCTGCTTCACGGCCTGTCCGCCGCTCCCGGTGCGCTCTGTGACAGGCGCACGCGTGCCCGCTCTCCTGCGTCCTGCCCCGTGGTCAGCTCCTCTGACCAGCCCAGGACGCATGCGCACCTCACCCCAGACCTCAGCACAGTCTGGCTCAGCCCCTCTCTCCGCCCCCGTGACCCTGGAGGTCTGACCTGGAAGTCCTGCCCCTATAAAAGGGAGCTGCTCTTTCTGACCCGTGCCTGATTATCTATTGTGTCCCACGACAGATTCTCGGGTCCTCCGGCTCCTGCGTTTGCTCTCGCTAACTCCCAGCCTTGTGCCCTTCCCGCCTTGTGTGCTCCACTGACCTCTCTCCATCTTGTATTCCCTTCCAGAGTCCGTCATTCCTCTCTGTTCCTGCCAACTCCCATGTGTGCCTTCCTGGTCCGCTCCTGCCGTCTCCTGTTCCTCCTGCCTGCTCTCTGTTCTGTCCTGCAGCCGTCTCCCCTGTGCTCGCCAGCCTGCCGGCCAGCTCCGTGTTCGCCTGTCTACTCCTCCAGTTGTCCCCAAGTACCAGCTTCCGTGGCGATAGTCTCCTTCGGGCCTGCCCCTAACACTCCCTGTATAGGGGGTGGTACACCTGGCCTGCTCGCCCGGGGGTAGGTTCGTCGTCGCGGTCCTGTGGGTTCACCCTTGGAGTCTCCACAGCTTCACAGAATAATCAGGCCATGGACCCCGCTGGTACCCCGACCCCGACCCAAAAGGAACTTTTGTTCCTACGGGAAAATCAGGCGAGGATCATGTCTTTCCTCAAATCCATGGAGTCCCGTTTGTCCTCGCTACAGGCTTCGGATCCAGGGAGTGCCTCCCAGATCGCCGGTCTCCAACAGGAGCTCTCCCAGCAGCGTGACACCCAGGCCCACATTTTGAATTACATGGCTTCGGTTGATAACCGCCTGCTAGCTCTTCAGACCGCAGCCGCAACTCCGGTTCAGCCCGTACCCCCGCCTCCCAGTCCTCGCCTGGCGAAGCCGCCGCGATACAGTGGCGACCCTAAGTCGTGTAGGGGCTTCTTAAATCAATGTCAACTACACTTTGAGTTGCAGCCGCAACAGTACCCCACCGATCGGGCAAAGGTGGCCTTTATTGTGTCCCACTTAGAAGGGGAGGCTCTGGCTTGGGTTAACCCCCTCTGGGAACGTGATGACCCCTTAGTCGCCCAATTCTCCTTTTTCCTGGATACCTTCCGTAAAGTGTTTGATGAGCCGGGTCGTTTGGCTTCCGCCACCGAATCCCTATTCAATCTGCACCAGGGCTCGCTTTCGGTAGGCCAGTACGCTATTCGATTTCGCACCCTCTCCTCGGAGTTGGGCTGGAACAATGAGGCCTTGGTGGGAGCTTTTTGGCGGGGCCTTTCTAGTCGGATTAAGGATGAATTGGCGGGTCGAGATACTCCCACCTCCCTGGAGGATCTGATCTCTTTGGCCACCCACATCGACCTACGCTTTCAGGAACGATCCCGAGAGGTCGCCAGAGAGAGAAGACCTTCTCGCGCTCCTTCTGCCACCCATAGTCCGCCCCACTCCTGCCCAGTGACAGCATCTGCGGCCCCGATACCGGAGCCCATGCAACTGGACCGTCTCAAGCCGGTGGAGGAGCGCCGGAGAGAGAGGGTCGAACAGAGGCTCTGCTTCTATTGTGGGAGTGCTGCCCATTTCCTTCGTTCCTGTCCTATGCGTCCAGGAAACGCCTCCGCCTAGGACAGGTAAGAGAGGCCTGCCTAGGTAAATTTGACCCCTCTCTACCCTTGACTCTTTCCGTCCTGTTGCATCTAGGTTCTAAACGAAGTTCCGAATGGGCCTATATTGATTCTGGGGCGGCTGGTAACTTTATCCAACTCGAGGCAGTTAGGAGGCTTCGGATTCCTGTCAGATCCCTGGAGACCCCTCGACAGATTGCGTCGGTCGACGGCCAACCCCTCCGGGAGTCCGTTACTCTGGTCACCTAGGAAGTGGAACTTCAGATGGGAGCCTTACACCGGGAGAAGATTGTTTTCTATGTACTGCCTTCGTTATCTCATACCATCCTTTTGGGCCTTCCTTGGCTAAGAACACACGAGCCTACTCTTGACTGGCGTTCCGGTGACGTTCTGCGATGGGGCCAGCCTTGCCAAAATAAGTGTCTGCTCACCGTACAGCCGCAGAGTTTTCCGCGTTCAACTTCTACAGAGTTACCTTCTGCCTACTGGGCTTTTTTGGGCGTCTTTGACAAGAAAGAGGCCGAGAGCCTGCCTCCGCATCGGCCATATGATTGCCCCATCAACCTTGTCTCCGGTTCCACTCCGCCCCGAGGTCGGATTTATCCGCTTTCTCCCACTGAGACTCAGGCTATGTCCGAGTATGTTCAGGAGAACCTGGCCAGAGGCTTTATTCGCAAGTCTTCCTCGCCCGCCAGGGCTGGGTTCTTTTTTGTGAAGAAGAAGGATGGGTCCCTCCGTCCCTGTATTGACTATAGAGGTCTCAACGATATCACCATTAAAAACAAATACCCCCTTCCTCTCATTCCAGAGCTTTTTGACCACCTACGGGGGGCACGGATCTTCACTAAGTTGGACCTTCGGGGGTCCTATAATCTGGTCCGGATTCGCTCTGGTGACGAATGGAAGACTGCTTTCAACACCCGGGACGGCCACTATGAGTACCTCGTCATGCCCTTCGGGTTGTGCAATGCTCCCGCAGTGTTCCAAGAGTTTGTCAATGACATATTCCGAGATCTACTCTACTCCTGCATGGTGGTATACTTGGATGACATCCTGGTGTTTTCTCCGGATCTGTCTACGCACCGAAAAGACGTCCGCCAAGTCTTGCTTCGTCTGAGAGAACATCGTCTCTATGCCAAGCTGGAGAAATGCGCCTTTGAACAGTCGTCACTGCCGTTCTTGGGGTACATAATTTCTGACTCTGGCTTGCGCATGGACCCAGGAAAAGTGTCCGCGGTACTCAACTGGCCGCGTCCCCAGGGAGTTAAGGCAATCCAGCGCTTCCTGGGGTTTGCCAACTACTACCCGCAGTTTATCCCACACTTTTCATCCTTGACCGCTCCTATCTCCGCTTTGATCCGCAAGGGTGCCAACCCCCACCGCTGGTCTTCTGAAGCCGAGAACGCCTTCCAAGCCCTGAGACAAGCTTTCGCCACAGCTCCCGTACTTCACCGTCCAGAGGCTAACAAGCCATTCACCCTGGAGGTGGATGCCTCCGCCACCGGAGCAGGAGCGGTTCTCTCTCAAAGATCCTCCTCCGGACAACTGGTTACCTGCGGCTTCTTCTCCAAAACATTTTCTCCTTCGGAGAGGAACTACACCATTGGGGACAGAGAGTTACTTGCCATCAAACTAGCTTTGGAGGAGTGGCGGTATCTTCTGGAGGGCGCTGTACATCCACTCCAGATCTACACCGACCACAAGAATTTAGCGTATATCCAGTCTGCACAAAGGCTGAACCCCCTACAAGCTAGGTGGTCCCTGTTCTTCAACCGATTCGACTTTGAGCTTCACTTCCGTCCGGGTGATAAAAACCTTAAAGCGGATGCCTTATCCCGGTCATTTCTGGTCACTGATGCCGAAGAGGAACCTTCACACATAGTGGAACCTAGCAAGCTCCTCGTGTTCGCTCCAGTGAGCATGACTTCCTTACCTCCCGGGAAGACTTTTGTTCGAGAGGATGACAGGAGGCGAGTTCTCTACTGGGGTCATGCCTCCAAGCTAGCAGGCCATGTTGGCCTCAAGTAGACACTTTCCTTCATCTCCCGTTTTTATTGGTGGTCCTCCCTGCCTCAAGATGTCCGAAACTTCGTCGCTTCATGCCCATCTTGTGCCAAGAACAAGATCCCTCGACACCAACCCTTCGGTCTCTTGCATCCACTTCCGGTGCCCTCAGCTCCGTGGCAGCATGTCGCGATGGACTTTATTACGGATCTACCTCAGTCTTCAGGCCACACAGTCATTTTTGTGGTCGTAGACCGTTTTTCCAAAATGGCCCATTTCATCCCTCTGCCTGGACTACCTTCCGACCCCGAGCTGGCACGGATTTTCGTCTCTCATGTCTTTCGGATTCATGGCTTCCCCAAGCACATTGTCTTGGATAGAGGGGTTCAGTTTACCTCGCGATTTTGGAGGGCTCTTTGCAAATTGATGGAGGTAACATTGGACTTTTCCTCCGCCTACCATCCTCTATCTAACGGGCAAGCAGAACGTACAAACCAAATTCTCGTAACGTACCTCCGACATTTTTCTAACGCTCACCAGAACGATTGGTCCAGCCTGCTCCCGTGGGCCGAGTTCGCCTACAACAACCATACCAGTGAATCCTCTGCCAAGTCACCCTTCTTTATTGTTTATGGACAACATCCTGGTGTACCTCTGCCTGTACTTCCGGCTTCGGGTGTGCCGGCGGCCGATCTTCTAGCCGGGGAGTTCTCCAGGGTCTGGCAGGAGACCAAAGCTGCACTTGAACGGGCACGAGACAGTTTTAAGAAACATGCTGATAAAAGACGCTTGGATGCCCCGTTGTACCACCCTGGAGATAAAGTCTGGTTATCTTCAAAATTTGTTCGCCTCAAAGTTCCCTCGTACAAACTGGGTCCCCGGTACATCGGTCCCTTTGAGATTTTAGCTCGTATCAACGATGTGGCCTACAAACTAAAACTCCCGGCTTCGCTACGGATCCCTAATTCGTTCCACGTTTCCCTCTTGAAACCTGTTGTACTTAACCACTTTCATGCTTCTGCTGGTCGCTCCCCAGCGCCTGTTTCCACGCAACATGTCTTTGAAGTTAAAGACATTCTTGCCATGAAGAGATCTAGAGGTAAAACCTTTTTTTTAATCGATTGGAAAGGTTTTGGCCCAGAGGAGAGATCTTGGGAGCCCCGGGAGAACATTCAGGCTCCTCAGATTTTGGCAAAATTCCTGCACGGCCTTAAGAGGAGGGGGCGTAAGAAGGGGGGTACTGTCATGCTTACCGCGGCTCCTGCCGCTGCTCCCGCGCTGGCCACGGACTCCAGGCGCGTCCGCCGCTCCCGCGGCAGGCGCGCGTCCTCCGGCTTTCCTGCGCTCTGCTTCGCGGCCTGTCCGCCGCTCCCGGTGCGCTCTTTGACAGGCGCACGCGCGCCCGCTCTCCTGCGTCCTGCCCCGTGGTCAGCTCCTCTGACCAGCCCAGGACGCATGCGCACCTCACCCCAGACCTCAGCACAGTCTGGCTCAGCCCCTCTCTCCACCCCCGTGACCCTGGAGGTCTGACCTGGAAGTCCTGCCCCTATAAAAGGGAGCTGCTCTTTCTGACCCGTGCCTGATTATCTATTGTGTCCCACGACAGATTCTCGGGTCCTCCGGCTCCTGCGTTTGCTCTTGCTAACTCCCAGCCTTGTGCCCTTCCCGCCTTGTGTGCTCCACTGACCTCTCTCCATCTTGTATTCCCTTCCAGAGTCCATCATTCCTCTCCGTTCCTGCCAACTCCCGTGTGTGCCTTCCTGGTCCGCTCCTGCCATCTCCTGTTCCTCCTGCCTGCTCTCTGTTCTGTCCTGCAGCCGTCTCCCCTGTGCTCGCCAGCCTGCCGGCCAGCTCCGTGTTCGCCTGTCTACTCCTCCAGTTGTCCCCAAGTACCAGCTTCCGTGGCGATAGTCTCCTTCGGGCCTGCCCCTAACACTCCCTGTATAGGGGGTGGTACACCTGGCCTGCTCGCCCGGGGGTAGGTTCGTCGTCGCGGTCCTGTGGGTTCACCCTTGGAGTCTCCACAGCTTCACACGTAGGTCTGGAAAAACGGACAAACTGCTCGTTTTTTTTTCCACAGTCACACACAGGTATCTTCTATTTGTCCGTGATACCAGCCGGAATACACGGTAGTGTGTGAGGAGCGTACACCGCTGTATGGTGTGTGTATGTAAAATTGTCAAGCTCCGTGTATTTGTATACGGACTGACACATGCTGTCTCTGTCTAGTTTTGACTGTAATCAAACAGCAGATATACGAAACTGTTTGAAAAACGGACACGACTCTAAGGCGTAGGTCTGGAAAAACGGACAAACTCCTCGTTTTTTTTTCCAGAGTCACACACAGGTAGCTTCTATTTGTCCGTGCTAGAAGGCAGTACATGGTAGTGTGTGAGGAGCGTACACCGATGTATGGTGTGTGTATGTAAAATTGTCAAGCTCCGTGTATTTGTATACGGACTGACACACGCTGTCTCTGTCTAGTTTTGACTGTAATCAAACAGCAGATATACGAAACTGTTTGAAAAACGGATGTGACTCTAAGGTGTAGGTCTGGAAAAACCGACAAACTCCAAGGCTTTTTCTTCCAGAGTCACACCCAGATAGCTTCTATTTGTCTGTGATACCAGCCGGAATACACAGTAGTGTGTGAGGAGCGTACACCGCTAGACGGTGTCTGTATGGAAAATTGTCAAGCTCCGCGTATTTGAATATGGATTGACACACGATGTCTCTGTCTAGTTTTGACTGTAATCAAACAGCAGATATATGAAACTGAAAGACAGACACGACTCTAAGGCGAAAGTCTGGAAAAACGGACAAACTCCTCGTTTTTTTTCCAGACTCACACACAGGTAGCTTCTATTTGTCCGTGACACCAGCCGGAATACACGGCAGTGTGTGCAGAGCGTACACCGCTAGACGGTGTCTGTATGTGGGTCGCCCTCCCAGGGCTGTGGGGTACTCGGTACCGGGCCGGTGTCAGCTGGATGTGTCAAAGCGGCGGTGACCCGGTCCGTGGCCCTGGGCGCCCAAGTAGTGGGGGAATTGAAGTGGTGGAATGTACTTGATTAAATTAATAGTTCGTGATGCCACCTGTGGTATTCGGCAAGTGAGATGTTAAGTCGACGCTGCATGCAGATCCACTGGGACTGGTGGTGTGTTGCAGCCAAGATGGTGAAGCTCCCCACAGGTGGAGCTGTAGTCCCAGGGCAGTGTAGATGTAGGAGTAGAGGAGAGGCACAGGTGGTGTAGAAGCGGGTACCCAGATGTAGCGGCGCTGGGTGTGTTGGTGCAGGAATAAATGAAGGACACCAGGGCTTGTAGTTCCAAAGCTTTACTCACAGTCTGTAGTACACACAGGTGCCTGCCTCTGTGCTGTGTCCTCCAGGTCAGGGACTCAGTCAACCTCCAGGTCAGATGGAATGCTCCCTTCCAACACTCTGCTAACATGTGCCTTTCTGAACGTCTCCTCTTATAGCGCCTTTGGTGTGAAGTAGTCCTAGTACTGAATTACACTGGAGTTCCTCCTGACAGATGTTCCCAAGAACAATACTTGTACGGCAGACAGCTGTAGCCTGCTTCGGGGACTCCTTACTCCTGAGTCCCGGCTCACAATCCAAGTTGCTGTTGTGCCCCCAAGTCTTAGATGGGTGTAGTGCATTTACAGCTCACTACTCCATCGGTGTCTGCTGTAGGACCATTAGTATCCATACAACCTCGGGGACTGGGCCCTGGCCTTGCGCTCAGAACTTCTAGGCAGGGTTCTCTTCTAACCCACGTCCTCTGTTCTCTTTTACTCCTCACATTTCGTGCTAATCCTTTCCTTCTATGGAGAGTCAAGCTTTCAGTCTATGTTGCTCTCTCATTCTCTCTGTCCTGTGCCAGCAGACCCTGATCACTGGGATCTACTGCAGCACTTCTGTGGCGCCCCAGAGGCTCAGTCGCCACAGAGGTACTGCACCTTCTCCTAAAGTGTAGTGCCCCACCACCTAGGTAAGTTGGGAACTCCTTTCCACACTCCAACACTCGCATCCCACACAACAGGGTAGTTCTGCACAACCACATTGCGGCTCAGTGATTAGAGAGTAGCAGAGCACCTCTGGTGGTTCCCTGCATGGAACACTGGATGTGCTGGGAGGTGGGTGGAGTTGAGATCCATATAAAAGGTTGGGAAGGTTTAGAATCACAGATCAGTCTGACAGGAGGTCAGGCGGAAAAAGGACAGTCAGTAAGGAGAGTCTGAGGACGGGTCTCGAGGAGAAGGAGTGCTGCAGCTGCCTCAGTGATCTGAGCCAGCTGGCACGGGAAAGGAACAGAAGGAGAAAGACGTAGAACTGTAACCTAAGCTTCCATAAGAGAGGGAAAGAACAGTGCGGAACGAAGGAGTAGGAGAACAGAGAGCAGACGTGGGTTGGAAGAGGAACCCTGCCTATAGGTTCTCAGCGCAAGGCCGGGGCCCGGTCCCCGAGGTTGTATGGACACTTATGGTTCTGCAGCAGACACCGGTGGAGTAGTTGGCTGTAAATGCACTACTCCCATCTAAGACTTGGGGCACAACAGCAACTGAATAGAGAGCCAGGACTTCGGAGAAGGGAGTCCCCGAGAGAGGCTACAGCTGTCTGCCATACGAGTAGAGTTGTTAGGAACATCTGAGAGGAGGAACTCCAGAGTACCACGGTACTGGAGCTCTTCACACCTTAAGGCGCAATAGAGGAGTCGTTCAGGAAAGGTACATGTTGGCTGAGTGTTGGAGAGGAGAATGCTGACTTGCCCGGGAGGTTGATTGAGTCTCTTCCCCGGAGGACACGGCATGGAAGCGGGCACCAGTGTGTACCACGAACTGTGAGTAAAGCTTTGGAACTGCAAGCCCTCGTGTCTTCCATTCATTTGTGCACTAACAGCGTCAGCACCGCTACACCTTGGTACCAACATTCCTCACACCACCTGCGCCTATTCTCATCTATTGCCATTACACTGCCCTGGGGTTACAGCTTCACCTGTGGGGAGCTACACCATTTATGCTGCAACACACCATCAGCCCCAGAGGATCTGTATGCAGCGTTGGCTTAACATCTTGCTAGCCAAACACCACAGGTGGCGTCACGAACTATCACATAATCTATATCACAAACCACCATTGATTTGGGTGCCCAGGGCCAAGGACCGGGTCACCGCTGCTGTGACACATTCCACTGACATCGGCCCAGTACCGAGTGCCCCACGGCCCTGGGAGGGCGACCCAATTTGTCGTCACGAACAGGATGACGAGACCCGATGACATCGGGATCTGTGCGCCTGGAATTTGTGAGACTTTGAACTTTTGAAAATGTGCAGAAGATCTGATTTAAAAGACTGTAAAATGGACATTGGAAATGGCGGCTGGCATGGAGAAGAAGGGATAGGAGGTCCTAGAAAAAGACCGTGAAGAGTCTTGGGCCTCCCCTGCCTGAATTACTATGTGACAGCAACATGGCCCACCCCCCAAGGGGTTCGTATACTGGCTTGGTATGGAGGCGCTGGAAGAAGACGCCGCCCCCGGAAGGAGGGGCAGAAGAAGTCAGTGGCGGGAAAGGGGCCGAGGCAGGAAGAACGACGCCAGAACGCCATTTTGGAGAGTGAGGGAAGGAGGCCTGTGGAGCGCGGGGAAACGGATCTCCCTGGTGCCATGGCTGAAGACTCCGACCCGATCTCAGAGATGAACCACCGGCAGCTGGAGGAGGAGATAGTTGAGCTGACCACCCAGCTGTGGCTGAGACAGGAGGCCTTGGAGAGGCTGAACTGGCAACATGCCCAGGAGGGGCCTACGCCTGCGGTACCCGTTCCATCGGTACCTGCCACTGCTGCACCGGACTATCCTCAGGCGGCGCCGGTCTATATCTCCCAGCTGTCCATACAGCTGGTTGCGGCCCACCCAGAAGAGACCCCGGGAGCTGAAGCCGTGCTATTGCCTGGACCTGTCGCGGCTGTGCAGGTCCTTACCGAGGTCCCCGCGGACCCGGAACCGCCATCGGCACCACCACCGCCGGCACCCGGATCGACCATTCCGGTGGACAAGCCTGCACCGGATCTGAGGTCGCACCGCCAGGAGGCCCCAGGTACGTCAGATGTCCCTCCACCTGGGAAGGCCCTTGGGTGTACCGCAGTTGCAGCGGCTGGCCAGGTCATCCTGAATCTAGTCTGGGACCGGGATGCTAGTCCCATGGGAGAGAGCAGGTCAACGGAAGAGCATGAAGAATAAGAGAACTGGGCCTGCTGTCAGGCCACCATCTGGCAGCTGGCAGGAGGGGACCACCATTAAGGATTTACAGTAACTTTCGTTACCCAGGAGGGTTTGCTTGCACCAGTTGTGCCTTTTTGTTCATCATGTTTTTGTTTTTCTGGTAGCACTTTTGTTGCCTAGTTTTGCAGTGGCAGCATTCTTCAATTTTGAACTACCGTGATCATGAACTTGGAGTGTATCACAAACTCTCTTGTAAATAGTTTGCACCTCTTTAGGTGCTCTCTCTTGGTTTTACATAAGGACACTTTGCGAAGATGATGTTTTGCATGGACACTTTTCGAAGATGATGTCTACCTCAAAGGACACTGGAAGAAATCCCGGCTGTTAGCGGTGTCCAGCACTTACAAGAATCTTTGAAATGTTTTATTGTTGATAATGTGTTTTATAAAAGTATTAGTAACTGAGAAATGGCTTTTAGATAGAGAATTGAGAATGTTTTGATACAGAATTAAGAATAAAGAATTGAAAGTAGACAGGTGACGGACCAGGTACTTGCGGTCAGCGTCTTGCGTCTAGAAGAGACAGAGAAAGTAGAAAAATGATAAAGAATATGTGTACTAGAGAAGGAAAAGCTAAATAATACTGAAGTGATAGTGAAATTTAGATAGATAGGAATTGTTTGTAACGTTAAAGAATAAGTACCTCCTATACTAGGAAGTTTAGTATAAGAAAAGTTTGTTCTGCATTACAAAATTTTTGTATGTTTCTTTGCTGTCCACTTTGTTTACCTTGCAGCCCGCGGACGTACTGTGTTTAACGGGGGGGTATGTGGCGCCCCTGAGGCTCAGTCGCCACAGAGGTACTGCACCTTCTCCTAAGGTGTAGTGCCCCACCACCTAGGTAAGTTGGTAACTCCTTTCCACACTCCAATACTCGCATCCCACACAACAGGGTAGTTCTGCACAACCACATTGTGGCTCAGTGCTTAGAGAGTAGCAGAGCACCTCTGGTGGTTCCCTGCATGGAACACTGGATGTGCTGGGAGGTGGGTGGAGTTGAGATCCATATAAAAGGTTGGGAAGGTTTAGAATTACAGATCAGTCTGACAGGAGGTCAGGCGGGAGAAGGACAGTCAGTCAGGAGAGTCTGAGGACAGGTCCGTGGAGAAGGAGTGCTGCAGCTGCCTCAGTGATCTGAGCCAGCTGGCACGGGAAAGGAACAGAAGGAGAATGACGTAGAACTGCAACCTAAGATTCCATAAGAGAGAGAAAGAACAGTGCGGAACGAAGGAGTAGGAGAACAGAGAGGAGACGTGGGTTGGAAGAGGAACCCTGCCTATAGGTTCTCAGCGCAAGGCTGGGGCCCGGTCCCCGAGGTTGTATGGACACTTATGGTTCTGCAGCAGACACCGGTGGAGTAGTTGGCTGTAAATGCACTACTCCCATCTAAGACTTGGGGCACAACAGCAACTGAATAGAGAGCCAGGACTCCGGAGAAGGGAGTCCCCGAGAGAGGCTGCAGCTGTCTGCCATACGAGTAGAGTTGTTAGGAACATCTGACAGGAGGAACTCCAGAGTACCACGGTAACTGTACAGTGAAAAGCGCTATCAGCCGAAGCATTTTTTTTTTCTTCTTCCCTGCCTAACGCTCTCCCTGTTCAGAATCAGCAGCAGCACCACCTCTCCCTATTGTAAGATCTGCAGAAGTAAGATGGCGGTTGGCGTTCACAGCCTTTTATACCCCCTGTGATGCCACACAAAGCCAGCCAATCACTTCAATGCCATTCTCTAAGATGGTGCTGGCCGCTGCCTATGTCATTGCATTGCCCACAGTGTGCGTCCTCCATCATTGGCTGAAAAAAGTTGCTGAAAGCATCATTTGAAACGCGACTTCGGCGCTCGGGTCGCCGACATCATGGCTGACCTCACGCTATGGTCGGGTTTCGTTTCATGAAACCCGACTGGCGAAAGTCGGCGATTTTTTAAATTGACCGACCTGTTTCGCCCAACTCTAGTCCCTAGTAATTGGGACAGGAAGGTCAAGCGAGAAGATGTGGGTGTTTGTTGTGGCCCAAGCCAGAGAAGATGAAGGGTGTTTGTTGTGGCCTCAGCATCTACCATCACCTTGCCCATTTTAAATGGACTACAATATTTTCTACGTTCACTACAAATTGCTGAATTTGGACCAAACTTATATGTGATCCGTGTGTGGGAAAACCACAGTTTAAAATATCTGGCCTGTAGGTAACAATTTTTTTTTTCAGCAAACTGGTGTCAATAACTAGGCTAAGACACAGGAAAATCAGTTGAATGGAGGCCTCAAATGCCACAATTTGTAGCCCACAGATAGATGAGGCGTGTGACAGAGATACCACACAGTAAAATATGTGGCCTGTATTATTTTTTAACTGCAAAATACTGTTAATAATTGAAGTAAAACACAGCAAAAACAGTTGAATGGAGGCTTCAAATGCCACAATTTGTAGCCCACAGATAGATGAGACGTGTGATGGAGATACTACACTGTAAAATATGTGGCCTGTATTTTTATTTTTTTACAGGAAAATAGTGTCAAGAACTAGGGTAACACACAGCATAAACAGTTGACTAAAGGCCTAAAAGGCCACAATTTGTAGCCAGACAGATGAGGCATGTGAGGGAGATACCACACTGTAAAATGTGTAGCCTGTATTTTTATAATTTTACAGGAAAATAGTGTCAAGAACTAGGCTAACACACAGCAAAAACAATTGAATGGAGGCCTCAAATGCCACAATCTTTAGCTCACAGATAGATGAGGCATGTGACGGAGATACTACACTGTAAAATATATGGCCTATATTTTTTATTTTTTTACAGGAATATAGTGTCAAGAAGTAGGGTAACACATAGCAAAAACAGTTGAATGGAGGCCTCAAATGCCACAATTTGTAGCCCACTGATAGATGAGGCATGTGACGGAGATTCCAGACTGTAAAATATATGGCTTGGTTTTTTTTTTACAGCAAAATAGTGTCACTAACAAGGGTAGCACACAGCAAAAACAGTTCAATGTAGGCCTGAAATGCCACAATTTGTAGCCCACAGATAGCTGAGTCGTGTGATGTGGATACCACACTTTAAAATATGTGGCCTGTATTTTATTTTCAGCATAATAGTGTCACTAACTAGGGTAACACATAGCAAAAACAGTTCAATATAGGCCTGAAATGCCACAATTTGCAGCCCACAGATAGATGAGGCGTGTGACGGAGATATCACACTTTCAAATATCTGTCCCTATCGCTACAGCAACTCTCCCTACACTGATGATTCCGAAGCTGACTGGGACTAGCAGGGTGGCACCAGGTCTGATATAGATCTGATGACAGACCACCATGACTTCTCCACCATGACAAAAGATCAGCTCTCCACCCTTCTGTCAAGATCACACCTCACCACTTGTGCACTCGACCCACTCCTATCCCACCTCATCCCTAACTTGGCCACAGTCTTCATCCCATCTCTAACACACCTCTTCAACCTTTCACTTTCAAATGGTGTCTTTCTCTCATCCTTCAAACATGCCTCAATCACACCCATTCTCAAAACGCCATCCTTTGACCCATCCTCTGTGTCTAACTATCGCCCGATATCTCTTCTTCCTTATGCCTCAAAACTACTGGAACAGCATGTATATCTTGAACTGTCCTCCCACCTCTCCTCCAGTTCCCTCTTTGACCGGTTACAATCTGGCTTCCGTCTGCATCACTCAACTGAAACTGCCCTAACTAAAAGTCACTAACGACTTACTAACCGCCAAGAGCAAGCAACACTAGTCTGTCCTCCTTCTCCTGGACCTGTCCTCTGCTTTCGACACCGTAGACCATTCCCTCCTGCAACAGACTCTCTCTCATCTCTTGGCATCACAGACTTGACCCTATCCTGGATCTCATCATACCTAACAGACCGAACATTTAGTGTTTCCCTCTCACACACGACCTCCTCCCCTCGCCCCCTGTCTGTCGGTGTTCCTCAAGGCTCTGTCCTATGACCCCTACTATTCTCCATCTACATCTTCGGCTTGGGACAGCTCATAGAATCCCACGGTTTGCAGTATCACCTCTACGCCGATGACACGCAGATCTAGACCCAACCTCTCCTCATTACTGACTGAAATCCTGCAATGTCTGTCTGCTATCTCATCTTTCTTCTCTGCTCGCTTTCTCAAACTGAACATGGACAAAACAGAATTCATCATCTTTCCCCCATCTCACTCTACCCCTCCACCAGACCTATCCATCAATGTCAATCGCTGCTCTCTTTACCCTGTCCAGCACGCTCGGTGCCTTTGGGTGATCCTTGACTCTGCGCTCTCTTTCAAACCACATATCCAAGCCCTCGCCACCTCCTGCCGCCTCAAACTCAAAAATATTTCCCGGATCCGCTCATACATCAACCACAAAACCACAAAAACACTAGTGCATGCTCTTATCATCTCCCGCCTCGACTACTGCAACCTTCTACTCTCTGGCCTCCCCTCAAGCACTCTGACTCCGCTCCAGTCCATCCTACACTCTGCTGCCCAACTAATCCATCTGTCTCCCCGCTATTCCCCAGCCTCCCTCCTATGCCAGGCCCTTCACTGGCTTCCTATTACTCAGAGGCTCCAATTCAAAACCCTAACCATGACATACAAAGCTGTTGTGAGTTCATTTTCCCCTTCACCGTTGATGTCTGATGAACTCCCTCTGCTGGTGAAGAGAGGTAGTGAAATTGATTGGGTTGGGAAGAACCTGTCATCTGAACAGGTGGAGCCTGATTGGACACCCGGAATCACTGAGTGGATATAAGGCAGCCGGCGCCCTACAGGGGTGCTGGTGATCCTTTCTGCTCTGAGCTCTTGCAAACCAGTTCAGTACCTGTCTTCTGAAAGCTAAGTATTTGCTCTCTTATTTTTCCATGAGATATTGTCTGTTTACTTAGTGTTTGTGTTCTGCCTGCCCTTGTTGGTACAGGCTGTGCTCCATTTTTGTCTCTGGTCAAGTTGATCTTTTGCTCAGTCTTCAGAATATACCTGAGTGCTGATATAGTGTTTTTGAAGAATAGTGACTTCAGAGCCTTTTTTCTATCAGATGTGTTGGACATTATTTTGGCAGAATTTTTGCGGATTGCAGCCAGCATCTTTTCTGTCCTTTCCTATTTAGTTAGTTGGGCCCCATCGTTTGCTCAACCTGTCTTTCTGTCTGTGTTTGTGTTTTCATCTGCTTTTCACCGACAATACATGTTGGGGGCTGTCTATTGCTTTGGGGTCTGCTCTGGGGCAGTTTAGATTTCCCCTTTTCTTTCTTTAGGCTTATTTAGTTCTCCGGCTGTGAACGAGGGGTCTAGGGCACCGTAGGAGCCCCCCATGGCTACTGTTAGTTGTGTGAATAGGATCAGGGGTCTGCATTCTGATAGCTACCAACCTCTCCGGTTTTCTGGACTTAGCTTGTATTTTAGTTTTTTCCTCCTTCGGTGACTCATTCATAACAGAATCACCAGCCATACCGCAGATTCTAGGGTACTCAATAGCAGGAAAGAATTGCAAGGGAAAAAAAAAAAGTGTCAGAATTTTTTTTTTTGTGTATATTTTTTCCTCTATGTTTTTGAGGCAGTAGGGGGAATTTCTTTCTTCTCAATGGAGATGAAGCAATTGTCTGATCATGTGGAGCAGCTCGCTGCTGAAGTGCGGGGAATTTCCGCCTATCTTGCTCATTCACATGTTGTTGAACCAAAGATCCCTACTCCTGATGTGTTTTTTGGGGATCGGTCTAAATTTTTGAACTTTAAGAATAATTGTAAATTATTTTTTGCCTTGAACCCTAACTCATCAGGGAGCTCTGCGCAGCAGGTTAAAATTGTCATCTCTTTGCTGCGCGGCGATCCTCAGGATTGGGCGTTTTCTTTGAAACCTGATGATCCTATTCTAGCTAATGTGAATGCATTTTTTCCAGCTTTAGGGCTGTTGTATGATGAACCTAATGCTATTGATCAGGCTGAAAAGGCCCTGTTGGCATTGAGCCAGGGTCAGGATTCTGCAGAGTTGTACTGTCAAAAATTCCAAAAGTGGGCGGTCCTTACTACTTGGAATGATGGTGCCTTGGCAGCTCTCTTTCGGAAGGGTTTGTCAGAAACCGTAAAAGATACTATGGTGGGATTTCCTGTTCCCTCTGGTCTTGACGATTCTATGTCATTAGCCATTCAGGTTGATCGGCGTTTGCGTGAACGCAAAACTGCACGAGAGGTGTTGCCACCTGTTGAACAAATGTCTGAACCTATGCAATGTGATAGAGTTTTGTCTAGAGCGCAACATCAGGAGTTCAGAAGGCGTAATAAGCTGTGTTTTTTCTGTGGAGATGCCTCGCATATTATTTCTGTCTGCCCTAAACGAGAGAAACGTTTTGCACACACATTTGCTGTGGGCGGTGTTCAACCTAAGTTTCTTCTGGCAATTACTCTGATCTGCTCCCTGTCCACATTTTCCGCTAATGCTTTCGTGGATTCGGGAGCAGCTCTGAACCTGATGGACTTGGATTTTGCTAAACGTTGTGGATTTCCTATGACACCTCTGTGGACGCCTATCCCTTTGAGGGGTATTGATGCTACTCCATTGGCGAAGAATAAACCTCAGTTTTGGACCCAGGTGGTAATGCGGGTCGCCCCAGATCATCAAGAAAATTGCAGATTTTTGGTGTTGCATAATCTGCATGATACCATTGTTCTGGGGTTTCCCTGGTTACAAATCCATAATCCAGTTTTGGATTGGAAATCTGTGTCTGTGGTGAGTTGGGGTTGTCGGTGTGCCCTTAGTGACGCCCCTGTTTTCTCCACCTCTCCCCAGTCGCATGATGTTCCTGACTATTTGACTGGTTTTTATGATGTATTTAGTGAGAATGAGTCTGCGTCTTTGCCTCCTTATAGGAGTTATGACTGTGCGATTGAGCTGAGTCCTGGGTGTAAATTTCCCAAGGGTCGACTTTTCAACTTATCTGTACCAAAGCACGAGGCTATGCGATCCTATATTAAGGAGTCGTTGGAGAAGGGTCATATTAGACCATCCTCTTCACCCTTAGGTGCTGGGGTTTTTTTTCGTGGCCAAGAAGGATGGTTCATTAAGGCCTTGTATTGACTATCGTTCCCTCAACAAAATTACTGTTAAATATCAGTATCCATTACCCCTGATTTCTGATCTATTCTCTAGAGTTAAAAGTGCTTGCTGGTTTACCAAGCTTGACCTCAGGGGGCGTATAATCTTATTCGCATTAAGCATGGGGATGAATGGAAGACGGCGTTTAATACTCCAGAGGGACATTTTGAGTACCTGGTGATGCCTTTTGGGCTTACTAATGCCCCTTCTGTCTTCCAGTGCTTCATGAATGATATTTTCAGAGACTTTGTGGATAAATTTTTGATCATCTATTTGGTTGATATTTTGAACTTTTCCAAGGATTGGGACTCTCATGTGTAACATGTTCGGACTGTGTTTCGGATTTTGAGGGAGAATTCCCTGTATGTCAAGGGATCGAAATGCCTTTTTGGGGTACAGAGGATTTCATTTTTGGGATTTATTTTGTCTCCGTCAACTATTGAAATGGACCCAGCCAAGGTACAGGCCATTTATGATTGGGTTCAGCCCACTTCTTTGAAGGCCCTCCAGAAATTTTTGGATTTTGCTAATTTTTATCGTAAATTTATAGCTAATTTTTCTGGTATTGCCAAACCATTGACTGATTTGACTAAGAAGGGTGCTGATGTGCTGAATTGGTCTCCGGAGGCTGTTTCTTCCTTTCAGGAGCTGAAGCGAAGGTTCACTTCTGCTCCGGTTTTGCGGCAACCTAATGTCTCACTCCCATTTCAGGTAGAGGTGGACGCTTCTGAGATTGGTGCAGGAGCTGTTTTGTCCCAAAAAGATCCGGTAACATCTAAGATGAATCCCTGTGCTTTCTTTTCCCGAAAGTTCTCCCCATCTGAACTTAACTATGATGTGGGGAATCGGGAACTGTTAGCCATGAAGTGGGCATTTGAGGAGTGGAGACTTTGGTTGGAGGGAGCTAAACATCAAGTCGTGGTCCTTACTGACCACAAGAATTTGATTTACCTGGAGTCGGCCAAATGCTTGAATCCTAGACAGGCTAGGTGGGCCTTGTTTTTCACACGTTTTGATTTTGTGGTCTCTTTTCTACCGGGCACTAAGAATGTCAAGGCAGACGCCCTCTCTAGGAGTTTCTTTGCTGATTCTCCTGTTGTGACCAAGCCTGCTACCATCTTAGGTGAAGGGGTAGTTCTTTCTGCCATCTCGCCCGATTTGAGACGTGCTCTGGAAGAGTTTCAGGAGGACAAACCTGAGTGTTGTCCCATTGGAAAATTGTATGTTCCTGACCAGTGGAGGAAGAGAGTGATGTCTGAAGTTCATTGCTCTGCATTGGCTGGTCATCCAGGTATTTTTGGTACTAGAGATTTGGTGAGTCTGTCTTTTTGGTGGCCCGCCTTGTCTCGTGATGTCAGGAGTTTTGTGCAGTCCTGTGGGACTTGCTCCCGGTCTAAACCTTGTTCTCGCTATAGTGGGTTGCTGATGCCTTTGCCGGTGCCCAGGAGGCCATGGACCGATATTTCCATTACATCATGCATCCATGCAGCCTGCTATCTAGATGTAGCAGAGCTAGACCCATCATGGGGCAAATGGATTAAAAGCGTCTCGGCGGAAAGGTGAGGAATTTTGTTGTTTGATTTTTTACCTCTTTTGCAGATGACGAGGGCATCGGAGTAATAGGCGAGGTCATAAGTATGATTTAATTAAGAATATTAAAGGAGTCTGTGTCATTCTATCAAGTAAAGGATTCTTTTCTGCGTGTCTATGTTTTCTTACAATGTGACTATTGGGTTAGTAATGGGGAAATCTTATTGACACCTCTTCATTACTAACCTCGGGGCTTGATGTCACCTGACAATACAAAGGTGACATCAACTACACCAACTATCACCCCACTTGCCACCCTACAGGGAAAGTGGGAAGAGTGAGGCTAAATGCAAGAATTGGCGCATCTTAGAGATGCACCTTTTCTGGGGCAGCTGAGAGCTGATGATTTTAGCCTGGGGGGCCAGTATCCATAGTCCCTTCCTAGGATATTAATGTCAGCCTGCAGCTGTCTGCATAGCCTTTGCTGGTTATTAATTATAGAGGGACCCCATGTCATTTTTTTAGTGTCCCCCATTTTAATAGCCAGTAAAGGCTAATTATACAGCTGTGAGCTGATATTAATAGCCTTGGAATCTCCATGGGTATTACCCCCTTCCCAGGTTATAAACATCTGCCCCCAGCTGTCGGCTTTCCCTCTGCTGGTTACGGAAATTGCATGGGAGTCCAGGCAATTTTTTTATTAATTAAATACATGTCCAGTAATTTGCACACACTGTACTAATTTGTATTTGTCACTGACATCTATATACAGTATATACCTATTCTATTTGTATTTTCTGTATGTAATCCATCTCTTCTATGTTGTCAGCTCCTGCAGTGATTTTACAGTACAAGGCAGATGAATTACCCCTCTCCATAATCTTTGAAAATTCTTGGAGAACAGGAGAAGTCCCAGAAGACTGGAGAAGAGCAAATGTTGTTCCTATCTTCAAAAAGGGGAAGAAGGTGGACCCAGGCAACTATAGGCTGGTGAGTCTGACTTCTATACCAGGAAAGATCTTTGAACAAATTATTAAACAACATGTATGTCAGTACCTGGATAAGAATGAAGTGATTAAACAGAGTCAGCATGGGTTTGTAACTAATAAGTCATGTCAGACTAACTTAATTTCCTTCTATGACGGAATCACTGATTGGGTGGATCAAGGAAATGCTGTAGATATAGTATATCTTGACTTCAGCAAAGCATTTGACAAAGTTTCTCATACAATCCTTATTGAAAAAATGACTAAGTATGGAATGGACAAGGCAACTGTTAGGTGGATTCATAACTGGCTTAGTGATCGTACCCAAAGAGTGGTCGTAAATGGCTGCACATCCAGTTGGAAGAATGTCCCAAGTGGGGTACCACAGGGCTCTGTCCTGGGCCCTTTGTGGTTCAACATCTTTATCAATGATTTAGATGAAGGAATTGAGGGTAAACTGATTACATTTGCTGATGACACAAAGCTAGGAGGGATAGCTAATACTAGAGAAGAGAGAGAGAGGATTCAAAAAGATATAAATAAACTGGAGAAGTGGGCAGCAACTAACTGTCATGATCCCAGTGCAGGTTTTTGAGCTGCACACCGGGGGTTAATGTCTGGAGCTCTGTGCAGGTTTTGACCTGCACACTTGGGGTTAAAGATTGTGGCCTCTTTCTGGTTCTGGGAGAGCTTCATAAACCCCTGGGTAGCTTCAATCCCTGCCAGTTATACTTTTGCCTTTGGCCGAGTGTACTGACCCCCGTGTGCCTGTTTGTTGCTATAGCTTGTTTATATGGTTCTGACCCGATTCTGTTTCCCGTTGTGAGTTTGCCTGTTGATTTTGTACTGCGTTATTATCTGTGTATGACTCATTGCCTGTGACTTGACTACTCTCTGCTCGCCCCTCTTGTACCTTGCAACTATCTGTGTATGACTCGTTGCCTGTGACCTGACTACTCTCTGCTTGCCCCTCTGGTACCTTGCAGCTATCTCTGTGTGTGACTCATTGGCTACGTCCTGACTATTCTCACTGTCTATGCCCCTTGGTAACTTTGTCTCACAGTTACTCTGCTAGGAATTGTCTTGCAGCTCCTAGCTCTGTGGAGTTTAGGCCACGCCTCTAGCAGTCACATGCTTCAGGTCCTGCGGGTGTGAAGTACACATCTACTCGATTGCTGCCCGCTCCACAGGTAGCTTTGAGCACTGTTCGCTTTACTCAGGACACGCGCACTGGCTCAGTGAGCAAGTTCAGTGCAGTGTCTCTGACATTATAACTGGCCTACAATTTTTTTTTCTCTCCTCACTTCTGCAGCATGGACCCAATGTGTGCTTTATCTGAGCAGGTGAAAAGCTTGACTCAGTCACTGCAGAAGCTTAGTTTGGAACACCAAGCTCTGGCCCAGTCCCAACGGCGGGTTGAGGACTCAGTTCAGGGGGTACTTTCCGCAGGCTTCCAGCAGGTGGGGAATAGAGATGTCATTTTAGTCCCAACTGAATCCCCGGTTAAATTGTCAGATATATTTTCTGGTAACAAGGATGATTTCAGGGCATTTAAGGAGGGCTGTAAGCTTTTTTTTTTCTTTGAGACCCCGCTCCTCTTGGGATGAGAAACAGAGGGTGGGGGTGGTGATGTCCCTGCTTAGGGGGTCCCCACAAGCCTGGGAATTCTCACGTTCCTCTTCTGCCCCTGAGAGAATGTCTGTGGATGCATTTTTTGAAGCCTTAGGGCTTATTTATGATGAGCCTGATAGAGTGCGGTTGGCTGAGGACAAAGTAATGAGTGTCTGTCAGGGGGAGCACTCGGCCGAATGGTTCTGTACTGAATTCAGACGTTGGGCAGCGGAGATTTCCTGGAGTGATGCCGCCCTTCGGGGGCTGTTCCACAGAGGCCTGTGTGAACGTCTGAAGGATGCTTTGGCACTCCATCCTCCGCCTGACTCCCTGGAGGAGGCCATGGTCCAAGCAGTTCGCATGGATCGCAGGCTGCGGGCTAGAGGCATTATGCAACGGGAATCGCCCTTATTCTTCAGTGGCGATGAGACCCAGACTCTTCCTATGGCTATGGATGTGAGCGCTGTCACCTGTGAGGGAAAGGAAAGAAGACGCCGCCGGGAAAAGCAGTTGTGCTTCTATTGTGGGAAATCTGGACATTGGAAGAAGGACTGCCCCTCCTGTCCGTCATCCTCCAAGATGGCGGGAAATGACTAGGTCTGGGTAGTAATCGAGGAGGCTACCCAGACCTTCAGGTACAATTTTCCTCATGTGCAAAGATGGTGCTGCAGGTGGAACTGGAACTTGGTTATGGTCCTGTTCAGACTACTGCTTTTATTGACTGCGGTTCGGCTGTGAACCTGATTGATACCAAGGTTATGACTCTTAATAAGATAGGGACAGTCAGGCTTCATGATCCTATTAAACTTGTGGCAATTGACTCATCTCCTCTTACCCAAGATGGTATCTGTTGCAGGTCTGAACTTTTTTCTCTTAAAGTGGGTTCCACTCATGTGGAGAAACTAAGTTGTCTGGTGCTAGATAACTTGCCTGCAGGACTGGTACTGGAGATGCCTTGGCTTCAATGCCATAATCCTACCATTGATTGGGTTACAGGGGAAATCACTCAATGGGGATGCAATAATAAATGTGGTAACAGGGGACATCTTGTTAACGCTGTTAAATCCGAGTCTGTGTCGTCTGTCGATCTGGAAGGTATTCCGGAGTACCTGAAAGATTTCGAAGACGTTTTTTCCGAAAGTGAGGCTGAGGCGCTGCCACCACATAGACCCTATGATTGTGCCATTGATTTAGTACCCGGAGCCAAGTTACCTAAGGCTCGATTGTTCAATTTGTCTGGGCCTGAGCGCCAAGCCATGAAGGAGTACATAGCTGAGAGTCTCCGCAAAGGGCATATCAGGCCTTCTGTGTCACCTGTGGCAGCAGGGTTCTTCTTTGCGAAGAAAAAAGATGGTGGTTTGCGGCCGTGCCTCGACTTTCGGGAACGGAACAAGATAATGGTTATGAACTCTTACCTGCTTCCCCTCATCCCAGACTTATGTAACCAGTTAGCTGGGGCCCAATGGTTCTCCAAGTTAGATCTGCGGGGGGCCTACAATCTGATAAGGGTTCGGGAAGGGGACGAGTGGAAAACGGCATTCCTCACATCAGAAGGACTCTTTGAGAACCTGGTAATGCCATTTGGGTTAACTAATGCACCCGCTATTTTCCAAAATTTCATCAATGTTGTGTTTTCTGATCTGATAGGCCGTTTTGTTATTATTTATTTGGATGATATTTTGGTGTATTCCCCGGACAGTCAATCTCACTTGCAACATCTAAAGACAGTTCTCCAGAGACTCAGGGAGAACCAATTGTTCGCCAATTTGGAAAAATGTTCGTTTTTTGTACAGGAGTTGTCTTTTTTGGGGTTGATTGTGTCCTGTGAGGGGTTTCGTATGGATCCTAAGAAGGTGCTGGCGATCGCTGACTGGGTTCAGCCTCGAGATCTCAAGGGGCTCCAGCGCTTCTTAGGATTTGCGAACTATTACCGGAGATTCATTAAAGGTTTCTCACAAGTGGTGAAACCACTCACGGATCTTACCCAGAAGGGAGCTGATGTAAAAAATTGGTCTGTACTCACTAAGGAATCCTTCTCAGCGATTAAGAAATGTTTTATGTCTGCCCCGGTGTTGGTGCAACCTGACCCGTCCAAACCATTCATTGTGGAGGTGGATGCTTCTGAAGTGGGGGTGGGGGCTGTGCTGTCCCAGGGTCCGGCCACCCTTACCAATCTCAAACCCTGTGCCTTCTTCTCCAAGAAGTTCTCTTCAGCTGAGAAAAACTATGATGTAGGCAATAGAGAACTTCTTGCGGTCAAGCTGGCGTTTGAGGAATGGAGGCACTTTTTGGAAGGGGCGGCTCACCCTATCACGGTTGTCACGGATCACAAAAATTTGGCATACCTTGAATCTGCTAAGAGGCTTACTCCTAGACAGGCCCGTAGGTCACTTTTTTTTTCACGATTTCAGTTCTCAATTACTTTTCGACCGGGGTCCAAAAATGTTAAAGCGGATGCCCTGTCCAGAAGTTTTGATCCAGTGTCTCCCCCTGAGCTGCCGTCCTCCATTCTTCCCCCAGGGGTGGTAGTGGCGGGGGTCTCAACTGAGTTGGAACAAGAAATCCTAAGGGCTCAAGCCCTAGCTCCGGCAACCAGGCCAAGCGATAAACTGTTTGTTCCAGATTCATTGCGGCCTAGACTTCTGCAGGAGCTTCATGATTCTAGGCTGAGTGCTCATCCAGGTATCACGGCCACTAGAGAGGCAGTAGCCAGGGGTTTTTGGTGGCCTTCATTAAGGTCCAATGTCAAGGAATTTGTTTCTGCTTGTGACATATGTGCCCGTTCCAAAAGCTCGCATAACCGACCGGCTGGGGAACTCATACCTTTACCGGTTCCTGATAGGCCATGGACTCATCTTTCCATGGATTTTATTACCGGCCTTCCACCTTCCAGGGGCAATACCGTGATCTGGGTGGTGGTGGATAGGTTTTCTAAACAGGCCCATTTCATTCCCTTGGCAGCATTACCTTCAGCAGAAACGTTGTCAAGATTGTTTGTGCAGCATGTGGTCTGATTGCATGGGGTACCCCTGAATGTTGTGTCTGACAGAGGTGTGCAGTTTGTGGCCAAATTTTGGAGGGGGTTCTGTATGAAATTGGGCATCTCACTCTCCTTCTCGTCGGCATATCACCCGGAGAGTAATGGTCAGACAGAACGCACCAATCAATCCCTGGAACAAATTCTCAGGTGTCTGACCTCCGCCAGACAGGAGGATTGGTGTGATGCGTTACCGTTGGCTGAATTCGCTTTTAACAACCGGGTGAGTCAGTCCACCAACATGTCCCCATTCCTGATTAACTATGGTTTAATCCGCATTTTGGGGAGTTTTCTCGGGTGGATTCCGGTTGTCCAGGAGCAGAGGGGTCCGTTCAACGGTTAAAAAACCTCTGGGCTGAAGTCTGGCATAATATCTCTCGAGCCCAGGGGAGATACAAATATTTTGCGGACAAAAAGAGAGCCTCGGGAGACATGTTTCAGGTGGGAGAGAAGGTTTGGCTCTCCACGCGTAACATCAACTTAAAGGTACCATCAGTTAAGTTGGGACCAAAGTTCATTGGTCCGAACGAGATTATGGAGATAGTCAACCCTGTGGCATATAGGTTGCGTCTCCCCGCCTCCTTAAAAATATCTAATGTGTTCCATAAGTCTCTGTTGAAACCAGCAGGGTCTGTCAAAGAGAACTCTGAGACTGTTGTTCCTCCAGTGCTGGTGGAGGGTCAATTGGAGTATGAGGTCGGACATATTGTGGACTCTCGGCGGGTGCGCCGCTCTTTGCAGTACCTGGTCCACTGGAAGGGATATGGACCAGAAGAGTGCTCATGGGTCCCTGCTCGCTCGGTACATGCAGATCACCTGGTTCAGGCGTTCCATGCCAAGTACCCGGGGAAGCCTGGGGGTCCAGAGGCCCCCCGTTGAGAGGGTGGTACTGTCATGATCCCAGTGCAGGTTTTTGAGCTGCACACCGGGGGTTAATGTCTGGAGCTCTGTGCAGGTTTTGATCTGCACACTTGGGGTTAATGATTGTGGCCTCTTTCTGGTTCTGGGAGAGCTTCATAAACCCCTGGGTAGCTTCAATCCCTGCCAGTTATACTTTTGCCTTTGGCCGGGTGTACTGACCCCCGTGTGCCTGTTTGTTGCTATAGCTTGTTTATATGGTTCTGACCCGATTCTGTTTCCCGTTGTGAGTTTGTCTGTTGATTTTGTACTGCGTTATTATCTGTGTATGACTCATTGCCTGTGACTTGACTACTCTCTGCTCGCCCCTCTTGTACCTTGCAACTATCTGTGTATGACTCATTGCCTGTGACCTGACTACTCTCTGCTCGCCCCTCTGGTACCTTGCAGCTATCTCTGTGTGTGACTCATTGGCTACGTCCTGACTATTCTCACTGTCTATGCCCCTTGGTAACTTTGTCTCGCAGTTACTCTGCTAGGAATTGTCTTGCAGCTCCTAGCTCTGTGGAGTTTAGGCCACGCCTCTAGCAGTCACATGCTTCAGGTCCTGCGGGTGTGAAGTACACATCTACTCGATTGCTGCCCGCTCCACAGGTAGCTTTGAGCACTGTTCGCTTTACTCAGGACACGCGCACTGGCTCAGTGAGCAAGTTCAGTGCGGTGTCTCTGACACTAACAGAATGGTTTTTAATAGGGAAAAATGCAAAGTACTACATCTGGGCAATAAAAATGAAAAAAAACATATAGAGAATGGGTGGAATAGGGCTAAGCAACAGCATATGTGAAAAAGACTTGGATATACTAATAGATCACAGACTGAATATGAGTCAACAGTGTGATGCAGCAGCTAAAAAGGCAAATGCAATTCTAGGTTGCATTAACAGAAGCATACAGTCTAGATCACGTGAAGTCATTATTTCCCTCTACTCCTCTTTGGTCAGACCTCATCTGGAATATTTTGTCCAGCTTTGGGTACCACATTTTAAAAAAGACATCAACAAACTGGAGCAAGTTCAGAAAAGAGCGACCAGAATGGTGACCAGTCGGCAAACCCTGTCTTATGAGGAAAGGTTGCAGGATTTGGGAATGTTTAGTTTGCAAAAGAGAAGACTGAGAGGAGACTTAATAGCTGTCTACAAATATCTAAAGGGCTGTCACATTGTAGAAGGATGAACTTTATTCTCATTTGCACAAGGAAAGACTAGAAGCAATGGGATGAAACTGAATGGGAGGAGACACAGATTAGATATTAGAAAAAACTTTTTGACAGTTAGAGTGATCAATAAGTGGAACAAGCTGCCACGAGAAGTGGTGAGTTCTCCTCCAATGGAAGTCTTCAAACAGAGGCTGGACAGACATCTGACTGGGATGATTTAGCGAATCCTGCTTTGAGCAGGGGGTTGGACCAGATGGCCCAGGAGGTCCCTTCCAATTCTACGATTCTATGATTCTATGATTATGATTCTACCGGCTTTTCTTCTATCTATGTAATATGTATATACATATGTATGTGTATGTCACTGACATCTATATATCTATGTATTCTATGCGTATATATCTATTCTATTCTTACCTGTCAGAGTTATTTTACTCTATGTGGCAAGTGAATTGCTGGCTTTTCAAAGGACACTGGTGCATAAAAATCGGAGATCACTCGCATGGTCCAAGTGTTGTGCGATTTTTTTCTCGCACCCATAGGCTTGCATTTGAGACTCTCACATGCTAAGATTTTACATGCACACTGAATACGCCCAAGAAAATAAACGGTGATGTGAGCTGCCCCATAGATAAACACTGGGCTGAGTGGTATGTGATGTTTTCTTCCATAGCACTCGTCCGTATTCTATGGTAGTATGGCCTCACACCTAAAGGCCCCTTTACATTTAGTGATGCACCAGCGATCCGACCATGATCCGACCCAGTCAGGATCGCTGATGCATCGCTAAATGGTTGCTAGTGAGCTGCCAAACAGGCAGATCTCACTAGCGATGCAGCGACGCAGCAGCGGTCGTTACTTACCCTTCACATGCAGCGATGCTGACGTTCTCCCGCCCTCGTCCACACGTCGCTCGTCGGCGCCAGCAGGAAGCGCCCGACGAGAAATGGACCCGGCCGATCTTGCGTGATCAGCGACAGACAGCAGGGGAGCCGGTCGGAGGTAAGTATCACACATAGCGATATCGCTAGCAATATCGCTGCTGCGTCACAAAATCGGTGACGCTTTAGCGATATTGCTAGCTATATCGCTATGTGTAAAACCCCCTTAAGTCTGAAAGTTTAGGATATGCATACGTGTACTCAATGGAATTGTCTTGTATGTAAGGAATTTTCTTATAAGATAAGCATTTACCATGATGGTTTAGACTAATTAGTCTCTATATGTGTTACACAAATGATGCACATGTCATGTAATACCCAATTGAATTTCAGTAGGATTTGTTAGCAGTTTTATAAAGGGATTTCCCAAAATTGCAAGTTATCCAGCATTCAAAAAATATTGAATGGATTGCTAATCATTGGGGGCCTGACCGCTGGGACTCCCCTTGATCCTGATAATGGGGGCCCTATTTTAAATGGAGCAGAGGTGCTCATGCTGAGCTTCAACTCCACTTACCATCAATGGGACTGCTGATAGAGCTGTGCTCTGGACTATGCTTTATCTGGAAGAACTATAGACAATGAATAGAATGAACAGGAAGTATGCTCACCTCAGTTGCATTTAGGATGCCCTGATTTCAAATTATTGGAGTCTCACTCTCCCATCACTTGAACGCCCAGTGATTAGCAAGGTATTCCCAATTTAAGGAAAATGAGAACTTGAAATTTTGGGGAAACCCCCTTTAACATTGCCCCATCAGAACTACATATGCCTATCTACCATTTTTTATGGCATTCAAATAAAGCTAGAAGCTTTAATAAATTAATGTTGTTGGATGTTTCTCTTGAATTTTATGAATCATAGCGCTTAATAGCAAACTCGGTAATGGACATACACCGCCTGGTCCACATTAAACTGATCTTTCAGTAATCCAAACAGCAGTAGAACGTCTTATAGTTGAGCACCAATCGAGGCATGAGCAAAAGAATAATCTTCTGCACAAACTAGAAACCACCAGCTTGTTTTCACCTCAATTGGCTCGATCACAGGAGCCATGATTCTCTCTCTGTAAGGCCGGAGTCAAACTAGAGAGAAAAACTGGCGAGTGGTATGTGAGAAAAAATTGCATAGCACTCAGACCAATGTTAATCTATGGGACAGCTCCCATCATGCGTTTTTTTCTCGCCCGTATTATACGTACATGTGACTTGCGAGAAATACGCACTGGTTTCCTTTAGAAAAGCCTGCAATTCAGTGCGCTATACTGTAAAATCCCACTGATAGGATAAAATAGAATAGTTAGAATACATGTATACACATAGTGTAGGTATATATATATATATATATATATATATATATATATATATATATATATATATATGTATATATATATTGTGAGGTAGCGCTGTCATTCATGGTTGGGGGACACTGGCTTGACAGCAAATAAATCACATCCGGTACGGGTTTTCCATAAAACCATATTAGTCCGTGAGGTTTATTCAGCATCATAAACCACAGCAGCAATATGCAACAGCGTAGCGTCCATTATATAGCTTCACATTACAGCATAGCGTCTATAAAACAGGCTATTCAGCCCCAGTGATATCTCACCCACGTCAGGGTTCCCATATGGCTGTTTCTCCAGGCTACAGACATCCACTCACTCCTCAGGAACTCTCAGACGCTGGCCGCCATTACACACAGCCGCTCCACAGGCTGTTAGTAAGGAGATCCTTCTCCTCATGGGTAGAGTTGAGCGATACCGTCCGATACTTCAAAATATCGGATCGGAATGGATCGGCCGATCTTTAAAAAAAGTATCGGTATCGCCGATGCCGATACCGGAAGTCCCATTCAAGTCTATGAGACTTCCGGTATCGGAATTGGAAAAACCCTTTCCTGCCCTTGTACAGCCTCTCGGGGGTCTGTACGGGCCTTCCGGGGGTCTCTGCCGGCCTGCCGGGGGGCTGTGCTGGCCTGCCGGTGGGCTGTGCGGACTGCCCGGGGTCTGTACCGGCCTGCCAGGGGGCTGTGCACCCTGTGGGGGTTTGTACCGGCCTGCCGGGGGGCTGTGCCGGCCTGCCGGGGGGCTGCGCTGATGTCCGGGGGTCCGTGCAGGCATCGTCCGATGGGACTACAAGTCCCATCGGGCGATGCCTGCTACCATGACAGTGATTGACACATTAGCCAATGATGGGACAGTAGTAGTCCCATCATCCGGCTAATGTGTTAAATGTAAAAAAAAAAAAAAAAATACTACATACATACTACATACATACTACATGCATGCTACATACATACTGCATGCTACATACATAGTACATATATACTACATGCATGCTACATACATACTACATACATACTACATATATACTACATGCATGCTACATACATACTACATGCTACATATATACTACATGCATGCTACATACATGCTACATACATACTACATGCATGCTACATACATACTACATGCTACATACATACCGCATATATACTACATACATACTACATATATACTACATGCATGCTACATACATACTACATACATACTACATGCTACATACATACTACATATATACTACATGCATGCTACATACATACTACATACATACTACATACATACTACATATATACTACATGCATGCTACATACATACTACATGCTACATACATACTACATACTGTATATACTACATGCATGCTACATACATACTACATGCTACATATATACTACATACATACTACATACATACTACATACACTCACTGGCCACTTTATTAGGTACACCATGCTAGTAAGGGGTTGGACCCCCTTTTGCCTTCAGAACTGCCTCAATTCTTCGTGGCAGAGATTCAACAAGGTGCTGGAAGCATTCCTCAGAGATTTTGGACCATATTGACATGATGGCATCACACAGTTGGCGCAGATTTGTCGGCTGCACATCCCTGATGCGAATCTCCCGTTCCACCACATCCCAAAGATGCTCTATTGGATTGAGATCTGGTGACTGAGGAGGCCATTTGAGTACAGTAAACTCATTGTCATGTTCAAGAAACCAATCTGAGATGATTCGAGCTTTATGACATGGCGCATTATCCTGCTGAAAGTAGCCATCAGATGTTGGGTACATTGTGGTCAGAAAGGGATGGACATGGTCAGCAACAATACTCAGGTAGGCTGTGGCGTTGCAACGATGCTCAATTGGTACCAAGGGGCCCAAAGAGTGCCCAGAAAAAATTCCCCACACCATGACACCACCACCACCAGCCTGAACCGTTGATACAAGGCAGGATGGATCCATGCTTTCATGTTGTTTACGCCAAATTCTGACCCTACCATCCGAATGTCGCAGCAGAAATCGAGACTCATCAGACCAGGCAACGTTTTTCCAATCTTCTACTGTCCAATTTCGATGAGCTTGTGCAAATTGTAGCCTCAGTTTCCTGTTCTTAGCTGAGAGGAGTGGTACCCAGTGTGGTCTTCTGCTGCTGTAGCCCATCTGCCTCAAAGTTCGACGCACTGTGCGTTCAGAGATGCTCTTCTGCCTACCTTGGTTGTAACGGGTGGTAATTTGAGTCACTGTTGCCTTTCTATCAGCTCGAACCAGTCTGCCCATTCTCCTCTGACCTCTGGCATCAACATGGCATTTCCGGCCACAGAACTGCCGCTCACTGGATTTTTTTTCTTTTTCGGACCATTCTCTGTAAACCCTAGAGATGCGTGAAAATCCCAGTAGATCAGCAGTTTCTGAAATTCTCAGACCAGCCCTTCTGGCACCAACAATCATGCCACGTTCAAAGGCACTCAAATCACCTTTCTTCCCCATACTGATGCTCGGTTTGAACTGCAGGAGATTGTCTTGACCATGTCTACATGCCTAAATGCACTGAGTTGCCGCCATGTGATTGGCTGATTAGAAATTAAGTCTTAACACACAGTTGGACAGGTGTACCTAATAAAGTGGCCAGTGAGTGTATATACTACATGCATGCTACATACTACATGCTACATACATACTACATACATGCTACATACATACTACATGCTACATACATACTACATACATACTATATGCATACTATATGCATGCTACATGTATTCCGCCGCCACTTAAAAAAAAAAAAAAGTGCCTAGTCTCACTTTATGGTAAAAGCTGTGTGGGAAATTCCCACACAGCTTTTACCATAAAGTGAGACAAGGGACTTTTTTTTTTTTTTAAGTGGCGGCGGAATACAGTGCGGAAGGATACCTACCTTTCGTCATTGGATTCCTGCAGCCCGTAGAGAGCGGCAGCATCAGCTGATGCTGCAGTTCTCTACCCAAGATCGTCGTGGGACACACTCGTGGACTGCTTCGGATCATGGGTGAGTATTTTTGTGGTTTGTTATGTTAATATTTATTCCGTAAAAGACAATGGCTTCGGGGAACAATGTGACAAGTATTGGTAAGTATGTTACTCTATGTTACATGTACTGTATGTCTATGTATGTATTGTATGAATGTATTGTATGTAGTATGTATGTAGCATGTATGTAGCATGTAGTATGTATGTAGCATGCATGTAGTATGTATGTAGTATGTATGTAGCATGTAGTATGTATGTAGCATGCATGTAGTATGTATGTAGCATGCATGTAGTATGTATGTAGTATGTATGTAGCATGTAGTATGTATGTAGCATGCATGTAGCATGTAGTATGTATGTAGCATGCATGTAGTATATATGTAGTATGTAGCATGTAGTATGTATGTAGCATGTAGTATATATGTAGTATGTATGTAGCATGTAGCATGCATGTAGCATGCATGTAGCATGTAGTATGTATGTAGCATGCATGTAGTATGTATGTAGTATGTATGTAGTATTTTTTTTTTTTTTTTAACATTTAACACATTAGCCGGATGATGGGACTACTACTGTCCCATCATTGGCTAATGTGTCAATCACTGTCATGGTAGCAGGCATCGCCCGATGGGACTTGTAGTCCCATTGGACGATGCCTGCACAGAGCCCCGGACATCAGCACAGCCCCCCGGCAGGCCGGTACAGACCCCCACAGGGTGCACAGACCACCGGCAGGCCGGCACAGCCCCCCGGCAGGCCGGTACAGACCCCGGGCAGTCCGCACAGCCCCCCGGCAGGCCGGCACAGCCCCCCGGCAGGCCGCTACAGACCCCCCGGAAGGCCCGAAATGACGGCGCATCATGATGCGCACACACCGCGCATCATGATGACGTCATTTCGGTTGTCAATCAACTTTGAACTTCCGATTCCGATGCCCGATATTGAAAAAATATCGGATGTCGGTATTGGAATTCCGATACAGCAAGTATCGGCCGATACCCGATACTTGCGGTATCGGAATGCTCAACTCTACTCATGGGACCTTCCAAACTGGACCAATCAGGTCCCAGCATTCACCCCTTGTGACCTACCCTGGCCACCTTATATGGTCCATAGCCACGCCCACTGGGTCACATGGCGATGACCTCATCAAAGTCCTTCACACACTTACAAAGACTTTTACTATAGGCATTTTCAGACACACCCCTGGGTGGGTTTGTAGGTAACCAGAACCCGCCCATCTCTCTAGTTACCTGAAGACTTCTCTCTTATACTTAGAAACAACACCTCAGCCATGATATTGCTGATCACACATACACAAGTATCCATCTCAAAGCCACCCACTTTGAGATACATAACTATCCTTCAGGATTCTGCCACTCATCCGTTCTCTTGGGACATCCACACAGCGCCCCCTAGTGGACACAGTGGTCATTACACCACTATATATATATATATACAGTATATATATATACACTCACTGGCCACTTTATTAGGTACACCTGTCCAACTGTGTGTTAAGACTTAATTTCTAATCTGCCAATCACATGGCGGCAACTCAGTGCATTTAGGCATGTAGACATGGTCAAGACAATCTCCTGCAGTTCAAACCGAGCATCAGTATGGGG
The DNA here is from genome assembly GCF_039654945.1 of Dendrobates tinctorius. Taxonomy (NCBI): domain Eukaryota; kingdom Metazoa; phylum Chordata; class Amphibia; order Anura; family Dendrobatidae; genus Dendrobates; species Dendrobates tinctorius. The sequence goes on along the minus strand of NW_027361898.1, from coordinate 11,890,076 downwards.
AAGAAAGGTGATTTGAGTGCCTTTGAACGTGGCATGATTGTTGGTGCCAGAAGGGCTGGTCTGAGTATTTCAGAAACTGCTGATCTACTGGGATTTTCACGCACAACCATCTCTAGGGTTTACAGAGAATGGTCCGAAAAAGAAAAAAAATCCAGTGAGCGGCAGTTCTGTGGCCGGAAATGCCTTGTTGATGCCAGAGGTCAGAGGAGAATGGGCAGACTGGTTCGAGCTGATAGAAAGGCAACAGTGACTCAAATTGCCACCCGTTACAACCAAGGTAGGCAGAAGAGCATCTCTGAACGCACAGTGCGTCGAACTTTGAGGCAGATGGGCTACAGCAGCAGAAGACCACACTGGGTACCACTCCTCTCAGCTAAGAACAGGAAACTGAGGCTACAATTTGCACAAGCTCATCGAAATTGGACAGTAGAAGATTGGAAAAACGTTGCCTGGTCTGATGAGTCTCGATTTCTGCTGCGACATTCGGATGGTAGGGTCAGAATTTGGCGTAAACAACATGAAAGCATGGATCCATCCTGCCTTGTATCAACGGTTCAGGCTGGTGGTGGTGGTGTCATGGTGTGGGGAATTTTTTCTTGGCACTCTTTGGGCCCCTTGGTACCAATTGAGCATTGTTGCAACGCCACAGCCTACCTGAGTATTGTTGCTGACCATGTCCATCCCTTTATGACCACAATGTACCCAACATCTGATGGCTACTTTCAGCAGGATAATGCGCCATGTCATAAAGCTCGAATCATCTCAGATTGGTTTCTTGAACATGACAATGAGTTCACTGTACTCAAATGGCCTCCTCAGTCACCAGATCTCAATCCAATAGAGCATCTTTGGGATGTGGTGGAACGGGAGATTCACATCAGGGATGTGCAGCCGACAAATCTGCGCCAACTGTGTGATGCCATCATGTCAATATGGTCCAAAATCTCTGAGGAATGCTTCCAGCACCTTGTTGAATCTCTGCCACGAAGAATTGAGGCAGTTCTGAAGGCAAAAGGGGGTCCAACCCGTTACTAGCATGGTGTACCTAATAAAGTGGCCAGTGAGTGTATATACAGTTGTGGCCAAAAGTATTGACACCCCTGCAATTCTGTCAGATAATACTCAGTTTCTTCCTGAAAATGATTGCAAACACAAATTCTTTGGTATTAATATCTTCATTTAATTTGTCTTAAATGAAAAAAATCAAAAAGAATTGTCCTAAAGCCAAATTGGATATAATTCCACACCAAACATAAAAAAGAGAGTGGACAAAAGTATTGGCACTGTTCGAAAAATCATGTGATGCTTCTCTAATTTGTGTAATTAGCAGCACCTGTAACTTACCTGTGGCACCTAACAGGTGTTGGCAATAACTAAATCACACTTGCAGCCAGTTGACATGGATTAAAGTTGACTCAACCTCTGTCCTGTGTCCTTGTGTGTACCACATTGAGCATGGAGAAAAGAAAGAAGACCAAAGAACTGTCTGAGGACTTGAGAAACCAAATTGTGAGGAAGCATGAGCAATCTCAAAGCTACAAGTCCATCTCCAAAGACCTGAATGTTCCTGTGTCTACCGTGCGCAGTGTCATCAAGAAGTTTAAAGCCCATGGCACTGTGGCTAACCTCCCTAGATGTGGACGGAAAAGAAAAATTGACAAGAGATTTCAAAGCAAGATTGTGCGGATGTTGGATAAAGAACCTCGACTAACATCCAAACAAGTTCAAGCTGCCCTGCAGTCCGAGGGTACAACAGTGTCAACCCGTACTATCCGTCGGCATCTGAATGAAAAGGGACTGTATGGTAGGAGACCCAGGAAGACCCCACTTCTTACCCCGAGACATACAAAAGCCAGGCTGGAGTTTGCCAAAACTTACCTGAAAAAGCCTAAAACGTTTTGGAAGAATGTTCTCTGGTCAGATGAGACAAAAGTAGAGCTTTTTGGGCAAAGGCATCAACATAGAGTTTACAGGAGAAAAAAAGAGGCATTCAAAGAAAAAAACACGGTCCCTACAGTCAAACATGGCGGAGGTTCCCTGGTGTTTTGGGGTTGCTTTGCTGCCTCTGGCACTGGACTGCTTGACCGTGTGCATGGCTTTATGAAGTCTGAAGACTACCAACAAATTTTGCAGCATAATGTAGGGCCCATTGTGAGAAAGCTGGGTCTACCTCAGAGGTCATGGGTCTTCCAGCAGGACAATAACCCAAAACACACTTCAAAAAGCACTAGAAAATGGTTTGAGAGAAAGCACTGGAGACTTCTAAGGTGGCCAGCAATGAGTCCAGACCTGAATCCCATAGAACACCTGTGGAGAGATCTAAAAATGGCAGTTTGGAGAAGGCACCCTTCTAATATCGGGGACCTGGAGCAGTTTGCCAAAGAAGAATGGTCTAAAATTCCAGCAGAGCATTGTAAGAAACTCATTGATGGTTACCGGAAGCGGTTGGTCGCAGTTATTTTTGCTAAAGGTTGTGCAACCAAGTATTAGGCTGAATGGTGCCAATACTTTTGTCTGGCCCATTTTTGGAGTTTTGTGTGAAATGATCAATGTTTTGCTTTTTGCTTCATTCTCTTTTGTGTTTTTTCATTTAAGACAAATTAAATGAAGATAATAATACCAAAGAATTTGTGTTTGCAATCATTTTCAGGAAGAAACTGAGTATTTTCTGACAGAATTGCAGGGGTGTCAATATTTTTGGCCACAACTGTATATGTCATTGACACACACACATATATATATATTTATATTTCATAGAGATATAGATAGCAGAATAGGTGAAAATTCAATTGTCGGCATCTGTAAAATGATTAAAACCATTACAGAACCCTGACAGGATATGAGACATGGTTTACATGCAGTAAACCATTGCATATCCATTATTTTTTCATATGTCCCTCACTAATAATGTTAGTAGTGTCTGTGTGTAAAATTTTGGAGCTGTAGGTGTTAAATTAAAGGATTAAGTCACGGAAAAAACTGGCATGGGCTCACGCGCAATTTTCTCCGCCAGAGAGGGCAAGCCAGTGACTGAGGGAAGAAATTAATAGTCTAGAGAGGGACTATTGTTTTTGCCCCCCCCGGCTAAAAACATGTGCCCCCAGCCACCCCAGAAAAGGTGCATCTGTAAGATGCGCCAAATCCAGCACTTACCTGCTCTCTTCCCATTGCTCTGTAGCAATGTGGCATATGGGGTAATAAGGGGTTAATGTCACCTTGCTATTGTAAGATGACATTAAGCCTGGTTAATAATGGAGAGGTGTCAATAAGACACCTATCCATTATTAATCCACTAGTCTGAAAGGGGTTAAAAAACATACATTAAGAAAAAAGAATTTTAATGAAATAAATAAACACACATTTTTTCCATCTTTATTACACTCCCAATCCATTCGAAGCCATCGTTCTCCTGTAAAAAATCCAAAATAAAAAAGCAACAATATCCCATACCTGTCCGCTGTACAGTCAAGTCCCATGCCGCAATCCATCTGAAGGGGTTAAATAGTTTACAACCGGGACCGGTGCTAATGCGACGGGCACAGCTGTAAACCACGGAGGAATGAATGAAAAGTTGCCTGCGCAGCCTCCCCGCCTGGCTGGACATGAACTGATTAGCGTGGGAAAATTTCTGAACATTTTCCCACGCTGGTGAGGTCACCTCTGGTGAAGCGGGGAGTCTGCACAGCCTCACTGACGTCAGTTCATCTCCAGCCAGGCAGGGAGGCTGTGGGCATATTTTTTCTGTGAATTAATCCTTTAATTTAACACCTACAGATCCACAATTTAACACATACACACTACTAACATTATTAGTGAGGAACATATAAAAAAATAACGGACATTCATTGGTTTACTGTATGTAACCCATGTCTCATATCCTGTCTAGTTCTGTAACGACTTTACAGATGCCGACAATTGATTTGTTGATTTTTCACCTATTCTGCTATCTAGCTCTGTATGAAATATATATATATATATATATATATATATATATGAGTCACACTGATATACATATATATGTGTATACACTGTTTATATGTATTCACGAATATTTGAGGCAATGGATCCATTATATGTCCGTTTTGCAAGCCGGCAAGAAAATCTCGCCATACGGATGTCACACGGATGCTTAGATGTGAGAAAATCGCATTGTTGCTAGTGTTGAGCGATAACTTCCGATATCGTGAAATATCGGATCGGATTGGATCTGACCGATACCCAAAAAGTATCGGATATCGCCGATTCCGATACAGGAAACCAATGCAAGTCAATGGGACACAAATTTCGGAATTAAAATAAACCCTTTCTTTCCTTGTAGGTTAATTCTACATGAGGAAAAACAACTAATAATAATGTAGAATGTATTGGGGGAGGTGGAGGAGACATTAAAGGCATAGAGGTTTAGCCCAATCAAATGGAATAGCAGGAATAAATTTTTTTTTAAGACGTTCGGAGTTACAAAGATATTGACTATGTTAACCTTTGTTGTATTTTGTCAGATATGTATGTGTCACTACTTCCATGCTCTTCACCTTTTTTACTCTCCCACACTTTCTCCTTCATGATCCTTAGCAGCAGCAGCAGCATCTTTTTCATCAACTTCTTCTTCACCTTATTCATCTTCTTCTTCTTCACCTTCTTCCTATTATTCTTTTTTTTACATTCTTCATATTCTTCTTAATCAACTATTATACTTCTTCATATTCTACTTCTTCATCTTCTTCCTATTCTTCTTCTTCATCATATTCTTATTTGTGACAGGCATTCCTGTAGTTGTTATCTATAAAAGTTTGAAGATTACACCTTCCGTTCTGCCTGTCACAAAAGATTTACAACAGGTTTTGTCCGCGTTCAGTTTGGCCTGCAGCAGCAAGAATTTTCCAGGGGCACCATGAGGAGGAACGGACTCACCCCCATACACTGCTTAGTCTTCTTCTGCTTAAAATTTAGATAATATCTTTTTGCTCTGATTTTTAGTCTTATGCTTAATGTTCTTCTGCTTTCTGTTCTTCTCCTTTTTGTTCTTCTGCTTCTTGGTCTTCTGTCTCTTGTTGATCTGTATCTTGGTGGTTGTCTTCATGTTCTTTGTCCTCTTCATCATCTTCTTCAGGGTCATCTTTTTGGTCTTCTTTGGGGTGGTCTTCAGGGTCATCGTCAGGGAGATCCAGAGTGATTACCAAAAACCATTTCAAAAAGCTTGAACTTGGAAATGTAGCAGAAGGTACAAGAAGGCTGAGGAACTGCCGAGAACCAGCTGACGGTACTGGAACCCAGATGGGTGGCAGAAGGAACAAGAGCCAATGGCACTACTGAGGACCAGCTGACGGTACTGGGACCCGGTTACTAAGCAGGAGGTACCTGTGCTAGAAAACACTACCATGGACCAGCAGACGTTGCTGGAACTCGGATACCGAGATGGAGGCACCAAAGCCAAAGGCACTGCCGAGAACGAGCTGACGGTGCTGGAACCTGGAGGGGCAGCAGAAGGAACAAGAGCCAATGGAACTACCGAGGACCAGCTGTCGGTGCTGGAACCCTGAGGTGCAGCAGAAGGAACAAGACCCAATGGCACTACCGAGGACCAGCTGACGGTACTGGAACCTGGTTACTAAGCAGGAGGTACCTGTGCTAGAAAGCACTACCAAGGACTAGCAGACGTTGCTGGAACTCGGATACCGAAATGGAGGCACCTAAGCCAAAGGCACTGCCGAGAACCAGCTGACGGTGCTGGAACCTGGAGGGGCAGCAGAAGGAACAAGAGTCAATGGAACTACTGAGGACCAGCTGACGGTGCTGGAACCCGGAGGGGCAGCAGAAGGAGCAAGAGCTAATGGCACTACCGAGGACCAGCTGACGGTACTGGAACCCAGTTACTAAGCAGGAGGTAACTGTGCTAGAAAGCACTACCAAGGACCAGCAGACGTTGCTGGAACTCGGATACCGAGATGGAGGCACCTAAGCCAAAGGCACTGCCGAGAACCAGCTGACAGTGCTGGAACCCAGAGGGGCAGCAGAAGGTACCCCTGAAAACCAACGTTGAAAGGCCGCAGTTACCAAAACCCACAGTCCTACAGGGGGTGCGTGTCCTATTGGCACTATGGAACCAGCCTTTATTGCCAGATCCCGCAGCCCACATAGGAAGCACCTAAACTGCAGGCACCATAGAGTCGGCTAACCCGATCGCAACAAGACAGGACAATGTATTTGTGCCAAAGTGACGTTGACACTACCCGGAAACAGCTGGCCTGCTGGAACCAGGCTGGGCCGGAGGGAGTACCTGTGCCAAAGACACTTCTGAGCAGCAACTGGCGGTGTTGGAGGCCAGGGATTACAGTAGAAACAGAGTGTAGCCAGAGGCCTAATTGAAGCAAGTTTAAAGTCTGGAGTAGAGTGAATGTGGACAGAGCAGGCGAAATTGCCGGACACACAGCAGGGTAGCAGCTGACGTTACTGAACCCCACTAACACAGGAGCTAGTGTTTTTCTCTGTGCAGACGGCACTTCTGAGCAGAAACTGGCGGTGTTGGAGCACAAGGTCTATCATGGTGTAGGCTGAGGCCTAATTGGAGCAAGTTTAAAATCAGTTGTAGTGTGAATTTGGAGGGAGCAGGAGAACATGCCGGACACACAGCAGGGGAGCAGCTGACGTTACTGAACCCGAATTACACAGGAGCTAGTGTTTTTCTCTGTGCTGACGGCACTTTTGAGCAGCAACTGGTGGTGTTGGAGCACAGGGTCAATCATGGTGTAGGTTAAGGCCTAATTGGAGCAAGTTTAATATCTGATGTTGGGATGAATGTGGAGGGAGCAGGAGATATTGCCGGACACATAGCAGGGGAGCAGCTGGCGTTACTGAACCCCACTAACACAGGAGCTAGTGTTTTTCTCTGTGCAGATGGCACTTCTGAGCAGCAACTGGCGGTGTTGGAGCCAAGGGATTACAGTTCAGGTGGTAGAAACATGAACACAACAGGAGACCTGGATACTGTTGCCAAACAATTATTTAATCTGGAAGAGGACTGGCAAATTCCGGCGAGATCCAGGCCTTGTTCATTTTCAGAAAAGTAAGCCGGTCAACGTTATCGGAGGATAGTCGCATGCGACGGTCTGTTAGTACACCACCTGCGGCACTAAAGACGCGTTACGATAATACACTAGCAGCAGGGCAAGCCAGCACCTCCAATGCATACTGGGTAAGTTCTGGCCATGTATCCAGCTTAGAGACCCAAAACTTGAAGGGGGAAGAGCCGTCTGGGAGTACACCGACAGGGCGAGACATGTGGTCTGTCACCATTTGACGGAAACGTTGCCTCCTGCTGACTGGAGCCGTCTGTGATGGTGTAGACATTTGTGGCGGGCACACAAAACTTTGCTACATTTGGGCCATACTGGTCTTGCCTTGTGCTGAGGCTCTGCCTCTGCTCCCTCTTTGTGCAGAGCTTCCTCCACTGCCTCGACGCACAGAGCTGCTTTGTAAAGCACTAGCAACACTGCTCTCGGGTGGAATGGAGAACATGATGGAATGCACCAGTGTGTCTGGGTACTCCCGCATTTTACGCTCCCGGTTCAACGGTGTTATGAGGCTTTGTAAGTTGTCCCAGCAGCGAGGATCTAGGAGTGTGTACACCCAATAATCAGCCGTGTTGAGAATATGGGCAATGCGGCGGTCGTTTCTCAGGCACTGCATCATGAAATCAACCATGTGCTGCAGACTCCCAACTGGCCAAGAAACGCTGTCCCCTGCTTGAGGCGTCATCTCTGCCTGCTCTGCATCACCCCACCCTCACTCTACATACTGACTACTAGAGCATTGTGTACCTCCCTCCTCAGGAGAGATGTCTTCCTCCTCCATTGACTCCTCTTCTTCCTCCTCACAAAGTGTCCCCTGCCAAGGCCTTTGTGAGGAACCACGTTGCACAGACTGTCCAGAAGCAAATGGCATTTGTGACTCTTCATCCTCCACCTCTTCCAAAATCTCCTCCCTTAGTGCTTGCAGTGTTTTTTGAAGCAGGCAGATAAGGGGGACAGTCATGCTGACTAGTGCATCATCTGCACTCGCCATCCGCGTGGAATCATGGAAGGCACGCAAAGCGCGGCAGATGTCCTTCATAGAGGCCCAATCAGTGGTGGTGAAGTGTGAACGGCGAGCAGTGTAACTTGTTTGCGCCTGATGCAGCTGGTACTCCATTACTGCTGCCTGCTGTTTACACGACCGCTCCATCATATGTAACGTTGAATTCCACCTGGTGGGTAGGTCACATATGATGCGATGTTCCCGAAGGCGGAATCGGCGCTGCGAGCTGTAATGCGCGATCTTGCCATGCTGGAACGCCGCAAGTGAGCGCACTCTATGCGGACCTTGTGCAGCAGTGCATCAAGATCCGGATAGTCCCTCAAAAAACTCTGCACGACCAAGTTGAGCACATGTGCCAGACATGGGATGTGAGTGAGGTTGCCTAGGCCCAGAGCTGCCACCAGATTTCTGCCATTGTCACACACTACCAAGCCTGGCTGGAGATTCACTGGCACAAACCACACGTCGCTCTCCTGCTTGATGGCATTCCAGAGCTCCTGCGCTGTGTGGCTTCGATTCCCCAAAGAAATTAATTTCAGTATGGCCTGTGGACGTTTGACAAAGGGCTGTGCTCATATCGGTCATAACAGTTAAGCGTTCACGGGTCCATGTGGAGGTAGACCGTGACGGCTCCTGCAGCGCTGATTCAGAGGAACTGGAGTATGAGGAGGAGTCAATGTGTACAGACTGGATTCCTGCAATCCTTGGAGTTGGCAGAATAAGTACAGCGCCACTCTCAAGATCTGTACCCGACTCCTCAACATTTCCCCAATGGGCAGTGAGGGAAAGGTATCGTCCCTGTCCATGGTTACTGGTCCACGCATCGGTGGTCAGGTGGACCTTGCTACTGACGGCGTTTAGTAACGCATGTTTAATTTTTCCCTCCACATGCTTTTGCAGGGCAGGGACGGCTTGCCTGCTGAAATAAAAGCGGCTGGGCACATTGTATTGTAAGACTGCCAATGCCATGAAGTTATGGAAGGTGTAAGTTTCCACCAGCCTGAATGAGAGCATTTCAAGGGCCAATAGTTTTGCAATGTCAGCATTCAGAGCCTGTGCTCAGGAATGGTTTGCCGAGTATGGCCGCCTTTTCTCCCATGCCTGTGATACCGATGGCTGTAGAGTAACATAGTAACATAGTAATTAAGGTTGAAGGGAGACTTTAAGTCCATCTAGTTCAACCCATATCCTATCCTAACTTGCCCTAACATGTTGATCCAGAGGAAGGCAAAAAAAACCCATGTGGCAAACAGTAAGCTTCACATTGGGGAAAAAAATTCCTTCCCGACTCCACATACGGCAATCAGACTGGATCAACGCAACACTAAGGAAACTAGTGTATATACCCTGTAATATTATAGTTTTCAAGAAAGGCATCCAGTCCCCTCTTAAATTTTAGTAGGGAATCACTCATTACAACATCATATGGCAGAGAGTTCCATAGTCTCACTGCTCGTACAGTAAAGAATCCGTGTCTGTGATTATGCTTAAACCTTCTTTCCTCCCGACATAGAGGATGCCCCCTTGTCCCCGTCTCATGTCTAAGAGTAAAAAGATCATTAGAAAAGTCTTGGTATTGTCCCCGCATATATTTATACATTGTAATAAGATCACCCCTAAGCCTTCGATTCTCCAAACTAAATAACCCCAAGTGTAATAACCTGTCTTGGTATTGCAGACCCCCCAGTTCCCTAATAACCTTGGATGCTCTTCTCTGCACCCGCTCCAGTTCAGCTATGTCTTTCTTATACACCGGAGACTAGAACTGTACACAGTATTCTAAGTGTGGTCGCACTAGTGACTTATATAGAGGTAAAATTATGTTCTCCTCATGAGCATCTATGCCTCTTTTAATGCATCCCATTATTTTATTTGCCTTTGCAGCAGCTGCCTGACACTGGCCACTAAATGTGAGTTTGTCGTCCACCCATACACCCAGGTCTTTTTCAGTGACTGTTTTGCCCAGTGTTTTACAATTAAGCACATAATTATACATCTTGTTCGTTCTACCCAAGTGCATGACCTTACATTTATCCCCATTAAAGCTCATTTGCCATTTATCAGCCCAAGCTTCTAGTTTACATAAATCCTCCTGTAATATAAAATTGTCCTCCTCTGTATTGATTACCCTGCAGAGTTTAGTGTCATCTGCAAATATTGAAATTCTACTCTCTATGCCCCTTACAAGGTCATTAATAAATATGTTAAAAAGAAGCGGGCCCAAAACTGACCCCTGTGGTACCCCACTGCTGTGACCCAGTCCGAGTGTGCTCTGTTAATAACCATCCTTTGTTTCCTATCCCTGAGCCAGCTCTTAACCCACCTACACATATTTTGCCCTATCCCCATTGTTCTCATTTTATGTATCAACCTTTTGTGTGGCACTGTATCAAAAGCTTTTGAAAAGTCCATGTACACCACGTCCACTGCATTCCCTTGGTCCAGTCCGGAACTTACCTCTTCATAAAAGCTTATCAGTTTAGTCTGACAGGAACGGTCCCTTGTAAACCCATGTTGATATTGGGTCATAAGTTTATTCCTCTCCAGATACTCCAGTTTAGTATCTCTTAGAAAACCCTCCAGGATTTTACCCACAGTTGAAGTTAAACTCACTGGCCTATAATTTCCAAGTTCAGTTTTTGTCCCCTTTTTGAATATTGGCACCACATTTGCTATACGCCAGTCCTGTGGTACAGACCCTGTTATTATGGAATCTTTAAAGATTAAAAATAATGGTCTATCTATGACTGTGCTTAATTCCTGCAGTACTCGGGGGTGTATCCCATCCGGGCCCGGGGATTTGTCAATTTTAGTGATTTTTAGACGCTGCCGTACATCCTGCTGGGTTAAGCAGGTGACATTTAAATGGAGAACTTTCATCCCTGATCATGTTATCCGTCATGGGATTTTCTTGTGTAAACATTGTCGAAAAAAAGTCATTTAGCATATTGGCTTTTTCCTCATCCTCCTCCACCATTTCACCCAGACTATTTTTAAGGGGGCCAACATTATCATTTTTTAGCTTCTTACTATTTATGTAGTTAAAGAATATTTTGGGATTATTTTTACTTTCTCTGGCAATGAGTCTCTCTGTCTCAATCTTTGCTGTTTTGATTTGCTTTTTACAGAATTTATTTAATCTTCTGTATTTAGTTAATGCCTCATCACTACCTACTTGCTTTAATTCTTTGAATGCTTTATTTTTATCTCTTATTGCACCCCTTACAGCTCTATTTAGCCATAGTGGTTTCCTCCTATTTCTAGCATGTTTATTCCCATACGGTATGTATTGTGCACAGGTCCTATTCAGGATGCTAATAAACGTCTCCCATTTTCTTTGTGTATTTTTATGTCTCAGGATATCGTTCCAGTTAATTGCACCAAGATCATCTCTCATCCATTGGAAATTTGCCTTCCTGAAGTTTAGTGTCCTTGTAACCCCTCTACTACACATCTTATTAAAGGATACATGAAAACTTATTAATTTGTGATCACTATTACCCAAGTGACCCCCAACCCTTACATTTGATATGCGGTCTGGCCTGTTGGTTAATATTAGGTCTAGCAGTGCCCCCCCTCTTGTTGGGTCCTGAACCAGTTGTGAAAGGTAATTGTCTCTCATAGTTGTCAAAAACCTATTACCTTTGCTGGAACTGCAGGTTTCGGTTCCCCAATGTATTTCAGGGTAGTTGAAGTCCCCCATAATAATGACTTCTCCTTGAGTCGCAGCTTCATCTATTTGCTTTATAAGGATATTCTCTGTTGCTTCCATTATTTTTGGAGACTTATAACAAACCCCTATCAGTAATTTATTATTTTTCCCCCCTCGCCTTATCTCTACCCACAGGGACTCTACATTTTCATTAGATTCATATATATTTATCATGAAGGATGGGTTTTAAGGATGATTTTACATATAAACACACGCCTCCCCCTCGTTTATTAGTACGGTCATTTCTGAACAGACTATAGCCCTGTACATTAACAGCCCAGTCATGGCTCTCGTCCAGCCATGTCTCAGATATCCCCACCATGTCATAATTATGCTCCAACAACATTAACTCCAATTCCTCCATCTTGTTGGCGAGGCTTCTGGCATTAGTATACTTGCACTTTATGTATCTCTCTGTACCTCTATTCTTTCTTAAATTATTAACTGTTCTAACCCCACCCCCCATGCCACCCCCACCCCCAATTTCATTATTTGTGCCCAGGTCTCTAGCTGCACTGTCTTCCCCTCCTATAAAAGGAATACCCCCCCGTCCCTAGTTTAAACACTCCTCCAACCTTCTAGCCATTTTCTCCCCCAGCACAGCTGCACCCTCCCCATTGAGATGCAACCCATCCCTAGCGTAGAGCCTGTAGCCAACTGAGAAGTCGGCCCAGTTCTGCAGGAACCCAAACCCCTCCTTCCTACACCAATTCCTGAGCCACTTATTAACCTCCCTAATCTCCCGTTGCCTCTCTGGCGTGGCACGTGGTACAGGAAGTATTTCCGAAAATACCACCTTGGAGGTCCTTGCTTTAAGCTTACAGCCTAATTCCCTGAAATCATCTTTAAGGACCTTCCACCTACCTCTAACTTTGTCATTTGTGCCAATGTGCACCATGACCGCTGGATCCTCACCAGCCCCTCCCAGTAATCTGTCAACCCGATCAGCGATGTGTCGGACTCGAGCGCCAGGTAGGCAGCACACCGTTCGATGATCCCTGTCTTTGTGACAGATTGCCCTATCTATTCCCCTAATAATTGAGTCTCCCACTACCAGAACCTGTCTGGCCTGCCCTGCTCTCCTATTTCCCTCCTTACTGGAGCAGACACTCATCCGGCTTTCAGAGGACATGCCTTGCTGCAGCAGTGCTACTCCTGCACTAACACTCCCCTCATCTGCCAACTTAGCAAACTTATTGGGGTGTGCCAGATCAGGACTAGCCTCCCTGGTGCTCTTCCCTCTACCCCGCCTTCTAACTGTCACCCAGCTAGCTGCTTCATTGTCCTGCAGCTCCAACCTAGCATCCCCCCCTCATCTATCCCACTGAGCGTCTGCTCAGTGAGCAGAAGACTCCTTTCCATATTGTCTATGGATCTCAGTGTTGCCAGCTGCACATTTAGATCCAGAATCTGGGCTTCCAAATGCACAACGTGCTCACATCTCGCACAGCAGTATGCACCCTCGACCGGCTGTTCAAGGATTTCATACATGCGGCAAGACGTGCACTGGATGGCATTGGCAATAGTGGAGCACATCCTAATGGGGATTGCAAAAGACAATACGATAAGCAAAAATAAATAAAAAGTATTAATAAAATATAACAGCAATTCAGTAATACCTCCCTTGGAAACTCCCTGAATCCAAAGTCACTGAATCTCAAGTCACACACTTACCACAGTTCGCACTTACGCTCAGGTCACACTCAGCTCGTTCACACTCGCTCAGGCAGAAGATTTAAAAGATTGGGAGTGTGAGGATGACAGGGAGCGTGGTGCTGTGGGTGTAATTACACTGTGTCTCTGTACAACAGTGCCAGAGGTTCTTCCATGGCGATCCTGTGAGGAAGCCGAACCAGCTGTGTGTGAGCTGGAGGAAGAGGCAACAACACTAGATGAAGAGGTGGTAGGTGGTGCTGTAGGTTGGCCTACGTCTTCAGTGTGTCTTCGTAACTCCACCACGTGCTTGGTCCGCACATGTTTCCACATATTTGTGTTATTGAGGTTGCTCACACTTTTTCCTCTTTTGACTTTCTGATTACACAGCTTGCATTTGACAAATCAAATGTCATCTGCAACTGCAAACTCTGGGAGCGCCCGTTTTGGGTTTTGGAAGAGGAATGCTCCTAATGGGTGCCGAAGTGGAGCCTACAGGTAACCAAGTCTGCCCCCTCCCTCTCCCTCCTGTCTTGGCCGTTCGGGGAATCTCTTCCTCAGAGCTGCTCCCACCACCTTCCTGTTCCTCACGCCATGATGGGTCAAGGACCTCATCATCTACACTACCCTCTTCAAACACCTGCTTCTCCTGGGTACACAGTACACACCAGAAAGTGGCACCTGAGTCTCATCATCAGATGCGTACTGAGGTGTGTTGACCATAGGCACTGGCCCACCCGCCTCTTCAGATTCAGAGAGACAAAGCTGTTGTGCCTCACTGCATACTCCCTCTTCTTCACATTCTAGAATGCTGCTTGGCTGGCCCCCTCTTTCCAAGCCAAGAGATTCAGAGAACAGAAGTAGAGATGGCTCCTGTCCAGGGCTCTCTGACTGCCTGGGCAATTTGGCAGGTGGTGAAGATACAGATAGCTGCTCTTCAGTGCTCTGGACCTGAGAGGATGTGGAAGTAATTGAAGTCGATGCATTAACTGCCATCCATCCGACAACGGCTTCAATTTGTTCCTCCCGCAGCAGTGGGGTACGGCGAGCTCCTACAAAGCTGCGCATAAAGGACTGTTCCCTGGTAAAACTGGGGGATGCTGAGTCACTGGTGCCCGCAGCAGGCACAGAATCCCCACGTCCTCTCCCTGCTGAAACTCCACGCCCATGACCACATGCCTTACTCCCTGCCTTCTTCATCTTGGTAGACTGATAAAGATAGGCAGAAAAATACTAAGGGCTTAGTGTGCTTATTCCTGAACAGCTGCTAACAGCTATAAGAAACACTAATTTTATAAAGTGTGAGGACTACACTTTAATATGAGCTAATGTGGCCTACACAACTGTAAAGTGGAGTGTTTGGATAACTTTATTTACGTGTTGTTTTTCAAAAAAACAAAAGGGTTGTGACCAAAGATGTAAAAGCGATAGTATCACAAACTTTTTGGAGCTATTACTATGGAGGAAGGTAACCTACAATGCAATAGATGACACTCCAAAAAATAGGCTAATACTAATCTGGCTGGGGCTGCAGGGCACAAGACAGCAGAAAGGCTCCTCTATCTACTCCTATATAGTGTTTGCAAGCAATCTTGCTGGATACGGATGGAAGCACACTAATAGGAGAAATTCAGGAAAAATAAGCAGCACTACAGCAAAAAAGGACAATGTATGAGGCAGTGACGCACGCTGAGCGGACTACAACCAGAGGTGGTGAAGAACACACTACAGCGTGAGCTGCACTCACACACAGAGACCTCACTGACAGCCGTGAACAGTGCAGAGAACTGTGCACTAGCACTGAAAGGCTGCAGAACTGCTCCGCTATCTACTCCTATATAGTGTTTGCAACCAATATAGATGGATACGGATGGAAGCACACTAATAGGAGAAATCAGTAAAAATGAGCAGCAATAAAAAAAAATTTGTATGAGGCAGTGACGCACGCTGAGCGGCCTACAACCAGAGGTGGCTGCAGAACACACTACACCGTGAGCTGCACTCACACACACAGACCTTGCAGACAGCTGTGAACAGCGCTGCAAGGCAAAAGAAAGCTTCACACAGGGGTTGCTACAGTAGCCTGGGTAAAGCACTATATAGCAAATCGCTATCTCTAACTGTCCCTCAGAGTCAGAAGAGCAGCGTCCTGTCCCTAACTGAATTCACAGCAGAGTGAGCCCAAAATGGCGGCGGCGGCTTTTATAGTGCATCATGACATCATTTCAGCAGCCAATCACAGCCATGCCATTAGTTAACATGCTTACATGCCTAACAGTATGTGCCCACACTTCTTAGGATTCCTCATTGGCTGAATCAAATCAAACTGGCTCATAGCATTATGGGAACTTCCGATTCCGGTATTCGATATGCTAAAAGTATCGGAACTCAGTATCGGAATTCCGATACCACGAATATCGGCCGATACCCGATATTTGCAGTATCGGAATGCTCAACACTAGAGTTGAGCGATACCGTCCGATACTTCAAAGTATCGTATCGGATGGTATCGGCCGATCTTTAAAAAAAGTATCGGTATCGCCGATTCCGATACCGGAAGTCCCATTCAAGTCTATGGGACTTCCGGTATCGGAATAAGAAAAACCCTTTCCTGCCCTTGTACAGCCTCTCTGGGGTCTGTACGGGCCTTTCGGGGGGCTGTGCCGGCCTGCCAGGGGGTCTGTGCAGGCTCCGGTGGTCTGTGCCGGCCTGCCGGTGGTCTGTGCAGGCTCCGGGGGGCTGTGCCGGCCTGCCGGGGGGCTGTGCCGGCCTGCCGGGGGGCTGTGCAGGCTCCGGGGGGGCTGTGCCGGCCTGCCGGGGGGCTGTGCCGGCCTGCCGGGGGGCTGTGCAGGCTCCGGGGGTCTGTGCAGGCATCGTCCGATGGGACTACAAGTCCCATCGGGCGATGCCTGCTACCATGACAGTGATTGACACATTAGCCAATGATGGGACAGTAGTAGTCCCATCATCCGGCTAATGTGTTAAATGTAAAAAAAAAAAAAAAAAAAAAATTACATGCTACATACATACAACATGCATACTACATACATGCTACATTCATACTACATACTACATACATGCTACATTCATACTACATAAATACTACATGCAACATACATACTACATATATACTACATGCATGCTACATACATACTGCATGCTACATACATACCACATATATACTACATACATACTACATGCATGCTACATGCTACATACATAACACATATATACTACATGCATGCTACATACATACTACATGCTACATACTACATATATACTACATGCATGCTACATACTACATGCTACATACATACTACATGCATGCTACATACATACTACATACATACTACATATATACTACATGCATGCTACATACATACTACATGCTACATACTACATGCATGCTACATACATACTACATGCTACATACTACATATATACTACATGCATGCTACATACATACTACATACATACTACATATATACTACATGCATGCTACATGCTACATACATACTACATATATACTACATTCATACTACATACTACATATATACTACATACATACTACATACATACTACATACATACTACATGCATGCTACATACATACTACATGCATGCTACATACATACCACATACATACTACATGCTACATACATACCACATATATACTACATACATACAATACATTCATACAATACATACATAGACATACAGTACATATAACATAGAGTAACATACTTACCAATACTTGTCACATTGTTCCCCGAAGCCATTGTCTATTCCGGGATAAATATTAACATAACAAACCACAAAAATACTCACCCACGATCCGAAGCAGTCCACGAGTGTGTCCCACGACGATCTTGGGTAGAGAACTGCAGCATCAGATGATGCTGCCGTTCTCTACGGGCTGTAGGAATCCAATGACGGAAGGTAGGTATCCTTCCGCACTGTATTCCTCCGCCACTTAAAAAAAAAAAAGTCCCTAGTCTCACTTTATGCCATTGCTGTGTGGGAAATTCCCACACAGCAATGGCATAAAGTGAGACTAGGGACTTTTTTTTTTTAAGTGGCGGAGGAATACAGTGCGGAAGGATACCTACCTTCCGTCATTGGATTCCTACAGCCCGTAGAGAACGGCAGCATCATCTGATGCTGCAGTTCTCTACCCAAGATCGTCGTGGGACACACTCGTGGACTGCTTCGGATCGTGGGTGAGTATTTTTGTGGTTTGTTATGTTAATATTTATCCCGGAATAGACAATGGCTTCGGGGAACAATGTGACAAGTATTGGTAAGTATGTTACTCTATGTTATATGTACTGTATGTCTATGTATGTATTGTATGAATGTATTGTATGTATGTAGTATGTATGTGGTATGTATGTAGCATGCATGTAGTATGTATGTAGCATGCATGTAGCATGCATGTAGCATGCATGTAGTATGTATGTAGTATGTATGTAGTATGTATGTAGCATGTATGTAGCATGCAGTATGTATGTAGTATATATGTAGTATGTATGTAGTATATATGTAGTATGTAGTATGTATGTAGCATGCATGTAGTATATATGTAGTATGTATGTAGCATGCATGTAGTATGTATGTAGCATGTAGTATATATGTAGCATGCAGCATGTATGTAGTATGTATGTAGTATATATGTAGTATGCATGTAGTATGTATGTAGTATGTATGTAGCATGCAGTATGTATGTAGCATGTATGTAGTATATATGTAGTATGTATGTAGCATGCATGTAGTATGTATGTAGTATGTATGTAGCATGCAGTATGTAGCATGTATGTAGTATGTATGTAGTATGTATGTATGTAGTATGTATGTAGCATGCAGTATGTATGTAGCATGTATGTAGTATGTATGTAGTATATATGTAGTATGTATGTAGTATGTATGTAGTATGTATGTAGCATGCAGTATGTATGTAGCATGTATGTAGTATGTATGTAGTATATATGTAGCATGCATGTAGTATGTATGTAGCATGCATGTAGTATGTATGTAGTATGTATGTAGTATGTATGTAGTATATATGTAGCATGCATGTAGTATGTATGTAGCATGCATGTAGTATGTATGTAGTATGTATGTAGTATGTATGTAGCATGCAGTATGTATGTAGCATGTATGTAGTATGTATGTAGTATATATGTAGCATGCATGTAGTATATATGTAGCATGCATGTAGTATGTATGTAGCATGCATGTAGTATTTTTTTTTTTTTTTTAACATTTAACACATTAGCCGGATGATGGGACTACTACTGTCCCATCATTGGCTAATGTGTCAATCACTGTCATGGTAGCAGGCATCGCCCGATGGGACTTGTAGTCCCATCGGACGATGCTTGCACAGACCCCCGGACATCAGCACAGCCCCCCGGCAGGCCGGCACAGCCCCCCGGCAGGCCGGTACAGACCCCCACAGGGTGCACAGCCCCCCGGCAGGCCGGCACAGCCCCCCGGCAGGCCGGTACAGACCCCGGGCAGTCCACACAGCCCCCCGGCAGGCCGGCACAGCCCCCCGGCAGGCCGGCAGAGACCCCCGGAAGGCCCGAAATGACGGCGCATCATGATGCGCACACACCGCGCATCATGATGACGTCAGGCCGTCAATCAACTGAACTTCCGATTCCGATGCCGAATTCCGATATTGAAAAAATATCGGAAGTCGGTATCGGAATTCCGATACAGCAAGTATCGGCCGATACCCGATACTTGCGGTATCGGAATGCTCAACACTACTCAACACTAATTATTGCATTGCACACGGATGACATACCGATCACTGTTCAGGGAACATTTCTTCGATTCTCGTCCTTTTAAAACAGACCATATTTTTGTACGTTGTGTGTGACTTCAGGTTAAGAGTATCTGCTCGATTATGGTAATGACATTCAGCTGAAACGCTGATCATTTTACTGCGATCCAATATACTTGGCTGAGAGAATCATTTCACAGGTGCTTAAAAGATGTAGAATTTAATTTCTCCGTTGTCAGTGGCCCTGTAAATCTGACTGCACTCAGATGACACTCCGAGTGCAGTGTGAAATTTTACACACACCCATAGACTTCAATGGGTGAGCGTGATCCGAATTGTGGGGCCACTTGTAGCATGCTGCGATTGTTTTCTCATGCAGTTTTGGCATGAGAAAAAAAGCTCAGAATAGATCTGTACTGCCCCATAGTATGACATTGGTTTGAGTGCTATCCGATAAAACATCCCATAGCACTCGTCTGAGTTATCCACTCGTGTGAGTGAACCCAAAGAGCAGCACTTCAACTGTACCTAATTGAATCCCCTGATCTTTGACCCTAAATTATTTGCTCTGACTTTAGTTATGTCAATGTGAGAAATACTGAGAAAAGCCTTTTAAAGAAATGTTCTACACTCATACTATAGCCTTAAGTTTAAAATCCTTTAGAGCCATACATTACTCATATCTAGCTAGTCCCTCTGTCAATCCTTACTGTATAAATCAACCGTATGGATGCAAATTGAAGGCATTGACTTCGATCAAGCCCTTTCTCTGTTTGGCACTGTTTGGTTTACTTTGGACACAGATATATTTACTTGTAGTTTGTTTTTCCACTCCTTCAGCTAACTTTACTGAAGACAAATTCATCGCTTTGGGAATATAGAAAACCTTATTTGGAGCTGAGACTAAAGGATTTAATCAGATAGTGTTTATACACAAGCCATAACGTGGCTGCTGGGGACTGCTGTGTGCACAGACTTGTCAAAGTGCTTTCCTTGTTATCCTTGTTACATTACATGCCTCTGGGTCTGTACAAACAGCAGAGGATACGCCATTGCTTTTTTTCCTGATGCATTGGAAACTAATGACTGCAACTAGATAGGGTGAAGAAATACAGATTAATGTGTTAGACAGAGAAGAAATTTGTAAACTTGTTAAAGGGAGTCTGTCACCCCCAAAGCGCAATTCGGTCTAAACACACACAGTCGTATAGGGAACTTGGCCGCTTTATAAATCCTACATTTACTCTGTATATCCAACTCTATATTGTTTAAAAAATGGTCTTTATTCCCACAGACTTAGGGTGCTCGACACATCCTTGGCCAGCCAAACAGCTTCAGTGCACTGATCTGCACTTTGAATGTGGGTACTTCATCCTTCCTCTCTGGTGATTGAATGTATTAGCCAACAAAGTCTCAGGCCTCTTTAACACGTCCGTATATTTCCGATACCAGAAAAATCGGTACCGAAGATATCAGTGTCCGTGTGTCCGGGTGTGTATTACGTGTGACAACCGTGTGCCACATCAGTACCACATGGACAGCCACCGGGGAAGAAGCGCTACAGTAAGCGCTGTTCCCCGGCAGCAGGTGCTGAAGTCGGCTGTCATCATTCTCCCCTGCTCTGCCAGCGAGCAGAGGAGAATAATGAGCGTTATATTAAAGTCCGAACGACAGCAGGTGGGGGCTGTGGAATACCCGATCATCCGCACCTACTGTCACTGTTATTAGCGGCAGCAGGTGTCGGATGATGGATGTAAGAGTCCCAAAAGCCCCCACCTGCTGTCATTCGGACTTTAATATAGCGCTCATCATTCTCCTCTGCTCGCTGGTAGAGCAGGGGAGAATGATGAGAACCGGCTTCAGCACCTGCCGTCAGGGACCAGCGCTTACTGTACTGCTTCTTCCCCTGCGGCTGTCCATGTGACACGAAGAACATCAAAGTGTGTTCTTCGTGTGCGGGTCATTTTGACTTTTTTTAAAATGTGTCCTGGTGTTGTGAAATTAGATGTCTATCTAGCTGGAATGGGTCTTTTGCAAACCTTTAACACATAAAAATATTTTTTTTTTCTGCAAGGCTTTTTATTCCGGTACGTGGCACACGGACAACATACAGATGACACGCGGACGACGCACATCTACATACAGGGCCGGCCCGAGCGTATAGGCGAACTAGGCGGCCGCCTAGGGCGCCGACCCAAAGGGGGCGCCAGAGAAAAAATAGAAAAAATTATAAAAAATCTTTTCAAAAGGCAAAAAGTTTTAGGGATGGAAAAAAAAGTGTACATATTTAA
The DNA here is from genome assembly GCF_039654945.1 of Dendrobates tinctorius. Lineage (NCBI taxonomy): Eukaryota > Metazoa > Chordata > Amphibia > Anura > Dendrobatidae > Dendrobates > Dendrobates tinctorius. Next base: position 11,868,557 of record NW_027361898.1, on the reverse strand, counting down.
GGGCAAATATGACGCAAGAGAGGTTGGTTGGGTTGGCAACAATTTCGATAGAATCTGAAGTTGCTAAACAAATTAATCTCGGTGACTTAGTGTCATCCTTTTCAAAAAAAAGGCAAGGAAACAAAAATTTTAATTACCTATGGTCGTTTTTGTTTTGTGTTATTGATTACTTTGTATATAATTGTCCTATACAACTTCTCAGAAGATTAAAGAGTTAGGAGAGAGTTAATTAATCATTGTTGTTGTGGTTTATTTTGCTCCTAAATTTATATCCCAAGTTTTCATCTACTGCCAAGAATAGTAGGGGCGCAACAAAATAGTTTCTCCTAGGGCGCCGTAATCTCTTGGGCCGGCCCTGCCTATATACGGATTTGCATATACTATTACCATTTACTTTTATACTTCTTGTAAAGTATATGCTCATTTTGAGTTTTTTGGGGGGTTTTGTCTGTGAAATAGCCATAGTGTGAATATGCTCTTACAGGCTTATAGTTCAGCACAGGTTTTTGGTTTCACTCTAGTTGGGATGTCATTGTCGCAGCACTTTTTTTTGGTTTCATTCCAGTTGGGATGTCACTGATGTAGCCCATCTTTAAAGATTGAGATTGGGGTCAGGAAGTTGGCACTGGAGCAACAGTGGGGATAAAAATGTGTTAATTTACATAAAGCAAGCCTTAACAGCAACAGAAATAATATTTGGAGAACATTTCTAAGTTGTCAAGAGATTTCCTAATAATATTACCTAAAGGAATCCTACATAGAAAACAAGCAAGTCTATCTGACCAAATACTACTCCAAAAATCTTTATTTGTTGCACTCTTTTGACATGTAATTGGTTAGACATGCTTCATAATAAATTCAGCTTTCAGTGGTTTGTGCTGGAGAGGACTATTTCCAATATAAAAGAGATCTTTTTTGTATATTTATAGCCTCCTTCATTTCCTTTCCTGGCAGTCTTTTTGTAAAGTATTGTATCTAAATTATAGGAAGGAGATAAAGTCAATATCCGTCTTTTGCTGAAAACATGTATTGTCAGTCCAACACTGAGGAAATTGGGGAACCCTGAATTACACGTGTCTCTCTAAAACAGTGAACACGTTATATGGTGGCATATGTGAATAATATCGCCTGATCAACAACATAATATTTTTTTAAAGAAAAGTTTAAAGCAGTATTGGTCACTCTGACCTCATCATTACCTATGCATTAAAGAGTACACAATACATATAGCCTTAGCTGAGTAAATGAATGGGTTTTTGTGGTTAATGTTTTCTTCATATATTTCATATAGCTAAAATTAACATGTGAATTGTGATGCCGTTAATTAATACTTCTTGTATTAGCAGATAGTATTTCTTTCTATATCGCAACCATTTAATTTAAAAAAATACAAAAAATAGAGTTGTTCTTTGTTGTCAAGTTGATACAAAATTATTATTATTATTATTAGGCCTCTTTCACACTTCAGTTTTTTACAATCAGTCACAATCCGCCAGGTTTTGAAAAAAACGGATCCTCAATTTTTTTTTTCCCCATTGACTTGCATTAATGGCGGATTGTGACGGATTGCTGTCCGTTGCATCCGTTTTTTTTGAGGATCCGCCAAAATTTGCTGTCCGTCACCATCCTCAAAGATTTCAAAACGGAGCTTGTAACGTTTTTTTCTCTGGCGGATCCTCCAGACACTGATTTAACCCAAAATTCTTTCTGGCTGCCGGACAAAAAAATATTTTTTCTCTCTCTCTCTCTCTCTCTCTCTCTCTCTCTCTCATACAAATTACAGACATCACTTACAGTAAACAAACTAACAATCACAGACTGATACAGAGGGGAGAGGACCCTGCCCTTGTGGGCTTACATGCTACAGGATGGTGGGGAAGGAGACAGTAGGTTGGTGGGTTGCAGCAGCAAAAATTACTAAGCAATCTCTTTAACCCCTTTACCCAAGGGTGGTTTGCGTCTTAATGCCCGGGCCAATTTTTACAATTCTGACCACTGTCCCTTTATGAGGTAATAACTCTGAAACCCTTCCATGGATCCCGGTGATTCTGACATTGTTTTCTCGTGACATATTGTAATTCATGACAGTGGTAATATTTCTTTGGTATGAGTTGCGTTTATTTGTGAAAAAAATGGAAATTTTGCAAAAAATTTTAAAATTTCGCAATTTTCCAAATTTGAATTTTCATGCCCTTAAATCACAGAGATATGTCGCATAAAATACTTAATAAGGAACACTTCTCATATGTTTACTTTACATCAGCACAATTTTGTAAACAATTTTTTTTGTTAGGAAGTTATAAGGGTTAAAATTTAAACAGCAATTTCTCATTTTTACAAAACCATTTATTTTTAGGGACCACATCACATTTGAAGTCACTTTGAGGGTTCTATATCAGGGTTCTGCAACTCCAGTCCTCAAGGCCCACCAACAGATCAAGTTTTCAGGATTTCCTTTGTATTGCACAGGTGTTGCAATTATCACCTGAGCAATACTAAGGAAATCCCGAAAGCATGATCTGTTGGTGGGCCTTGAGGACTGGAGTTGGGGAACCCTGTTCTATATGATAGAAAATACACAAAAGTGACATCATTCTAAAAACTGCACCCCTGAAGGTGCTCAAAACCACATTCAAAAAGTTTATTAACCCTTCAGGTGCTTCACAGGAATTTTTGGAATGTTTAAAAAATGAACATTTAACTTTTTTCACAAAAAATTTACTTCAGATTCAATTTTTTTAATTTTACCAAAGGTATCAGGAGAAATTGGACACCAAAAGTTTTTGTGCAATTTCTCCTGAGTACGCTGATACCCAACATGTGGGGGCAAACCACTGTTTGGGCACATGGCAGAGCTAGGAAGGGAAGGAGCGCCGTTAGACTTTTCAGTGCAAAATTGGCAGAAATTAAGATCGGACGCCATGTCGCATTTGGAGAGCCCCTGATGTGCCTAAACAGTGGAAACCCCCCACATGTGACACGATTTTGGAAACTAATCCCCCTAAGGAACTTATCTAGATGTGTGGTGAGCACTTTGAACCCCCAATTGCTTCACAGAAGTTTATAACTTAGAGCCGTAAAAATAAAAAAATCATATTTTGTTCACAAAAATGATCTTTTCACCCCCAATATTTTATATTCCCAAGGATAACAGGAGAAATTGGACCCCAAAGGTTGTTGTGCAATTTGTCCAGAGTTTGCTGATAACTAATATGTGGGGATAAACCACTATTTTGGCGCATGGCAGAGCTTGGAAGGGAAGGAGTGCCGTTTTACTTTTTCATTGCAAAATTGGCTGAAATTAGGATTGGACGCTATGTCGTGTTTGGAGAGCCCCTGATATGCCGAAACAGTGGAAACCCCCCATAATTGACACCATTTTGGACACTAGACCCCCTAAGGAACTTATCTAGATATGTTTTGAGCACTATGAACCCTCAAGTGCTTCACAGAAGTTTATAAAGTAGAGCCATAAAAATAAAAAATCATATTATTTCCACATAAATGATCATTTCACCCCTAATTTTTTTATTTTCCCCAGGGTAACAGAAGAAATTGAATGCCACATGTTATTGTGCAAGCTGTCCTGAGTATGCTGATACCCCGTATATGGAGGTAAACCACTGTTTGGGCACATGGCAGAGCTCAGAAGGGAAGGAGCGCCAGATTTTACTGTTATGGTTTGCAGGTGCCATGACCCACTGGGAGAGCCCATGAGATGCCAAAGTAGCAGAACCCCCCATAACTGACCCCATTATACGAACTACACCACTCAATTAATTCTAGGGGTGCAGTGATCATATTGACAACATGGGTGTGTCACAGAATTTTATACCATTGGGCAGTGAGGACAAAATAACTGCATTTTTACCACCAAAATTTTGTTTTAACCAAAGATTTTACATTTAAACACAAGAAGTGGGTAAAAATGGCACCAAAATTTGTCCCAAAATTTATTCTGAATGTGTCATTACCCCGTATGTGGCTGTACAGTGCTACTTAGCCATGCGGAGAGACTCGGAGCGCTATTTGCCTATTCAAGCGAATGGCTCTATGCACATGTCAATGTGTTTCTACAGAACGTGGGTTAGGCGCCGGGATTCTCTCTCTACACAGGATGGATCCCAATCCTTGTCTTCTCCTGCCATCTCCCATTCAGACTCAACCGCAGTGAATGCTGCTCAGCAAAGACGTTGGTCTCAGCCTGTGCGCTTGGTTACTGCTGCCTCTCCAGGGTCAGCTATACTAACTGGCAATGCTCAGCGGTGAGCAGTCACTCCTACGGCTAAGTCCAGGATTCGCCTTACTGAGCATGCTTGTGAGGTGGTTACCTCCCATTGGTTGTCGGTCGTCAGCTGCTCAGGTCCTGCAGTGAGTCTGGATTGGCCAGCGAGTAAGGTTCTTTCTGACTGGCATAGTCTATAAAAGGATCTCTGAGGCACCCGTTGGCGCGCTATGATCACTTTCATGCGATGTCTGTGTGTATGCAGTAATCATTACCACCCTAAGTGCACGTGTTAGGGATGGATCCGAGCCAAGCTTATTCTGGCTCCTCCGAACAGGACTTTTATGCATGCGTACTACTACCACCACTGCTAAAGTTCTCTGTCTTTTACAAAAACTGTGTGACAGGGGAGGCCCAATTACCAGCATAGTGGGGGGAAGTTATAGGGACCCAAACTAGCGTCCTTACTATTGTGCACTTGTGCCGTCTAACGGGGCACAGCTTAGAGTGCCTTCAGTTTTGCTTCTGCTCTGTGTAGTAACAGAGTCAGGTTCTTTGCACTCTTTTCACACCAAGTGACCTTTAACTCGGTGTGTTTACGGTGCTTGTTTGCAACTGCGCGCCACCATTGTTTCTTAGCTGCGGATTCCACATCACTGCACGGTGGACCCCGGGTTGCGATCATACCTTATCTTAAGTTATATTTGGTGCAATCCGCAAACCCTAACACCGTGTGTATGTGTAGAAAACACAATGACATGTATGCTTTTTATTGTTAGCATGGATCATAAAACATCCCGCATACGTGCACACACATTGATGTCATCAATGTTACACACTTAGGTGCGAGGGAAGAAGCATTACAGGAAGTGCTGTTCCCCGGCACTGGGTGCTGAACATGGCTCTCATCATTCTCCCTAGCTCTGCCAGCAATCGGCGTGAGAAGGGGAGAATGATGAGACTTACATTTAAGTAATAAAAGAGCAGGTGGCAGTTGATGGGACTATTACTCCCATCAGCCTACCCTTGCTGCTTCTAATAACAGTGACAACAGGAGCTGCAGATGGGAATATTCATCTTCCGCAAAGCTCTCAATCTCCTGTAAAAAAAATAAAATAAAGAAGCAACAAAATACCATGTCTGTCCGTTGTTGTGTCCCACACCATTATTCATGTCTGGGGGATATACCGTTTTCAACCTGGACGGTGCCAAGATGCGATCATTCTGGCTGAAAACCACTGGTGAATGAGCAGCTGGGAATGCAGCGTCAGTCACCAGAGGTGACGTCATAGAGGTTACCTTCGGTCACTGAGCTCCTTTCCCAGCCAGGCTGAGCTGCGATCAGATCCTCGCTAGCACAGTGAGCACTCACAGCTCACGATGCTAGCTGGAATCTCATCGAAGTCACCGCAGCTCATCCCGGCTGGCAACTCAGAGTCAGTAACTGAGGGTGACGTCATAAAGGTTACCTTCGGTCACTGAGCTTTGATCCCAGCCGGGCTTTTATTTAGATTTTTTTTCGCATTCAAATATTTTATTGATAGAATATATATTGATTTTTTTTTATTATTTTTGATATTTTTTTAAATATTTTTACAATGATTTTTTTCTTTTTTTTTTACTTTTTCCTAACTTTTACACTTTGTGCCACTATGAGACAATCATTTTTTTGCAGGCTGATCTCTTCAATAGCATGCAGATGAAGCATCATCTTTATGCAGTAGAAGCTGTCAGTGCTGCACTGACAGTGAGACTTTCTGATCATGCACTGTGCATGATCAACTAGTCTCCTAACTCTGGTGACCCAGATGTTGTCATGACGACATCCACTCACCATGGCAACAATTGGGACCCCGCGTAACGCCATGGGGACTCCGATCCAAAGGCAGAGGGGCTGTCAGCCCTGTGCCGGCTCCCAGAATGCTGCGATCTTGTTTGATAGCAGGATTTCAAGGGTTAAAGTTCCGGGAGCAGTGTGTTACCGCTCATGGCACCTAGTGCTGGGTATCAGCTGTGAGAATCAGCTGACTTCCGGCCACGATCATCCGCGCACCCCCCCCCCCGTGAGCACGGCCGATCGCGATGATGTAATGATCCATCCATGGTCATATTGTGCCAGGTCACATGGATGGATCATTACGGCCAATGTCAGAAAGGGGTTAATGACTGGGAGAAAGCTGCATGACATGCATTTGGTAGCTATTACATAAAGTAGGGGTGGAGAACCTTTACCTTGGCAAGGCCACTTGTATATTTATAACATCATTCACAGGCCATAAAGATTTATCAACTGTATTTGGTCAAACATTTAATAAACTCACTGCTAATATGATGGCTGGAACTAATTCTCTATGGTGAGGCTGTGATGGTAGTTGGTATTTATAATGCTACCCATGCAGCAGAGGTGCCGTATGTGATTCGTTTGCAGGGCACATTGGCTTCAGTAGACTTGGGGATGATGTGAGTATGGTTTAATTTAGAGTCAATAAAGGAGTCTGTGTCATTATTTCAAATAAAGGACTTTATTCTGGCTGTGTTTTTTATACAACATCGCTATGGGTTAGTAATGGGGGTATCTCATAGATGCCTCTCCCTTACTAACCTCTGGGCTTGATGTTACCGGACAATACAAAGGTGACATCAACCGCACAAATATGAAACCCACTGCCACAGGGCAAATGGGAAGAGGCGGGCAAAGCACCAGAATTGGCACATCTAATAGATGCACCATTTCTAGGTGGCTGTGGGCTGCTATTTTTAAGCTAGGGGGCCAATATCCATGACCTCTTACCTACCTGAGAATACCAGTGCCCAGCTGTCAACTTTAGCTTGGCTGGTTGTCAAAATGGGGGGATCCCATGAAGTTTTTTAAAATGATTAATTTATAAAATTAAAAAAACAGCATGGGGACCCTTCTATTCTTTATAATGATCCTTGCTAACACTGACAGCTAAGGGATGCAGCCCACAGCTCTCAGTTTTACCTGGCTGATTATAAAAAATATGGGGGAACCCATGTCAATTTTTTTAAAATTATTTAAAGCGTAATGGATGTGTCAATTGATGCCACTTTTCCTTGTGTTGTCCCCTAATTTGAGCTGCTTTGTAAGTTTTTGGGGCACCCTTAAGGTGTTGTCTATGCATATGCCTCCCATTGAATTCAATGGTGCTCGGTTATGTTTGGTGTACTGTTCGGCAAACATCGGGAAGTTAGGCGAACATAGCCGAACCGAACCTTGAAAAGTTCGCTCATCTCTATTCACCAGTCCAATAACAGCTTCCAAGGGTCCTCAGCTTTCTGGAAAACCTTCACAAAACAAAACTCTTCCAAAAACTGGCCATAAGCGGAGCATTCCCCAAAAGCTGTCTCCGCATAAAAAAGAACTCAGCAATTTTGATTGCCTCATAAAATTCTGTGTGAACATAGTCTAATACAGAGCTTATTAAAGTTCTGTGCTGCAGAAAAACTGGAAAATGAACATAGGTAATAGCTCTATAATGCACTGTATACCATCTTCTGGTTACATATATCCATGTAAATATGGATTGCTGCCTGTAAAATTTACTCAATGTGACCTAGCTTCTTTCCCATGTGGATATTTATGTAGACAAGTAAATGGGATTAGAAAAACAGAGGTGGGAGCAGGCACACAGGGATGGGAGGATGAGCAAGGATTACAGTGATTCATTGGCAAATAATTCTTCTAAGTGGATTGGTGACATCTTAAACCACAAGATTATTACTGTCAAAAGGCCCCCTGGGAGCACATCATTTCAGAGCAGTGCATGGCTAATGTGCACAACACGTGGATGGATCAGTGCCGGCTCTCCACTGATGTGGTTCTGCCTGCCTAGATCTAATCAGGATTTCACTGCTTGGATAATGAATACAGTATATTTAGATGAAGGGATGGGCTCACACATATACATACATGTATCTGTTCCCAGGGGCTTATTTTGTCATTCCACAATATTTCATCTACTTCAGAATAATTAAATCCCTATAAGTAGCAGGGATGTCTATGGAAGAACCTTGCAATTATCAGGCGGTTTGGGGCCGTTTCCATGAATAGCAGACAACCCAGTGTTCTTATGTAGTAGAATTTAATTCCCATCTGGTAACATTAGACTGTAAACACATTAGTTGATAAAATAGTGCTGTAACACATAAGGATGCTCTTAGGTGGCGGACCTTGAGTGCATCTAGGCTAGTGACACCAGGGATAAGTGACAGGTACATAGGACTGCGGTTACTGTTCACTCCTTAAAGAATAATGTACGGGCAACGGGACACATATAAATCCTTCCTTTACCTTTTAACAGTTTCTAGCATCTTTCTTCATGATTTACAGGATGCTGAAAACTCAGTCTACTGTATTTACAGAGACAAAGACGTCTTATTGCCAGAACCGTGTCATAGTGTTATGGAGTAAGACAGTTCTCCTTTCCATTAGCTCTCCATTTTCAGGACAGGCTTTCAGGGTTTATTAAGTGTAACAAGTGATTTTTTTTTTTTTGACTCTCCGGTCTGATTGTCAGCTTAGGCCGATAAAATTTCCTGACATGTTATATTGATTTTGGCTCTGAATCAATAAACTTAACCCTTTTACAACTGACCGTTTGTGTTTTCATGGAGGTTATTAAGCGGCAGATACGAAGCGTGGCCAAGCAAAATAGTGACCACATAAAAGTTTTTCCAGCTGGAGGTCGTGTGTCCAGCTGGAAACAGCCAGAAACCCAGGAGAGAAGCCTACTAGAGATGAATGAGCATGGTCGGATAAGTTGTTATTGGAGCATGCTCGTGTGCCAAAAGAGTGTCTTCAGCGTGCTCGAAAAATATGTTTGAGTCCCCGCACCTGCATGTCGACAGCCGCAACACATGCAGGGATTGTCTGTTTGTTAGGCAATCTCCGCATGTGATGTGACTTTCAAAAAGCCTTTAGACACGCAACCGTGGGAACTCAAACATAGAATTCGAGCACGCTGAAGATACTCAACACACGAGCATGCTCCGATAACCCCTTATCCCAGCACACTCGCTCATCACTAAAGTCTACATTTTACTACCTTTAATTTTTCTATACATAGTACTCAATAAGTACCATGTATACATTGGAGGCAATGGGGATTGCCAAATGAAAACTCTCAGGTGTTTAATAAAACATGTCCCTCATATCACCTGTTTTGACCTGCTACGGGACCCCAAGTATGCCTTTCTAATGTGTTAAAAGCACTAGCCCCATGCAATTTCACAAACTGGACCATGTTACATATCATCATTAGTGTTGAGCATTCCGATACTGCAAATATCGGGTATCGGCTGATATTCGCTGTATCGGAATTCCAATACCGAGTACCGATATTTTTACAATATCGGATACCGGAATCGGAAGTTCCCATAATGCAATGAGCCAGTGTTGTGGCTGTGATTGGCTGCTGAAATGATGTTATCATGATGCGCGGTCAGTGCGGGCCTGCTGGGGATCTGTGCGGGCCTGCCGGGGGTCTGTGCGGGCTGCCGGGGGTCTGTGCTGGCCTGTCGGGGGTCTGTGCTGGCCTGCCGGGGGTCTATGCTGGCTGCCGGGGGTCTGTGCTGGCCTGCCAGGGGTTGTGTGTGTGTGCAGGCATCGTCCAATGGGACAACAAGTCCCATCGGGCTATGCCTGCTACAATGACAGTGATTGACACATTAGCCAATGATGGGACAGTAGTAGTCCCATCATCCGGCTAATGTGTTGAATGTAAAAAAAACAAAACAAAAAAACCATACATACTACATACTTAGTACATACATACTGCATTCATACAACATACATACATACTACATACATACTACATTCATACAACATACATACCCACACAGACCCCTGGCAGGCCCGCACAGACCCCCGGCAGGCCCGCACAGACCCCCGGCAGGCCCGCACAGAGCCCTGGCAGCCCGCACAGACCCCCGAGAGGCCCGTACAGACCCCGCCCGCACACACAGACACGCACAGTGTCCGCCCACGCACCGCCCACACTCTTCCTCCCTCCTGAACTGGATATGCAAGTAAAGAAAGGGGTTTTTTTAATTCCGATATTTCTGTCCCATAGACTTCCATGGGGCTTCCGGTATCGGAATCGGCGATACCCGATACTTTTTGGGTATCGGTCCGATCCAATCCGATCCAATATTTTTCAATATTGGAGAGTATCGCTCAACACTAATCATCATTATTGTGGTGTAAGCTGTAAATCATCTTCAGAGGGTATTATATGGTTTTGATCAGCACTGACATTAGTATAATCTTTCTATATTATCCTTCAAAAAACAGAGGAGAAGCCTCTACATAAAGTCTACAGATCATAATCATCCATATTCCTGAATATTTGAGTATATGACAGATTAATGGTAGAACTATGGAATATACGCAAAAAGAGATAAGAGAAAATGCTGACATTACCACCAAATACAGTTGCATGGAAAAAAAGAGGATCAAACTAAAAATATCCAGATTATAATATCCATTTCTTGTTGATCTCAGTTTGATACCGTACTTGTAAAAGATCATGAAAATTCACAAGAGAGCAAGAGAAATTCAGAGAAAATTCAGGCTTGAAGACAGAGACATTAGTGAAATGAGCAACAATACTGTAGTTTTGTGTGAGCACACGCTTCTTCCAGCTCACACATCTACGCTAGCACTTCCCCTTCTTTTATACAGGATATCCCACACACATGATCTATAGAATATGTGCATGATAATACAGTTTTATAACTATTGAGCATTTAAATAGTCTATATAATGTAGGTTTTTAGAGGAACAATGGAATAGCAAATAGAAAAAAATGAAAGATTATTGCCCAAATTAATGAAGAGTGACATTTTTTATGCTAGTATGTTGAAGTAATATGCTCCAAGATCATTAAAGGGGTTGTCCAGTACTCGGACAACCCATTCTCAATCCGAATGTTTGTGTCTTAGTAAAATGATAACACCTATACTCACTTCTGGTGCCAGTGCCATTCCAGTGGTCAGCACTGTCTGTCCCAGGGCTCATGTAACATTTTTAAGTCACGCAATCCCTGAGGCCTATCATGAGTTGCTTCATTCTTGCCGCCTTTGTAACAAAAAACATCTGGAGGAAGTGAAAAAAAAGCAGCTCTCATTTTCTCCAGATTTATGCAATCTGTCCAAACGTGGGAAGAGTGAAGCCAGAGTTAATTTGCTACAGAGATCGCGTGACATAATAATGTTACACGAGGCTTAAGACAGACAGTGCCAACACCACTAAAACAGTGCTGACGCAGAGATGAGTGTAAGTGTTATAATTTTACTGGAGGCAAACATATAGATTGAGAAGGAATTTTCCAAGTAGTGTACTTCACCTTTAAATGGAATTTGTCAGCAGGTTTTGCTATGCAATCTGACAGCAGCATGAAGTAGGGACAGAGACTCTGATTCTAGAAATGTGTCACATAGGTTACTGGGTGTATCAGTTATGATAGAATCACAGCTTTCTCTGCTCCAGATCTAGCAGATCTCAGATGTTGAGCTGTGTATAAGCCCCAAATCACAGTGTTCTGTATACATTGTACAGTGACAGAGAGCTGCTAATCAGTGGTGAGCAGGTGGTTGGACCAGTAAGCATGAGGGCAGTTGTCCTGTAGTGATATTCTCCTGCTGATAAAATACTGATTGTATTGAAACAGCAAAGTACAGGTTAGTAAGTGACACAATGCTGGAATCAGGGTCTCTGCCCTTAAATTATAATGGTCTCAGTTTACATATCAACAACCTGCTTTCAGTTTCCCTTTAAAAGACATGCACCTCTTAATGAATTTGTTGCATTTTGCAGCTGCTGTGGGCCACTGTAAGAAAAGTGCTTTAGACATGGACTGTAGTGCTTTTCTGTAATAATTTATAACACTTTTGTGAGATAAATTAGAATAATTTTGTATGTCGCACCAGCAATGCCCCATGAAGTCTAAGCTCTAGCTACTTTTCAAAAAGTCAGTGAAGCTATAAGGAGGTGGCGGGGACCCTCACTTGCCTCCTCTCCCCTAGACGCTGTTCGCACGATTACATGCGGCACCTCATTGTTTATTAATGTGAAATGTTATGTTTGTGTATTGAGATGTCATGTACTATGCATAGGTTTAGGATTAGGGTCAGAAGTTACCATAGAGTAACAGCTGGGTTAGAATAGAAAGGGGGCATATTAAAGAATAGATAGGAGTGTTAGTTTAGATGAGGAGCAAAAGGGTTAATCAAATGGGAGGGTCCACAGAGCAGAGCAACACAGAGTAGGGAGATATGGGACAGGCACTTCCTGGTTAGGCAGCAGAGCCTGGGCAGCCTTGCCCAGGGCAGGTTGTGTGAGAAGCAGTGGAGCAGACAGTTATGGGCTGTGGGGATAAAGCTGTGATGGCAGTAAGGGGCCCCAAGTGGAGACTAGTGCAATCGGGCACCAGCTCAACAGGACCATCCCCAGGAAGGATCCGGTGTCTATGACCGGGTCGGGAACAGTGGAGATGGCATCCCTGGCACCTTTTCTAATTGGAACCGGATGAGGGGCTGACAGGGAGCTGATGACGTCAGAGTCTTGAATGGGACACAAATTGTCCAAGGAAGTGGCACAGATTGCTAGGAGAAAGAGAGAGATTACAGAACGAGTAGAGTCTGCCCAGAAGGCAAGGAAGTCAGAGAAAAGAGGGAGACACAAAAGCGCAAATAGGGTCTTATCAAATGTTACAGAGTTGCCCATCAAGAGAACTACTCACCTGGTGAGAGTGAAGGGAAGACATATATTAATGGTGGCTGCTGCAGATCCACAGGTCAGTGCAGGACCTGGTTGAAGCATGCACTTAGGTAGGAAGGAAGGAACATCCCCGCGCTGCCACAAGAAGAATTCCAAATATTGTAGAGGTTTCAACGTGGTTTAGTCACCCCGTTGAAACCTCTACAATATTTGGAATTCTTCTTGCTGCAGCGCGGGGATGATCCTTCCTTCTTACCTAAGCAGAAGGCAAGGAAAGTACAGGATACGTGGCTCTGTGTGAATTGTGCTGCCAAGGTGATGAGTGTCCTTTTGATAGGTAAAGTTGAACTGTTTGAAAAAAACTGTGACTCCGAGGTGTTTTGTGGAACTTGGAAACATGGAGCTGTAGTGACAGAACTGGAAGGAACTCTGAGAGTTACCGTAAGTGTTCTGCTGTGCACGCTGCATGTGCAGCAGAAGGGACACTATAATTCATCTGTGTGGGCGTCAGGCTGTGGGAACCGTACAGCCCGCTGCCACGACTAACATCCTGGCCACCATTCAAAGCCACAGCTATAAATATAGGATTAGCGAGTATAACTAAAATTGTAGTTTTTCCACAACTATTTTGCGAAATGTTAAACAGTTTTTGTCACAAACTTTTTGATGAATTGGGGGCCTATATCCTTTTTCCTAATACAGTTGATTCATCCATATTACTAGCGACTGTCCTCCTTAACAATATCGCACTGCTTCTTCCCTTATGCTTCTCTGCAGTGATAGTCGCTGAAAGGTATACAGCTATATACTCAAGACAATAAATAATAACATTATAGGGGTCATCTGATGACAAGGAGCCCCAGGTTCTAATTCAAAAGCAGAGTCCAAAGGAAGCCCCAAATCTTGAGAGATTGATATATTTGATCTGCATCTAATGATACATTTCCCCTGTAGCATCCTGACTTGATTGGAGATGCATTGTTACGGATGTATTGATATAGGAAACAAGAAAACAAAATACGGTAAGGTAGGACACTGTAAACAATGTAAGCATATTACTAATTCAGACAGGAAGAGGTGACAGACCATAGATCCCACTAAGCTGCTCATGGACAGCTAATACAATTCTGAGATTTTGTGTATTTTTTCCCAGTCACCAGAGTAGTAAAGCTTGTTTATCATGCCTATGTAGTGAGGACAGATTAGCCTCTGTCCCAAGCCATCTATCTTTCTCCCTGGAAGCTCTGGGTGTGATTTATGAATCTAAGCACCTTATATCTTTCCTGCCTCATACGCTGATGAATAACTGCTGCTTCCACTGTCATTTTGTTGCATCCTGAAGTCTATTTTTCTGTAAGGTAAACATGTCTGATCCCAGCGCCTTCCAATCCACCAGCTCACCTGTCCAGCTTCCTGCAGCAGCATGCTTATACTTGCATGGACTGCACTATTTTAAAATGAAGGTAACTTAGAGATAAAAAAAAGTAGATTCCGATCATTAGCATCGTCATTATGCACTCCAGTCTTAAAAGGGTTGTCCGGTCTAAATTGATAAGTCTGCAGTCACTCTGTGTGACTGCAGACTTATGAATCCTCCCCGAGCGCAGGCACTGCGAGGATTGGCCGTGTAGAGGTTGGTTCTCACTCAGTAGCGGTTGAGATAGGCACATGAAGCAGTTTCGTTAAAATGTCCAGGCTGGTTTATTAAAACTGCAGAAACTGTTTAGGAAACCAAACTAAAGAACAGCCTTTTCTGGCACAAAGTGAAAACACAAAGTAAAAAGTCTATACAATATTGCAGTTTCGACCTGCTCAGAATCATAGAATCATAGAATCAGGATAGTGTTCGGTGCTTTAGGCCTTAGCGCAGACCAACACACAGGAAATCCACACATCTCCAGATCCAGACACTGAAGGAGACATTTGGTCTGCTGCATTTTATCGGTCAAACCACGCCCCCGGGGTAGGGATATGTGAGCAATCATTCCCACCCATCTCTTTTGACTGCTGGGTCTGAAATGCCCTATTAACTCTCTCAGCACTACACGTGCTGGAGCATGTTTTCACAGGCTTACATCACCGAAGCTACCAACCTTGATGAAACGTATCTCCCCTGAAGAACCTGTCCGGCAGCCAGTGGGTATGTATGCATTATGCATACTCCCGGCCAGAGCCCAACTAGTGGGTGCCCACTGGATGACTATGTCACTAGACGGGACACGGCCTTGCTCTATGCAAGTGTATGGAGTGAGGCTGCACTCAGTTGACGGCCTTTGCTTGGGAATATTCATAACGCATACGTACCCGATGGCATCGGCTCAGAAACCAGCGAATCCTCGCAGCACACAGAGCATGCACTTGGGGGATTCAGAAGTCTGCAGTCACACAGAGTGACTGCAGACTTATCAGTTTAGACCAGACAACCCCCTTTAATGAATGGGGCAGCTGGAGTAAAATCCTCCACTTAATGAATTAAGTGCATATTACTAGTAGAGTACATTTCTAAAGTAAGTTACAGCACTAAAGTGACATAACTTTTCATGAATTTGACAAGTAGGAGTAGCCACGCTCTGTCCCATTCTTATTGGCGTAGTCGGGATGAGACTGACAGCTGACATGAAAATGCCAGTTGTTGCAATATTTTTGTACAACTTCTCAATTGCACAAAAATATTGCAACTTATTAAAGTGTTTGATGCCTGAGTTCATAGGCCTGAAATGCCCACTCATGTAGATACATTATAAAAAGTCAGAAGCACTAGAATAGACTGCGTCAAAAATATAATATGAGTGAAGATGGACAATTGTCAGAATGTAACACAAAATAATTGCTTGGATAAGTATTTACCCCATCATATTACTATTTAGGGGAGAAATTGCACATGTGGGCGCTGCCACAATATCTCATACTTCATTCAAATTAGGGCTCATTCAGACATCAGTTTTTTCTCAAACCAGTTTTCGATATGTGCTTTTAAATGGATAGAACTCGTACTTATTAATGAGGCTGTTGACATGTCCGTGTATTTTTGCTGATCAAATGGTCTTTACAAAATCTCAAAGACATATCTGATTTTGATACGAGTCTCGAATCAAACTCTCCAATGCAAGTCTACAGGTCTGTGAAAAAATGGGACAGGACTGGTATGACATCAGTTTCTTGTCTGATTTTCATGGGCTGTTTGAAAGAAGAAGCTTAAGAAATTCTGATGGTAAAAATTAAGACTCTGATCAAACGCTGATGGTAAAAACTGAGGCTCTAATCAAACTCTAATGGTAAAAACTGAGGCTGATCAAACTCTAATGGTAAAAACTGAGGCTGATCAAACTCTGAGGGTAAAAACTGAGACTGATCAAACTGTGTTGCAAGTCTATGGGTCTGTGAAAAAATGGGACAGGACTGGTATGACATCAGTTTCCTGTCTGTTTTTCATGGGCTGTTTGAAAGTAGAAGCTTAAGAAATTCTGATGGTGAAAACTAAGACTCTGATCAAACTCTGATGGTAATAACTGAGACTCTGATCAAATTCTGATGGTAAAAACTAAGACTCTGATCAAACTCTGATGGTAAAAACTGAGATTGATCAAGCTCTGATGGTAAAAACTGAGACTCTGATCAAACTCTGATGGTAAAAACTGAGATTGATCAAGCTCTGATAGTAATAACTGAGACTCTAATCAAACTCTAATGGTAAAAACTGAGACTGATCAAACTCTGATGGTAAAAACTGAGACTCTGATCAAACTTTGATGGTAAAAACTGAGTCTTTAATCAAACTGATGGTAAAAACTGAGACTCTGATCAAATTCTGATCGTAAAAACTGAGACCCTGATCAAACTCTGATGGTAAAAACTGAGACTCTGATCAAACTCAAAAAAAGACTCCGATAATGAAACTCGGACTGATTTTTGTTTGCAAGAACAATTACAGATGCCTGAATAAAAAAAAGTCTTTGACCATAAGAAAGCCCAACAGGTCCATCTATCCTATATAAGGAATCTATTACTATAATTAATAAATATTACACTTGGTAGTGGTGGAGTCCTATCGCAGATTTTCATCAGTTTAATAAAAGTGAAGGTCAAATCAAAGCCACCTGAGTTGTTGTGGCCGATAATGTTTTCTGGAGTGTTCTTTCCCCAGGTTTTAGAATAAGGAGCATTATCAAAATGATAAACTAAAATGTCCAATATTTAAATTAGCAATCTACTTGTTCTAGTGATTTTCATATATGACTTGTCAATTATCAATGTGCATATTATACTGCAACATAAAATCTGATCTGATATGTTCTCATTATTATTCACAAGTCCCAGGCTCAAATATTGAGATTACAAGCTGCAATCCAGGATTCAGTGCCCCTTCCAATCTGACAGTGCTAGACCTGCAATAACATTACCGCTATAATAGTAGATTTCACGAGCCAGGCGGAGAGAGCACTGCTGGTCTAACACACGCCACGGTCGTCTGCTGCAGCTGCCATGGTGATTTACAAGGGCTGTTATAGACAAGTTATTGCAGACCATTTCATTTAATGGCTTTACAAGCTCATGAACAATATTTGTAAACAGCGTCCTCTAATAGTCTTGGCCCAAAAAGTTATCTTTCTCGTGGTCTATCTCCATGTGTTATCCTCCTGGCTGCGCTTTATACCTAATCTCTTGCGGAAATCAAATCCCAGCAAATATGTGCTCATTGTATTATATATGGTGAAATTAATTAAGCACATGGCGATCACTGCTGGGGCGAACATGGGGACTCACAGCAGGAAGGACGGATCACCCGGAAGATTAACTCATAATGATCCTAACGTTTAAGATCTGTAACCATTACTTGTCCTTTGCCTGACCTCCTGTTTGCCAATCTACCTAAAAATGGCCTAAGACTTTTTCAAATAGTTCTGCATCCTACCAGGAGAGGCATGTCTGATCTCACTAAAGAAAGGTTTCCTTGTCATGGCTCATGCATATACATGAAGTCAGGGGTGGACAAATCATTGGGACAGCACAGGGGCCCAAGAGGTAAGAGGGCCCATTTTTACCACCAAAACAGGTGCAATTTTAAAGTTTTAGGAGCTCTTTGATGCATACTTTGTGTGTGTGTATGTCTAGTCTATTTCTCTGTCTCTCTGTTGTGTTTTTACATCTAAAGATTGAAGAGCAAACAAAACACTATGGAAACAGTCAGAAGGGATATGGGATTCTTCGCTGCATCCTAAATCTGTGTAATTGTATATTGGTAAGTTAAACGAATATGGTCTACTCTGTGTACTTCACCTTCCCACTTTGCATAAAATCTGGATCTGGCCAACATAAACCTAATATTTTAATATTACTGCAAACAAGGGATGCTCTGCTAATTACTACTTCATTGTGAAGTTACCAATAAAAATCACAATACTGAAGGATGATATGCTATACTATTATTACAGTTTTGTAAATTACACCTTAAAGAGAAAAGCAAAAGCATTACGGTAGGAAATGATAAAGTGGACTAATTACTAAAAATCACAGGAAACAGATGACAAGACGGAGGACTACATAAGTAGATTCATTGCAATGCTTAGAGATTCTGTCATCAGGATTATTCATGTGAAAGTAAAATTATCGGCATAATGGCACTGTCTTACTGATTTAATAGATACCTTCAGATAAGAAATCTTCAGCTTGGTTTATGTTAAATTATCATTAGAGGTTTTGGTTTCCTAATTTCTTAGTGCATTGGGGTGGAACTGTTGGGCTGGACTTTGGGGTGGCACTGTGAGGCAGGACTGTGGGGGCAGGACTGTGGGGCAGGACTGTGGGGCAGGACTGTGGGGTGGGACTGTGGGGTGGGACTTTGGGGTGGTACTGTGGGGAAGGACTGTGGGGCGGGACTTTCGGTGTGACTGTTGGGTAGGACTTTGGGGTGGGACTGTGAGGCCGGACTTTGGCGTGGAACAGGACTGTGAAGCATGACTGTGGGGCAGGACTTTGGGGTGGGATTGTGGGGCAGGACTGTGGGGTGGGTCTTTGACTCTACCCCGGCCCTTGGCTGCCTCTAGTGTATTTATCTTCTTCCTTACTAAAATTTCTCATTGGTGCCATTCTAGCGGCAGTCAGCACTTGTGGAGATTGATTTCAGAAAAATGGCGCAGATGTAGGTGCATGAAAAGATCAATCTTGGGCGGTCTTCAGTAAAAAGACACCTGTGGTGGTGCATGCGCAGAATGAGAACTTGGCTTGTCATTGAGCCAAAATCTAAATCTGTACATGAGCCTCTACCGGTGCATTTTTCTGAAACCCACCACCAGAGCAATCTGCGCAAGTGCAGCCCCATGTAGGATGGCACCAGCATGAAATTTAAATGATGAAAAGGATAAATACACCAGAAGCAGTGGAGGAGCAGGGGGAAAACTGAAGCCCCTGTTCATAGTTCTGCTTCACAGTTCTGCATGAAGAAATTAAAAAAACAAAATTTCTATTGAGGATTTACTGAAAAACAGGCCATAGAGTTCTACACTGAAGGTATCGATTAAATCAGTATAACACCGCCATTATGTCCATACCTGTAGTTTAACATGGATTATCCTAATGACAGGTTCTCTTTAAGATTCTGCATAGCAAGAAAGCATCCTCAATGAAGAAGGCTATCAGGTTGCTGAGTGGACTTTGCACCAAGTTTTGCATGTTTGCATAATCAGGCAAAATGATTTAAAAATAAATTTTAACTGCATTTTTTATGAAAACTGAGTATCTCTTTCAATTGGTGCAAGTCCACTGATTCTAAATCAGTTTTACTTTTCATATGTCCCTACAGTAGGTGTCGTGGGCCATAGGTATTTAGGAGCCTCTACAGATGACCATGCTGTTACTGAAAATAAATCTCTACACAAAAACCAACACTGATATTGCCACCATATTGTGACGTTATATTGGTAGATACCAGACCTGCAGATCATACAAGTAATTACAGTGTAGTTATAGATAGTAACTTACAGCTGATGTTCTTTCTGGTTGAGTAGTTCATTTTCCTGCCTTTTCCATCTGACCTATACAGACATGGAAACGTCTTCCAGCCAGAACTCCTCTGCAGAGATTACAACAAAAACACATTTGACTTCTCACATTTCGAGTCCTGTCCCCATCTACAGTATTCCCAACCTGCTGAAACTCCTCATCCTGCTGATACCCCAATACTGAGCTGCTGCTGCCATATGTGCTCCTATTACTGCACCTGCTGTTTGATACAAAAAACAAGCTTCTCTTACTGCCCTGCATAATAATGCCGCCACTGTGCCCCTTACAAAGTAATAATGTCTCATTTGTGCACTTTAAATCGTAAAATTACTACTTTGAAAACATTAATGCCCTGTGAAAATGCCCTAGAAATGTCCACAAGTGCCCCTATAACAATAATGCTTCTTAAGTGCCCACTTAACATTTAATAATGTCCAATGGATCCCCCAATTAACAGCTCCTCTATATATAGTATCGTGGACCCACATATCCCTAATAGAGAGTATGATATACCCACAGCTTCACTATATACAGTATGATAGACCCATATCTCTCCTATACACAGTATAATGCTCCACAGCTTCCCTATACACAGAATGGTGGGCCCATAGGAGCTTCTCTATACAAAGAACCACTGTCCTTACATGAATGCTTCATGGGAAATACAATCAGAACATGAATGCAGCACCAAAACCAGCATCAGTAGATGAACACAGCCCTAGAACCATACTTTTCTTCCTCTGCATACTGCATACATCATGTTCCACATTTTTTCTGAACTATGCAGTTAATAACATTATTTCTGGAATTGAGTTTCTTTTGCTCTCTGTGTAGATATATAATCTATTTTGGGGTTGTTGTTACCCAGCCTAGCTTCTACTGAATATACTATTTTGTAAACTGTGTGCATGAAGCCAGTTATATAATATGGACTAATTATGTGTTTTGGATTTTATTTTTTATTTTTATTGTATATCCAGTCTGAAGAAGGTCCAGATTGGGACCGAAACGTTACATTTGATATAAACCTTGTGTATTGCTTCAATGTGAATAAAGAATTCTTTTTTTCCTGTAAAGGAAGTGCCAGATTTTTTCTACATTTGTGGTCCCCTAAGCTATCATCCCGTAGAATGTCAAATCTGTGTCCCTCTTGGCTGCTGTCTTGTAAAGAGTCTCTGGTTCTTTGGATATCTGGATCGCTTGGATGACTTGGTTATTTGGATGTATATTGTTACAGAGGCATATCCCTTTTTTATAGTGCCCAACTGTTCTTCATGCCATTATTCACAGGTCAAGGGCAAAGGTGATGAGATTAACTCGAATTGCTTGATCATTTAGTTTATCCTTCAATGTTTTCAAGTCAACAAACTGCATGGCCTGGTATAATGTGTAATCAACATATCAGCAGATATCATTGTTCAGTCACCCTGCATCCCTGTTTTGCAAGATAACAATAGTACACTAAAAGAAAAGTCAACATAAGTCTATGCCTCCTGGCCTACTGAAAATAGATATTATTATTATTAATATTTATTTATATAGCGCCATTGATTCCATGGTGCTATACATAAGAAGGGGGTTACATACAAATTACAGAGATCACTTACCGTAAACAAACTGACAATCACAGACTGATATAGAGAGGAGAGAGGACCCTGCCCTTTCGGGCTTACATTCTACAGGATGGTGGGGAAGGAGACAGTAGGTTGGGGGTTACAGCAGCTCCAGGAATGGTGAGGCAGTAGCTCCAGTAGTGGTGAGGGGGCAGCGGGAATCATTGCAGGCTGTAGGCTTTCCTGAAGAGATGGGTTTTCAGGTTCCGTATGAAGGATCCGAGTGTGGTTGATAGCCGGACGTGTTGGGGCAAAGAATTCCAGAGGATGGGGGCTATTCGGGAGAAGTCTTGGAGGAGGTTGGGTGAGGAGCGAATAAATGTGGAGGAGAGAAGGAGGTCTTGGGAGGATCATAGATTATGTGAGGGAAGATATCGGGAGATTAGTTCAGAGACATATGGAGGAGACAGGTTATAGATGGCCTTGTAGGTCAGTATTAGCAATTTGAATTGGATACGTTGAGGGAATGGGAGCCAGTGAAGAGATTTGCAGAGGGGAGAAGAGAAAAAGTAGCGAGGAGAGAGATGAATTAGTCGGGCAGCAGAGTTAAGGATGGACTGGAGAGGTGCGAGGGTGTTATCAGGGAGGCCACAGAAAAGGATGTTGCAATAGTTGAGACGAGAGATGATGAGGGCATGCACAAGCATTTTAGTAGAGTGAGGGTTGAGGAAGGGACGGATTCTGGAAATATTTCTGAGCTGGAGGCGGCAGGAGATGGAGAGAGCTTGGATGTGTGGTTTGAAGGACAGGGCAGATATCTGGATAATTAAGATTAAATGCTGTGCCATCACATCCACTACCAGGATATTGATTACCTATCCTTAGGTGGAGGTGTCGGGTTTTTGTCCCCCCACAGATCAGCTGCCATGTCTGGCAGTGGTAGGATGTAAACAGTGTATGGAATAGAATAACACCGCCATGTCATACTATGTAGTGTCTGTGATTTGATATTATAGTACTCGGTGATGGAGCTGTCCTGTTCTTCTCCTACATCTGACAGCAGTGGGAGCTGGTAATGGTTGACTGATGGGGGAGCCAGGTGTCCGACACCCAAAGATCTGTTATTGATGACATACCCAATGGAAAGATCATAAACATCATTATAGTGAACTCCTTTAAGGCAGGGGACTTGGCTGGGGTTCTAAAGCATGAAAAATTAAATATATGAGTCAAATATCCAACATTTCTTTAACTGCATCTGTCAATCAAGTGTCATATTATCAAAAAACAAGAATTAAAATATAATCTGCATTATCTCATAAAATCTGACATGATGCTAATTAAATCCATCTTAAAATATGATTGCTGAGACAAGTTGAAAAGGAAAATATCAGTTATGAAAATATTTAGACCACAGCTGTAAATAGAAAAAGGAAATGCTGAAACACTTATCTGTTATTATGTTGGCTTTTTCGGTTTGGGGGAATTCAGAACAGATTTCCTATTTTTCAGCAAAATCAGTATGTGAAGTATGGTTTTAAAGGGTTCTTTCTACACTTTTATTTATCTTCTAGAACAGTGTTTCCTAAACTCCAGTCCTCATGGCCCCTCACAGGTCATGTTTTCAGGATTTTGATACTATTGCACAGGTGATAGAATTCCTGATACCTTGATACTTCCAGCACATGTACAATCCTGAAACCATGACCTGTAGGGTCCCAGGACTGGAGGACTGGAGTTTGGGAAACACTGTTCTAGAATGTCATTCTGTAAGGTCAGAAAATGCAATTAGTGTAGATATGTCAGCTGTGAACTCCTTTTTAATTGGATCATAAACTTTGTTTTTTGTTGACTATAGATCATGGCACTGAGCTGATTGGCTAAACATTTCAAACTGGTTCTTCCTCACTGGATCATTGGGACCCCACCAGGGCTGCCACTAGGAATTTCGGGGCCCCATACTGGCAAAATTTTCGGGGCCCCCTTTAGACTCCGCCCAGGCTCCATCCAGCCCCGCCTCCACCACTCGAACTGTCCACAGTCCCACCGCTCTCTTGGATAAACTCCACTTCTCACCTATCACACATTAACAGTTCCCATAACCAGGTCACACATATAGCCAGCAGATTTTGTTTTGGCCAAAAGATTGTTTTAAGTCGCCACCATAACAGGGTAGACACTTTTGGCCAGGCCCTACTCTACTGTAACCTATTAAATATTTGTTAAAATATGCAATACAATTTAGGTATATTTTTATTTATTTTTCAATTTTTTAAAATGACCAATAATATCACATACAAGGAACAAATACCGCTACACCATGTCCAGACCACATATTACCACCACATAGTGACCTATAATAAGACATACAAGGAACAAATACCGCCATACCATGACCAGACCACATATTACTACCATAGTGACCGAATAATATCACATACAACGAACAAATACCACCGCACCATGAACAGACCGCAAATTACCACCACAAAGTGACCAAATAATAGAATATACAAGGGACAAATACCACTGCACCACGCCCAGACCACATATTACCACCACATGGAGACTGAATACTACAATACTGACATTAATTAAAAAAACATAATACTATGACCATAAGAGACATTATACACACAAGATCTGTACTTAGTATGCAGTGTCTGTGTACAGGTAATATAGTGATCAATGACATTATACACAGGAGCTCTGTATATAATGTACAGGTAACACAGTGATCACCGGTGACATTATACACAGGACCTCTGTACATAGTGTCAGTGTACAGGTAACACACTAACTCACCAGTGATGTCTCTAGGTGAAGTCCTTCATCTTTGTTTTTCATCTTTCATCCAGCACAGATCGCCATCACGTCTTCCAGCCAGGACTTGTCTCTGCAGGAAATATCACAGTTATCTAGAGCTCCGCTTGCAGAACACATTACTTATTTTTTCCCAACTTCTACATTACACCACATGAAGAAAAAAAGGCGACATAGTATCACTCTACACAGTAACAGGACCGCCCCCCCATTTACAACAGTATCCTCAAGAAAATAAAATACATCACTGCAGTAATGATATCCCTTAATTAGCCCCTATGGTAATAATATCCCCCATCCTGACTCCCGTGTGTCTCATTTTTGGCTTCAGCCATATGTTCTCCCATCCCACCCTCATCAGTATCCATTCTGCCCCATATGATCTCCCCTCCTGACCAATCTGTCTAAATCGTATCCATCCTGCCCCATGACCCTGCTCCATCTATCTCCAATCATGCCCGGTGTCTCACATTCTGCCCCCTCCTGTGTCTCACTGTCACATTCTGCCCCCTCCTGTGTCTCACTGTCACATTCTGCCCCCTCCTGTGTCTCACTGTCACATTCTGCCCCCTCCTGTGTCTCACTGTCACATTCTGCCCCCTCCTGTGTCTCACTGTCACATTCTGCCCCCTCCTGTGTCTCACTGTCACATTCTGCCCCCTCCTGTGTCTCACTATCACATTCTGCCCCCATGTCCAGCATTCTGCCCCAGTCTCTTGCATTCTACCCCCAGCGTCCACCATTCTGCCCGCAGCGTCCAACATTCTGCCCCAGCTCACAGCCTGCCCCCATGTCCAGCATTCTGCCCGCAGCGTCCAGCATTCTGCCTCAGTCTCCAGCATTCTGCCCCAGCTTCGAGCATTCTGCCCCATGTCCAGAATTCTGCCCCAGCGTCCAGCATTCTTCTGCCCCATGTCCAGCATTCTGCCCCGTCTCACAGTCTGCCCTCATATCCAGCATTCTGCCACCAGCGTCCAGCATTCTGTCCCCAGCATCCAGCATTCTGCCCCATGTCCATTCTGCCCCCAGTGTCCAGCATTATGCCCCATGTCCAGCATTCTGCCCCCAGCGTCCAGCATTCTGCCCCCCGCATTCTGCCCCCAGCATCCAGCATTCTGCCCCCCGCATTCTGCCCCCAGCGTCCAGCATTCTGCCTCCAGAATTCTGCCCCCAGCGTCCAGCATTCTGCCCCCAGCATCCAGCATTCTGCCCCCAGCATTCTGCCCCCAGCGTCCAGCATTCTGCCCCAGCGTCCAGCATTCTGCCCCCACATTCTGCCCCCAGCGTCCAGCATTCTGCCCCCAGCGTCCAGCATTCTGCCCCCAGCATTCTGCCCCAGCGTCCAGCATTCTGCCCCAGGCCCCCTGGATAGCCGCTCTCAAAAAAAAAAATAAAAAAATTCTTCTTACCTTGTTATCTGGCTGTGCTCCAGCGGCGAGGCTCCCTCCCTCTCCCAGTCCCACGTGGCACACTGACTGAATGAGGAAGTGGAGGAGCAGAGCAGTGTGTGACGTCAGGTGAGGGCGGAGCTGTGGCTGGACCATTGTGCAGGGGGGGATTTCGGCGCTGGCTGGACCATGGTGCGGGGGGGGCCTGCCCGAGGGGCCCGGGGGGCCCGGGGGGCCCGGCAGGCGCTGAGTCTGAATTTAAAATAAAGCTGCAGAAGCCTGTATAAAATGTAGGGGGGCCCCAGCGCGGATCGGGCTGCCAGCATGGTCGGGCCCCCCTAATCACCGGGCCCCATACACATGTAAGGCCTGTCATGCCCTGATGGCGGCCCTGGACCCCACTAATGTGGTGGACCACTGTGTTCTTTGGATTGACCCTGCTAAGTTTGTGAAATGGTTAATTAGTCAAAATAGAAAGTTGCCAATAAAAAGTGGCCAACATAACAAGATCCCCATTAGGTTGAAATATACGACTAACCAGTACTACTTTCTGTAACGCCGGTGTGTTTGTGCCTTGTTTCCCCAGCGTTACTCTGCATGTCAGTGCTTTGATATGGGCTCCAGCGCTGAGCCCACATTTTTTCCAGCACATGCCAGCTGTTTTGAACAGCTGACATGTGCACCTAACAGCTGTGGGTGGAATCACGATGGACCCGTGGCTGTTAACTAGTTAGATGACACTGTCAATCTCTGACAGCGGCAGCTAACTCAGGCTTACAGAAAGCGCGTCAGAAATCCCGCCCATTTTTGAACAGCTGACATGTGCCTCTAACAACTGTGGGTGGAATCGTGATCCACCTGTGGCTGTTAAATAGTTAAATGCCGCTGTCAATCTGACAGCGGCATTTAACTTGCAGTTATTGCAAGCTCGTCGGAAATCCTGCCCATTGGTGACCCCGTCACGTGATCGCGGGTCACCGATGGGTCAGCATAACAACCAGAGCTCTCCTTCAGACCTCTATGATTGTCATTACCAGACTGTTATGAACGCCACCTGGTGATCGGCGCTCATAGCAAGTGAGCATATCTGCTACACACATGCGATCTGATCAGCGCCTGTGTGTAGTAGAGACGATCAGACAACTGCAGCTTCTACTCTCCCATGGAAACTATTGAAGCATACAAAAACTAAAAACAAATGTTTTTAAAAATCTAAAAAAATAAAAAAAATAAAAGTTTAAATCACTCCCCTTTCACCCCATTCGAAATAAAACAATTAAAAAAATCAAATATGCTCATATTTGGTATCGCCGCATTCAGAATCGGCCAATAAAATGCAATAACGGGCGATCAGAAGACTCTATCTACACCAAAATGGTATCAATAGAAATTTCAGCTTTGCGCACATAAAAAAGCTCTCAAGCAGCCCCAGATCACGAAAAATGGAGACGCTACAGGTGTCAGAAAATGGCTCAATTTTTTTTTTTTAACCAAAGACTGGATTTTTTTTCACCACTTAATTAAAAAAGAACATATACATGTTTTGTATCTAGGAGCACGTAATGACAGAGAATCATAATGGCAGGTCAGTTTTTGCATTTAGTGAACTTGGTAAAAAAAAAAACTGCAAATGCAAACTTTGTTTGCAATTTCATTGCACTTGGAAATTTTTTCCTGTTTTCCAGTACACGATATGTTAAAACCAAAGTTACTCTTCAAAAGTATAACTTGTCTCACAAAAAACAAGCCCTTACATGGCCATTTTGACCAAAAAATAAAAAAGTTATGGCCCTGGGAAGAAGGGGACCAAAAAACGAAAACGCAAAAACTAAAATACCTCAGGTCATGAAGGGGTTAAAAGCATTTTGCAGTATTTTGCAGCATTGATGTTGAGACTATCCCTTTAAGATAGCAGACCTCTTTAATTCCATGGAACACAGAGAGACACAGTACAACAAACATGAAAAAATACTTTAATGCCATGCCTGACCGGATTGAGGCTTTAAAGAAATCACATTTTAATATGCATATTTGACATTTGTATCACGTAGATACGATGTAATAAAATAAAAAGTAAAAAAATCAGGGTGCCTATCTGCTTGTGGGTTGTCTCTAAATTAGAGATGAGCAGCTCAATCTACTAAGGATTGAGTTTGAGTTGAATTTCCTAAAATTTACGGTTTTAGATAAATTTGAACATTTTGAGATTCGAATCATGGTACACAAAAAAAACCTCTCTCTTTGCTTCCAATTCTAAGCTTTCCAGCATTGAGATTCATGCAAATTTTTCTTCCATAAATTAAATTTTTAGGGAAAATGTGCCTAATTTGAAAAGATCCACTCAACTCTACTCAGTATACAGTTGTGCTCAAAAGTTTACATACCCCTGCAGAATTTTTTCTTTCTTGGCCTTTTTTCAGAGAATATGAATGATAACACCAAACTTTTTCTCTATTCATGGTTAGTGTTTGGGTGGAGCCATTTATTGTCAAACTACTGTGTTTTCAATTTTGAAATCATAATGACAACCCAAAACATCCAAATGACCTTGATCAAAAGTTCTCATAGTACTTCATGTAGGGGCTTCGTGAGTCAGTGCTCTATACAGCTAGAGCTGCTGGCTGCACGATTCCCCTCAGACCAGGGTAAGGTGGGATTTGTTGTTTCCCTCTTGTCGGGCAGGACTTTGGAGTGGGCCACTCCGTTGTGGGAGCTTGGTGTTCAGGTGGTACAGAGCGCATCTCAGTTTTTGGCCGCTCTGAAGCAGGTCTTCTTGGGACCGCGAGCCACCCATGACACCGCGCTCCAGCTGCTGGCACTGTCACAGGGCTCATCCTTGGTCAGCCATTATGCCTTTCGGTTCCGGATCCTGGTCTCTGAGCTGGAGTGGCCAGACAACGTCCTCATACCAGTATTCTGGAGAGGCCTGGCTGACCACGTGAAGGACGCCCTGTCCACCAGGGAGATTCCCACTACACTGGAGGGGCTTATTACCGTCTCTACCCGTATTGACCTTCGCTTTGTCGAGCGAAGGTTGGAGCGGGCCCAGTGTAGGCAGAGGTTTAGGTTGGCACCTAGTTTTTCTAAACCTCAGGAGTCTTCCGATAGGGCATCCGAGCCTCAGGAGGCTACAGAGCGTTCTCGCTTGGGAAGCAGGTCTCGGTCCACTCGAGCACCCGTGGTCTGCTATGTGTGTCGGCAGTCTGGTCACCTAGCCAAACGGTGCCCACAGCGGTCAGGAAAGCGTCCCCGTCCAGTGGTCATTGGGGGAGGCTTACTGGATTCAGCGGCATTTTCCTCCAAGCTGTCCTTTGAGAGGACGCTTGAGTTTGGTTCATCCACTCTGGTAGAGGAGGTATGCGTGGATTCCGGAGCAGAGGGCAATTTTATGTTTTCTGTCTTCGCTCAACGGCACGCAATACCTCTGGTTATGCTATCCAAACCAGTCACTGTCAGAGTGGTGAACGGCACGACCCTACCCTCATAGATTACACACCAGACCGCCCCTTTGGTACTCTCGGTGTCTCCATCCCATCAGGAGACGATATCTTGTCATGCCCGTGGGTATTGATCAGGTCCTTTTAGGAGTCCCCTGGCTACATTACCACTCCCCTCATATAGAGTGGTCCTCAGGGAGAATTCTGAGATTGAGTAAAACATGGGAGGGTAGATGTCTGAGGGAGTGTTTCCAGGTTGCCTCCACTGAGGTCCCGGCAGATCTTTCCTCTCTCTCTAAACACTATCGACAGTATGCAGATGTGTTCTCCAAAAAGGCAGCGGAAACCCTTCCACCGCATTGCCCCTATGACTGTCTTATTGACCTTTTGCCTGGTGCTGAGCCTCCCCGGGGTCGAGTCTACCCCTTGTCTCTCCCAGAGACAGAGGCCATGTCTCAATACATCAGGGAGAATCTGGCAAGGGTATTCATTAGGAAGTTAGTATCACCAGCGGGGGCGGGATTCTTCTTCGTCCAGAAGAAAACTGGAGAACTACATCCCTGCATCGATTACAGGGGTCTTAACGCCATCACTGTTAAGTGCAAGTATCCTCTGCCCCTGATATCGGAATTGTTTGATAGGCTATGGGGAGCGAGAGTGTTTACCAAACTTGATCTGCGGGGGGCTTACAACCTGATTCGCATCGGTGAGAGGGACGAATGGAAGACGGCATTTAATACCAGGGATGGGAACTACGAATACCTGGTGATGCCCTTCGGGCTCTGTAAGGCCCCGGCCGTCTTCCAAGACTTTGTGAACGATATCTTCTGGGATATGTGTACCACCTCAGTAGTAGGCTATCTGGATGATATTCTCATCTACTCTCCAGATATTAACTCCCACTGGAAAGATGTTTGCAAAGTTTTTGCCCTCCTACGGGCAAACTCCCTCTATGCCAAGTTGGAGAAATGTGTGTTTGAGCAGGAGTCCTTGCCTTTCCTGGGCTATATCATCTCCGCCCAGGGATTGGCCATGGATCCTGCCAAGCTACAGGCGGTGATGGATTGGCAAGAACCCCACTCCCTTAAAGTGGTGCAGCGCTTTATGGGGTTCCTTAATTACTATCGCCAATTTATCCCCCACTTCTCAACTTTGGTAGCCCCCTTGGTGGCCCTCACCAAGAAGGGTGCAAATCCCAAGTTGTGGTCAGAACCTGTCTCCAAGGCCTTCTCCTCTATTAAGTCTCATTTCGCTAGCGCTCCCATTCTACATCGCCCCAATGTAGATAAACCCTTCATTCTGGAGGTGGATGCCTCTTCCATCGGTGCTGGAGCGGTCCTGTTCCAGAAGGACTCGCAAGGTCGGAAGCACCCATGCTTCTTTTTCTCCAAGACCTTCACACCGGCGGAGAGGAATTATTCCATCAGGGACAGGGAGTTGCTAGCGATGAAGTTGGCCTTCTCGGAGTATAGACACCTCCTGGAGGGGGCACACCACCCTTTCCAGGTGTTCACTGACCACAAGAACTTGGTGTATTTGCAGACGGCCCAGCAGCTAAATTCTTGCCAGGCCATTTGGTCCCAGTTCTTTCCCAGTTCCACTTAACCCTCCATTTCCTCTCCGGTGGGAAGAACGTCCGGGCCGATGCTCTCTCCCGCTCCATGATGTCATCAGAGGAGGAGGAGCCTCGGCTGATTGTCCCTTCTGAGAGCCTGAGGACCGTGGCTCCGGTCGCTCTAGAGTCTGTACCCCCAGGCAAGACATTTGTCCCTGCCCGTCTGCGACTGGAGGTCCTCTCTTGGGCTCACTCGCCCAGGGTGGGTGGACATATGGGGACAAAACGGACCTCTGAACTCCTGGCGAGGACGTACTGCTGGTCGCATATGGCCCGTGACATTAGGGACTATATTCAGGTGTGGGTCTCATGCGCCAAGAATACATTCTCCCGCTGGGCTACTTTACCCCCTGCCGGTAGCGGACAGGCCCTGGGAGATGGTCGGTATGGATTTTGTGGTGGGACTGCCCAAGTCCAGGGGTAGCACATTCATTTGGGTTGTCACTGACCATTTCTCTAAGATGGTTCACCTGATGCTTCTTTCCCGGTTACCTTCTGCATGGGGCCTGGCAGCTTTGTTCATTAAGCATGTCTATCGACCTGCACGGTATGCCGGACAAGATTATCAGCGACCGGGGTCCCCAGTTTGCATCTCGGATTTGGAGAGAGCTGTTTCACCTGCTCAGTATTGAGCTGAAACTCTCCTCGGCCTATCACCCTGAGACGGACAGGTTGGTAGAGAGAGCCAGCCAGACCCTGGTCACATATCTACGACATTTTGTTTCTGCCAGTCAGGATGACTGGGCATCCTTGCTGCCATGGGAGTTCACTTTGAACAACGCTGTGGCCATTTCCACCAGTCAGACCCCATTCCACCTTAATTATGTCCAGCATCCGCGAGTTCCTGTGCCGTCCGCCGACTCTAGGGTGGCAGACTGGGCGGTGGAGGCCCGTGACTGTCATGATCCATTCTGGATTATGACAGATAAAAGCACTAATAACCTTTTTTTTTCCTTAAGCTGGTGGTTTCAGTTCTAGTTTTGCCCCCTGTGGCCGTTAGGGTCATTGCACTTGATGTTTTCTTTGCTTTGCCTTTTGCCCCCGGTGGTCACTGGGATTATAGCAGCTTTTCACCCCTGATCATTTGACCATTCACTTTTACTATATCGGGTTACATGGTCTATGAGCAGGTGTTGGTGATATTGCTAATTTCCAACCAAGGCTGGTGAAAGAAGAATCTACAGAGAGCAGCTCAGGGGAGCTCTGGTGTAAAGTCTGGTGAAGGAAGGAATTACAGAGAGGTGTTCCTTGCAGCTCTGACAAAGCTTGGAGAAGTAGCAGCTATTCTGGAGGAAAGCTGCATTCTGGTGGTGGACTCTGTTGCTGGGAGCAATAGCAACAGAGCAAAGCTAAGTGGTGTTTCCCTGTTTGTATTTTTCCCTGGTGTGCATTAGTACAGCGGTGGGGCCAGTGCCTGCACCACCCAGCTCACTAGCAAGGGATAGGTGTAGGGTGTGCTATGGTGACAGGTTATGGCTCGGCGACAGGTGAGGAGCCTGTATAGGAAGCGTTAGGAGTGTGAGGGACACTGACTCAGGGGAATGCAGGAGGTCTCCACTTCCCCGTTCCCTATCGCAGGGCCCACCATTGTAACTGTTTCCCCTTCCCCCGTGTCTTGTTGTTTTAGTTACCGGCCTGCGGGTCGTGTCACACAGGACAGTTACATGTGCCATGTCTTGCTGTTTTAGTTACCGACCTGCTGGTCGTGTCACACAGGACGGGTCCACGTGACATTATCACCAACCATGCATTTTTGTTCTGCTGAGCCATGGACCCAATGCAGACCTTTGCCCAAATGCTGCAAATCTTTACGGATGAGATTAGGGGGCTGCGCGGTGAGTTGGTGCAGCAACTGCAGCTGTTGGTGGGCTTTGGGGGCTTGGTTCAGAGACAGGCTCAGCCAGAACCCAAGATATCTCTCCCTGACAGGTTTTCTGGAGGGAGAGATCAATTCTTGGTATTTCAGCAAGCCTGCAAACTATACTTCAGGCTGCGCCCTCGTTCATCAGGGAGTGAAGAGCAATGGGTGGGAATCATTATGTCCCTTCTTAAGGGGGATCCCCAATCCTGGGCCTTCTCCCTGCCGGACGATTCACCATCATTAGAGTCTGTGGACGAGTTTTTTGCGGCTTTGGCGCTTGTGTATGGGGATCTTGATGGCGTCTCCCTGGCAGAATCCTGACTCAGTAGGTGTAAACAAGGAGCCCGGGTTGCTGAGGAGTACTGCTCAGAGTTTAGGAGGTGGGCCACTGACAGTCAGTGGAATGACCCCGCACTTAGGAGTCAATTTGTGCAGGGTCTGTCTCCAAAGTTGCAGGATACTCTGGTGCAGTACGCCGCCCCCAGGTCGCTGGAGGCCGCCATGTCCCTTGCCATCCAGGTGGATAGACACCTTAGGGAGAGACATACACAAAATGTGCCCCCTGTTCTCCTCACTAGGGAGGAGGACCCACCAGTGCGAACGGAGGAACCCAGACAGCCCAGTGTTGTTGGTACAAAAAAGGAGGTGTCTGCGGCTCGTCGTGGTGGGGGGGTATGCTTTTCCTGTGGGAAGCAGGGCCATTTCATGAGAGCCTGCCCAGTGCGTGCCAAGTCTCCAGACGAATGTATGCAAGTAGGAGGAGCTAGTTTGTGTACGGAGCTGCCTACAGTTTGGGGAGTGGTGTCAGCATGTTTTTACTGTGGGCAGACTGGTCATGTCCTGAAGGCTTGCCCAACCCGCGCCAAATTATCTGTACCATCTGAGAAGCCGCATTCCCCTGGTCGCTTGGAGGGAGGCGACCAGGGAGTGTATGTTTCCTCCACTTTACCCTCCCAAGGTACTATGTCAGCAGCGGTGTTGGCTGGCGGGGTACCCGAAGTGTTACCGGTGTTTGTGGGCAGGAGTCAGTCTGGTGGATGCTCGCTTTGTCCAGACTCATGGCCTCAGGTGTTGGACGCTAGCCCAACCTATAAGTGTCCAGGCCATAAACTCTGTTCCACTGAGCCAGGGGAGCTTGACCCAAGTCGTAGAAAATACCCATCTACGTATAGGACATCATGAGGAGTCCTCGTCATGCTACGTCTTGGAGGGAATGCCAGTACCTTTCGTTTTAGGCCTCCCTTGGCTGAAAAAACTCAACCTGGTAATAGATTGGCAGGGGAGGGAAGCGGTCATCTGGAGGCAGTCGTGTGAGGGCTGCTGCTTAGGGACTACTGTCTCTGCCATCTGTCTTCAACCGACCCCTTTCTCTCCAGTGAGAGCAGCAGATATGCTGCAGGAGAGTAGGGGCAAGTCTAAACACTCGCCATTAGCCAAACCTGGGAGGCGCAGACCTCTTGGTGGAAGGGGTTGGAGGGTGGTATACCCCGTGGTGAATTGCGGGGGTGTGAGTGTGGTGACACAGGGGGACGCCTCTGTTATCAATCCCAGAAAGAGTTCACCGAATTGTGACAAACGAATGTGTGGCAATAAACATTCAGGTCCGGACCTGTGTGTGAACGAGCATGAATGGGTGGCCACCAAAAAACATCCAGTGGAAGTGTGTTGCGGAGTCTTACCAGCTCGAGTTACCCCCAAACATACACATACACAACTCGTTCCCCAGGTCGGCGCTTTGGAGATGTGTGGTGCCTCCAGAACATACATTGCCAATACCAGCGGTGCTCGTTTGTCATAAACCTGAAGGGCAGGTAGTTGCTGGGGTGAACTCTGGACATGGGCATCCCCGCTGTAGGTAGTTCCATGATGAGGAGCCGTCTTGAGGGTCCGGAGGCCCCTCATTAAGGGAGGGTACTGTCATGATCCATGCTGGATTATGACAGATAAAAGCACTAGTAACCTTTTTTTTTTCCTTAAGCTGGTGGTTTCAGTTCTAGTTTTGCCCCCGGTGGCTGTTAGGGTCATTGCACTTGATGTTTTCTTTGCTTTGCCTTTTGCACCCGGTGGTTACTGGGATTATAGCAGCATTTGGCCCCTGATCATTTGACCATTCCCTTTTCCTAAATCGGGTCACATGGTCTATGAGCAGGTGTTGGTGATATTGCTCATTTCCAACCAAGACTGGTGAAGGAAGGAACTACAGAGAGCAGCTCAGGGGAGCTCTGGTGTAAAGTCTGGTGAAGGAAGGAATTACAGAGAGATGTTCCTTGCAGCTCTGACAAAGCTTGGAGAAGTAGCAGCTATTCTGGAGGAAAGCTGCATTCTGGTGGTGGACTCTGTTGCTGGGAGCAATAGCAACAGAGCAAAGCTAAGTGGTGTTTCCCTGTTTGTATTTTTCCCTGGTGTGTATTAGTACAGCGGTGGGGCCAGTGCCTGCACCACCCAGCTCCCTAGCAAGGGATAGGTGTAGGGTGTGCTATGGTGACAGGTTCCGGCTCGGTGACAGGTGAGGAGCCTGTATAGGAAACGTTAGGAGTGTGAGGGACACTGACTCAGGGGAGTGCAGGAGGTCTCCACTTCCCTGTCCCCTATCACAGGGCCCACCGTTGTAACTCTTTCCCCTTCCCCCGTGTCCTGTTGTTTTAGTTACCGGCCTGCGGGTCATGTCACACAGGACAGTTACGCATGCTGTGTCTTGCTGTTTTAGTTACCGACCTGCGGGTCGTGTCACACAGGACGGGTCCACGTGACAGTGACATTTGGGACCGCTCTCAGGATGCCATACTGGCCTCCAAGGAGAGAATGAGGTCTTCTGCTGAGGCACACCGGCGCCCCACTCCCACCTTTGCTCCAGACGACTTGGTGTGGCTCTCCACTCGTAACATCAGGCTGCAGGTTGAGTCCACTAAGTTCGCGCCTCGCCTTATAGGTCCCTTCAAATTCCTTGAGCAAGTTAACCCTGTGGTCTACCGTCTGGCCCTTCCTCCACACATGGGTATCATGGACACCTTCTACGTGTCTCCTTAAGGCCTCTTTTACACATCAGTTTTTTGCCTTCAGGCGCGATCCGGCTTTTTTTTGTAAAACCGGATCCGGCAAAATGCAATGCCGGATCCAGTTTTTCCCCATTGACTTGCATTAGCGCCGGATCGTGCCGGATGGCATTGCGTTTCATCCGTTTTTTGCCGGATCCGGCAACTTGTCTCATTCCGGCGTCTGGAAAAAACGGCTACTGTAACGTTTTTTGTCTCCGGCGAAAAAGCCGGAAGCGCCGGATCCGGCGCTTCCAGCTTTTTGCTACAATGAAAGTCTATGGGCGCCGGAATGCGCCGGATCCAGAAAAAGACGGATCCAGCCACCGGATCCGGTTTTTTTAAGTCTGCGCATGCTCAGATCCAATTGGCCAGCCCCCAGGAACAGAAGACGGATCCAGCAAAAAAACGGATCCGTTTCTACAGTTCTCCAAATTTTATGCCGGATCCGTTTTTTCAAAAAATAGCCGGATCCTGCCTGACGCCGAAAACCTGATGTGTGAAAGTAGCATAAGCCCGTTCACTTGTCCCGACTTTTTGAGTCATCTACCGGGACATTGGACTTGTCCTCGAATGAGTACAAGGAGAACGCCATCATGGGGTGTAAGGTGGTACTGTCGCGTCTGTCTGCGGGTCTGGGCTGCAGACAGACAGCGCCCCGAGTAGCACCGACACCCTTAACCCCTATACAGGGATCTGGATTTACTGCAGAGCCCAGGAAGCGCTGTCTGAACAGGAGCAGAGTGCCAGAGCAGAACGGTCGCAATAGAACAGCAGGAAGGGAGCCAAAAATGGAGTCGGAAACCAGGCGAGCAGTGGAGGTACAGAAACGGCAGGCAGAGGCAGAGTCGAGAGTCCAGGCAGAGGTCAAAAACCGGGAGAGTAGCGGAGGTACAAAATCGTCAGGCAGTAGAGGGGGTCAGGAATCCAGGCCAAGGTCAGCATCAGTAATCAGGAGAAATGCAAGGTACAAAAACGGCAGGCAACAGAGTAGTCAGAAGTTCAGGCTGAGGTCGGAGTTAACGATAGGCAATCACAAGTAACACGTAGGGGAACCAAGAATATATCCGGTGGCTTGCAAGCCCAGTCCCAAGGTATTTGAGGGATCAGGTCGTCCCTCACAGGCTCCCGGGCTGGTGATGTCATCAGGACCGCCCCCAGGACCAGACCTGATGATGATGCACCAGCCCCTTCATGACTGACAGAGGAGCGGAGTCTGCGTCCAGTAGACGCCTGCGCAGAAGCCCTTTCATTGTTGCCGCCCTCACTCGGGCGCGAGCCACGGTGCCTCCTAGTGGTTGAGGGCGGAACAGCAGGCCCCGAGCCCGAGGGCGGCGTGACAGTCCGTCGCCTCCTAGTGGCTGAGGGTGGAACAGCGGGCCCAGAGTCTGACGGCGACGTGACAGTACCCCCCTATCCAGGAGGGGCCTCCGGACCCTCAAAACCCGGTTTGTCAGGGTGAAGGAGATGAAATCTCCTAATTAATGCCTTGGCATGGATGTTCCTTGCGGGGACCCAGGACCTCTCCTCCGGGCCGGAGCCCTTCCAGTGTATAAGATACTGTATGGAGTCTCTCACAAGGCGGGAGTCAAGGATACCCTGGACTTCATACTCCAAGGACCCTCCGACCGAAACAGGTGGAGGAGGGGACTGGACAGGGTGAATTGGGGAGCGATACAGTTTGAGGAGAGACTTGTGGAACACGTTAGGTAATTTAAATGACTGCGGAAGTTTCAAACGGAAGGCTACCGGGTTAACCACTTCTATAATTTCATATGGGCCGATAAATCTGGGACCCAGTTTGGCAGATGGTACTTTCAGTTTGATGTTTTTAGTCGAAAGCCAAACCTTGTCCCCAACCCCCAAGTGCGGCCCCTTGGACCGTCGTTTGTTTGCAGCTGAAGCCTGTCTAACTTGAGCCCCTTTCAAATTCGTATTTACTTCAGACCATATTGTTTTCAAGCAATGTATGTTTTTCTCTACCCCAGGGAGCTCCGACATCCTAGCCGAGAACGACCCAAAGCGCGGATGCAATCCAAGGTTACAAAAAAAGGGGTAGTTTTAATGGAGTCCTGGTAGCGATTATTTAAGGCAAACTCAGCCAATGGCAGATGTTCTACCCAATCGGACTGGTGTCCTGACACGTAACAACGGAGGTATTGCTCCAGAGCTTGATTAGCACGTTCGGTTTGCCCATTGGTTTCGGGGTGGTAGGCCGAGGAGAAGGATAACTCAACACCGATGCGTTTACAGAACGCCCTCCAGAATTTTGAGACGAACTGGGTACCTCTGTCGGACACAATATTTGACGGAACACCATGAAGACGTACAGTGTGCACAAGGAACAATTTGCTCAAGGTTTCGGAGTTAGGTAAGCCAGACAGGGGAATAAAATGGCACTGTTTGCTGAACCTGTCTACCACCACCCAGATACATGTTTTCCCATCTGAGGTCAGCAGGTCTGTGATGAAGTCCATGGAGATGTGGGTCCATGGACTCTCAGGGGTGGGCAAGGACTGAAGCCAGCCAGCAGGGCGATTATGGGTGGATTTGGCGCGGGCACAGACTTCACATGCTGAAACATAGTTCTTACAGTCCTTGACCACCGTCGGCCACCAAAAGTTCCTAGTTACCAACCTGGTGGTATTATTGAGCCCAGGATGACCTGCCAGAACAGAGTCATGTGACTCTTTAAGAACTTGAAGGCGAAAGGAATTCGGAACAAACAATTTTTGGGGGGGTGTAGTGTCAGGAGCTCGTTCCGGAGACCTACGGATCTCCTCCAGAAAGTCCAAGGAAACTGCCGACACGACGATCCCATTGGCTAATATCGGAACAGGTTCACAGTCTTCGGCTTGTGTGGGGCAAAAACTGCGAGAGAGGGCATCGGCCCTCACATTTTTCGTGCCAAGGCGAAAGGTGATTAAAAAATCGAACCTTGAAAAGAACAAGGCCCACCTGGCCTGCCTGGAATTCAGTCTTTTAGCTGACTCCAGGTAGGTCAGGTTTTTGTGGTCTGTAATGACGGTGACCTTGTGTTTGGCGCCTTCGAGAAAGTGACGCCATTCCTCGAAGGCCCATTTGATTGCTAGTAATTCCCGATTCCCAATATCATAGTTCTTCTCTGTGGCAGAGAACTTTCGGGAAAAAAAAGCACATGGGCGCAGCTGAGTGAGGGCTGCAGTGCCTTGCGATAGCACTGCTCCCACTCTGACTTCGGAGGCATCCACCTCCACAATAAATGGGCGGTCTAAGTCAGGTTGTACTAAAACCGGGTTGGCCACAAAGCATTCTTTTAACGTAGAAAATGCTTGAATGGCCTCGGGATTCCAGTTGGCCACGTCCGCCCCCTTCCGGGTTAGATCCGTGAGTGGCTTGGCAATCTCAGAAAAACTCCTGATAAACTTACGGTAGTTATTGGCAAATCCCAAAAATCGCTGCAGTGCTTTCAGCGATTTGGGTTGCACCCACGCCTTAATAGGTTGGATCTTGGCAGGATCCATGCGGAACCCCCTGCCTGAGACCATGTACCCCAAAAATTGTACCTCCTCAGCGAAAAAGACACATTTCTCCAACTTAGCAAACAAGGAGTTCTCCCGCAGTCTCTGCAGTACTGAATGGACGTGTTGAGCATGTGTCACAGGGTCAGTGGAGTAAATCAAAATGTCATCCAAGTACACAACGACATACACACCACAGATGTCCCTGAAAATATCGTTAACAAAGTGCTGAAACACTGCAGGAGCATTGCTGAGTCCGAAAGGCATTACTAGGTACTCAAAGTGACCAAGAGGTGTATTAAACGCTGTCTTCCACTCATCGCCGTCTCTTATGCGGATTAGATTGTATGCCCCCCAGAGGTCAAGTTTAGTAAACCAACGGGCTCCAATTAGCTGATTAAAAAGATCAGGGATGAGTGGAAGCGGGTACTGGTTCTTTATAGTGATTGCGTTTAATTCCCGGTAGTCAATGCAGGGTCTGAGACCACCATCTTTCTTCTCTACAAAGAAGAACCCAGCTCCAACTGGTGAAATAGATGGTCTAATGAACCCCTTTCTTAAGCTATCCGCTATGTACTCATTCATGGCCTGACGATCTGGACCAGAGAGATTAAATATTCTCCCTTTTGGAAGACGGGCATCTGGAATTAGGTTTATAGGACAATCATACTCTCTGTGGGGCAGTAGTTTCTCAGACTCTATAACAGAAAAGACATCTCCATAATCCCTGAGAGCAAACGGTATGAAGGGGTGTTTTTTTAGCTTGGTTTGATTTACTGCTACAGACATGCAATTATCCTGGCATTGCGAACTCCGACGCACCACATCACCCAGGTGCCAGTCAATGACAGGGTTATGTTGACGTAGCCACGGCATTCCCAAAATGACTGCAGAAGATAGATTGTCCAACACAAAAAAGGAAATAAGCTCAGTATGTAGTGCTCCTACTGACATAGCAATCTTAGCCGTAACAAATTTAACCCCCTCCTGAATAATGGATGTGCCATTAATAGCCGTGGTTTTAATTGGAATATTAAGTTTCAGTAGTGGGACACCAAGTTTTTTAGCAGCAAAAGAGTCCATAAAATTCCCTTCAGACCCGCTATCGACATAGGCTTTTAAACACAGAGAATCCTGACCAAAATAAAATGAAATAGGTAGTAAAACTTTGGCCGCATCTGCGGGCAATACCTGAGCTTCTGCGCAACCATAGCCAGAGCTGCTCAGAGGCTGATGTTCCCGGGGTACGGATCTCTGACGTTCAGCTTTGTCCCTGGAGTCTCCTAACTGCAGCATGCTCGAGCAGGAAGGTGAGACTGATCCTCCAGGCTGTATACTGAGGCTTAGTAACAGGTGTATTAGTCCAACAATCAGCTCAGGCAAGAGAGGAAAGGAAAAAAAAATTCAGAGAAACTGTCTTTATATAGGTGTGATATATATATATACACAAGAGACAGTTTTATTTGGGCCGGATATAATGTCGCGTCCGTCTGCGGGTCTGGGCTGCAGACAGACAGCGCCCCGAGTAGCACCGACACCCTTAACCCCTATACAGGGATCTGGATTTACTGCAGAGCCCAGGAAGCGCTGTCTGAACAGGAGCAGAGTGCCAGAGCAGAACGGTCGCAATAGAACAGCAGGAAGGGAGCCAAAAATGGAGTCGGAAACCAGGCGAGCAGTGGAGGTACAGAAACGGCAGGCAGAGGCAGAGTCGAGAGTCCAGGCAGAGGTCAAAAACCGGGAGAGTAGCGGAGGTACAAAATCGTCAGGCAGTAGAGGGGGTCAGGAATCCAGGCCAAGGTCAGCATCAGTAATCAGGAGAAATGCAAGGTACAAAAACGGCAGGCAACAGAGTAGTCAGAAGTTCAGGCTGAGGTCGGAGTTAACGATAGGCAATCACAAGTAACACGTAGGGGAACCAAGAATATATCCGGCGGCTTGCAAGCCCAGTCCCAAGGTATTTGAGGGATCAGGTTGTCCCTCACAGGCTCCCGGGCTGGTGATGTCATCAGGACCGCCCCCAGGACCAGACCTGATGATGATGCACCAGCCCCTTCATGACTGACAGAGGAGCGGAGTCTGCGTCCAGTAGACGCCTGCGCAGAAGCCCTTTCATTGTTGCCGCCCTCACTCGGGTGCGAGCCACGGCGCCTCCTAGTGGTTGAGGGCGGAACAGCAAGCCCCGAGCCCGAGGGCGGCGTGACAGTCCGTCGCCTCCTAGTGGCTGAGGGCGGAACAGCGGGCCCCGAGTCTGACGGCGACGTGACAGGTACATGGCAAAAGATATTACCTGGTGGACTGGAAGGGTCATGGCCGAGAGGATAGGACCTGGGAGCCTGTGGAGAATATTCGTGGTCCCCTGCTCATTGTGGCCTTTGAGCATAGCGAGGCGCAGGAGGCAGGTAAAGTTAGGAGTCGGATTCCTGCCTCTGGACAGGAGAAATCTCAAACCTTGCCTTCTGCGGTCTCCCATTCAGTCCCAGCCGCAGAAGAGCCTGCTCAGCAAAGACGTCGTTCCCAGCGTCTTGCTCAGGCTTATGCGGTCAGGTTGATTGCTGCTGCTGCCACCTCTGGGTCAGCTTTGGCAATCCGCACTAGCCAGCAGCGAGCAGCTCCAGAGGCTAAGTCCTTTTTGCAGCCTTCTGGGCTTGCCTGTGGGACGACCTCTCATTGGAGGTTGGGGGTCATACGCTCAGGTCCTTCTCCAGCTTGGATTGCACCATCAGGAAGGTCCGGGAAGGACGCTGCTATAAAAGGTTCGCATGGCCGAGCGGCCATGTGCTAGTATAGTCTGTAATTTGTAGTAGTGTGTGTGATGATGGATGCTTGTGAACCGCTGACTGACTCATTATGAAACACCTTCCCTCTGATACGCATGTTAGTAGGGTTTAGAGTCTCGAGTCAGCGTCGAGTAGTGGCACTGCCTATTGCCACAGTACCTCCAGCTCCTATCACATGTTAGCGCCAGTGTGCACCACGCTACATTAGGCACTACAGTACCACACATTCAGCAATATCAGTCAGAGCGGCTCCGTGCGCCATTAATGCGCTTTCCAAACCAAAGCTTAGGCTGGCTAGTGGCGTCTGCCAGAGCTGCTCTGTACGTACTTCGTGCAGTATTTTTCTATTATCTGCGCCCTGTGTCTGTTAACAGGGCACAGCATTCAGTAAGGGTCTCTCCCTGGCGTCGCAGTTGCGACACCGAACGCTAGTGGATCTAGAGGGACTCTAACCCTGTGTCCTTGGGGCAGGGATCTGTGACCAAGACACTAGCGTTCACTCTGCGGTATCGCGGCCCTGTGAAGCAACTGGGTCCGCCTCCTATTCACCGGGTGGTTAACCTGAGTGTGTTTGCTATACCGCCAGTTTCTGTCCGCCATTACCGAGCAGCAGTCTATCATCTCTGCACGGTGGACCCCGAGCTGCGAACGCACCTCATTGCCATATTTTATTATTTGGTGTGTTCCGCCAGCCCTAACAGTATATAAACTTTTGATCAGGGTCATTTGGATGTTTTTGGGTTGTCATTATGATTTAAAAAGAGAAAACACAGTAGTTTGACAATAAATGGCTTCACCCAACCACTAATCATGAGTGGAGAAAAATTTTTGGTGTTATCATTCATATTTTCTGAAAAAAGGCCAAGAAAGCA
This sequence comes from Dendrobates tinctorius, assembly GCF_039654945.1. Classification (NCBI taxonomy): domain Eukaryota; kingdom Metazoa; phylum Chordata; class Amphibia; order Anura; family Dendrobatidae; genus Dendrobates; species Dendrobates tinctorius. The sequence continues at coordinate 11,825,732 of NW_027361898.1, read as the reverse complement.
AAAATTCTGCCGGGGTATGTAAACTTTTGAGCACAACTGTATAATTTCCCACAGGATATGCATGAACTTGAACTCACTTTCACATTATATTAACAAACTTGTCCATAACCTTTTTTATATATGTATTCAGCTATTTTTTTTCCATACAGCTTCTCTGGAACCAGCGATCCCTAGACAGTGCCACATGAAGGAGATCAATAAGTTTTCTATTATTCCTAAACTATGCTTTGCACAGTTTTTTCAAAATAACCGTGACATAATATCCAGAAACATAATTATTCATTTTAATCTTTGTATTTAGGAGAAATAGGAAGAAAAAATTGGAATTTGTTTTAAAAAATTAGAACAGTAATAATTTAAGAGAAACATCAACTTTTTATTTGTTCTTCCTTTTTAAATACCTCATCGTTATGTTATTCAATGTCATACGTTTATTAGGAAGGAGTAGTCATAGTCGTAGTTATAGAGTAAGTGAAGAATGGTATCGATGCATACTATGTTTCCACCATGTACATTTCATGTCATATATCCAAATTTTGTCAAATTAAGCTTAGGATATCCAAACATTAAGAAAGAAGGAAATGTAAAGTGCAGAGTTGGGAAGATATACTGTAAGTCATTTTCAAAAATAAATTAGTATGTTGCAGATGTGGTATTTCAAATCATTAAAAACGGAAAAAAAAAGAATCTAATCTGGAAACCTCGAAGTCTCTGGAATAAGAGATAATGGGTGCCATACGTATGAATGCCATCCAGATAATAGTCTGACGTAAAATAGAGCAAATTAAGTACTGAGAAAACATAACCGCATACATTTTCAATTCTATTTTTAGGGGAATGGGTGGGTGGTGTGATATATCAGCACTGACCTTTAATGGGAGGATGTAGTTAATGGAACTGTATCAACAAAGTTCAGAAAAGAATTGACCGCTCTTCCAGTCCTAGACCGCAGTCTAGACTAAACTGTCGAAACTTCTCTACGACAAGCAACTCTCCATTTTGTAGAAAGCACGGGATCCACACATATGATAACCAGTCAGTCGTACAAATCTTGCAAAATTGAACAAGATCTCAGCTACAAGCTATTTGTTGCAATGATTTTTCCGTTACTCGTAAATTTGCCTGCTTTAATTTAGCATTGAAATGCTTGGCCTCAATAGAACACGATAAAGCTGAGGATGAAACATCTGTAGTTTCAAAGCACATGAAATAATGAGCAGCATAGGTCCATTCTTATCTGCTGTCGGCTCCTATGATTTTTTGCAGATTACGTTGGATTAAAATGGGTTGGTTTTATCTTTTATTTACCATAATTATTCATGTTGCGTGAAGTGGATGGAATTCCTCACATATTGCAATATCAAACAGGAGGGCTCACTCTTTATCAGCAGACGAGGGGGCCGACAGTTCACATTCTCTATGAATGTTGTGTTATGCTTCTGGTAATCAGATTCATTTCCACAATATTTCCCAATGGGTAGACTTCTCAGTGAGTTTGCACGTTTTCCTGCCTCGGGCAGACATCTGAACTGTAATGAGTGTGCTTTCTTTTTTTAGAAGAAACAAACAGAGTTTAAGACTTTATTTAGACTAAAATTCAACAATCTGGGTTTAAAGAGAGGAACATAATCCCTTGACAGAGCGCAGAAACCGAAAAGCATGGTCAAAGAAAAGTTAATTGGCTGCTTGGACCAAGACTGGAAGCAGAAGATAATATGCGTCTCATTGCTTTGGGTTATCTACATCAAGGTCAAGAAACTTGTTGATAAATAGGATTCGTATTTTATGATGGTAATTAGACTGTAATGGAGTATTATCAGAATTATGCAGGAAAAGGCCTCGACTTGAAGGTTCAGAGCAGCTGCAATACATTGACTTTTCATTGCTAATTAAAATGTTATGTTCCAGTAATGCAATCTCTTCTTGCTCACATTGGTTTGACAATGATCTGTGAAATCTCACTTTTTTTTGGAGTGCCACTCACAGGAAAAATATGTCATGAGAAAGGTCTTTAGATGAAAAAAAAAACAAATGCTGTCCTATAATCTCCAAGATGGTGATCTGAAGTGCCTATGTGTGAAGGTGCCATTATGCTGAGAATGCATCACATGGAGATATGACTGTTGTATATTCTATGGACATTGCTATGGAAGGAAGATGCTTAACCAAAAACCTGGAGCTTCACAAACTTTAGGTGCATTACTACACAAGGTCGAAGTAGGAAAACATTAAGTTTTGAAGCTGTGCATCATGTCACATATTTTAATCTGTGGCGCATTTGTCAAAAATATCTGTTGAAACAAATACAAATTTGAAATATTTAAGGTCATGCATCTGTTCCAACAACAAGAAACATTTGTATTCCGCTATTCTCATGATGGACTTACAGCACATTTGGAAAGTAAATTAGTCAATATGATATAATGTCCGATGTACAGGGTATTATTTGTCTTTAAGCACCAAACTGAACAGTTGCGTATTGAGTCATGATTTAAATGTGTCTATGGAGGATATCTCTCTGATTGATTGAGGTAATGATATCCACAGAGAGGTGACTGCTTAACAGGTGGCTTTGCCTCCAAATGTAAGATGGAACATGGGTATGGCGAGATTATTCATTGCTGCCGATCTGATCGGTTTGCTGGGATCCTTCAAGTAACTGGGGTCTAAGTTGTTCATAGCTTTAATATTTTTAAGGCAAATTTTAAAAGCTATTCTCTATTTTATTTGGCAACCAGTGTAACATGTGGAGGATTGGTGATATTGGGGCTTGACAAGGTTGATGTATCGCTTTGTCTGGGAGGCCTACAAGTAGGGCATTACAGTAGTCCAGCTTCGAGGTTATGAAGTTATGTACCTCTGTTGAAAGGTCTTCTGGTGAAATAAAGTGTTTATTATTGTCAGGGTTTCTCAGTTGGAAAAATTAAGACTTAATAACAGACCATATTTAGTTCCTGAGTGACAGTTCCTCACCAATAACTGCACCCAACTTGATCAGATATTTGAAGTGTTGTACTAACTACAGTAGTTGAAGGTTGAGATTTTGCTAAATTACAAACATTGAAGATAGAACCAAGTCCTGAGGTACTACTTATTTTGATGGGACAGGCCTGGAGTATGAGGAGCCAATAAATATTCTTTGTGGACTTCCAGCCAGGAAAGAACTGAAACATTGGAAAACTGTGCTACCAATTCTACAGATTTCATTAAGGCTTTATATTAGGATATCATGGGCAACTCCCCTGCCGAAGGCTCTAGAAGAGAATTAGAATGTTGCATTCACATCTGTCCCTTGTAATGAGAAAATCAGTTAGTACTCATGTGATGCTGATTCAGTGCTATATTTTTTTTCTCTAAGTCAGACTAGAAATAGTCGGGCGGGCTCACGCTGTCATTTGATAACGTGGGAACTGCGACTCTCTGACCAACAGTAATGATTTTACCTCCTATCAGAAGCCGTGTTTGCCGCGCTGTCATGCATATGACAGCATGAGAAACACCCAATGTTCGGAAGGACAAACCAAAACAGTAACACGGACTTCCTGGTGACATCTGTATTCGGTGTCTGTGCCTGAACAGTAGGTGTTGGGTATGGACGTCAAAATTTACTGTTCAGGTTCAACCACATCTATTGATGGCTGCTTCTTTCAGTAGATCAGAAAGATCCCACAATGCAAAAAACAATCAACTGGAACAAGTCTTGTCAAGAAACGCTATTAACCTGCAGATACTGAGTTAAAATTTAGGTTAATAGCACTCTGAAGCTGAGCTGTTGCTGCATTGAAAGCCCAATTACAGGAGGGAAATTAACTTTATTCCTCCCAGCAGCCTCTGATATTTTTAATCATTTTGCTTGCTGAAATTTAAAAAGAGTTGACTAGTGACAACATTCGCCTAAATCTGGACATGCCCCTCTTTGGCTGGACGTAAATATCCGAGACAGACATGTGCTCTCTCTTTTTCCACCAGCAGCATGATGAACACATTGGTCTAAGTATCTGTAATCACTTACTTACTGGGGTCTGCATACCCTTATATTACATACGGACAGCTAGTTAGCAATGTTGGGCTGGAGGGCAGCTTATTGGATGTTTTTTAGGTAACATGAGTGGGAAATAGATTTGAGCTTACAGTATATGTATGATATTGTTCTGCTATTACTGTATTAATGTTGTAGTGCTGGTATAAATATACAGGATGGGCCATTTATAAGGTTAGACCTGGGTGGGCCTGGGTGGGTTAAATTAAATGGGAATGGTTGGTGATATCAACTTCTTGCTTGTGGCTCATTAGAATATGCCAGGGGGGAAACTTTTCAAGATGTGTGGTGACCATGGCGGCCATTTTGAAGTCGCCCCATCCACGTGTACCCATATAAATGGCCCACCCTGTACATGTATGTATAAAACTTTACACTTATGTGTGTGTAATAAATATCTTCCCCCCCTTTAATAACTATATTTTTGATGTGAAATGTCTCCCTTTTACAGGGAGGCATTAGTATTTCTATCAACCCGCATGTCATTTATAAAAGCTAAATCGTGAGATTCGAATAAGTCATGTATGATGGCTGTTTTGCTGCTGATTGATCTTTCACTGCAGAGCTGCAGAGTCCAGCTCTTAAGTGGTTTTGAATAGCTGATCTTTAGTTATAACTTTTAAAGGGAACCTGTCAGCAGAAAAAATGCTATTAGCCTGTGGATATAATACTGGCCGGCGCCTGCACGTAGCCCAACACTGCAGGGAGAAAATGAACTTTGTTCTACCCAGCAGCATTCTCATTTCAGCCATTGGGTGGCACCGATGCTGGTTCAGTAACTGCTCTCAGTACATAGAGCGGCGGCTGTAGTCATGCCCTGGCACTGACTGTCAGCCGGCCCCAATGACGAAGTCACGGTCACCACTGCCACCGCTCTGTATATTCAGAGTATTTACTGAAACTGCACTGCCCCGTGACTGAAGCGGAAATGCTGCTGGGGAGAATAAAGTTCATTATCTCCTCATAGCGTTACACCCCCTCTGTGCTCTTTGTTAGTTATAACTAAAAGTGTTAGTTAAAGCTAAAACGTGTCCTAAGCCAAATCTGCTTCCATTCTCTTCTACAGAAAATAGATTTATCAAATAAATTTATCAAATTTTCCTTATCTTCCATAGTTTTCATTCAGAAGAGGTTGCACATGTGCAGTCTTGGATGCTCTTCATCAGTCTTGGCTTTCTCGTTGGATGAATTAGCTTCTCATTGTCAGGACTCTAGTAGCAGGGGAGTAATAACGGTGATCAATTAGTTGTTACATAATAAATAAAGGGGTTTTTCCCAGTAGAACATGGTCATAAAGCATGGATTAGTCAGGTGTGAACACTGGAAGACCAGAATTGGTGCAGACCATCAGCAGAATGCATTCATTCTTTATTGAAATGTATGGCAGTAGTGGAACTCTCAAGGCAGGAAGGTACTGTATGTCTTGACGTGTCTTTACTATGCTTCTCAGCAAGGTAATTAGTTGGGAAGCCTGAAGCTCCTGCCAGGTCCACTTTAATGAAATGCAAGTAATCTTGCAAGTGAAGAAAATTTTGAAACTTTGTATTCTTGAGGGACATAGCACTGCTTGGTTCATAATGACTGACATGACCTGGATCGTGTTGTGAATTCTCTTACTTCTGAGTCGGGGCTCCCTCTGGTGGTTACTGTGGGTAGTGGAGCTGGCCGGATTGACAGAGGTCTGCCACCTGAAGAAGATGATTGGAAATCTGGGGTTATTGATTGGGAGTATTTAAGTGAGCAGGCTTCCCTCAATTGTTGCTGGTGATTAGTTTTTCCTGTGCAACTTGAGGTCTGCTGTCTCCTGCCTGATCCTGCATTTTTCAGCTGAGTTGTTCATTTGCAAATCCTTAGCTTCTGATCTGGTTTTACCTCTTTCTGCTTTGCTGTGCGGGTTCAGCGTGCTCCCTGCTGGGGCTGTGTTGGACCCCGCTCCATATGTTACAGCTTGTGTCAGTTTGTTCAGTCCCCTGTTATATTAGTCTTTTTTGCTTTGCTGCCAGTTTACACCAGAATGCTGATATAGTGGGGGAGAGGTCGTGAGACTTCAGTGTTTTTTGGAAAACAGACGTGTTGGATTTTTTAGGGTTTTTGCATGATTGCAGACAGTGTCTTTCCTTTCCTATCCTATCTAGACAGTTTGGGCCCCATCATTTGCTCATTCTATTTTCTGCCTGTGTTTGTCCCTCATCTGGTCTCACCGACAATATATGTTTGGGGGCTATCTATTTCTTTGGGGTTCTATTCCGGGGCAGTTTAGATTTCACCTTTCTTGCTTTGGGCCTAATTAGTTCTCCGGCTGCGTCGAGGCGTCTAGGGCATCGTAGGTACGCTCCACATCTACTGTTAGTTGTGTTGCTAGGATTGTGTCTGCAATTCGCTGTGTAACCAACCTTTCTGGTTTCCTGGTGGCCTGGCCTACTCCTGCCATCCTCCTCGGTGACCTGTTAATAACAGTATCCATTGATTTCAATTGGTGATATTTGCTGACAATCTTATTGAAGTTAATCATGTTAAAATGTGTAGTAAAACTCTTAACAATGGATCAGTTAAAACGGATGAAATATTGATGGTATACTGAATTATAAAGTATGCTTTCCGTTTTTTTTATCTGTGTATAATGGATCTCCATAGACTTTAATGGCTGAACCTAATTCAACAAGCTATCTGCACCGTGTCACACAGATCACACACACAAATCTGTTTTTAAAATTGATGTGTGTATGGATCATTGACAATGACAGTCTATGGGTCAATGAGTTGTTCTTTTACAAAAATGATAATAATGTAACAACTAGTGTTGAGCATTCCGATACCGCAAGTATCGGGTATCGGCCGATACTTGCTGTATCGGAATTCCGATACCGACTTCCGATATTTTTTCAATATCGGAAGTCGGCATCGGAATCGGAAGTTCAAAGTTGATTGACAGCCGAAATGACGTCATCATGATGCGCGGTGTGTGCGCATCATGATGCGCCGTCATTTCGGGCCTTCCGGGGGTCTCTGCCGGCCTGCCGGGGGGCTGTGCCGGCCTGCCGGGGGGCTGTGTGGACTGCCCGGGGTCTGTACCGGCCTGCCGGGGGGCTGTGCCGGCCTGCCGGTGGTCTGTGCACCCTGTGGGGGTCTGTACCGGCCTGCCGGGGGGCTGTGCCGGCCTGCCGGAGGGCTGTGCTGATGTCCGGGGGTCTGTGCAAGCATCGTCCGATGGGACTACAAGTCCCATCTGGCGATGTCTGCTACCATGACAGTGATTGACACATTAGCCAATGATGGGACAGTAGTAGTCCCATCATCCGGCTAATGTGTTAAATGTAAAAAAAAAAAAAAAATACTACATACATACTACATACATACTACATGCATGCTACATACATACTACATGCTACATACATACCACATATATACTACATGCATGCTACATACATACTACATGCTACATACATGCTACATATATACTACATGCATGCTACATACATACTACATGCTACATACATACTACATATATACTACATGCATGCTACATACATACTGCATGCTACATACATACTACATGCTACATACATACCACATATATACTACATACATACTACATGCATGCTACATGCTACATACATACCACATACATACTACATACATACTACATACATACTACATGCATGCTACATGCATGCTACATGCATGCTACATGCTACATACATAACATATATACTACATGCATGCTACATACATACTACATGGGCTGTACAAGGCAAAAACAGGGTTTTTCTTATTCCGATACCGGAAGTCCCATAGACTTGAATGGGACTTCCGGTATCGGAATCGGCGATACCGATACTTTTTTTTTAAGATCGGCCGATCCATTCCGATCCGATTCTTTGAAGTATCGGACGGTATCGCTCAACTCTAGTAACAACTGTATTCTTTGTTTAATCTTTTTGGGTCTATGATTCGTGGAGTGTGAATTGAGACTACCTTGTGACATGAACTTTCCATGCAGAGTTGCACAAAAATTTTTTACCAGTTTTGCCAAAATGTGCAGACCTGGGAAGGAGCCATAGTAGGATGGGGCATAGCTATGCCCACCCATTGAGATCATGGAGTAATATTTCTGGCACAGTGCACACTGCCTTACATCACTGAGATGTGCAGGTTTCATGATACCTTCAAGTGGCAGGAACATCTTAATCAGTCTGGCAAATCTTATTCTTACATGCCACACATTAAGACTACAGTATGAAATCCCAGTAATGTTAAAAAGGTTGTCTGATTTCAGGCAAAATTGAACCACAGACAGGTAATATTGTGTAATAAAAAAAGAATTAATTCTTAACTATTGAATCCCCTTGTGCTCCTGTAAGGGGCTGACATTGCTATGGACAACAGAGACATGCTGCCCCTTTAAGATACAGCACCCTCTTGGCTGATGCGATGGTACATTTTATTCTACCCTTCAAAAGTCTTCTTTGGTTTTGCTCTTCCAGCTATGAAGAGGGGACTGGCTGTTTTTCCCAGAGAGTGTTTTGGAGCTGGGAGTCTGCAGGAGACTGACGTGAGGAGAAAAACGTGCAGCTTGTAACTGACTGAACTTGTGGATTGTGTATACCCTTCTGGGGATAACGAAGGTGGTTTTCCTGTGATACTGCGAGGAGCCACGAAGATCTACAAGGAAGGAATTCAGAAGAGGGAGTTCACCATTTCTAGGAACAGGCTTGGAATCTTCACATATGGACAGGACCACATTGCACAGAGCTGCCAGGGAGGACTTTGCATCATTTTGCAAAGAACTGCAGGGGGCCCCCAGGAAGGAACTGAGACACCAACTTCACCGTGAGTGTTAACCCCGTGTGCGCACATGTTTAGGGCTTAGGATAGGCTGCAATAGACAGAGCACAGTAGCCGTGCCACCGAAATAGCAGGGCCAGTCAGGCTATAGTTAGAGTAGCAGCATACTGTACTTTATTGTATTGTTTTGCCTTTTGAAAGAATACACTAATCTGTAATAGTTGGTGCACCGTGCCATTTGTACGGCCCAGCTAGAGAATATCACTTTTGTAAATTTTTTATGTCATTGCATACCCCTGTTTGCACTTTCCTAACACTGCATTCCTTGCCTGTAAATAAATTAACCCTTTGTTGTTTGCACCTCATCTTGTGTACCGTAGTCTCCCTGCATTGTGACGGTCCCCCCGGCCATCGGTTCACTCCTGTGCTACATCTTCACCATGTTTGTTTACCTGGCAATATTGGAGATAATCTGTCAAAGAGATGTGATCACTGCAGTCAATTATTAATTTCAGTTATCTTGGGACATTTATCTAACATCACCACTTAGGCCACTGATTGACTGCAGCGGTCATGTGTTTTAGATGGGACATTACTTGCTGCAGTTGTATAAGCAATGACCAGTGTGGAATAACAGAAAGTACTATTCTATCTAATCTGTAAATTCTGGAATGGTAATAGTTAAAGTAACGTAATAATGTGGATTAATAAGCATCATACCAGCTCTCTCATTTCCATTGTGCATGGCTTACACAGTAGTGGAAGGCAGCAGAGACTTCAGGGAAGTACAGCCTATTGTATGATTTCAATATATTACCTGTCTTTGTCTATAATCAGACAACCACATTTTAAATGTGGTGGCATAAGCAGGTCTTATTGGACATTTTGGGATTGATTGTCTTTGTACAAGTTTCAAAGGCGATCTGTCATGTGCCTCATTCACATAGTCAAATGATATCTTTGTACAAGTTGGAAGACAATATCTATGATACACCTCAGATTTTAGGTGGCATCAAACTGGATTATTCACAAATCCAACAGAAAAAAAATAGTAGAGTTCTTTATTGAATGCTTAGAATACCTTAGATATGGAGCAGTATGTGATAGCACTTGGAGCATTTGGAAAATCGAAGGCTTAGGGGTGATCTTATTACAATGTATAAATATATGTGGGGACAGTACAAAGACCTTTCTAATGATCTTTTTACTCTTAGACCTGTGATGGGTACAAGGGGGCATCCTCTACGTCTGGAGGAAAGAAGGTTTAAGCATACTCACAGACGCGGATTCTTTACTGTAAGAGCAGTGAGACTATGGAACTCTCTGCCATATGATGTTGTAATGAGTGATTCCCTAATAAAATTTAAGAAGGGACTGGATGCCTTTCTTGAAAAGTATAATGTTACAGGGTATATATACTAGATTGCATGAGACCTGGGACAACTTTTAGACTGTGTACCCACGTAAGCGTTTTTTCGCATTTTTTAAGAGTTTTTTCCGGCAAAAACGCTTAAACGCTTACAAGAATCATCCCATTCACTTTATTGACTTCCGCACCTTTTGTGTACATTGATCGCGGTAAAAAACGCAGCATGCTTATTAATTTCGCGGAAAAATCCACATTTCTAACTATATTCTATGAGCAGGAGGATGCTCCTGTAAAAAACGCATAAAAAAGGGCAAAAAATGCGCAAAAATCGCGGAAAAAAACGCACAAAAATGCGCGTTTTTCCTGGGAAGGAGTCCGTTTTTTTCTGCTTACGTGGGTACATAGCCTTAAGATATAAGAAAGTGGTAATAAAAAGTTTAAAAAAATTTGATACCTGAGTAAATAAATGACATTCATACTTCATATGGCAGTGGGAAGACACATTGTGGGTGTCTAGGGGTCCTGGACAGTGACCGACACATTGCATACCTGTGGGCATCATCAAAAAGCTCTGGCATAAAACTGAATGAAATGTCACAAAATTTGTGCACAGCTCGTAGTTGTGCAAAAAAAGTTGTGGCTTTTGTTGTTTTTACAGCAGCCACAGCTAACTTTTCGAAAAGTGAACAAAGTTTCACAAGGAGGGAGTAGAGGAGCGCGGCCAGAGAATTTCTCAACATTTTTGCCAAACAAATCTCGTAACTTATGACAGAAAGGAATTACAGTTCTGACTGAATTGCATTTCTTATGGCGGCAAACGTTTCATAAGGAATTTGCCGCATCTTGCTCCTGTTCATCATGACTGTTGTGCGTAGGAGAGCACACGTTGGTACACTAAGTGGCCAACATAAACCATTACTATCAGATTCAGGAAGCGGGAGAGGAGATTTCTTTCTGAATTACGAACACATAGCACAGGGATGTCTGAAGTGCTGGGCGGCCCGGTAATGTGAAACATGGATTATTCCCAGTTTTGCAGTTGGGAGATTTGATCCGCTTCGCACGTACTAACAAACTCTGCTGTTTGTACAATTTTCACTTCCTAGTTTGTTCACCATTGTAATCCAGGGATCATTATGGAATATAAATACTACATCCTATACGAATCACCACCCCCACACACGTGTGTTATACATTCACGGCACACAATAATCACACTTTCCATACAGGGTCCTGTGTCTCTGAGAAAAAGTGAATGCATATTCTGGAACCAGTCCAGCCTCTGATTGTGATAAAATATTCTTGATTCAATGCTGCCCCCCAGTGGCCAGAAATATTGAAGCCTTTATCACAGATGTTGCCTTATTTTTCAACTTACATCCCATACAGTTTATAATTCTATGACAAATGCAAATACAACAGCAGCAAGCAACCTGAATTAATGCATTGTCACAAAAATCTTACCATAACCTTGGTCCCTGCCCTTAAACACATATTACACCTAAGGAAATCAACGCTGTGTGGATTCCTCCGATGAGAAAGTCCCATTACTCGGTGCTTGTCTCCAGCTATGCTCTGGATTGGACAGTGAGACTCATGTAATCACTACCATACCAAATGCACATACACCTTAAGGTGCTCAACATACACCTTCAACATCGGTCATTGCCCCAGATCCCCCAAACACATGAACATCAAAAATGAGGCCTAATACAGATTAGATGGTCAGTCAGTTTTGATCTAATGTATATTTGGACTCTTAATTGTCAGCAAAATGCTGTGCCATACAAAGGAATGCTCGACCAAGCACATGACCGATACAGTGGGTACGGAAAGTATTCAGACCCCTATAAATTTTTCACTGATTGTTTCATTGCAGCCATTTGGTAAATTCAAAAAAGTTCATTTTTCTCATTATTGTACACTCTGCACCCCATCTCGACTGAAAAAAAGCAGAAATGTAAAAATCTTTGCAAATTTATTAAAAAAGAAAACCTGAAATATCACATGGTCATAAGTATTCAGACTCTTTGCTCAGACACTCATATTTAAGTCACATGCTGTCCATTTCCTTGTGATCCTCCTTGAGATGGTTCTACTCCTTCATTGGAGTCCAGCTGTGTTTAATTAAACTGATAGGACTTGATTTATAAAGGCACACACCTGTCTATATAAGACCACACAGCTCACAGTGCATGTCAGACCAAATGAGAATCATGAGGTCAAAGGAACTAGCCAAGAAGCTCCGAGACAAAACTGTGGCAAGGCACAGATCTGGCCAAGGTTACAAAAGAATTTTTGCAGTACTAAAGGCTCCTAAGAGCACAGTGGCCTCCATAATCCCTAGGCTACTTTCATACTTCAGGTTTTCGGCGTCAGGCGCGATCCGGCGTCGTGCCGGAACGCCGGATCCGGCAAATGTTTAGTAAAACCGGATGTGACGGATCCGTTTTTCTGCCGGATTCGTCTTTTTCTTGACAGACAAAACCGGATCCGTCTCATCCGGTTCATCCGTTTTTCTATCCGCTTTTCGACGGATTACACCGGATCCGGTTTTTAAAATTGACCCTTGTGGCCTTCCGAACGGGATTGGCTACTGGAAAACTATATATAGCATGTTCCTACAGCCCTTCTTTGACAGGTTGTAGAGGAGAAAGTGCAGGTTGGAGAGAAGAGCAAGTTATTGGCGAAGATGGATGTTGTCATTGGAAATATTTTGAAGAATTTGGCAGATTTTATAGCGGAGGCGAATCGTTTGAGGGTGATTGTTCTGGAGAAGGAGAGAGCGAGACAGCAGCACATCAGGCATCGTAGACGACGTTTGTGGATCCACCCCATCACAGCCAAGAGAATGACGCGTGGGGTCTATTCTACACTCTGCATGGACCTTCGACGAAACCCGGATAAATTTTTTGGATATGTTAGGATGAAAATGGAGAATTTTGATTACTTGGTGGAGCGCATTGCACACCTCATAAGAAAAGCGGACACCTATTGCCGCTTCTCTGTTTCACCCACAGAGCGTCTGATGGTGACTTTAAGGTAAGCCACATGTATTGGATGTGATCGCATCAGAGCACACTTTCACTGCAATCTTGTTGGTGGTAGTTTGTATCTCCAAGTGTTATAGCTCAGTTTTGGTATGTAATGCTGTGATTTAAAACTAATTGATTGTTTTTTAATTCCCCACAGATTTCTTGCAACTGGAGAATCCCTTTCGTCACTGCATTTCCAGTACAGACTCGGGATTTCCACCATATCTGGAATTGTGAAGTACACATGCCGTGCACTGTGGGACTCCTTAGCTGAAGAGTTTTTACCAGAGCCCACAACAGAGAGGTGGATTGAAATTGCTGACAAGTTTCAACAGATATGTCAGTTTCCAAACTGCTTGGGCGCTGTGGACGGGAAACATATCCGCATTGTAAAGCCAGCTGGATCGGGATCGGAATATTTAAATTACAAGAAATATTTTTCAATTGTCCTCATGGCCATCGCTGACGCGGAATACAAATTTATTGCGGTTGATATTGGGGCCTATGGCCGCTCCAATGACTCTCAAGTTTTCAAACTGTCTGCCATGGAGCGTAAACTGTATGGAAACACCTTCCAGTTCCCACCACCTAGACCGCTGCCGCAAACATCTGGTCCACCTATGCCATTTGTCTGTGTAGGGGATGAAGCCTTCCAGCTGTCAGAACACCTTTTGAAACCGTACTCTAGCAGAGGATTGACAAGACCAAAACGCATTTTTAATTACCGCCTCACAAGAGCAAGAAGAATGGTTGAATGTACCTTTGGTATTCTGACAGCCAAATGGCGGGTCCTATTGACTGCGATCAACCTCAAGACAGAAACTGTGGACGAGGTGATCAAAGCGTGCGTGGTACTCCACAATTTTGTTATCTGCAAGGAACCCATTTCCATTGAGGACACCTCTGAAGAAACCACCTTACAAGATTACCATGACATTACCACTAGAAGTTCTGTGACGGTTTCAGTAATGAGGGACAATTTTGCACTATACTTTATGTCACCTCAAGGCAGAGTACACTGGCAGGATGACAGAGTGTGAAAGATTTGTGCCCAACCAAACTTGTGTACCTTCTGTACCAACAGTATATACCTTTGCCAACCAAAGTTGGCTATCTTGTCATGGTCTCTATTTTTAGCTTTAGGCCACAGGTGTGTACCTGGTTGTGTTTTATGCAAAGTATTTCACCTTTTAACAAAAGTTGTGTACATTGGAAATCACCAACAATAAACACAACTTTTTAGGTGAAATACTTTGCTTCAAACACAACCAGGAACACAACTGTGGCAAAAAGCTAAAATTTACCCACAGTTATATACCTAGTTTTGAGTACCATTTCACCTTTTAAATACCCTGTATTTAACCTTTTTCGCCGCAGAAAGAAATGACAGACAACCAGTGTAAAATAATTTAACTTTTATTGAAAAATGTTTTTTTTAGTAAACTTTTTTAAAATTTTAATAAACTTGTTTAATAAAGCTTTGAAACTATAAAACTGAAACCATAAAACTGGTCATTTTTATTTAAATACACACATTATAAATCTGTGTAGTGTGTGGTGGAAATACTGCTGTAGGGGCTGCGGGACACTTCGACACTGGGAGTGTGGAGAGAGGACTGGGATCGTGGTGGGGAAGGAACAGTTAGAGGTGAAGGTGTGGAAAAAACTACAGAAAGGGTGGACATGTGGGAAGCAGAAGAGGTGGTGGGTGGTGGAGTGGAGGGTTGGGCAGGGACTGTAGGAGCAGATGATGTTGATGGCAAGTTGTATGGGGAAGGAGTTTGGTACGGGGCAGGTTGCTGGAAGTGGGGAGATGTCTGGTGCGGAGCAGGTTGCTGGAAGTGGGGAGATGTCTGGTACGGGGCAGGTTGCTGGAAGTGGGGAGATGTCTGGTACTGGGGAGGTTGCTGGTACTGGGGAGTTTGCAGGTACTGGGGAGGTTGCTGGTATTGGGGAGGTTGCTGGTACTGGGGAGGTTGCTGGTACTGGGGAGGTTGCTGGTACTGGGGAGGTTGCTGGTGCTGTGGAGGTTGATGGTGCTGGGGAGGTGGATGGTGCTGGGGAGGTGGATGGTGCTGGGGAGGTGGATGGTATGTAATAGGAGGGGGAGGATGGAAAGTGGCTGGAGGGGGTGTAGATGTAATAGGAGGGGGAGGATGGAAAGTGGCTGGAGGGGGTGTAGATGTAATAGGAGGGGGAGGATGGAAAGTGGCTGGAGGGGGTGCAGGTGGAGGAACTACTGTGGTGGGAGGAGGAGGTTGGGAGGTAACTTGCTGGAGAGCAGCGTGGCATGAATGCATTACATGCATCTGCTGGGCAGGAGAGAGCGTTTCCATGCGCTCCACAACAGACCTGAAAAAGGTGTGGTTTGGCGAAGATCTTGCTTCTGAATGCATGGTTTGCAGAAGTGTCTTCACCTCCAGAATGCTGGAGTTGATCTGCTGATAGCCTGCGGAGATTTGCTCTGACAAGACTTTTAGACAGTTCTGGAAAGATGCATTCAGATGCAAGAACTCTGGCGCATAAGTCTTTTCCTGACCCCTCTGCCGCTGCCGCCCAGTACCCGCAGGTGTACTAGAGGTGGCAGGGGCAGAAGGGTGGGGTAAAGGGAAAGCGATCTCCTCACCAGCAGCTTCATGTAATGTAGGCGGCCACGATGCTCCTGTGCTGGTGGATGGGACTGATGGGTTGAATGTGTGGGAAGGCTGGGAAGGTGCAGATGTACCGGGGCGGTCGAAGTCTCCCTTGGTGCCGGTCTCCTCAGGGATCGCCTCAGAAGGGTCCAATCGTGCAGGCTCCCGAGTGCTGCTCACCGTGCTGTGGAATAAAGAGAAAAAAAAAACAATTAAAATAGTGACATGGTATGGCCCTGGCTGAAAAAAAAAAGTTACATCTAAACATTTTTTTGTCACATGTGGTGTGTAATATTTACCTTCTGGTGAGCATTGTCTCCCGGAGGAACGACAGGGCTCGTGCGTACTTGTACTTGCTCCTGCGTCCTACAGATCCACTCGGGGCCCGCATCTCTTTATTGAACTCCTTCTTGAAACGATCCCTCACAGACCGCCAACGCTTCACAATTCTCTCCCCTGAAACGAGAAAGGACAAAGTGGTTAGTATACAACATCAGTGTTTCCCAAACTCCAGTCCTCATGGTCCCCAGGGGTCATGTTTTCAGGATTTCCAAAGTAAATAGAAATCCTGAACACATGATCCGTGGGGACCACGAGGACTGGAGTTCGGGAAACACAGGTTTAAATCAAGCAACCGGTACTGTATATACTTACGCTCTTTAATCTGGGCCCGAGCTTCGAGGTCCTCCCAGCGGTCCACAAGGAGCGAACAGATTTCCTCCCAGAGTCGTCGGGTAACGATAAGGTCAGCGTGGCGGCGGTCAGCCATATTCCAGAGCGGCTCCCTTTCTCTGACGAGATCGATGAGGCGCTCCACATCAATCCCTCCATCCTCACCGTCAGAGTCGGGAGCACGCTGTGAAGGCTGTTAAAGAAAAAGACAAAAATAACATAATTAGCCTCCACAAAAGAAATGAAATAAAAAGTGCAAAAAAAAAAAGCAAAAATATTTATACTTACACGCTGGTGACCGCCGCGTTGCTGTCGCTGACGACCCTGGGAGACACTGCGAGGACCTCTTGGCCGAGCACCAGATTGGGAAGACTAGAGAAGAAAACAAAAAATGTTATGTCTTTGGATGTAGGCATTTGTTTGCTGTGTGTGGTCTGCAGAACATTGTTTTCTATGTGTTGTGTGTAGTGTGATGTTGTGTTTCTGCGTTTGATGCAAAAAACTTACCAATTGTGAGCCCACTCCAAGTGTCTGTCCACCCCTTCCTTCTTCTTCTGGGAGCTCCTCTTCATCTTGTGATTCCTGTTTTGAAATAAAAGGCAATGAATACACATATATTACAGAGATGATGGATTTTGGAAATAAAAACTTACCGTCAAACGCTGACGATGCGAGGGAGGGCTCCCAGAAGATGTGCTGTCTTCCTCATGGCCAGACTCCATGGCTGTGGGTGGTGTTTCTGCTGCTGCCATTGCTGCTGCTGCTGCTGCTGCATCTATTGGGCGGCTGTTGAATAAAGAGAAACAAAGGGCCAATGAATATCTTGATATTCCATAGCCCTAGTTTGGAGGAATGGGGGATTTGATAATTACCGTCTCTCATCTGCTGCTGGACTCCCCTCCCGTTGTTCAGCATGCTGCTCCATTTGGGGTGGTGCTGATGGTGCTGCTGCTGCAGATGTCTGCTGCCTTCTCCTGCTCCTGGTTCTTGGCTTGGGTGGCATGTTGGGTGTGGCTGAGGGTCCCATTGTCTTGCTTTTATATATGTCCTGTGGGCAGAGCTACTGAGCATGCTCAGACCAAAAAAACTGGATCCGGCCGCTGGATCCGGCTGTCGCCGGATCCGGCGCATTGCAGCGCTCATAGGCTTTCATTGTATGAAAAAGCCGGACACGCCGGATCCGGCGTGTCCGGCGTTTTCGACGGATACAAAAAACGTTACAGTCACCGTTTTTTCCAGATGCCGGATCGCGTCACATTGCCGGATCCGGCGAAAATCGGATGAAACGCATGGCTATCCGGCTCTAATGCAAGTCAATGGGGGGGAAACCGAATCCGGCATTGCATTTCGACGGATCCGGTTTTAGTCAAAAGCGCCGGATCGCGCCTGAAGCAGAAAACCTGATGTGTGAAAGAGGCCTTAAATGGAAGAAGTTTGGGACCACCAGAAGTCTTCCTAGACCTGGCCATCCAGCCAAACTGATCAATCATGGAAGAAGAGACTTGGTGAGAGAGCTAAAGAAGAACCCCAAGATCACTGTGGCTGAGCTCCACAGATGTAGTAGGGAGATGGGAGAAAGTTCCACAAAGTCAACTATAAATGCAGCCCTCCACAAGTCGGGCCTTTATGGCAGAGTGGCCCGGCGGAAGCCTCTCCTCATTACAAGACATATGAAAGCCCTCATAGAGTTTGCTAAAAAAAACACTTGAAGGACTCCCAGACTATGAGAAATAAGATTTTCTGGTCTGATGAGATGAAGATAGAACTTTTTGGTAATAATTCTAAGCCATATTTGTGGAGAAAACCAGGCACTGCTGACCTGTCCAATACAATACCAACATAGTGGTGGAAGCATCATGCTATGAGGGTTAAAAAAAACAGAAAACTGAGCCGGAATATGTCTTGAAAGCATGCATGATTTAAAGGCATGTTCACACTGGCCATAGAAACAAGCAAAACCAAAGAAAAGACAATGTGTGCATATACCCTAATCAAAATAAATAAGTAAAAAAGCAAGTGAATTAAATAATTAACATAGGGTATTTAGTAAACACTGTTTTTTGATCAAAAAAAGCATAAAGCTGTCCAATCGGAACAAGGTATACGCAATTGGGACAGTAACTACTCTCTCTAATGTAAAAGTCTACCTAATGTGAACAGTGGCAGAGAATCACCAGGTCCTTCCCAACCGGACACTCAACTTTGGAAAGACTATATATGAACTGTCCAGCTCAGTGAAAAGGGGGTCACACCCTATTTGTACGGAATACAAAAATACTGAAGAAAAAAGCAGAAAACTGAGCCGGAGTATGACTTGAAAACATGCATGATGTAAAGGCATGTTCACACTGGCCATAGAAACCAGCAAAACTGATTGCAGCCAAGTACATAGTGCTCTGGACCTCAGAGTTGGCCGATGGTTCACCTTCCAACAAGACAATGACCATAATCACACAACTAAAATAACAAAGGAGTGGCTTCAGAAAAACTCTGTGACCATTCTAGACTGATCCAGCCAGAGCCCTGACCTAATCCCAATTGAGCATCTCTGGAGAGTCCTGAAAATGGCTGTCCATCAACGTTCACCATCCAACCTGACGGAAATGGAGAGGATCTGCAATGAAGAATGGCAGAGGATCCCCAAATCCAGAATCCAGGTGTGAAAAACTTTTTGCATCATTCCCAAGAAGACTCATGGCTGTACTAGCTGAAATGGGTGCGTCTACTCATTACCGAGGAAAGGGTCTGAATACTTATGACCATGTGATATTTCAGTTTTTCTTATTTAATAAATATGCAAAAATTTCTACATTTCTGTTTTTTTCAGTCAGGATGGGGTGCAGAGTGTACATTAGTGAGAAAAAAAATGAACTTTTTTGAATTTACCAAATGGCTGCAATGAAACAAAGAGTGCAAAATTTAAAGGGGTCTGAATACTTTCTGTACCCACTGTAGATATTATATGGTCAGCATCCTGATGTATTTAATCCAGTGTGTTTGGGGGGTTCTAGGTAATTTTGGTCGAACATTCATTGGATTGATAGCATTCCTCTTTTTTTTCGTAGACACATGGACATGAAGCTTTTCTGAGGAATGTGGTTTTAAAGGGAAGAGCATGGAAAACAACTGGCCAACACTTTCATGATATAGCAAAAGGGTAAAACATTTGAATTTGGGCCACCATACACATTAGATGGTCAGCAAGTGCCTAAAACAGGCAGGTTTAGCAAGTGTCCAAAAGAGGCAGGTTCAGCCAGTGCCCAAAACAGCAAGTTCAGCCAGTGCACCACAAACAGGCAGGCTCAGTCAGTGCCCCAAAATAGGCAGGCTCAGCCAGTGATAAAAAACAGGCAGGTTTAGCTAGTGTCACAAAACAGGCAGGTTCAGCCAGTGTCCAAAAACAGGCAGACTCAGCCAGTGCCTAAAATCATTCAAACAAAAAAGGAAGCACACTGTAGCGCCATAACATGCAAACATGAAATATGAAAAATGAATTGAATTACTGCATTAGAAGTATGAAAAATTGAGAAAGTCTAGCGCACAAAATGGTCAATTTTATGTGCACCTGGAAGCCACGGTAAGGCATTTCTCGCTTTTGAGGAGCCTATCTATGCCAATCCTCACTTAGACTGAAGTCCTCATCTGAATGGGAACCTATACAAATCCTCTGTTTAGACTGAAGTCTATATCTCTGTGGAGGGGTAGTGGCCCTGCTTTAATTAAAAACGCCTGCGGCTAACAGGTGGAGTGCTCAGTCAGAAGGTTAATGAATACAGATTTCAAAAACTGACTGTCGCATCCAAGCATAAGCATAGTGTGAACCTGTTCACACTATACTTATGCTTGGATGTGACGGTCAGTTTTTGAAATCAGTGCCTACAAACAGGCAGGCTCAGCCAGTGTCCCAAAAACAGACAGACTCAGCCAGTGTCCCAAAAACAGGCAGACTCAGCCAGTGTCCCAAAACCAGCAGGTTCAGCCTGTCCCAAAACTGGCGTGTTTGGTAGTCCAAAAAAACCGTCAGGTTTGGACAACATAAATCTAATGTGAATGGGGGTCTTGAGGTACAAGTAGAAGCTAAAGGAAAGGCTTCAGAATAAAATCTTTCCTTGTGTACAATTGAAGAGGTACTTTGAGGGCACATCTATTATCTGTAACCACTGTTACCATAGTGACAAATATAATCACATTAACAAACACTACTTGTGATTTTGGGCCAAATAAATTAGTATTTAACTAAATTATATACATAAATTAATTTAAACATGATTCCTCTGAGAACGATTAACATTTCTGAAATGATCATAAATATTCATCGGAGGAGAGCAGACATGGGGTATAACAAGAGCTGCATGAAATGTACAATATGCCCGTTTACCAGTTTCAGGGCAGAGACAAAACATCAGTATAGTGCATGAAATTGTACAAAATCTCGTCCTCGTGCTGCATAAAAAATCTGCAGCATACATTGCCGTGTGGATTATCAATCATCTGCATTTCAGTTTTTGCTGTGGATTTCTACAGTGGATCCACAGTATTTTCGCAACACAATTTAGTGTGGATTTGATCCCGTGGATTTCATTGTGCATTTTCTCCTACAGAAAATCTGAAATGGATAAATCTAATGTGGACATAGTCTATAAATTGTAATAGGATTCCATAATATATCTTTATTTTGATTGATGGGAAACTTGATGTCTGTATAAAATTGTCAGAAACATTTTGAAAAGTTATTCTATTCTCACAGTACAGACCCCATTTAATGAGGTTCATTCGTGAAGCAGTGCTGTGAAGCTGAGGCAGAGAGGAGGGCAGCTAAGAATGCCTCGCACCTTCTCTGATGGACCAGGACTTGCTCAATCAGTAAGTAGTGATGACTGGGCAGGTTCGGATAAGGTGTTATATGAGCATATTCGTGTCCTGAGTATTTTCAGCGTGCTCAAAAAAAAAATGCTCGAATCGCCCCGGCTGCATGTCTCATGGCTGTTCAACAGCCGCAGCACATGCAGGGATTGTCTAACAAACAGTCAATCCCTGTATGTGTTGCAGCTGTCAAACAGTCATGTGCGACTTGAGCATTTAGTTTGTCAGAGCTGTGGGAGTTTAATTTTGACCAATTAGGGGAATTTTGAACTCAATGTCATAGTATCAGGTGGGCTCCTCAAAGTTAATGGATGTGGCTAATGGTGGATCGGTGGGAGGTAGGCCACAAGGTTCATACCCCCCCAAGTGAACTTAATTAAGTGGGAACAGGTAGTGAAAAACCTAAAGTTAAGGGACTGAAGGGCCCGTGGGTTGTTGATTATGTTTAATTGCCAAGTTGGTTAACAGGTGACTGGTGCAAAATGGCTAGCTGTAAGGGTACCGTTACACTAAGCGATGCACCAGCGATCCCGACAACGATATGGATCGCTGGTGCATCGCTAAGTGGTCGCTAGTGAGCTGCCACACAGGCAGATCTCACCAGCGACATCGCAGGGGTCGGGGGTCGCTACTTACCTGTCAGACCCGGCGATCCTGACGTCCTCCCGCCCGCGTCCACGCGTCGCTCGTCGGTGCCACAGGAAGCCCAGCAGGAAGCGCCCGACGAGAAATGGTCCACGACGTTCTCGCGCGATCAGCGATAACCAGACATAGCGATATCGCTGTTGCGTCACAAAACCTGTGACGTTTCAGCGATATTGCTAGTGATGTCGCTGTTTGTAACAGGGGCTTAACATACAACCTCCAGAAGTTGCCATATTCTACCTGCCTTAAGTATGGAGCTTTGAAGACCACCCTCCATTTTCTCTGTGTGCTTCATATTGGTCATTTACATAGTTTGTTTAATAATAGGCTGCTGTGGCCAATTTATTCCATTTTTGGTGTGCAGCTTGGTTATTTCAATGGGAGGGGTAGGATAAGGGATACGGTCCACATGAATTGCCAATTCCCTTAGTCATGTTCCTAGTGTGTACTCACTACAGATATGTGACACTATAGAATTATTGATTCTTCAATTTCCTAATGTACTGTATAATCCATTCTCTGTCTGATAAACACAGCTCAGCCCTATCAGATTCTACTTTTTGCACAGCGGTAGTGATGGAAAGACTAAAGACCGAACACGTGTAAAACCTCCTAGACAAACCCACCCTGTTGAGATCACTTGGCTAGGTATTTGCGGGTATGGCACGGGAGGAGGGCGTTAAGTGATTGAAATAAACCGAAAAAACAAACTGAGTGGAAATCATAAAGGCTTCATTTTCTAGCTTGTCTCGGTAAGCAGCAGCTATTTAGCAGCCAGACACACACAGCCTTCACTTCACTTAAATAGTCAATTAATCTTAACGCCTCTGCCCCAAACATCAACGTCCTTCAGTAGTTGCCCAGCAGTATCCAGCCCCACTCCAAAAAAACCTGCTTCTTTTCTTTCCACTGCCAAATGCACATGGCTGTTTTATTTCTGCTGCCTGCAATAAAGCATCTGGAGGGTACGGCTCCCTCGCAGAACAGCTACAAATTACTAATTGATAGATCCAATTACATCCAGCTTTTACCATCTTGCAAAAAGTTATCTTAATTGGCAATTATGGGCAGCAGTCAGTCTGCAGTTGAGTAAGGTCATGGCTCTGGAGCTGGAGCACAGTCTGAGCTGTTCAGGAGCCTAATGGAGAAGAAAGAAATATGTATCTCTACATGGCACTTAAATGTGTCATTAATATTCCATGTATTCATCTCTCTGTGATTACTCAATTATCATCGGGACTGAGAGCAGAAACCTCCCATTCACAGAAGACGCGGGGAGTTTAACCCCTCCCAATGTACCGTATCATATAACTATTATACGCATATGTTTAAGTAGTATCATTTCCTTGTGAACAATATGATACTGTCCTCAATGTAAGATTGGATGATGCACAAAACCCATGCCATATACAATTATATACAGTATCAGTGTAGTGCAACGTAGTGACAGCAGCTATAGTAGGTAAAGTAGATAGATATAATGCACAGAAATCATGTAGGCTCAGAAAACACATGCAAAACTAGCAAAGCATCAAAGATAGAAAAGGTCCTGTAGTTGAAGAACTGTAAGTTACTTAGGTCATCTTTTCCAGTAATTAATACCAGAGGAAAACAGGGAAGCTGCTCACAAACTAGGGACGGCATAAAATAATCAGCGAGTGTTTTCTTACTTATGGAACCTCCAGAAAATTATCAAAATATGCCATATATCTGTTTTCCTGTGTAGTACAATATTTTTGCACCAATTAAAATATAACTTGATTAAATATTTATTTTATTAAAAAGACTCAATATTAAACCCTTTGCCCCTGAGGGTGGGTTGCACATTAATGACCGGGCCAATTTTTACAATTCTGACCACTGTCCCTTTATGAAGTAATAACTCTGAAAAGCTTCAACGGATCCCGTTGATTCTGACACTGCTTTCTCATGACATATTGTACTTTATGTTAGTGGCAAAATTTCTGCGATATGACTTTATTTGTGAAAAAAATGGAAACTTGGTGAAAATGTTGAAAATTTCGCAATTTTCCAACTTTGAATTTTCATGCCCTTAAAACAGACATATGTCATATAAAATACTTAATAATTAACAATTACCACATGTTTACTTTACATCAGCACAATTTTGGAACCAAATTTTTTTTGGGAAGTTATAAGGCTATGTGCACACGGTGCGGATTCACCCGTGGAATTTTCCACGCGGATTTTGCACAATCGGTAGGTCAAACGACCTGCAGTTTACCTGCGGATTAGCCTGCGGTTTTGCCCTGCGGTTTCACACCTCATAATGGAGGAGATGGCAAACCGCAGCAGAATCCGCCGAAAAGAATGACATGTCAATTCTTTCTGTGGATTTGAAACCGCAGCAAAACCGCGAGGAAAAATCCGCACCGTCTGCACAGCGGTTTCAATTTTCCACAGGCTAGAATGGTACTGCACATCACCTGCAGTTCTGATGCGGATCCGCAGCAGAATCTGCACCGTGTGCACATAGCCTAAGGGTTAAAAGTTGAACAGCGATTTCTCATTTTTACAACATCATTTTTTTTTAGTTACCACATCACATTTAAAGTCACTTTGAGGGGTCTATATGATAGAAAACACCCAAAAGTGACACCATTATAAAAACTGCACCACTCAAGGTGCTCAAAACCACATTCAAGAAGTTTAGTCACCCTTCAGGTGCTTCACAGTAATTTTTGGAATCTTTTAAAAAAATGAACATTTTACTTTATTCACCAAAAATTTACTTCAGATAGAATTTTTTTTTTATTTTCCCAAGAGTAACAGTAGAAATTGGACCCCAAAAGTTATTGTTCAATTTGTCCTGAGTACGCTGATACCCCATATGTGCAGGTAAACCATGAGGGATTCGGTGAAATAGGTGTTAGATGAGAAAAACTCTGTTATTTTTAAATAAAAATGGAAAAGTGTGCTTTGTTTTATTTCTAATGCAAAGACTTTATTCTGGCTGTATCTTTATTTACCATACAACTATAGGATTAGTAACGGATATGTGTCTTATAGATGCATCTAGATTACTAAGCCTTGGGCTTGATGTTACCTGACAATACAAAGGTGACATCAACCCCAAAATTAGGAAACCCACTTGCCACCACTACAGGGCAAGAGGGAAAAGCTGGGCAAAGCACTAGAATTTGAAAAAAATATTCAGTTCACCCCTTGGCGTCCTCAGATAGCAGGATCCACACCGTCGCGTGGAGCTCCCCTGGCCTGGCGGTTACAAGTCTAAACACACAATAATCTCCAGCGATCTCAGGCAGGAAGGTAAGTATAAAAATAATTCCTTTATTTCTTTTGTTAAAACAACATGTTACAGGCAGTGGATACCCCAGTGGATGGTAAAAAGTCTAACACATTTCAACTCAGATGAGTCTTAATCATGGATTCCACTGGGGTATCCACTGCCTGTAACATGTTCTTTTACTAAAAGAAATGAAGGATTTATTTTTATACTTATCTTCCTGCCTGAGATTACTGGAGGTCATTGTGTTTTTAAAGCACCAGAATTGGCGCGTCTAATAGCTGTGCCTTTTCTGGGCAGCTGCAGGCTGCTATTTTTAGGCTAGGGGGCCAGTATCCATGCCCCCTTACCAGCCTGAGAATACCAGCCCCCAGCTGGGCACTTTAGCAAGGCTGGTTGTCAAAAATGGGGTGGACCCCATGCCTTTTTTTAAATTATTTATTCAAATAATTTAAAAAAACAGCATGTGGACCCCTCTCTTCTTGATAACCAGCCTTGCTGCGAATTTTGCCTGGCTGGTTATAGGAAATACAGGGGAATCCACGCCATTTTTTTCATTTATTTATCTATAGCGCAGGTGGCGGCTGATGAATACCCTCATCAGCTGCTCCTCCTGTCACTGTTATTAGCAGCAGCAGGAGTAGGCTGATGGGAGTAATAGTCCTATCAGCCACCACCTGCTGTCTCTTTTATCACTTAAATATAACTCTCATCATTCTCCCCTGCTAACGCCGATCGCCGGCAGAGCAAGGGAGAATGATGAGAGCCATGTTCAGCACTTGGCACCGGGAAACAGCGCTTACTGTAATGCTTCTTCCCTGGCACCCATCCATGTGGTACTGATGCAGCACACTGGCGGCACACGCATGCCACATGTGTGTGGCAAGTATTGCACACACAAACACTGACAACTCTGGTAATATTTTTACAATTATTAATTTTTTTTTACTTTTTTGTAACTTTTTACTTTGTCCCACTATGGGACAATCATTTTTTGCAGGTTGGTTGCTTTTATAGCATGGAAATGAAGCAGCATCGCCATGCCATAGAAACTGTCAGCTCTACACTCTCTATGATAGAGAGACTTGCTGACCATGCACTCGCTCTGGTGACCCAGATGTCATCATGATGACATCAGGTCACCATGGTAATGATCGAGACCCCACGTCACTCCACGGGGTCTCCGATCCAAAGGTAGAGGGGCTGTCAGCCCTCTGCCGGCTTCTGGAATGCAGTGATCGAGTTCGATCGCAGCATTTCGGGGGTTAAAATGCCAGGTCTGTAACCACTCCTGGCATCTAATGCCAGGTGTCAGCTGTCAGAATCAGCTGACACCCGACGGCAATTGTCCGCACACCCCCCAAGTGTGCGGACGATCATGATGATGTAATGATCCGTCCCTGGTCAAATAGGCCATTGTTAGAAAGGGGTTAAAGACTCAAAACTTCAAGTCTTTAAAGAGAACCTGTCACCAGGTTTGGCCAATAAACAATACGGCCTTCACCTTTCAGGGCTGCCCCTAATCCGACCTGTAAGAGAAGAAAAAAACTTTTATTATGCTTACCTGCTGGGCGGTCCAGTCCGATGCACATCGAAGGTCTTCGTCCGGTGCCTCCCATCTTCTTACGATCCCCGTCCTCCTGCTTGCTTCGTGTGGGTGACGCATCCCTTCGTCATCCACACAGTCTCCTCGGCATTGCACTCCTGCACAGGCATACTTCTCTGCCCTGTCAAGGGCAAAGCAAAGTACTGCAGTACGCAAGTGCCGGGGCTCTTTGACCTTTCCCGGCACCTGTGCACTGCAGTACATTGCTCTACCCTCGACAGGAGCGCAATGCCGAGGACACTTGTCATCCACATATTCACCTGATGAAGTTGCACCTTTGTGACATAAGTCTGCTGCTGCAGGACACGGGTCCATAGACCGAGGAGAATTGTTGATCCAGATATAATGTGTCTGTACATGTGCTGTTGATGAAGATTACTGGAGGTGGAGATTTCCATAAAAGAACTTTTATTTGAACAGG
Organism: Dendrobates tinctorius; assembly: GCF_039654945.1. NCBI lineage: Eukaryota > Metazoa > Chordata > Amphibia > Anura > Dendrobatidae > Dendrobates > Dendrobates tinctorius. The sequence continues at coordinate 11,798,396 of NW_027361898.1, read as the reverse complement.
TTTTTAATAGTCAACGCGTTTCGAAGTCACGAAGGATCTCTTCTTCAGGACAAAATCTAAAGGGTAACATGTAACGTTTTAAACATTATATATGCGATTTTTAAAAAAAAAAAGAATCCAAACAGAGCACAAGATATGTCAAAATTCATGTGAGAATGCGTCAAACAAAGAAAATGAAAAACAAAAACCAATTACATACATTGATTACATTAAGTGTAGCGATGAATTAAGTGAGGTCACCTGAAAGAATGAATAAAAATGAATAAAAAATGTATGTAAAATGAGAAAAAAAAACATTCTTGCCATTAAATAAAATATTTTAAATGATTTTATTTAGTTATGTCAATATTTTCCTATATGAGATGCAAACTGGTGTTCCTGAAGTCACAGATATAGCGGTGTAAAGCTGTGTGCCATTAGGGAACTTAGTAGATCGGCATTAGAGTGTAAAAATGAGATTAGTGGAAACAAATCCATTGAACCAGAAGACAAATACTTAAACCAATGATTAATAGGTAATACAAATAAATGTTAGCCTGAGTTATTACAGAGTGAAATGAATCTTGTATGTAAAAAACCTTGGTGTTCAGTAGGTGCGTGTTGGTGGCAAAAACTAGTGAACATACAGTATATTGGTGATAGTCTGATAGCGTACAAGCTGGTCGAATATGTATGTTAAGGGAGTGAATGAAAGAGTGGGATCCATTCGGGGAGTGCTCTTTATGCCGAAACAACGAAAAAGATTTTGACGCTGCAGAATTTCTGCACTATTTCTGAACCTATTATTTAAATTAGGTTACTTGCGTTTTTTCATTGTTTTATGCGTGTTTTTTTAAGTTGCGTTTTTATCATGACTCTGTGTTCTTTGTGTCTTGTTGATGTGTCATGTTTTAAATAAAGCTTCTTAGTTTTTGATACTTCCTGGTATTTGGCTTAAACAAAACTTTATTGATAAACTTAGATGCGAATTACATGCAATTTTGAAGCGTTTCTGCTGCGAAAACACACTAAAACCACATGTATATTTTTTACCTTTGGATATCCTGCATCTAATACAAGTCTGTGGGAAAAATGTGCACATGAAACTCAGCGGGCCCATAAGAGAAATTGACATGCTGCGGATTCGAAATAAGCACCACAGGTCAGATAGCGCCGAGTAAAAAAAAAAAAAAGCACAGTGGGCTTTCTATAAATCCCATCCACTTTCATGGAATTGTAAGACACTGCATTTTTGACTCAGAAAAAATATGCAGCATCAAAAATGTACCTAAATCTCATTGTGGGAACATAGCCTTCAGGGAATCTGTCAGCAGGTTTTTTCCATGTAAGCTGAGGACAGTGTGAGGTAGGGGCTAAAACAAAGATTTCAACAACGTGTCAATTATCAAGCTGTGTGCTTTTTAATCTGACCATGCACCCTCCTGTGGTAAGCAGCTCCCTGTCTACAATGTACATACACAGTCTGGTATGGGCGGGGTCAGCTTACTCAGCTCTGCTGCACCCTACATCTTAAAACTCTGTGTCACAACTGTTGTGTTCCGTAAACTAAGTGATACATCAATGGAGTCAGGGTCTCTTTTCCTATATTATGCTGCTCTACGATGAGGCAACAAAAACCTGGTGACCGATTCCCTTTAGGTCTGAGTCCTCAATGCTGGTGCCTCTGGAACATTAGTGTATTCATGCTATATTGATGCTATATGAATAGAGATGGGCAAACATCTGGATGTGTGGGTCCGGCAGGTTCGGTCAAACAGTTACAAAAAGTTCGGTTATGGGTGGCAGAACAGTACCCGGACCCGAACCCGGACCACATTCGCTTGAATGGGAGGCCTGAACATCCAGTGTTTGCTACACTGTTATGTGCATGACAGCACGGCAAACACCGCTTCTGAACGACAGTCAGAGAGCCGCGGTTTCCACGCTGTCAAAAGATAGCGGGAGCGCTCAGCTGTTATCAGAGTTATAAAGTTTACCTCCGGTCACTGGTGTTAGCTGATGGGACTTCTGATCCCATCATCCAACACCTGCTTCCGCTAATTACAGTGAGTGCAGGAGCAGCAGATGGGAGTATTCATTAGCCGCCCCTGCGCTGTAAATAAATAATTATTTTAAAAAACGACATTGGTTCCCCTGTATTTTTGCTAACCAGCCAGACAAAACTCACAGCTGGGGGCTGCAACCATCAGCTGTCAGTTTCAACAAGGTTAGTTATCAAGAATAGAGGGGTCCCCACGCTGTTTTTTTTAATATTTAAAAAATAATTTAAAAAACAGTGTGGGGACCTCCCCATTTTTGACAACCAACCTTGCTAAAGATGATAGCTAGGGGCTGGTATTCTCAGGCTGGTAAGTGGCCATGGATATTGCCCCCCCCAGCCTAAAAGCAGCAGCCCACAACTGAAAAGACACATCTATTAGATGCTCCAATTCTGGTGCTTTGCCTGGCTCTTACTTGCCCACTCTTGCTAGAGGTTAGACCAAGAGATCAGGACCATTAGTCATTACATCTCACACACTAAGAAATCTGCTCTAAGTTATGGTAGGGGGGTGTTCTTTTCTTTGAGTGTTACTGCTTGCTTAAGATTGGTCAGCATCTTACAGGGAGAAGAACTACACACCCCCAGTGAAAAATGTCTACTAACTTCTACTTGGATTTAAAAAAGCTGACTCATTAGGTGTCAAATATTATGCTTGCTAATATATTCGCAACAGAGAGGCAAAATTGGAACAAAAATATTATTTCGTTTTGCAGGCACTATTACATCCTGTGTCTAGTTCAACGTGAAAATTTGTTGATAGGTTCTCTTTGCTAATACTGTCCGTATAACCCCTCAAGAGAGTTTCCAGCATGCCACCTCCCAATGCCATTGACATGTGTCCTTAAACTCAATTGTACATAGAACTTCAAAAGTGTCAGTCTCATGCCCCTTCATTTACCTTACCACTAAATTATTTGCTGTTGTTTTTCACAATCTATATTAGTGTCAATACTGTCCTCACTCCCACCCGAAATCCACCTACCTCCCTAATGGAAGCACAGGATACAATAATGGTTTTTTCAAAAATCAAGATTATTAAAATGCATTGTTAATTGACAAACACTGAAAGAAAACTATGCAGCAATATAAAGTAACTTACTGAAGAAATGGCATTCTCATTTTAGTACTCGTGTACAAATTGATTTTAGATGGAGGAGCTAAAAGACATAATGAAACATTTTCTCATTTTGATAAGAAAATTAGAAACAAGGAGTAAATTATACACATTCCACCTGGAAGAAACAGATCCTCCGAGATAAAATTTGTCTGATTTTATGATTAAGTAAACCGGCTGTTGCTAAGTAAACACATTAGCTTCACTTCTGATTTGACTGAAATGTTGATTGAGAAAGAAATGTGGCATTTATGGTGGTTATGAACAATATATTCATCACTCGAAGGCCAATGTTAACAATTATTCTACGTTGAGATTCAAAATTATTTTTATATACTTCAGAAAAAAAGTGTAATTTGTATTAACTTGAAGAAAAAAGTGGAAGCCAGATACTGTATATCCAGTCTGTGCTGCTCAATGTGTCATGGTGTCCACACACCTTAGCTGGCCTAATAGCCGATTACATGTTCAGCCAACACCTTTGACAGTGATTTATTTAGCAGAGCAAAAGTATTGAGTGCTTCAATTCAAATTTCCAAATCATCATCATCAGAGTCAGAATGCCCCCTTGCACATTGGATGGCTGGCTCGGTCTACTTTAAACTAATGTGTATGGGGACCAAGAACGTGTTACCAAAAACTTCAGTTATTACAAAATACCAAATTAATGTTAATACTACTTATACGGATTTTACCAAGATTGAAAGCTATTCACTAGTTAAAAACACTATTTGAGTGTTCTGACCATTAGTACGCCCTCCAATCCGGAGAACAGACATCTAAATGAACCATAGGTTGAGCATGCAAAAATACCTCAGCTTCATCCATTATTTATGAGACAACCATGAATGACTTTCTTGTTTTCCTATGGGATTGGTGGGGGCCACATTAGTTGGATCCTGGAAATCAGTTAATAATACCTTATTGCAAGGACAAGAGATATATAACATTCAATCCTGGTAAAAATCTGCTTAACCTTTATTTCTAAGCATAATTTTATCCTTCATTTTATTTTTCTTATTTCTCTCCTTTCTGTGCTTTGTGAAGGTCTTTTTGGGGATCGGAAGTATTATATCACATGACCCTCCTGCCCCAATATCTTCCAGTAGGGTATGGCAGTTAGTTCCATTGTAACGATAGAAGTGAAAAAAAAATTAATACATATGTGTCCAGGTGCCAAAGAAAATTTAGGACGCTACCAGTGTTATAAATGAATATTTTAGAAAACTTGTCTTACTATATTAAGATTGAATAGTTAGTTACAGTAATAATACTTCTATGGGAAATCCATTTACAAGACTATATCAGTTCTCCCTATTACACCAATTAACACTATTAAAAAATGACTGAAAAGATTAAAAAAGATTTTCTAGGTTGCCATAAGGGAGGTAGGACAAAAACCTTGTTCTCTAACTCTAAGTGACTGCAGACTTCTGAATCCTGACATTGAGTGCACTGTGTGTGGTGAGAATTTGCATACATGTGGTCATGTGCAAACTAGATTGGCACAGACTCACAAAAAGCAAGTCTTTTGAGTGAGGACAAGTCTAGTCGGAATGCAGTCGTAAGTATTTAATGCTCAAATTTGCGATCACATGACTCTCTGTTCACAGTGCCGACATGGGAGAATCCTTACAGCGCGCAGAGTGCGTGATGTGATGATTCACAAGCCAGCAGTCACATAATGACTGCAGACTTGTAGCCTAAGGATGAACTGACTGTTGTGTCTGATCTCTGTTGTCAGTGTCTACTATCAGAGTCCTGACAGCACCAGCGTACAGCCTCCATTAAGCAGGGACTCACGAGTACTGTAGAGACCCCTGGGGACAAGAACAGCTGGAAAATACAGATGCACAAGACCTGAACGCTGAAGTTTAGCAAGTCGGCACGGGACCTACGGTCATGTGACTGCAAGGGGGCGGGGCTTAGCATCCTGCTTTCAGAGAAAGTAGAAAACTCAGAGTCGGGCAAAATGGAGGTCATACACAGTACAGGCAACAAGGTACAGGAGGGATAAACCGACGGGAGGTCAGACAAAGCCAAAGGTCATACACAAGAGGGCGGTTTGGTACCAAAGGGACGGGCAGAGAGCAGTCAAGTCACAAGCAGAGAGTCATACACGAGAGAGCGGTGCGGTACAAGAGGGGCAGGCAGAACTCGTAACAGTGCCAGAACCGGATCACAACCAAACAAGCAACAAGTAATCAGGCACAAGGCACATGTATACAAGAGGTCAACTAACTCAGCCGAGGGCAGGAGTATAACTGACACTGGACCTAGGTCCAGTGAGCATTAAATAGCCGCCCTCTGCCAGAGAGAGGCAGAACAATTAACCTCCAGTCTGACCAGGACGGGCAAAAGTGAAACCCTGTCCTGGATCATGACATCTACTAATCAAAATTTTCCTAACCATTGCCAGTTAAATAACAGTTTATTAGTAAAAGTCTAAGAGGATACCAATAGATTGGACTTCAAACTGTGCTTTTTTTCAACATTATCAACTACAGTATATAAATTCAATACTGTAAAGTGTTTCATCACCTAAAAATTGTGCAGTTTTTCTATTTTTCTTGCACCTAGATTAAAAGCTCATTATGATCTCTATTGAATAGCAATTCCTTATCATCATTAAAGCTCGAATTTTTTTTTTTTTTAAATAAAATAGAGACAAGATTGAAGTTTCAGCATTCACCAAACCCGTTTGCTGCCTGCTCTCATTCCACATCATTATGTTCCGATGTTCTGTCTGGGCAGCGTATATTCTGCTCAACGGCCACCTGCTGCCATATTACTCTCCAGGGATTGGAGTTTGATATTTGTGAGATACAAGGCCAGGAAAAACTAAATCATAATCAGACATTTGCTTTCCTGGAACTTTGTTTTTTTCTGGAGCCTCTGACTACATCTGCCGCCTTGGAGCAAAGCTCATTGCTTGAGTTCATGGGACACTTCACTCTGTTAGTAAATAACACTGTGCGGGGCACATCTGAACCCCAGATATAATCTGGTTGTTGCATGACAAAGGTTAAACAACTTAAGTGTTTACTACACTTTAAATATCTGCAATGGATAAAAGCACATCTGCATTAGCAGACTGGCGTACAAGTCTCAGTTGGGTTCACTATTTCGCCATTTGATCTGCATGTTAGTAAAATGTTGATCAGCTACAAGAGAGAAAGATAAAGAAAGGGAGTGATTGTTTCAGGTAATATTCAAGACATTTTATGATGGTCTATGGCTATTGCATGTCGCTAACATACATAATAACATTATCAGTAGGAGTTATGCTGTCTTGGCCTCTTTTAATCATTAAAATAAAGTGACTAAGGATGGACAAACTGGTGGAAGTTCGGGTTCTGGTACCTGACCCGAACTTTGTAAAAAGTTTGGTTCAGGTACCAAAACAGTACCCGAACTTCCACCAGAACCCGAACGCTGTTGAATATAATGGATAACTGAACTGCTAAGAAAAGAAAAAAAATCTGGGTTCAGGCACGAACAGTGACTGTCCGGTATGAATGCCAAACATTTCTGTTTGGATTTGACCATCTCTACTCATGACCCAGCAAAACATAGGTATTGCAATGCAGGTCTATTAAGTTGAATAGGGCACTTCTGTAGCTCTCATCACAGCACTTGATCATTGGCAAAACTGCAAAGATAAAGTGACTAAGGTCTTTATATTCCATGGATTTTAGCAATCAAAGCATTAATTCCTTTTATTTCCAAGATGTCATACAATCATCTACTATATAATCGTCTAATTCTGTCTGTCTGTCTGTAACGGAAATCCCACGGCGCTGATTGGTCGAGCCCCGCTGGCCACGACCAATCAGCGCATTCGAATGATGCACACCTCCGACGTGCGCAGGGAGAGCGAGAGAGATTCTAGAATACCCGATACGTTAGAATTGGGCCACCATCTATTATTACATATTAAATTCAGGCAACAATAGTCCTATTGTGCTTACGCGTTTCTAGCCAAGTTAAAAAAACTATGTATTTTTTAACTTGCTAGTGATTTGCTTTTTTGGAAATATACTTATATAAAATAATTCATTTTAGGTTTTTCCAATTCATAATTTCTGCTTGTCAACGGGCTCCCTTTGCCCAAAAATGGCTAATGTGATCTCTTTTGTAACTTGCGTAAAGAAGTTGAACTTCAGGTTAATTAAGCTCAAGGAAAAGTAATAGGAAATAGAAGGGGTAGAGTTTATTAGTAATATTACAGAAAGTTATTTTGCTAAAAGAGGAGTGGATGGATGAAATAAACGTCTAGTTGGGACCATCTGATTGAAACAAGCAATCGTAGAAAATGTTAACCTCTTCAGGACATCTGCTGTATACGTACAGCACATGTCGGAAGATGGTGAATGGAGAGGGTTCACAGGGTGCGCTCACCCCGTACTCAACAGGTGATGGCTGTATGTTACAGTCAGGACCTGCCTTTAACATTGGCTGCTTGAGAGAAGAGAGAGAGAAATAATTATTTTCCAAAGTTCAGGTCCCTATTGCCTTCAATGGAGTTCGAGTTCTGGTTCAAGTCTGAGTCCGCTCATCCCCAGTCATCAGGTATTGGTAAGTATGGCCCTTTTTATGTGATGTTTTTTGGACACAATAAATATTCCAGCACTAAATAATAATTGAAGAATTATTTAGATTGCTAATTCTGTGGTTTTCTGTACTTTCATGAACTATCATTAATTGGTGTGTAAAATGGGTTAAAAATCTGCTCTGTCAATCAATATTGTGACTTTAGTTATAATGTATAAGCAGTAATGTACATATACAGTATAACCACACTGATGCAGGAAATAAGACAGTTTTGTATTATTTTAAATAAAGAAATTTGTCCTTACTCTAACAATATTTATCTGTGTGAACGTTCCCTACTAGAGTTGAGCGACTTTAGTCAGATCGGATTTCATGAAACAAAATTTGTTTCAGATTAAACTGGTCCGACTAGGGCCAAAAAAGGCAGAGTTTCGTCCGTAACCCGACCCCAATGCAAGTCAATGGGGAATAAAAGTCAGCATTGAGCGGATGACATTCATCCACTCAATGCCGACTTTTATTTCCCATTGACTTGCATTGGGGTCGGGTTTCGGACGAAACTCCGACTTTTTTTGCCCTAGTCGGACCAGTTTCATCTGAAACAAATTTTGTTTCATGAAACCCGAGCCGACCAAAGTCGCTTAACTCTATTCCATACTATTTAACATAGCAGTTCAGCTAACACTAATATAAAATGTATATAAGCAGCTTAAGACGGAGCTGATGATACATAATTGTTACGTTTGTAATACATAATAATTCTACAAGTATGATCATTCATAGAGAGAAAAATTCAGGGTAGGGTCCATGGTCCTCTTGCACTTTTTCTGTTATCACTGTTTTGTGTTTTCTATATTGATTTAACCATTTTGGCACTAAATTATAGATTTGCTGCTTTGAGAATGTTCACCTAATGCACATTCCAGTGGATAAAGATCAGACTACATGCGGATACATTACTTCCTGTATGGAATACATACATATTATAAATGAATATATTTTTGCAAACACCCTTTAGAAATATGTTTCAAACCAACCTATACTTTTATAAATGATAAAATCTTTTTCTATTAGGCCTCTTTCACACTTCAGTTTTTTGCATCAGTTCAAATCCGCCAAAAAGTCATACAAGCGGATCCGTTGTTAACTGATGTGAATGGATGGCACAGGATCCGTTTTTAGACGGATCCTGAAAATGCGGAAATTTTAAGGAAATGCTGGGAGAGAGAGAGAGAGAGAGAGAGAGAGAGAGAGAGAGAGAATTTTTTTTTTGTCCGGCACCCAGAAAGAATTTCGGGTTAAATGAGTGTCTGGAGGATCCGCCAGAGGAAAAAACGTTACAAGCTCCGTTTTGAAGTCTTTGAGGATGGTGACGGACAGCAATTTTTGGCGGATCATCAAAAAAAACGGATGCAACGGACAGCAATCCGTCACAATCCGCCATTAATGCAAGTCAATGGGGAAAAAAACGGATCCTCAAAAAAAATTTGAGGATCCGTTTTTTTCAAAACCTGGCGGATTGTGACTGATTGTAAAAAACGGAAGTGTGAAAGAGGCCTTAGGGATGAGCAAATGAGCTCAGTGATGCTCGGATGTGAGCTTCACTTGAAGGGCATTAGACGGTGCTCAGATCCACACTCTGCATGTTCAGCACCTGTTACACAGCCAATAAGCATGCAGGGATTGCCTGTGAGTCACTGTAATGTCGTAGCCATCTTGGTAGTGGCATTGCTGTGTTTGACTGGCTGTATGATATCAGGGGTTATGAAAGGACAGGTGTCACCACATTCAGCACACTGACACCTTTGTATAGCTTAGGGACAGTTCTCATTGGAGGGAGAGAGTGCTTGTCCAGGGCTGTGTGCGCACAGTTGATCGAATCAGAGTCCTCTAGTGTTTATACTGGTGCTGATGCTGGACCATCGTACTAACAGCCCTTGTAAGAGCTAATATTGTGCTTTGATGCTTGTATCAGATACAGTACATTCTGCATTTAGCCTAGGGAGGGACAATTGCAGGTGCAGGGAGAGTGGCCGAATACAGTCTCTAGGCAGGGATTAGGGTTTGCAATCTGTTGCTAAATATACAGGTATATCTGCTGCTGACCAAATTGTTATTATTATTATTATTATTTATTTATATAGCACCATTGACTTCACAAAGTGTTTTTATTCTTTAATATTTTGCTGAGGCCTGCCAGTTGTTACCTTCAAGGATCTATGGATGACTGTATGACCCTACATATGATTTTTCCCTGGCTTTGCACTGTGTGCAGAGCCTTTATGAATGTAGGAGTAACAGAATTACACTTAACAATATTTGAATGAGGTACTACAGTTGGTGCCTTCAAGGGTGTATGGATGACCCTGCTTGTAATTTTTGACAGGCTTTGGACTTAGTGCATAGCTTTTATGAGTCTAGGAGTACCACTACATGACAATTTGAACAAAACATGTATGATGCCCTCCTTTATGTCTAATACAAGGTGTACCAGAGTCTCTTTTCCATTACATCTTTAGCAGTTCTTGCATCCTTCAAATATTACACTGAAATTTACAATTTTTTTAATAAAAATTTTTGGTTTACTTAAATTAGTTTTTTAAAATCCTTTTTAAAATTTGCATTATATCCAAGTCATTATATAGGAAAGAATGTTTCTTAACATTTTTTTAACCCCTTAACAGCCAGGGGTATTTTTGGTTTTGAATTTTCATTTTTCCCTCCCCTTATTTCCAAAGCCATAACTTTTTTACTTTTCCATCTATATGGCAATGTGAGGGCTTATTTTTTGCGGGACGAGTTGTACTTTTAAATGACACCATTGGTTTTACCATGTCATGTACTCGAAAACGGGAAAAAAATTCCAAGTGCGGTGAAATTACCAAAAAAGTGCAATCCCACACTTGTTTTTTGCTTGGCTTTTTTGCTAAGTTCACTAGATGCTAAATCTGACCTGCCATTATGATTCTCCAGGTCATTACGAGTTCATAGACACCAAACATGTCTATGTCCTCTTTTATCTAAGTGGTAAAAAAAATTCCAAAGTTTGCTAAAAAAAGAAAAAAAATTGCGCAATTTTCCGAGACCCGTAGCGTCTCCATTTTTCATGATCTGGGGTCAAATGAGGGCTTATTTTTTCCATGCCGGGCAGACCTTTTTAATGTTACCACTTTTGTGCAGATAAGTTCTTTTAATCGCCCGTTATTGCATTTTAATGCAATGTCTTGGCGACCAAAAAAACGTAATTCTGGCGTTTTGAATTTTTTTCTCGCTACGCTGTTTAGCGATCGGGTTAATGTTTGTTTTTGTTGATAGATCAGGCAATTCTGAATGCGGCGATACCTCATATGTGTATGTGGGATTTTTTTTTACTGTTTTATTTTGATTGGGGCGAAAGGGGGGTGATTTGAACTTTAGGTTTTTTTAATTTTTTTTTAATTTTTAAGCATTTTTTTACTTTTGGCATGCTAGAAGCATGGGCAACCCGATCGGCTCTGCTACATATGGGCGATGAGCAGATCGCCTATATGTAGCAGATTTACTGCTGTGCTTTCAGCGCCGACCACCGAGTGGCGCTGAAAGCCATATGCCTGGAACAACCATAGGGGTTTCATAGAGACCTCTGGTTGTCCAGGCAACATGACGCTGAGCCCCGATCACTTGACGGGGGTCGGCGATGATGTCATTTCCGGCCCGGGGGCCGGAAATGCTATTTAAATGCCCGCTGTCAGCTTTGACAGCGGGATTTAACTAGTTAATAGGCGCGGGCGGACGGCGATTCTGCTCGCGCCTATTGCGGGCACATGTCAGCTGTTCATAACAGCTAACATGTCCCGGCTTTGATGCGGGCTCAACGCGGAGCCCTCATCAAAGCAGGGGAGATGTCTGATGACGGACTGTGTCCGTCATTGGACATTAAGGGGTTAATGTAAACTTCAATTTCTGATTGATTTTGAATGATTAATTGTCTCTCCTTAATCTATTTATATAACTGCCTTGCAATGTTTTTATTTCCTGTTCTGTCCAGATGTCACCGTATCCCAGAATTCCAAGCTGAGGAAGTTCACCGACCGCCATATTGGGACACCCAAGAGATGGATGTCTCATTGTGGAAACTGCTGCTGGTACCAGCCTATTGCGTGGTACCACCAGCGGAACACAGTCGCACCACACACACACACACAAACTTTATAGACTGTATGCACCACACACACACTCACACACACTTACACTCACACACTCACATTCACACTCTCACAGTCACACTCACACACTCACACTCAAACTCTCACAGTCATACTCATATACTCTCACACCCACACACTCACTCTCACACTCATACACTCACACACTCTCACACTCATACTCATACACTCAAACTATTACAATCACACACTCACATTCACACTCTCACACAGTCACACTCATACACATTCACACTCTCACACTCACACACTCACATTCAAACTCTCACACTCACAGTCCCACTCATACACTCACACACTCACTCTCACACTCATACACTCACACACACTCACACACTCTCACACTCTCACACTCACACACTCTCACAGTCACACTGATACACTCACAGTTACACTCATACACTCACACACACTCTCACGCAGCCTCTTGCGTGGTACCACCAGCGGAACACCATCGCATTGCGCCTGCGCGAATTTCACGCAGGTGCAGTGAATCATTCAGCTGATCCCGGTGGCAGATGCGCGACCTGTCTACAGGCAGAAGAAGCCAGTCACATTAAAGGGGTTTTCCATAATGTCTGTGTCTGACCGTGTACGGAGCATACCACATCTCCTGGGCAGGGGAGGAAGCAAAAGACAATACTGACATTACAGCAGGGGATCACAGAGGATTCATTTTGTGAGGTAAAATATTTCACTGACTGTTTTTAAACAATATTTTACCTCACAAAATATGTCCTCTGCGATATCCTGCTGTAATGTCAGCATTGTCTTTTGCTTCCTACCCTGCTCAGGATATGTGGTATGTTCTGTACATGGTCGACACAGACAATTTTTAAAATGAACTTTCATTCATGGAAAACCCCTTTAAATAGAAATTCCTCCTAACATGCTGTGCACTCACTATTTAGTGATGGGATACACATGTCAAACAAGAGATGACATGAGAGGAGAAGACAGCAGATGGGGAGAGAGAAAGCGCACAGGGGTGAGACAGACAGAGCACACAGGTAGACAGCTCAAACAGGACAGCACATAAGGGGACAACACAGCACAGGAAGGAGAGAGACAGCAGACAAGGTGGATAGCACATGTGGTAGACAGGTCAAAGAAGAGAGCACAGATGGGAGAAGTCAGCACATGGGAAAGAGAGAGTGGATAGGTGGGTGAGTACAAAGGGGGAGAGATTCTCAATGCTGCAAAGACTGCCCCCATTGTGACATTACCGCCCTCCTGATGCGATAGCATCGGGCCTTCATCTAGTGTGGAATAAAAGTGTGATGCCATTGTTCTCAGCAGCGATCTAGGAGTCAGAGATGCTTCCGGGGGTCTTCCCCATGCTGTTCTCCTTCCCTTTAGCACTTTTCTCATCCATTTGAACATTTTTACTGCTCCTTATAGGGTCTGATGGAAAAATGCTCAAATTTCCCATTGACTCCCATTACCAGTTACTCGAAACGAGCATCTGAGCATTATGAATTGCCCAGTTCAAGTAACGAGCATCCAAGCTTTTTAGTGCTTGCTCATCTCTTGTTCATGTTTCTTGGATATCAAAATCAGTATAAAAGTTTCATTAACATAAAAATAACATTTAGAAAAACAACTACAGGAATTAGTGCAAATCCATGATATCCAAATAATTTTAGAAAGATATACACAAGTGGCTTGATGCCTATTCAAAATGACATGGTGATTCCATTACCCTCTCACAATTTTAATCTGCCAGCATCTGTTAAAACAATGATCTATGTATTTTACATCTATTAAAAATACAGGATTATTTTAGCAGTTTCTGTTTTCTTAGCAGAAAACTTTCCTTTTTTAATACAGATTTCATAGGAGGAAACAGATTTTGGTCAAGGCCTCACAGTACCGTTGGACCCTGCCTGTATAGGTATCTACTAGAGTTGAGCGACTTTGGTCGGATCGGGTTTCATGAAACAAAATTTGTTTCAGATGAAACTGGTCCGACTAGGGCAAAAAAAAGTCGGAGTTTCATCTGAAACCCGACCCTAATGCAAGTCAATGGGGAATAAAAGTCAGCATTGAGTGGATGAATGTCATCCGCTCAATGACGACTTTTATTTCCCATTGACTTGCATTGGGGTCAGGTTTCGGACGAAACTCCGACTTTTTTTTGCCCTAGTCGGACCAGTTTCATTTGAAACAAATTTTGTTTCATAAAACCCGATCCGACCAAAGTCGTTCAACTCTAGTCTCTACCCATTAGCTGTCAGTTTCTTGTGGGGTAGGCTGTCTTGTGTATATTATTATTGTTCCAATCTCAGCTGTCTGCATCATATCATCACCTGACCTCAGCATTCTTCTTGGCAATTCAATCTTACCAGATATGGTTAAAAATACTGTTTAAAGGGAATTTGTCTCCAGGTTTAGATGCAGCAGAGCTCAGAAAGTTGCCCACTCCCTCATTGCAGTCTTCTTGTCTATTGACAGTGAGCTGCTTATCAAAGGAGGTGTCACACGTGTGTAAGAGGCTGCAGACAGATGCACTGCATCTAGCTGCAGAAGGCCTCAGCGGTTGGCTTTGCAGACTCCTTCCTAGTTTGTCTGAATTTGGGACCCAGTCGCAACCTCCTCCAGCTCTAGTTGACACACCTGGACTGGATTGTTTATAATCCACTGCTTGCTGCTAGGAGTTGCGGTTGATATTTCTATTTCCAGTTCCCTTTTGTGGCTTGGAGCTATTGCAGCCAGCTATCTTACTCCTTGGTGTTGCTGGAGGACGTCTGTGTTTCTCTCTGAGTCTACTCAACCTAAATGTTCCCCCCGGTTTGAGTATCCCATCAGTCTTGACTAACGCTTATCCTGTCCTTCCCTGTGCAGGGCTTATCACCAGGATCAGGCAGGGATTAGGCATCCTGCTTGATGATAAGTGCGGAACCTATATAGGGACAATAGGGCAGACAGGGTAGCGGTAGATGTGTCTAAGGGTTTCCACTCCCCCCTTCTCTAGTGTTTGGTTCCCTTTTTCTTATCCCTTTGTGTTACACTTAGTCTCCCTTCACTGTGAGTGACAGGAGGGGGTGTGGTCAGATCAGGGCTCATGTGCACTGTTTTCAGGGCAGTGATAATCTCCTGGTGATTAATTCATTCTTTGTAAGTAAACAACAGCACACAATCTAATAAGTAACACATCACTGAATTAAGTGTCTCAGTGCATGCTGTTCTCAGAATATGTAGCTAAAACTTGCTAACAGACTCCCTAATAAGGCTGTTGAAGGGCCACTTCTAATGTGGAGAGGACTTCCCCCTCAATGATTATGCCAGCTAGTATAATTGTGATGTCTTGAGATAGGATTGGTTTCATACTGTAATGTTATAAACATTAGATTTACTGTTTCATCTCCTTCTTTTTATTGTGCACTCTGGAATCCATGGTCAATATGCCATAAGTTCTTTTCCTGCACAACTACTTTATAAACAACTATCTTAATCTGCTGGCCATCACTGAAACCTGGATTCAGGATTCTGACACTGTCTATCCTGCTGCTAATTCACATGGTGGCTTACATGTTTCCCATTCCCCAAGACCCACAAACAGACTTGGTGGTGGAGTTGGCGTACTCCTGTTGCCACAAAGCACTTTCCAGGTCATATTCCCAGTTCCATCATTCTCATTCCCTTCTATTGAGGTCCACACTATCAGGCTCTTCCATCCCCTTTCCCTCAGAGAAGAGGTCATATACCATACCACAGGCTCACTTCATGTCCTCAGAATGACAAATTCTTATCCTGGTAGACTTCAACATCCCCATAAACAGCCCCACCTCCCCATCTGCATTCCAACTTCTATCTCTAACCACTTCTCTTGACCTCACACAGTTTTCAACCTCTGATACAAAGTCTGTAACACCCTTGATCTGGTCTTCATCCGGCTCTGTTCAATTGCCTACCTGGATAACTCAACTGTTACCCTCTGTGACCACAACATTCTCTCCTTCACACTCACAAATACTCCCCCACCCCAGCACACTCCTACTTATCACACATTCAGAAATCTACAAGCCATTAACCCTCATACACTTACAGACATCCTACACTCATCACTGTCCCCAATCTCTTTTTTTCCTATTCTGATCTGGAAGTAAATCATGACAATTACACTCTCAAAAGCACCCTGGACCAAGGAGCGCTCCTCAACCTCAGAACCTAGAAAACAGAGTAAAACAGCCCTGGCTCACATTACAAACTCGATTTCTGCAGCAATGCTCTATGAGTGCCGACCGCCTATGGAGAAAAACTTGTACACCAAATAGCACTTTTGCCACCAGACCTTCTTCACCACCCTGATCTCTTCACTATCAAACAACCCCAAAAAAATGCTTTAACACCTTTAACTCCCTCCTCCGTTCAAAAGCACAGGCCCCTATCAAAGACATTTGTGCTGATGATCTGGCATCCCACATTATTGAGAAAATAAAAAACATCCGTCAGGAAATCAGCTCCCAGCCAGAAAGTGCCGAGACTCCAATCCCTCCCCCAGCTGCTCTGGCTCCCTCTCTACATTTGACCGCATCACAGAAGAAGAAGTCTCCAGGCCCCTCTCTTCTTGTCATACTACATGCACGACTGACCCCATTCACTCATAACTACTCCAGTCTCTCTTTCCAGTCGTCACTACTCACCTAACTAAAGTCTTCAATCTCTCCCTCTCTTCTGGTATCTTCCCCTCCTCCTTAAAACACTCTATCATTACTCTATTATTAAAAAAATTCTCTTGACCCATCCTGCCCAAACGACTACAGACCAGTCTTCAATTTCTCTTTCATCTCTAAACTCTTGGAGCGCCTGGTCTACTTCCGCCTTACACATTATCTCTCCATTTACTTTTTCCTAGATCCATCACAGTCTGGCTTCTGCCACCTACATTCTACAGAAACGGCAATCAAAGTGACTAATGACCTTTTGACAGCAAAATGTGATGGTTACCAATCTCTGCTCATTCTTCTCAACCTCGTTACAGGTTTCAACACTGTTGACACCATCTTCTAATCTTTATGCTTCAATCAATAAACATTAAAGATACTGCTCTCTCCTGGTTCTCTTACTATCTTTATGACTGCTGTTTCAGTGTACTGCTGGCTCCTCTTCATCTCCTCTTCCTCTCACTATTGGGGTCCCTCAGGGTTCAGTCCTGGGCCATCTTCTCCTCTATCGCTACACAGCTCCAATTGGACAGACCATCAGCAATTTGACTTTTAGTACCATCTTTATGCTGATGACACACAACTATACATGTCATTCCCTGACCTTACCCCCGCTGTACTACAGAACACCAGGGAATATCTGTCCACAGTTTCCAACATCATGCCCGCTCTCTATCTGAAACTCAACCTTTCCAAAACTGAACTTCTTCTGGTCCCACTGTCTACTCCCTTCCCTAAAACTGACATCTCTGTCTCTGTGTGTGGCACCACATTAATTCCTAGGCAGCAGGCACGCTGTCTGGGTGCTATATTTGTCACCAATCTTTCCTTCAACTCCTATATACAATCTCTTGCCTGCTCTTACCAATAACACCTTAAGAACATCTCTAGAATCTGCCCCTTTCTCACCATGGAAGCAACAAAAACCCTCACAGTTGCTCTTATCCACTCCCCTCTTGACTACTGTAATTCTCTGTTAATTGGCCTCCCCATCACTCAACTTTCCCCTCTCCAGTCCATCCTTAATGCAGCTGTCAGGGTCATCTATGTTAGGCGTCGGATTTCTGCGTTTACTCTGCAGGGATCCAGAACCTCACATTCTGCAGTCTCCTGCTGTTTACCTACTGCAGAGGAGATTGCAGAGGAGATTGCCTTGCAGCAAATCTCTCCTGAGGCTAAGTCCTTCTGCTCTCCTACTGAGCATGCTCATGGGACGATCTCCCATTGGAGATCGGGAGTCATGTGCTCAGGTCCTGCTGCAGATCTCATTGGTCCATCTCAGAGATCTGGAGGCTTGCAGAAGGTCCCGGCTGCTATAAAAGGCGTGCATGGCTGTTCCGCGATGCGCTAGTATAGACTTACTTGCTGCTGTGTGTATGAGGACAGATGTATGATTCTGGTGAATGACTCATTATTAGAGTTGAGCGATACCGTCCGATACTTCAAAGTATCGTATCGGATGGTATCGGCCGATCTTTAAAAAAAGTATCGGTATCGCCGATTCCGATACCGGAAGTCCCATTCAAGTCTATGGGACTTCCGGTATCGGAATAAGAAAAACCCTTTCCTGCCCTTGTACAGCCTCTCTGGGGTCTGTACGGGCCTTTCGGGGGGCTGTGCCGGCCTGCCAGGGGGTCTGTGCAGGCTCCGGTGGTCTGTGCCGGCCTGCCGGTGGTCTGTGCAGGCTCCGGGGGGCTGTGCCGGCCTGCCGGGGGGCTGTACCGGCCTGCCGGGGGGCTGTGCCGGCCTGCCGGGGGGCTGTGCCGGCTCCGGGGGGCTGTGCCGGCCTGCCGGGGGGCTGTGCCGGCCTGCCGGGGGGCTGTGCAGGCTCCGGGGGTCTGTGCAGGCATCGTCCGATGGGACTACAAGTCCCATCTGGCGATGCCTGCTACCATGACAGTGATTGACACATTAGCCAATGATGGGACAGTAGTAGTCCCATCATCCGGCTAATGTGTTAAATGTTTAAAAAAAAATAAATATATATATACTACATACATACTACATGCATGCTACATACATACTACATGCTACATACATACTACATATATACTACATGCATGCTACATACATACTACATGCTACATACATACTACATATATACTACATGCATGCTACATACATACTACATATATACTACATGCATGCTACATGCATGCTACATACATACCACATATATACTACATACATACAATACATTCATACAATACATACATAGACATACAGTACATATAACATAGAGTAACATACTTACCAATACTTGTCACATTGTTCCCCGAAGCCATTGTCTTTCCGGAATAAATATTAACATAACAAACCACAAAAATACTCACCCACGATCCGAAGCAGTCCACGAGTGTGTCCCACGACGATCTTGGGTAGAGAACTGCAGCATCAGCTGTTGCTGCCGTTCTCTACTGGCTGCAGGAATCCAATGACGGAAGGTAGGTATCCTTCCGCACTGTATTCCTCCGCCACTTAAAAAAAAAAAAAGTCCCTAGTCTCACTTTATGCCATTGCTGTGTGGGAAATTCCCACGCAGCAATGGCATAAAGTGAGACTAGGGACTTTTTTTTTTTTAAGTGGCGGAGGAATACAGTGCGGAAGGATACCTACCTTCCGTCATTGGATTCCTGCAGCCCGTAGAGAACGGCAGCATCATCTGATGCTGCAGTTCTCTACCCAAGATCGTCGTGGGACACACTCGTGGACTGCTTCGGATCGTGGGTGAGTATTTTTGTGGTTTGTTATGTTAATATTTATTCCGGAAAGACAATGGCTTCGGGGAACAATGTGACAAGTATTGGTAAGTATGTTACTCTATGTTATATGTACTGTATGTCTATGTATGTATGTAGTATATATGTGGTATGTATGTAGTATGTATGTAGCATGCATGTAGTATATATGTAGTATGTATGTAGCATGTATGTAGTATGTATGTGGTATGTATGTAGCATGTAGTATGTATGT
Organism: Dendrobates tinctorius; assembly: GCF_039654945.1. Lineage (NCBI taxonomy): Eukaryota > Metazoa > Chordata > Amphibia > Anura > Dendrobatidae > Dendrobates > Dendrobates tinctorius. Next base: position 11,778,842 of record NW_027361898.1, on the reverse strand, counting down.
AGCATGCATGTAGTATGTATGTGGTATGTATGTAGCATGTAGTATGTATGTAGCATGCATGTAGTATGTATGTAGTATGTATGTAGTATGTATGTAGCATGCAGTATGTATGTAGCATGTATGTAGTATGTATGTAGTATATATGTAGTATGTAGTATGTATGTAGTATGTATGTAGCATGCATGTAGTATGTATGTAGCATGTAGTATGTATGTAGCATGTAGTATGTATGTAGCATGCAGTATGTATGTAGCATGCATGTAGTATGTATGTAGCATGCATGTAGTATGTATGTAGTATGTATGTAGCATGCATGTAGTATGTATGTAGCATGTAGTATGTATGTAGCATGCATGTAGTATGTATGTAGTATATATGTAGTATGTATGTAGTATTTTTTTTTTTTTTTTTTTAACATTTAACACATTAGCCGGATGATGGGACTACTACTGTCCCATCATTGGCTAATGTGTCAATCACTGTCATGGTAGCAGGCATCGCCCGATGGGACTTGTAGTCCCATCGGACGATGCTTGCACAGACCCCCGGACATCAGCACAGCCCCCCGGCAGGCCGGCACAGCCCCCCGGCAGGCCGGTACAGACCCCCACAGGGTGCACAGCCCCCCGGCAGGCCGGCACAGCCCCCCGGCAGGCCGGCAGAGACCCCGGGCAGTCCACACAGCCCCCCGGCAGGCCGGCACAGCCCCCCGGCAGGCCGGCAGAGACCCCCGGAAGGCCCGAAATGACGGCGCATCATGATGCGCACACACCGCGCATCATGATGACGTCAGGCCGTCAATCAACTGAACTTCCGATTCCGATGCCGAATTCCGATATTGAAAAAATATCGGAAGTCGGTATCGGAATTCCGATACAGCAAGTATCGGCCGATACCCGATACTTGCGGTATCGGAATGCTCAACACTACTCATTATAAAACCCTTCCCTCTGATATTACGTATGTGGTTAGGGACTGAGTTTAGTATCAGCGCCAGCGCTCCTCTGCTGCAACATCCACAGCTGCTAGCGTCCGACATTGCGCTTGCGTCATAGCTTTGTCGTTTAGCAGCAGTGTCCACGCCGCGCTGCAGTAGCAGGTCTCCTTAGCGTCCGCAGCTGTGACGTCGCACACACGGGAGGTCTAGACGGACGTAGTGCCGCCGTCTTGGGCTACTCCTGTCACTGGATACCATGTGTGTATTTATACTGAGTACTGTGACCTCAACAGGCTCAGTCTTTGTATTTTTGTTTATTTGGAATCTGTGACTTAACAGAGATTGCTCTGCGCACCTGGGTGATGTTTAACCCTGTGCGCATTACCGCCATATTGCTCCTGCCACCACTTAGCAGTGGCTATATCACCTACTGCACGGTGGACCTCGAGCGGCGAACGCACTTTATTATTATTTTTATTTAGTGCGTTCCGCCGTTCCTAACAATCTATCTGGCTAATCATTACTCGGATGCCTCTGATCTGTGCCAGTCATTGCACTGGCTGCCCATAAAATATAGGATCCAACTTAAACTGCTTGTTCTCACAGCAAAGCTCTCCATAGTATGGTACCCGCTACATATCCTCCCTCATTTCTATTTATTGGCCTACCCGCTGGTTATGCACTGCAAGTGACCTTCGACTAACATACGATTCCACACTAATCTGTACCTCACATTCCCATCTCCAAGACTTCTCCCAAGTTACACCAATCCAGTACCACCTTTATGCCGATGATACTTAGAGCTACCTCTCTGGCCCAGATGTCACCTTTCTGCTCTTCAAAATCCCGGAGTGTCTATCAGCCATATCCTCCTTCTTCTCCTCCCGCTTCCTCATACTGAATATAGACAAATCTGAACTGATCATCTTTCCCCCATCTTCCTTACCTGACCTATCTGTAACAATTGACGACATCACACTTTCCCCCGTATCAGATGACCGCTGCCTCGAAGTAACCCTTGACTCTGCCCTGTCCTTTAAACCTCCCATCCAATTTCTGTCCACCTCCTGCAGCCTCCAGCTCAAAAATATTTCCAGAATCCATTCCTTCCTCAACCCTCACTCTACTAAAATGTTTGTGCATGCCCTCATCATCTCCCGTCATGACTACTGCAACATCCTTTTTCGTGGCCTCCCTGCTAACACCCTCGCACCTCTCCAGTCCATCCTTAACTCTGCTGAACGACTAATTCATCTCTCCCCTTGCTACTTCTCCACTTCTCCCCTCTGCAAATCTCTTCACTGACTCCCACTTCCTCAGCATATCCAATTCAAATTACTAATACTGACCTACAAGGCCATCTATAACCTGTCTCCTCCATATACAGTATCTCTAAACTAATCTCCCAATATCTTGCCTCACGTAATCTCCGATCCTCCCAAGACCTTCTTCTCTCCTCCACACTTAAGCCCCCGTCACACATTACGATGTCCCAGCGATCCCACCAATGATCCGACATGGATGGGATCGCTGGGACATCGTTAGGCTGATCGCTGGTGAGCTGTCACATAGACAGTCCCAGCGATCAGGACCAGCGACGCTGGACTCTGGTTTCTAAAGTAAACGTCGGGTATCCAGGAGCCGCGGCTCCTGGATACCCGCTGTTTACCTTGGAAACCGGCATGCACGCTGGTTTCCAAGGTAAACATCGGGTGTCTAGGAGCCGCGCAACTTCTGGATACCCGCTGTTTACCTTGGAAACCAGCGTTTACGCCGGTTTCCAAGGTAAACAGTGGGTATCCAGGAGCCGCGGCTCCTGGATACCGGACGTTTACATTAGAAACCAGTCACAAATCAGCCATCTCGATAGCGACATCACTGTGTGTGACGAGACCCTTATTCGCTCCTCACCCAACCGCCTCCAAGACTTCTCCCGAATAACCCCCATCCTCGGGGATTCTTTGCCCCAACATGTCCAGCTATCAACCACACTCGGATTCTTCAGACAGAAACTGAAAACCCATCTCTTCAGGAAAGCCTACAGCCTGCAATGATCCCCGCTGCCTCCTCACCACTACTGGAGCTACCGCCTCACCATCATTGAAGCTGCTGCAACCCCCCAACCTACTGTCTCCTTCCCCACCATCCTATAGAATGTAAGCCCACAAGGGCAGGGTTCTCTCTCCATTCTATATCAGTCTGTGATTGTTAGTTTGTGTACTGTATGTGATATCTATAATTTGTATGTAACCCCTTCTCATGTACAGCACCATGGAATCAATTGTGCTATATAAATAAATATTATTAATAATAATAATAATAATAATAATAATAATAATAAAATTGAGAAACAACCTATTAGACCCTTTTGATTATATGTCTTGGTTATACAATGACTGCAACAAGGTTTATAAATTATTAATAATTAATTAATAATTAATTTATCCTATGAATATGCAGTAAAAGCTCTTTTAACCATCTCCTCTCATGGGACAAAGAGACCCCCGTAAGGTACGAATTACAATTTGCTCCATAATCGGAAACCATCAATTTTTGTTTACAACCATTCTTCTACATAGTCACATTATGCAAGAAGGAAGGCATTATATAATTCATACCCAGACATATTTTTGAATCATATAAAATGTCATAAACAGTCATGTATAAATAATCAATATCCGATCTATGCGACCCCGAAGATCAGGGGCTATACTTCCAGGTGTAACACTAAAATGAATGTTGAAGCATTGTTTAAAGTTGAAGGAACTTCCAACATCTTCACTTGACATTGGAGCCATTGAAACAACACTGACTATTGTGTTAGAAGTGACATCATATAAAATAGATTGCAAAATCTGAACACTGTTTGATCTTTTTCATGATGTCATTGAATATATAGTAAGCCTTTCCATCATTACATAATTATGCGACTGCTACAAAAACAGAATCACTTCTCTGATATATTTTTTTAACCAGAAAATAGCTATGTAATTGCAGACATAATGCATGCTACACAATGTATTTGTGGTGGTTGTATTCCCTAGCAAAGCAGGCCTTGTGAGGGAGGACAGGGATCAAATTATGCTTACTAAAACATTATCTTGACACAAGACCACAGGGTAACCTCAGACTGTCCGTCTGCTTCTATGGCAACATGTAGAGCCAGCAAAGCTTCGTAGTGTCAACCACAGGGCCCAGCCGCGGTGGCATGAGGACATGGGCGAGCAGAGCGCTCAGGGGCTTTGTTGTTTCTTTACCTGCCTGTCTATCACAATCACGTTCCTGAGGATTTTTCTTTTCACCTAAGCTAAACAGAAATGTGCATGCACTTTACAGAGGCCAGTGATCTATATTTAATGCTTCAATCACACCTGCTCCTATTACCGTGGCTTCTAGATCTGAAGGAATATTCTACATTACACGCGAAATAACACATTAGCAGCTTATATATGGCAGAAAGTCTACAAATTATAAATCTATAATATATTGGACGTGTGTAAGTAATAAGACTCATTTCTTGAACAAAATGAAAACATGCATTTCATTTAAAGAACATCTGGCAGCACCGTACCCATTATAATCACTGCAAAAAAAACAAAATAAATATTTAATTTAATAATATTTCTCCAAACAATACTGAGCAACTGCTTTTTGGTCAACCAAGTCTATGTACATGCATTGACCTCAATGGAATACATAGAAATCAATGTGAATGAAGAATGCCTGAATCGTACACTGCTCACGAAGGAAAAAGGACTTGATCAGATGAAGGATGGAATTTTGACTTGACTTTGCAAGAAATTCCTAAAAACTGCACAAGGGCAAAATGTGTTTAGATTTCTTCCAAATGGGGAACAACTTTTAATTGATATACAAATCAAACTAGTTTGTAAAATAAAAGGTCACTTTATTATGAACATTTGTCGTAATAGGGTAATAGGAAGACCTTTATAATGTAGGAAAAAAACATGGGAAACTCACAAAGACCAGGTTACAAGGTTCTCCCCAACTTGCCTGGCATCCTTAACTCTTAGGCCTGTTTCACACTTCCATTTTCAGCCATCAGTCAAAATCCGTCAAAGTGTTGAAAAAACGGATCCGTTGCAGTTTGCAAAAAACTGATGCACCGGATCTGTTTTTTGACGGATCAGTTGAAGCAGTAGTTGGTTGAATTTTAAAGGGAAAGATTCTGGAGGAGAGAGAGAGAGTGCTAGAGCGGGTTTTGGGGTTAAATTTCATCAAAGGAAAATCTTCTGGGCATGCTCAGTTTAAAGAAACGGAATCCGTCAACTGATTCCATCACGTGCTGAACGGTGACGGATCCGTCGCCCATATGCATCCACTCTACCGGATCCGTCACCACCCGCCTTTTTGACGCAGACAAAAAAAGTTCCTAACCCAATTTTATGACGGATCTGCCACATAACGGACGCAATGGAAGGCCATCCATCACAATCAGCCGCCAATACAAGTCTATGGGGAAAAAAACGGATCTGCCAAGCAAATCCGTCAGGTCCATTTTTTCCCCAAATGGAAAAAATGGTGTGAAACAGGCCTTAATGACTTAAGGACGTTGAACTCCTGAAAAGTATCAGCATGTCAGATCTTTTTGACTTTGTATTTCAGCATTTTAAATCCATTTTTCTATATGAAATAGATTTTTCTACACTCAGTCTTTATGGCAATATAGAAAATTTTGTTATCAGCATGCTGAGATGCTGGCCTGGAGCTTGGCCGTGTTCAGACATTGGATTGTATTGATGAGCCAACTGATCATTTCTGCTCGGGCATTGGGAAAACTCCTCTAAACTGAGCATCAGCACAGAAACTCCGTTTAGAAAAGTCTGGGAAGTCCTCACTTTTTTATAATTTTATCTTCAAAAGTAAGGATTCTTGGCTAACACAGAAGATCACAGTACGTGAAATAGATTGAATCAGTTTAACTTGCACATGGACAATGCTGTGCACTCTTATTTTTATTCAGAGTTGACGCCAGTGTAAAAAATGTAGGTGTGTATGTGGCACCCCTGAGGCTTCAGTCGCCACAGAGGTACTGCACCTTCTCCTAAGGTGTAGTGCCCCACCATCCAGGTAAGGTGGGAACTCCTGATCACACTCCACACCTGCCCCCCACACACAGGATAGTTCAGCAGGGAACCATCCATGCTTTATGCTGGAAAGGTCATAGGGTGCCTTTTGTGGTCCCTGGCTTCGTAACACGAGAGGTGCTGGGGAGGCGGATGGAGTTAGATATAAAAGAGTGGGAAGAGTGAAAGTTATTGGTTAGTTGGTTAGAGAAGAGAGAAGATGGGTGTCTGAGTGACGTGCTGCTGCAGGTCCCAGTGATCTGGGCTGCTGGCACGAGAAAGACCAGAGAAAGAGATTGATAAGATTAATAACCTAACCTTCCATAAGAGAGATAGAACAGAGCGGAACAAAGGAGAATAGAAGGACAGTGGGAAGCAGGTTGAGAAAGAGAGAGAACCCGTCCAGTCCAGAGAGCGCAAAGGCCGGGGCCCGGTCCCCGAGGTTGATTGGATCTTTATGTCCGGCAACAGACACCGGAGGAGTAGTGAGCCGCTAACGCCTTGCTCCCATCATAGACTTGGGACACAACAGCAACTGAATCGAGAGCCGGGACGCAGTGAGGAGTCCCCGAGCAGGCTACAGCTGTCTGTCATACAAGTAAAGACTAGGAACACCGAGAGAGGCATTCCAGGGTAACTAAGTACTGGCGTGCTTCGCACCTAAAGGCACATTGGAGTCGTTCAGTAAGGTACATGTTGGCGGAGTGTGGAAGGGAGAATCCTATCCTGCCTGGAGGTTGACTGGAGCCCTGACCTGAAGAACACAGTATGGAGGCAGGCAGTTGTGTGAACTGCAAACAGTGAGTAAAGCTTTGGAACCGCATGCTCTGGTGTCCTCCAGTTATTCCAGCACCACTACACCTGAGTACCAGCCTCCATACCATTCTGAGCCTCTCCTCATCCATTGCACCTACACTGCCCTGGGACTACAGCTTCACCTGTGGGGAGCTATACCATCTCTGCTGCACCACACCATCAGTCCCAGCGGATCTGCATGCAGCGTTGGCTTACTACATCACAAACTCTTCATATAAACTTTAACACCATTAACATCACCGCCATTGATATTGGGCGCCCAGGGCCACGGACCGGGTCACCGCTGCTGTGACACATTCCCGCCTTGACACCGGCCCGGTACCGAGTACCCCCCGCTGCCCTGGGTGTGCGAGGGCGACCCCATTTTTGGCATCACGAACAGGATGACGAGACCCGATGCCATTGGGTTCTGTGTGCCTTGGATTTACAACATTTGAAAATGTGCAGAAGACCAAATTTAATAGACTGTAAAATGGACATTAGAATGGCCGCTGGCGCGGAGAAGAAGGGCATGAAGATATGGGAGATCCTAAGAAAAGACCGTGAAGAGTCTTGGGTGGTCCCTGCCTGAATTACTATGTGACTGATGCATGGCCCACCCCTCGAGGGGTTCGTATACTGGCTTGGTATGGAGGCGCGGGAAGAAGACGCCGCCCCCGGAAGGAGGGGCAGAGAAAGCCAGTGGCAAGCAGAAGGGCAGAGCAAGAAGAAGAACTCCAGAACGCCATTTTAGAGAGTGTGCGAAGGAGGCCTGCGGAGCGCGGGGAAGTGCAAACCCCCGGCGACATGGCTGATGGCTCCAACCCTGAAGCTGGCATGATTTGCCGGCAGCTACAAGACGAAATCACGGAACTGACTACCCATCTGCAGCTAAGAAGAGAAGCGCTGGAGAGGCTGAGATGGCAGCGCACCCCGGTGGGGCCTACATCAGCGGTACCCTCTCCATCGGTACCTGCCGCTGCCGCACCAGACCACTCCCCGGCAGCGTTAACTTTCACCTCCACGCTGTCCGTGCGGCTGCATCCCGCTCGCCAGAAGAAGTCACCGGAGGACCTGGGAGCTGAGACCGTGCTCCCGCCCGGACCTGTTGTGGCTGCGCAGGTCCTGACCGAAGCCCCCTCGGACCCGGAGCTATCATCCGCTCCGTCACCGCCTGCACCGGAGCAGAGGCCGCACCGCCAGGAGGCCCCAGGTATGTCGGATGTTCCTCCACCTGGGAAGGCCCTGGGGTGCACCGCAGTCACAGCGGCTGGCCAGGTCGTCCTGGATCTGGTCTGGGACCGGGATGCTGGTGCTGTGGGTGAAAGCAGGTCCCGGGAGGAGCAGAATGAGGCCTATTGCCGAGCCACCATTACAAAGCTGACAGCGGAGTACTGGGAGAGGGAGCAGAGGAAGCAGGCTGTGTTGGGCCCAGATCTGGCCCGGAAGGAGAGGGCCCGTGCATTTCATCATGGCCCCCGGGATGCAGCCGGATGGAGTCAGGTGCTGAATGTGAATAAGGGGAGGGGTTTTGGATTCATGGCGGACCCCTAGCGCATTGGTGACCTGTTCTTCAACCGGCGGGATGTGGAGTCCCATCTGAGGACTGCAGGAGAGGGCATCCAGATAGAGACCTGCAGCCTGGGGAATATGTGACCTTTACCCGGCATGAAGGACTCCGGGGGTAGTACGCCCTGAATGTACGACGTATCCCTGCAGAGTTCATCGAGAGGTACCTGCCATTGAAACCAGTCAATGCCCCTCCATCCACCGATACCACTCAGACTGCTCAGGTACCGGATCCTAGGAACCAGGCTGCTCTTGCAACACCTCCAGTTCGGCAGCCCAAACCAAAGATCCCTGGCTTGAAACCGTGTGAAGAGGACTACCTAAAAATAGTCAATGATTATCTCGAATATGGTGATGGTTCAGCTTCCAGAACCCCAGGAGGGGACCACCACTAAGAAAATTTACATTTACTAAATCTCGTTACCCAGGAGGGTTTGTTTGCACCAGTTGTGCCTTGTTTGCTATCATGTTTTTCCGGTAGCACTTTTGTTGTCTGTTTTTCTACAAATGGAACTGTGGAGATCATGAACGCTGTGTGATCCAAAAATTTCTTGTAAATAGTTGGCACCCCTTTTGGTGCCCTTTCTTGGTTTTACATAAAGAGACACTTTGCGAAGATAATGTTTCTGCATAGACACTTTTCGAAGAATGATGTCTACCTCAAGGGACACTGCAAGAAATCCAGGCTGGGAGCACTGTTCAGCACCTTACAAGAATTTTGAATGCTTTATGATAACGTATTTGATAATGTTATGTCTTATGAAAAGTAAATGTCTTTTTTAGAATATTTGATACAGAGAATTAGAAAAGTTTTGAGATAGAATGTGAGAATTGAATAAAGACTGAAGAATTGAAAGTGACAGGAGACAGGCCAAGAGTAGATGGTCAGTGTCTTGCGTCCAGTAGAAGAAAGAAAGAAAAAGAGAATAGTTGTTAGAGAATGTAATAAGGAAACTGTGTTGAGTGTAGCGCTTTGAGTTGAGAATTGCACTTAAGTAAATTTTTGATATTAAGATAGGAGGTTAACCTGTTTGTAACGTTTAAGAAATGTGCCTCCTGCATTAGGAAGATTAGATAGGTATTGTTGAATAGCATTTCAAAGTTTTTGTGTGTTCCTGTATTTCTACCATTTGTTGTCTTGCAGCCCGTGGACGTTCTGTGTTTAACGGGGGGGTATGTGGCTACCCCTGAGGCTTCAGTCGCCACAGAGGTACTGCACCTTCTCCTAAGGTGTAGTGCCCCACTATCCAGGTAAGGTGGGAACTCCTGATCACACTCCACACCTGCACCCCACACACAGGATTGTTCAGCAGGGACCCATCCATGCTTTATTTCAAGAGGTGCTGGGGAGGCGGGTGGAGATAGATATAAAAGAGTGGGAAGAGTGAAAGTTATTGGTTAGTTGGTTAGAGGAGAGAGAAGAGAGAAGATGGGTGTCTGAGAGACGTGCTGCAGCAGGTCCCAGTGATCTGGGCTGCTGGCACGAGAAAAATCAGAGAAAGAGACTGATAAGATTGATAACCTAACCTTCCATAAGAGAGATAGAACAGATCGGAACGAAGGAGAATAGAAGGACAGTGGGAAGCAGGTGCAGAAAGAGAGAGAACCCTTCCAGTCCAGAGAGCGCAAAGGCCGGGGCCCGGTCCCCGAGGTTGATTGGATCTTTATGTCCCGCAACAGACACCGGAGGAGTAGTGAGCCGCTAACGCCTTGCTCCCATCATAGACTTGGGACACAACAGCAACTGAATCGAGAGCCGAGACGCAGTGAGGAGTCCCCGAGCAGGCTACAGCTGTCTGTCATACAAGTAAAGACTAGGAACACCTAGAGAGAGGCATTCCAGGGTAACTAAGTACTGGAGTGCTTCGCACCTAAAGGTGCACTGGAAGAGTCGTTCAGTAAGGTGCATGTTGGTGGAATGTGGAAGGGAGAATCCTATCCTGCCTGGAGGTTGGCTGGAGCCCTGACCTGGAGAACACAGTACGGAGGCAGGCAGTTGTGTGAACTGCAAACAGTGAGTAAAGCTTTGGAACCGCATGCTCTGGTGTCCTCCAGTTATTCCAGCACCACTACACCTGGGTACCAGCCTCCATACCATTCTGTGCCTCTCCTCATCCATTGCACCTACACTGCCCTGGGACTACAGCTCCACCTGTGGGGAAATATACCATCTCTGCAGCACCACACCATCAGTCCCAGCGGATCTGCATGCAGCATTGGCTTACCACCTTACTTGCCAAACACTATGGGTGGCGTCACGAACTCTTCATATAAACTTTAACACCATTAACATCACCGCCATTGATATTGGGCGCCCAGGGCCACGGACCGGGTCACTGCTGCTGTGACACATTCCCGCCTTGACACCGGCCCGGTACCGAGTACCCCCCGCTGCCCTGGGTGTGCGAGGGCGACCCATATTACAACTTACATATGTAGCATATAGTGTATTTCAGTGCTCCTTAGCTGGATGGTAAACTTCACTCTATGCATATGGCACAACAATTCTTTCGTGTCTTTTAATCCCCTCTCCTGTCAAGGGCTGAACAGTTGATCATCAGGTGAAGAGTCGCATTTGTAGCCCATTAATCAGTCAGTTTGACCACCACCTTTATATGGAATTGATTAATCAGAGCCAGATGTCGAGTTGTCAAAATAAACTATTTTTAATTTTGCATTTATACTGTATGTATGTATGTATGTAGAAAAAGAAAAAAAAGAAGCAGCACAAGCAAGTGAAAAAAGTAAACACTGGTTCAAATCTTCTAGGCAATCCTCCAGCTAGCTAAAAAAAAACGGTTCTCAATGGAACCAAAACGTTGCTGAGCCCCAAAGGGCTAATAAAATTACATTTTTTCTAATTATTCAATTAAGTGCTGCCTTCGTTTTTATAGCTATGTATGTATATACAGTATCTCACAAAACTGAATACACCCCTCATGTTTTTGTACATATTTTATCGTATCTTTTCATGGGACAATACTGAAGATATGACACTTTGATACAATGTAAAGTAGTCAGTGTACAGCTTGTATAACAGTGTAAATTTGGTGTGCCAGCTAAGTCAACACACAGCCACTAATGTCTAAACCACTGGCAACAAAAGAGAGTACACCCCTATATGGAAATGGCCAAATTCTGCCCAATTAGCTATTTTCTCTCCCCGGAGTCATGTTACTCATTAGTGTTACAAGGTCTCAGGTGTGAATGGAAAGCATGTGTTATTGCTCTCACAATCTTTCATGCTGGTCACTGGAAGTTCAGCATGGCACCTCATGGCAAAGAACACTTTGAGGATCTGAAAAAAAAAATGTTGCTCTACATAATGATGGTGTAGGCTGCCCATATAAAAAGCGGACATCTTGTTTTGCTGGTGACATTTTCTCAGTATCACAGTGCAGAGAAGACGCTCCTGCTAGTGCTACTTCTGAAAGGGAACTTGTCAGTTAGCTAGATAAGGTCCTGTCCCATGTGAAATCAATCTTTCAGCATCTAAATAGATTGTTCTAAGACCATCTCAGGAGACCTCACGCGCTAATTCAAATCATTTGTGATAAAACTGTGTTTCAGTGAAAAATCAGAAGGTTAGATTTCCACTTAAAAATTGTTAGGCCTAATATTGGGGTGCAGTCAAGAGACTTAGTTTGCTAATCCAAATCGTTTGTGACAAAACTGTGTATCAGTGAGAAATTAGAAGGCCAGATTTCCACTTAAAAATCGTTAAGCCTAATATTGGGGTGCAGCCAGAAGGCCCAATTTGCTAATCCAATTCGTTTGTTATAAAACTGTTTTTTAATGAGGAATTATGAGGCTAGATTTCCACTTAAAATCGATAGGTAAAACAGTGTTGTTTGTTTGCACACTATCTAAGAAAATAAATAATGATTGTTCAGTTATTGACAGGTGACTGACAGGTGTGGACCTAAGGTTGTGAAACAGCAGGGTACAAGAGGGGAAGGTTATTTTCAACATGAATGGAAAAAAGTGAGGTCATGGTGGAAGGGGGAATAGGCTTGGTGTCTGACACGTACATGGTTTAGGTTTTAATGCTAATGAAAGATCAACTGAACAAACACCGTCTCATCCTATCCAAAGACCACTGACAACCTCTGATACTGGACAGGCTACGCCACTCCCTTTCTTTGGAAGCCGCACAGTAGTATGCCTTGTAGATGAGACTCAGAAAGAGCATGTGCTCCAGTTGATGGAAAGCGCTGCATCAAGTAGCCTCTCCTCCTCTTCCTCCACCTTAACATCATGCATAGTACAATCCTCAGAGGTGGCACCCCAATCACCCTTGTTTCTCCCAGCGTCAAAATTTCCAAATATCCAACTGACTGTGGGGAACCACAGATAGATGAATTATGGTCCGAGGAGACCCTTGACACCAGACGCTAACCACTGGGGGTGGAGGTGGTCCTGATAAGACTCAGATACCAGAGCTGTACATGGATTGCACTGTGGGGTCAGGGCAGGAAGAGGAGGAGAGTGACTTTCAGGGTGAGGAGTATGAGAAAAGAGAGGATGACGATGAGGTTGTAGATCCCACTTGGTGTGAACCCAGAGGTACACAGGTGAATAGCTCAGCAGAGGAGGTGGAGGAGGAGGAAAATGAGGAGATTACATTGCGGCTTCTAACACAGACACAAAGTAATGCAACCACGACAAGCACTGTATCATCAGCCACAACTCCTTCTGTGGCCAGCACCAGTAGCGAGTGTGCAGTTTGCAGGAGCAGCAAGGGTTGCCTAGTCTGGGCCTTTTTTGAGACTGAAAAGGATTACCCAACTCACATTATCTGCAAAATTTGCAAAAAAAACTCAGAAGAAGCAAAAATAGCAATGATTTGACAACTGTATGAATGAACTGACACATGCGCGATTAACATGCCTTAGTCTCAGAATCTCACTGCACTAAGATGCTGATTAGTGGGCCTCACCAACCACTGGCTATCCCATCAACCACATCTGCTGCTTCTTTCTCCTCTGTCACTATGCCAAGCCTTCTCACACCAGTCTCTGCAGAAAATCCACTTGTTTACCTGCTACAGTCGGGGTGATTGAAAGCCCGTCAGCTGTTATGGAACTGGAGATGCCTGCTGTTTTTGTGTCACCTATCACACATCTTTCTAAATCCACCATAAAATTTATGCCTGCAGCTCAGTCACAGTGCAACTGTTTGTCCTGTTCACCCTACTCCACCCTCTCTCAGTACAGCAGCCAACCCTCAGTCCGACAGTTGTGCTCACATTAAAGAATGTTTCTTCCTACACATGCCAAAGCTAAGAGCTTAAACTCCACCATCTCCAATCTGTTGGCCACAGAAATGCTACCTTTCTGCCTGGTGGATACATATGTTTTCAGAAAGATGATGGCTGTTTCAGTCCCCTAGTACCAGTTACCCAGTGATGTTTACTTCTCTAAGAAAGTTCTGCCTGCTGTATACCAGCATATCGCAGACAATATCACCCATTCCCTGAGAAAATCTATGTCTGTCAGGGTGCATTTTACTTCTGACACCTGGACGAGTAAACATAGGCAGGGTCATTAAATCTTGCTGACTGAGCACTGATGACTCTGGAGGCTGTGGGGGCAGGAAGTCAAGGGGCTGCTCCACAAGTGTTTGAATCCCAAGGCTTGCGAGACAAAGTTCTGTAACGAGCAATTCCTCCACTGCTTCTGGCTCCCCCACCTCCTCTAGGGCCTCCACCTGTCACCTTAACCATTCCCAAATCAGACATTGCTCCAACAGTGCTGATAGAATCCCCCTAATTCCATACTGTGCAACCATGGCTCGCCGCAATCAGGCAGTGTTAAAATTAATATGCATAGGAGATGGGCTTTGACCACATGGAAGGACCCGACACATGAGCTCCTTCTTGCTTCACTATCTACAACATGATGCCCAAATTCTTAGGGTTAGAAATAGTGCTAACTACTGAGTTGCCACTCTGTTAGATCAATGGTACAGGAGTAAATTTAGCCAGATGCTTATCCCCCGGGAAAGGGATGCGCACATGCTGGAGAATCAAAACGCATTTGTAGACAATCTTAAGAGTGTTTTTTCCCAGGACAGCAGTGAGGCACACACTTTGTCTCTCAGTTCTAGACGTCCAAACCTGGGAACGTCAAGGCTTCATCACAAAAACATTAGCAGCACCAGCATTGTAAGTGACATAAGCAATTTCTATGAGTTGCTTCACACATTTTTTAGACAAGCCGGTGCACCAGCAGAAAAGTGTACAAGTCTGACATGTTGTGAACGATTGGAGGATGGTGCAGTAGTATCTGGGCTTGCAGGACAACTCTCTGTATCTATCAATTCCTCCACTTCTTCTGACTCATCCACCTCCTCTATGGCCTCCACTTGTGCCCTAAACCTCTCTCTTAGTCAAACACGCATTCCAACAGTGCAGATAGAATGCCCCCAACTACGTACTGTGCAGCCATGGCTCACTGCTATCAAGCAGTCTTAAAACTAATTTGCCTTGGCAATCACAGTAACACAGCTCAAGAGTTATGACAGCTATCCAGGCTGAGTTTGAGTAATTGCTGTCTCCTCCGATCCTGGAATACAATAACTGTGCAAACCTGATGGCAGCTGTAAGCCGGGGCAACATCACACACGTGCCTTGAATGGCTCACATTTTCAACATGGTGGTACATCAATTTTTCCACCACTATTCTGACCTGGATGCGCTGGTGCAGAAAGCATGGTCGCTATGTGCTCATTTCCAATGACTGCACCTCGCAGGTCATTGACTTGCATCACTGCAGAGGTCTTTCAGCCTTCCGGTTAACCGTTTAATTTGCAAAGTTCCGACGCAGTGAAATTCCACTCCGCACGTGTTGAGGTGACTGAGCCAGCAGTGACGATTCCCTTTGTGCAGTATACCCTTTTGCATAGCCTGTGCCAACACAGTATGGATGTGGTGCAAATCACTCTTGCAGAGTGGACAAAGATGAATGACCTTCGCATCCTCTTCTGCACAGCTTCGAAATTGCAACTAAGATGGTTAGGGCTGATGATGCCATCATCAGCATCACTATTTCGGTCATCAACATGCTGGAGCACACTTTGAGTAGTCTGCATGAGGAGGTGGTGGTCGCAGAGGAAGAGATGGAAGCAGAGGAGGATGCAGAAGGGATAACAATATCTAATATTCCTGGATTGTTGGCTTACAGCAATCAAAGGAGGCTCATGGAACCAGACAAACTAATAGTGAAGGTGTAGAAACTGAGGAACAAATTGAGGAGGACTATCAACAACATGATGCCCATATTCTTAGGGTTAGAAATAGTGCTGCCTACTCGGTTGCCACTTTGTTAGATCCACGGTTCATTTTTTTCAAATGCCTTCTCCCTGGAAAGAGAGGCACACATGTTTGAGTATCGAAATACGCTTGTAGACAATCTTAAAGGGAACCTTTCACTCCCCTGAGTGTTTTTAACTAAAAGAGACACCTTCAGCAGCATTAAAACTGCATTCTGTGAAGGTGGCTCTTCTGTTTCTGACCCCCAGTAATGCCGAAATATTAACTTTTATAAATAGGTCCTCATACCTGCAATACGTCCCATAGGTATGGTGTGTCCCCCTGAAGCAGTCGCCTCCCCGCTGTCAATCATGTCTCTGCAGCGTCTGGGCCCTGCCTCCCATAGATGTCAATAATGCCCCTGTGCTGACAGATTCCCTTTAAGAGTGGTTTTTCCCAAGCCAGCAGTGAGTCAGCATTCTAACAGAGCGTGCCTTCAACGCTGCTGGTGATGTCCTGACTGATTAGCACATCCAGCCGTCCCATGAAATTGGTGCGTTGACTGTAGTGGAAGGTGTCACAGAATGAAGAAGAGCAGCATCCAGTCCGGGTGAAGAAGCATATAAAATTTATTATGCCATGAAAACATGCAACGTTTCGACAATCACATGGTCTTTTTCAAGCATGTGATGGTCGAAACGTTGCATGTTTTCATGGCATAATAAATTTTATATGCTTCTTCACCTGGACTGGATGCTTCTCGTCTTCATTCTGTGACTTCTTATGTCCAACTGGGTCCCTGGACTTAGAGCGCACATCCTTTGATCCTGTAAGTGCTGTCAGACATTTTCTATTTGCTGTAGTGGAAGGTGTGTCAGAAGCCTTTTATACTATTTCTACTCTGTGGAAATTGATGCCAGTTTAATGGTGTGTGACAATAATTTTTTTTAAATGCGTAGACTGCAAGTTGGATTTCCTTATAGTGGGTTGCCTTTAGTAGAAGATGTATCGTGGGCCTATTATACTTTTTTTACTCTGTGGGAATTGATTCCACTTTAGTGGTGTGTGAAAGTAATTTTTTTAAATGTTGAGACTCAAAGTTGGATCTCCATCTGGTGGGTTGCCTGTAGTGGAAGGTGTGTCAGAGAACTATTATATTATATTATATTATATTATATTAGAAATACTACTCTGTGGAAATTCATGCCACTTTGGTCATGTGTAAAAAAAATTTTTTTAAAATCTGGAGACTCAAAGTTGGGTCTCCATCTGGTGGGTTATCTGTCGTGGAACTTATGTCAGAGGTCTATTATACAATTTCTACTCTGTGGAAATTGATTCCACTTAAGTGGTGTGTGACAATAGTTTTTTGAATTGTGGAGATTCCAAGTTGTGTCTCCGTCTGGTGGTTTGCCTGCATTAGAAGGTGTGTCAGAGGCCTATTAAACTGTTTTTACTCTGTGGAAATCGATGCCAATTTAGTGGTGTGTGATAATAATTATTAAATGTGGAGTCTCCAAGTTGAGTCTCTGTCTGACGGATTGCCTGTAGTGGAAGGTGTGTCAGAGGCCTATTATTATAATATTTCTTCTCTGTGGAAATTGATTCCACTATAGTGGAGTGTGACAGTATTTTTTTCTAAATGTGGAGACTCCAAGTTGTGTCTCCATCTGGCGGATTGCCTGTTTAAGTAGGACTCCCAGAAAGGCAGGCCTGCGCTTGCTTTCACTCAACTACCTGTGTTACTTTCCCAACATTTTTCTACCAATAGTACAGTATGAAAACGATATTTGTGCCATCTGATGCTGAGAAAAAAATTGGAGGTATTGCATGAGGGAAAAAAAAGGCTTACACCGCTCCCTTACCCACCAGGTCTTTATTGAAACTTCAGTTCAAAGCTGTAAGTGCTGGGCCAGACCCTAATACCTCATGTATGGCCCATAGCTCACTGCTTCTGTGCCATTATAAAAGGTTCTACTGTGGGTCAATTGATCAATCGACTAACTGTGTTACTTTCTTTACATTTTTCTACCAATAGTACTGTGTGAAACTGATGTTTGAGCCATCTGAGTGTTAGCTGAAAGAAAAGAAATTGGAGGTGTTGCATGAGGTATCAGTGCTCCCAGCTAAAAATGCTTACACTGCTCCCTTAACCACCAGGTTTTTTTTGAAACTTCAATGCAAAGCTGTAATTACTGGCCCAGACCCTAATATCTCATTCATGGCCCATGGCTGACTGCTGCTGTGCCACTTGCAAATTTCTAATGTGGGTCAATTGATGCCACATTTCAAGGTGTCTGCCCCTAATTTTGTCTGCTTGGGAAGCCTTTTGTCACCCCTTAAAGTGTTGTGCATACATTTTTTTTGGCCTCCCAATGAATTTAATGGGGTCCGGGTACATTTGTTAAACCAATAGGGCGAACATGTTTGGCTAACATCTAAACATCTAAAACGGATACCAAGAGGAATAAGGACCCTGCTCACAAGCTTACAATCTATAAGGAAAAAGAGGAGACATGAAAGGTAGATGGTAAAAATTGCTTTCATTGTTCGGACCAGACATAGTGTACGAATCAGGTGTTCCTGTAATGCTGCATGAACCAGTTAATAGCCTAAGCACATAACAGTGTGCTGCAAAAAAACGGTCTATAGGAGCGCTAAAGGAGAGGCAGAGACCAATAAAAAGTTAAAAACTCAGCTTTTAATTTTCCTCCAATACCCACAACGCGTTTCCACGATCACAGTCGTCTTCCTCAGGTGGAATGAAGGAAGCATCCATTGTTACAAACTTTAAAGGTAGCCCTGATTGGAACAACCCACAATCCTATGCAAACTCCCCTTCATATTACGCGTTAAGCCATTACAACCCCAATAAAACCATTAAAAAAACTTATTCACAATTCATTGTACATATTGCAGATTACAACAGTCAACCCATCAATAGTCCATAGAAAACCAATAATAAACCCTGTCCATCCCCCCTTGTTCCAAAAAAAAAAAAAAAACCTCCCCCCCAATTTTTTTTTTAAATTTTTTTCCTTTTTTCTCCTTTTTTTCCCTTTTATCTTTTGCTTCTCTTTCTTCCTTCCCTTTTTCCTCTTCCTACCCTCCCTCTTCTTTATCTCTTTCTTCCCTTTTAAAAATGTTTTCTTTTTTAAAAATTTTACAATTTACACATAAAAAGAGAAATCAATCATAATCACTGAACTGTTGAGATTGGCCAATAACTGGTGTGTCATGCCCTTACATGTCCGTGGCTGCATGTGCGCTACACTGAAAGGGCCAGCGTTTGTCGCTTACAGGTGCAGATAACCCGCTGAACACCGTTAGTGATGGGGATCTGGGATTACAATTATTACCCGCGAACGATGATATCCCAGTAAGTGCAGGTCAACCGCAGTTCCGGAATTAGGCCTAACTGTCATTCCTGAAAAAATGAAAAACTTACATGTGCAAACCACAGGTGCTGTAGCTTGCTTAACAGCTCGCCAGCCGTTCTCAGGCCCAGTATGGATTACACGTGATTGCACAAAGGTGAGAAAGGGTACCGTATCACCGGATAACATGTATGGATAGCATAGTGTACACATTCAAAATCTATGTCTATAGATCAGGAGGCAGGCTCAGACGGTGTCAGGCCCAGTATGGATTACACGTGATTGCACAAAGGTGAGAAAGGGTACCGTATCACCGGATAACATGTATGGATTAAATGGTGTACACATTCAAAATATATGTCTATAGATCAGGAGGCAGGCTCAGACGGTGTCAGGCCCAGTATGGATTTGACGGCACAGACTACACAGCGGAGGAGCAGGGAGAGGTAAAGATTGCAAATGCTGGGGCCCTTCCCAAGCAAGGGGGGCCCATTCATCGGCGTCGGTACTGGCACTGGGCTCCTCATAGTACGGCGGTGTGTCTGACGGCGGGTGTGCACCACCACCGTCAGAGACACTTGATTGCACTATGAGGGACCCTGTGCCAGTGCCCGCGCCCAAGAGTCGGCCTACCCACCTGTCCAGGGCAATGGCACTCGCACGGTTTCGTGCGCTAGGTGGTGACCCCGGCCATGGGGGGGGGGCAGCACAGTTAGGGAGTTTTAGAAAGTGGCATATGTTGATGTTGGACATTCAGCTGATGCAAAAGGCGAAATTGTTCAAGTCCCAGGAAGAGGAGGACCAAAGCAAGCCATTTTTCTGTCAACCTATGTGTCATCAGGGGAAGGTGGGACAAAATCCTTGGAAACCCATGCATGGTTCATTTTAATGAAGGTTAGATCATCCAAATTTTGGGTCCTTCTTTCTGTCAGGATTGATCCACCAGCACTGAAGACTCTTTCCGATAGCACACTTGCAGCTGGTCAAGTGAGCTCCTGCAGCGCATATTGTGCCAATTCAGGCCAGGTGTCCAGTTTAGCGGCCCAATAGTCAAAGGGGAATGACCTGTGAGGGAGAACATCGACATGGGAGGAAAAGTAGTTTGTAACCATAGTTGACAAGTGCTGTCTCCTGTCACTTTACATCGATGCAGTATTACCAGTCGTGTGAGCGGAACTTGAAAAATCAGTCCACAACATGGTCATGAAACCCCTGTCTCCAACGCCACTTCTGATGTGTGCACCACGAACACCTCTCCAAGCTGCCCCTGGCCCCTACGGCTCGTGTGAGAACCATCACTGCTGCTGTGTGCTGGGAATGCATCAACCATCCGGTTTACCAGAGTAGCTTGTTTGTTAGCCAATATTAGGTCAAGGTTCTCCTGTGGCATGATGTTTTGGAATTTGCCTTTATAGAGTGGATCCAGGATGCTGGCCAACCAGTAGTCATCATCGTTCATCATTTTGGCAATGCGGGGGTCCCTTTTTAGGATCTGCAAGGCATAATCTGACATGTGGGCCAATGTTCCCGGTGTCAATGATGCAGTGCGACTGCTTGGTGGAGGAGCACTTTCTGGCAAATCCACATCCCTCCAGTCACGCACAAACCCTGTACCAGACCTTGCCACGCCAACATTTTCTCTGGACACATGAGAAGCATCCTCCTCCCCTAAATAATCATCCCCATCATCACCCTCCTCTTCCTCTTCTTCCTCCATCTCGTCCAGGAGAGGTCCCGGAGCAGACAATGGCTGACTGTCATCAAGGATTTCCGCCTCCTCTTCCTCTTCATCAACCTCGGCTGCAGACGCCTGCTCCTTAATGTGCGTCAAAGTTTGCATGAGCAGACGCATAAGTGGAATGCTCATGCTTATGATGGCGTCGTCTGCGCTTACCAGCCGTGTGCATTCCTCAAAACACTGAAGGACTTTACAGAGGTCTTTCAGCTTTGACCACTGCACACCTGTCAACTCCATGTCTGCCCTCAAAGTGCCTGTCCGGGTATCCTCCCACAAATGCATTACGGCCTGCCTCTGTTCGCACAGCCGCTCAACCATGTGCAGGGTGGAGTTCCACCTTGTTGCAACTTCGATAATTAGCCAGTGCTTGGGAAGGTGTAGCAATCGCTGCAGCTTCTGCATACGACTGGAGTGTACGGGCGACCGGTGGATGTGCGAGCACAGTTTACAAACCTTCTGGAGCAGGCCTGTTAACTCTGGATAATTATTGAGGAAGCACTGCACCACCAGGTTCAAGGTGTGAGCCAAGCAAGGTATGTGTCTGAGTTTTGAAAGGGCTATGGCAGCCACAAAATTACGGCCGTTATCGCTGACTACCTTGCCTGCCTCAAGATGTAGACTGCCCAGTACATCCGCAGTGTGTCTGTCGCCCAAACACATCATCTTCAACACAGCCTGCTGACGCTTTCTACTAGCTGATCGATAGGGGGACACCTCGTGTGCAACACTGGCAGCTGCGGATGGAGTGCTGCTGCGACTGCGCTCTGGGGACGAGGTTTCGCTTCTACAGGAGTAGGAGGAGGAGGGTCGAACGCCTACAGCCAACTGTTTCCTATACCGTGGGCTAGGCAGCACAGTCCCACCACCGCTGTCCCCTGTGGACCCTGCATCCACCACATTAACCCAGTGCACAGTGATGGACACGTAACGGCCCTTGCCATGCCTACTGGACCATGCATCAGTTGTGAGGTGCACCTTTCCACTCACTGATTGCTTGAGTGCATGGACAATGCGGTCCTTCACATGAAGGTGGAGGGCTGGGATGGCTTTGCGAGAAAAGAAGTGGCGACTGGGTAGTTCATAGCATGGTACTGCGTAGGCCATGAGTTCGAGGAAAGCTGCGCTTTCCACCAACCGATAGGGCATCATCTCTAACGAGATTAGTTTGGCAATGTGGGAGTTCAAACCCAGTGTACGCAGATGAGAGGATGAGTACTTTCTTGTCCAACTCATAGTCTCTGGCAGGGTGAGCTGGACTTGAGAGATGCCTATGGTGGAACTAGTGGTGGACAGGGCGGACTGAGAGAGGGTTGATGATGGTGATGGCCTAGATTCAGTCTTTTGTTGATATAACATTGTGATTCCCTGACAGCTTTGGCCTTGCCACGACACCTCAACATTTGCTGCTGTGCTAACCGGTGGGCTTACAGTGGGGGAAACAATGTAGCGTTGCTGACTACCTTCTTTGGGAGCATTTGCACATGTGGTACTTGAGGTTTGGTGTTCCGTCCACGCTTGCAAGTACATGGTGGTTAAATGTCTAAGCATGCAACTGGTATTCAAATTTTTCAGATTTTTCCCTCGGCTAAAGGTCTTTGCGCACTTCTTACAGATAACCTTGGCCTGATCATGAGGATTTTGTTCAAAAAAGTGCCACACTGCACTCTTCCTACTATGGAAGACATTTTGCGTCCTTGCACGCTATGCTATTTTGACCGTCTGGCCAAGCAGTCCAGCAACTTTTTGGCTTTTTGTAACCTGTTTTTGGACTGCTCCGTGCCTGCCAGATAACAGCTGTTGCGATGTCGATGCCTGCTGCGGATGCTCCTCCTCCTCTTCGGAGCTATTGGCAGCGGCACCCTCTTCCCCCAATGGATGCCAATCTGGGTCAACAACTGGGTCATCCATCACCACCACTTCAATGTCATGTGCACCTTCCTCTCTGTCACCGTGTACGGTGGTATAGTATGCGGGAAGGGGCACCTGAGTTTCATCAGTGTCAGAATCTGGCTCAGTACACTGCGAGGACAATGTCGTGCTCTGAATGAATGTACCAGCAGAATCATCTATCAGCGGCTGTGTATCAGTGCACTCCATGTCAGATTCATCTTGGCCTGGGTAATTCACCATTTCACTTGATAACCCAGGCATGGTATGTGAAAACAGCTCCATGGAGTAATCTGTTGTGTGGCCTTCCACATCCATCAATTTTGGATGGGGTGAAGGACACAAAGAAAGGTGTGGTTCATGACCATGAGCCTCCAAAGACGACTTTTTTACAAGTTCAGAAGAGGAGGCGATAGAGCTGGAGGCCGAGTCAGCAATGTAGGCCAAAACTTGTTCCTGAAGCTCTGGCTTTAAAAGCGGTTTACCTACTCCAAGAAAAGGGAGCCTTCAAGGCCTTGTGGAGCCAGACGATGACGCAGGCTTAATAGCTCCTGCATTAGGTGTTATTTTTCTTTTGCCACTACCAGCAGATCCAACACCAACACCATCATTAACAGCTGGCAACCCCCGCCCACTAAAATGGCCTCTTACTTCCTCATTTTTTTGAAAAATGTACCCACAATTCCACCAACAATATGGAACTGTAAAACAAGGTACAAGGTGTATATAGGACAGGGGAGAATTTAATTCTCCTACCACTTCTGAACACTGTTGTATTGTGTGAGGCCAGTGTATATCACACCGCTGTATGACAGGCTGAATTTGGCTGGTGTGTAATATGTGATATATGACGGGAGAAATGGAATGTCCTTACACACTTCTGGACACTGATGTATTGTGTGAGGCTCAATGTATATCACACAGCTGTATGACAGACTGAATTAGGCTGGTGTGAAAAATGTGACATAGGACGGCAGAAATGGATTGTCCTTACACACTTCTGGACACTGATGTATTGTGTGAGGCCCAATGTATATCACACCGCTGTATGACAGGCTGAATTTGGCTGGTGTGAAAAATGTGACATAGGACGGCAGAAATGGATTGTCCTTACACACTTCTGGACACTGATGTATTGTGTGAGGCCCAATGTATGTCACACCACTGTATGACAGACTGAATTAGGCTGGTATGAAAAATGTGACAAAGGACAGCAGAAATGGATTGTCCTTACACACTTCTGGACACTGATGTATTGTGTGAGGCCCAATGTATATCACACCGCTGTATGACAGGCTGAATTTGGCTGGTGTGTAAAATGTGATATATGACGGGAGAAATGGAATGTCCTTACACACTTCTGGACACTGATGTATTGTGTCAGGCCAGTGTATATCACACTGCTGTATGACAGGGTGAATTTGGCTGGTGTGTAAAATGTGATATATGATGGGAGAAATGGAATGTCCTTACACACTTCTGGACACTGATGTATTATGTCAGGCCAGTGTATATCACACCGCTGTATGACAGGCTGAATTTGGCTGGTGTGTAAAATGTGATATATGAAGGGAGAAATGGAATGTCTTTACACACTTCTGGACACTGATGTATTGTGTGAGGCCCAATGTATATCACACCGCTGTATGACAGACTGAATTAGGATGGTGTGAAAAAATTGACATAGGACGGCAGAAATGGATTGTCCTTACACACTTCTGGACACTGATGTATTGTGTCAGGCCAGTGTATATCACACCGCTGTATGACAGGCTTAATTTTGCTGGTGTGTAAAATGTGATATATGACGGGAGAAATGGAAAGTCCTTGCACACTTCTGGACACTGATGTATTGTGTGAGGCCCAATGTATATCACACCGCTGTATGAGAGACTGAATTAGGCTGGTGTGAAAAATGTGACATAGGACGGCAGAAATGGATTGTCCTTACACACTTCTGGACACTGATGTATTGTGTGAGGCCCAATGTATATCACACCGCTGTATGACAGGCTGAATTTGGCTGGTGTGAAAAATGTGACATAGGACGGCAGAAATGGATTGTCCTTATACACTTCTGGACACTGATGTATTGTGTCAGGCCAGTGTATATCACACAGCTGTATGACAGGCTGAATTTGGCTGGTGTGTAAAATGTGATATATGATGGGAGAAATGGAATGTCCTTACACACTTCTGGACACTGATGTATTGTGTCAGGCCAGTGTATATCACACCGCTGTATGACAGACTGAATTAGGCTCGTGTGAAAAATGTGACATAGGATGGCAGAAATGGATTGTCCTCACACACTTCTGGACACTGATGTATTCTGTGAGGTCCAATGTATATCACACCGCTGTATGACAGGCTGAATTTGGCTGGTGTGAAAAATGTGACATAGGACGGCAGAAATGGATTGTCCTTATACACTTCTGGACACTGATGTATTGTGTCAGGCCAGTGTATATCACACCGCTGTATGAAAGGCTGAATTTGGCTGGTGTGTAAAATGTGATATATGATGGGAGAATTGGAATGTCCTTACACGCTACTGGACACTGATGTATTGTGTGAGGCCCAATGTATATCACACCACTGTATGACAGACTGAATTAGGCTGGTGTGAAAAATGTGACATAGGGCGGCAGAAATGGATTGTACTTACATACTTCTGGACACTGATGTATTGTGTGAGGCCCAATGTATATCACACCGCTATATGACAGACTGAATTTGGCTGGTGTGAAAAATGTGACATAGGACGGCAGAAATGGATTGTCCTTACAAACTTCTGGACACTGATGTATTGTGTGAGGCCCAATGTATATCACACCACTGTATGACAGACTGAATTAGGCTGGTATGAAAAATGTGACAAAGGACGGCAGAAATAGATTGTCCTTACACAATTCTGGACACTGATATATTGTGTCAGGCAGTGTATATCACACCGCTGTATCACAGGCTGAATTTGGCTGGTGTGTAAAATGTGATATATGACGGGAGAAATGGAATGTCTTTACACACTTCTGCAAAACAGAAGCCGCGGAGACACCATCACAAGTTTCTCAACGCAAGCAATGACCAGCCAGGTCTTTCCCCGGGAAGGAACAACCACGGGAAGGGCAGTCTCCAATGAAGAAACCACCTATGCCAAAACATGGTATCCATCCACAGACAGCTGTTTCGGGGTATTGCCCCTCATCAGTGTGGAGTAGGAAACTGGCTGGTAGGAGCAATGCCTAGTAAAAGACTGTGAAGATGAGGATGAATGAACTCATGGAGATCAACATCCAACACTGCGGAGACACCATCACGTGTTTCTCAACGCAGTGATTCTAGAGCACTGCCCCCATCCCTTATGGGAAATATGCAAAACATGCAAAACAGAAGCCGCGGAGACACCATCACATGTTTCTCAACGCAAGCAATGACCAGCCAGGTCTTTCCCCGGGAAGGAACAACCACGGGAAGGGCAGTCTCCAATGAAGGAAACCACCTATGCCAAAACATGGTATCCATCCACGGACAGCTGTTTCGGGGTATTGCCCCTCATCAGTGTGGAGTAGGAAACTGGCTGGTAGGAGCAATGCCTAGTAAAAGACCGTGAAGATGAGGATGAATGAACTCATGGAGATCAACATCCAACACTGCGGAGACACCATCACGTGTTTCTCAACGCAGTGATTCTAGAGCACTGCCCCCATCCCTTATGGGAAATATGCAAAACATGCAAAACAGAAGCCGCGGAGACACCATCACATGTTTCTCAACGCAAGCAATGACCAGCCAGGTCTTTCCCCGGGAAGGAACAACCACGGGAAGGGCAGTCTCCAATGAAGGAAACCACCTATGCCAAAACATGGTATCCATCCACAGACAGCTGTTTCGGGGTATTGCCCCTCATCAGTGTGGAGTAGGAAACTGGCTGGTAGGAGCAATGCCTAGTAAAAGACTGTGAAGATGAGGATGAATGAACTCATGGAGATCAACATCCAACACTGCGGAGACACCATCACGTGTTTCTCAACGCAGTGATTCTAGAGCACTGCCCCCATCCCTTATGGGAAATATGCAAAACATGCAAAACAGAAGCCGCGGAGACACCATCACATGTTTCTCAACGCAAGCAATGACCAGCCAGGTCTTTCCCCGGGAAGGAACAACCACGGGAAGGGCAGTCTTTTACTAGCCATTGCTCCTACCAGCCAGTTTCCTACTCCACACTGATGAGGGGCAATACACCGAAACAGCTGTCTGTGAATGGATACCATGTTTTGGCATAGGTGGTTTCCTTCATTGGAGACTGCCCTTCCCGTGGTTGTTCCTTCCCGGGGAAAGACCTGGCTGGTCATTGCTTGCGTTGAGAAACATGTGATGGTGTCTCCGCGGCTTCTGTTTTGCATATTTCCCATAAGGGATGGGGGCAGTGCTCTAGAATCACATCACTGTATGACAGACTGAATTAGGCTGGAATGAAAAATGTGACATAGGCCGGCAGAAATGGATTGTCCTTACACACTTCTGGACACTGATGTATTGTGTGAGGCCCCATGTATATCACACCGCTGTATGACACGCTGAATTTGGCTGGTGTGAAAAATGTAACATAGGACGGCAGAAATGGATTGTCCTTATACAATTCTGGACACTGATGTATTTTGTCAGGCCAGTGTATATCACACCGCTGTATGACAGGCTGAATTTGGCTGATGTGTAAAATGTGATATATGATGGGAGAAATGGAATGTCCTTACACACTTCTGGACACAGATGTATTGTGTGAGGCCCAATGTATATCACACCGCTGTATGACCGACTGAATTAGGCTGGTGTGAAAAATGTAACATAGGACGGCAGAAATGGATTGTCCTCACACACTTCTGGACACTGATGTATTCTGTGAGGTCCAATGTATATCACACCGCTGTATGACAGGCTGAATTTGGCTGGTGTGAAAAATGTGACATAGGACGGCAGAAATGGATTGTCCTTATACACTTCTGGACACTGATGTATTGTGTCAGGCCAGTGTATATCACACCGCTGTATGAAAGGCTGAATTTGGCTGGTGTGTAAAATGTGATATATGATGGGAGAAATGGAATGTCCTTACACGCTACTGGACACTGATGTATTGTGTGAGGCCCAATGTATATCACACCACTGTATGACAGACTGAATTAGGCTGGTGTGAAAAATGTGACATAGGACGGCAGAAATGGATTGTCCTTACACACTTCTGGACACTGATGTATTGTGTGAGGCCCAATGTATATCACACCGCTGTATGACAGGCTGAATTTTGCTGGTGTGAAAAATGTGACATAGGACGGCAGAAATGGATTGTCCTTACACACTTCTGGACACTGATGTATTGTGTGAGGCCCAATGTAGATCACACCGCTGTATGACAGGCTGAATTTGGCTGGTGTGAAAAATGTGACATAGGACGGCAGAAATGCATTGTCCTTACACACTTCTGGACACTGATGTATTGTGTCAGGCCAGTGTATATCACACCGCTGTATGACAGGCTGAATTTGGCTGGTGTGTAAAATGTGATATATGATGGGAGAAATGGAATCTCCTTACACACTTCTGGACACTGATGTATTGTGTGAGGCTCATTGTATATTATATCACACCGCTGTATGACAGACTGAATTAGGCTGGTGTGAAAAATGTGACATAGGCCGGCAGAAATGGATTGTCCTTACACACTTCTGGACACTGATGTATTGTGTGAGGCCCAATGTATATCACACCGCTGTATGACAGGCTGAATTTGGCTGGTGTGAAAAATGTGACATAGGACGGCAGAAATGGATTGTCCTTATACACTTCTGGACACTGATGTATTGTGTGAGGCCCAATGTATATCACACCTCTGTATAACAGGCTGAATTTGGCTGGTGTGTAAAATGTGATATATGACGGGAGAAATGGAATGTCCTTACACACTTCTGGACACTGATGTATTGTGTCAGGCCAGTGTATATCACACCGCTGTATGACAGGCTGAATTTGGCTGGTGTGTAAAATGTGATATATGATGGGAGAAATGGAATGTCCTTACACACTTCTGGACACTGATGTATTGTGTGAGGCCCAATGTATATCACACCGCTGTATGACAGACTGACTTAGGCTGGAGTGAAAAATGTGACATAGGAAGGCAGAAATGGATTGTCCTTACACACTTCTGGACACTGATGTATTGTGTGAGGCCCAATGTTTATCACACCGCTGTATAACAGGCTAAATTTGGCTGGTGTGTGAAATGTGATATTTGACGGGAGAAATGGAATGTCTTTACACACTTCTGTATAAAAACTAAGGAAAAAGGAAAAGCGCAATAGGGTCTTATCTGGGTGGAAAATGGAATAAAAGCTGATGAAATTTACTCACCCTTTCCAAGAAGGATATAGGCATAAAAAACCAATGTCAGCTTGCTGCACGCCCGAAGGTCCACACCGTGACCAGCAATATAAGTCCTTTTTGGATAAGTATCAATCTCAGGCTTACCGTGCGCTTCTTGACCAAGATAAAATTACTACCACATGAGAAGTTTAACCGTTTATTCCCAACGCGTTTCAAAGTGTAAAACCACTTCTTCTTCAGGGGATGACATGTATCACACCGCTGTATGACAGGATGAATTTTTTTCAGGTGTGAAAAATGTTATATAGGATGGGAGAAATGGAATGTCCTTACACACTTCTGCACACTGATGTATTGTGTCAGGACCAGTGTATATCACACCGCTGTATGACAGGATGAATTTGACAGGTGTGAAAAATGTTGTATAGGACAGGGCAGGGTTGGAATCTCCCTAGAGTGTAGGTCTGTAAGAACGGAACAACTCCTCTACTTTTCCTTACAGAGTCACACCCTTAGCTTCACTGTGGCTGTGATAACAGCCGTTACATGGTACTGAGAGAGCAGCGTGCACGTACACCGCTGTCCAGTGTATGTTATATTGTCAAGCTCCGTGTTTTTTTAGTATACGGACTGACACACGCTGTCTCTCTATAGTTTTGAATGTAAACAAACAGCAAATAGACTAGACTGTTTGAAAAACAGACAAAACTATAAGATGGAGGTCTGTAAGAATGGAACAACTCCTCGACTTATCCTTACAGAGTCACACCCTTAGCTTCACTGTGGCCATGATAACAGCCGTTACACGGTACTGAGAGAGCAGTGTGCACGTACACCGCTGTCCGGTGTATGTTAAATTGTCAAGTTCCGTGTTTTTTTAGTATACGGATTGACACACGCTGTCTCTCTATAGTTTTGCATGTAATCAAACAGCAAATAGACTAGACTGTTTGAAAAACAGACAATACTATAAGGTGGAGGTCTGAAAGAATGGAACAACTCCTCGACTTATCCTTACAGAGTCACACCCTTAGCTTCACTGTGGCCGTGATAACAGCCGTTACACGGTACTCAGAGAGCAGCGTACACCGCTGTACGGTGTGAAAAAATGCACGCTCAGTATCTCACCAGGACAAAAAAAAAGGATTGCTTTTAAAAAAGCAGTTTGCAAAGCAGTGTGAAACCAGCAATGCAGCTATCAGGTAGCCTTATAAGGCAGCCTAACAACCAACAGAGCTGATCCACCAAAATATAGCCTCCCCTTGCACTGCACAGTGACTGGTGTGTTGTACAGGCAAAATCGCCTGCAGCAGCAGCTGATATTTTTTCTTCTTCCCTGCCTAACGCTCTCCCTACAAAATCTGCTGCAGCATCTCTCCCTATACTGAGATCAGCAGAAGTAAGATGGCGGTCGGCATGCACGCCCTTTTATACCCCCTGTGACGCCCCCAAAGCAAGCCAATCACTTGCATGCCCTTCTCAAAGATGGTGGGGACAGCTGCCTATGTCATCACGTTGCCCACAGTGTCCGTTCTTCCTCATTGGCTGAAAAAGGGCGCTGAAGCATGTTTTGAAACGCGACTTTGGCGCTAAAGTCGCCGACCTCACGCTGAGGTCGGGTTTCGTTTCATGAAACCCGACTTTGGCGAAAGTCGGCAACTTTTGAATTTTTTCAACCCGGTTCGCTCAACTCTACTCAGGAGTATTAAACGTCGTCTTCCATTCATCCCCGTGCTTGATGCGAATAAGATTATACGCCCCCCTGAGGACAAGCTTAGTAAACCAGCAGGCACTCTTAACTCTGGAGAATAAATCAGACATCAGAGGTAACGGGTACTGATGTTTAACCATCATCTTGTTAAGGGAACGATAATCAATACACGTTCTTAATGAACCATCTTTCTTGGCCACAAAAAAAAAACCCAGCGCCTAACGGCGACAAGGATGGTCTAATATGACCCTTCTCCAATGACTCCTTAATATAGGATCGCATAGCATCATGTTTGGGTACAGATAAGTTGAAAAGCCGACCCTTGGGAAATTTACACCCAGGCATCAACTCAATTGCACAGTCATAACTCCTATGAGGAGGCAAAGACGCAGACTTACTCTCACTAAAAACATCAGAAAAGTCAGCCAGATAATCAGGAATATGATGAGACTGAGGAGAGGTGGAGAAAACAGGAGCATCCCTAACAACACACTGTCAACCCCAACTCACCACAGACACATATTTCCTATCCAAAACTGGGTTATGAGTTTGCAACCAGGGGAACCCTAGAACAATAGTATCATGCAAATTATGCAGCACCAAAAATTTACAATTTTCTTGGTGGTCTGGGGCATCTCGCATTATCACCTGGGTTCAAAGCTGAGGCTTACTCTCCGCCAAAGGAGTGGCATCAATACCCCTCAAAGGAATGGGCGTCTGCAGAGGCGTCATGGACAAACCACAATGTTTAGCAAAGTCCAAATCCATCAGATTCAGAGCTGCTCCTGAATCCACAAAAGCCTTAGTGGAAAATGTGGACAAGGAGTAGATCAGAGTAATTGCCAAAAGGAACTTAGGTTGTATACTGCCCACAGCAAATGTGTGTGCAAAACGTTTCTCTCGTTTAGGGCAGGCAGAAATAGTATGAGAGGCATCTCCACAGAAAAAACACAGCTTATTACGCCTTCTAAACTCCCGGCGTTGCGCCCTAGACAAAACCCCATCACATTGCATAGGTTCAGACATTTGTTCAAAAGGTGGCAGCGCCTCCCATGTAGTTTTACGTTCAAGTAAACGCCGATCAACTTGAATGGCTAATGACATAGAGCCATCCAGACCAGAGGGAACAGGAAATCCCACCATAACATCTTTTACGGTCTCTGATAAACCTTTCCGAAAGAGAGCTGCCAATGCACTATCATTCCATGTAGTAAGGACCGCCCACTTTCGGAATTTTTGACAGTACAACTCTGCAGGATCCTGACCCTGGTTTAATGCCAACAGGGTTCTCTCAGCTTGATCAACGGCATTAGGTTCATCATACAACAACCCCAAGGCCTGAAAAAACGCATCCACATTAGTCAGAATAGGATTTTCAGGTGTCAGAGAAAAAGCCCAATCTTGGGGATCGCCGCGCAGCAAGGAGATAACAATTTTAACCTGCTGCACAGAGCTCCCTGATGAGTTAGGCTTCAAAGCAAGAAATAATTTATAATTGTTCTTAAAATTCAGAAATTTAGACCGATCCCCAGAAAACACATCAGGAGTAGGAATCTTGGGTTCAGCAGCATGTGACTGAATAAGGTAGGTGGAAATTCCCTGTACTTCAGCAGCAAGCTGCTCCACACGATCAGACAGTTCCTTAATCTCCATTAGGAAAAAAATCCTCCTACGACCCCTGAGAAAAAGAGGAAAAAATACATAATAAAAAAAAATAAAAATTCTGACACTTTTTTTTTTCTTTCTCTAACAATTCTTTCCTGCTTTTGAGTACCCTAGAATCTGCGGTATGGCTGGTGATTCTGTTATGAATGGGAAACCAAGGAGGAAAACAAGACAACAAGCTGAGTCTCAGAAAACCAGAGAAGTTGGTAACTATGCAGATTGCAGATTCCTGATCTTAACCGCACAACTAGCAGCAGTCGTGGAGCGTACCTACGTTGGTCCTAGACGCCTCGTCACAACTAGAGAACTACATAAGCCTAAAGCAGGAAAAGAGGAAAACTAACTGCCCAAGAGCAGACCCCAAAGGAAAGACAGCTCCCCACATGTATTGACGGTGAAACAAGATGAAAATACAAACAAAGGCAGGAAAATAGGCTGAGCAAACGATGGGGCCTGGCTAACTAAAAAGGACAGAAAAGGAAAGACACTGTTTGCAATCTACCCAAAAAACCTACAAAAATATTGTCCAACACTTCTGATAGCAAAATTAACCGTGAAGTCACTAGACTTCTAAACCTATATCAGCACTCTGAAATATTCTGAGACAGAGCAAAAAAGAGGCAAATCTAATAAGGGACTAAAAGCAGATTGGCAAATACTGATTAATAGGAGTGGAATTTCAGCATAGCCCCAGCAGTGGTAGGCTGATTACACAAAAACTGAATTGACCAACAAGCGCAAGTGTGAACGTTAGCAAAAAACAAACTTAACTTGAGAAGACTGGAAGAGAGCTGAAGTCCAGGACCTGAGAAGCAGACTGAATCACCAGCACCCAGATAGGGCGTCGGCTGTCTTATATCCAGTCTGATAATCCAGAGATCCAATCGTTATCTTCCTCATCAGGTGGCAGATCACTACCACTTAAACCAACCGCACTGCCTCCTGTCACCACCAGAGGGAGAACGGAAGGGGAACTCTCAACTGGTGGAGCAGAAATTGAGTTCATGACAGGTACCCATGATAAACAAAGTTGCAAGGCCGCGAGCAGGCCACAGTTACCGAAACCCACAGTCCTACAGGGGGTGCTTGTCCTATTGGCACTACGGAACCAGCCTTTATTACCAGAACCCGCAGCCCACATAGGAAGCACCTAAACTGCAGGCACAATAGACTCGGCTAACCCAACCGCAACACGACAGGACAACGTATTGGTAGCAAAGTGACGTTGACACTCCCCGGAAACAGCAGGCGTGCTGGAACCAGGATGGGCAGGAGGGAGTACCCGTGCCAAAGACACTGCGGAGAACCAGATGATGGTGCTGGAATCTGGATGGGTAGCAGAAGCTACAAGAGTCAATAGAACTACCGAGAACCAGCTGACGGTGCTGGAACCCAGAGTGGCAGCTGAAGGAACAAGAGCCAATGGCACAACCGTGGACCAGCTGACGGTGCTGGAACTCGGTTACTAAGCAGGAGGTACCTGTGCTACAAAGCACTACCAAGGAGCTTCAGACGTTGCTGGAAAACTGATACCGAGAAGGAAGAACCTAGGCCAAAGGCACTGCCGAGAACCAGCTGACGGTGCTGGATCCCGGATGGGTAGCAGAAGCTACAAGAGTCAATGGAACTACCGAGAACCAGCTGACGGTGCTGGAACCCAGAGTGGTAGCTAAAGGAACAAGAGCCAATGGCACAACCGTGGACCAGCTGACGGTGATGGAACACGGTTTCTAAGTAGGAGGTACCTGTGCTACAAAGAACTACCAAGGACCAGTAGACGTTGCTGGAACTCGGATACCGAGAAGGAGGCACCTCGGCCAAAGGCACTGTCGAGAACCAGCTGACGGTGCAGGAACCCGTATGGGTACCAGAAGGTACCCATAATAAACAAAGTTGCAAGGCCGCGAGCAGGCCGCAGTTACCGAAACCCACAGTCCTACAGGGGGTGCTTGTCCTATTGGCACTACGGAACCAGCCTTTATTACCAGAACCCGCAGCCCACATAGGAAGCACCTAAACTGCAGGCACCATAGACTCGGCTAACCCGACCGCAGCACAACCGGACATCAAGTCGGTGTCAAAGTGATGTTGACACTATCCGGAAACAGCAGGCGTGCTGGAACCAGGCTGGGCAGGAGGGAGTACCCATGCCAAAGACACTGCCGAGAACCAGCTGACGGTGCTGGAACCCGGATGGGTAGCAGAAGCTACAAGAGTCAATGGAACTCCCGAGAACCAGCTGACGGTGCTGGAACCCAGAGTGGCAGCTGAAGGAACAAGAGGCAATGGCACAACCGTGGACCAGCTGACGGTGCTGGAACACGGTTTCTAAGTAGGAGGTACCTGTGCTACAAAGCACTACTAAGAACCAGCAGAAGTTGCTGGAACTCGCATACCGAGAAGGAGGCATCTAGGCCAAAGGCACTGCCGAGAACCAGCTGACTGTGCTGGAACCCGGATGGGTAGCAGAAGGTACCCATAATAAACAAAGTTGCAAGGCCACGAGAAGGCCGCAGTCACCGAAACCAACAGTCCTACAGGGGGTGCTTGTCCTATTGGCACTACGGAACCAGCCTTTGTTACCAGAACCCGCAGCCCACATAGGAAGAACCTAAACTGCAGGCACCATAGACTCGGCTAACCCAACCGCGACACGATAGGACAACGTATTGGTGCCAAAGTGACGTTGACACTCCCCGGAAACAGCAGGCGTGCTGGAACCAGGATGGGCAGGAGGGAGTACCCGTGCCAAAGACTCTGCCGAGAACCAGATGACAGTGCTGGAACCCGGATGGGTAGCAGAAGCTACAAGAGTCAATGGAACTACCGAGAACCAGCTGACGGTGCTGGAACCCAGAGTGGCAGCTGAAGGAACAAGAGCCAATGGCACAACCGTGGACCAGCTGACGGTGCTGGAACACGGTTACTAAGCAGGAGGTACCTGTGCTACAAAGCACTACCAAGGAGCTTCAGACGTTGCTGGAACACTGATACCGAGAAGGAAGCACCTAGGCCAAAGGCACTGCCGAGAACCAGCTGACGGTGCTGGATCCTGGATGGGTAGCCGAAGCTACAAGAGTCAATGGCACAACCGTGGACCAGCTGACGGTGATGGAACACGGTTTCTAAGTAGGAGGTACCTGTGCTACAAAGAACTACCAAGGACCAGTAGACGTTGCTGGAACTCGGATACCAAGAAGGAGGCACCTCAGCCAAAGGCACTGCCGAGAGCCAGCTGACGGTGCTGGAACCCATATGGGTAGCAGAAGGTACCCATAATAAACAAAGTTGCAAGGCCGCGAGCAGGCCGCAGTTACCGAAACCCACAGTCCTACAGGGGGTGCTTGTCCTATTGGCACTACGGAACCAGCCTTTATTACCAGAACCCGCAGCCCACATAGGAAGCACCTAAACTGCAGGCACCATAGACTCGGCTAACCCGACCGCAGCACAACCGGACATCAAGTCGGTGTCAAAGTGATGTTGACACTATCCGGAAACAGCAGGCGTGCTGGAACCAGGCTGGGCAGGAGGGAGTACCCATGCCACAGACACTGCCGAGAACCAGCTGACGGTGCTGGAACCCGGATGGGTAGCAGAAGCTACAAGAGTCAATGGAACTCCCGAGAACCAGCTGACGGTGCTGGAACCCAGAGTGGCAGCTGAAGGAACAAGAGGCAATGGCACAACCGTGGACCAGCTGACGGTGCTGGAACACGGTTTCTAAGTAGGAGGTACCTGTGCTACAAAGCACTACTAAGAACCAGCAGACATTGCTGGAACTCGGATACAGAGAAGGAGGCATCTTGGCCAAAGGCACTGCCGAGAACCAGCTGACGGTGCTGGAACCCGGATGGGTAGCAGAAGGTACCCATAATAAACAAAGTTGCAAGGCCACGAGAAGGCCGCAGTTACCGAAACCAACAGTCCTACAGGGGGTGCTTGTCCTATTGGCACTACAGAACCAGCCTTTATTATCAGAACCCGCAGCCCACATAGGAAGCACCTAAACTGCAGGCACCATAGACTCGGCTAACCCAACCGCAACACGACAGGACAATGTATTGGTGCCAAAGTGACATTGACATTCCCCGGAAACAGCAGGCGTGCTGGAACCAGGATGGGCAGGAGGGAGTACCCGTGCCAAAGACACTTCTGAGCAGCAACTGGCGATGTTGGAGCCCAGGGTAAATCAGGGTGTAGGCTGAGGCCTAATTTCATCAAGTTTAATATCTGTTGTAGACTACTACTGATTTTAAACGTGCTCCAACTAGGCCTCTGGCTCCACTCTGTCTCTAGTATTTCCCCTGGCCTCCAACCCTGCCAGTTGCTGCTCAGAAGTGGCGTCTGCACAATCAACACTTGTTCCTGTGTTACTGGGGTTCAGAAACGTCAGCTGTTCCCCTGATGTGTGTCCGGCAATGTCTCCTGCTCTGTCCACATTCCCACTACTAGTGGGAACTGGCTGTGTTGAAGCCCAGGAATAGTCATGGAGCAGGCAGAGGCCTAATTGCAGCAAGTTTTATCGGTGATGTTGTGTGAATGTGGAGGCAGCAGGAGATATTGCCGTCCACACAGCAGGGGAGCAGCTGGCATTACTGAACCCCACTAACACTGGAGCTAGTGTTTCTCTCTGTGCAGACGGCACTTCCAAGCAACAACTGGCTGTGTTGAAGCCCAGGAACAGTCATGGAGCAGGCGGAGGCCTAATTGCAGCAAGTTTTATCAGTGATGTTGTGTGAATGTGGAGGCAGCAGGAGATATTGC
Source organism: Dendrobates tinctorius (assembly GCF_039654945.1). Classification (NCBI taxonomy): domain Eukaryota; kingdom Metazoa; phylum Chordata; class Amphibia; order Anura; family Dendrobatidae; genus Dendrobates; species Dendrobates tinctorius. Next base: position 11,741,670 of record NW_027361898.1, on the reverse strand, counting down.
CGTCCACACAGTAGGGGAGCAGCTGACATTACTGAACACCACTAACAGTGGAGCTAGTGTTTCCCTCTGTGCAGACGGCACTTCCAAGCAACAACTGGCTTTGTTGAAGCCCAGGAACAGTCATGGAGCAGGCGGAGACCTAATTGCAGCAAGTTTTATCGGTGATGTTGTGTGAATGTGGAGGCAGCAGGAGATATTGCCGTCCACACAGCAGGGGAGCAGCTGGCATTACTGAACCCCACTAACACTGGAGCTAGTGTTTCTCTCTGTGCAGACGGCACTTCCAAGCAACAACTGGCTGTGTTGAAGCCCAGGAACAGTCATGGAGCAGGCGGAGGCCTACTTGCAGCAAGTTTTATATAGGTTGTAGACTACTACTGATTGTAACCTTGCTCCACTTCGGCCTCTGGCTCCACTGTGTCTAGTATTTCCCCTGGCCTCCAACCCCGCCAGTTGCTGCTCTGAAGTGGCGTCTGCACAATCCACACTTGTTCCTGTGTTACTGGGGCTCAGTCACGTCAGTTGATCCCCTGATGTGTGTCCGGCAATGTCTCCTGCTCTGTCCACATTCCCACTACTAGCATGTGTTGAACTTGGTCGTGCAGAGCTTTCTAAGGGACTATCTGGATCTTGATGCACTGCTGCACAAGGTCCGCATAGAGTGCGCTCACTTGCGGTGTTCCAGCACGGCAAGATCGCGCCTTGCTGCTCTGCAGCGCCAATTACGCCTTCTGGAACATCGCATCCTATGTGACCTACCCACCAGGTGGAATTCAACATTGCATATGTTGGAGCGGTTGTGTGAGCAGCAGGCAGCAGTAATGGAGTACCAGCTGCATCAGGCGCAAACAAGTCGCATTGTGCGCCGGTCACACTTCAGCACCACTGAGTGGGCCTCTATGAACGACATCTGCCTCGTTTTGCGTGCCTTCGATGATTCCACGTGGATGGCGAGTGCAGATGATGCACTAGTCAGCATGACTGTCCCCCTTATCTGCCTGCTTCAAAAAACACTGCAAGCACTAAGGGAGGAGGTTTTGGAAGAGGTGGAGGATGAGGAGTCACAAATGCCATCTGCTTCTGGACAGTCTGCAATACGTGGTTCCTCACAAAGGCCTAGGCAGGGGACACTTTGTGAGGAGGATGAGGAGGAGTAACACCTAAATCATTATATAGTTTCATATCCTACCTTTATGCATTATTTGCAGTTTATTTTTTACTTTTTAGTTCAGGATATTTGTGTTTTTTGCTTTTTGTTTTCTCTGGTTAATGGTCATGTGTTTATATGCACTTACATTGTGCATACACATTAACTTACTTTTTCAGTTCAGATTTGTTTTTTATACATTTCATTGTGCATTCAGTGCATATATGGGTGTGACCGCCCTCTTTCTGAGCTGAGAAAACTATCCTGTCTGCCTAAGCTTTTACTAGTGGTTCAGCCGCTCGATCCTTGTTCACATTCACATCACTTGGCAAGTGAAAAGGTTTTAAATACTAGAGTAGGGACTGTCCCACAAGGGTTGCCGTGACGTGGCGGGATGGCTTGTACATTATTTTGATCAAAATTCTGAACGTGTGCAGATAGTCTTAGTCCCTGTCCAGTGTCCCCCCCATTCATTATAAATACTTGTTAGCATCATAATGAATTTGGGGTGAGAGAAAACATTATCAAGTACTGAGCATCCTCCTCCACCTCCCGATTCATTGCAAGTCCCTGACAGCGTCTTCACCAACCTTTTAATTCATTATAAAGTGTCCTATGCATTTTACCCTCTCGCACTCCCCAATAAATTTTAAGTCCCTGGTAGCATCACAATGAATTGTGAGATGGGGTATGCTATCAGAGACTTAGCACCCTTTCCCCCACCCAATTCATTTTACATCCATATCTCACATTCTACCCCTGTTCATAAGTCCATAATAAGTCCCCCATCCTCTCATCCCAATCCTCCACCCAGCTCACTATCCTTTCCCCACCCCCCCTCATTGCCCTCTCCCCAACCTACATCTTTGTCCTAACCCCCACCTCCATCAATGTCCCCCCACCTCCTTCAATGGCATCTCCCCAACCCCCTCACTGTCCTATCCCCCTCCTCCATCACTGTCCTCTACCCCTACCTCCATCATTGTCCTCCCATGATCTCCATCATTACCTTCTCCCCCACCTCCCTCATTGTGTTCTCCTCCCTCCAACATTGTCCTCTCCAACACCACCATCATTGTCATCTCCCTTATCCTAACCATTTTTCTCCCACCTCCATAATTGTTCTCACTCATCTCCATCATTGCCATCTCCCCCACCTCTATCATTGCCTTCTCCAACACCTCCATCATTGCCTTCTCCCACACCTCCATCTTTGTTCTCTGCCCCCACCATCATTGTTCTCTTCTCCCCCACCACCCCTGATTCTCCTGGACTTCTCAGTGTATTGTTTTTTAAAAAAATGTCTTGGAGAGTCACACAAATGTTGACAACCATGCCCACTCTTCAATTGCTATGTGCCGAGGCTGGCCAGAATACCGAGAGGTGTGTTGGAGCTGAATCTCTACCACTGGCCTCTTCTGCTCACAAAGCCTTGCCAGCATGTACAGTGTGGAGTTCCAGTGTCAGTAAGCTGGCACTTGCATCTGCTGCTGCAGCACTGCCTGAGCAGCAGCAGCTGTAGTCGACTTGCAGAAATGGTCTCTGCCATTGCGTGCCTTCACCTGAAGCTCTGGCAAATCTGGGTATATTTTCAGAAACTGCTGAACTACCAACTTGACCACATGTGCCAAGCATGGTTACTTGTGTGAGCTCGTCAAGCTTCAAAGCCCCCACCAGTTTGCGCCCATTATCACATACGACCATGCCTTGTTGCAGGTTCAGCATCAAAAATTATAGATCTGACTGGTCTTTTTTTGAGTTACTCTGCCATGGTGTATGGTTTGTCTTCAAGACAAATTAGCTTCATCAGAGCCAGTTGCCACTTTGCTTAAGCATGGACTTCTCTGCTATTCTTCCTTGCAAATCCTCTCCAGAGCACTCTGGAAGAGGATTTCATCCAGGATATCTCTGTACTTGGCCGTATTCATGTTTCCTTCAATTGCAACCAGTCACCCTGTCCCTGCAGCTGAAAAACAACCCCATAGCATGATGCTGCCACGACAATGTTTCACTGTTGCGATTGTATTTGGCAAGTGATGAGCAGTATCTGGTTTTCTCCACTCATACCGCTTAGAAATATCACCAAAAAGGTTCTATTTTTGTCTCATCAGACCAGAGAATCTTATTTCTCATAGCCTGGGAGTCCTTCATGTGTTTTTTAGCAAACTCTATGCGGGCTTGCACATGTCTGTCACTGAGGAAAGGCTTCCGTCGAGCCATTCTGCCATAAATGCCCAATTGGTGGAGGGCTGCAATGAGAGTTGACTTTGTGGAACTTTCTCCCATCTCCCTACTGCATCTGTGGAGCTCAGCCACAGTGATCTTGGGGTTCTTCTTTACCTCTCTTACCCAGGTTCTTCTCTCACGATTGCTCAGTTTGGCTGGATGGCCAGGTCTAGGAAGACTTCTGGTGGTCCCAAACTTCTTCCATTTAATGATTATGGAGGCCACTATGCTCTTAGGAACCTTGAGTACTGCAGAAATTCTTTTGTAACCTTGGCCAGATCTGTGCCTTGCCACAATTCTATCTCTGAGCTCCTTGGCCAGTTCCTTTGACCTCATGATTCTCATTTGGTCTGACTTTACAAATCAAGTGCTATCAGTATAATTAAGCACAGCTGGACTCCAACGAATGAGTAGAACCATCTCAAGGAGGATCAAAAGGAAATGGACATCATGTAACTTAAATATTCAGGATAGGAAAAATGTGGTCAGACAATCTGTGCTGCGAATCACTAAAAACTCAGATTATTAATACAGTGGTCTTTATTCTACGCGTTTCAGAGTTTCACAGAACTCCTTCCTCTCTTTCCCCATGTGCTGACTTCTCCCATCTGTGCTCTCTTCTTAGACCTGTCTACCTCATGTGCTATCCCCCTTGTCTGCTGTCTCTCTCCTTCCTGTGCTGTGTTCTCCCCTCATGTGCTGTCCCGTTTGAGCTATTTCCCCCCCGTGCTCTGTCTCTCTCACCCCTGTGTCTGACCGTGTACAGAGCAAACCACAGCTCCTGGCAGGGGAGGAAGCAAAAGACAATACTGACATTACAGCAGGAAATCACAGAGGATACATTTTGTGAGGTAAATATTGTTTAAAAACAGTGAAATATTTTACATCACAAAATGAATCCTATGTGATCCCCTGCTGTAATGTAAGTATTGTCTTTTGCTCCCTCCCTTGCCCAGGAGATGTGGTATGCTCCGCACATGGTCAGACACACACAATTTTTAAAATAAACTTTTGTTCATGGGAAAACCCCTTTAATGTGACCGACTTCCTCTGTCTGTAGACACGTCACGCATCTGCCGCCGGGATCAGCCAAATGATAGACTGCACCTGCGCAGAATTTGCGCAGGCGCAGTGTGACGGTGTTCCGCTGGTGGTACCATGCAAGAGGCTGCGTGAGTGTGTGAGTGTGAGTGAGTGTGAGTGTGTGAGTGTGTCAGTGTGTGAGAGTGTGTGAGTGCAAGTGTGTGAGAGTGTGAGTGTGTGAAAGTGTGAGAGTGAAAGTGTGAGTGTGTGGGTGTGTGTGGGAGTGTGAGTGTGTGAGTGTGTGTGAGTGTGTGTGTGATGCATACGGCATATAGAGTGTGTGTGTGTGTGGTGCGACGGTGTTCCGATGGTGGTACCGCGCAATAGGTTGGTACCAGCAGCAGTTTACATATTGAGACACCCATCACTTGGGTGTCCCAATATCGCGGTCGGTGAACTTCCTCCGCTTGGAATTCTGGGATACAATGACATCTGAACAGAACAGGAAATGAAAACATTACAAGTAAAGTTGAGCGAAACGGGTCAGTCAAATTCATAAGTCGCCGACTTTCGCTAAAGTCTGGTTTCATGAAACGAAACCCGACCATAGCGTGAGGTCGGCCATAAGGTCGGCGACCAGAGCACCAAAGTCGCGTTTCAAATGATGCTTCCAGCGCCTTTTTTCAGCCAATGATGGAGGACGCACACTGTGGACAACGCGATGATATGGGCAACAGTCACCACCATCTTTGAGAAGGGCATGCAAGTGATTGGCTTGCTTTGTGTGGCGTCACAGGGGCTATAAAAGGGCGTGCACGCCGACCGCCATCTTACTTCTGCTGATCTTAGCATAGGGAGGGAGAGGTTGCTGCTGCTGATTCTGAATAAGGGAGAGCGTTAGGCAGGGAAGAACAAAAAACTGCTTCTGCTGGTAGCGATTTTCACTGTGCAACACAACAGTTTGTGTGCAGTGACAGGGGAGGATATATTTTTGTGCATCAGCTCTGTTGGTTATTAGGCTGACTTATAAGGCTCCATGATAGCTGCATTGCTGTTTGCACACTGCTGTGCAAACTGCTTTTTTAAAGGCAAAAATACATTTCTTCCTCTTTTCTGCACAGTTACCAAGCGTTCATTTTTCCACACTTTTGTGTGCAGCAGCCCTGCTTATTAGGCTGCTTGCTGCCATACTTGGACTGAGAGCATCATTGTCAGCCTCCTAAAATCTCTAGGGAGATTCAAATTCTCCCCAATACTATATACACCTTGTACTTTGTCATACACCAGCCAATTTCAGCCTGTCAAATTGAGGTGTAATCTATAGTGGGCCTGAGATAATAGTTCAGCCTCCCAAAATCTCTAGGGAGATTCAAATTCTCCCCAATACTATATACACCTTATACTTTGACATACACCAGCCAATTTCAGCCTGTTAAATTGAGGTGTAGTCTATAGTGGGCCTGAGATAATAGTTCAGCCTCCTAAAATTTCTAGGAAGATTCAAATTCTCCCCAATACTATATACACCTTGTACTTTGTCATAACCCAGCCAATTTCAGCCTGTTAAATTGAGGTGTAATCTTTAGTGGGCCTGATAGATTGTTCAGCCTCCTAAAATCTCTAGGGAGATTCAAATTCTCACCAATACTATATACACCTTGTACCTTGTTTTACAGTACCATAAAGCTGGTGGTATTTTGGGTACATTTTCCCAAAAATGAGGAAGTATGGTGGAAGAGGCCATGAACGTGGGCGGGGGTTGCCAGCTGGTACTGATGGTGGTGGTGGTGGTGCATCTGCTGGTAGTAGCAAAAGCACAATAGCACCTAAGGCAGGAGGTGTTGAGCCTGCGTCATCATCTGGCTCCACAAGGCCTCGAAGGCTCCCTGTTCTGGGAGTAGGTAAACCGCTTTTAAAGCTGGAGCTTCAGGGTCAAGTTTTGGCTTACATTGCTGACACAGTCTCCAGCTCTATCGCCTCCTCTTCTGAAGTCGTCAGTGGAGGCTCCTGGTCAGGAACAACACACAACACCTTTCCTTGTGTCCTTTCCCCCTACCAAGAGTGAAGGATGCGGCAGGCTACACTACAGATTACTCCATGGAGCTCTTTTCACATACCATGCCTGGGTTATCAAGTCAAATCGTGAATTCCCCAGTCCAAGATGAATCTGACAAGGAGTGCACTGATGCACAGCCACTGCTAGATTTTTCTGCTGGTACATTCACTCAGAGCACTACATTGTCCTTGCAGTGTACTGAGCCAGAATCTGACCCTGATGAAACTCAGGTGCCCCTTCCAGCATACTATACCTCCTTACATGGTGACACAGAGGAAGGTGCACATGAAATTGAAGAGGAAGTGATGGATGACCCAGTTGTTGACCCAGATTGGCATCTATTGGGGGAAGAGGATGCCGCTGCCAATAGCTCAGAAGAGGAGGAGGAGGATCCGCAGCAGGCATCGACATTGCAACAGATGTTATCTGGCAGGCCCGTAGCAGTCCAAAAACTGGTTACAAAAACCAAAAGAGTTGCAGGACAGCTTGGCCAGACGGTCAAATTAGCACAACTTGCAAGGCCTCAATTTGTCTTCCATAGTAGGAAGAGTGCAGTGTGGCACATTTTTGAACAAAATCCTAATGATCAGGCAAAGGTTATCTGTAAGAAGTGCACAAAGACCTTTAGCCGAGGGAAAATCTGAGAAATTTGACTACCAGTTGCATGCTTAGAAATTTAACCACCATGCACTTGCAAGCGTGGACGGACTACCAAACCTCACGTACCACATGTGCACCTGCTCCGAATGAAGGTAGTCAGCAACGCTACATCACTTCCCCCACTGTAAGCCCACCGGTTAGCACACCACCAGCAACAAATGTTGAGGTGTCATCGCAAGGCCAAAGCAGTCAGGGAATCACAAAGTTATTGCTACGAAAGACTGAATCTAGGCCATCAGCAAGACCACCAACCCCATCACCATCACCAATCCTCTCGCAGTCCGCCATGTTCACCACTAGTTCCACCTTATGCAGCTCCCCAGTCCAGCTCACCCTACCAGAGACTCTCAGTAGGACAAGAAAGTACTCATCCTCTCATCCGCGTACACTGTGTTTGAACGCACACATTGCCAAACTAATCTCGTTAGAGATGATGCCTTACCGGTTGGTTGAAAGCGAAGCTTTCCACGAGCTCATGGCCTACGCAGTACCACACTATGACCTACCCAGTGGCACTTCTTTTCTCGAAAAGCTATCCCAGCCCTCCACCTGCATGTGAAAGACCGCATTGTCCATGCACTCAAGCAATCAGTGAGTAGAAAGGTGCACCTCACAACAGATGCATGGTCCAGTAGGCATGGCCAGGGCCATTACGTGTCCATCACTGTGCACTGGGTTAATGTGGTGGATGCAGGGTCCACAGGGGACAGCGGCGGTGGGACAGTACTGCCTAGCCTACGGTATAAGAAAGAGTTGGCAGTAGGCGTTCGACCCTCCTCCTCCTCCAGAAGTGAAAGCTCGTCCACAGAGCTCAGTCGCACGAGCACTCCATCCGCAGCTGCCAGTGTTGCACACAAGGTGTCCCACTATCGAACAGCTAGTGGTAAGCATCAGCAGGCTGTGTTGAAGATGATGTGTTTGGGCGACAACAGACACACCGCGGAGGTACTGGCCGACTACTTGCAGCGACAAACTGAGTCATGGATGGGCAGTCTACATCTTGAGGCAGGCAAGGTAGTTAGTGATAACGGATGGAATTTTGTGGCAGCCATAGCCCTTTCAAAACTCAGACACATACCTTGCCTGGCTCACACCTTGAACCTGGTGGTGCAGTGCTTCCTCAATAATTATCCAGAGTTAACAGCCCTGCTCCATAAGGTGCGAAGACTATGCTCGCACATCCGCCGGTCGCCCGTACACTCCAGTCGTATGCAGAAGCTGCAGCGATTGCTCCACCTTCCCAAGCACCGCCTAATTATCGATGTTGCAACAAGGTGGAACTCCACCCTACACATGGTTGAGAGGCTGTGTGAACAGAGGCAGGCTGTAATGCATTTGTGGGAGGATACAATGGCAGGCAGTTTGAGGGCAGACATGGAGTTCTCGGGTGTGCAGTGGTCGAAGCTGAAAGACCTCTGTAAAGTCCTTCAGTGTTTTGAGGAATGCACACGGCTGGTAAGTGCAGATGACGCCATCATAAGCATGAGCATTCCACTTATGCGTCTGCTCATGCAACTTTGACGCACATTAAGGAGCAGGCGTCTGCAGCTGAGGAGGAAGAGGAGGAGGGAAGCCTTGATGACAGTCAGCAATTGTCTGCTCAGGGAACTCTCCTGGACGAGGTGGAGGAAGAAGTGGAAGAGGAGGAGGAGGATGATGGGGATGATTATTTAGGGGAGGAGGATGCTTCTCAGGGGGCAAGAGAAAATGTTGGCATGGCAAGGTCAGGTACAGGGTTTGTGCGTGACTGGAGGGATGTGGATTTGCCAGAAAGAGCTCCTCCACCCAGCACTCACAGTGCATCATTGACACCTGGAACATTGGCCCACATGTGTGATTATGCCTTGCAGATCCTAAAAAGGGACCCCCGCATTACCAAAATGATGAACGATGACGACTACTGGTTGGCCAGCATCCTGGACAATGCTATAAAGGCAAATTCCAAAACATCATGCCACAGGAGAACCTAGAGCTAATATTGGCTAACAAACAAGCAACTCTGGTAAACCGTTTGTTTGAGGCATTCCCAGCACACAGCAGCGGTGATGGTTCTCACACGAGAGGTAGGGGGCAACATGGAAGAGGTGTTCGTGGTGCACACATCCGAAGTGGCGTTGGAGACAGGGGTTTCATGACCATGTTGTGGACTGATTTTTCAAGTACCGCTCACACGACTGGTAATACTGCATCGATTAAAAGTGACAGGAGACAGCAGTTGTCAACTATGGTTGCAAACTACTTCTCCTCCCATATCGATGTTCTCCCTCATAGGTCATTCCCCTTTGACTATTGGGCCTGTAAACTGGACACCTGGCCTGAATTGGCACAATATGCCTTACAGGAGCTCGCTTGCCCTGCTGCTAGTGTGCTATCCGAAAGAGTCTTCACTGCTGCTGTATCAATACTGACAGAAAAAAGGACCCATCTGTCGACCCAAAATGTTGATGATCTAACCTTCATTAAAATGAACTATGCGTGGGTTTCAAAGGATTTTGTCCCACCTTCCCCTGCTGACACATATTTTACCAAAAAAAGGCTCGCTTTTGTCCTCCTCTTCCTTGTACTTCTCCAATTCCTCCATTTGCAGCTGCTGAATGTCCAACATCAACATATGCCATTTTTTCAACCTCCCTAACTGGGCTGCCTCCCCCCCAGGGCCGGGGTCACCACCTGGCGCATGCACCCGTGCGAGTGCCGTTGCCCTGGACAGGTGGGTGGGCCCACTCTTGGGCGATGGCACTGGCACAGGGTCCCTCATAGTACATTCAAGTGTCTCTGATGGTGGGCGTGCACACCCGCCGTCAGACACACCGGCGTACTATGAGGGGCCCTGTGCCTGTACCACCGCCCACGAGTGGGCCCCCCCTGCTTGCTCAGGGCCCCAGCACTTGCAGTACTTACCTCTCCCTGCTCCACTGCTGTGTAGTCACTCTGGGCTGTTAAATCCTTCACTGGGACTGCCACTATAAATTTGGTGAACTGATAGATGATGGTTAAGACGTAGCTATGCCCAATCCTGCTGGGCTCTATCTTCAGATGATCAATGGCTTCCATTTGTTATGGACGTCGACTCACAATGAGATGCAGTGGTAGTTTATCATCAGCTTTCACAGTTTTCCTACTCACAGACGTGTGACATTCCTGCCCACATTTTTAAATGTGTCCTCTCATGCCAATCCAATAGAATCACCTACGGCCTGTGGCTTCTGTCTTTTGCACTCCAAAGTTACCTGACAGATCATGATAGGCAGTGAGGACCATGTCTACATCTCTCCCTGTGATCACAATTTGATGGAGATGAGTAACGGTGATGGGATCCACGGTACTGCCATACAGCAACCCTTTCTTCACAAAGAACTGTTTTTGCTGTCTCCACAGACAAAGTAATTGAGGGTCAGCATCGCCTCTGAGAATTCTCCCTGGAGTTTTTCCCATGATTAGTAATTCCAAAATTTCTGCAATCACTCGACTTTCCGTCTGTACTTGTATCCATCTCATTTCCTCTTGCAGAGAGTCTGGATTGTCTTACTGAGACTGAAATATATATAAAGTTTTAAAAATACCCCAATAGTGTATACTGGTGTACGCTTCGAATACATTACCCTTTTTCTACTTTTTAGATTCTTGTCTAATTCAGACTGAGGCTGTGAGTGTCTTTGTCGGACTCCGGAAATATACACAGAGATTTTTAATGTTTAAACTATGCTATACATACCTGTAATACAGTGATACTGTACCCTTTCTCAACTTTCTACAATCTTGTCGAATCCATACTGTGCCTGAGACCCTCTGAGTCTGACTCCTGATATATACACATAGATTTTTAATGTGTAAGCTATGCTACATATACCTGTTATCCGGTGATACTGTACCCTTTCTCAACTTTTTACAATCTTGTCGAACCATACTGGGCCTGAGACCGTCTGAGTCTGCCTCCTGATTAGAGATGAGCGGAGTTCGAGTCGAACTGTTCGCCAAGTTCAAATTTGAGCTGTTTTGGGCGGTGGTCGAGCCGTTCATCGAACTCGAACACTTTGCTTAAAATTCGGCTGTTCGAGGTTCTGTTCGAGAACAGTTCGTTCACCAAAAGTGTAACTTTATTTTCACATTAATAATGGTTTTCAATGTTAATAGACAGTTTCATAGCATAGTAGCGGTGTCTTGTAGCCAGCGGTGTAGTACACCTGTCAAGGAGCTACACCGTGTGTGTTTCTAATAATTTTTTACCGCATCTTCTCCAGAAAATCCTTTTGGGCCTTGTAGCACTGTCTGCTACTCAGCAGAAGAGCCCTCCCGTGAACCTAGCCATGCCGCCTGTTTATGAAAGAACCAGTTTTTGACTGCATTTTTCCCAGTTAATACTTTGGGCCTAGTAACTGTGTCTGCTACTCAGCTACTCAGCAGAGGAGCCCACCCGTGAACCAACTGTGCTGCCTGTTCATGCAAGAGCCATTTTTTAACTCCATTTAGCCCAGTTAATACTTTGGGCCTAGTAACTGTGTCTAATGCTCAGCAGAGGAGCCCACCCGTGAACCTAGCTATGCCGCCTGTTTATGTAAGCACTGTCTGTTACTCAGCAGAGTTGCCCACCCGTAAACCAAGCTATGCCGCCTGTTTATGTAAGAACTGTATGCTACTCAGCAGAGGAGCCCAGCTGTTAAGCAAGCTACAGCACCTGTGGTTTGGACACTTAATTTTTGCACATTCTTTCTGGAATGCCGATTAGGCCTAATTCCGGAATTCCGGTTGACCTGCACTTACTGGGAAATCCTCGTTCAAGAATTGGAATCCCAGATCCCCATAACTAACGGGGTTCTGCGGGTTTTCCGCACATGTAAGTGACCAAATACTTATTTTCCACCATAATATGCAAATAAAATGAAAAAAAAAACAGACAATGTGATTTTCTGGATTTTTTTTTCTCAGTTTGTCTCCCATAGTTGAGGTCTACCTATGATGTAAATTACAGACGCCTCTCATCTTTTTAAGTGGTGGAACTTGCACTATTGCTGACTGACTAAATACTTTTTTTCCCCACTGTATCTTGGTACTCACATAGGCTGCTGTGTCCCCATTTTTTGTATATGTTACCATTGAAGCTTGCACCTGTTCACACTATATGGAGGTGCTGGTCAGGTTTTAGTTTTTTATAGTGTGTGTATGTAGCATCCATTTTTATAATTACCATTAGCACAGACAACAGTTCATTAGTGTTAAAAGGTCAGCAATCACCCAATGAACATAGTGGGACACAGTGCAAAAGTAAGAATGAAATAAAAAACAAATTTTAAATAATTGTAAAAATGTAAAAAAAATAATAAAAATCAATATTATTTTATCATTAAATCAATATTTGAATAAATAACAATCTAAACTATAAAAGTACACATATTTCGTATCGCCAAGACCGTAACGACCCGACCTAAAAAACTATTCACTAGTTAACCCCTTTAGGCCATGTGCACACGCTGCGGTTTTGCTGCGGTTCTGCTGCGGTTTTGGCCCTGCAGAACTGCAGCAGTTCCGCAGACATGGTACTTTACCATGTTAGCATATGGGTTTTCAAAACCGCAGTGCTCACGCTGCGGTTTTTTACCTGCGGAAAAGCTGCGGGTTTTTTTCCGCAGCATGTCAATTGTTCTGCGGATTCTGCTGCGGTTTCACACCTTTAACATAGTAGAGGTGTGAAACTGCAGGGCAAAACCGCAGGCCAAACCGCAGCAAAACCGCAGGTCACTTTACCTGCGGTTTTACCTGCGTTTCAGCGGGAAAAAACCCACAGCAGAATCCGCAGCGTGTGCACTCACCCTTAGTGAACACCCTTAAAAAAAAAAAAAACAAGGCAAAAAAACAATGCTTTATCATCGTACCGCCAAACAAAAAGTGGAATAACACGCAATCAAAAAGACGGATATAAATAAACATGGTACCACTGAAAACGGCATCTTGTCCCTCGAAAAGCAAGCTGTCATATAGTGATAGGGAAGTCCTGATTCTTTGGGGTCTCTTCATTCACTCTTAGGGTCCTGCTCTCCATACTTATATGAAACATTTCATATATGAAACATTTCAGAGAAAGATCACCTCTTACCTAAATCTTGTTATTCTCATTACTTAAGCTATTCTTGCCTCTCACCTCTGTACCTCTTATGATTCATGTAACTAATGGGAATATCACAAGTTACACGTAGGCCTAATGATCAGGCTAGGTAGCTAATGAGGACACAGAATTAGATGAATCATTATAGATAAAGGGGCTATGAACCCTCACTAAGACAGGTTAATGAGACTAATATTAGGGTCTTGTGTAACTAATACCTGTTTCCACTTTTTTCTGGAATTTCCCAAATGCATTAATAACTTCTAATGATTAACATAGAATCATAGAATCATAGAATCGTAGAGTTGGAAGGGACCTCCTGGGCCATCTGGTCCAACCCCCTGCTCAAAGCAGGATTCGCTAAATCATCCCAGTCAGATGTCTGTCCAGCCTCTGTTTGAAGACTTCCATTGAAGGTGAACTCACCACTTCTCGTGGCAGCCTGTTCCACTCATTGATCACTCTAACTGTCGAAAAGTTTTTTCTAATATCTAATCTGTGTCTCCTCCCATTCAGTTTCATCCCATTGCTTCTAGTCTTTCCTTGTGCAAATGAGAATAAAGTTGATCCTTCTACAATGTGACAGCCCTTTAGATATTTGTAGACAGCTATTAAGTCTCCTCTCAGTCTTCTCTTTTGCAAACTAAACATTTCCAAATCCTGCAACCTTTCCTCATAAGACAGGGTTTGCAGACCGGTCACCATTCTGGTCGCTCTTTTCTGAACTTGCTCCAGTTTGTGATGTCTTTTTTAAAATGTGGTGCCCAAAACTGGACACAGTATTCCAGATGAGGTCTGACCAAAGAGGAGAAGAGGGAAATAATGACTTCACGTGATCTAGACTGTATGCTTCTGTTAATACATCCTAGAATTGCATTTGCCTTTTTTTGCTGCTGCATCACACTGTTGACTCATATTCAGTCTGTGATCTATTAGTATACCCAAGTCTTTTTCACATGTGCTGTCACTTAGCCCTATTCCTCCCATTCTGTATATGCTTTTTTCATTTTTATTGCCCAGATGTAGTACTTTGCATTTCTCCCTGTTAAAAACCATTCTGTTAGTTGCTGCCCACTTCTCCAGTTTATTTATATCTTTTTGAATCCTCTCTCTCTCTTCTCTAGTATTAGCTATCCCTCCTAGCTTTGTGTCATCAGCAAATCTAATCAGTTTACCCTCAATTACTTCATCTAAATCGTTGATAAAGATGTTGAACAATACAGGGCCCAGGACAGAGCCCTGTGGTACCCCACTTGAGACATTCTTCCAACTGGATGTGCAGCCATTGACGACCACAAGAATCTGATTGGTTGAAAACCATTTATGTTTACTTCTGATTAAGTTATTGTCCAATGAAATGTAATTATGTAATGTTAACACCCACTAAAAAGGGTATATACAAACTGTCTCATTAAAGTGTGCACGGACAGCATCTTTGATACAGATACACACTGTCTCTGTGTTGATCTGTCACATTGCCTGGGCAATAAGCTTATTAATCTGGCTACCATCCGGCATAACCTGAAGATCTCCCCTTGAGAGATAAAGATCAAAAAACCATCAATAGCTCCATCACCAGAAAAATAAAAAAAAGTTATAGCTCTCAGAATAAAGCGATGCAAAAATTATTATTTCTTCTATAAAATAGTTAATATTGTATAAAAGTGGCAAAACATAAAAAAAGATATAAATGAGGTATCGCTGTAATCGTACTGACCCGAAGAATAAAACTGCCTTATCAATTTTACCACACGCGGAACGGTATAAACGCCCCCCCCAAAAGAAATTCATGAATTGCTGGTTTTTGTTCACTCTGCCTCCCAAAATTTGGAATTAAAAGTGATCAAAATATGTCATGCCTGAAAATGGTACCAATAAAAACATCAACTCATCCTGCTAAAAAAAAGACCTCACAGGACTCTGTGGGCCAAAATATGTAAAAATTATAGTTCTCAAAATGTGATGATGCAAAAATTATTTTTTGCAATAAAAAGTGTCTTTTAGTGGGTGACAGCTGCCAAACATAAAATCCAGCTATAAATAGTAAATCAAACCCCACTTTATCACCCCTTTAGTTAGGGAAAAATAATAAAATAAAAAATGTATTTATTTCCATTTTCCCATTAGTGTTACGGTTAGGGTTGGGGTTGGGATAAGGATTAGGGTTGGGATTAGGGTCAAGGTTGGGGCTAAAGTTAGGGTTGGGGCTAAAGTGAGGGTTAGGGTTAGAGATGGGATTAGGGTTAGAGATGGGATTAGGGTTAGGGTTGGGATCAGGGTTAGGTGTGTTAGGGTTAGGTTTTTGGTTAGGGTTATGGTTTGGATTAGGGTTAGGGGTGTGTTGGGGTTAGGGCTGGAGTTAGAATTGGGGGGTTTCCACTTTTTAGGCACATCAGGGTCTCTCCAAACGTGCCATACGCCTGATCTTAATTCCAGCCAATTCTGCATTGAAAAAGTCAAATGATGCTCCTTCCCTTCCAAGCTTTGCCATGCGCCCAAACAGTGGTTTACCCTCACATATGGGATATCAACATACTCAGTACAAATTGCATAACAAGTTTAGGGGTCCAATTTCTCCTCTTACCCTTGGGAAAATAAAAAATTGGGCGCAAAAAGATCATTTTTGTGAAAAAAGTAAGATTTTTTATTTTTACGACTCTACATTATAAACGTCTGTGAAGCACTTTGGGGCTAAAATTGCTCACCACATATCTAGATAAGTTCCTTAGGCGGTCTCCTTTCCAAAATGGTGTCACTTGTTGGGGGCGTCCGATCTCAATTCCAGCCAATTTTGCATTGAAAAGTCACATGGCGCTCTTTCCCTTCCGAGCTCTGTCATGCGCCCAAACTGTGGTTTACCTGCACATATTGGGTATCAGCAGGCTCAGGAGAAATTGCACAACAACTTGTGGGGTCAAATTTCTCCTGTTTCCCTTGGTATAATAGTAATAATTAAAGTTTTGTTTATGTTAGATATTTAATTATAAAATTGTGCCCATCAGTTATGGTACACACTGATTTGAGTTTTATGTGGCAGTATTATGTTGCCAATGTAAAACTCTGCTATTTTAGCTCTGTAACATAGTAATATATGGAGACTAGTTGGTTATTTGTCTACTATGTGTGATATCTGAGCATTGCTCATTAAGCAGTTCAGTGCTGGGAAACCAGTCAATGATGTTCCAACTATTTATGCACAGTTCTAAACTGACAAGCTACATACTATGGTGAAATTCCCAATGACTAGTGGTCTTTGATCGCATTCTCTGTCTGTTGTAGGCTGGTGCACAATATATTTCCTATTTAATACATAAAATTGGCAGAAAAATGGAAACAGTAATGTATCCTACAGGACATTTGAGTAAATCGCTGCCAATCTGTTTTAGGCCTGTTTGAAAACTGTACAATCATTATATTTAATGTGAAACAATCTAACTTTTATTATAAGTAAACCTGATAAGTTTATAATCTAAATGATATCACAAGGATGTAAACAGCAGAATTTTGAGAGCGATACTGAATTACAATTTGGACTGTAAGTCACGATTTGTACAAGATACATGATTCAATGCATTTTACAAGTTACTGTAGGTTTACATCTATATACCGACAATAAAATGTTGCTCGACAGAAGCCATACTCTTTGACACATGAAACCTTTATTAGCCTTTATTTCACCCTTTAAAGAGCAATTAATTAAGTTTTGTAATCAAAAGAACACAATATTTGCACAATTTCATATTTAACAATCTCTGTAAACTAGAGAAAAAATTCATCTGGCCATGACATGGTGGAAAAATAAGAACGAAATAGAATTTTGAGCAGAGCAAAGAAGAGCAGCATCGCCCTCCCTTCTTGACTTACCGACAATGATAAATAGGCCGCCGCTTTCTGATCCTGGACATTTGGACATCAGTTCACATGCTTTTTCCGTTCCTGCCAAAATGTTATGGTAGTATTAAATATATCTTTATAAAATGGGAGAGCTAAAGAGAAAGAGATCTGGAGAATGAATACAATTGATCATTCTGGATCATAGTAATGGATGTAGCAGGCAAAACTGAGCAGAACAGCTCAAATTTCCTGGGTAAAGATTAAATATCTTACGACCCCAATTACCACAGGAAGCATTGAAGTTCTGATGTTTAGACCGCTGTTTTCTTGGTTTACTCTGTGTTTTATTACCACTTGGCAGCCAGTAGGAGCTGAATGCATGGAGGCCATTTCTACAACCAGCTGCTCCGACAGGGAATGGGTTAACCAATTCCCATTAAACTGAGATTATGGGATCGGCTGGGAGTATAGGGCTGCCGGCAGCTCGGGGAATGGAATGCAACAAAGAAGGACCTCGTTACTAAGGCAGAGACTGATGCCAATTCCACATGCTTGGACCCAGCTGAGAGAAAGCAGTGTGATCACCTCAGTGGAATCTGTGTTATTGCATCAAAATATATCAAATCCAAACCACATGGTGTCCACCGCTGTCCTTCCTGCAGCCCCAACATTTAGATCACATGTCTTTACTTCATCCTGATCCTCATGTGTCCTCCTCTTCTTTTCTCGCAGTTTGTTACAGAAATATACTTGATTTTGGCCTTATGCTCATTTCCATTAACAATGGGGTCTGAGATTGGATGAGGACCTAGTGCTATTAAGTTTCTCCACTGCCTAAATATGTTTGTAATGGCTGATCCATCAACAAAACAATGCCTCCGTAGTATACATGATTTATATCACAGGGAAGTAGGATGACAGCATTTTACTGTCTTGATATTTCATGATTGCAAGCTGGAACATTTTGTACAGTCCATTAATAATCATATTTTTAAATGAAGTACATTCTCAGAAATGTCTACTGCAACTACAGAGAGATGAATTTTGTTAAGGAATCCAATTGCTCACAAAACACATTAAAAACAATATTGCAATATGCGAACAAACCCTTGACATTCTGCAACACACTTAACAATAATTGGATGGCTACAAATAAACACAGGTAGCATATTCATCTCATGACAGAGTATCACAAAAGTATGTTTTTTAATAAGCTAGTTATTTCACACATCTATAGATATGCTCAGCAAAGAGCAAAGGTACAGGACTTATCTGTATTGCATATACTTTCCCCACATATTACCGTAATGCCAGGTTAACAAATATATATTACTTATATTTAGCTATTTGACACATCTGTTCAACAGAATACCTACATTGGAGAGTTGATTATTATCAGATTCGAAAAAATAATACAAAAACTACATAAACAATTTTCTCATAATTTGAAACATAAAAAAATGATGTCTAACATCAAAAATTTTGGCTCATCGTAACAACTGCTAAGTAGCTGATCTCCAGGGATCTTAGACGGTAACCATCCAAAGAACAAGGCTTCAAAGTCCCCCATTTTAATGGCGAGTTCTCTGTGCATCATCATTCTGTTCTTTGTCTATGGGACTAACGCAGAGAGATAGCAAAGTACACAACTGCGCCATCTCCATTGGTCCTTTTGATGACCGTGTGTGGATCTATGGTGATTATGCAAATTGTCTCTTTAGAGACTATGTTGTGCATGGTCATCACTTTATTCAAATTGGGGAGTGTGGAACCAGTTTTTCAGGATTGTGGATATACCAGTAGTTAGCGATTAGAAACTTTCAAACAATCTGTTACTGTGGGTCAAGCTGTTTAATGAACTATTTTTTACCCATGGACAGTGCTCCAGATTTTCAGATTTACTTACAGTATGTATTCATCCAAATAGTCCTATCAGTCAATAGAAGCTGGCCCTTACTACCGAGCTTGCAAGCCATGATACTGGAGATTTCTAAGACTTGTATGGTATTACAAAAAGAATTCCAACTTTCCAAGAGTAGAAAAAAATGAATGATAAAATACTCACTCTAAAATGTATAACTGGTCCATGCTATAATCTTCAAGGTGTCCATGACTAGGTGAGTTTGGAAGTTATGGCTTAGGGACCTTCTAGGATGGGCACACAGAGCAAAAACTGAACTGTTAATTAAAAAAAGATTGGTCTGGTTTGACTCCCAAATATCCTTCAGTCTTTAGCTCTCTAATATTTTTTTTAGAATTGAAAGTTTTGGGTGGAAATCTACTTAAGTGACTTTTCATGGTTAGGACACTGAACAAAGGAACGAAGGGAAACTTTTGCTAAAAGAGAATTATTTGGCTTGTAAGACTTCCAATTTTCTTTAGGTCTGTGATTCTTCATCATTTTTTGTAGAAATGGTATTTATGGGGGGAGGTATCTACTCAGGTGACTTTCCCCAGGTAAGATCCTGTGCCAGATTGGGTCTTTTTGCAGACTGCATAGACAAAAATTGTTATAACTTATTAAGCAAAACTTATTTTTATTACTCTAATGCAATTTTCTTTAACAAAAATCTGTCATTGTATAAAAAGTTATTTTACAGGTCTGTGCTATATTGAGCCCCTACTCAGGACTGTAAACATAAAGGCTTTGTACCTACTATGAAACAAGTATCAACTAAGAGACAAATGACTCCTCACTACTGTTGGATATATGTTCAAGAGGTGGCAATACTAAAGTTATCTTAAGAAGGCATAATTTCTTCAAAGGTTTCAGGTTCAAAAGAATATAATCTACATAAGTAATTGCTAATTCTTCAGGTGATGGAGTATCTATTGCTGGGTCTTCAGCTCCAACTTCACAATACCCCATTTGTTGGCATTTACTAACATGGATAGAGAGTTTCACTCAAGAAAGAGAACACAGGCTTCTCTGTTTCCTGGCCTAGAAACCATGTTACCCATGTAAAAGGCCATCTAAACTTGATAGGACACAAAGACAAACCATTGTTGCCTCAAGAATGTATGCCCATCATTAAGTCCGGAAATCTTCCTCATTTATAAAATCCATGGTTAATTAAGTTTGCGTAAACCCGAGGTTCAAGCAGATGTCGGTCATTCTTATGGACTTACAGGCATCGACAAAATGATGAGATTGAGAACAAAAGACTAAGAGGGATAATTTTTGGACAGTTTTTAGAAAAGCATGTAAAGTCTATTTGTGTTATTAAACTGGCTATTAGTTACGACCAGTTACTTTCATTAACGCATAGCCATATATCTTGAGATCACTTAGTTCTAAGGCTGTGTTTGTGTTAAAGAT
This sequence comes from Dendrobates tinctorius, assembly GCF_039654945.1. Lineage (NCBI taxonomy): Eukaryota > Metazoa > Chordata > Amphibia > Anura > Dendrobatidae > Dendrobates > Dendrobates tinctorius. The sequence continues at coordinate 11,721,305 of NW_027361898.1, read as the reverse complement.
CTCAAAAGAGCTCTAATATAGCCTAGGAGACGTCAAATTTTTGACCATGTCTTTTCTGGGCAGCAATAGATTTTGCAGTATTGAGTTTTTTTGAAAAATTTGAATTTCAAAAGATTTTATCGTCTCTACTTCCTTGTCTAACATAGAGTACAAAAATTAGTGCTCTTGACCCTTCCACTTATTTACACTACTAAGGAAGTTTAAATTAGCAAAGCTGTTTTTCCTAGTTTCTGATACCTTCAGCTGATATTTCTAATATTTAAAACTAGGGTGCATCTTATAATAAGGTGATTCCTGTCTTCCTAAAATACCATACATTTCTTGCACAATCTATGCTGAATGGGACATTACGTGGAGGGGGATATTTAAGTATACTATATGGGTTTGGCTGTTCCTCCTGCACTAGTCGATGACTTGTTTTTGCAATGTAGCGCTTATTGTTAGTGTTGGGGGACACTCACATGGCAGCAGATTAATAGGGTCGCGCATAGGTTTTTTCACATAAACAGTCCATTTTGGTTTATTCAAGCATCATAAACCGCTGTAGGCCGTGTTACGTGTTACTTCACAGGCTTAACACATAGTCCAGAACATTTACAGGTTATAGCTTTTCCTTTCAGTCCCTAAACATGCTGGACCTCTCAGTCCAGTGACCGTGGGCAACCGCACGCCAAACAGTTCATTATCGTTCATAGAACCCCACAATCACCAACAGTTATTTCCCCCTGAACGGGGTTACCGCTTAGGAGCTCCTGCTCCCACGCTGACTCCTGTCAGTACTCTCTCTCTCAGGGAAGCTGCCAAACTGAAATCACCGTCCCTGACAACGCCTTGATCATCAGGCCACTTGACAGTCCAGATCCACAGACGGACAGTAGCTCCCCCAATGCAGTGCCGTCACTGACTCTGCGAACACATGTGGCCTGTCTGTATGCTATTCAGGACGTCCGTCCCCACTTTGGAACTCTCCAACACACAGGCCTCACCGGGTGCTATTCAGGGATCCAACCCTCCTCCCAGGGTCACCCAACACACCGGCCACCAGGTCCAGGGCCTCAGTGGGTGCTATTCAGGACATCCGTCCCCTCCTGAGACCGAACAACACTCATGCCTCACCAGGTCCAAGGTCGCAGCACGTGCTCCAGGGATCCGATTCTTCTCCCAGAATCTCCCAACACTGACCCTCCAGGACCTTGCACCTGAACCATTCAGGTACACACGCTCTCTCATGTGACCAGACCTCAGGCACATTATATGGTCCATAGCCACACCCACAGGTGAGGTATGAATCACATGGCTCATGACCTCATTGCAGGTCCTTTCAACACACCCAGCCATGCACACACATGCTTTACATTGGGCATTCAGACACATGCCCCTGGATGGGTATGTAGGTGACTGGTCCCACCCATCTCACCAAGTCACCTGAAAGCTTCCCTTATACACAGTAACAAACCTTCCGCAGTACCTCTGCTGATCAATACACATTCCAGCTTCCATCACTAGGCACTCACCCTTGTGATACATATCGGCCATTTACAATCCCGCCACTCACCTTTTCCCCACCACAATAAAGGAAACACCTGCATGCATGTCCTGGGAAGCCCATACAGTGCCCCCTAGCTGTCACAGGGGTCACTGCATCACATTTTGTTCAAGATTATTGTTCTTGGTTTTTTATTATATATACGCTTTCTCAGATGTAAAGCGTCATGTAATAAATGGCGCTATAAGGCTGGTTTCACATTAGCGCATTTTCAGCGCGCGCACGGCCGGGGGTAGCTCCGCCCCCGATCCGGCTCTCTGCCCGGCGTGCCCGCCCCTTCCTTGTAGCGCCGCCTCCTAGCGGACAGCGGCGCCTGCGATCGGCGCACCCTATCTTTAGCATAGGGTGCGCCGATCGTGCACAGGCCGTGCGCTAGTTGCGCTTTGACCTGCGCTGCGCACTTTTGACGGTGCGCCGTGCGCGCCAAAATCCGAAAAGTTTGATTTTGGCGCGCACGGCGCACCGTCAAAAGTGCGCAGCGCAGGTCAAAGCGCAACTAGCGCACGGCCTGCGCACGATCGGCGCACCCTATGCTAAAGATAGGGTGCGCCGATCGCAGGCGCCGCTGTCCGCTAGGAGGCGGCGCTACAAGGAAGGGGCGGGCACGCCGGGCAGAGAGCCGGATCGGGGGCGGAGCTACCCCCGGCCGTGCGCGCGCTGAAAATGCGCTAATGTGAAACCAGCCTAATAATACCATTTAATTTGTGTGTTTTATTGTACTTTTTCCTTTGAGTTACTTTGAAATTTGTGGAGCATCACTTCTATTGACTGTGATGGGATCAAGATGATTTTTCCATTACTTAGTCCTTCCCTTTTATTGCTAATATTGAATAACTTGCATGGCTTTGATAAGACATTTTCTTGAGCTCAGCTTTAAAACTATGGCTGTGTAATGCAGCTTTGCCGAACTACTTATCACATGGCCACAGGATTAATAGCCACACAATCCTCAGGGTAATTCTTTTTGTCATGATATGGCTACTGCCTGCAGATAAGCTGTCATTCTCATAAATAGAACATTAGTTAGTAAGTGGTTAAAGAGAAGTTGTCAGCACAGTTTTGTTATGTAAAGTAAATACGCAAAGACATAATGGCGTTGTAATATAAATTAAATTGACACCTTTGGTGAAGAAATCTGCTTTGTTGTTCTTTGTAATCACCATTTGAAGTTTCCTGCTAATTAGATTTCGGTGTACAGAGGTCAGTCTGTACAGTGGGTCTTCTCTCTGTCTCTCGTGGAGCGTGCCACTGTATGCACCCATCGGCACTTCAGTCACGTTATCGTAGGTTGCCGATAGGTTGCTAAGACAGTCGTGGGTCTGTTGAAGATCTCTGTGTTTCTTATTAAGGAGCTCCCTTCAAACCAAGCCTATGGGCGGACTTCAAAGGAGACCGTGATTTTTACTATTTGCAGCCGTACTGTGACATTCCTGCATATAGAATAAGCAATCAGTTGATCAGTTGATAGCATGCTCAAGTCCCCTAAGGGGACTAACAAGTACAGTATAAAGTTAAAAAAAAAATTTAAATTATATGTAAACGACCATAAAAACATAAGTTTTAATTACCCCCTTTCCTCCATTAAAAAGTAAAGATAATAAAATATTGCTACTTTCAGAAAAGTCCGATCTATCAAAATATAAAAATAATTAGCTCAATCTGTAAACACAGTAATGGAAAAAAAAATTAATGAATGCCAAAATTATTAATTTCTTTGTTGCTGCAATAACACAAAAAAACTGTAGCAAGTGATCAAAACATATCTATTTCAAAATGGTATCAATAAAAACATCATCTCACATAGCTCTATTGACCGAAATATAAAAACTTAACAGGTCTCAGAAAAGGAAACTTAACCCCCCAAAAATGTTTTTTCATACTTCCGATCTTTTTCCCACTAAAATAATAAAAAACTTTACATGTTTGATATTGCCGCAATCGTTCTGATAAGCACAATCCTATTGAAAGGTCATTTTTAGAAAAAAGATGTACACCCAAAAAGCAATTCCCAAAAAAGAGTATCAGAATTGTGTTTCTTTTCACAATTTCTCCCCACATGGAATTTCTTTCCCGTTTTCCAGTATTATATGTGGTAAAATGAATGGTGTTATTCAAAAGTACAATTCGTCCTTCTAAAAACAAGCCCTCATTTATGTGGATAGAAATATGAAAAAAGTTATAGTTCTGTGAAGAAGATGAGGAAAAAAGAAAAATGCAAAAATGGATATTCCGTGTGACCAAATCTCAAGGCGCAATAGGCTGAAGAACATGTCTGGAGAGACCAAACCTCTCATCATCAACCATAACAAAAGGTGCAAGTGGGCCAGAGACTGCAAGATTCATGTTAAGAAGCCACCTAGCCATACTGGAAGAGCAAAAGATGCCAGCATCCAGAGCACATTTTTAGGCTCCAATATCATCAGTTATGATGACTAGTGTTGAGCATTCCGATACCGCAAGTATCGGGTATCGGCCGATACTTGCTGTATCGGAATTCCGATACCGACTTCCGATATTTTTCCAATATCGGAATTCGGCATCGGAATCGGAAGTTCAAAGTTGATTGACAGACTGACGTCATCATGATGCGCGGTGTGTGCGCATCATGATGCGCCGTCATTTCGGGCCTTCCGGGGGTCTCTGCAGGCCTGCCGGGGGGCTGTGCCGGCCTGCCGGGGGGCTGTGTGGACTGCCCGGGGTCTGTACCGGCCTGCCGGGGGGCTGTGCCGGCCTGCCGGTGGTCTGTGCACCCTGTGGGGGTCTGTACCGGCCTGCCGGGGGGCTGTGCCGGCCTGCCGGTGGTCTGTGCACCCTGTGGGGGTCTGTACCGGCCTGCCGGGGGGCTGTGCCGGCCTGCCGGTGGTCTGTGCACCCTGTGGGGGTCTGTACCGGCCTGCCGGGGGGCTGTGCCGGCCTGCCGGGGGGCTGTGCTGATGTCCGGGGGTCTGTGCAAGCATCGTCCGATGGGACTACAAGTCCCATCTGGCGATGCTTGCTACCATGACAGTGATTGACACATTAGCCAATGATGGGACAGTAGTAGTCCCATCATCCGGCTAATGTGTTAAATGTTAAAAAAAAAAAAAAAAAAAATACTACATACATACTACATGCTGCATACATACTACATATATGCTACATACATACTACATGCATGCTACATACATACTACATGCTACATACATACTACATGCATGCTACATACATACTACATGCTACATACATACTACATATATACTACATACATACTACATATATACTACATACATACTACATACATGCTACATACATACTGCATGCTACATACATACTACATACATACTACATGCATGCTACATACATACTACATGCATGCTACATACATACTACATGCATGCTACATACATACTACATACATACTACATACTACATACACTCACTGGCCACTTTATTAGGTACACCATGCTAGTAACGGGTTGGACCCCCTTTTGCCTTCAGAACTGCCTCAATTCTTCGTGGCAGAGATTCAACAAGGTGCTGGAAGCATTCCTCAGAGATTTTGGACCATATTGACATGATGGCATCACACAGTTGGCGCAGATTTGTCGGCTGCACATCCCTGATGCGAATCTCCCGTTCCACCACATCCCAAAGATGCTCTATTGGATTGAGATCTGGTGACTGAGGAGGCCATTTGAGTACAGTGAACTCATTGTCATGTTCAAGAAACCAATCTGAGATGAATCGAGCTTTATGACATGGCGCATTATCCTGCTGAAAGTAGCCATCAGATGCCTGTTCTTAGCTGAGAGGAGTGGTACCCAGTGTGGTCTTCTGCTGCTGTAGCCCATCTGCCTCAAAGTTCGACGCACTGTGCGTTCAGAGATGCTCTTCTGCCTACCTTGGTTGTAACGGGTGGCAATTTGAGTCACTGTTGCCTTTCTATCAGCTCGAACCAGTATGCCCATTCTCCTCTGACCTCTGGCATCAACAAGGCATTTCCGGCCACAGAACTGCCGCTCACTGGATTTTTTTTCTTTTTCGGACCATTCTCTGTAAACCCTAGAGATGGTTGTGCGTGAAAATCCCAGTAGATCAGCAGTTTCTGAAATACTCAGACCAGCCCTTCTGGCACCAACAATCATGCCACGTTCAAAGGCACTCAAATCACCTTTCTTCCCCATACTGATGCTCGGTTTGAACTGCAGGAGATTGTCTTGACCATGTCTACATGCCTAAATGCACTGAGTTGCCGCCATGTGATTGGCTGATTAGAAATTAAGTCTTAACACACAGTTGGACAGGTGTACCTAATAAAGTGGCCAGTGAGTGTATATACTACATGCATGCTACATACATACTACATGCTACATACATACCACATACATACTACATACATGCTACATACTACATACATACTACATACATACTACATGCCACATACATACCACATACATACTACATACATACTACATACATACTACATGCTACATACATACTACATATATACTACATGCATGCTACATACATACTACATGCTACATACATACCACATACATACTACATACATGCTACATATATACTACATGCATGCTACATACATACTACATATATACTACATGCATGCTACATACATACTGCATGCTACATGCATGCTACATACATACTACATACATACTACATGCTACATACATACCACATATATACTACATACATACAATACATTCATACAATACATACATAGACATACAGTACATATAACATAGAGTAACATACTTACCAATACTTGTCACATTGTTCCCCGAAGCCATTGTCTTTTCCGGAATAAATATTAACATAACAAACCACAAAAATACTCACCCACGATCCGAAGCAGTCCACGAGTGTGTCCCACGACGATCTTGGGTAGAGAACTGCAGCATCAGATGATGCTGCCGTTCTCTACGGGCTGCAGGAATCCAATGACGGAAGGTAGGTATCCTTCCGCACTGTATTCCTCCGCCACTTAAAAAAAAAAAAGTCCCTAGTCTCACTTTATGCCATTGCTGCGTGGGAAATTCCCACACAGCAATGGCATAAAGTGAGACTAGGGACTTTTTTTTTTTTTAAGTGGCGGAGGAATACAGTGCGGAAGGATACCTACCTTCCATCATTGGATTCCTGCAGCCTGTAGAGAACGGCAGCAACAGCTGATGCTGCAGTTCTCTACCCAAGATCGTCGTGGGACACACTCGTGGACTGCTTCGGATCGTGGGTGAGTATTTTTGTGGTTTGTTATGTTAATATTTATTCCGGAAAAGACAATGGCTTCGGGGAACAATGTGACAAGTATTGGTAAGTATGTTACTCTATGTTATATGTACTGTATGTCTATGTATGTATTGTATGAATGTATTGTATGTATGTAGTATATATGTGGTATGTATGTAGCATGTAGTATGTATGTAGTATGTATGTAGCATGCATGTAGCATGCAGTATGTATGTAGCATGCAGTTAGTATATATGTAGTATGTATGTGGTATGTATGTAGCATGTAGTATGTATGTAGCATGTAGTATGTATGTAGCATGCATGTAGTATGTATGTAGCATGCATGTAGTATGTATATGGTATGTATGTAGCATGTAGTATGTATGTAGCATGCATGTAGTATATATGTGTTATGTATGTGGTATGTATGTAGCATGCATGTAGCATGCATGTAGTATGTATGTAGTATGTATGTAGTATATATGTAGTATGTATGTAGCATGTAGTATGTATGTAGCATGCATGTAGTATATATGTAGTATGTATGTAGCATGTAGTATGTATGTAGCATGCATGTAGTATATATGTAGTATGTAGCATGTAGTATGTATGTAGCATGCATGTAGTATATATGTAGTATGTAGCATGTAGTATGTATGTAGCATGCATGTAGTATATATGTGTTATGTATGTAGCATGTAGCATGCATGTAGCATGCATGTAGTATGTATGTAGTATATATGTGGTATGTATGTAGCATGCAGTATGTATGTAGCATGCATGTAGTATACATGTAGTATGTATGTTGCATGTAGTATTTATGTAGTATGAATGTAGCATGTATGTAGTATGTAGTATGAATGTAGCATGTATGTAGTATGCATGTTGTATGTATGTAGCATGTAATTTTTTTTTTTTTTTTTTACATTTAACACATTAGCCGGATGATGGGACTACTACTGTCCCATCATTGGCTAATGTGTCAATCACTGTCATGGTAGCAGGCATCGCCCGATGGGACTTGTAGTCCCATCGGACGATGCCTGCACAGCCCCCCGGCGCCTGCACAGCCCCCCGGCAGGCCGGCACAGCCCCCCGGCAGGCCGGCACAGCCCCCCGGAGCCTGCACAGACCACCGGCAGGCCGGCACAGCCCCCCGGCAGGCCGGCACAGCCCCCCGGCAGGCCGGCACAGCCCCCCGGAGCCTGCACAGACCACCGGCAGGCCGGCACAGACCACCGGAGCCTGCACAGACCCCCTGGCAGGCCAGCACAGCCCCCCGAAAGGCCCGTACAGACCCCAGAGAGGCTGTACAAGGGCAGGAAAGGGTTTTTCTTATTCCGATACCGGAAGTCCCATAGACTTGAATGGGACTTCCGGTATCGGAATCGGCGATACCGATACTTTTTTTAAAGATCGGCCGATACCATCCGATACGATACTTTGAAGTATCGGACGGTATCGCTCAACTCTAGTTATGACACCACAGTTATGGGCAGCCAATGCCATCAGTATAGCTGAAAAATACTTTTGTAATTGAAGAATCGGGAGCCCGAGTTTGGCAGCTTCTTCATGCAAATGTGCACCTATCTAGGGCCCTAATACAGTTTGGAAAATGTGCAACTTCCAAGAAGCCTTGGGCCATTCTTAACCAGTCCTGTGTAGATGATATAGGCATCATCAAGCTTTTGAGTTGCTCCCAAATCATGTCATACATTTCATGCACAATACAATAAATAGTTGAAGTCCCAAGCAGAAAATTAAAATGAAGTGATTCAAATGAATTGTTAGTAGCTAGAAATCTACAGTCACAACAGAAATGAAAAACAAAAAATCCATAACACATTAACACCATGAATATTTGAAATAAAAAATGGCAACAATGCACTAACTATGCCCTAGACATTGGTATGCCATGAGTAAAAAACAGAAAAATGAAAAAGAAAACATGGCCACACATAAAAACAATGCTTATATTTAGAAAAAAAAGCTTCAACAATATAGAGAGTAACCCAATACTATATGAATAGAAGTATAAAAGCTAATAACTTTCAACAAGAAACAAAACTTACCTCAGTGTCACTAGTAACCATCCTTCTGGCAATACACTGAATATGTCACATACAGGTGTCTTGTGAACAGGATGACCTTGATAGAGGAGGAGGTTAAAAAATCCACACAGACATGCAAGTAAAAGCAACAAACTTAAGAGAATTCTGATAAAGTTTGCCATATGAGGTGTCGCAATGGCCATAGGAGTCACATTGATGAACTATAGGGTGGACACTCATAGCCTAGCCCGCTTACATGGTCCTTCAGCCAACATTTGCCGTCGAAAACCAAAGAGACGTGATAGGAGCCAGCACAGCAAAATGCCAAGCACAGAATAATGCGGCATATTTTCAAAAACAAAATAATAAAAACTCACACAATAAACCAAGTAAGGATAAAAGAACTCGAATTTGGAGCTTTTAACCATTTCTTGACGTATGATATACCGCTACATAATATTTTTCAGTGGCTTCCCGCAAATGGATGCACTTAAGGGCCCTTTACACATAGTCATATCGCTAGCGATATCGCTAAATGTCACCGATTTTGTGTCGCAGCAGCGATATCACTAGCGATATCGCTACATGTGATACTCACCTCCGACCGGCTCCCCTGCTGGCTATCGCTGATCGCGTGAGATCGACCTGGTCCATTTCTCATTGTCGGCTTCCTGCTGGCGCCGACGAGCGAGCCATGGACGCGGGCAGAAGACGGTCACCCTCGCCGCGTCTGACAGGTAAGTGACGACCGACGACCGCTGCTGCATCGCTAGTGAGATCTGCCTGTTTGGCAGCTCACTAGCGACCATTTAGCGATGCACCAGCGATCCTGACCGCGTCATATCATGGTCGGGATCGCTGGTGCATCGCTAAATGTAACGAGTCCTTTATACGTCATGCGAGAAAATGATCACAGTATCAAATCACACAGTGATCAGGTAAAGATAACAGCAGACTATTTTCCATCAATGCCCAGGGGAGCATTGCAGTTCCTCTGCATTGGAGATCACTTCGATTGGCCGGTCAATTCTGACCGACCAGTTGGATCAATCATACCTTTAAATGCCTATCCTGGGACCTAGATTGAATTGTTTCACGATGGCAATTGATGCTGCTAGTCAGCATCAAATTACAAAACACAGACACTCCCTTGCAAGCAAGTGTGAACAGGTGCATACTAGGAGCAGCCATCTCCATATACAATAAACAAATAAAGCACTCTGCAGTCTTAAAGCATGTCAATATGAAACATATGAAATATGAATAGCAATACTGCTTGTGTTTACTAGGAAAAAACTGAGACGCTTAACACATAATTTGGTCAATTCATGCATGCCCAGAAGCCAACGACAAGGTGGTCTCAGATCTGCTGGGTCCTACGTGTCTAGTGTGAATAATTCTGTATGACCGATGTCTGAATTTCTGGGTAGATGTGAATACCTCTCTTCAAATCCTGAATTTATGGGTAGGTAGGACCTTGTTGCAATTAAAATGCACTACATACTGGACAAAAATGCTGACTGGCACTTCCAAACTAGTGTGAACAGGTTCATACTAGGAGCAGTTACCTCTATATAAAATAAACAAAAAAGTTGAAATCTGTAGTGCTAACGCATGTCAATACGAAATATATGAAATATGAATAGCAATACGGCTTCTAGATGCTAGGAAAAAATTGAGACGCTTAGCACATAATTTGGCCAATTCATGTATGTCCAGCAGCCAACAACAAAGCTGTCTCAAATCTGCGGGGAACCTACGTGTCTATTGTGATTACCTCTCTACAATTGAAGTCTGAATTTTTGGGTAGATGTGAATACCTCTCATGTTCAATTTGTACGTAAGTGGGGACAGTGGCGCCAATGCTGATTGGGCATTTGCACCACGTGTTATTCAACTACACAAGAGGCCCTGGGACCACGATTGCCGATGTGACACCCCAGAGTCAGGTTGTCACAGTGACATTGCCTCCCTCTAAGGGGTAAAGTCATGCCTGGAGGCAGGAGGGGGGCCCCCATGCCAGGTAACATAGATTACATGACAATTCCTGCTGCAGGTCAGAAAGGGGAGCTTCCTTATAAATTCTGGCCAGCAGATGGGGTTAGTGAGTCAGCGAGTAGCCAGCAGAGAGGGTGAACAGGGGAGTTGTCATGGAGACGAGAGGAGCTGAGCTCATGACAGGATAGTTAGTCAGTTGGTGACGGAGAGTGGATTTGTGAAGACGGAAAGGACAGGAGTGGAGACAAGAGGCTCTGGGGAAGCTGAAATTGCATATAGCTGACCCCAGAGCAAAGCGCTGATATAGAAAAAGGACACCAGAGTCCTAGGCTGAACAGGTGCTGTATGCCCTGATCGCCGAATCTGGAAGTACAGGGCACTGCAAGTTCCTTAGCGACATTGAACACCTGAAGGCACGGCAGCAGATCAAGAGCCCGGGGCTGGCAGTGAAAAGGACAGTACCCGTAATATAGGCTCACACTGTCAGCCATACAGGTTAGAAACCATCATGCAAGAGAGAGGGTCGCAGCTTAGTTGCAAACAGCAGGGACCCGAAAACAAAGCGCAGAAGGAAGGTCCCAAACCCCACCTGGCAGGGTGGATCCCCTGAATGCCTCCAGGCGAACCAGACTCAATCCATCACCTGTATGTGGTACCCCGGATTGCAACCACTTGCAAGTAAAAGGTAAAGAAACCTACACCTTTCTGTGTCCTTCTATTATTTCTTTGCAACACAACGTTCACCGCCATCTGAACAATTAATCAAATATATCTTTGCCCTGGGGCCCCCGCTGTACCCATAGGGAGCTGAACCATTCTTTGCTGCGTCACCATCCGCCCCAGAGGACCAAAACCGCAGCGTCGGCCACTCATTGCCGAACACCACGGGTGTTGTCACATTTCAACATCACACAACTTTCCTCAATTTTATTACTGGACGCCCAGGGCCACGGACCAGGTCACCGTCACTGTGACATCCCTCATTGAAGTTAACAGGCCCCTGTGGGGCGTTCCAACTGGCGTCACGAACAGGATTTATCGAGCCTAGCAAAGCTGGGTACAAGGAGTCTGGCAAAGCTGGGTACTGTGTGCCATAGACTTTATTAAATTGAGTGCTAGAGACTTTAATGAGATTTCAAATAACCACCTTAACTGCGTCACACAGAGCGTGCGAGCAGAGAGGGGTGTGCCATTGTGGGTCGGAGCCGCGCGACTCCTGGATACCCAACGTTTACCTTGGAAACCAGCATGTACGCCGGTTTCCAAGGTAAACAGCAGGTATCCAGGAGCCGCGGCTCCTGGATACCCAACGTTTACATTAGAAACCAGCGTCGCTGATCGCTGGTCTCTCACTGCCACACACAGCGATGCGCGCTGGGCAGCGGGAGACCAGTGATAGAAAAACGGCCCAGGCCGCTCGAGCACGATCAGCGATAACCGGCAGGGGGGGTCGGTCGCTGATCCCTGTAACACACAGCGATCTCGCTGGCGAGATTGCTGATGTGTCACAAAATCAGCGATCTCGCTAGCGAGATCGCTGTGTGTGACGGGACCCTTAGAGGCAGTCTCAAGAGGTCATCTAAAGGTGTGCCCTGATCAATTGAAAGACAAAGAGGAAGTCTAAAGGGCCTGTCACACTAAGCGATATCGCTAGCAATATCGCTATAACATTACTGGTTTTTGTGACGTTATAGCGATATTGCTAGCGATATTGCTATGTCTGATACTTACCTCTGACTGCTCCCCCGCTGGTAATCGCTGATTGCGTGCGAACGTCCTGGACCATTTCTCGTCGTCAGCTTCCTGCTGGGCATCCTGCTGTGACGACGAGCAACGCGTGGACGCGGGCGGGAGGATGTCAGGATCGCCTCGTCTGACAGGTAAGTAGTGATCCCCGACCCCTGTGATGTCGCTGGTGAGATCTGCCTGTGTTGCAGCTCACTAGCGACCACTTAGCGATGTACCAGCGATCCTGACTGCGTCATATCGCTGGTCGGGATCGCTGGTGCATCGCTAAGTGTGACAGTACCTTAAGACACTCCATGGCCCACAGTAGAGGTGGACGAGAAGATCCATACTATCCTTGGAGAATTTCCTCGGATGTGGACACAAGTGAATAAGGCTATCATAGTACCAGTCCTAACCTTTCACCAGCCTACTGCACCGGATGAAGCAGAGACTCTTAATGAAATGGCTCCAGTAACAGATGCCACAATCTGCAGTGGAATGCAGAAATCTGTCCCCTACGAGCAGTGAATCTGTCAGTCTCATGGTGAGTCTAAGAGTCAGGAGAAGGCAGTCCAGAATACCCAGATTACACAAGTTCACTTATAGCATAGTGACTAGTGCACCAGCAGTAGATATTAGAGAACAGGTCAGGTCATCAGAGCTATCTATACTGCGTAGATCCACTCGTAGTACCAGAGGTCAGATCCCTGTCCGTTATAGAGAATACATAATGTGAATAAATTAATAAGAATGTCTAGTTGTAACCATTAAGCATGAGAGCCTACAGAGACTTACTGTATGAACTTTTTAACTATTCATAATAACCAGTTGAAGAACAATTGGGCCACAGGACTATGTGTGGTCAGAACTTAATTTGTAAATAGTTACCCCAAATTGGCTTTGAAAATATGCCGCCGGTGTGGCCGAAAAAACAGGCCCATCTACAGAGTGCCCTGTAGCCATGCCCAGGGACGACACACAAAGTGGGCTAAGGTGGTTCCCACCAACCAAACCCCAGGGACAAGGACAAAGACAATTCCTGGACGGCAGCATAAGGACTTGTCGCTGCAGTAACTGTATTATTGTTTCTTTTTCTTCTCTGGTTTTGATAATTTTTACATTTTTAAGACTTTGCAGATCTTAATTAATTGTTGTTGTTAACAATTCTTGTTATGTTTCCTCAGTCAGGGAGTACTGAACTTCACTGGGGGGAATGTGACACCCCAGAGTCCGGTTGTCACAGTGACATTGCCTCCCTCTAAGAGGTAAAGTCATGCCTGGAGGCTGGAGGGGGGCCCCCATGCCAGGTAACATAGATTACATGACAATTCCTGCTGCAGGTCAGAAAGGGGAGCTTCCTTATAAATTCTGGCCAGCAGATGGGGTTAGTGAGTCAGCGAGTAGTCAGCAGAGAGTGAACAGGGGAGTTGTCATGGAGATGAGAGGAGCTGAGCTCATGACAGGACAGTTAGTCAGTTGGTGACAGAGAGTGGATTTGTGAAGAGGGAAAGGACAGGAGCGGAGACAAGAGGCTCTGGGGAAGCTGACATTGAGTATAACTGACCCCAGAGCGAAGCGCTGATATAGAAAAAGGACAGGATCTCCGATTCTGGAAGTACAGGGGACTGCAAGTTCCTTAGCGACATTGAACACCTGAAGGCACGGCAGCAGATCAAGAGCCTGGGGCTGGCAGTGAAAAGGACAGTACCCATGATATAGGCTCATGCTGTCAGCCATACAGGTTAGAAACCATCATGCAAGAGAGAGGGTCGCAGCTTAGTTACAAACAGCAGGGACCCGAAAACAAAGCACAGAAGGAAGGACCCAAACCCCACCTGGCAGGGTGGATCCCCTGAATGCCTCCAGGTGAACCAGACTCAATCCATCACCTGTATGTGGTACCCCGGATTGCAACCACTTGCAAGCAAAAGGTAAAGAAACCTGCACCTTTCTGTGTCCTTCTATTATTTCTTTGCATCCCAACGTTCATCGCCATATGAACAATTAATCAAATATATCTTTGCCCTGGAGCCCCCGCTCTACTCGCGGGGAGCTGAACCATTCTTTGCTGTGTCACCATCCGCCCCAGAGGACCAAAACCACAGCGTCGGCCACTTATTACTGAACACCACGGGTGGTGTCACACTTCAACATCACACATCTTTCCTCAATTTTATTACTGGATGCCCAGGGCCACGGACCGGGTCACCGTCTCCGTGACATCCCCCATTGAAGTTAACGGGCCCGGTACCGAGTAACCCATGGCCCTGCGGGGCGCTCCAATGACACCACAGGAATGGCACCAGCACGGGCGTTGAGTGTAAGCTTTTTTATGTTAGTGGGGCAAAAAATTTAGATTGAGAAGAGTTTGTCCTAATAGTGAACAACTCCCTTAATAGATGTAAAACACATGGATAAGTTGGATAGCAGAAGCTTTTAAATCCTTTTTACACATTTTTTGTGAAAGAATTTTCATTATACAGTACAAGTTGCCATAGAAGGGCATGCAACGTCTTTAGACCATAGCTTTTCTGTAAGAACCCTTTCACCACTATACAGCTGGAGAACTGAACATCCTTCTGTGCTAAACACCTGGTTACAGAGGAAGCATCTGGAAATACATAATTCGCTCGATGATATTTCATTTAGAGATTTATTTCATAATCTTTAAAGTACATTCAGTGAATTCTCTGTGTAACACCCAACAATTGATTGCCATGCAATTCTGTAACACTTAATGGTGAACATTTATCATTGCATTTGAACCCAAAATTTGGCAAACTTCTTTAAATGCATACACCATATATAGCAAGTTACAACGTATTAAACTATTTAATGACCGTCTTGTTAGTACTTACTCCAAAACTTAGAAGTGATGAGTAAATGGACATAGTTAACTTTTTTACATGAAGTAATATATTCATTAAGGCATTTCTATATAAAATTTGAAAAAAAGTTGCATATTCTAATCATGTCATAACTGTCTTAAAAAGGTGTGCAACAAATACGGTAGTTATGTTTCACCCATCTTTAACAGTTGCATTTACATGCAAAATTCTACATTAATTGGCAACATTTGAGAAATTGGTCTGTTGCTCTCATCTAGCATTGTGGGGGTATATTACCTTGCCTAGAATGATTAAATTTAAATGTATTATTAAAGTGAAACATTTCATAAATATGAGAATATTTGCATATTTCAATTCCCAGAGGAGCATTGCATGGCCTATAAGTCTCCTTATGCCAACTTGACACTCTCCACATGAAGAAACATTTCCCCTTAGAACACCTCTTAGGGGCTTCACACATAAGCAAGTAAGACCTGCTTTCCACTGCTGATGGGCATGTGCCCTGAAGCATGTGTCTGCAGACAGAAAGTCTGATTTGACTTCTTATCCAATGTTATGTGGCTTGGCTCATTAATGGATTAATGCACTTTTAAGATTGCTGCTCCCATAGGTGGCCCTAGTGTTCAAGCCCTCTTCCTCTATAATGAAGCTATTTTCAGATTTAAATTACTAGCGGAATATTGCATGGTCTATAATGTCTTTAATGTTCACTTGACACTCTCCATAAAGAAAGACATTACCCCTTAGTGCTCCTGTCAGGGGACTCTCACTTCACCAAATCAGATCCCCATTTTTTGCAATAATGATGGGAAAACACCTCAAAACATGTGTCTGTAAATGAAGTGTCTGATTTATCTTCATATTCAAAGTCATGCAGCAAGTCTCATTAATGGGTCGATAATGACATTTAGTATTACAATATGAGGCTCGAGAGTTCAAGTTAACCTCTCTGAAGAGGCTATTTAAATATTTAAATACCGAAAGGAGCACATGTTGCGTTCCCGTGCGGTCGGCAGGCACATCAAAATGACGCATACGGATGCATCTGCGTACTCAATGTTAAAGATAGGTACACAGGACGCATGTGGAACTAGGCGGAGCTTAAGGGAAGATGTGCGGAAGTAGGCAGGGCTTAAGGGAGGAAGTATGCAGCCCTCCGCACTCTTGCCAAATGCAAGTATAAACCTAGCCTTAATCATTTAAATCTCTGCTCTTCCTGAGATTTTTGGTCCAGTGTGACTGACAGCTGCCTCTATATGCACTCTTGTACAAAGAAAGCTGTCAGCCACTGATAGGATCACTCACTGGACCAAAAATCCCACAAAGGGCAGACGTTTAAATGAATAAAACACAGCTAATAACGAATCTTTTATCACAAGAAATATACATCAATCCACTCAGCTCCCCTGCCCTTTAACATGGTGCTTGCAGATTGCATGGTATTTTCATGGCAACGAGCTCCCTTTAAACTATGCTCCCTAAATGATCAGTACTAGATTGTTCAGTTCAATTGTTCTCGTAAGGACAATGCGTGGCTAAGAATAATTCTTTTGTGTCTTTTGCTCGTTTATCAGGTGATCAGAAACCGATTTACATTGACAGATTTTTGTGAAACGAACTTCCTTATGATCACTTGTTCATGATTGTCTTTCAGTGAAAAAGCAGCATTGTCTAGACTTTATTACCCAAAGAGTTGTGTCCTGGTTCTGGTGGTTATGGATTTCCTACCCCCTCCTTTTGATATTGCACCTCTATATGACAGTTAGATCAATGGATGCCCGAAAGAGCTTGTTTTTCATCTGTTAGTTGACATTAGTGTGTGAATGTGCTGTCTAGGTGAGAGCTGAGCTGGCTCAGATGTTATCACATGAAGCCCTTTCGCATGGCTGCGCATGTTACCCGCTCATTAGCTGTTCTTATAACCAAGCTGATCTGAACCCCTTACATGCTGAAGGCAGCTGGAGCTGACAGCAGGGTAGGGCCTCTGCAAGTGAGATTATAGATGCTGTGAGGAGGGGACCAGAGAGGTGAACTGTGAAAACCCTCTCAAGCATTTATCCAAGTCTTTGCTCTTGATGTCTAAATAAATGAGGTTTGCCAACCTTGTACCATTGCCCCTCGTTGGCCAGCATGAGATTAGTAAATACTCTGAATCCACCAACACCATTCTAAAATCAGAATAATATCAAATGTTCATCCAGCTCATTGTACGTGAGACAGAGGAAGAGTTCATATGTGCTAATGCCAACTCCAGTGTTATTAATTCAGAATTTTATCAAAAGGATATTAAATCTTATTATATGGTCAAATTAAAATAATGAACTGAAAACACAAACCAAACACTGACTACCTGTAGTATATTTTCATACAATAAGAGAACACATATATATTATACTGAGAATTATGGAGTTTGTTTTTCTCTTCTAATAACAAATTGTCACAACACACATTGTCAGACTACATCTTAGCACAGAATTGTGTAAGATCTGGAAGAACAGGAGATTCCCATCACTCCGCTGAATACAGACTGTCATCGGCTGAGCAAGCAGCACTGATTGCTCCGTGCAATGCTTCCCATGGATGAGGAGACTGACAGCCTATGCTGTGCGTCAGGTCAGCAGAGCAACCTTATAGAACCTCCTTACAGATTGTGTCATTCTTCTCTTTCTAGCCGAATAGATACTCTTAAACTGTAATCATGGCGTACATGTGTTTAGGATGAAGTGAAATAAATAGACAAAATGTATAGTAGATATATTGAGAAAAACACTCCTAATTTTTATAGGGTTGCTTGTGTATTCGTCATGTTGAGAAATGATCTAATTGTTTGGTTTTATAAAAAAATAAAAAGTTTAGATATTCAAGTTTCCCTAGACTCTCAAAGGTTAGTACAAAAATTTGGAATTACGGCAGGTATGTGAGCTACCAAGCCAACGACCATTTGAGGGCATCTAATGTAGCGTTTGGTTTAATTGTTAATAAAAATAATTTATTGACCTTTGCATGACCAAAGGCCATTATATAGGGGCACACGCTCCACATGGCAGTGAGCGACAGTAAAAGAACTATTGTCGCAGTGTCCTATATTTTATCTTCGGTGAGCGTCCAGCATGCAACGGTGTGTTAATTTGGGGATACTGTGGATGCCAGGGGCTGCAGCCACGTGCAGAGATGCTGCGCCCATTCGAGCCTGATATTATTGTTCATTGGCTCAGAAGGAATCCCTCCTGACAAGAGCACCACATGAACAAAGCAAAGTGAAACTGACCTCATCACCACCAATCATATCAGATTGTTTAGTATACTGGGAAAGTTTAGCCTGCCAATGACCTACTTATTTCTTTAAAGGGCACTTCCTACTCAGATCATGCAGTTAAAATAAATTCTGTGATTTCTCATGCTAGCCAGAAGCTTTTCTGGAAAATACAGAATCACCTGCCTAATACTTACCATTTTTTTCATACTATACAAATCTAATTAATTATCCCACTAATAAAATCACCTTATGCAAGTAAAAAAAAAATATATCAATAAAATAAAATGTAGATAAAAAATCCCAATTTAAGTCTCATAGAGCTTGGTACATAAAGTATAGAAAAATGTAAAGATGCTATATACTGTATGTCAAGGGCTGTCTGACAAATGTTGGCCTGGGGGCAAGCACAAAGCAGTGGCCCATCCTTATTGTGTTTACCTCTGACTGATTCATAAAGGGAGTAGCGGTGACTAGGCTTTAAAAAGATAAAGCCAGAGTTATGATAGGACAGTTGTGGTGAAATGCTGACTACATTCTCATCCACTTCTATCAGTGAAGTACTCATACAGGTGTCTGAGACTCTAGTCACCAGGTGACCATTACTACCCAAATTCATACTTGCGATCGCTATGCTGGGAATACAGAGGAATTGTGACAGTGTGCACAGTGCTCTATCATGATTCAGTAACCTGCTGTCACCCAGAGTGACTGCAGAAATTTGTCTACAGCTCAGAAGACAGTGTTGGAAAAAAGTGTGTGCATGTTGCCCACATAGAATTGATTTATATATGCTCACCTTCATTGTAAAATAGACAAAACAGTCACCTAAACAAGCCGCCATTAACTTTTTTTCTCTAAACCCGTGTAAATATTAGTGTTGTGCAGTGTCAGTGCGTGGTAATATACTTACCGAGAATTGTCTTCTCCATTATCTAGTGGCACACCTCTTCTGAGTCACCTGACAGCTAGTCAGACCTCTGGGTCACGCTGGGCTCTATGTGACCCATAAGTGGCTCTTACAATAAAAGTCTATGGAGCGTGAGAATGAGGCTCAAAATGAGGATCCATAGGCTTACATTGTAAAGAGACATCCAGGTTACATAAAGCATAGCATGAGCCGGAGTCTGAAGGGTGACGACATCCCGCAGAGGAGAAGCAGAGCTGTGCTGGATACTGGAGATGATGGCGCTAGGTGAGTTTATTAACACACTGAAACTGCTCTAACATCTACACAAAATTAGGGGAAAAAGTTAATGGGAGGATTCATCAAAGCAGTATATAATTGACGTGCAGATATATCCTTTCTGTGTAGTAGCTCTGGTTACAATTAGAAATATGGAGACTACCATGTATAAAATATCTGATGTGTGTACATGGTGTGAGCAAATCATTTTTTTCAGGGGCCACTTTACTAACCGTGACTGTTGTGGAGGGACAAACCGATAGGCTGAAATTGATACTACTCAATATTATTATTATTAACATATTAATTACAATTAATAATAAAAAAAATATAACTATATCTCTTAATATTAAAGGGCACATTAAGGCTCTGCTTCGTGTGGATGACGTGTCCTACGTCATCCACACAGTGTTCTCCTTCACGCTTCTACGTATCACACCTCTCACCTCTCTCTGCCTTGTCGAGGGCAGAGCAAATTACTGTTCTGTGCATGCGCGGGAAAAGGTCAAAGAGAACCGGCGCATGCACATTACAGTACTTTGCTCTGGCCTCGACAGAGCAGAGAGAAGTGCGTCTGCGTAAGAGAACAAAGGATGACATTGTGAGGCTGATGTAGGATGCATCATCCACACAAAGCAGAAAAGGTGGATGGGATCGCAAGATGTTCCTGTATACAATTCCCGCTACTTGGTTGTGACGTTCGGTATATACTGTTCCTGCTTGCATTTTGCATCCTGTCACTATGTGTTGGAGTGTTTCTGAGGTTTCTTTGCATAGTCTGCACCTTGGGTCTTGTCTTGTGTGGTAGATTCCTGCTTCTATGGATCTGGTACTTAGTGCTTGCTCATGTGCCGCTATGATTAGTGCCTCTGAGCTGTGCTCAGATTCCAGCTTTCTCCAGCTATTGGTAGGATTTCTCCATGTCAGCCACCTCCATTATCTGTCGATGGTACATCCCATGCAGCAGCTTGTCTTGCCATGGCACTTCATGTTCCTGTTCTTCCTTCCAGATGTGTTGTTGTTGCTGCCTTAAACTTTCTCTCAGCATCTTTTGGTGCCATTTTTCTGATGTATTCCTGGATACTCCTTGTTTCATCCGTGATTTTGCTTGCATGCTTATCAATCTTCGACCACTCTCCTTTCTGTTGGTATACAATATTTAGGTACTAGACTTAAGGTGGAGACCTCCATTCATTGTGAAGAGCTTTTATGTCTTCACATCTGCAGCTTCCATCTCTTCTTTTGGGCAGCACACTATGCCAGCAGGGTATCTGATAACTGGCAGGCCATATGTTGATGGCATGGAATTTATTCTTCCCATTGAGCTGGCTCTTCAGGACCTGTCTTACCCTTTGATGGTATTTGGATGTTGCTGCTTTCCTTGCCTCCTCATCATGGTTTCCGTATACCTGTGCTATGCCAAGGTACTTGTAGCATGTCTGTACATCTGCTATGTACCTTGCTGGTAATTCCACTCCATCAGTCTTGAGTGACTGCCTTGCCTCTCTTTATTGCCAACCAGCTGCACTTCTCCAGTTCCAAGGACATCCCGCTGTCTTTGCTGTAGATCCTTGTCAGGTGGATAAGTGAATTGAAGTCTCGTTCACTTTTCACAAACAGCTTGATTTCATCCATGTAGAAGAGGTGGCTCATGGTGAAAAAAACACACTCATCTCACTCCGATTTCCCCAGCACTCTTCTCTGGTCTCCAATGTACTGAGTCTCTGCACAGCACATGCAAAGAAGTGACATAATCTCGTCTGCTGTCTAAAATCGCACACAGTAGCTCCATCCTCCACCAAATGTATTCACAGCTATCTGTATTCTGAGGATGCAGATAGCAGTGATATCTGGATGTGGGAGGCAGGCCTGGGAGGGCATGGTGTAGCCCATGGGCTGCTGTTTGGAACCCTTTGGCTTGCCCAAGTTTAGAGGTGAGCAAATTTGTTCAGAAAATGATTGGTAAACATAAATTAGGCACAAATATGGCACATTCAGATTCGTGATCGGAAACCCAATCAAAATTTTATAAATTGTTAACATTCGGTAAAATTGTGGGAAAATATTTGCGTTGCAAAAGAAATAAATTTCAGCACTTTAGCATTGATAATGGTGGTGTATCATAAGCGTTTGGCACGTGTTTGATGAGGGGAGGGGGTTTGCAGAGCTCAGAGGCATGACGTTCTTGGAAGCACAGCACGGCAGTCATTTTTTTCATAACATTATATGTGCACATTGCGGCTAGCCAATCAGGGCGCAGGAAACACCCAAAATGTCCTGACACCGCGACTTGTGTTATTGGCTGCTGAAATCACATGTCCCTCTCCATATAAATAGAGGAAGAGAGAAGGAAAGACTACCTGTATAATGGTGCACAGTCACAAAAATTATGTGGCAAAAAACATGATTTTATTGAACAGCAAGAAACAGACATGACGTGACTAAAAAGAATTAATAATACAAATAATGGTATCCCAGAATCCAATACCTTATAATACAGAGTACATAGGAAAACTATATATGAACCTATAATATTAATACGTAAGAAGGTTGAACCTCTGAATATACAATTAAATAGAAGCACATAACCATGTAATGATTTTGATATACCTAATAAATTAGGTTATTCTAGACCAGCCAAGATGAGACAAAAGCTCTGACCCAAAATAAGGTTACCAAGCGAGCAATCCAATGATCTTATATCAATTAAGAGAAGCAAGAATTGCTTAATCTACAAAGATTAAATGCTGGAAAAATGAGGGCTGGATATCTGATATTGACTTGAAAAATAGTTTGTAGCATCTAGTGTGTTATAGAGGACTGATACATAGGCCACAAACAAATTATTTTGTTATTAATGTCATACAGTAAGGGACCTGACTTGAAAAGTAGTTTGCAGTATCTAGTGTGTTATAGAGGCCTGATCCTTAATCCAAAAAAAAAAATCTTTTTTCTGTGCCTAACACAATACAGCACGCCATATTTCAACTTTTAATTTACTGTCGCTGAAATTCAGCTGTTTGCAGACGTGGTGCAGAGTTTAAAATCTAATTTTTGGTTGTTAATACTGTGCTCCTACCACACTATCTGAGCAACATGACTGGGAAAAAGCAAGGCTGTGGTGGAAGGGGAATTAGGCTTGGTGTTCAAGGTGTATGTGGGGTAGGTGGTAATGTTTGTGAAAGCCCTAGTGAAGCAACGTCACGTCCTATGCAAAGACAACTGACAACTTATTTTACTGGACAGGCTACACTAGAGTTGAGCGACTTTTGGTTTTTTATGGTCGAGTTTCGTTTCGTGAAACCCGACTTTTCCAAAAGTCGTTTCGAGCAAGATCGGCCGATTATAGGGAAAAGTCGGGGTCGTCCCGAAACACGAAACCCAATGTAAGTCAATGGGGAATAAAAGTCGGCAGTGAGAGGAGGACAGGAAACACACCTACAGTGCTCATTTGAATGTCAAAAGCATCAATTCTTCTTACTTAAGCTGGTCAACCTTAATTAACTTCATAATACAAGTTACGCACTGAAAAATGGGGGTTATTTGGCTAAAGTTGTGGGGGGGTAGGGCTGGCTCCAGGTTTTCATGTGCCCTGGGCGAAAGAGCGCCCCTTTAACACATAATACCACAACTCATCATGCTCCGATACGGCAGAGAAATAGCGGTATAGTACAATGAAAAATACTTCACTTTTTACATCTCATGACGAGGCCCATCTATTTCTCCATACAGAATCATTGGTCCCATATAATGTTTGAAACAGTATATGATGAGCTCCACATAATGCTACAGTATATGTTGGTCCCCTTGGATGAAGCTCCACTGTCTTATGGGCCCAAATAATGCTCCAAACATAATGGGCCCCATTTCTAATGCTCTAGTGTATAATGGGCCCTGTAAATGCTGCTCCAGTGTCTGATGTCCACCTTTGGAATGTTCCAGTGTATGGTGGGCACCATCTATCATTCTCCAGAGTATAGTGCTCCCCAAAAATTGCTGTCCCAACATTGAAAACAATCAAATAAGTCTCCTCGCTAGGGAATCCCTGTACTAGTCTGGACTCCTCGTCGTCCCCATCTTCCATCTCACTGCACAGTATTTCAACCTTGCAAGTGCTGTGATCCTGAGCAAGCAGGGGGGGCCCACTCGTTGGCGACGGCACTGGCACAGGGCCCCTGATAGTACGGTGGTGTGTCTGATGGCGGGTGGGCCGAACCTGCACTTTCATCTGCAGCTTCCTCTTTGTCACCGTGTAAGATGGAACTGTATATGGGAAGGGTAACCTGAGTTTCATCAGGGTCAGATTCAGGCCGGGTAGCGTGCGAGGGGAATGTAGTGGTCTGGGTCAATGTACCAGCAGATTCATCGAGCAGTGGCTGGGCATCAGTGCACTTGTGTCGCCCCAGGAGTACGGTCGCCACAGTGGCATTACCTTCCTCCTAGGGAGTGTGATGTCATGCTTGGGAGCAACGAAGGATCTCTGTAGCAGGTTAACTGATTGGGCGGCGTTATTCCCACGAGTCATGACCCTCCAAACAGCGTTCATGAAGGCAAAGTGTTTGTTTTAAGTGGGCAGTATGGTTGCAAAGCTGAACCTTAAAGGAATGTCCAGAAGGGCACCACCAGGAGTGGAGCCTACGGCGTAATTTGACTCAACACGGGCAACCTCAACCATGCCAGCTACAGAACAGATGCACACATTGCAAGCTTAATTCCGTTAACGAACGAGACTCCGTCATGCCCCGCGGTCCGAGTCTGGCTTACTAGAGGGAAACGTGAGGCTCTGGCACATGAGATTGGCCAATAATTGGTGTGTCATGCCCTTACATGTCCGTGGCTGCATGTGCGCTACACTGAAAAGGCTAGCGTTTGTCGCTTACAGGTGCAGATAACCCGCTGAACAACGTTAGTGATGGGGATCATTGATTACAATTATTACTTGCGAACGATGATTTCCCAGTAAGTGCAGGTCAACCGCAGTTCCGGAATTAGGCCTAACCGTCATTCCTGAAAAAAATGAAAAACTTACGTGTGCAAACCACAGGTGCTGTACCTTGCTTAACAGCTCGCCAGCCGTTCTCACGCCCAGTATGGGTTACACGTGATTGCACAAAGGTGAGAAAGGGTACCGTATCCCCGGATAACATGTATGGATAGCGTACACATTCAAAAGATATGTCTATACATCAGGAGGCAGGCTCAGACGGTGTAAGGCCCAGTATGGCTTGCAAGTGATTGCACAAAGGTGAGAAAGGGTACCGTATCCCCGGATAACATGTATGGATAGCGTACACATTCAAAAGATATGTCTATACATCAGGAGGCAGGCTCAGACGGTGTAAGGCCCAGTATGGCTTGCAAGTGATTGCACAAAGGTGAGAAAGGGTACCGTATCCCCGGATAACATGTATGGATAGCGTACACATTCAAAAGATATGTCTATACATCAGGAGGCAGGCTCAGACGGTGTAAGGCCCAGTATGGCTTGCAAGTGATTGCACAAAGGTGAGAAAGGGTACCGTATCCCAGGATAACACGTATGGATAAAAGATATGTCTATACATCAGGAGGCAGGCTCAGACGGTGTTAGGCCCAGTATGGCTTGCACGTGATTGCACAAAGGTGAGAAAGGGTACTGTATCCCCGGATAACATGTATGGATAGCGTACACATTCAAAAGATATGTCTATACATCAGGAGGCAGGCTTAGACGGTGTTAGGCCCAGTATGGCTTGCACGTGATTGCACAAAGGTGAGAAAGGGTACCGTATCCCCGGATAACATGTATGGATAGCGTACACATTCAAAATATATGTCTATACATCAGGAGGCTGGCTCAGACGGTGTTAGGCCCAGTATGGCTTGCACGTGATTGCACAAAGGTGAGAAAGGGTACCGTATCCCCGGATAACATGTATGGATAGCGTACACATTCAAAATATATGTCTATACATCAGGAGGCAGGCTCAGACGGTGTCAGGCACAGTATGGATTTGACGGCCCAGACTACACAGCGGAGGAGCAGGGAGAGGTAAAAATTGCAAATGCTGGGGCCCTGCCCAAGCAAGGGGGGCCCACTCGTGGGCGTCGGTACTGGCACTGGGCCCCTCATAGTACGGCGGTGTGTCTGACGGCGGGTGTGCACCACCACCATCAGAGACACTTGATTGCACTATGAGGGACCCT
This sequence comes from Dendrobates tinctorius, assembly GCF_039654945.1. Lineage (NCBI taxonomy): Eukaryota > Metazoa > Chordata > Amphibia > Anura > Dendrobatidae > Dendrobates > Dendrobates tinctorius. The sequence continues at coordinate 11,695,277 of NW_027361898.1, read as the reverse complement.
GTGCCAGTGCCCGCGCCCAAGAGTCGGCCTACCCACCTGTCCAGGGCAACGGCACTCGCACGGTGTCGTGCGCTAGGTGGTGACCCCGGCCATGGGGGGGAGGCAGCACAGTTTGGGAGTTTTAGAAAGTGGCATATGCTGATGTTGGACATTCAGCTGATGCAAAAGGCGAAATAGGTCAAGTCCCAGGAAGAGGTGGACCAAAGCAAGCCATTTTTCTGTCACCCTATGTGTCATCAGGGGAAGGTGGGACAAAATCCTTGGAAACCCATGCATGGTTCATTTTAATGAAGGTTAGATCATCCACATTTTGGGTTGACAGACGGGTCCTTTTTTCTGTCAGGATTGATCCAGCTGCACTGAAGACTCTTTCCGATAGCACACTTGCAGCTGGGCAAGCGAGCTCCTGTAAGGCATATTGTGCCAATTCAGGCCAGGTGTCCAGTTTAGCGGCTCAATAGTCAAAGGGGAATGACCTGTGTGGGAGAACATCGATATGGGAGGAAAAGTAGTTTGTAACCATAGTTGACAACTGCTGTCTCCTGTCACTTTCCATCGATGCTGTATTACCAGTTGTGTGAGCGGTACTTGAAAAATCAGTCCACAACATTGTCATGAAACCCCTGTCTCCAACGCCACTTCTGCTGTGTGCACCATGAACACCTCTGCCAAGCTGCCCCCGGCCCGTACGGCTCGTGTGAGAACCATCACTGCTGCTGTGTGCTGGGAATGCCTCAAGCAACCGATTTACCAGAGTTGCTTGTTTATTAGCCAATATTAGTTCAAGGTTCTCCTGTGGCATGATGTTTTGTAATTTGCCTTTATAGCGTGGATCCAGGATGCTGGCCAACCAGTAGTTGTCATCGTTCATCATTTTGGCAATGCGGGGGTCCCTTTTTAGGATCCGCAAGGCATAATCTGACATGTGGGCCAATGTTCCCGGTGTCAATGATGCACTGCGAGTGCTGGTTGGAGGAGCACTTTCTGGCAAATCCACATCCCTCCAGTCACGCACAAACCCTGTACCAGACCTTGCCACGCCAACATTTTCACTTGCCCCACGAGATGCATCCTCCTCCCCTAAGTAATCATCCCCATCATCATCCTCCTCCTCCTCTTCTTCCTCCAACTCGTCCAGGAGAGGTCCCTGAGCAGACAATGGCTGAATGTCATCAAGGATTCCCTCCACCTCTTCCTCCTCGTCAACATTGGCTGCAGACGCCTGCTCCTTAAGGTGCGTCAAAGTTTGCATGAGCAGACGCATAAGTGGGATGCTCATGCTTAGGATGGAGTCGTCTGCGCTTACCAGCCGTGTGCATTCCTCAAAACACTGAAGGACTTTACAGAGGTCTTTCAGCTTCGACCACTGCACACCTGTCAACTCCATGTCTGCTCTCAAAGTGCCTGGCCGTGTATCCTCCCACAAATGCATTATGGCCTGCCTCTGCTCGCACAGCCGCTCCACCATGTGCAGGGTGGAGTTCCACCTTGTTGCAATGTCGATAATGAGGCGGTGGTTGGGAAGGTGGAGCAATCGCTGCAGCTTCTGCATACGAACGGAGTGTACAGGCGACCGGCGGATGTGCGCGCACAGTCTTCGCACCTTATGGAGCAGGGCTGTTAACTCCGGATAATTTTTGAGGAAGCACTGCACCACCAGGTTCAAGGTGTGAGCCAAACAAGGTATGTGGCTGAGTTTTGAAAGGGCTATGGCTGCCACAAAATTACGGCCGTCATCACTAACTACCTTGCCTGCCTCAAGATGTACACTGCCCAGCCATGACTCAGTTTGTCGCTTCAAGTACTCGGCCAGCACCTCGGCGGTGTGTCTGTCGCCCAAACACATCATCTGCAACACAGCCTGCTGACGCTTTCCACTAGCTGCTCGATAGGGGGACACCTCGTGTGCAACAGTGGCAGCTGCAGATGGATTGCTCGTACGACTGCGCTCTGTGGACGAGCTTTCGCTTCTTGAGGAGGAGGAGGAGGGTGGAACGCCTACAGCCAACTGTTTCCTATACCGTGGGCTAGGCAGCACTGTCCCACCACCGCTGTCCCCTGTGGACCCTGCATCCACCACATTAACCCAGTGCGCAGTGATGGACACGTAACGGCCCTGGCCATGCCGACTGGACCATGCATCAGTTGTGAGGTGCACCTTTCCACTCACTGACTGCTTGAGTGCATGGACAATGCGGTCTTTCACATGATGGTGGAGGGCTGGGATGGCTTTGCGAGAGAAGAAGTGGCGACTGGGTAGGTCATAGCGTGTTACTGCATAGGCCATGAGTTCGCGGAAAGCTGCGCTTTCCACCAACCGATAGGGCATCATCTCAAACGAGATTAGTTTGGCAATGTGGGCGTTCAAACCCAGTGTACGCGGATGAGAGACTGAGTACTTTCTTGACCTACTCATAGTGTCTGGGAGGGTGAGCTGGACTTGAGAGCTGCATATGGTAAAAGTAGCGGTGGACAGGGCGGACTGAGAGAGGGTTGATGATGGTGATGGAGTTGGTGTTCTTTCTGATGGCCTAGATTCAGTATTTCGTTGATATAACAGTGGGATTCCCTGACTGCTGTGGCCTTGCAACGACACCTCAACATTTGCTGCTGTGCTAACCGGTGGGCTTACAGTGGGGGAAACATTGTAGCGTTGCTGACTACCTTCTTTGTGATCAGTTGCACATGTGGCACTTGAGGCTTGGTGTTGTGTCCACGCTTGCAAGTGCATGCTGGTTAAATGTCTAAGCATGCAACTGGTATTCAAATTTTTCAGATTTTTCCCTCGGCTAAAGGTCTTTGCGCACTTCTTATAGATAACCTTGGCCTGATCATGAGGATTTTGTTCAAAAAAGTGCCACACTGCACTCTTCCTACTTTGGCAGACATTTTGCGGCCTAGCACGCTGTAATGTTTTGACCCTCTGGACAAGCTGTCCAGCAACTCTTTTGATTTTTGGAACCTGTCTTTGGAGTGCTCCGGGCCTGCCAGATAACAGCTGTTGCGATGTTGATGTCTGCTGTGGATGCTCCTCATCTGAGCTATTGGAAGCAGCACCCTCTTCCCCCAATGGATGCCTATCTGGGTCAACAACTGGGTCATCCATCACCTCCTCTTCAATGTCATGTGCACCTTCCTCTGTGTCACCGTGTATGGTGGTATAGTGTGCGGGAAGGGGCACCTGAGTCTCATCAGGGTCAGAATCTGGCTCTGTACACTGCGAGGACAATGTAGTGCTCTGAGTAAATGTACCAGCAGAATCATCTATCAGCGGCTGTGCATCAGTGCACACCATGTCAGATTCATCTTGGCCTGGGTAATTCACCATTTCACTTGATAATCCAGGCATGGTATGTGAAAACAGCTCCATGGAGTAATCAGTAGTATGGCCTGCGTCATCCTTCAATCTTGGTTGTGGTGAAGGACACAAGGAAAGGTGTGGTTCATGAACATGAGCCTCCAATGACGACTCAGTGCTTTTACTTTTTACAACTTCAGAAGAGGAGGCGATAGAGCTGGAGGCTGAGTCAGCAATGTAAGACAAAACTTTTTCCTGATGCTCTGGCGTTAAAAGCGGTTTGCCAACTCCTAGAAAACTAAGCCTTCGAAGCCTTATGGAGCCAGACGATGACACAGGCTCAACACCTCCTGCATTCGGTCCTATTTAGCTTTTGCCACTACCATCAGATCCACCACCAACACCATCATTACCAGCTGCCAACCCCCGCCCAATTCCACGGCCTCTTCCACCAGCCTTCCTCATTTTTGGTAGAAATGTAGACAAAATCCAACAAACTATATAGTAATGTAAAACAAGGTACAAGGTGTCTATAGGACAGGGGTGATTTAGATTTTCTCCACACACTAGTGGACACTGGACACTTTTGGATTGTGTGAGGCCCACTGAATATCAGAGTGCTATGTCACAGGCTCGATGTCACAGGTGTGAAAAAAGTGACTACAGGATAAGGGAGATTTTGAATTTCTGGGAGATTTTGAATTTCTGCAGACACTTGTGGACACTGGACACTTGGATTGTGTGAGGCCCACTGAATATCACAGCGCTATGTCACAGGCTCGATGGCACAGGTGTGAAAAAAGTGACTACAGGATAAGGGAGATTTAGATTTTCTGCAGACACTTGTGGACACTGGACACTTGGATTGTGTGAGGCCCACTGAATATCACAGCGCTATGTCACAGGCTCGATGGCACAGGTGTGAAAAAAGTGACTACAGGATAAGGGAGATTTTGAATTTCTGGGAGATTTTGAATTTCTGCAGACACTTGTGGACACTGGACACTTGGATTGTGTGAGGCCCACTGAATATCACAGCGCTATGTCACAGGCTCGATGGCACAGGTGTGAAAAAAGTGACTACAGGATAAGGGAGATTTAGATTTTCTGCAGACACTTGTGGACACTGGACACTTGGATTGTGTGAGGCCCACTGAATATCACAGCGCTATGTCACAGGCTCGATGGCACAGGTGTGAAAAAAGTGACTACAGGATAAGGGAGATTTTGAATTTCTGCAGACACTTGTGGACACTGGACACTTTTGGATTGTGTGAGGCCCACTGAATATCAGAGCGCTATGTCACAGGCTCGATGGCACAGGTGTGAAAAAAGTGAATTGTAGAATTTGGCAGAATAGGAATCTCCATAGAGTGTAGGTCTGTAAGAACGGAACAAGTCCTCCACAGTGACACACAGATAGCTTCACTGTGGCTGTGATAACAGCCGTTACACGGTACTGTGTGAGGAGCGTACACCGCTGTATGGTGTGAATAAATGCACGCTCAGTACCTTAACAGGACAAAAAAAAATTGGGATTGCTTTTAAAAAAGCAGTTTGCAGAGCAGTGGAGAAACAGCAATGCCGCTGTCAGGAAGCCTTAGAAGGCAGTCTAACAACCAACACCGCTGATCCACCACAATATAGCCTCCCCTTGCACTGCACACACAGTGACTGGTGTGTTGCACAGGCCAAATCGCTAGCAGCAGAAGCAGTTTTTTTGTCTTCTTCCCTGCCTAACGCTCTCCCTACAGAATCAGCAACCCCTCCCTATGCTAAGATCGGCAGAAGTAAGATGGCGGTCGTCGTGCACGCCCTTTTATAACCCATGTGACGCCCACCAAAGCAAGCCAATCACTTGCATGCCCTTCTGAAAGATGGTGGCGACCCCTGCCTATGTCATCACGTTGCCCACAGTGTCCGTGGATCCTGATTGGCTGAAAAAGAGCGCTAAACAAACTTTTGAAACGCGACTTTGGCGCGTAAGTCGCCAACCTCGTGGCCGACCTCATCCTAGGGTCGGGTTTCCTTTCATGAAACCCGACTTTGCCAAAAGTCGGCGACTTTTGAAATTTTTTGACCCGTTTCGCTCAACTCTAGGCTACACCACTACCTTTCTTTGACAGGCTCACAGCAGTACGCCTTGTTGATGATGCCCAGAAAGAGCATGTAATTGAGTGGATGTCAAGCGCAGCTTCAAGTGGCCTCTCCTCCTTTTCCTCCAACTCAATATCACACCCAGTACAGTCCACAGATGAGGCACACCAATTCCTCTTGCTTCCCCCCAACTATCTCAACTATCCAAATATTCAACTGACTGTACGGAACCACAGAGGGGTAATTCTGAAGAGCTGTTCACACACATTCTATGATATGTTCATCAGAAGTGTACGCAAAAGCTTTGCAGAGTCAAGAGGAGGAAATCTGCATCGATGCCCAAATTTTTTTTTAGCTTGGGTCCGGGGCAGGAAGAAGTACGGTCCAAACAGCAATCCTGACCCTCATCATCAGATGTTAACCCCTGGGGGGAAGGTGATCCTGATGAGACTCGGATATCTGAGGCTCATGCGGACTGTCCTGTGCTGTCAGGGCAAGAAGAGGAGAAGAGTGTCTCCAATGGCGAGGAATCTGATAACACAGAGGATGATGATGATCCCAGTTGGTGTGAACATAAAGGCTTACAGCTGAGTAGGTCATCTGAGGAGGAAGACGAGGAGGTTACGTTGCGCCGTCCATCGCAGACATGTAGTGATCCAGCCGAGTGATTCATCCTCTGCCACAACTGTGCCTCTGACCTGCCGTTTATGCAGGTCTGCAGCTCACAAGGGTAGCAAGGGTTGCCTAGCCTGAGCTTTTTTTGACACTGCAAAGTATGAGCCAACTCACGTAATCTGCCAACTTTGAAAAAAAAACTGAGCTGAGGTAAAAACTGCAATAATTTGACAACTACATGTATGAACCTGTACATGCACAATCAACATGCTTTAGTGTGGGAATCCCACTGCGCAAAAATGCAGACCAGCGGACAGCAACAACCATCAGCTGCCCCATCAATTGCATCTGCTGTTTCTTCCTCTTCCTCTTTTACCTTGCCAAATATTGAGATGCAGGTCTTTGAACGCAGAACCTCGGGTTCTTTACCAGCTCTAGTCACGCTGACTGAGAGCCAGCTGTGAGCTGTAACAGAAGCAGACATGCCAGCTGTTTTTGACAGATCTCAGAGAACAAGCACATCACAAGTTTCTCTATTCACCATAACATCTCCGCCTGCACCTGTCTCACGGTCCAGGAGTATGTCCGGTTCAGCGTACTCTGCTGGAATCAGGCAGTCCATGCACAGTTCCACAGCTAAGAGGTTGAAATCCACCATCTCCAATCTGTGGGCAAAATAAATGCTACCTTTCCACCTGGTAGATACAGACGGTTTTGGAAAGCTGATGGCTTTCGGAAAGATGATGGCTGTCGCAGTCCACCAGTATCAATTGCCCAGTCGCCATTACTTTTCTAAGAAAGCTGTAACTGTGCTAAATCAGCATGTCGCAGTCAACATCACCTGTTCCTTGACTAAATATTTGTCTGCCAGGGTGCATTTCACCAAAGAAACTTGGAAGAGTAAGCATGGCCAAGGGCGTTACATCTTGTTGACTGGTCACTGGGTGATTCTGGTGGCTGTGAGCACAGGCGCTGCTCCACAAGTCTTGAAATCCCCAAGGCTTGCAGGACAAACCTCTACATTTAACACTTCCTCCACTGCTTCTGTCTCCTCTATCTCTACTAGCGCCTCCACCTGCATGCTCAACCTCTGCCTTAATGAGACACGTGTTCCAAAAGTGCAGAGCGAATCCCCACAACCTCTGTACTGCACAGCCAGGGCTCACTGCAATCATGCAGTATTAAAATTGATATGCCTTGGAGATCACAGTCATACAGCTGAAGAGTTGTGGACAGCTCTCCAGGCTGAGTTTGATTAATAGCTGTCTCCGCTGAACCTGCATCCAGTGAAGGCCATGTCCGATAATGGTACGAACCTGGTGGTGGCTCAAAGACGAGGCAGGCTCACACACGTGCCTTGCATGGCTCATGTCCTCAGCCTAGTAATACAGCACTTTCTCCGTCATTAGCCTGGCCTGGGTGAGCTGCTCTAGAAAGCACATAACCTGTGTGCTCATTTCCGCTGTTCATACCCCTCTAGTCATCGACTTGCATCTGTAAGGAGAAGAACCAGGTCAGGCATACCTTTTCTGTGTTGGGGCTGTCACCTTTGTTGCACGGGGGAAAGCTTAAGGCCCTGGACCAGTTCTTGTACTCTGTGACAGGGGGTGTGGCTAAGCTTAAAAATCCATGGTGGGTTGGAAATGAGTCAGACTTGGCGGGAAAGCACAGCGCGCACCTTTGACTTTTCTTTTGCTTTTGACATACCCCAAAATCTTTTTTTTACTGCTTTTACTTCAATTAACTTCATGAATGTTAATTTTATATCACATGCAAACAATGTATTTAAGTAGTTAATTGTGAAATATTAATAGACATGATTGTTGTATGGCTACAATATCAGCTACCCGAAAGTCATAAGGCACATAAGGGGTTATATTTTATCTCAACATGTCTATGAAAGATGAAAGTTTTATCTGGCTTTGTAACAACCCTCTTGTGGCTGTGTTTGGCCTCTGATTAAACAGTGAGCTCTGTGTTTGGATTAAAGTGAGAATTAACCTCCCAGCATTGACTTCATTCACTATGTAAATAGCAGGCGTTTAATGTGGGGAGCTATTGATGAACGAAGTAGGAAGCAGGAGACCTTCATTGCTCTGCATGTTTCCGCAGGTGGAAACTTAATGAGTTACTTATGAGCTGCCAGATCCATGGCAAATGAGTAAGAGTTGATGCCAGACTTGAATACCAATTCTTTTTTATTCTGTTGCTTTCTAATTAATTAGCTAATTGAAATAGCTACAACCTGTTGCATAAGCGAAAATCCAGCTTTTCTTGCTGGCATCACAGTTGAAAGATTTCAGACTTTTTGAATCAGCTTCAAAACCTTATCAACAAAAGGCTTAGCAATAATGAAGAATTCCCAGTTAGTACCACATATGTGTGAAGTTGGCTTAAAATATACCTGCTTAAAAAAGACTGCCTTCAGATGGCGTCAATGCTGGTGCATTTTTGCGCCCATGTTAAAGCTAGCGTCACTCGATCGTTTGAAAAATCTATTCTCATCCAGAAAGGTGGGACATTTTTTCATACTTGCCATCCATAGGTTGTCCATGTGAAATCCGTTTTTTAACTCAGTAGCTATTAATCAGATACGGGACTAGTTACAGTTTCTCATCTTACAAAATTGCAATGTATCTGTAAAATTCGGTGGACACACCGATGGTCCATATGGCATCCATTTTTCTTCTCGCACTGCATCAATTTTAGAGTGAAATCGCAAATTTTTCCTCAAGTTGAATACAGCTGAGAATAAAATGCAGATCTGCTCTGCCTTATTGAATAACATGCAGATTGTGAGCCCTCGCGGGCAGGGTCCTCTCTCCTCCTGTACCAGTCGTGACTTGGATTGCTTAAGATTACTGTACTTGTATGTATTATGTATACCCCTCCGCACCTGTAAAGCGCCACGGAATAAATGGAGCTATAATAATAATAAAAGTAACATTGGTCCAAGTGCAATCCCTTTTTTATCAGTTTGCACTTATCCAATGTATTTGTTCGTGCTGAACCTCCTGAAGCATAACTGAATTTTGAGTATTGTCTGTTTAAGGCCACATTCACACAATCAGTATTTCTAAGCCAAAAGCAGGAGTGGAACAATTGGAGGAAAAGTATAATAGAAACACGTCACCACTTCCGTATTATCACCCACTCCTTGTTTTGGCTTACAGATACTGATGTGAAATACTGACCAAATACTGTACGTGTGACTGGAGCCTATTACTGGGTTATTGGAGCATTGTGAGGCTCACTTAAGCTTCATTCAAACATCCATGTTTGTTAGATATAGCACGGACGACATCAGCGTTTTGTATCCAAGTTTCATCAGTGTTTGGTTAATTTTTTACCATCAGTATTTCAACAGCAATTTTTCCAAATGGATAAATAAATATATCAAAAATTTTCTCCTGTTGATTGCAATGTTAATCACAGATAGCACACAGACCACACACTGATGGTATCCATGCTATGTATGTGGTTTTCATGGATCCCTAGATCTGAATTTGTACTTTTCATCCATGATGCCGGCAAAAAACGGATGTCTCTATGATTTTTGCTTGGACACATGGTACGCAATAAAACATCAACATGTGGACAACATTATAGCCTATAATGGGTGCATGTTCTGTCTGTGAAAACATGATTAGAACACATAATGATAGACCTCAACTGGTAAACGTATACAGCAACTTCTATATCTCATTGTAAACTTCAACAAATAAAGCAAAAAACAATGTTTCCACTAGCTTTTTTGCTGCTCTAGGCACTTTAAATGGTCCCATTCCCTACTGGCAAGACAGGCTAAGGGTATGTGTACATGTAAGGAAGTGGAGAAGAAAGAAGATGAGTATAGTTTATGCTTAACTGAGTAACTGCAAGAGAACACTGCCATCTGCTGGTCAAAGGCGAAAGTGAAAGTAAAGGAAGAATAACAGTAGTAGGAACTTAAAAGTAGTAACCTATTATCCAATAGAAAGCTGATACCAGGTCAGGTGACACCTGTATCACAGTTACTAATTATGAAAGGCCTGGCATGGCCGAGAAGAGGTAGTTGGTGCCAGAACCTGTACCAGGGCAGGTCATGTGGCTGCTTGGTGGGTTTACAATCACCATTGCCACAGAAGGGTCAGAGAGTGATCAGATGCAGGCCTGAGCTGTGATGAAGATTTGTACCCCATGCCAGTAGAATATCCGTTAGCAGTGCTAGTGGAAGTCCGTAAGCAGCACCAGTAGAGGACCATGAGCAGAGCCAGTAGAAGTCTGTGACCAGATCCGAACCAAGCTCGAGAGATGATCTGGCTGTATTAAAGAACTGTTTCTGTGTGCTGCTACTTCCCGCTTAGGCCTCTTTCACACTTCTGTTTTTCTCTCTCTCTCTCTCTCTCTCTCTCTCTCTCTCTCTCTCTCTCTCTCTCTCTCTCTCTCTCTCTCTCTCTCTCTCTCTCTCTCTCTCTCTCTCTCTCCTTCCCGGCCAGCGATTCCTTTAAATTTCTTCATTTTCAGGATCCGTCTGAAAACGGATCCTGTGCCATCCGTTCACATCAGTTGACAACGGATCCGCTTGTCCGCCTTTTTGGCGGATTATAACTGATGCAAAAAACTGAAGTGTGAAAGAGGCCTTAGATGTACGATACAAGGTGTGGGCTGGGGCCGTGCTTCAGGGAAGGCTAACGTGGCTTCCAGGTACACATAACTTGGCCGTTTTATGCGCTAAACTTTCTCAATTTTTCATACTTCTAATGCAGTAATGCAATTCATTATTCATTTTTCATGTTTGCATGTTATGGCGCTACAGTGTGCTTCCTTTTTTGCTTGAATGTATATGAGTTGGTGACTCTAGGTTAAGCACCTGTTCACACTATGCTTATGCTTGGATGCGATGGTCAGTTTTTGAAATTTGTATTCTGTAGAAACTATGACAGGGACAGGCCTAGCAATGAGAGTGACGCCTGTGAAGTTGAAACATAAAGGCATTAATAGCCATTTAAATACTAGATAATGAGAACTGTGTATGTAATAGAACATTGTACAGATACTGTATTTAGTCATATTGCAGTGTCATAATATACTGTATTAACCCTGTTACTGATACCGGCAATAAAGTGCTTAGATGTGTGTGTGTGTGTATATATATATATGTATATATATATATATATATATATATATATATATATATATATAAATATATATATATATACACTTATAAATAGATTTTCCTTTTTGTGTTAGTTGAATAAATAGCATTGTTTTTGAGAGCAGCTGATACACACTTCTTTGCCAGTAGCTTATAGGGCCTGTCACACTAAGCGATATCTCTAGCAATATCGCTATAACATCACTGGTTTTTGTGACGTAGCAGCGATATTGCTAGCGATATCGCTGTGTCTGATACTTACCTCCGACCTGCTCCCCCGCTGTCTGTCGCTGATCGCGCTAGAGTGTCCTGGAACGTTACTCGTCGTCAGCTTCCTGCTGGGCTTCCTGTGGCGCCAACGAGCGTCATGTGGACACGGGCAGGAGGACATCAGGATCGCCTAGTGTGACAGGTAAGTAGCGACCCCCGACCGCTGCTATGTCGCTGGTGAGATCTGCCTGTGTGGCAGCTCACTAGCAACCACTTAGCGATGCACCAGCGATCCTGACCGCGTCATATCGCTGGTCGGGATCGCTGGTGCATCGCTAAGTGTGACAGTACCTTATCTCTTAAGGAACAGATGATCTGCAGTCTGAAGAGGGACATGTTGGATCTTTATCTCCCTTGACCCTAGTAACCTGCTTACACACACATCTTTTTCAAGTGGGTACATTGTAACTAGCTTGAAATAGCTTTCAATGCTAAAAAGGATGAGCATATGCTCTCCAATGGAAAAATGACGCTTTTCATATTTTCAGTCTTTTGCATTACTTTTAACCACTTCAGGTTTCCAAAGGAGCAAAGTGGTTAAAAAATGTGAAATGACCATTCTTCACGCTCTCTCTAGCTTATGCAATACAATTTTAATAAAAAGTCAGTGTCCAAAACATATCAGAAAAATGACCGAAGAGACACAAAAATAGATGTTACAGGAAAAAATACGCCAACATATCCTTAAGTGTTTTACGCCTGAAAAACTTGCAATCTCACAGATGTCTAAAAGTTGTTATGTGTACCTAACCTACTAGTGCCCAAACTTTTTAAATTGTAGTTAAGACCCCCACCCCACACATTAGACTAATGTCAGTAGAACCCACCCATATTGAATGGGTCCCTCCAACAATCTAATGTTTTTGGCTGCAACTGACTGATGATTGTCAAGGGAGATAAGGATCCAACATGTCCCACTTCAGACTGCAGATCATCTTTGTCTGTTCCTTAAGCGATAAGTCACTGGCAAAGAAATGTCTATCAGCTGCTCTCATAAAGAACGCAGCAGAACTAAGAAGAAGAGTGGTCTTGTGTATGGAAGAGTAGGGTGAGATACTTGTAAGCCAAACCTCAGACAACTTTCTAAAGTGCATTAGCTTTAGTCAAACACTTGCTCGGTTGCCTTAGATAGCCTTGCTCAGCCATCTTGGTATACAGGGTCACTTCATCCCCATCCTGGTATACATGGCCCCCTTCTCCCCATCCAGGTATACATGGCCATCTCATCCTCATTGTGGTATACATGACATCCTCATCTCCATGCTGGTAAACATGGCCCCCTCATTCCCATCCTGGTATACATGGCCTCTCTTCCCCATGCTGGTATATATGGCCCCCTTATCACCATCTTGGTATACATGGCCTCCTTATCACCATCTTGGTATACATGGCCCCCAACGGCATCATGGTACACATGGTCACCTTATCACCATCCTGGTATGCATGGCCCCCTCAACCCCATCCTGGTATACATGGTCTCCTCATACCCATCCTGGTATACATGTCACCCTCATCCTCATCCTGGTATACATGGCCCTCTCATCCGCTGGTCGGGGAGAGTAAATGGTGTATTGAATGAGGGGGAGAGCAGTTGATAATGAATTGAGGGTGGGTGTGGAAGAGAGAGAGGTCATGACATAATGAATTGAGGTGGAAGGGGCATGTAAATATAATAAATCGGGGAGCGGGAGGTACATAGTAGGGGGCGTTGAGGATGCAGTGATTAGTTTTGAATTGGGGAAAGAATACAGGTGCTATTTAATTTATATATTTATTAGATGGGAAAGTGGCTATTTAAAGTTGGTTGAGACACAGTGGTGGATTAAAATTTATATTTGGAATTGTGGGTTGCATAATAACTAATTATGCTGTATTCAGCTGTTTTGTGTAGAAGAAAAGGAAAAAGCAGGGAATGTGCTCTGGAAGAGGGGCTCTAGTGTACCTTTACACTGACACTATATACAGAGCTCCTGGGTATAATGTCACTGGTGATCACTGCATTACCTGTACACCATATAATATAAACAGAGCTCCTGTGTATAATGTCACCGATGATCACTGTATTACCTGTACACTGACACTATATACAGAGCTCCTTTGTAAAATGTCAATGGTGATCACTGTATTGCCTGTACACTGACACTATATATAGAGCTCCGTTATATAATGTCACTTGTGATCACTGCATCACCTGTACACTGACTGTTTATATAGCTCTCCTGTGTATAATGACACTGGTGATCACTGTATTACCTGTACACTGACACTATATACAGAAGTGCAGTTTTTTGTTTTTTTTTTATTAATGATCAGTATTGTAGTATTTGGTTACTATGTGGTGGTAATATGTGGTCTGGTCATGGTGTGGAGGTATATGTTCCTTGTTGGTGGTATTATTCGGTTAGTATGTGGTGGTAATATGTGGTCTGGTAATGGTGTGGCACAACTTGTTCCTTGTATGTGGTATTATTCAGTCACTTTGTGGTGGTAATATGTGGTCTGATCATGGCGTGGCATTATTTGTTCCTTGTATGTGGTATTATTCGGTTACTGTGTGTTGGTATTATGTGGTCTGGTCATGGTGTGGTGGCATTTGTTCCTTGTATGTGGTGGTAATATGTGTTGTGGTCATGGTGTGGCAGTATTTGTCCCCTGTATGTGGAATTATTCTGTCACTCTGTGGTGGTAATATGTGGTCTAGTCATAGTGTGGCAGTATTTGTGCCTTGTGTGTGGTATTATTCAGTCATTATGTGATGATATGTAAATGTTGAAGTGCATTATCTTTACAACCACAATAAACAAATCATATCAATTTTTCTAATCATAGGCTGTTCACAGTCTCAAAATTTAGTCTTCTGGGTACACATCTAATAAAATTTGCTGTTCTATGAGAAACACTTTGCTGTTTCATGTTGAAACACTGTGCTGTCCTGGGGCCCCTTACCATACTTCTTATAGTAGGGAAGTGGCTTGAGCAGCTTCTTTGATGTAAGAAGAATAAGTGCTAGTAATTAAACATGTCTTATCTTCCCTGGGTAATCTCTTAATTAGAATCTACAGGCTAGGGATCATTATTAATGAAATACTTAAAATGTTTGTTATACAGAAACACATCCTTCTGAGACAACAACTGAGGATATGATTGTAGCAGGCTGAATAGTAGAAAATCTGTCTGATATGTGGACATAACAAGGCTAGATATAAATTCCAAATGCTGCCTGTAGTTTGGCTTCATAGTCTATAACAATAATGTATATTGTGCATACAACTTATTTCTTTATAGGTCCCAATGCAAAAAAACTCTCCAAGGTTGAACTGCAGTCGAATTGTCAAAGGATTACTTCCAAGATTAAAGGGGGTTGACTACAGTTGAGCGAAACGGGTCGGTCAAATTCAAAAGTCAGCGACTTTTGCTGAAGTCGGGTTTCATGAAACGAAACCCGACCATAGCGTGAGGTCGGCCATGAGGTCGGCTACCAGAGCGCCAAAGTCGCATTTCAAATGATGCTTCCAGCACCCTTTTTCAGCCAATGATGGAGGACGCACACTGTGGGCAACGCGATGACATAGGCATTGGTCACCACCATCTTTGAGAAGGGCATGCAAGTGATTGGCTTTGTGTGGCATCACAGGGGCTATAAAAGGGCGTGCACACCAACCGCCATCTTACTTCTGCCAATCTTAGCATTAGGGAGAGGTTGCTGCTGCTGATTCAGAATAAGGGAGAGCGTTAGGCAGGGAAGAAGAACCAAAAAACTGCTTCTGCTGTTAGCAATTTAGACTTACAACACAACACTTTGTGTGCAGTGACAGGGGAGGCTCTATTTTTGTGCAACAGCTCTGTTGGTTATTAGGCTGCCTTATAAGGCTCCCAGATAGCTGCATTGCTGTTTGCACACTACTGTGCAGACTGCTTTTTTAAAAACAAAAATACTTTTCTTCCTCTTTTCTGCACAGTTACCAAGCGTTCATTTTTCCACCCTTTTGTGTGTGCAGCAGTCCTGCTTATTAGGCTGCCTGCGTCCATACTTGGACTGAGAGCATCAATGTCAGCTTGCTAAAATCTCTAGTGAGATCCAAATTCTCACCAATACTATACACCAGCCACCTTGTCATACACCATCCAATTTCATCCTGTTACATTGAGGTGTAATCTCTACTGGGCCTGAGATACTAGTTCAGCGTCTTCAAATTTATAGTGAGATTCAAATTCTCACCAATACTATATAAACCCTTCACCTTGTCATACACCATCCAATTTCAGCCTGTTACATTGAGGTGTAATCTCTACTTGCCCTGAGATACTAGTTCAGCATCCTCAAATCTCTAGTGAGATTCAAATTCTCACCAATCCTATATACACCCTCCACCTTGTCATACACCATCCAATTTCAGCCTGTTACATTGAGGTGTAATCTCTACTGGGCCTGAGACAATAGTTCAGCGTCCTCAAATCTCTAGTGAGATTCAAATTCTCACCAATACTATATACACCTTCTACCTTGTCTTACAGTACCATATAGCTGGTGGTATTTTGGGTACATTTTCACAGAAATGAGGAAGTATGGTGGAAGAGGCCGTTGAAGTGGGCGGGGGTTGCCAGCTGGTCCTGATGGTGGTGGTGTTGGTGGTGCACCTGTTGGTAGTGGCAAAAGCCCAATAGCACCTAAGGCAGGAGGTGTTGAGCCTGCATCATCGTCTGGCTCCACAAGGCCTCGAAAGCTCCTTTTCTGGGAGTAGGTAAACCGCTTTTAAAGCCGGTGCTTCAGGAACAAGTTTTGGCTTACATTGATGACACAGCCTCCAGCTCTCTCGCCTCCTCTTCTGAAGTTTCAAAAAATAAAAGCACTGAGTCGTCAGTGGAGGCTCCTGGTCAGGAAAAACACCTTTCCTTGTGTCCTTCATCCCTACCAAAAGTGAAGGATGCGGCAGGCCACACTACAGATTACTCCATGGAGCTCTTTTCACATACCATGCCAGGGTTATCAAGTCAAATCGTGAATTCCCCAGTCCAAGATGAATCTGACATGGAGTGTGGGTGGCCAGCCAGGGCAGTGGGGTTAATCGGTACCGGGCCGGTGTCTTAGAGGGATGTGTCATGTTGGTGGTGATGACCTGTTCCGTGACCCTTGGCGTCCATGCAAAGGGGTGAATAACGTTTATAGGTGAATGATACGTGATGCCACCTGTGGCTTCTGATCAGATTGACCCACGCTGCAGTGTCGCTTCTCTAGGACAGATGTTGTGGTGCAGCTAAGATGTAGAAGCCCTGCACAGGTAGGGCTGTAGTCGCAGGGCAGATGAAAAAGTTGGTAGATGGTGTGCAGTGCAGGATGTAGCAGAGCCGTGCGCCAGGCGCAGGAGAAAGATGACAGACACAGTCGTACAGTTCCTTTACCTGTACTTTGCCGTCCAGAACCCAGAGCACAGATGGAGAAGGAGCTGGTCAGCCTGGAAGCAAATTTTGAATTCTCTCTCTGCAGATAGGTAGTGTGGCCTCCGTTCTAGCGCTTATCTGAGGTACTTGCAGTACTGAGTTCACTGAAGTTCCCCCTGTTGACTCTCTTTTGGAACTTTCTCGTATGGTAGGCAGCCATAGTCTTTTCCTTCTGGCTCACACACGTCATTGCTGGGGCCTCTGAGCCTTAGTTGGGAACAGAGCATTTACAGCTACTTCCTCCGGTTTCTGCTGCAGGACCGTCAGTGTCCCTACAAACTCGGAGACCGGAATCCCGACCATGCGCTCCAGCTAGGAGTAAGTCTTAACTCTGCTCATCCTCCAGCTCCCCTTCTCACGTCCACACACTTCCCCTTCCCTTCACAGACTGCCCTAACTTCCCTCCTCCCAACCACAGAGAGCAGCTACTCAGCAGTCAGGTTCAAAGGTCTCCCTGCTGGCCTGGAGTGGGAACTGTGTTGTGTGTTGGTTTAACTGCTAGAGAGATCCTTCATTGCTCCCAAGCATGACATCACACTCCCTAGGAGGAAAGTAATGCCACTGTGGCCACCGTACTCCTGGGGGCGCCACAAGTACACTGATGCTCAGCAACTGCTAGATGATTCTGCTGGTACATTGACCCAGACCACTACATTCCCCTCGCACTCTACACAGCCAGAATCTGACCCTGATGAAACTTGCTCAGGATCACAGCACTTGCAAAGTTGAAATACTTACCTCTTCCTGCTCCACCACCGTGACAGCTTCCGCGTTCCTGACAGTGACATTCTGGTCAGAGAGCGCGATGATATCACATCTGTACGCCCTCTGTCTAAACAGTCCAAATGCAGTGAGAAGGAAGATGGGGACGACGAGGAGTCCAGACTAGTACAGGGATTCCCTAGCGAGAGTCCAGACTAGTACAGGGATTCCCTAGCGAGGAGACTTATTTAATTGTTTTCAGTGTAGGGACAGCAATTTTTGGGGAGCACTATTCTCTGGAGAATGATATATGAGGCCCACCATACACTGGAGCATTCCAAAGGTGGACATCAGACACTGGAGCAGCATTTACAGGGCGCATTATACACTGGAGCATTAGAAATGGGGCCCATTATATATGGAGCATTATTTGGGCCCATAACACAGTGGAGCGTCATCCATCGGGACCATCATATACTGCAGCATTATGTGGAGCTCATCATATACTGTTTCAAACATTATATGGGACCAATGATTCTGTATGGAGAAATATATGGGCCTCATTACGCTGTATAGCGCACTATGCGGTGGCCATAATACTGTACGGAGTAATATACTGTCCGTTTTTGGAGCTATTGGAGAATTTAAAATGGATATCGGTCATGAAATGTAAGAAGTGAAGTATTTTTCATTGTACTATATGGCTATTTCTCTGCAGTATCAGAGGATCATGAATTGTGGCATGTGTTAAAGGAGCCCAGTGACACTCTTTGGCCCAGGGCCCACAAAAATCTGGAGCCAGCCCTACCCCCCCACAACTTTAGCCAAATAACCCCCAGTTTTCAATGCCTACCTATTATTATAAAGTAAATTAAGGTGTCATGTCGGACGCTGTTCACACCACAGCATCCGGCAGGCAGAGGTAGTTCCACCTCCAGCCACTATAGCCTCAGTGGCGCCGGCCTGATCTTCAGGCTCTCGGGGGTTAATCCTGCTGGTGACCAGGTTGGATGGTTAGTCACGCCCACGGTCTTTAAATAGTCATGCTGGCCTATGGGCGTCGCCGATTATAGCTTGTGTTTCATACCAAGTGGTTCCGGTCTGGAGTGGAGGTGTTCAAGAGAGAGAGATTCATATCTGGTGTCGTATGATCCATCGTTATCCTTTCTCCTTCCCATATTTGTGTTTAGTTGTGCCCTGTTCACATTACTGTTTATTCCTGTGTGTGTGCGGCGCAGTGCAGTTTAAGTTCTCCCTGTCTGTCATTATTTGTGTGGGAGCTTTGGTGGTGACTTCTCACTGGGTGGAGGGTGGAGGGTTAAGTGCAGGGCTGAGCAGGAGATAAGGAAAGGTCGGAGGCTCAGGCATTTGCACCTTCAGCAAAAACCCTGGGTTGAGGGTCAGACAGGGTTTCCCCTAGTAAAGGGACACCACAGGGGCCCCGGGTATTTCAGCCTTAGTTGAACTAAGCCCCCGTGACATTATAATCGGCCCACATTTTTTCAGGAGTCCATGGATCCATTAGATTCCATAACCCGCCAGTTGGCGGCGCTGTCCATACAGGTCTCCGAGTTGAATGGGGCAGTTCAGCAGCAGGGCCTGGTAGTAGCAAAGGTGCAAACGGCATCTGCAGGTATCGGTGCAGAGCCGAAGTTTCCGCTGCCAGAACGATTTTCAGGCGATCGCAGCAAATTTGTCGTATTTCGGGAGGCCTGCAAATTATACTTCCGCATGCGGCCAATATCCTCAGGTAATGAGGCCCAGCGAGTAGGGCTGGTGTTGTCATTACTGAGTGGTGACCCCCAAGCATGGGCATTTTCCTTACCACCTGACTCTGCTACATTTCATTCGGTCGATAATGTTTTTTCTGCCCTCGGGCTCATTTACGATGACCCTGACCGACTGGCTCTAGCGGAATCTAAAATCCGCGCCCTCCGCCAGGGGGAGCGCTTGGCAGAAGACTATTGTTCGGAATTTCGCCGCTGGGCTGTAGACACACAGTGGAATGACCCAGCACTGCGGAGCCAGTTTATTCATGGGGTATCAGGGAGGGTGAAACAAGCCCTCCTGATGTATGAGACTCCGGCATCATTGGAGTCTGCCATGAGTTTGGTGATACGTATTGATCGCCGTTTTCGTCAGGGGGCACAGGAGACGCTACCTCTGGGGGAAAACAGAGGTGCAGGTGTGGTTGAAGTAGATGAGTCCCCTGAACCTATGCAGATTGCTGGCGTGGCACAGGTTCAGCCTCGCGCTCCGGGAGTCCGGAAGTCCGGAGCATGTTTCTACTGTGGTAAAGGAGGTCATTATGTTAACGTTTGCCCGGTACTACCTAAGAGGGTCACACCGGCGGAAAACTGTTAAGCTCAGAGGGTATGGAGGAGACCCAACTGAGCGTATGCATATCCTCCATGATGGTATCTCAATGTATGCTCCCTGCCAAGGTTATTGTCGCCGGCAGAGAGCTACCTATATCAGTGTTTGTGGATAGCGGTTCCGCCACCAATCTCATAGATGAGGAGTTTGCACACACCGCCGGGTTTAAGATTGAAAAACTTCCTCACCCCATACAGGTGGTGACCATTAATGCTGTTCCCCTCCCTCAAGGGGAGATTACTGAGTTTGTGGCAGAGGTGAAACTCCACATTGGGGTCCTACATTCTGAGTCGGTTACATGTAGGGTCCTCCGTAATCTCCCAGCTCAAATGGTCCTGGGTTTTCCATGGCTGTCCAGGCACAACCCGGTAATTGATTGGAAAACTCAGGACATAGTACAATGGAGTGGTTTCTGCCAAGACAATTGCTTGGCCACATGTGTGTCCGCCATGACGCCCAGCCTGCCGGAGGCTTTGCAGGATTTCGCGGATGTTTTCTCTGAGAAGGGTTGCTCAGAACTGCCTCCACATAGAGCCTATGACTGTGCTATTAGGTTAAAACCCGGGGCCAAATTACCTAAGGCCAGGATGTTTAATATTTCTGGTCCTGAGAGACAAGCTCTGAAAGACTACATCGCGGAGAGTCTGAGCAAAGGTCACATCCGGCCTTCGTCCTCGCCTGTAGCCGCGGGGTTTTTCTTCATTAAGAAGAAAGATGGGGGGTTACGCCCGTGTCTGGATTTCCGAGAGTTAAACCAGATTACTATCCGTGATCCCTACCCAATGCCGTTGATCCCGGATTTGTTCAACCAGGTAGCGGGGGCAAAATGGTTTTCCAAGCTGGACCTCAGGGGGGCGTATAACCTCATAAGGGTCCGTCAGGGGGATGAGTGGAAGACGGCGTTTAACACTCCTGAGGGTCATTTTGAGAGTCTGGTTATGCCGTTTGGGTTGACCACCGCGCCTGCCGTTTTCCAACATTTTATTAATGATGTCTTTGCTCATGTCCTGGGGAGATTTGTGATTGTATACCTGGATGATATCCTCATTTATTCTAGCGATCGGGACACTCATTTGCAGCATGTTAGGCAGGTGTTACAGTTGCTCCGGGAGAACCAGCTCTATGCTAAGCTGGAAAAATGTTTATTTTTTGTCCAGGAGTTGCCCTTTTTGGGATATATTGTGTCCGCAGCTGGTTTTAAAATGGACACCGCTAAGGTGCAAGCGGTGTTGCAATGGGAGAGGCCGGAGAGTCTGAAAGCACTCCAGCGGTTCCTTGGGTTTGCGAATTATTATAGGAAATTTATAAAACACTTTTCGACTGTCGCCAAACCGCTCACGGACATGACAAAAAAGGGTGCCGATCTGGCGAACTGGCCTGAGGTGGCTATACGTGCATTTGAGCGTCTGAAGAATAGTTTTGCTTCAGCCCCCATTCTGGTCCAACCAGACGTGTCTAAACCTTTTGTGGTAGAGGTTGATGCGTCGGAGGTGGGAGTGGGGGCAGTACTGTCTCAAGGCTCGTCCTTGAGCGAGATGCATCCATGCGCCTACTTCTCCAAGAAGTTGTCGCCGGCCGAACGGAATTATGATATCGGCAACAGGGAGTTGTTGGCCATCAAACTGGCTTTTGAGGAATGGCGACACTTCTTGGAGGGGGCGGCTCACCAGGTCACAGTTATCACCGACCATAAGAATCTGCTCTACCTGGAGTCGGCCAAGCGTCTGTCTCCTAGGCAGGCTCACTGGGCATTGTTTTTTACTCGTTTCAATTTTCTTGTGACGTACCGTCCCGGGGCTAAAAACACCAAGGCGGATGCTTTGTCTAGGTGTTTTCCGGGGGGAGAACCTCGGGAAGAGCCGGTACCCATCCTCCAGAAAGGGGTAGTGGTCTCGGCTCTCACGACTGAGGTAGAGGCGGAGATTGCCAAGGCCCAAGAGGAGGTACCACCAGGACTTCCCGCCAACAAATCATTTGTACCCCTGCATCTTCGGCCTAAGGTGTTGAAGGAACACCACGATTCGGTACTGGCTGGTCACCCAGGGGTGAAGGGCACCTTAGAGCTGGTATCGCGTCGTTTCTGGTGGCCCAAGATCCGGCAGGACGTGGTCTCGTACGTGGCAGCTTGCATCACGTGCGCTAGGGCTAAGTCACCCCGAACCCGTCCTGCTGGCACGCTACAGCCTCTGGGGGTACCCAATAGGCCATGGACAGAAATCTCCATGGATTTTATCACTGACTTGCCAGCCTCGGCAGGGAACACGGTCATCCTGGTGGTGGTTGACCGTTTTTCAAAGATGGCGCATTTTGTGGCGTTGTCCTCTTTGCCCAATGCTAAGACGTTGGCTCAGGTATTTGTGAAGGAGGTGGTCAGACTCCACGGAGTACCGTCTGACATAGTATCTGATAGGGGTACGCAATTTGTGGCGAGGTTTTGGAAAGCTTTTTGCTCAAGGTTGGGGATCAAGTTGTCACATTCATCGGCGTTTCATCCACAGTCTAATGGACAAACTGAGCGCATGAACCAAAATCTAGAACAGTATTTATGATGCTTTGTGTCCGACAACCAGGAGGAGTGGTCTACTTTCCTTCCTCTGGCCGAATTCGCATTAAATAATCACCGCCAAGAGTCATCAGGAGAGTCTCCATTCTTTTGTGTGTACGGTCAACATCCTCAGTTTTGTACCTTACGTCAGGGTGACTCCGGGGGTGTCCCGGAGGAGGATCAGCTAGGAGCCCAATTGTCATCAGTCTGGAGGCGGGTGAAACAGCGTTTGTTGAGCATGAGTGCCAGGTACAAACGGGTGGCTGACAGTAGACGCGTGCCAGGTCCGGACCTGTGTGTGGGTGAATGGGTGTGGTTAGCTACGAAGAACATAAAACTCAAAATTCCTTCTTTAAAACTGGGTCCAAGGTTTATTGGGCCTTTTAGGATTTCTGCCATCATTAACCCAGTAGCTTATCGGTTGGAACTTCCCGCGGTGTACAAGATACACAACGTGTTTCACAGGGCTTTATTGAAAAAGGTGGTAGGCTTGGTGGACACGACGCCGATGCCACCTCCAGTCATGGTGGATGGCGAGTTAGAGTTCGAGGTCGCCAAGGTAGTGGACTCTCGAGTAGTACGCCGTACTCTTCAGTATTTGGTGCACTGGCGGGGGTATGGTCCAGAGGAGAGGTCTTGGGTTCCAGCCTCAGACATACATGCGGATCGGCTGGTCAGTTCTTTTCACCGTCGTCATCCGGACAAGCCGGGTCCTATGAGTCTTGAGGGCCCTGGGGTCCCTCGTAGAAGACGGGGTACTGTCATGTCGGACGCTGTTCACACCACAGCATCCGGCAGGCAGAGGTAGTTCCACCTCCAGCCACTATAGCCTCAGTGGCGCCGGCCTGATCTTCAGGCTCTCGGGGGTTAATCCTGCTGGAGACCAGGTTGGATGGTTAGTCACGCCCACGGTCTTTAAATAGTCATGCTGGCCTATGGGCGTCGCCGATTATAGCTTGTGTTTCATACCAAGTGGTTCCGGTCTGGAGTGGAGGTGTTCAAGAGAGAGAGATTCATATCTGGTGTCGTATGATCCGTCGTTATCCTTTCTCCTTCCCATATTTGTGTTTAGTTGTGCCCTGTTCACATTACTGTTTATTCCTGTGTGTGTGCGGCGCAGTGCAGTTTAAGTTCTCCCTGTCTGTCATTATTTGTGTGGGAGCTTTGGTGGTGACTTCTCACTGGGTGGAGGGTGGAGGGTTAAGTGCAGGGCTGAGCAGGAGATAAGGAAAGGTCGGAGGCTCAGGCATTTGCACCTTCAGCAAAAACCCTGGGTTGAGGGTCAGACAGGGTTTCCCCTAGTAAAGGGACACCACAGGGGCCCCGGGTATTTCAGCCTTAGTTGAACTAAGCCCCCGTGACATAAGGTTGACAAGCTAAAGTAATAAGAATTGATGGCATTAAAATGGGCACTGTAGGTGTGTTTCCTGTCCTCCACTCCCTGCTGACCTTTGTTCCCCATTGATTTGCATTGGGTTTCGTGTTTCAATCGGCCTTCGAGTTTTCGCGATAATCGGACGATTTCGTTCAACCCAACTTTTGAGAATGTCGGGTTTCATGAAACCCGACTCGACCCGAAAAAAGGCAAAGTCGCTCATCTCTAATTGAAATACTTAAGAAAATCCTTGCGGACCCTTTGAGATGCATTGACCCAGTCATCCAACATCGCTGCGGCCACCTCATTTCAGAGCTGCCGGGTCAATAAACATGTTCGTATGTGGATCACGGCTGTCCCACAACGGCACTCGCTCCTGGACCAGGTTGATGAGGGCTTCATTGTCCAGGGCGATTTGTTGGTCCCTGGGGGCTCCTAGAAAATAAAGAGAAGCATTAGAATCTTTGAAGAATTAGGAAATGAAAAAGATAGAGAAAGATACAGAAAAGAAGAAAGACAGAAGATAAAAACAGGACAGAAAAAAAGGCAGGGGGAAAAAAAAGTACAATCAGTCAGTTTATACTTACAGCCATTCTCCCCGCAGGCACTTGGACTGGCTGTTCCTGCTGTTCGTCCTCACTTGCCGTGTACGATGAGGTCTGAAAAAGAACAAAAATTAATTTGCCACATGTAAAGATGCAGCAGCCAATACTTACCCAAAATGTTGGGCAGGAAGATACTCACTTCACGCTCTGCTTGGGCCAGTTCACCCCGGGACGGTGTGTACTCTTATCCAGAAGACATGCTGCAATAAAAGAATAAATACATTAGTACAGAATAAATTTTAAAAATGACAGGCAGACATTTGGTAGAATACTCACATTCTTGATGTTGCTGCTTCTCTAAAGATTTCAGTCTGCTTTGCTCTCTCCTCCAGGCTTTCTGTAGATAGTGGTCTACCAGTGCAAACACCTTCTTTTATCTACACTAACCCCCCAAACAATGTTTTTTCTGTAGGGGGTGGTTTAAACAAGTGTCTAGACTTTGTTTACTCAAAAATCGCATGCGCTCAAAATCGCATGCATGTGCATGTGCATGCACACAACAGCGTTCCCATAGACTGTAATGTGATTTTTTGGCGCATTCCTTGAGCACGCGTGCACATGTGTTTTTTGACGAGGTTGGGCGGAACAAAAAATGCAACATGTAGCGTCTAGCGCGTCTGGGTGCACACCTGGAAAAAGCGCATGCGCACAAAAAAGCTGATGATTGCATGCAAGCGCTAGACCATGTGCCCGCCATGTTAAACATAGGGAAACATGGCGCATGCGCCCGATAGCGCACGATGCGCTGCGCTATAAAACGCTAGTGTGAAACCAGCCTTAGATGACTACTTTTTCTTCTTTACAATGAGGATAGTTCTTAATGACAATGGCTTTATATTTGGGGTCATTGTCCAGATGCAGAATAAATTTTAGCCAGATGTCTACCTGATGCTTTTGCATGATGGATAAGTATCTGCCTGTATTCTGTAGCTGGACAACAACTTCAAAGATACAGCCAATGTAAATAGGCACTCTCTATAGTGTAAAGAAGAACAAGGAGTCCTGGAAGTGATTATATGGCTCCCACACCTTATCTCAACATCATCAAGTCTCTCTGAGGTTGCATGAAAAGACTGAAGGATTTTCATAAGCCTACAACTACAGAATATCTGTGGTTGGTTCTCCAAGAGGTTTGGGGCAACCTCCCTGCTAAGCTACTTCAACGACTGTGTGCAAGTGTACCTAGATGCTTTAATGCTGTTTTGAAGGCTAAAAGTGGTCACATCAAATATTATTTTGACTTAGATTTTTTGATATAGATGTTTGCTCACTTACTTTGTCTTTTATTAAATGATACAAATACACTAGTAACAATATTATTTTAAAAAACATTCTTTCTTTGCAGCATTTTCAACTCATGCCTAAAACTTTTGTACAGTACAGTATATCTATATTGTGTGTAGTATTATTCTAGTCTGTATAGGGTACTATATTACTAAACACTGTATTTAGATCAGTTCTGTATAATACTGTTCACGATTTGCCACCATTTTTGGACGTAGTGTTTTATTACAGTATCTGGGTGCTTTAAGTACTGGCTCTGTTTGGCACTATTTATTTAAAAACGGTTTGCTGTATGAATATGTCTAAGCATCGATTCGTCAGCCCTGTATATACTATTTTTTGCAGTCTACAAGGCACTATTTATCACGATGCAGGTAATGTAGCTATTCTATGACTGTGCACCCAAAGAGCAGAAAATCAAGCACACAATTCATCACTTCTTTAAAATTTGTAAATGATTTCTCAATTTCATTCCAGTTAAAATAAACACATAGACAGATAATTATGGGGTAGGACAAAAACCTACATATTTCAAACTTTAGACGTTCTTACAGTAAAGAATTCTACACCATGAGTAAGAATGTTTAAAGTCTAAAACTGGTAGATTTTTCTCCTACCCCATATTTTATCTATCTATATGATTATTTTATCTGGAGTTAAAAAATTTATGAATTTTAAAGAAGCCCTGGATTGTGAGACAGGTTTACTACACTTAGCTTGATAACCTGCTGGTCTGCAGGTAGAGATGAGCGAATTTGTTCCGATTTTGTCCCCAAATCTGATTTTGACATATTTGAGTCATATTTGAACAATATTCATGTCTTATGATCGGTTCCAACCATATTCGGTAACTTCTTCTCTCATTGACTCTAATGATATTAGGCTGTGTTCGTCGAATATTGCAAAAACAAGATTCAAGTCCGAACAAATTCGCTCATCTTTACCTGAAGGCTCCTTTGTGTAAGGATGAACAGGTGGATATTTCATTTATTGATTGGTAGGCATAGCAGATCTCATCTCTTTTGTGTTAAGACTTTACAGCAGTGTGTGATATTATCTAGATTTATATGCTTTGTAAAAAATCA
The DNA here is from genome assembly GCF_039654945.1 of Dendrobates tinctorius. Classification (NCBI taxonomy): domain Eukaryota; kingdom Metazoa; phylum Chordata; class Amphibia; order Anura; family Dendrobatidae; genus Dendrobates; species Dendrobates tinctorius. The sequence goes on along the minus strand of NW_027361898.1, from coordinate 11,668,449 downwards.
AGAATTTGTGCACACATTGTCACGAGTCTATTGTCCATCTGCGGATTGACCACTAGTGGCTGCTAATATTCACTTTGATAAATTTGGCGGCACTTTCATTCCTTACCACTGCAGGCTGTTTGTGTTTTGCAATCATCCTTTAGTAAGATGGCCAATGTTGAACTTGTGGAAGCCATTTTGTTTCCTGCTTGGGCCTACTTAAATAACCAAAACAAAATTCCACATGGTCAAGTGGAAGGAAGCCTCTAGACCACAGACATGAAGACCAAAAAAGAAGACCATAGAGGTCAAAAAGAGAATCAAGGGTAAACATGATTATGATAAGGGAGAAGGACATACTGTATATATCTATCAGGAATTATCAATAAAATCTCAAAAATAAATATCCTTCACCAATTCATAATCATAAGTATAGATGTGTAATAACATTACTCCTTGATACAATAGAGGCTCCATACACAATAAGTAATTAGCATAAAAAAATTAATTTTTATTTAAACATTATGCATGAATAGTGACAACATGGAAGCAAACAAGACACGGGACAGTGAAAATATGAATAGGGTTATCATAAATAACCAAGACAAGAAGGAAATATATGTCCTATATATACAGCCATGTGCTGACGCACAGCAAATAGATGCACATAATGTTCACAAAAAAGTACAGGCTCAAATAGCTAATTGTACATATAGAAGCCAGCAACATGTGAAAAGGACATATGTCTCCCTATACAAGGTATATGGAAAAGGAAGGGAAACTGTCTCACACTGCCTAGCATAATCACTGCAGCCACTCTCAATGGGGTAAAGTACTCCCCTTTTAACATGTCTGACATAGCCGTTGTAAAAAACACATAGGTAAATAAAGTGATGGCTATGTCATAAGTAATATAACATAGGTAGCATAGGTAGGAGCGGATGAGAAGGTATACTCATATATTAAATACCTTCAGTCATGATGTAGCAGAGAGTGGGTGCAGCAGGCACGTGTGGGACACCGGGAGCCTCGACGCGGGTTTCGCCTATGGCTTCGTCGGGAGGCGTGGCCAATTCGAGGAGGCATGGGCTTTTTAAATACATAGGCTGAAACTTCAGCCAATCATGAATCGTCATGTGTGGAAGTCCGCCCATTAAAGGGAGGCGGCAAAGCGCGTCCCAACCAATGAGGAGGAGGGCAGTGACGTCACTGAACAGTGTCACAGCAACGTACACATCCCCCAGAGGGGCGGCGCAAAGATATCTCGCCGCAGTGGCCCAGGTATGAGAACAAGTCCGGCATATCGGCGCGCGTCCTGTGTGATGCGCCCGTCCGCGGTGCAAGGCGGCGAGCGCGCGCCTCAGCAATAGAGGGGAGGACAATCGTCATCCCCATCCATCGCCAAGGCAACGCGCACGCCACCCAAACACCACGGGACGGGGGCAGCGCACACATAGAGCGCGTCTGCACCAACAGAATGAAAGTAAGGTGACAAAGCTTATACCCATATATTAAGTTCAGAATAGAGGAAGAACTGGATGGATATACTATTTATCCTGTAGACTTGATAAAATATAGGTATGGCATATTATAAAGGTATACATGAAGGGTAAACAGGTAAAATTATTCAAAATATGTGGACAAAGGATAAATTTATAACTAGCTTATACCAGCACATATCCCCAGTTTCTCTATGCCATAATGTTCACCCGTAAAGATATCAAAAAGGACTGATTCCCATACTATAATCAGAGAAAGATACCACAATCGCTACATAAAAACAGAAGATAGTATCAAATATTATTAAATAGATATCTATGCAGATTATATGTAGGGATCAGGGGTATCGGCATCCGCATAATAACCACGAGCGGAGATGATCTTCATCCAGCTTTGCGATATATTATTGTATGTAGCCTTGCTGAGATTATCCTAGAAATACTGGATGCAAAAGACGAGGACGTAAAGCATCTATAATACAAGAAAAATTAGTAAACAATAAGATAGACATAACAGAAAAAATAAAAAGAAGAAAAGAAAACCACATACCACTGTTAAAAGTATATTATTTTTAAAAAAGTAATTTATAAAAAGGATTTGAAGCTGACGGTTTCATTGAGACCCTTAGGGGCCACCGTGTCAAAAATTGTAATCCACCGAGTCTCCTTTTGAAGTAATTTCTGTTTGAGATTTCCGCCGCGAATTCCCATGTATATGCGGTCAATACCACATACCTTCAGGCCTTTCGGATCGCATTTGTGTGCCTCAAAGAAGTGTTTAGGGATAGTTTTCAAAAGATGAGGTTCAGTGCAATCTAGAGCATTCTTAATGTCCCTGATATGTTCTTGAATACGAACTTTAAGGGACCTAGTAGTCATGCCGATGTATATAAAATCACAGGGACAACAGGCATGATATATCACTGCTTCTGTTTTACATGTGATATGGTGAACAATTTTAAATTTTTTAGTCTTAGAGGAATCCCAAAATTCTTTAGTTCGTAATATATTATAACAAATTGAGCAATCCCCACATGGAAAACTACCCCAAGGGGGGCCTTTGCTCAAAGTGAATGGTGATTTCGCCTGTGGTGGAACGTAATGGCTGCGACAGAGAATATCTCCTAGAGATTGTGATTTTCGCCACGTAATTGAGGGATGGGGGGTCAACTGATAGTTTAGATGTCTGTCCGTCAGCAGTATTGGCCAATGTTTTTTAAGGATATTATTAATTTCAACCCAGTTTGAATTAAACTTTGTAATAAAGCGTGGTTTGGGATCATTAGTTTTTTGTCTGCCTTTTGAGGGTTTGTTCAGTAAGAATTGTCTCTCAGAATGAACTGCTCGCATAAATCCTCTATGAATATCTTTTTTATTATAACCCCTATCTTGAAACCGGTTGGACAGTTCCTTTGCTTGTTTAAAGAAAGTATTGTCATCTGAGCAAATCCGACGTGCTCTTAGAAATTGTCCAACAGGAATTGAACTTTTTAATTGGGGAGGATGAGAGGATGAGTGATGTAAAAGTGCATTTGTAGCTGTATTCTTTCGAAAAATATCCGTACAAATTATTCCATCCGAATTTTTTGATATAAGAAGATCCAGAAAGTCAACAGATCTTTGACTATATTTTCATGTCAGCTTAATGTTGAAATAATAAAAAAGAAGAAGCGGGCGGCACCGCTGTTACCGTGCTAGGATCCGTGGCTTGCAGCAGGCGGTGAGCTCACATGGAGGATTCCCGGGTGCTTGACCTCATAACAAATCACTTGTGGTTTCCAAAGTAAAAAGGTCGCACTCTGCGAGATAATAGTGAAGATTTATTGACACATAATTACATGTCACGTCGGGGATGTGATAACAAGAGTGTCAAATGGCTGACAACGGCCGTTTCGCGCTACTAAAGCGCTTCCACGGGTCCGTGGAAGCGCTCGAGTAGCGCGAAACGGCCGTTGTCAGCCATTTGACACTCTTGTTATCACATCCCCGACGTGACATGTAATTATGTGTCAATAAATCTTCACTATTATCTCGCAGAGTGCGACCTTTTTACTTTGGAAACCAGCATAATGTTGAATTCGTTAGTATTAAGGCGGTTCAAGAAGGTTTCTAGGTGCGACGTGGAGCCCTGCCAAATAAAAAGAATATCATCGATATAACGAAGCCACGAGGTGATATGGCAATGGCCCGGTGTGTCAAGGACCGTGTCCCTCTCCCACAGCCCCAGGAACAGATTGGCATAGGAGGGCGCACAGGCCGCTCCCATGGCTGTACCCTGGAGCTGTAAGAAGGGGCGGTCCTTGAACACAAAAAAATTATGTGTCAAAATAAACAATAAGAGATCCAGAATGAATTGGATCAAGCTAGGTTCCAAATTAGTCATCTGGAGAAAAAATCTGGCGGCCTTCACCCTGTGGCTATGGTCAATCGATGTATAAAGGGACTCCACGTCGCACGTTACCAACCACATGTCACTTTCCAAAACGAGACCATTGAGTCGTCTAAGGACGTCTGTGGTATCTTGAACAAAGGAAGGAAGGGTTTCCACACATTGCTTCAAATAAAAGTCAATGAACTTACAAGCTGATTCACAAAGACCCCCAATGCCCGACACTATGGGCCTGCCCGGCTGGCAATGGGGGTCTTTGTGAACCTTCGGAAGCAAGTAAAAAGTTGGAACAATAGGATATTCAGGCAATAATGCTTCCTTCATTTTCTTGGAGATGGCCAAGTTATCTACCCCCTCATCAAGAAGGTGGATCAGTTCATGCTTAAAGCCTGATAGAGGTATTGATTCCAACCTTCTATAATAATCTTTCCTATTTAGTTGTTTAAGCTTCTGCCTCATACATGACTATCGGCCAAATAACTACGTTGCCGCCCTTGTCTGCCCTTTTTATTACAACATCCCTCATCTCTCTCAGAGATTCGAGTGCTAGTCGCTGGGAATGGCTTAGATTATCGTAAGAGGGATGATTATTCAATTTGAGTAGATCTTTTTTAACCATTTTAACAAAAATTTCAACTGGAGGGCAGGCAGACAAGGGAGGAAAGATAGTTGACCGAGGATAAAGATGTACAGGGAGAGAAGATTCCTGAGACCCTATACTTTTGGCTGCTAATGATTCCAAATCACACAATGCCCGTAGTTCAGTCATTGATAATGTAGGGTCTAATTTAGGGAAGAATTGTTTTTTTAGAATTAATTTTCGTGCAAATAGTTCGAGGTCTTTTAACAATGTAAATTGATCAGAACCCATCACCGGTGCAAAGTATAGGCCTAAGGAAAGCACCTCAATTTGTGAGGGCGAGAGTGTATATTGCGATAAATTGATTACCTTTAAGGTTTCTTGCCTCTTTTGGTCCTCATGTTGTACGGATATTGTTTTCTCTTTGCTGCCGGTGTATAAGGATGGGCCTACTTAAACCTGCATAAAACGTTCACTGATTGTTTGAGCATTTTGTCTACTAGTGATGTTCAAGTCTCTTGTGTTTGGCCAAACAAAAAAAAAAAGGTTTGGTTCACGTAGCAGAACAGTACCCAAACATGAACCGGAATCTGTACCCTATTCAAATGAATGGGGGCCCAAACAACAGGCGTTTCCCTCATTGCCATCTATATGACAGTATGAAAAACACCGGCCCTGATTGACAGTAACATATCATGCTACCGTCGATCCCAACGCTGAGGTTTCTACACTTTCACACAGATGACAGTAAGTTAGCAGCTGTGAATGGTGGTGAAAAGGTTTCTGCCAGTCACAGGCATTGGTGGATGAGAGCATTACTCTCATCAGCTGGTCACAGGTGTTGGCTGATGAGAGTACTACTGATAGCAGCAAGAGCAGTCATACTTTGATGAGTGTTTTTCCGTAGCCAGTGCATGAACATTTAAGTAAAAAATAATTTAAAAAAAATGGCTTGGGGTCCCCCTAGTTTTCATAACCAGCTGAGGGAAAGCTGACAGTAGGGGGCTGATGTTAATATTCTGGGAAGGGGCCAATAGCCATAAAGGTTACCTGACTATTATTATTAGCTCACAGCTTATTTTTTAAGCCTTTATTGGTTATTATAGGGGAGACCACCCAAAAAATGACTTTGGGTCGCCCCTATATTTGCTAACCAGCAAAGGCTAAGCAAGACAGCTGCGTGCTGATATTAATAGGCTAGAAAAGGGCCATGGATATTTACTCCCTCTCAACCCTCAGCCTCCCCTGAAATGGTGCATCCACAAGATGAGCTAATTCTGGCACTTAGCCTCGCTCTTCCGACTTCCTGTGGTGCAGTGGCAAGTGGGGCAATATTTGTGGGTTTGATGTCAGCTGTTTCATTGCCACTGACATCAAGCCCAGGGATTACTCATGTAAGACACCCCTATTCCTAACCCCAGTCAAATTTAACAAAGACACAGAAAAAGTAAAGTCCTTTAACTGAGATAAGCACCCAAAATCCTTTATTTGAAATAAATACTCCCCAACCCTCTTTTACCCATTTATTCACCAAAAAAATATATAAAAAAGGCAAAGTTATACTCACCTTTCTGCCGATAATCCATTAATGTCCCAAGGCAATCTGGATGGTTTGGTGAGCAGTCATATTGGTGATGCGAACTCTCATACCGCCAGCAGGCTCACACTGAGCTAAACATGAGAACACAGCTGCAGTGAAGTCACAGCCGGTCTCACTACAGCCACGTTTTCACACTCAGCTCCCAGCTGGTATGGTGACAGGTCATATTACTGATTTGACTGCTCACCAAATCATCATCTGGATCATCGTGGGACATGGGAGTTAATGGATTATTGGTGGAAAGATGAGTATAACTTTTTCTTTTTGTTGAATAAATGGGTTAAAGAGGGTCGGGAGCTTTTATGTCAAATAAAGGACTTTGTGTGTTTATTTCAATTGAAGGACTTTACTTTGTCTGTGACTTTACTATAATTGACTATGGGGTTAGGTATCTGATAGACACCTCTCCCTGCTAACCTCTGAGTTTGATGTCAGCTGACATTGCAAAGCTGACATCAACCCCAAAACTATTACCCAGCTTGCCATTTAATGGATGCGCTTTTTCTGAGGCAGCTGCTGGGTGCAATTTTTAGGCTGGGGAGGACCAATATCCATGGCCCCTTTCCAGTCTGAGAATACCAGCCCACAGCGGTCAGCTTTAGTGTGGCTAGTTATTAAATATGTGGGGACACCACACCTTTTTAAAATTATTTATTTAAATATTTTTAAAAAATCAAAGGCGTGGGACCCTTCTATGTTTGATAACCAGCCACGATAAAGCTGACAGCTGGGGGCTGCAGACCGTAGCTGTGGACTTTGCCAGCGACTTTGCCAATCACAGCCATTCCAATACTTGACATAGCTGTGACTCAGCCTTAAGTACCCACACAGGAAAGATTGTCGATTGACTGCGCTGCAGCCTTGCAACAGGATTTGTTCGGACTGCTGAACCCAAACAGCAACATGGACATCCAGGAAAAGCAGGATCCATGCATGGATACTAGTTGTCTGGTTAGGACCTCGAACTTTGCAGTTCGGGTTCGCATATCTCTACTGTCTACTGTTCAGTCTAGTTCCAGTCTTCAGCTCCTAGAACTGTCTTCCCCTGAATGCTTCCACACTGCTCCAGATTGCTCTTACAATTTCCATTGCTGCAACCAAGAACTCCATCTACCACTTGCTATTCCTGCTCATGTGTCTCCAGCCACTGGATCCCAACTGTGCTCCACTAGCATCATAACACATGCAGTTACAGTCACATTTTGCAGTCCGTCTATCTTAAAATAAATTTTGACAAAATAATGTTTTATAAGGTTCTATTCACATATTCATTAGGCAATAGTCAAAGGAGTAAAGCAGGTACCATTTGCCTCAATCAGCTAAAGGATCAATCCTTTGCATGAATTCCATTTTTTGGTTCCCACGATGAAACAGATAAAAATGATTGTCTTACAGTGACAAGTGTGAACAAAGTCTAAAGGGTATTCTACAAAACTAAGGACTACAGCTTCTTTGATACTCCCTAACGATATGTTTTTTGACATGTTCTATAAACATGTTAAAAACATTATTTTGACAATTCTTCTGGCTATGTACATGCCCAACAATATCCCAGTTAATGTAATTAGTCATTTTTAAAATAAAACAAGGCACATGCCAAAATTGCATAGTGCTTTCATCAACAGCATCTACATTATTACAAATGTCGATTATCACTTACACCAAGTGCAATGAAAAATCTCCTTCACTGAAGACAATGAAAGATAAATCTACAGAACCAAATGTTATAATGAGATACTACTACAGGTGATTCTCACAAAATTAGAAAGTCCTAAAAAAGTTAATTCATTTCAGTTCTTCAGTACAAAAAGTGAAACTCATATATTATATAGAGTCATTACAGAGTGATCTATTTCAAGTGTTTATTTCTGTTAATGTTGATGACTATGGCTTACAGCAAATGAAAACCCAAAAGTCATTATCTCAGTAAATTAGAATACTTTATAACACCAGCTTGAAAATGATTTTAAAATCTGAAATGTTGGCCTGCAGAAATGTATGTTCAGTAAATGCAATCAATACTTGGTTGGGGCTCCTTTTGCATCAATTTCTGCATCAATGTGGCATGACATGGAGGCGATCAGCCTGTGGCACTGCTGAGGTGTTATGGAAGCGCAGGTTGCTTTGATAGCAACCTTCAGCTTGTCTGCTTTGTTAGGTCTGGTGTCTCTCTTCTTACTCTTGACAATACCCCATATATTCTCTATGGGATTAAGGTCAGGCGAGTTTGCTGGCCAATCAAGCACAGTGATACAGTTGTCTTTAAACCAGGTATTGGTACTTTTGGCAGTGTGGACAGGTGCCATGTCCTGCTGGAGAATGCAATTTCCATTTCTGTGTTGACTTTTGTCTTGATAAAGCACAGTGAACCTACACCAGCAGATAACATGGCTCCCCAAACCATCACTGATTGTGGAAACTTCACACTAGACCTCAAGCAGCTTGGATTGTGGCCTCTCCACTCATCCTCCAGACTATGGAACTTTGATTTCCATATGAAATACAAAATGTACTTTCATCTGAAAACAGCACCTTAGACCACTGAGCACTGAGTTCTGTTCTTTTTCTGCTTGGCCCAGGTAAGACGCTTCTGGCGTTGTCTATTGGTCATGAGTGGCTTGACACAAGGAATGAGACACTTGTAGCCCATGTCCTGGATACGTCTGTGTGTGGTGGCTCTTGAAGCAATGACTCCAGCAGTAGTCCATTCCTTGTGCATCTCCATCAAATTTTAGAATGGCCTTTTCAATCCATTGAAGGCTGCGGTTATCCCGGTTGCTTGTGCACCTTTTTCTATTACACTTTTTCCTTCCACTCAACTTTCCATTAATATGCTTGGATACAGCACTCTGTGAACAGCCAGCTTCTTTAGCAATGACCTTATGTGGCTTACCCTCCTTGTGGAGTGTGTCAATGACTACCTTCCGGACATCTGACAAGTCACGAGTCTTCCCCATGATTGTGGAGCCTACTGAAACAGACTAAGGGACCTTTTTAAATGCTTAGGAAGCCATTACAGGTGTTTTTGTAATTATTTTAATTTTCAGAGATAATGACTTTTGGGTTATCATTGGCTGTAAGCCATAATCATCAACATAAACAGAAATAAACACTTGTAATAGATCACTCTGTGTGTAATGACTAGATATAATATGTGAGTTTCACTTTTTGTATTGAAGAACTGAAATAAATTAACTTTTTGATGATATTCTAATTTTGTTAGAAGCACCTGTATATATTGTTTCATCCTTCAATACAGGAAACTTTAGATTAGTTTGTACCAAATCATCCTGATAAGATGCCAGTTAAAGGTAAAAGTATTATCTAGCAAAAATAAATAAAATACATTACTCATCTCTATCAATCAATATATTTATATAGATAAGGCATGGAAGCTGAGGGAAATTATGGCTACATAAGCCTGTGTCAGGAGATGATGTGCTGTTCCTGGAACTTTCTCAGTTTCTGTTTGTCAGGTTTTCTGTGTGGGAATCAATATAAAAAACAAAAACAGCTGTTATGTTGCATTTACTAAGGACGTGCTGCAGTATATGTCGGGAAAAACAATTAATTAAAGATGATGCACTCCTACATGCCTGTATAAAAATCAGTTATATTTTTCTTTCAAAATTGTGTTTCATAGCAAACTTGTCCCTTTTCTCCACTTTATATACATTTTGTGTTTTTAATGCCAATTTAGAGCTGATCTTTTTGTATACCTATATAGCTGTTGGAGCTGTGCTTTTCTGATGCAGAGCACTAAAATACGTACTTGGTCATACATTTAAAACATAACATGGTGACTTTCTGCAAACTCCAAGTTAGGACGTCACATTTTGCATTGAGCTTGTAAGACGTTCCCTTTTGAGTTAGTGGTTCATAAGACATGACCCTTCAGTTCCATACCCTATTTGAGAATGGGCGCCATTACTTACACTGACTTGGCAAGGTTTAACTGTAGCAATCTCATAGACATCCCACAGTGCACACATCTCACAGCGCAGATGTCTCACAGCACTCATGTCTCACAGAACACAAGTCTCATAGTTCACAGAGCACACTTTTCCCAGCGCTGATGTCTCACAGCATTGACATCTCACAGCCACTCATGTCTCACAGTGCAAAAATCTTGCAGCGCACATGTGGGTCGCCCTCGCACACCCAGGGCAGCGGGGTACTCTGTACCGGGCCGGTGTCAAGGTGGGAATGTGTCACAGCAGCAGTGACCCGGTCCGTGGCCCTGGGCGCCCAATATCAATGGCGGTGATGTTAATGGTGTTAAAGTTTATTAGAATAGTTCGTGATGCCACCCGTGGTGTTTGGCAAGTAAGATGTTGAGCCAACGCTGCATGCAGATCCGCTGGGACTGATGGTGTGGTGCAGCAAAGATGGTGTAGCTCCCCACAGGTGGAGCTGTAGTCCCAGGGAAGTGTAGGTGCAATGGATGAGGAGAGGCGCAGAATGATATAGATGTTACTCAGGTGTACTGTAGCGGTGCTGGGAAAAATGGAGGACACCAGGGTGTGCGGTTCCAAAGCTTTACTCACTGTTTGCAGTTCACTCAACTGCCTGCCTCCGTACCATGTTCTCCAGGTCAGGGCTCCAGCCAACCTCCAGGCAGGATAGGATTCTCCCTTCCACACTCCGCCAACATGTACCTTACTGAACGACTCCTCCAATGCGCCTTTAGGTGCGAAGCACTCCAGTACTTAGTTACCCTGGAATGCCTCTCTCTAGGTGTTCCTAGTCTTTACTTGTAGTACAGACAGCTGTAGCCTGCTTTGGGGACTCCTCACTGCGTCCCAGCTCTCTATTCAGTTGCTGTTGTGTCTCAAGTCTATGATGGGAGCAAGGAGTTAGCAGCTCACTACTCCTCCGGTGTCTGTTGCCGGTCATAAAGATCCAATCAACCTCGGGGACCGGGCCCCGGCCTTTGCGCTCTCTGGACTGGAAGGGTTCTCTATCTTTCTTCAACCAGCTTCCCACCATCCTTCTATTCTCCTTCGTTCCGATCTGTTCTATCTCTCTTATGGAAGGTTAGGTTATCAATCTTATCAGTCTCTTTCTCTGGTCTTTCTCGTGCCAGCAGCCCAGATCACTGGGACCTGCTGCAGCACGTCCTTCAGACACCCATCTTCTCTCTTCTCTCACTAACCAACTGCCCTCACTAACTCTCACTCTTCCCACTCTTTTATATCATCTCACTCCACCCGCCTCCCAGCACATCTCGTGTTACGAAGCAGGGTTCCACGAGGGGTGCTCTGCTAACCCCCAGCCTGAAGCTGTTAGGTGGCCCCACTGAACTATCCTGTGTGTGGAATGCAGGTGTGGAGCGTGGTCAGGAGTTCCCACCTTACCTGGATGGTGGGGCACTACACCTTAGGAGAAGGTGCAGTACCTCTGTGGCGACTGAAGCCTCAGGGGCGCCACAGATGTCTCACAGATCACGCTCCTCACAGAGCTACAGTCTCACAGCACTTATATCTCACAGCACAGACAGCGCACTTCTTACAGCACAAAAGTCTCACAACGCACTGAGCATATTTCTCACAGTCACGAAGTGCCTGTGTCTCTCTCTGAGCAGCTGCTGTCACCTGAATGGCTGCTCTGTATGGCTCTGCTCAGTTTGCACTGCTCTGCATGTCCACTGATACCAGTAAATCTCTCACGCAGTAAATCTTTCACAAAGCTGTCCCAGATCTGTGCTCTGTGGCCGGGAGCTTTTCCCAACCAACTCTCGCTCGGAGTACTCTGACCAACATGGGTGCTGCTGCGCATCTATCAGCCTTGGGGAACACATCTCACGATCCTGCACCCGGCCCCCGCTCTTCCATGTGAGCATCGGACTCTGCACAGCCGGGCACATGGCGCTCACCGGAGCGCCCGCTGAAGTTCTGCTGGAGCACGGCTCTGTGCTGCCCCTCTCATTGCGGAGCACACCTGACATCTGCCTTTGTTCTCACTGCCGGCGGGGGGTAACTTACTTTTTCTTCACATGCTTCCTCCTCACTACCTGGAGGAAGCTTTGCCACACCCCCTCTTTCTGGGTCAAAGGACCTGTCCTCTCCCCTATTCTTTCCCCAAGGCAACATGGGAAGCAGCTTCAGCAGTTCCGGACCCAGCATGATGCAGGCACCTGCAGCCTGGTCTTCCTCCTTACACAGACAGCACACTTCTCACAGCACTACTGTCTCACATCACTAATGCCTCACAGCAGACAGCACACTTCTCACAGCACAAAAGTCTCAAACACTAATGTCTCACAGCGCATAGAGCACACTTCTCACAGTGCAAAAGACTCACAGCATACTGAGCACACTTCTCACAGCGCTCACATCTCACTGCATACAAGTCTCACATTGCTTACATCTCAAAGCAAACATGTCTCATAGGGATCACGTCTTATAGTGGTCATGTCTCAGAGCACTTGACTCACAGCATTCACACCTGACAGCGCACATGTCTTAAACCACACGAATCTCAGTGCGCACAAATTTCACAACAAAAAGGTCTCATACTGCTTATGTCTCCAGCAACACCCAATCCCAAAGGTGCAGTGTTGTTTTTCCTGGACTCTGTAGTTCTCCTGTAGGAGCTGCTACCCACCAGACTTCATAATAGCCTTTATGTGAGCAGGTTCTGGGATGCAGTGACAGACAAAAGGCAGAGCAAGAGTTAACAACTTTACTTTAACAGGGGAATGCTCCACCCAGGGAGTTAAACAGGTAAATGGGGGAAATAAACACTTGAAAGGTAGAATGCACAGTTTAGAGACAAAGGATATGCAGGGTTGAAAGGTAGTGGATTCAGTAACGGCAGTTCGTTTAAGTTAACTTATCCTGTCAGTAGTTTCTCAGGCCGTAGGTGTTGCTGAAAGGATGATGGCGCCAACAATGGATGGCACAATGCTTGTCTAATGAGGTCCTGTGGGTAACGATGCTTCGTTTTCTGGCGGCAGCGGTAGGTCTCCGGTACCTTCCACTGAGCCCCTAGTTCATTAACTGATGAAGCTGAGATTGAGCAGGCCACAGCACTATCCAGGTCCAACGTAGCCCTGCAAATGTATACTGGTAAGTCAAGGCGCAAACGTCTGTCCCGCACCCGGTCTCTCTCATGTGGCACATGTGCTGTACTCACGGGTTCGCACCATATGTCACCTTGCTTTCTAATCACCACCAGTAACACTGCATGTCTCTCTCTCCTGTCTCCACTAGTGGCAGCAAAAGTATGCAGACGTGGGCCTGTGCGGTTGCGGTACTCCAGGGACGATACAGACTTCTCTCCCTGCCATGCCCTGCCAGTTCCCATCAGGACTGCTTCTGCACACACTGTGGCTGCTGCAGCTTAGCCACACCCCTATTTCCAGGTGCAAAGGTTTGTCCAGTCCCTTATGCTTTCACCCAGACAACAGGGGAGACAGCCCCGACAGTTCTGGACCCGGCATAGAACGACCCTGTCTTCCTCCTTACACTTACATGAATTACATGTGTTTGTAAAAATGGCTGAAGAGCTGGCTTCTCACACCATCAGAGTTCATAGACACTTGTGATGCCTTAGAATGCACACGTTTACAGTAGTCATATCTCACAGGGCTAATGTCTCACAGTGCACACTTCTGAAAAGGTACAGTACATTTGAAAAACCATTAGATGAACATAGGGACGTTTGTCTTACTGACACTTGAAAGATTTGCTAATCTCTAACCATATCACCACAAAAATGCTGTAAAAAGCGATCAAAATGTCATATCTTACCCAAAATGGTCATCTAGTAAAAAATAAGCCTTTGAACAACTACATCTGTCAAAAACTGAAAAAAATATTTCAACACAAAATTACTTTAAAAAAATTAGAGGCTTGGTATTTCCATAATTGTACTGACAAGTAGAATTATATTGTTAGGTCATTTTTACCAAACAATGTACTCTGTAAAAAGAATTCCAAAAACAACATCAGAATTTAATTTTTTTTTGCAATTTCACCGCACTTGCAATTTTTTTTTGCTGTTTTCAAATGCACTATGTGGTAAAATGAATAGTGTAATTGAAAAGTCCAACACTTCCTGCAAAAGACAAGCCCTCATACATATCTGTGAACAGAAAAGTAAAACAGTTATAACTCTTGGAAAAAAGTGAAATGAAAACGAAAATGGAAAAAAGAAAAAGACAAGTCGGAAGGGGTTAAATTGGGGACAACAAAAACATTACCTAGAACTGAACATCCCTCAAAAATAAAGGCAAGAAAGGCTTCCAAGAGGGCTAGAGCAACATTATAGGAGCTGCAAGAATTTTTGGCAAATGTTTACTGTGTACTGTATGTGACGACAATCTCCTATATTCTTCATATGTCTGGCCTATAGGGTAGGGTTGCAAGGTGCAAAGAAAAACATCCGAGCCTTGACATGTTTTGAATAAACCTACCGCATTTTTCGGACTATAACACGCAGCTGACCATAAGACCCAATTTTTCAAAAAGAAAATAGGGAAAAAAATAATGTGTCAAATGGACGTCCGATTTACAGTCCGAATTCAGCGTACCAGGTGTTCGGTGGTCCATGGTGGTGTGGTGGACTTCATGAAATCCCACCCCAGGCTGGTGCGGCAGTGGTGCTCTGTGCTGAGGCAGCAGCACTCTGTGCTGGGACAGCAGTGCTCTGTGCTGGGGCGGCAAAGACTCTCTGTGCTGGGGCGGCAAAGGCTCTCTGTGCTGTGGGGGGGGGCATTTTGTCAAAGCTCGGAGGCCCCCGCAGCTCAATTGCTGCAATGCGGTGGCCTCTGGGAAAATAGCCACTGGGGGCGGTTCATGCTCAGATTCAGAGCTCTGTACCAAGGTCAAAAGAATTGCTTGGCCGGGAGAACATCATAGCTTTGGAATTGCCAAGACTTAGAAAGAAAGATTGCGCAAAAATTTCCAATTCTAGATGTGCCATGTTGGTAGGCTCCTACCTAAAAAGATTGATTGCTGTCTTAAATTCGTAGGGTACTTCAACCAAACATTACTTTAAGGGTTTGCCAATTTATGAAACCCCATTATTTTAGTTCTATTTTTTTTACTTTTCCACCAGAAAATATTTCAGTACATTTCTGAATTGATTTGTATAGATCATGGGTGACATTTAGGCTACTTTCACACATCAGGTTTTCGGCGTCAGGCGCGATCCGGCGTCGTGCCGGAACGCCGGATCCGGCAAATGTTTTGTAAAACCTGATGTGCCGGATCCGTTTTTCTGCCGGATCCGTCTTGTTCTTGACAGAAAAAAAGGATCCGTCTCATCAGGTTCATCCGTTTTTCTATCCGTTTTTCGACGGATTACGTCGGATCCGGTTTTTAAAATTGACCCTTGTGGCCTTCCGAACGGGATTGGCTACTGGAAAACTATATATAGCGTGTTCCTACAGCCCTTCTTTGACAGGTTGGAGAGGAGAAAGTGCAGGTTGGAGAGAAGAGCAAGTTACTGGCGAAGATGGATGTTGTGATTGGAAATATTTTGAAGAATTTGGCGGATTTTATAGCGGAGGCGAATCGTTTGAGGGTGATTGTTCTGGAGAAGGAGAGAGCGAGACAGCAGCGCATCAGGCATCGTAGACGACGTTTGTGGATCCACCCCATCACAGCCAAGAGAATGACGCGTGGGGTCTATTCTACACTCTGCATGGACCTTCGACGAAACCCGGATACATTTTTTGGATATGTTCGGATGAAAATGGAGAATTTTGATTACTTGGTGGAGCGCATTGCACACCTCATAAGAAAAGCGGACACCTATTGCCGCTTCTCTGTTTCACCCGCAGAGCGTCTGATGGTGACTTTAAGGTAAGCCACATTTATTGGATATGCTCGCATCAAAGCACACTTTCACTGCAATCTTGTTGGTGGTAGTTTGTATCTCCAAGTGTTATAGCTGAGTTTTGGTATGTAATGCTGTGATTTAAAACTAATTTATTGTTTTTTAATTCCCCACAGATTTCTTGCAACTGGAGAATCCCTTTCGTCACTGCATTTCCAGTACAGACTCGGGATTTCCACCATATCTGGAATAGTGAAGTACACATGCCGTGCACTGTGGGACTCCTTAGCTGAAGAGTTTTTACCAGAGCCCACAACAGAGAGGTGGATTGAAATTGCTGACAAGTTTCAACAGATATGTCAGTTTCCCAACTGCTTGGGCGCTGTGGATGGGAAACATATCCGCATTGTAAAGCCAGCCGGATCGGGATCGGAATATTTCAATTACAAGAAATATTTTTCAATTGTCCTCATGGCCATCGCTGACGTGGAATACAAATTTATTGCTGTTGATATTGGGGCCTATGGCCGCTCCAATGACTCTCAAGTTTTCAAACTGTCTGCCATGGGGCGTAAACTGTATGGAAACACCTTCCAGTTCCCACCACCTAGACCGCTGCCGCAAACATCTGGTCCACCTATGCCATTTGTCTGTGTAGGGGATGAAGCCTTCCAGCTGTCAGAACACCTTTTGAAACCGTACTCTAGCAGAGGATTGACAAGACCAAAACGCATTTTTAATTACCGCCTCACAAGAGCAAGAAGAATGGTTGAATGTACCTTTGGTATTCTGACAGCCAAATGGCGGGTCCTATTGACTGCGATCAACCTCAAGACAGAAACTGTTGACGAGGTGATCAAAGCTTGCGTGGTACTCCACAATTTTGTTATCTGCAAGGAACCCATTTCCATTGAGGACACCTCTGAAGAAACCACCTTGCAAGATAACCATGACATTACCACTAGAAGTTCTGTGTCGGTTTCAGTAATGAGGGACAATTTTGCACTATACTTTATGTCACCTCAAGGCAGAGTACACTGGCAGGATGACAGAGTGTGAAAGATTTGTGCCCAACCAAACTTGTGTACCTTCTGTACCAACAGTATATACCTTTGCCAACCAAAGTTGGCTATCTTGTCATGGTCTCTATTTTTAGCTTTAGGCCACAGGTGTGTACCTGGTTGTGTTTTATGCAAAGTATTTCACCTTTTAACAAAAGTTGTGTACATTGTTAGGAAATCACCAACAATAAACACAACTTTTTAGGTGAAATACTTTGCTTCAAACACAACCAGGAACACAACTGTGGCAAAAAGCTAAAATTTACCCACAGTTATATACCTGGTTTTGAATACCTTTTTACCTTTGAAATACCCTGTATTTAACCTTTTTTTTAAACATAGTTCGCCGCAGAAAGAAATGACAGACAACCATTGTAAAACGATAATTTAACTTTTATTTAAAATATTTTTTTTTTGTAAAATGTTTTTAAAGTGAAAAAAACTTTTTTAATAAATGTTTTAAACCAAATGACCATTTTTATTAAAAAACACACATTATAAATCTGTGTAGTGTGGGGTGGAAATACTGCTGGAGGGGCTGAGGGACACTTCGACACTGGGAGTGTGGAGAGAGGACTGGGATCGTGGTGGGGAAGGAACAGTTAGAGGTGATGGTGTGGAAAAAGCTACAGAATGGGTGGACATGTGGGAGGCAGAAGAGGTGGTGGGCGGTGGAGTGGAGGGTTGGGCAGGGACTGTAGGAGCAGATGATGTTGATGGAAAGTTGTATGGGGAAGGAGTTTGGTACGGGGAAGGAGTTTGGTACGGGGAAGGAGTTTGGTACGGGGCAGGTTGCTGGAAGTGGGGAGATGTCTGGTACTGGGGAGGTTGCTGGTACTGGGGAGGTTGCTGGTACTGGGGAGGTTGCTGGTATGTAATAGGAGGGGGAGGATGGAAAGTGGCTGGAGGGGGTGCAGATGTAATAGGAGGGGGAGGATGGAAAGTGGCTGGAGGGGGTGCAGATGTAATAGGAGGGGAGGATGGAAAGTGGCTGGAGGGGGTGCAGATGTAATAGGAGGGGGAGGATGGAAAGTGGCTGGAGGGGGTGCAGGTGGAGGAACTACAGTGGTGGGAGGTGGAGGTTGGGAGGTAACCTGCTGTAGAGCACCATGGCACGAATGCATTACATGCATCTGCTGGGTAGGAGATAGTGTTGCCATGCGCTCCACAACAGACCTGAAAAAGGTGTGGTTTGGCGAAGATCTTGCTTCTGAATGCATGGTTTGCAGAAGTGTCTTCACCTCCAGAATGCTGGAGTTGATCTGCTGAAAGCCTGCGGAGATTTGCTCTGACAAGACTTTTAGACAGTTCTGGAAAGATGCATTCAGATGGAAGAACTCTGGCGCATAACTCTTTTCCTGACCCCTCTGCCGCTGCCGCCCAGTACCCGCAGGTGTACTAGAGGTGGCAGGGGCAGAAGGGTGGGGTAAAGGGAAAGCGATCTCCTCACCAGCAGCTTCATGTAATGTAGGCGGCCACGATGCTCCTGTGCTGGTGCTGGTGGATGGGACAGATGGGTCGAATGTGTGGGAAGGCTGGGAAGGTGCAGATGTACCGGGGCGGTCGAAGTGTCCCTCGGTGCCGGTCTCCTCAGGGATCGCCTCAGAAGGGTCCAATCGTGCAGGCTCCCGAGTGCTGCTCACCGTGCTGTGGAATAAAGAGAAAAAAAAACAATTAAAATAGTGACATGGTATGGCCCTGGCTGAAAAAAAAAAGTTACATCTAAACATTTTTTTGTCACATGTGGTGTGTAATATTTACCTTCTGGTGAGCATTGTCTCCCGGAGGAACGACAGGGCTCGTGCGTACTTGTACTTGCTCCTGCGTCCTCCAGATCCACTCGGGGCCCGCATCTCTTTATTGAACTCCTTCTTGAAACGATCCCTCACAGACCGCCACCGCTTCACAATTCTCTCACCTGAAACGAGAAAGGACAAAGTGGTTAGTATACAACATCAGTGTTTCCCAAACTCCAGTCCTCGTGGTCCCCAAGGGTCATGTTTTCAGGATTTCCAAAGTAAATAGAAATCCTGAACACATGATCCGTGGGGACCACGAGGACTGGAGTTCGGGAAACACTGGTTTAAATCAAGCAACCGGTACTGTATATACTTACGCTCTTTAATCTGGGCCCGAGCTTCGAGGTCCTCCCAGCGGTCCACAAGGAGCGAACAGATTTCCTCCCAGAGTCGTCGGGTAACGATAAGGTCAGCGTGGCGGCGGTCAGCCATATTCCAGAGCGGCTCCCTTTCTCTGACGAGATCGATGAGGCGGTCCACATCAATCCCTCCATCCTCACCGTCAGAGTCGGGAGCACGCTGTGAAGGCTGTTAAAGAAAAAGACAAAAATAACATAATTAGCCTCCACAAAAGAAATGAAATAAAAAGTGCAAAAAAAACAAAGCAAAAATATTTATACTTACACGCTGGTGACCGCCGCGTTGCTGTCGCCGACGACCCCGGGAGGCACTGCGAGGACTGTAAAAAAAAAAAGTCCCTAGTCTCACTTTATGCCATTGCTGCGTGGGAATTTCCCACGCAGCAATGGCATAAAGTGAGACTAGGGACTTTTTTTTTTAAAGTGGTGGAGGAATACAGTGCGGAAGGATACCTACCTTCCGTCATTGTATTCCTGGAGCTGGTAGAGAATGGTAGCATCAGCTGATGCTGCTGTTCTCCACGCAAGATGTAGTAAATATGTAGTATACATGTAGTATGTATGTTACATGTAGTATATATAGTATATATGTAGTATGCATGTTGCATGCATGTAGTATATATGTTGTATGTATGTTGCATGCATGTAGTATATATGTATTATGTATGTAGTATGCATGTAGTATGTAGCATGTATGTAGTATGCATGTTGCATGTAGTATGTATGTTACATGTATGTAGTATGTATGTATGTAGCATGTATGTAGCATGTATGTAGCATGTAGTATATATAGTATATATGTAGTATGTATGTTGCATGCATGTAGTATATATGTATTATGTATGTAGTATGTATGTAGCATGTAAATTTTTTTTTTTTTTTTACATTCAACACATTAGCCGGATGATGGGACTACTACTGTCCCATCATTGGCTAATGTGTCAATCACTGTCATGGTAGCAGGCATCGCCCGATGGGACTTGTAGTCCCATCGGACGATGCCTGCACAGACCCCCGGAGCCTGCACAGCCCACCGGCAGGCCGGCACAGCTCCCCCGGCAGGCCGGCACAGACCCCCGGAGCCTGCACAGACCACCGGCAGGCCGGCACAGCCCCCCCGGCAGGCCGGCACAGACCCCCGGAGCCTGCACAGCCCACCAGCAGGCCGGCACAGCCCCCCGGACAGTCGGCACAGCCCCCCCGAAGGCCCGAACTGACGGCGCATCATGATGCGCACAGACAGCGCATCATGATGATGTCATTTCGGCAGCCAATCAGAGCCACAAAAGTGGCTCATTGCATTTTGGACTTCCGATTCCGGTATCCGATACGAAAAAAGTATCGGTACTCGGTATCGGAATTCCGATACGGCAAATATCGGCCGATACCCGATACTTGCGGTATCGGAAAGCTCAACACTAGTCATAGTACAACTCACTATATAAAGAAGTCACTCACAAATTAATGCAGTATGTGTCAATTTGTGCCTTTTTATCAATATATTGAATCACTAGACAGTTGTCTTATTCGCTATCTCAGTCAGATATGAGAACTTGAATTGATCATCATCAATTTTTTTATTTACTTTAGTTAAATATCAGACTTCTCTAGATATTCGCTTTGATTAGTAACACTAAGGCGCACGTTGTGTATTTGCTTGCAGAAATTTCTGCAAGGTTTCTGGATCTCTTGGCTGAAAAATGCAGCAGAAAATAAGCGCATTTTGGCATGCGTTTTTTGTAAATCCAGTGTGTCTGTAAATTCATGGTGCACTTTAGACCAGTCACTGGAAAGCAACAAAAGACGATAGAAATGTGAAATTTGCTTCAAATAAAAGAAAAGTGCATCATGACTTTACGGACACACTGTATTATAAAAAAAAAAAAAAGGAATTTTGATGTCATTTCCTTGTTCAAATTTTTATTTTTCATTCTCCATTTTGGAATTGAAGATGGAATGCGGAAAGTATTCAGACCCCTTTACATTTTTCACTCTTTATTTCATTACAGCCATTTGGTAAATTCAAAAAAGTTGATTTTTTTCTCATTAATATACACTCTGCACCCCATCTTATCTGAAAAAATACAGGAATGTGGAAATGTTTGCAAATTTATTTTAAAAAAAAAATCTGAAATATCACATGGTCATAACTATTCAGTCCCTTTGTTCAGACTATCATATTCAAGTCACATGCTGTCCATTTCCTTGTGATCCTCGTGATGGTTCTACTCCTTCATTGGAGTCCAGATGTGTTTAATTAAACTAATAGAACTTGAATTGTAAAGGCACACACCTGTCTATATAAGACCTCACCAGAAGTTTGGGACCACCAGAAGTCTTCCTAGACTGGGCGGTCCAGCTAAACTGAGCAATCATGGGAGAAGAGCCTTGGTGAGAGAGGTAAAGAAGAACCCCAAAATCAATGTGGCTGAGCTCCGCAGATGCAGTAGGGAGATGGAAGAAAGTTCCACAAAGTCAACTATCACAGCAGCCCTCCACTAGTCAGGCCTTTATGTCAGAGTGGCCCAACAGAAGCCTCTCCTTTGTGTGCCAGAGATATGAAAGCCAGCATAGAGTTTGCCAAAAAAAACACGTGAAGGACTTCCAGACTATGCGAAATAAGATTCTCTGGTCTGATGAGATGAAGATAGAACTTTTTGGTGATAATTCTAAACGGTATGTGTGGATGAAAACCAGTCACTGCTCATCACCTGCCCAATACAATCCCAACAGTGAAACATGGTGGTGGCAGCATCATGCTATGCTGGCGTTTTTCAGCTGCAGGGACAGGACGACTGGTTACAATTGAAGGAAACATGAATGCGACCAAGTACAGAGATATCCTGGATAAAAACCTCTTTCAGAGAGCTCTGGTCCTCAGACTTGACCAAAGGTTCACCTTCCAACAAGACAATGACCCTAAGCATACAGCTAAAATAACAAAGGAGTGGCTTCAGAACAACTCTGTGACCATTCTTGACCTGCCCAGCCAGAGCCCTGACCTAAACCCAATTGAGCATGTCTGGAGAGAACTGAAAATGGCTGTCCACCAACGTTCACCATCCAACCTGACAGAACGGAAGAGGATCTGCAAGGAAGAATGGCAGAGGATCCCCAAATCCAGGTGTGAAAAACTTGTTGCATCATTGCCAAGAAGACTCATGGCTGTACTAGCTCAAAAGGGCGCTTCTACTCAATACTGAGCAAAGGGTCTGAATACTTACCACCATGTGATATTTCAGTTTTTCTTTTTTAATACATTTGCAAAACTTTCTAGATTTCTGTTTTTTTTAGTCAAGATGGGGTGCAGACTGTACATCAATAAGAAAAAAAATAATTTACCAAATGGCTGCAATGAAACAAAGCGTGAAAAATTTAATGGGGTCTGAATACTTTCTGTACACACTGTAGATGATTGTCTTTGTGATGTTGTTACTCTGCCTTCAGTCTACTGAAAGCATGAAGAGTAACTAAACATTTGCCATCAGTTTTTTTTTAATTTTGTTTCTCCCTTTAATTCTCAGCAGATTGGTGCCTGAGCGGACACATCAAGTAGAATATGGAATCAATAGAAAGTTTGAAGTACAGGTATGGTGCACAGCTGCTGACTGAGTGCACTGAAGCAAAAGCTTGTGCATCTTATTGAATCCGTATCCTGTGCTGGGTATTTGCGACAGGAAATACGCACTACTATCTCCTAAGCTGCGCACTTCTCAGAGACTTTTTTCAGTGATCAGGACAAGGACCAATACCAATATAATTGCAATTAAAACAAAAAACACATATAGAAATTGTGTCCTAATGTTTAGTTACTCTTTAAGTCTGTAGGTCAACTGCCCTGGACCCTAAGGCTATGTTTCCACAGTGGGATTTTGGGGATTATTTTTATTCTGTATCTTTTTGAAAGACTTAACTTATTTTACTTAATGGGTGCAGAAAATCTGTAACATAAAAAACTCAACAAAAGCTCATCGTGAGAATATAGCCTAAGGTCACATGCACACATTGAGTATTTTTACCTCAGTATCTGCTTCACATGTAATTTTCCAAGTCGATTTTTGGTACTGCTGTGGAAAACATCAACTGCAAAAATAAGCAGTATACGGCCGAGGTCATACAAGCGTATCACATCCGATGTGAGAGCATTGGATGCAATGTGCTAATTACCCTCTTCTCCAGTTCTTATTCGAGCAGGAGCCGAGTGTCAGTGCTCTGTGCTCTGATCCTCTCACATGACAGGATTGGAGCACAGTTGCGGAGGAGACGGAGAAAGTAATTTCTCCATCTCCTCTGCTGCCGGTGTCGGCAGGAATCGCCCTGCACTTGGGTGATATTCGATTGCAGTGCGAAGTTTCACATGCACCCATAGACTTATATTGGTGCATAGCATCTGAAATTGGCATCCAATCACAGCATGCTGTGTTTTTTTTCCGATAGCGATCCGATCTGAGCAGGGAAAAAAATGCCATTGAGAACAGAAGAATAGGATTAAATTGGCAAAATGCATTCATCTGATTTAATCACAAGTGTGAGTGAATCTTACTACTTATTTCCTATAGAATGTGTGCAAATTTGCATCAGAGTTGCCAACCATCCAGAAATTCCAGGACAGTCTGTAAAATAGGGCACTTTTTTGCCCTGTCCATACATTTTTTAACGGGTCTTTGAATGATTTTGCAGCTCAAGAAACTTCTACAGATTACTTTGATGATTATCATCATTTTAAAGTTTACAGTGCAAGCAGCTGATGCCTTCTTACCAGAATTATGGGCAGGAGGCTTGTATCACTTATAATCATAATGATTTAACATGGTTTTTCAATGTGTCCATAAAAAATATTGTCTGTCTGGGATTTTTTACGCCAAGACAAAGGGATTTGCAAAGAAAAAGGGATGCGCAAAGAAAATAGAACGTGCAAAGAAAAAGGGATGCGCAAAGAAAAAGGGACATGCAAAGTGAAAGGCATGCGCAAAGAAAATGGGACGTGCAAAGAAAAAGGGAGCGCAAGAGGGACGTGCAAAAAAAAAGGGATGCGCAAAGAAAAAGGGACTCGCAAAGTAAAAGGGATGCACAAAGAGGGACGTGCAAAGAAAAAAGGATGAGCAAAGAAAGAGGGACGTGCAAAGAAAAAGGGATGCGCAAAGAAAAAGGGACGTGCAAAGTAAAAGGGAGCGCAAGAGGGACGTGCAAAAAAAAGGGATGCGCAAAGAAAAAGGGACGCGCAAAGTAAAAGGGATGCACAAAGAGGGACATGCAAAGAAAAAAGGATGAGCAAAGAAAGAGGGACACGCAAAGAAAAAGCGACATGCAAAGAAAAAGGGATACGCAAAGAAAAAGAGATGTACAAAGAAAAATGGATGCACAAAGAAAGAGGGACATGCAAAGAAAAAGAGATGCGCAAAGAAAAAGATGCACAAAAAATGGGAAGTGCAAAGAAAAAGGGATGCATAAAGAAAGAGGGACGTGCAAAGAAAAAGGGATGTGCAAAGAAAGAGATGCGCAAATAAAAAGATACATGCAAAGAAAAAGGGATGTGCAAAGGAAGAGGGACGTGCAAAGAAAAAGGGATGCACAAAAAAATGGGAAGCGCAAAGAAAAAGGGATGCGCAAAGAAAGAGGGATGTGCAAAGAAAGAGGGACACGCAAAGAAAAAGGGATGAGTAAAGAAAAAGGGAAATGCAAAGTAAAAGGGATGCACAAAGAAAGAGGGATGTGCAAAGAAAAAGGGATGCGCAAAGAAAGAGGGATGTGCAAAGAAAAAGATGCGCAAAGAAAGAAGGGCACGCAAATAAAAAGAGATGCACAAAGAAAAAGGGACTCGCAATGAAAAAGGGATGCGCAAAGAAACTAAAATTCTTTTTCTTTCCCATATTATGCAATGTAGTATTTATAGGGAGCCATCTGAACTGACTAGATGCCACCTTGCTGACTGAAGATAGATGGTAGTTATTTTCCTGGATTCCCTCTTGTCTCAGGATGGTTTCGGCACTTTAAGCAATAATTATGGTAAAAGCTGTCATTTGTGTGTGAGGTAAACAAAACATTTACCACATTTTTAAAGATAATTAAGTACAGATCTGTCCTCAAGGGCACAATATCTTGTTGAATATTAGATGTGAATATTCGGCTACTCACATTTAATCCTCCATGTATCTGATGTATGTGTGCATTAGGAAGTACGCAGCCAGGGATGAATGGATATGTTCAATTTATAAGTGCTATGTGTTTTTTCCTTAAGCTGTTCCTACAACAGAATTATGTATCTAATTATATCCAAATTAGTAACACTCATAGAGACAGAAGAGCAGATCCATTTTTCAGCCCACTTATGTCTTCCTATTCCCATTGTCATGCATAAAATATTTGTGAAAGCGTGACTTAAGCTCAATAAGAGCCTACATTGTAATGTTCCCATGGGAAAATGTACATGAGGAAATCCTAGGTTACAGTGTATCAGAACAAGCAATGGGCGAGGGGAAGAGTTGCAAAGACTGCGTGTGAGAGTACTAAATGTCTGAGTGCAAATACACAACCTCTTTTTTGCTGAACATTAGACAATCTCATTGCAGAAGTATTTATGCAACATTCATGATGCCATTCCATATACTATAGCTGAACACTGCACTAATGCAAGCCGCTGTCACCTATCATAAGCATATGAAAGGTTAGAAGCACTTTTGTGACAGTGTGGCAGTAAAAAGTTGCTTTTGTACAGCAAAACTGTAAAGTGACTGAAGGTAATTTGGAAAAACGTCTTCAATATGTTCCAACAACATGAAATATATTCAGTTTAAAGAAGCACTCCCATCAAAATGTCTGTCTTATTACATTGCAATCATCATATTAAATAGCAATGTGCACTTACAATTGCTAATTTTCCCTTCTACCCTGCAAATTTTTCTCTTTCCCATTAGGTCTATGACATCACATGATGAAAAACTGACTAGCTGAATCCATCTAAGCTCTATGTAGAAACAGTAGGTCTCTTTTTCTTGCAGGAGTCAGCTCTAGAAGTGGAGTCTTTGAAAAGTCCTGGGCAGGGAGGCTAGGAAGAGAAGTGGGGCAGCGGGGTAAAAAAGTTGAAGAGGAGTATGACTCACACATGATAGGATTAGATACACCGTTCTGCAGAATGCATCACATAAGGTAAGATTGGATACACAGTTTAGAGGCCTGTATCAAACATGATAGGGTTAGATAAATGGCACTGCGCACTGTATAACATATGATAGCAGTAGATACACCGCACAGAGGAAAATTAATGTGATCTCAGTGGAACAGTCATGTCATTGCTGTGCTCAGATCCCAGTAATTTTAGTGGCTATGACTTCATCTAGTGGTAAGATTGTGTCACTGTGTTGAACTACAATAAAATGGCGCTTGGCTCCATCTACAGCTGTGAACAGGCAGCTTAGGCTGGGTTCACACGTAGCGGAACGCTCGCGGAAATTACTGCGAGAATTCCGGAATTCCATTCCGCGGGAAAATCGCATTTTAAATTCCCGCGATTTTCCAGCGGAAAAACTAGCATTTTGCAAGCGTAATTAGCTTGCAGAACTGCTAGCGTTTTCCAAGCGATCTGGAGCATCGCTTGGACAACTGATTGACAGGTTGGTTACACTGGTCAAACATAGTGTTTGACGAGTGTGACCAACTTTTTATTATTGAGGATGCCTATGCGGCATCAATAGTAAAAGATAGAATGTAGAAAATAATAATAATAAAAAAAAATTGTTATTCTCACCTTCCGACGTCCCGCGCAGCCTTCCCGCCTCTCTCCACGCTTCCGGTCCCAATAATCCTTTGCGACAATTACCGCAATGACGTCTGTTCTCGCGGGATCGCGGTCATTCGCGATGACGTCGCGCGAATGACCGCGAGACTTCGCGATCCCGCGAGAACGGACGTCATCGCTTGCAAAGGCTTACTGGGACCGGGAGCGTGGAGTGAGGCGGGAAGGCTGCGCGGGACGTCGGAAGGTTAGAATAACAATTTTTTTTATTTTAAATTCGATTTTTTAGAGGGATATGGTACCCAAAGCCCGGAGGACAGTCTCCTCTCCTCCGGACCGTGGGTACCATCCGCAAATGTTCTGCTTACTTATTGCATGGTGTGCACAGCCACATGCAGAAAGTAAGCAGAACAATGCATTCCTATGGGTGCGGGATCGCAGCGATTCCGCAAAATTAATGAGCATGCTGCGTTTTTTACCGCAAAGCGATTCCGCCATGGTAAAAACCGCAGCATTAGCACAGCATTGCGGAATCCCATAGGAATGCATGGGATGCTTACTTTTCGCATTTTCGTGGCAAAATCGCGCTGTTAAAACCGCCGTGGAAATGCAAAAAAAAGCCACGTGTGAACTCAGCCTTAGGGTTTACGCCTCATATACAGTTGATGTGGGCGCAGCATAAGAGGTAGAGTCCGACCCTGATCCCAACCTCCAAAGGCCCCATTAAAAAGAGCGCTCTCTAAGCAGGAGAATCCCTTTCCATGTTGTGGTTGTTTGATCATGTTACCAAAATACTCCGGTTGTATTTAATCTATATTTTTTCAGCATCATATAGTATCTGTTGGATAGGGTTGTTTTACACTAGCACATCTCACAGAGTTAAAGGGGTTGTCTGGTCTAAACTGATAAGTCTGCAGTCACTATGTATGACTACAGACTCATGAATCTCCCCAGCACAGATACTATGCACTGCGAGGATTCAACGGTTTCTGAGACAGGAACGGCTGGTATACATACGATATTCTTACTCCCGGACAGAAACTGGTGGGCCCGACCTCACTCCATAAACTTGTATTGAGTGAGGCCGTGCCCACTAGACGTCCTCTGCTTGGGAACATGCATATCGCATACATCATTGCCGATCATGGCTCTGAAACTGGCGTACATGCGCTAGGGGGGTTCATTAGTCTGTAGTCATGTAGAGTGATTGCAGACATCAATTTAGACCGAACAACCCCTTACCAGTAATATATTGTATTATATGATTGACTCTGTAATGTAGATTGGATTTCCAGTAAATACATTTGTATTTCCACACTCTTCAATCCTTCCAGGACTTTAGATGTCAGACACTTCATGAACGCTGTGTAGAAGCTGCTACAGATCACATAGCACATCGCAGCACAGAAGCTTCTTCAGGTATCTACATACAATAAGGAACTGGCTTCTTAAATGCGCTATTGTTCAGAGCAGATTGCCAGCAGCCCTGTAGAAAAATAAGAAACATATGGCAGGTCAGGACTCAGTGTACAAAGTAACATTGTATTGTTGACTCTGGAAAATGAGATTAACCCTTTTCCTGCTGTGCCCTGGTTCAATAATGCTTTGTGCATTTTTTTATTGAAGTTTATCTGCACAAGGAAGTTTAAGGCCATAGCAAATTACTTATTTCTATTTAAATAGTAATTCCACAATTCCAATTTTCATTCAGTAAAATGTGCACCAGATGGTAATGACAAGTGCTCTCAGTACTAGTGTGCACTGCATTTAGAGGGTGACAATAGTTGGCTTTATGTGCAATTTGTTGACGTCCTGGCTAAGTAATTGTCAATTTCATAAAACAAAGGTTGTTATTCACTGTACAGAGTCATGTAGTTTCCAAATATATTATTTCCTGTCTTACGCTTGTAGAATCTCTGCTTGCTGTTATTCAGTTAAAGCCTTCTTTTTTTTTTACAGGTGGATAAAATCTGTCCTGATAATTTAGTGACACTGAAGTGCACAACTGGCTACATTTTCTGTACAGTTATCAGATTTGTGACTGATCTTCATGACTATGGATGGATCTTTATTTCCCAGAAGAAAACAGTGAAGGTTCCTATGAAATGACAACTGAAATACTGCTTTAATATTTAAATGAAATATGTCACCTCCCGGGACGTATATGACCTATTAATATGGGTATACAGATGATAGAAATGTTACACTAGTCCTACCTGTATGCCTCATATTAATGGTCTTATTGTTGGGAAATCTCATTTTATTTATGTATGCTAATGATTTCTTCCAGGCTCTGGGGTGTACGGTGCCTGTAAGAAATCCCTGTCTTCATTAACTTACCACCTCCCTTACATACACTGACCTGTGAAGTGCAGTTGCAGCACCAGAATCTTGGCCCTGCTCTCCCTCCACCTTTTCCTCCCTTCTATATGCAGTGTATTCAGGCTGCTGCTGCGCAGGCTTTGGCGACTCACTGCAACTTCCGCTCCAGTGTCCTCTGGCTGAGCACGACTATAAGGTGCTCTCTCCACTTCCT
The DNA here is from genome assembly GCF_039654945.1 of Dendrobates tinctorius. Classification (NCBI taxonomy): domain Eukaryota; kingdom Metazoa; phylum Chordata; class Amphibia; order Anura; family Dendrobatidae; genus Dendrobates; species Dendrobates tinctorius. The sequence continues at coordinate 11,639,129 of NW_027361898.1, read as the reverse complement.
ACCTGCATAGTCATCACTAAGAATTATGTACACATGTATATGTACACATGGTGCAGAGCTATGACTATGCAGGGAGGAAGTGGGGAGAGCTCCTTATAGTTGCACACAGACGGAGGTCACTGGAGCGGAAGTTGCAGTGACTTACCAGGGCCTGTGCAGAAGAAGTCTGAATCACTGCTGTCACGGCCCCCGTTGCTCCCCGTTGTACTCACCTGGCCGATCCCGCACCGCTTCCTGGCTCCTTCCCTCAGCCGCGGCGTCCGGTGTCCGGTCCGCGGCCTGCGACCTCCTTGCATGCTTTGCGCATGCGCCGTAGGCCACGGCCGTATCCTTCTCCCTTCTCTTATGCTCCGGCGGTGCCCTGGCCCAAAAGCACCACCGGACCAGTGGGGGCTGCTTCCAGGATATTTCAGGCCGCCCTCCTGTAATGGAGGCACCTGATCATTGTTCTGCGACCTCATGTTAGGCCCCCGTGACCCTGCTTCATGCACTGTGCCGATTCTCTCATTGTCTGTGCTTCCTTGCAGCCTGCCTGTGCCTGTGTCCTATTCCGTTCTGCAGTCCTACTCCGGTCCTGCCTGTCCGTGCCTGATTCCCGCTGTCCTGCTCCGGTCCCATCTGCCTGTGCCTGTGTCCTGCTCCGCCCTACAGTCTTACTCCGGTCCAGCCCGTCCGTGCCAGATTCATGCCAGTGCCTGATTCCTACAGTCCTACTCCGGTCCTGCCTGCCTGTGCCTGATTCCCACAGTCCTACTCTGGTCCTGCCTGCCTGTGCCTGATTCCTGCAGCCCTACTCCGGTCCTGCCTGGCTGTGCCTTATTCTTGCAGTCCTCGGTCCTGCCTGTCCGTGCCTGATTCCCGCAGTCCTACTCCGGTCCTGCCTGCCTGTGCCTTATTCTTGCAGTCCTACTCCGGGCCTACCTACCATGCCTGGTTCCTGCTGTCCTGCACCAGCCTCTCCACCCGAGCTCCACGCCTGTTTCCATGCTCGTGGTACCAGGTACTCTCTCTCGCTCCAGTCCATCCGAGCTGCCCCTCTTGGTACCGGCTGCTGTGGCATTCGAACCCTTGGGCCTGCTCCTAACGGTCCTTGTATAGGGGTCGGTTCCACCTGGTAGCTCGCCCAGGGGCCCCTCAGTGCCACGGTCCAGAGGGTCCACTCTTGGAATTCCACCTTGCCTAGCGGAACGCTTACAACTGCCCAGAGAAGAGAGGAAAAGATACGGATTATGGAGGGTGTGCAGGCCGCAGGTGCGGGATTCTGACACCACGACTGCATGTCACAGGGCACTGCGAGATGCATGGGAGGAGGGTGGTATGTTAATGAAGACAGGAGGCAGAGATTTCTTCCAGGCATTGCTCGCCTCAGAGCCTGGAAGAAATCATTAGCCGACAGAAATATAATGAGATTTCTCAACAATAAGACCATTAATATGAGACACACAGGTAGGACTAGTGTAACATTTCTGTTACCTGTATGCCCATATTGATAAATCATATATGTCCCGGGGGGTGACAGATTTCCTTTAACAGTGGTTTCTTTTCCAGATTCTTTTAAAATAGATTTTGCATAATTTCATTGTAGCAAAGCTGTCGTTTCAACATGAACTTGAGAGCCGGAATCCTTGTATCTTGTAAGATCTACATTTTCTCTTCTTGCTACCTTTTAAAAGTGGGTAAATGGATGGGGGCTACTATCAATCCGCTTGAATTATGAAGCTATGTATGAATGAATTTCAGATAAATCTATTTTAGGTCAGTGTGCTGTCTGTACAGAATGGATTGCACACCAGCAACTTGCAGTGCACATTTTTGCAAGAATGCGGGTTTGCGCGTCATCCTTATGCAGCCAGTCTGAGCCATTTAGCTAACATTGGAGCACAGACGTGTTAATTCCACACACACTCTAAGGTCTACCACTCCCAGGTGTAAAACATTTTTTACAGAAACCAAAAATCACTTAAGACAAAATGTTGATATTGTTTGTTTTAATTAAGGAGTATTAATTTCTCCTTATATTTGCATGGATTTACTTTCTATTGACATGTATTTTTCAGGCTAGACCATTGTGGTCCCCAAGTGCCTTCTTTTCCTGCCTATTTGCCAAATCTGTCATTTTCTGCTGAGAATGTGAAATATTCTGCTTTCCCAGGCCCTGGGGAGGCTATATAATTTCCTTGTTATTAGCAGTATTAAATTCCCTCTGAGCTTCTGGAGATTTTGGTTTAAAGGAAAAGGTTATTGGTTCTAATTGTTTTAGAATGGAGACACCTCCAGGGCCTTAGCGGAGGATGGAGGAGGATGGAGTGTTCTGCAGAATTACGTCTGGGCTGAGCATTTATTACAGGACAGGGGAGAAATTAAGAAACTATTTATTATGAGCAGGCACTCACCATATTACATGCAGTCCTACTTGTTAACCGGCTAATCGAGTCAATGAAAGTATTCATTTATGTTCAACCTTCATGGTACCTGTGCACACATCTGCACTAAAACTTTCAATTACCTAGAAAACTGCTTCAATTTCACTGCTATCCAGTGACTGCAGAAATAATGTATTTTCTAAAAGTTTCATAAACCCTTGGATCTGAGCACATTATACCGAGAGCAAGAGCACACGGTTTGTAAATTATAGATGAATATATACTTTCAGTGCATATATAAGATTGATGGAAGCAGTGATAGACTCCATTATTCCTGTGAGCCACTTTAGGATTAAATTTAGTGCCCAAACCTTTTCTTGTGATTTCTGCAACTCGAAATCTTGAAGCTAGGCAGCCGGTAAGGCACCCATGGAGAAAGTGAGAGAAATGATGAGATGTCAAATCCTTGAATAAACTAATAGGAAAGTCTATATAAATCATGACATCGATGCTGAATCAAGGGGGAAAGTATATAAATCAGAATGGTAGATATCTAGGACAGGAATTGCATAAACAACACCCATATACTGTGTGTGTGTAAGGGTGTGAAACACAGGAAGAGTCGGGGGAGGGATGCCTCCTTTGCTCCTTGCCCGGAACCATTGAGCTGCACAGCAGGTTCCCGGGGGGACACACAGAGAGACAAGGACAGGAAGGAAGCCGGGCAGAGAGAGGGAAAAATGCATGCGCAACCCTCAGAGCAGTCTGGACAGTGGTCAGGGCAGGACGCAGCTGTGCTCGGGAGATAAAAGAGAACTCCCATTCAGAGGACTTATACGGGTGGACTGCTCCGGGAGACGGCATCGTGTGAGTACGTGGAACTGGAGTCTGCAGTGATAGGAGAGGTGCGTCCTGACCCCTGTGCAGAGACTGTGGCCCGTGCAGAGACAGTGACCCCCGCGCGAAGTCCCGGTACCCGTGGTGTTAGTGTAGAGCCCCTGATTCCGGTGAAGGGACTCAGTTGTAGACGGAGCTTCGCTTTTCCAGGAGAGACTGTAGCGTTGGAGCAAGAGATTCAGAGCAGAGGGGACCCCGGATGCCTCGTATCCCCTCTGACTCCCACAGTAACCCCTGAGATCTCAGCAGAGGATTGTTAAAGACCACAGAATTCACAGAGACTATAGATGACAAGTGTCACTGATGTTCAGCCCCTACGTTGTAGAAGATGACCCTGCAAGCAAGTCCCCTTCAGACTGATAAGTTCTTTTTCAAGAGATACCGTTTATGACTGTTCATACCGTTTGCCTATCTGATAACCTGCTTCACTTTTCTAATACTCACACTGTTATATTGCCAGTTTACATTCCTGTAAATAAACCCTTTAACTGTTGGTCCATCTGTTCCGTGGTGACATACTCAGCTCCTGCACTTTATTACATGTGCCAAGAATTGGATACAAAGTATCCTAAGCACACCACTCACAAGAGAGAATGATCTTAAAAAAGTAATAAATTTTATTAAATTACAATTCACATAAGTGAATATCATAAATCAACAGAATACATAATGGAGAGGAAGGAGTTTATACCCGAGTAAAAAATACACACAAGCAGGATTACGGGAATGGTTACAAATTGTGGGAGTGTGCAGTAAATGCATCAGCATATAAATATATCAATATAGAACCACAGTGGTCATTAAAGTGCAAAGTGCCATGAGAGCAAAAGAACCCCCGTGCCAATGGTCATAATGTAAATTAGCACATACCCATTTGAGTCACCTGTCCACAGAATACCTGGAGTTCCGACTTGAGACCTGCCTAGTATTTTGTGATAAACCCACCCAGCAATGGGCCAATCCTCCATCGCGCAAGGCACCACCGCCCCCGAGTCTCAGGTGAAGCCGCGTTCAGCGCTCAATTGCGGCGTGCAGGGAGGAAATCCTCCGTCACGTCATATCCGCACGCCACAATTGATAGAGCCCGTCAGCGGCAAACAGAGAACTCGGGCGTGGTGCGCATGCGCGTCGCCATCTTCTTGAAGCCCGATCGCCATGTTATCAAAGCCCTAACTAAAGGGGAGGAATTTGAATGCACTGCACCTACAAATCGCGTTAATGCAGGAATCTGAATGGACACCGCTATATTACAAAAAGAAGCATATCAATAACGCCGCGTAATTGCTGTTATTAATATCACATCAAAATGAACAAGAACATATAAACGGCATTATTCATAAAGAATTACAGCAATAAATCCAGAGTATAAAGCCTCATAATAGAGTCATCATATATGTAAATACAATTTCATTATGTTCACATAATGGGGAATTTAGACATTATTTTAAATAGTCATTATAAAATAATACACCAATCTTCAAAAATGTCTGCATATTTCGACAATATCAAAAGAACCCCCCCCATATGGTACAGTACCTAATAGCGGCATCAGATAAATTTAGACTCAAGCTTGAGACCAGCAAAAACATAAATATGTCCATAATACCGTTTATGACTGTTCATACCGTTTGCCTATCTGATAACCTGTTTCACTTTTCTAATACTCACACTGTTATATTGCCAGTTTACATCCCTGTACATAAACCCTTTAACCTCTTTCTGACATCAGACGTACTATCCCGTCCATGGGTCCCGGGCCCCTATGCCCATTGACGGGATAGTATGTCTAGCGCCATCAGTGGCGCCCACGTAGTGAGCGCCGCTGATCCCGGCCGGGTGTCAGCTGATTATCACAGGCACAATGTGTCAGGGGCGGTTACGGACCACCCCCGACACGTTAACCTCTTGCACACCGCGATCAAACAAGATCAAATCACGGTGTACCGGGGGGTTAAAGGGAAGCATCGGCAGGGAGGGGGCTCCCTCCGTGCTTCCCTGAACCCCCCACAGCAGCGCAATGTGCAGTGCTGCTGCGGGGGGCTTTTTCCCTGCAGGTCCCCGGATCCAAGATGGCGACGGGGACCTTCGGGGGCCTGCAGGGAGCTGGCTTCCTCAGTGCCTGCAAAGCACAGGCAAGGAGGAAACCTGCACACTGCCTGTGACAGATTGCTGACCTGTCACAGTGATCTGTGATGTGACAGATTAGCGATCTGTCACAGGACAGTGATGTCCCCCCTGGGACAACCAAATAAAGTAAAAAAAAAAGTGTAAAAATAATTTTTTAAAAATCGCTAAATAAATAAAAAAAAAAAATATTCCCTAATAAATTCATTTTTTGGAAATAAAAAAAACAAAACAATAAAAGTACACATATTTGGTATCGCCACGTCCGTAATGACCTGCCCTATACAACTGTCCCATTAGTTAACCGCTTTAGCGAACCACTTAAAAAAATAAAAAAAAAAACGAAGCAAAAAATAATGATTTATTATCATGCCGCCGAACAAAAAGTGCAATACCGCGCGATCAAAAAGACGCACATAAATATCCATGGTACAGCTGAAAACATCATGTTGTCCCGCAAAAAACGAGCCACCACACAGCATCATCAGCGAAAAAATAAAAAAGTTATAGCTCGCAGAATAAAGCGATGCAAAAATAATTATTTTTTATATAAAATTGTTTTTATTGCATAAAAGCGCCAAAACATAAAAAAAAACATAAATGAGAAATCGCTGTAACCGTACTGACCTGAAGAATAAAACTGCTTTATCAATTTTACTGCACGCGGAACGGTGTAAACGCACCCTCCAAAAGAAATTCATGAAACACTGTTTTTTGTTCATTCTGCGCCCCAAAAATCGGAATAAAAAGCGATCAAAAAATGTCACGTGCCCGAACATGATACCAATAAAAATGTCAACTTGTCCCGCAAAAAATAAGATCTCACATGGCTCAGTGGGTCAAAATACGGAAAAATTATAGCTCTCAATATGTGGTGATGCAAAAACTATTTTTACAATAAAAAGCGTCTTTTAGCGTGTGACAGCTGCCAAAAATAAAAACCGCCATAAATAGTAAATCAAACCCCCTGTTATCACCCCCTTAGTTAGGGAAAAATAATAAAATTAAAAAAATGTATTTATTTCCATTTTCCCATTAGGGATAGGGCTAGGGTTACGGCTAGGGCTAGGATTAGGGCTATGGTTAGGGCTAGGGTTAGGGCTAGGGTAAGGGCTGAGATTAAGGTTAGCGGTGTGTTGGGGTTAGGGTTGGGTTAGAATTGGGGGGGTTCCACTGTTTGGGCACATCAGATGCTCTCCAAACGCAACATGGCGTCTGATCTCAATTCCAGCCAATTCTGCGTGGAAAAAGTCAAATGGTGCTCCTTCCCTTCCAAGCTCTGCCATGCGCCCAAACAGTGTTTTATCCCCACATATGGGGTATCAGCCTACTCAGGACAAATTGCAAAACAACTTTTGGGGTCCTATTTCTCCTGTTGCCCTTAGGAAAATAAAAAATTGGGGGCAAAAATATCATTTTTGTGGGAAAAAAATATGATTTTTTTATTTTCACACCAGGGCGTTATAAACTTCCATGAAGCCCTTGGGGGTTCAAAGCGCTCACCACACATCTAGATAAGTTCCTTAGGGGGTATAGTTTCCAAAATGGTGTCATGTGTGGAGGATTTCCACTGTTTAGGTACATCGGGGGCTCTCCAAAGGCAACATGACACCCGCAGAGCATTCCATCAAAGTCTGCATTCCAAAACGTCACTACTTCCCTTCCATGCCCCGACGTGGGCCCATACAGTAGTTTTCTCCCACATATGAGGTATCAGGGTACTCAGGACAAATTGGACAACAAATTTTGGGGTCCATTTTCTCCTGGTACCCTTGGGAAATTAAAAAAATTGGGGACTAAATGATCATGTTTATGAAAAAAATAGTTTTTTTTTCAATTTCACGCCCGGGCATTATAAACTTCTGTGAAGCCCTTGGGGGTTCAAAGTGCTCACCACACATCTAGATAAGTTCCTTAGGGGGTCTGATTTCCAAAATGGTGTCATTTGTGGGGGGTTTCCACTGTTTAGGTACATCAGGGGCTCTCCAAAGGCAACATGACACCCGCAGACCATTCCATCAAAGTCTGCATTTCAAAACGTCACTACTTCTCTTCCGAGTCCCGACGTGTGCCCATACAGTAGTTTTCTCCCACATATGGGGTATCAGTATACTCAGGACAAATTGGACAACAACTTTTGGTGTCCATTTTCTCCTGGTACCCTTGGGAAAATAAAAAAATTGGGGACTAAATGATCATGTTTGTGGAAAAAATACGATTTTTTTATTTTCACGCTCAGGCGTTATAAACTTCTGTGAAGCCCTTGGGGGTTCAAAGTTCTCACCAAACATCTAGATAAGTTCCTTGGGGGGTCTAGTTTCCAAAATGGGGTCATTTGTGGGGGTTTCCACTGTTTTGGTACATCAGGGGCTTTCCAAACACGACATGGTGTCCGATCTCAAATCCAGCCAAAAAAGTCAAATGGCGCTGCTTCCCTTCCGAGCTCTGCCATGCGCCCAAATAGTCGTTTACACCCACATATGGGGTATCAGCGTACTCAGGACAAATTGCACAATAACTTTTAGGGTCCTGTTACCCTTGGGAAAATAAAAATTGGGGTGAAAAGATCATTTTTGTGGAAAAAATATGATTTTTTAATTGTACCGCTGTACGTTATAAACTTCTGTGAAGCCCTTGTGGGTTCAAAGTTCTCACCACATATCTAGATAAGTTCCTTGGGGGGTCTAGTTTTCAAAATGGGGTCACTTGGGGGGGTTTCCACTGTTTAGGTACATCAGGGGCTCTCCAAACGTGACATGGCATCCGATCAGAATTCCAGCCAATTTTGCATTGAAAAAGTCAAATGGCGCTCCTTCCCTACTGAGCACTGCCATGCGCCGAAACAGTGGTTCCCCCCCATATATCAGGTATCAGCATACTCAGGACTAATTGCACAATAACTTTTCCAGTCCAATTTCTCCTTTTACCCTTGGTAAAATAAAAAAAATTGAACCTGAATTATTTTTTTTGTGAAAAAAAGGTAAATGTTCATTTTTTTTTAAATATTCAAAAAATTCCTGTAAAGCACCTGAAGGGTTAATAAACTTCTTGAATGTGGTTTTGAGCACCTTGAGGGGTGCAGTTTTTAGAATGGTGTCATTTTTGGGTATTTTCTATCATATAGACCCCTCAAAGTGGCTTCAAATGTGATGTGGTCTGTAAAAATAAAATGGTGTTGTAAAAATGAGAAATCGCTGGTCAACTTTTAACCCTTATAACTTCCTAACAAAAAAAAATTTGGGTTCCAAAATTGTGCTGATGTAAAGTAAACATGTGGGAAATGTTACTTATTAAGTTTTTTGTGTGCCGTATCTCTGTGATTTAAGGGCATAAAAATTCAAAGTTGGAAAATTGCGAAATTTTCAAAATTTTCGCCAAATTTCCGTTTTTTTCACAAATAAACGTAAGTTATATGAATGAAATTTTACCACTAACATGAAGTACAATATGTCATGAGAAAACATATTGTAGTACAATACTTTAATAAACTGGTGCCGGATTTAGCGCATGTGCATACCACGCTACCTGGCGCCCTTTTAATGAAGACAATGTGTGTGCGAATTCACAGACACAGTGTCTTAAAAAAAATGGCTCCGGAAAAATAACAATAAAAATTCTTGCCATCGGGGAGTAGCATGGGTTCATTAGCTAATTTATATACTGTATGAGAGTGAATGAATTGTTTTTTTTTTAATTGTTGTTTCTGTTCATTCATCATTTGCATATCATTAATATGTATATCCATCCTGTGATTTTCATAATTTCAAAATATTTCCTTCTTTTTGTTGCAGTTTCAATTATGTAGAGTGTACTTTATTTCACATGTAGTAATGATAATATGGAGGATTCTCAAAATGTGTGATCATCATTAGGTTCCCTTTTCACATACTCAGAAAGATCCTTGCACATATAATAAAGTGCAGGAGCTGAGTATGTCACCACGGAACAGACGGACAAACAGTTAACCCCTTCACCCCCAAGGGTGGTTTGCATGTTAATGACAGGGCCAATTTTTACAATTCTGACCACTGTCCCTTTATGAGGTAATAACTCTGGAATGCTTCCATGGATCCCGGTGATTCTGACATTGTTTTCTTATGACATATTGTATTTCATGATAGTGGTAAAATTTCTTTGATATGACTTGCATTTATTTGTGAAAAAATGGAAATTTGGTGAAAATTTTGAAACTTTTGCAATTTTCATTCCCTTAAATCACAGAGAAATGTCACACAAAATACTTAATAATTAATATTTCTGACATGTTACTTTACATCAGGACAATTTTGGAACCAAAATATTTTTTGTTAGGAAGTTATAAGGAATAAAAGTTAAACAGCAGTTTATCATTTTTACATCATCTTTTTTTAGGGACCACATCACATTTGAAGTCATTTTGAGGGATCTATATGATAGAAAATGCCCAAAAGTGAAACCATTCTAAAAACTGCACCCATCAAGGTGCTCAAAACCACATTCAAGACATTTATTAACCCTTCAGGTGCTTCACAGGAATTTTTGGAATGTTTAAAAAAAATTAACATTTTATTTTGTTTTCACAAAAAAACTAATTCAGATCAATTTTTTTTACTTTACCAAGGGTAACAGGAGAAATTGGACACCAAAAGTTGTTGTGCAATTTGTCCTGAGTACGCTGATACCCCTTATGTGGTGGTAAACCACTGTTTGAGCGCACAGCAGAGCTCAGAAGGGAAGGAGCGCAGTTTGACTTTTTCAACACAAAATTGGCTGGAATTAAAATCGGACACCATGTCGCATTTGGAGAGCCCATAATGTGCCTAAACAGTGTTAACCCCCCACAAATGACACCCTTTTGGAAACTAGACCCCCTAACTTATCTAGATGTGTGGTGAGCACTTTGAACCCCCAAGTGCTTCACAGACGTTTATAATGTAGAGCCGTAAAAATAAAAAATCATATTTTTCCACAAAAATGATCTTTTTGCCCCCATTTTTTTATTTTACCAAGGATAACAGGAGAAATTGGACCCCAAAAGTTATTGTTAACTACTGTTTGGCCACATGGCAGAGCTCAGAAGGCAAGGTGTGCCAGATTTTACTGTTATGGTTTGCAGGTGCCATGACCCAATGGGAGAGCCCATGAGATGTCAAAACAGCAGAACCCCCCATAAGTGACCCCATTTTACAAACTGCACCTCTCAATGAATTCAACTAGTGGTGCAGTGATCATATTGACACCATGGGTGTGTCACAGAATTTTATACCATTGGGCAGAGAGGACAAAATAACTACATTTCTATCACCAAAATTTTGTTTTAGTCAATATTTTAAATTTTCATCCAAGAAGTGGGTAAAATTGGCAACAAAATTTGTCCCACAATTTCTACTGAACATGGCAACACTCCATATGTGGCTGTACAGTGCTACTTAGCCATGCAGAGAGACTTGTGAGGAACGGAGCGCTATTTGCCTATTCAATGAATGGGTCTGTGCACACGTCAGTGTGTTTCCATGGACCATGTGTCAATGGGCAAAACATGCTGACATGTCCATTTTTTAATGTCAGCATGGGCCACAAAACATCCAGCACACGTGCATACGCATAACACACATGGAAGTCATCCATGTGACACGCATCGGCGCCGGGGAAGAAGCGTTAGAATAAGCGCTGTTCCCCGGCGACGGGTGCTGAACACGGCTCTCATCATTCTCCCCTGCTATGAAGGTGATCGGCTCAAGCCCCCCTACACAAGTTCTCCTATGGGGTCTTATGTTAGGTGACAATGTACTTAAACAAGTGAGATCCTTATAAATCAACTGGGAGTTGAGATTTGCTGTGAGAAGCCATAAAGACACACCTCAACTTGTGTGGTCCTCATAAGGGAATATGGAGTTTCCCATAAAGGTTTGCTGGACTGATGTAACGTGTAATGGAAGTAAGGTACCACCACATTTAGCCATGAAGTTCCTGCCTCTGGATTGTGCAGAAAACGCATTCTTGAAGTGTTTTGCCTACTATCTGATCTACATACAACTTATCAAGTTGTTTAGTGAAGAATAGTTTATTTTTTTAACTCTGGTCTGCTTCCTTCATCTCTATCCCATCTGGTCCTGGCCTGCTATTCAAAGCAGCAGCATTTGGTTTGCAGAGGTGAATCACCAAGGTAATGGCAGCATATGGAGGAGGAGCACCTTGGTCACGGATGCCACCCTGACCTTTACACAACAAAATCAATGAAACTTCCATTTGTTAATGCACCTGAAATAAAGGCTAAAGAGGTTCAAAAGCCATGCATAATGCCAGTATTAAGACTGATGAAATTCCCTCGTGAAGACTTTTTTGTGGCATAGCCCATATGGTATATTAAATTCGAAAAATGTTGTGCAGTGATTCATTCTGTATTGCAAGTTAAATTAGTTATCATGTACCAATTATACAGTCATATGTAAAAGTTTGGGCACCCCTATTAATGTTAACCTTTTTTCTTTATAACAATTTTGGTGTTTGCAACAGCTATTTCAGTTTCATATATCTAATAACTGATGGACTCAGTTATATTTCTGGATTCAAATGAGGTTTATTGTACTAATATAAAATGTGCAATCTGCATTTAAACAAAATTTGATCGGTGCAGAAGTATGGGCACCCTTATCATTTTCTTGATTTGAACACTCCTAACTACTTTTTACTGACTTCCTGAAGCACTAAATTGGTTTTGTAACCTCATTGAGCTTTGAACTTCATAGCCAGGTGTATCAAATCATGAGAAAAGGTATTTAAGGTGGCCACTTGCAAGTAGTTCTCCTATTTGATTCTCCTATGAAGAGTGGCATTATGGGCTCCTCAAAACAACTCTCAAATGATCTGAAAACAAAGATTATTCAACATAGCTTTTCAGGGGAAGGATACAAAAAGTTGTCTCAGAGATTTAACCTGTCAGTTTCCACTGTGAGAAACATAGTAAGGAAATGGAAGAACACAGGTACAGTTCTTGTTAAGCCCAGAAGTGGCAGGCCAAGAAAAATATCAGAAAGGCAGAGAAGAAGAATGGTGAGAACAGTCAAGGACAATCCACAGACCACCTCCAAAGACCTGCAGCATCATCTTGCTGCAGATGGTGTCACTGTGCATCGGTCAACAATACAGCGCACTTTGCACAAGGAGAAGCTGTATGGGAGAGTGATGTGAAAGAAGCCGTTTCTGCAAGCACACCACAAACAGAGTCGCCTGATGTCTGCAAAAGCACATTTGGACAAGCCAGTTACATTTTGGAAGAAGGTCCTGTGGACTGATGAAACAAAGATTGAGTTGTTTGGTCATACAAAAAGGCGTTATGCATGGAGGCTAAAAAACACAGCATTCCAAGAAAAACACTTGCTACCCACAGTAAAATTTGGTGGAGGTTCCATCATGCTTTGGGGCTGTGTGGCCAATGCCGGCACCGGGAATCTTGTTAAAGTTGAGGGTCGCATGGATTCAACTCAGTATCAGCAGATTCTTGACAATAATGTGCAAGAATCAGTGACGAAGTTGAAGTTACGCAGGGGATGGATATTTCAGCAAGACAATGATCCAAAACACCGCTCCAAATCTACTCAGGCATTCATGCAGAGGAACAATTACAATGTTCTGGAATGGCCATCCCAATTCGCAGACCTGAATATCATTGAACATCTGTGGGATGATTTGAAGCGGGCTGTCCATGCTCGGCGACCATCAAACTTAACTGAACTGGAATTGTTTTGTAAACAGGAATGGTCACAAATACCTTCATCCAGGATCCTGGAACTCATTAATAGCTACAGGAAGCGACTAGAGGCTGTTATTTTTGCAAAAAAGGAGGATCTACGAAATATTAATGTCACTTTTATGTTGAGGTGCCCATAATTTTGCACCGGTCAAATTTTGTTTAAATGCAGATTGCACATTTTCTGTTAGTACAATAAACCTCATTTGAATCCAGAAATATAACTGAGTCCATCAGTTATTAGATATATGAAACTGAAATAGTTGTTGCAAAAACCAAAATTGTTATAAAGAAAAAAGGTTAACATTAATAGGGGTGCCCAAACTTTTACATATGACTGTATGGTATCAAATAATGTCTACACAAACCATCACAAGATGTTTTAATGACATTGGTCTACAAACTAGAAGCCCAGCTACCTATGTTCCATTGGCCTCATACCACTGCTTTCAAGAGCTTTAATGATGCAAAGCAAGATGGCAATTGAAACTGGCATAGAGGTGTATCTTCTTTAATGATGAGTCAAGATTTTGTCCCAGGAGCTATTTCATAATGCAAGAACACCAGGTCGTATGTTGCTGGTGCTTCTGTGAGCCACCTGGTTTCCCATCTGGAAAGCAAAAGGAGCTGCCATCATCAGATATTGATGACTTGCATGTCCAATTGCATTCAGAAGAGAATCCTTCAGGTAAACCTGTAGTATTTTCATTCGTAGCATATGTGTATTTCTGTGTGTCGTGCTCATGCTCTATACTGACTAACTTGAAATGATTTCAAACTTTTGTTTCCATTTTTTCATCATTTACAAATCATTAACTTGTCTACTGATTCTGTGGTTTCCATAATTACATTACTTTTCCTTCTTGATTTTGTAATTTCAATGTTGAGTAGTGATTAAAATGTGCATCTTCATCTTGGTAAGGGCCAGTTAGTAATTTACATACATGGATGATGGAGATATCAGTTGTTATAGCCATTGGGACTATTACTGTAGTAAAAATGGATCTAACGTTTCCGCTATGTATTTATTGTGCATGACATGATATGGGAATATTCTTGCCTTTCTGTATATTTCTTAAATTATCTAATATACACTACATCTTCAGAACTGTATATGTAGCACTAGTATGGATATTGCTGGAAATTTTGGTTGTCTTTAAACTGGAGAATTCTTTACTATCTCCACAGCTGTCCATACTTTTCCCTGATCACCGTTCTACCTGTTGTCAGGCTTTTTATATATAGGACTAGGGCAGCAAATTGAATATTTTTCTGATTTGGAGAAAGGCTAATTACACCTCACAATGTATTCAAGTACCTGGTTGCATTTCACATTTCAATATAATCATACAAGTTGAACAAAAAGATTTGCATTTCCAAGGTCTGATGTCTAGTTGGGTCCACCACGGCCTGGCATTCTATGTACCTCTTATGCTTAGGCTTTCAGCATAACACCTGTCTAATCCCAAACATCATTAATCTAAAATATACATGTAAAATCATTATTAGATTTAATTCAGCATCCCATAAAAATAAAACCTATGGTTTTCCGTGCAGGGAAAATGTATAAATGGAGAGAGCTTTTCTGAAGGTTTCGAGTATTTAAAATAATTAGTTAGAGGTCTCTCAAGACAGTTTGGATGTTTACACAAATTTCTTGGAAATTATCAACCAGGAACCATTAATATTTTTCATTCAGTAAATAACTAAAAAAAATTCTGCTCAATGGTACAAAGAAGTTATATTAACCCCCCACTTTCACCACCACTCCCCTACTTACCCTCCAATTGAACAGTTCAATATTCATTTTTCTCCTTCCAGATCACTCAGCTCATCTGTCGTTAAATGCATACACGTCAATGGACAAATTCATAATTACCCAACTGAAATAAAATTATGAATTGTATACTATAGTTTGCAATTTTCACAGAATATAATCCTGATGACAAATATAAACAAATTTTGATACAAAGGTTTATCTTCTTATTTGGTGACTGAGCAGCTTTATTCAAAAAGAAAAAGGTTTAAAATCTTTTTTTAAATGTCGTGTTGGTTTGAGTTCATGACATCCAGATTTGAGATCCATTATCGGCAGAATCAGTCCTTCCATAAGAAGTTCTCAGTGTAAAGAATTTCAGCAGATAAGCTGCGATCAGTCAAGACACATTTTCTTTGAGGCTCTTTTAGCGTTGATTATTTATTTATTCAGATTTCTTTGATCATGCCGAGTAAATTCTGAAAAGCTTCTTAGTTAGTATAAATAATAAAAGTTGCAAACTCAGAAGCACATATTTGCTATAACGTTTCTTTGTTTTGATATTCTTATATAAAGAGCAGGAATAAAGGAGACCTTAGTCCCAACGGTGATCCAATCTATTCCTATTTGGCTCCATTGCAACATTGCTTGCAAAATGAAATTTTAAAGAGAATCTGCCAGGTTATTCTTGGTGTGCAAACGGTGGCAAGAATGAATCGCAGCCATGAATCACAGCCTTACCACAGTTTTGCAGACAGTTTTTTTTAAAACATTTCTGCATTTGGGAGAATATATTTAAAGACCATCTCAGAGCCACTTCTGGATATTGACAGGTCCTGTCAGTCATCTCTAGCAGCGTAGGGATCTTCATAGTATATTATCCGGAAACACCAGAGCTTTTCACAAAATGATATACCTGGCTACAATCATTCAGCCAGCTCGTGAGTCTTGCTTACCAGTTTGACCAGCTTGAATTACCTTACAGGTTTCCTTGAAAATGTAATACTTCTTTCCAATTAAATACTGCTCAAAAAAATAAAGGGAACACATCCTAGTACATTGTGTTGTTTAAGTGTTCTCTTTATTTTTTTGAGCAGTATATATAAATGGGGGCTGTAGTGACCAGAGAGCTTAAGCCCCCGTCTCAAATAGCGAGATCGCTGAAGCGTCACCGATTTTGTGATGCAACACCGACCTCGCCAGCGATCTTGCTACATGTGACATGCAGCGGCAACCGACCCCCCCGCTGGATATCGCTGATCGGGCTCAAATGTCCTGGACCATTTTTTCATCGTCGACGTCCCGCTGGCCAGCGCGCATCACTGTGTTTGACCCGACGAGAGGTGAAAAAGGAGGATATGACTGATAGACACTCCAGGATTTTGGACAGCATAGAGGTGACATCTGGGCCAGAGAGGTAGATCTGAATGTCATCAGCATACAGGTGGTACTGGAAGTCATGGGACTTTATGAGTTGTCCTAGGCCAAGAGTATAGATGGAAAAAAGTAGGGGCCCCAGGACAGAGCCTTGGGGGACTCTAAAAGAGAGAGGGCGGGATGAGGAGGTGGTGTGGGAGTGGGAAATGCTGAATGTGCGGTTGGAAAGGTATGAGGCAATCCAGGAAACGGCAAGGTCTTTGATGCCAAGGGAAGAAAGAATCTTTAGCAGTATACAGTGGTAGACTGTGTCCAAGGCAGAGGACAGGTTGAGAAGGAGGAGGATGGAGAACTGTATGTTAGCTTTGGCTGTGAGTAAGTCATTAATAATTTTGGTCAGGGCAGTTTCAGTGGTGTGTTGGGGGCAGAAGCCAGATTGGAGGATGTCAAGGAGGGAGTTAGATGAGAGGTTGGAGGAAAGTTGAGCATGGACATGCTGTTCAAGGAGTTTGGAAGCAAACAGGAGCAGTGATATGTGGCAATAGCTGTGCATAGCAGTTGAGTCAAGGTTTGATTTTTTGAGGATGGGTGTTATGGTAGCATGTTTGAAGGCAGAGGTGAAGGTACCAGAAGATAAGGATAGGTTGAAGAGATGGGTTAGGGCTGTAATGATCATGTTAGTGAGGTTGGGGAGCAGGTGGGAAGGGAATACATTTATCAATTACATTTGAGCAGCACTATATATCACCACTGCTATAAATCTTCCCATATATGTTGCTCTTCATCTCCAGATTTCTTGATGTAGCAAGTGGCGAACAAATCAGCTTCATACATATTTGTCCTAAAAGCATTCCTACATCACCTTCATCCATGGACCAACAGCTCTATGATGACAAAGCCATAATAAATAGACATAAGCCCACAATCTCAAGCAAAATACATACCCAAGTGTATATATAGATACTAAAATATAAAGACACTCTAGAAAAAACATTACATAACACAGACACAAAAGAAAAATAATTAAAATTCGTGCGTACTATAGAAAGGACCTGATGCTCAATGATTCATTAAGGCCTTTCGGGGCCACTGTATCGAGACTCACAATCCATTTGGTTTCCCTTTTGAGTAGCTCTTTTTTATAATCCCCTCCTCAAATACCTAACTGAACCCTGTCTATACCTTTCACCTTTAACCATTTTGGGTTGCTGTTATGAAATGCCCTAAAGTGTCTAGTTATAGTTTTCAAACTTGTCACATCCTCAACTGTTGCTGCATTTTTGATGTCTCTAACATGTTCTAGAGCTCTCATTTTCAATTGTCTAGTTGTCATGCCGATATAAATGAGTCTACAAGGACAATACGCATAATACACAACCATATCCGTGGTACACGAGATATGGTGTGTTATTGTATATGTCCTTGTAGCCTCACTATTGTCAAATGTGAACGCTCTTCCATATATCTGCAAGCTGAGCAGTTTCCACACTGAAAACGGCCTCATTTAGGACCCATTTTTTCTGAAAAGAAGGATTTTTGTGGAGCTACATAATGACTATGCGTGAGCAGATCTTTTAAATTTGTTGACCTTTTCCAGGTGACACTAGGATTTGCGGGTAAAAATCTACATAGGTCTTCATCTGCCTTTAATATGGGCCAGTGTTTTCTAAGTATGCCCATAATATCTGTCCACCTGGAATTGAATGTGGTGATAAAACGCATCAGTTGCTCTACCAGTTTGGGTTTTTGTTTTTGCACTAAGAGTTGATTCCAGATGTATGTTGAGCTCTCCTATAGCCAGCTCTAATATATTTATGGTTATACCCTCACTGTTTCAAATTGGTAGTAAGGATTTTCGCTTGCTTTTGGAACTTTGTGTCATCAGAGCAAATGCGTTTCATACGCAAAAATTGCTCAACCGGTATGTTGATGGATTAAACCCAAAGCTAAAATTACTTATACATCCAAATTGGCCCCAGAATGAGGTGCATGGAGAAAACTCTTATTAGGGGTGGTTGAATTTGTATATTAGAACATTAATAAATCCATACAAAAGGTAAAACAAACAATATTAAAGCATGTTTTAGTACTAAGAGGTACTGTAGAAAGACTGTTGAATCTGACTTTATTACGGCTGATGGTTAATCATATCAGCTTGTCTAAAGCCTAAATTATAAATCAGGGTCTGCAAGGAGTTCTTTAGATCGAGTTAAGTTCAAATTTTATAATTTGATCGGTTACCCATTTCTCAAAGAACATCTAATAAATATGCGCCCTCTATTTATATAAGAGACCAAGGTCTGTGAAGAATATTCTGGCTACAAACACTTGTAGTCTACTCTTTTTTTACTCACAAGATCGGCAGCTTTAAATGTAGAAAGAAAGAATACAAGTGTTGTGGGAATATTGGAAATAGAATTTGCTCATATTAGAGTAATAACACAGGAGAAATGTTGAATATAACAACATTCATAAACTGCTCACCTTCATTCTTGATCTACTTACTGGAATAGAGTCGTGACCTTCAGTACGTAGGACTGACTACGTTAAGTCTCAGGATGTGAATCAATAAACATAGATGGAATGTGGGAAAAGGTACCTCAAGCATAGCGTTTCTAGACACGCCACATTAGCCCACAACTGTGACTTTTTTTAATTTAAAGTATTACCAATTGAACAAATACCTGATACCCAAAGCAATCGATTCCAACATCTCCGCAGGCGTAAAATGTTTAGCACTTTTAAGATTAACTGTTTAGTACCTTTGGGTTGACTGAAAATCTAGAGAACAATGTTTATTATATTATATTTTATTAGATTACTTTTCTCTGAACAGCACCATTATCTATCTATGCTGTATCCATATTTCCAATGTCACATTTGATAGATGCATACTATTGTTATATGTGCATTTATTACTGCTCTTGCATTGGGTAAAAACAGTTCACTTGTTGTACACCCTAATGTACTTTAAATATATTTATTCTACTTTGAATAATTTTATCCTGCCCCCATCCCATGGACATATAAGGGATATTTCTTAATATCTGGTCATATCACTTTGATCTGCACTAATACACTCTCACTCCATTATATGCATGTGTAAGTGATGTGTAAATTTATATGTGTTACTATATATCAATATACCATATTTCTTGACCCTATTAATTATATTTTGTAGTGTAACATTATATGTATGCACATCAAGTTGCATGCATCTTTATTAAGTGGTCTTTACTACTTATGCACAAATTTAAAGTAATATGTAATAGATAGTGATTGGCGAGCACTAAAATGCTCGGGTACTTGTTGCTCGGGTCAAGAAAATTGGAATGCTCGGGTGCTCGACCCGATCAACGAGCCCAATGTAAGTCTATGGGAAACTCTAGCATTTTTCTGGCGCCCCACCCGGCGGACTGCAGAGGGACTAGAAATTGCAGAAATCGATGGGAACAGTGCTCAAATAACATGGGAACATCATGAGGAAGACTCTTGAAAGCATTTCTGACTCCCAGGTCACTGCTGTGAACAATGTTGTCAGTCTTGTGCCACTTTTATAGACTCACAATAAAACATACAAAAACTAAACCAAAATGAATTTTCCTGGGAAATGTGTTAAGAAACATCCTTTCCAGGGTAATGACTTGTATATAAGGTAAAATAAATACCATATATACTCGAGTATAAGCCGACCTGAGTATAAGCCGACCCCCCTAATTTTGCCGCAAAAAACTGGGAAAACTTATTGACTCGAGTATAAGCCTAGGATGGAAAATGCAGCAGCTGCTGGCAAATTTAAAAAATAAAAATAGATACCAATAAAAGTAAAATTAATTGAGACATCAGTGGGTTAAATGTTTTTGAATATCCATATTGAATCAGGATCCCCATATAATACTCCATACAGTTCATGATGGCCCCATAAGATGCTCCATACAAAATGCACCTCATATAATGCTGCACAAAGGTTAATAATGGCCCCATAAGATGCTCCCTAGAATAATATGCCCCATATGCTGCTCCATAAAGATTATGGCCCCATAAGATGCTCCATAGAATAGGCCCCATATGCTGCCCCCATAAGATGCTCCATAGATTATGCCCCCATATGCTGCCCCCAAAAAATGCTCCATAGACTATGCCCCAATATGCTGCCCCCATAAGATGCTCCATAGATTATTCCCCCATCTGCTGCCCTTATAAGATGCTCCATAGATTATACCCCTATATGCTGCCCCCATAAGATGCTCCATAGATTATGCCCCAATATGCTGCCACTATAAGATGCTCCATAGATTATACCCCTATATGCTGCCCCCATAAAATGCTCCATAGATTATACCCATATATGCTGCCCCCATAAGATGCTCCATACATTATGCCCCCATATGCTTCCCCCATAAGATGCTCCATAGATTATGTCCCCATGTGCTGCCCCCATAAGGTGCTCCATACATTATGCCCCCATGTGCTGCCTCCATAAGATACTCCATACATTATGCCCCCATGTGCTGCCGCTGCTGCATTTAAAAATTAAAAAATGACATACTCACCTCTCCATCGCTGGTGCCAGGTGCCGCTGCTTGCTGCTGTCTGGCACGTCATCTGGCATTGACGTTCAGACTGCAGGGGGAGCAGTGCGCACTAACCACGTCACCATGCCCTCTGCTGTCTGAACGTCACTGACAGATCACATGCCAGACAGCAGCAAGCAGCGATGGACCCGGACAGGTGAGTATCGCTATACTTACCGGTCCTGGCACAGTCTCTGCAGCCCCCAGCTTCCCCATGATCTCCCTTCCTGCCTTCAGCGGTCACGTGGTACCGCTCTTAAACCTCATGAATATGCACTCTTGTTCATTTTTATAAGAGTCAGCCTGTCAGCATTTTCAGTTGACAGGCGGATGTGCTTATCAGTTATAATTCAGCGACACTAAAAACTCACTCTGACAAAATGCTAGCGGCAGAGCAGGCCTGGACCTCCAAGGCATAGAGAGCCAGTTCATGCCACGTGTCCAGCTTGGACACCCAATAAGTGATGGTCACCATATTAGACTCTCCACCAGAGATTGTACGTGTGTCCAAAGAAGTGCTGGGGAAACCCGAGGTCTCCTGCAGAGGAATGTGAACACGGCTGAAAGTGTGCTGCAGGAGGAGCAGGACCTTCAACACTTGACCACTTGGGGAGTGACTGATTGCAGAGCTAGGTTCCAAAATCCTAGCAGGGATAGTGGGACCCAGCAGAGCTGGGAGAATAGTCAGTAAAGCCGAGGTCAGACCAGAGGGCAGCACAGTAACAAGCGGGTAACACGAATAGAGAGGTAAGAAGCAAGCCGGGAGTCAGAAGCCAGAGAGAGCAATGCAATACCAAGGGAACAGGCGGACGGGAAGTCAGGGACGTAGTCGGGGTAGACCCAAGAGTAACACAGATAGTACAAAATCAGCAGATGAATATCAAACGGGAAACAGACCGGGTAATACACAGAGTAATCGTACAGAAGCAGACAATTTACACAGGTATACAAGGGTCAGCTACTCAGCCAGGAATGGACGTATCACTGAAAACGAGCATAGCACTAGTGCAGTTACTTATAGCCCTCCCCAAACCAAAGAGAGGCCACATAGGATTAACCCTAGAAGGACCATAACAGAAATTCCAGGCAGACCATGACACAATAATTATAAGGCACAGAGGAATCATGGAGGATGTTGGTACAGTCAGCAAGGTACTCCCTCAGCATCTTCCTAAACTTTGCACTCCTTATGCAAGTATCTCGCGCATCAGGGCCTGTGCGATGGGAGTGTTTGAGAAAACGCTCCCAGAACTTTGACAGTGTTCTCCTGCTTCTGCTGGATTAAAGTTGTGTCTCTCTTGCCTGTACTCCTTGGTTGTCCAACAAACTATGACCTCTGCCACCAGCGTTTTCAGATGGGATTTTTTTAATAATTCTGCAACAAGGGCCCTCTGGTACTGTCCCATTTAAGTAGACCTGTCCGCCTCAGGATTAAGTGATAGAAAGTTCACCTTGTAGCTTGGGTCTAGAAATGTCACCAACCAGTAATGACTGTCATCCAAAATTTTGATAACGTGAGGGTCACGGGATAGGCAACGTAACATAAACTCAACCATGCATGCCAGACTGCTAACAAGCAAAACTTCCATGTGCTCACCAAGAGGATGACTGACAATGCTCTCCTCCTCCTCCCTGTCCTCAGACCATCCATGCTGAACAGTTGGTATGACAGTTGTGCAGGTAGTACCGTCTATAGCGCATGAAAGTAGCTCCTGTTCTTCCTCCTCCTCCTCGTCCTCATTGGCAACCAACCCACGTTGGGATGAGATGAGGCTGGACTGTGTGTTATCACCCTGTATGGTTCCTTGCTCCATCTCATCATGCTCCACCTGCAATGCATCCTCTTTAATTTTGAACAGAAAGCATTTCAGAAAACAGAAAAGTGGGATGGTGACCCTAATAATGGCATCATTGCCTCTCACCATCTTGGTGGACTCCGCAAGGTTTTGGAGGATGGTACATATGTCTGGCATCCATGTCCACTCCTGAGGTCTTATGTGTGGAGTCTGAAATGAATACCATTGGCCTTGTTGATGCTTGTAGTTATCAACTGCCCTCTTATGCTCACAAATCCTTTCCAACACCTGCAGTGTAGAGTTCCAGCACATGGGGACATCACACTGACTAAAATGGGCATAGAGGTGGTATACTTTGACAAGCAGATCCGGCAGCTCCAGAAAGGCTTTGAGAAACCGCTGAACCATGAGGTTAAGCACATGGGCCAGGCATGGTATGTGTGTGAGCTCGCCTCGCCTCAGAGCTGCCACCAGGTTCCAGACATTGTCACACAACACCATGCCTGGCTGTAGGTTCAGCGGTGTCAGTCACAGATCTGCCTGCTCTTTCAGAGCTGTCCACAACTCTTCAGCATTGTGCGGTTAGTCACCAAAGCATATTAGCTTCTGCACAGCCTGTTGCTGCTTGGCTGAGGCAGTGCTACAGTGCTTCCAGCTTGTGACTGATGTGGTAATTTTGGAGATGGAGGCTGAAGAGGAGGATGAGGTGCAGGAGCTGTAGACTGTGGGGGAAACTCTGATTGACCTAGAGCCCGCAATCCCAGGAGGCGGGAGGACGTGTTCCATCCAGAGGTCTGACTGGGTCCTGGCTTCCACTATGTTAACCCAGTGTGCCATCAGCGAGATGTATCATCCCTGACCACAAGAACTTGTCCACGTGTTCGTGGTTAGGTGGACTTTCCCAGTAGCTGCATTGTTGAGGGCACGGCTAATGTTGTGGTACATGTGCTTGTGCAATGCAGGGACAGCAAATAGGGAGAAATAGTGGCAGCTGGGAACCGAGTACCAAGGGACAGCCGCCATAAGGCTGTGGAAAGCTTCCGTCTCCACGAGTCTAAAGAGCAACATTTTGCACGCAAGCAGTAGCGAAATGTGTGGATTTACTAGTGTGACCTGTGTGGTGTTTGAGTATTTGCACTTGCGTTCCAGAGGGTAAGGACAACTGAACGCTGCGCTGGGACAAGGATTTGGACGTGCTTTATGATGGTGCTAATTGAGTGTGTGCAATGACAGGTGTAGGGCAGGAGGCAGCTTTACATGCATTATGGACAGGGGATTGGCTTGCATGCACAACAGCGGAAGAAGCATTGGTGTCACCAGCAGACACTGTTCCTAGACCCTGGGGTTCGGCCCACAAAGTTTGGTGCTTTGCTGCCATGTGCCTGATCATACTGATGGTGGTCAGGCTGGCAGTTTTGCTACCCCTGCTTATGCTGGCATGGCAGGAGGTGCAAATGGCCTTTTTGGGGTTATTGGCAGAGTCTTTAAAAAACAACCATACTCGGGAAGACCTAACAGTTTATCTGGCAACTTCCGTCGTGTTGGTGTTACAGGGAACTGTTGCACGTCTTCTGCCTGCAGCCACCACACTTCTTCCTGCCTGTTGGAGTGCTACATCTGCCTCCCCCTGTGTGCTGCTGTCCTCACTCTGCATGTCCTCCTGCCAGCTGGGGTCAGTTACTATATCATCCACCACCTCATCTTCCACTTCCACACCCTGGTCCTCCTGACTGTCTGGCAATTATTTCTCATCATCCACCTCTTGTGACACTTTCCCACCGTCGCCTTCATGTGACCATGGCTGCTCAAATATTTGGGCATCGCTAGATGCAATTTCCCCTTGCCCCGCTTTAAGTGTACTGGGCAAGAGGCCCGAATATATAAATGAAAAAGAGAACAGCTCTTCAGAGTGTCCAAGTGTGGGATCAGTTGTCTCCGGGCACTCGGCATGGTGGGAGGAAGGAGGATCAGGGTGAGGAATATGTGTCCATAATCATGGCTACTCAGACTTGACCGTGTGAAAGACAGGGTGCTGGTGGTGGTGGCAAAGTGACTGGAAGCATTATCCGCTATCCAACCAATAACCTTTTGACACTGCTCTGGGTTCAATAGTGGTGTGCTGCTGCGGTTCCCTAATAATTGCGATAGGAAGGTTAGGCGAGACGATGTGGGTGTTTGTTGTGGCACAATCTCAGCTTGCCCACGGCCTCCGCCTTGGCCTCTGTATGCACCATCACCATCACATCCAGTTCCCTGTTCCTTGCCACGCGCCTTGCCCACTTCAAATGGAGGACAATATTTTCCACGTTCACTACAAATGGCTGAATTTGGAGCGCAGTTATATGTGATCCGTGTGACAGACAAACTACAGTTTTAAATTGCTGCCTGTAGGTAACTATTTTTACCAGCAAGCTGGTGTCAATAACTTCACTAACACATTGCAACAAAATTTAAAGGAAGGCAGAAATGGCAGAATTTTGAGTGCACTTTTTTATCTCTGATCCGTGCGACGGACAAACCATTGTTGTAAATAGCTGTCCTGTAGGTAACTATTTTTACCAGTAAACTGGTGTCAATAACTTCGCTAACACACTGCAACAAATTTAAAGGGATACCAGAAATGGCAGAATTTTGAGCGCACTTTTTATCTCTGATCCGTGCGACGGGCAAGCCACAGTTTTAAATAGCTGGCCTGTAAAAAAAATTATTCCTTGCCCCTGATACCTGGGGCTATGTCTAGAAATATTTTTACTATCAGCAGCAGCAGCAGACAGAACTGGAATGTACATTCTTGGTATATGCACTGCAGTCTGCCACATACCTGCCTGCCTATGCAGCTTTATTAGTCCTCAGAAGGACTGTTAGTTGAGATGGATATGAGTATTATATATGGTATACCCACACTAAGTAAAAACCAAGAAAATCTCTCCCTATCTCTGCAGCACCTCTCCTTACACTGCCTGATTCCAGAGCAGACTGGGACAAGCATGGCGGCGCCAGGTCTGATATAGAAGACCTGATGATGCTGTGCGGCCAACCAATCACTGTAATGCCACAACCAACATGGCTGCGGCATTAAGGTGTTAGGAAGACAATCCCTGCATGTTCATTGGCTCTCTAAAGAGCACCAAACATGCAGGGCAGGGACCCGAGCTCCTGCCGAGCAACCCCGGAAATACTTGGCGAGCTTCAAGCATCTCGAGCAGTGAGATGCTCGGGTGAGCACCGAGTAGTGGCAAGCATGCTCGCTAATCACTAGAAATAGATCTTTATTAACCTATCACTAGAGATGAGCGACTTTGCCTTTTTTATGGTCAAGTCGGGTTTCATGAAACCCAACTTTCTCAAAAGTCAGGTCGAACGAAATCAGCCGATTATAGGGAAAAGTCGGAGACCGACTGAAACACGAAACCCAATTCAAGTCAATGGGGAAGCAAAGTCGGCAGGGAGTGGAGGACAATAAACACACCAACAGTGCCCATTTCAATGCCAAAAACATCAATTCTTATTACTGAAGCTTGTCAACCTTCATTTACTTCATAATAATAGTTACGCATTGAAAACTGGGGGTTATTTGGCTAAAGTTGTGGTGGGGTAGGGTAGCCCCTTTAACACATAGCTCAACTCATGATGCTCCGATACGCCACAGAAATATAGGTATAGTACAATGACAAATACTTCACTGCTTACATGACATGACTGATCTATTTTAAATTGTACAATAGCTCAAAAAAAGGACAGTATATTACTCCATACATTATTATGGCCACCACATTGTGCGCCATACAGAATAATGAGCCCCATATACTTCTCCATACAGAATAATTGGCCACATATAATGTTCCATACAGTATATGATGAGCTCCACATAATGCTACAGTATATGATGGTCCCCATGCTCCACATATAATGGGCTCCATTTCTAATGCTCCAGTGTATAATGGGCTTGTAAATGCTGCTCCAGTGTCTGATGTCCCCAATCTGGAATGCACCAGTATATGATGGGCCTCATGGATGATGCTCCAGTGTCTTATGGGCCCTAATAATGCTCCATATATAATGGGCCCCATTTCTAATGCTCCAGTGTATAAAGGGCCCCGTAACTGCTGCTCCAGTGTCTGATGTCCCCCATTTGGAATGCTCCAGTATATGATGGGCCTCATGGATGATGCTCCAGTGTCTTATGGGCCCTAATAATGCTCCATATATATTGGGCCCCATTTCTAATTCTCCAGTGTATAAAGGGCCCCGTAAATGCTGCTCCAGTGTCTGATGTCCCCCATTTGGAATGCTCCAGTATATGATGGGCCTCATGGATGATGATCCAGTGTCTTATGGACTGTAATAATGCTCCATATATAATGGGCCCCATTTCTAATGCTCCAGTGTATCATGTGCCCCATAGATGCTGCTCCAGTGTCTGATCTGCCCCATTTGAAATGCTCCAGTATATGATGGGCCCCATTTTTAATTAACCCAGGCATGGTATGTGAAAAGAGATCCTTGGAGTAATCTGAAGTGTGTGCTGCTGCATCCTTCACTTTTGATGTGGGTGAAGGACTCAAGGAAAGTGGTTGCTCCTGACCAGAAGCCTGCACTTATGACTCAGTGCTTGCATTTTTTTTGAACTTCAGAAGAGGAGGCGATAGAGCTGGAGACTGTTTCAGCAATGTAAGCCAAAAACAGTTCCTGATACTCCGGCTTTAAAAGCAGTCTACCTACTCCCAGAAAACAGAGCCTTACAGGCCTTCCAGAGCTACACCATGACACAAGCTCAACACCT
Source organism: Dendrobates tinctorius (assembly GCF_039654945.1). Lineage (NCBI taxonomy): Eukaryota > Metazoa > Chordata > Amphibia > Anura > Dendrobatidae > Dendrobates > Dendrobates tinctorius. The sequence continues at coordinate 11,611,730 of NW_027361898.1, read as the reverse complement.
CCTGCCTTAGCTGCTATTGTGTTTTTGGCATTACCAGCAGATGCACCACCACCACCATCAGTACCAGGTGGCCCCCCACGTCCACGTCCTCTTCCACCATACTTCCCCATGTTTTAGAAAATTGACCTAAAATACCAGCAGATATATGGTACTGTATCAGAAGCCTACAGCTCTATACAGTCTAGGGAAAACAGTAAATCTCCATATATATTTCATGAGTCATACACAGACGCTGACAGGCTCAGTATGGATTACCCAATAAAATAAAAAGGTGAAAAAGGGTACAGTATCATCAGATGCAAGGTATATATAGTATAGGAGAGGGAGGACTGGGAGCTTGCATTGCATCCAAATGAGAACCACTTTGGGCTGAGTTCATTAATCCACAGGTGGGTGCATGAATTCGCTGGTGAGCACAGCAGATGTCCACAAGAAGAAGAAAGTACGTTCAGCACACCGGCATAAAAGAAAAAAACTTTATTAGGCTAATATGCCATATTAAAATGCAAAAAACACCTGACGCGTTTCTGGTGCACAAAGGCACCCTTAGTCATAGGTAAATAAAAACAAAATGCATAGAAAAATATATACAGGTTACAAACCAATCACAAAGCTTGCAATTAATTACAAAAAGTGGCAACACATGAAAAGAAGAGTGAGCGGTTCCTTGCAATGATACAGATCACTCCAGGATTGAAGTTCCCAAGGAAAAAAAAAAAAATTACAATAATTTAAATGAATATATCTAAAGGTAATTAAATAACTCCAAAATGATCTTCCAATGGAAAATGGATTTTCTGCGCAGAAATAAATGATTCCATGCGAAAGGTGTGAATGAGTGCCTACGGACAATATATAGAGTTAGTCAGAATCAAAAGGAATTTTTTACACCTCAAAAATAATTTATAGATGTGCAGGAATGAGTGTTCCATGCAAAAGGTGTAAATAGGTACCTACAAACAATATATGGAATTAATAACAATCAGATGGAGTTTTTTGCACGTATAATAAAATATTTCATGCAAAGAGTGTGAATGAGTGCTTACAAACAATATATAGAATTAGTGAAACAAAAAAAAAAAAAAAAGTTTTTTTGGACTTGAAAAATAAATTATAGGTACGCAGGAATAAAAAGTTCCATGCAAGATGTGTGAATGAGTGCCTGCAAACAATATATAAACTTGATGACAATCAAATGGAATTTTTAGCACATAAAAAATGAAAAATAAATTATAGACACATAGCAATCAATGGTGGAACTATTGCAGAAAGCTTGATAAACATATGAATAAAATAGGAGCTATGAGATAAATTCTATGCTTTCCTACTATAACAAAATAAATACGCAAAATAAACTAAATACGGATCACTGTGAAATTATTTTTGACAGAAAAAACTAATAAGTACATAAATTTCATTAATAAATATAGAACAAATTGTTCCTGAAATTCATACCGTTTGGAGATTTAGTGTCTAATTTTAATATCCAAAAACTTCCCGTATATTTTATAGCTTGTGTCTATCACCACCTCGTGCAGGAATTTTAACCTTTTCTAGACCATAGAAGGCAAATGAATCCATATTGCTATGATGAGCATGAACGAAGTGTTTTACCGCTCCTGAATAGGAAGCATTTTTTTGTTCTATATTTCTGATATGTTCAGCTATTCTTTTTTTTAGTTTGCATATAGTACAGCCGATATACTGAATCTTACACTCTGTGCAACAAATGCAATAAACGACAAACTGGCTGTCACAATTGATAAAAGATGTAATTTGTTGAGAAAATCCTTGGTATGAAAAAATAAATTTAGATTTGTCTATTGCATATGTGCAAACATTGCACCTGGAACCAGCGCATTTGTAAAATCCAGTGGAAGTAATCCAAGTACGAATTTTTTCTGGTGATTTTAAAAGACTGGGAGAAAGATAATTCGCCAAACTGGTTCCCCTTCGGGCAACATAACGGCAGCCAGATTGTATGATTTGTCTTAATTTAGTGTCTTGGTTTGTGACGGGCAGATATTTTTTCACAATTTCTTTATGATTGAATCCTGGGGGCTGAATGAAAAAGTCACCATATGATCAGCACAAGCTGAGGATTTTTCCTTTAAACTGGTAAATCTTGGTTTGTTCATCACTTTGTGGAATGCATTGCTGACAATTTGATTATTGTAACCTCGATCAAAAAGACTTTTTTTATGACTTTACTTTCTTGTAAAAACAAGGCATTGTCTGAACATAAACGTTTTGCCCTATTGAATTCCCCATAAGGGATGGACTGGATGGTATATTGGGGATGACATGAAGAAGAAAGTAAAAGTGAATTACCTGCAGTTTCCTTTCTATAAATGGTAGTGTGAACTTTGCCATTGATAGAATCACCTGTGAGCAATAAATCCAAAAAGGAAACTTGATTCCCTGTACCACTAATAGTGAATATTAAATTTAGATTGTTAGAATTGAGATAAGAATGAAAAAGGGACAAGTCTGTGGAATTACCCTTCCAAACGAACATCAGATCGTCCACATATCTACCGAACCAAAAAGTGTCATTGAAGAATGGGTTGAGATTAGTGTTGAGCATTCCGATACCGCAAGTATCGGGTATCGGCCGATATTAGCGGTATCGGAATTCCGATACTGACTTCCGATACTTTTGTCATATCGGATACCGGAATCGGAAGTTCCCATCATGCTATGAGCCTGCTTGCTTTGATTAAGCCAATGGGAATCCTCCGAAGTATGGGCACATCCTGTTAGGCATGTAGGCATGTTAACTATTGGCATGGCTGTGATTGGCTGCCGAAATGATGTCATGATGCACTATAAAAGCCACCGCAGCCGCCATTTCAGGTTCACTCTGCTGTGAATTCAGTTAGGGACAGGCTGCTGTAGAAGACTGTGAGGGACAGTTAGAAATAGCGATTCCACCAAACAACTAGTGCTTTACCCAGGCTACATAAACCACCACTGTAGCCTTCTTTGCCCTAGCAGCAGTGTTCACAGCTGTCTGCAAGGGCTGAGTGAGTGCAGCTCACGCTGTGGAGTGGGTCCTGCAGCCACGTCAGGTTGTAGGCTGCCCAGCGTGCCTCACTGCTGCCTCATACATCTTTTAATTTTTGAGCTGCATTTTTTACATAATTTCAATCTAGTGTGCTTCCATCCGTATCCATATACGTTGGTTGCAAACACTAGTAGTAGACAGCGGAGACTTTCTGCAGCCTTTCAGTGCTAGTGTCCACTTTGCTGCACTGTTCACGGCTGTCTGAGAGGTCTCTGACTGTGTGTGAGTGCAGCTCATGCTGAGTAGTGTGTCCTGCAGCTACGTCTGGTTGTAGGACGCTCAGCGTGTCACTGCCTCACACATATTTTTATTTGAGTGCAGCTCATTTTTTCTTCTATTAGTGTGCATCCATCCGTCTCTATCTACGGTGGTTGCAAACACTATATAGGAGTACACAGCGGAGCCTTTCTGCAGCCTGTCAGTGCCAGTGCCCACTTAGCTGCACTGTTCACGGCTGTCTGAGAGGTCTCTGACTGTGTGTGAGTGCAGCTCATGCTGAGTAGAGTGTCCTGCAGCTACGTCTGGTTGTAGGACGCTCAACGTACGTCACTGCCTCACACATATTTGTCTTTGAGTGCAGCTCATTTTTTCTTCTCCTATTAGTGTGCATCTATCCGTATCCATCAACATTGGTTGGTTGCAAACACTATATAGGAGTAGATAGAGGAGCTTTTTTTTCTGGCTTGTACCCTGCCGGCGCAGCCAGATTAGTATTACCCAATTTTTTTGGAGCCTCATCTTTTGCATTGTAGGTTACCTGCCTGCATTGTAATAGCTCCAAAAAGTTGGTGATACTATCAGTTTCAATTCTTTGTTCACATACTTTGAGTTTGTTTCCAACAAAGAAACCACAAAAAAAGTTCACCAAACACTACATTTGGAACTTGTGTAGGCCACATCAGCTCCTATTAAAGTGTAGTCCACACACACACACTTCATAAAATTAGTGTTTCTTGTACCTGTAACCAGCTGTTCAGGAATAAGCACACTAAGGCCCCCCTTTGTACTTTTCTGCCTATCTTAAGCAGTCTGGCAAGATGAAGAAGGCAGGGAGTAAGGCGCGTGGGCGTGGGCGTGGAGTTACAGCAGGGAGAGGACGTGGGGATTCTGCAGGGAGAGGACGTGGGGATTCTGCAGGTAGAGGATGTGGGGATTCTGGGCCTGCTGCGGGCACCAGTGGATCAGCATCCCCCAGTTTTAGTCCTTTATGCGCAGCTTTGTAGGACCTCAACGTACCCCACTGCTGCGGGAGGAACAAATTGAAGCCGTTGTCGGATGGATGGCAGCTAACGCATCGACTTCAATTACTTCCACAGCCTCTCAGGACCAGAGCACCGAAGAGCAACCATCTGTCTCTTCACCACCTGCCAAATTGCCCAGGCAGTCAGAGAGACATGGACAGGAGCCATCACAGTCTCTACTTTTGTTCTCGGAATCTGTTGGCTTGGAAAGAGGGGGCCAGCCAAGCAGCATTCCTGAATGTGAAGAAGAGGGAGTATGCAGTGATGCGCAACTTCTTTGTCCCTCTGAATCTGAAGAGGCGAGTGGGCCAGTGCCTATGGTCAGCACACCTCAGTACGCATCAGATGATGACGAGACTCAGTTGCCACTTTCTGGTGCGTACGGTGCTGGCGAGACAACCCCGGAGAAGCAGCTGTTTGAAGAGGGGAGGGAAGATGATGAGGTCCTTGACCCATCATGGCGTGAGGAACAGGAAGGTGGTGGGAGCAGTTCGGAGGAAGAGATTCCCCTACCGGCCAAAACAGGAGGCAGAGGGAGGGGGATGACTTGGTTGCCTGTACCCTCCACTTCGGCACCCGTTAGGAGCATTCCTCATTCCAAAGGCAAAACGGGCGCTCCCAAGACTTGCAGTGTGTGGTCCTTTTTTGACACAGTTGCAGATGACATTTGCTTTGTCAAATGCAAGCTGTGTCATCAGAAAGTCAAAAGAGGGAGAAATGTCAGCAACCTCAATACCACAAATATGTGGAAACATGTGCGCACCAAGCACGAGTTGGAGTTGCAGAGACACCCTGAAGACGTAGGCCAACGTACAGCACCACCTACCACCTCTTCAGTTCGTGTTGGGGCCTCTTCCTCCAGCTCACACACTGCTGGTTCGGCTTCCTCACAGGATCGCCAAGGAAGAACCTCTGCCACTGTTGTCCAGAGACCCTGTCAGATTCCACCCATAGCAGCACGTTCCAATCCATCACAGCCATCGGTAGCACAGGCATGGGATAAAAGGCGCCCTTACTCGGCAAACCATCCCCGAGCACAGTCTCTGAATGCTGGCATTGCCAAACTTCTGGCAGTTGAAATGCTGTCATTCAGGCTGGTGGACACTGACACCTTCCGGGACTTAATGGCATTGGCAGTCCCCCAATACAACGTGCCCAGCTGCTTTTATTTCAGCAGGCGAGCCGTCCCTGCCCTGCAGAAACATGTTGAGGGTAAAATAAAACATGCGCTACTAAACGCCGTTAGTAGCAAGGTCCACCTGACCACCGATGCATGGACCAGTAACCATGGACGGGGACGATACCTTTCCCTCACTGCCCACTGGGTCAATGTTACAATGGGTACAGATCTGGAGAGTGTTCTTCCAACGCCACAGATTGCAGGACTCCAGTCTGTACACATAGACTCCTCCTCCTACTCAAGTTCCTCAGAAAGAGCAGAGGAGCCTGTTACGACCGATATGAGCACAGCCGTGGCCAAACGTCAACAGGCTGTACTCAAATTAATTTCTTTGGGGAATCGAAGCCACACAGCGCAGGAGCTCTGGAATGCTATCAAGCAGGAGAGCGATGTGTGGTTTGGGCCAGCGAATCTCCAGCCGGGCTTGGTAGTGTGTGACAATGGCCGAAATCTGTTGGCAGCTCTTGGCCTAGGCAACCTCACACACATCCCATGTCTGGCACATGTGCTTAACTTGGTCGTGCAGAGCTTTCTGAGGGACTATCCGGATCTTGATGCACTGTTGCACAAGGTCCGCATAGAGTGCGCTCACTTGTGGCGTTCCAGCACGGCAAGATCGCGCCTCGCTGCTCTGCAGCGACGATTTGGCCTTCCGGAACATCGCATCATATGTGACCTACCCACCCGGTGGAATTCAACGTTACATATTTTGGAGCGGTTGTGTGAGCAGCAGGCAGCAGTCATGGAGTACCAGCTGCATCAGGCGCAAGCAAGTCGCACTGTGCGCCGTTCACACTTCAGCACCATTGAGTGGGCCTCTATGAAGGACATCTGCCTCGTTTTGCGTGCCTTCGATGAATCCACGCGGATGGCGAGTGCAGATGATGCACTACTCAGCATGACTGTCCCCCTTATCTGCCTGCTTCAACAAACACTGCAAGCACTAAGGGATGAGGTTTCGGAAGAGGTGGAGGATGAGGAGTCCCAAATGCCATCTGCTTCTGGACAGTCTGCGCTACGTGTTTCCTCACAAAGGCCTAGGCAGGGGACACTTTGTGAGGAGGATGAGGAGGAGTCGATGGAGGAGGAAGACATCTATCCAGAGGAGGGAGGTACACAAACCTCTACTCAGTATGTACAGCGACGGTGGGGTGATGCAGAGCAGGCCAAGGTCACTCCTCAAACAGGGGACAGCGGTACTTTGGCAGTTGGGAGTCTGCAGCACATGGTTGATTTCATGCTGCAGTGCCTGAGAAACGACCGCCGCATCGCCCACATTCTCGTCTCGGCTGATTATTGGGTGTACACCCTCCTAGATCCTCGCTACCGGGACAGCGTACAAAGGCTCATACCAACGTTGAACCGGGAGCGTAAACTGCGGGAGTACGAAGAGTCACTGGTGCAGTCCATAATGTTTTCCATTCCACCTGACAGCATTGTTGCTAGTGCTTTACAAAGCAGCTCTGTGCCTCGAGGCAGTGGAGGAAACTCTGCACAAAGAGGGAGCAGAGGCAGTGCCGCAGCACAAGGCAAGACCACTATGGCCCAAATGTGGCAAAGTTTTGTGTGTCCACCACAATTGTCTACACCATCAGCGACGCCTCGAGTCAGCAGGAGGCAACGCTTCCGTCAGATGGTGTCAGACTACATGTCTTGCCCTGTCACTGTACTCCCAGATGGCTCTTCCCCCTTCAAGTTTTGGGTCTCTAAGCTGGATACATGGCCAGAGCTTAGCCAGTATGCATTGGAGGTGCTGGCTTGCCCTGCTGCCAGTGTATTATCGGAACGCGTCTTTAGTGCCGCAGGTGGTGTACTAACAGACCGTCGCACGCGACTATCTTCCGATAATGTTGACCGGCTGACTTTTCTGAAAATGAACAAGGCCTGGATCTCCAAAGACTTTGTCATTCCTCTTACAGACTAAATTAGTGGTTGGCAACTGTATCCAGGTCTGCTGGTGTGCTCATTTTTCTACCACCTGAACTATAATCCCTGTGCTTCAACACAGCCAGTTGTCGCTCAGATGTGTCGTCTGCACAGAGAAACACACTAGCTCCTGTGTTAGTGGGGTTCAGTAACGCCAGCTGATCCCCTGCTGTGCGGACGGCAAAGTCACCAGCTCCATCAACATTCAAACCACTACTGATTTTTAACCGTGCCCAACTTAGGTCTCTGGCTCCACTGTCTCTACTATTTCCCCTGGCCTCCAACCCCGCCATCTACATCTCTGAAGTGGCGTCAGCACAATCTACACTTGTTCCTGTGTTCCTGTGGCTCAGTCCCATCAGTTTATCCCCTGATGTGTGTCCGGCAAGGTCTCCTGCTCTGTCCACATTCCCATAACCAGTAGTGGGAATGAGGACAGAGCTGGCGAACTTGCCGGACAAACATCAGGGGATCAACTGACGGGACTGAGCACCAGTAACACAGGAACAAGTGTAGATTGTGCTGACGCCACTTCAGAGATGTAGCTGGCAGGGTTGGAGGCCAGGGTAAATAGTAGAGACAGTGGAGCCAGAGGCCTAAGTGGAGCATGGTTAAAATCAGTAGTAGTCAACAACCTCCATAAAAATCGCTGCCCATTGGCCTCTGCATGCGGCATGCGTAATCCTGGGCTCCAACAGCGTCAGTTGGTGTTCAGAAGTGTCGTCTCCACAGAGCCAAACACATTCGTTCAAGTGTTAGTCGGGTTCAGCACTGCCAGCTGTTCCCCTGCTGTGGAGATGGCAAGTCTCCTGCTGCCTTCACCTGCCAAAAGCAACAGGCCCCAGCCTGCTCCTCGCCTAATCCTGGGCTCCAACAGCGTCAGTTGGTGTTCAGAAGTGTCGTCTCCACAGAGCCAAACACATTCGTTCAAGTGTTAGTGGGGTTCAGCAATGCCAGCTGTTCCCCTGCTGTGGAGATGGCAAGTCTCCTGCTGCCTTCACCTGCCAAAAGCAACAGGCCCCAGCCTGCTCCTCGCCTAATCCTGGGCTCCAACAGCTTCAGTTGGTGTTCAGAAGTGTCGTCTCCACAGAGCCAAACACATTCGTTCAAGTGTTAGTGGTGTTCAGCACTGCCAGCTGTTCCCCTGCTGTGGAGATGGCAAGTCTCCTGCTGCCTACACCTGCCAAAATCCAGTAGGCCCCAGCCTGCTCCATGCCTGATCCTGGGCTCCAACAGCGTCAGTTGGTGTTCAGAAGTGTCGTCTCCACAGAGCCAAACACATTCGTTCAAGTGTTAGTGGGGTTCAGCACTGCCAGCTGTTCCCCTGCTGTGGAGATGGCAAGTCTCCTGCTGCCTTCACCTGCCAAAAGCAACAGGCCCCAGCCTGCTCCTCGCCTAATCCTGGGCTCCAACAGCGTCAGTTGGTGTTCAGAAGTGTCGTCTCCACAGAGCCAAACACATTCGTTCAAGTGTTAGTGGGGTTCAGCACTGCCAGCTGTTCCCCTGCTGTGGAGATGGCAAGTCTCCTGCTGCCTTCACCTGCCAAAAGCAACAGGCCCCAGCCTGCTCCTCGCCTAATCCTGGGCTCCAACAGCGTCAGTTGGTGTTCAGAAGTGTCGTCTCCACAGAGCCAAACACATTCGTTCAAGTGTTAGTGGTGTTCAGCACTGCCAGCTGTTCCCCTGCTGTGGAGATGGCAAGTCTCCTGCTGCCTTCACCTGCCAAAAGCAACAGGCCCCAGCCTGCTCCTCGCCTAATCCTGGGCTCCAACAGTGTCAGTTGGTGTTCAGAAGTGTCGTCTCCACAGAGCCAAACACATTCGTTCAAGTGTTAGTGGGGTTCAGCACTGCAAGCTGTTCCCCTGCTGTGGAGATGGCAGTCTCTCCTGCTGTCTCCACATTCCAAAGACAGTAGGCCTCTGCCTACACCCTCCTATTTCCTGGGCTTCAACACAGCCAGTTGTAGCTCGGAAGTGCCGTCCACACGGAAAGAGACACTTGCGCCCGTGTCTCAGTGGGGTTCAGTAACGCCAGCTGTTCCCCTGCTGTGTGGATGGCAGTCTCTCCTGCTGTTTCCGCATTCCAAAGACAGTAGGCCTCTGCCTACACCCTCCTATTTCCTGGGCTTCAACACAGCCAGTTGTAGCTCGGAAGTGCCGTCCACACGGAAAGAGACACTTGCTCCCGTGTCTCAGAGGGGTTCAGTAACGCCAGCTGTTCCCCTGCTGTGTGGATGGCAGTCTCTCCTGCTGTCTCCGCATTCCAAAGACAGTAGGCCTCTGCCTACACCCTCCTATTTCCTGGGCTTCAGCACAGCCAGTTGTAGCTCGGAAGTGCCGTCCACACGGAAAGAGACACTTGCTCCCGTGTCTCAGTGGGGTTCAGTAACGCCAGCTGTTCCCCTGCTGTGTGGATGGCAGTCTCTCCTGCTGTTTCCGCATTCCAAAGACAGTAGGACTCTGCCTACACCTTCCTATTTCCTGGGCTTCAACACAGCCAGTTGTAGCTCAGAAGTGCCGTCCACACGGAAAGAGACACTTGCTCCTGTGTCTCAGTGGGGTTCAGTAACGCCAGCTGTTCCCCTGCTGTGTGGATGGCAGTCTCTCCTGCTGTCTCCACATTCCAAAGACAGTAGGCCTCTGCCTACACCCTCCTATTTCCTGGGCTTCAACACAGCCAGTTGTAGCTCGTAAGTGCCGTCCACACGGAAAGAGACACTTGCTGCCGTGTCTCAGTGGGGTTCAGTAATGTCAGCTGTTCCCCTGCTGTGTGGATGGCAGTCTCTCCTGCTGTCTCCGCATTCCAAAGACAGTAGGCCTCTGCCTACACCCTCCTATTTCCTGGGCTTCAACACAGCCAGTTGTAGCTCGGAAGTGCCGTCCACACGGAAAGAGACACTTGCTCCCGTGTCTCAGTGGGGTTCAGTAACGCCAGCTGTTCCCCTGCTGTGTGGATGGCAGTCTCTCCTGCTGTCTCCGCATTCCAAAGACAGTAGGCCTCTGCCTACACCCTCCTATTTCCTGGGCTTCAACACAGCCAGTTGTAGCTCGGAAGTGCCGTCCACACGGAAAGAGACACTTGCTCCCGTGTCTCAGTGGGGTTCAGTAACGCCAGCTGTTCCCCTGCTGTGTGGATGGCAGTCTCTCCTGCTGTCTCCGCATTCCAAAGACAGTAGGCCTCTGCCTACACCCTCCTATTTCCTGGGCTTCAACACAGCCAGTTGTAGCTCGGAAGTGCCGTCCACACGGAAAGAGACACTTGCTCCCGTGTCTCAGTGGGGTTCAGTAACGCCAGCTGTTCCCCTGCTGTGTGGATGGCAGTCTCTCCTGCTGTCTCCGCATTCCAAAGACAGTAGGCCTCTGCCTACACCCTCCTATTTCCTGGGCTTCAACACAGCCAGTTGTAGCTCGGAAGTGCCGTCCACACGGAAAGAGACACTTGCTGCCGTGTCTCAGTGGGGTTCAGTAACGTCAGCTGTTCCCCTGCTGTGTGGATGGCAGTCTCTCCTGCTGTCTCCGCATTCCAAAGACAGTAGGCCTCTGCCTACACCCTCCTATTTCCTTTGCTTCAACACAGCCAGTTGTAGCTCGGAAGTGCCGTCCACACGGAAAGAGACACTTGCTCCCGTGTCTCAGTGGGGTTCAGTAACGCCAGCTGTTCCCCTGCTGTGTGGATGGCAGTCTCTCCTGCTGTTTCCGCATTCCAAAGACAGTAGGCCTCTGCCTACACCCTCCTATTTCCTGGGCTTCAACACAGCCAGTTGTAGCTCAGAAGTGCTGTCCACACGGAAAGAGACACTTGCTCCCGTGTCTCAGTGGGGTTCAGTAACGCCAGCTGTTCCCCTGCTGTGTGGATGGCAGTCTCTCCTGCTGTCTCCGCATTCCAAAGACAGTAGGCCTCTGCCTACACCCTCCTATTTCCTGGGCTTCAACACAGCCAGTTGTAGCTCGGAAGTGCCGTCCACACGGAAAGAGACACTTGCTCCCGTGTCTCAGTGGGGTTCAGTAACGTCAGCTGTTCCCCTGCTGTGTGGATGGCAGTCTCTCCTGCTGTTTCCGTATTCCAAAGACAGTAGGCCTCTGCCTACACCCTCCTATTTCCTGGGCTTCAACACAGCCAGTTGTAGCTCGGAAGTGCCGTCCACACGGAAAGAGACACTTGCTCCCGTGTCTCAGTGGGGTTCAGTAACGCCAGCTGTTCCCCTGCTGTGTGGATGGCAGTCTCTCCTGCTGTCTCCGCATTCCAAAGACAGTAGGCCTCTGCCTACACCCTCCTATTTCCTGGGCTTCAACACAGCCAGTTGTAGCTCGGAAGTGCCGTCCACACGGAAAGAGACACTTGCTCCCGTGTCTCAGTGGGGTTCAGTAACGTTAGCTGATCCCCTGCTGTGTGGATGGCAAAGTCTCCTGCTGCCTACACAGTCCTACTACTACTGATTTTTAACCGTGCTCCAATTAGGCCTGTGGCTCCACTGTCTCTCGTATTTCCCCTGTCCTCCAACCCTGCCAGTTACAGCTCCGAAGTGGCGTCTGCACAATCCACACTTGTTCCTGTGTTACAGGTGTTCAGTCCGGTCAGTTAATCCCCTGATGTGTGTCCGGCAATGTCGCCTGCTCTGTCCACATTCCCATAACATAACTAGCCTTTGGCCTAGGTGCCTCCATCTCGGTATCCGAGTTCCGGCAACGTCTGCTGGTCCTTGGTAGTGCTTTGTAGCACAGGTACCTCCTGCTTAGTAACCGGGTTCCAGCACCATCAGCTGGTCCTCGGTTGTGCCATTGGCTCTTATTCCTTCTGCTGCCCCTCCGGGTGCCAGCACTGTCAGCTGGTCCTCGCTATTTCCATTTGCTCTTGCAGCTTATGCTACCCCTCCGGGTTCCAGCACCGTCAGCTGGTTCTCAGCAGAGCCTTTGGCCTAGGTGCCTCCATCTCGGTATCCGAGTTCCGGCAACGTCTGCTGGTCCTTGGTAGTGCTTTGTAGCACAGGTACCTCCTGCTTAGTAACCGGGTTCCAGCACCATCAGCTGGTCCTCGGTTGTGCCATTGGCTCTTATTCCTTCTGCTGCCCCTCCGGGTGCCAGCACTGTCAGCTGGTCCTCGCTATTTCCATTTGCTCTTGCAGCTTATGCTACCCATCCGGGTTCCAGCACCGTAAGCTGGTTCTCGGCAAAGCCTTTGGCCTAGTTGCCTCCATCTCGGTATCCGAGTTCCGGCAACGTCTGCTGGTCCTTGGTAGTGCTTTGTAGCACAGGTACCTCCTGCTTAGTAAAAGGGTTCCAGCACCGTCAGCTGGTCCTCGGTAGTGCCATTGGCTCTAGTTCCTTCTGCTGCCCCTCCGGGTGCCAGTACCGTCAGCTGGTTCAAGAGGACAAAGAACAGGAAGACAACCACCAAGATGCAGAACAACAAGAGAGAGAAGACAAAGAAGCATAAAAAAACAAAGCAGAAGAACATTAAGCATAAGACTAATACTCTGAGCAAATGATATTATCTTATTTATAAGCAGAAGAAGACTAAGCAGTGTATGGGGGTGACTCCGTTCCTCCTCGTGGTGCCCCTGGAAAAGGCCTGCTGCTGCAGGCCAAACTGAACGCGGACAAATCCTGTTGTAAATCTTTTGTGACAGGCAGAACGGAAGGTGTAAACTTCTAACTTTTCTAGATAACAACTACAGGAATGCCTGACACAAATAAGAATATGATGAAGAAGAATAGGAAGAAGATGAAGAAGTTGAATATGTAGAATAATAATTGTTGAATAAGAAGAATATGAAGAATGTAAGAAAAGGAAGAAGAAGAAGAATGTAAGAAAAGGAAGTAGAAGAATTTAAAAAAATAATAAGAAGAAGAATGTAAAAAAAGGAATAAGAAGAAGAATGTAAAAAAAGGAAGTAGAAGAATGTAAAAAAAGGAATAAGAAGAAGAAGAAGAAGAAGGTAAAAAAAGGAAGAAGAAGAAAGAAGAAGAAAGAAGAAAGAAGAAGAAGACATACATGTCTGGCAAAATATAAATGAGGCTAACATAGTCAATATCTTTGTAACTTCTAACGTCTTTAAAAAAAAAGTTTAATTCCTGCTATTCCATTTGATTGGGCTAAACCTCTATGGCTTTAATGTCTCCTCCACCTCCTACAATACATTCTACATTATTCTTAGTTGTTTTTCTTCATGTAGAATTAACCTACAAGGAAAAAAAGGGTTTTTTTTTAATTCCGATATTTTGGCCCCATTGACTTGCATTGGTTCCCGGTATCGGAATCGGCGATACCGATACTTTTTTTAAAGATCGGCCGATCCATTCCGATCCGATATTTTCAAGTATCGGCTGGTCTCGCTCATCTCTAGTTGAGATCATAAAAAAGAAATTGCTCTTCCCACCAAGCCATATATAACATGGCTAAAGAAGGTGAGAAATTTAACCCCATAGGGGCACCCAAAATTTGAAGAAAAAATGATTTATTAAATATAAAATAATTGTGACTCAGTAGATATGCGGACGATCTGATAATGAAAGATTTTAGTTCACCTGAATAATTGCTATAATTATCCATATGGTGCGATAAAGCCTGTAGAGCAAGAGAATGAGGAATCGAGGAGTACAAGTTGGTTACATCACAAGTGAAAAAGCTGAAATTTTTCTGCCAAATAAAATTATCAAACGCATGAATCACAGATGCAGAATTTTTAAAAATACCCTGGAATGCGAAGGGTTAAAGGTTGCAAAATTGTATCTACCCAAACACTTAAATTTTCATTTAGTGAACCAATACTAGAAATGATAGGACGGAGTGGAGGAGGGAATTGATTTTTGTGGATTTTGGGTAACCCATGGAAAATAGGAATAAGGCTAGTTTCACACTTGCTTTTTTTTGCAGCGCGTTTTTCCCGCAAAAAAACGCATTGAAAAAACGCATACAAAAGCATACAACTGCTGCGTTTTTTTCAAGCATTTTTATGAGCATGCATGAAAAAAACGCAGCGTTTTTATGCGTTTGCATGCGTTTTTAGTGCGTTTTTACCGCGTTTGCGTTTTTTTCCAACATTAGGTGGCCCCTCACACTAACCCAAACCATGACTTTACTAACCCTAACCCTAACCCTAACCCTAACTCTGACCCTAACCCTAACCCTAACCCTGACCCTAACCCTTAATCAAACCATACTTAACCCTAACCCAAACCCTAAACCCTAACTAACCCTAACCCTAACCCTAACCCTGACCCTAACCCTTAACCAAACCATACTTAACCCTAACCCAAACCCTAAACCCTAACTAACCCTAACCCTGACCCTAACTCTAACCCTAACCCTAACCCTAACCCTGACCCTAACCCTAACCCTAACCCTAACCCTGACCCTAACCCTAACCCTAACCCTGACCCTAACCCTAACCCTAACCCTAACCCTGACCCTAACCCTAACCCTAACCCTGACCCTAACCCTTAACCAAACCATACTTAACCCTAACCCAAACCCTAAACCCTAACTAATCCTGACCCTAACCCTAACCCTAACCCTGACCCTAACCCTTAACCAAACCATACTTAACCCTAACCCAAACCCTAAACCCTAACTAACCCTAACCCTAACCCTAACCCTGACCCTAACCCTAACCCTAACCGTGACCCTAACCCTTAACCAAACCATACTTAACCCTAACCCAAACCCTAAACCCTAACTAACCCTGACCCTGACCCTAACCCCAACCCTAACCCTGACCCTAACCCTAACCCTAACCCTGACCCTAACCCTAACCCTAACCCTAACCCTGACCCTAACCCTTAACCAAACCATACTTAACCCTAACCCAAACCCTAAACCCTAACTAACCCTGACCATAACCCCAACCCTAACCCTGACCCTGACCCTAACCCTAACCCTAAACCCCCTTAACTAACCCTAACTCTAACCCAAACCCCTAAATTCCATGGTTAACAAAAAAACGCATGTGCAAAAAAACGCATACATAAGCATGCCAATGCGCACATATGCGCACCCATAGACTTATATTGGGTGTCTTGCTGTAAAAAAACGCATTGCGCGCGCATGCGTTTTTTTGAGGCAAATCGGATGCACAAAAAATGCAACAGGTTGCATTTTGTGCGCCCGAGCGCATACCGCAAAAAAACGCATGCGCGGTAAAACGCGTACAAACGCATGTGTATGCGCACATAAGCGCATCCCATGCAAAGTATAGGAAAAAAAACGCATGCGCTATTTAGCGCTAAATTACCGCGAAAAAAAACGCAAATGTGAAACCAGCCTTACTGGATGGTCAGGTAACAACCATTTAGCTGTTTTTGAACAAAATATGTTCATTTTTAGACCATCCTGTACCAAGTTAGTTAATTCACACTTGAAAGTGGAGGAAGGATCACGGCTCAATGTGGAATATGTGCAGGTGTCATTTAACACACTGAGAACAGAACTGATATATAAATCAGTGTCTAAAATGACTGTGCAGCCGCCTTTATCAGATTGTTTGATTAATAAATTTGGGTTACTCTGCAAATCCTTGATGGCTTGAGATTGAGTGATGCTCAAATTATGAAAAAAATCAGTGGATTTAATGCTCTTGTCTAATTCTCGTAAATCTCTCTCCACCAAGGATTGAAAAAGGTCCAAGATGGGTACTCTCGATTGCAATGGATAGTATGAAGAATTGTGTGGCACAACATGAACATCTCTGTCATGTATGAGATCTGGATTATCGTGTGGATCCTGTAAGGAAGAAAGAGTGGTTAATGCAAATTGCTCTCTGAAGGAAAGCGAAGCAAATAATTCATCATGAAAATTAACAGGATCAGAGTTGTCAATCATGTTGTCACCGGAATCATTCTGGAAAAAAATGTCTTTTCACTGTAAGGAGTCTGGTAAACTTGTTTACGTCTTTGATTGTCTGGAAAAGGTCAAATTTTTTTACTGGGAACGCCATTCAGCCCCCAATTCAATCAAATTAAAGAAATTGTGAAAAAATATCTGCCCGTCACAAACAAGACACTAAATTAAGACAAATCATACAATCTGGCTGCCGTTATGTTGCCCGAAGGGGAACCAGTTTGGCGAATGATCTTTCTCCCAGTCTTTTAAAATCACCAGAAAAAATTCGTATTTGGATTCCTTCCACTGGATTTTACAAATGCGCTGGTTCCAGGTGCAATGTTTGCACATATGCAATAGACAAATCTAAATTTATTTTTTCATACCAAGGATTTTCTCAACAAATTACATCTTTTATCAATTGTGACAGCCAGTTTGTCGTTTATTGCATTTGTCGCACAGAGTGTAAGATTCAGTATATCGGCTGTACTATACGCAAACTAAAAAAAAGAATAGCTGAACATGTCAGAAATATAGAACAAAAAAACGCTTCCTATTCAGGAGCAGTAAAACACTTCGTTCATGCTCATCATAGCAATATGGATTCATTTGCCTTCTATGGTCTAGAAAAGGTTAAAATTCCTGCACGAGGTGGTGATAGACACAAGCTATAAAATATACGGGAAGCTTTTTGGATATTAAAATTAGACACTAAATCTCCAAACGGTATGAATTTCAGGAACAATTTGTTCTGTATTTATTAATGAAATTTATGTACTTATTAGTTTTTTCTGTCAAAAATAATTTCACAGTGATCCGTATTTAGTTTATTTTGCGTATTTATTTTGTTATAGTAGGAAAGCATAGAATTTATCTCATAGCTCCTATTTTATTCATATGTTTATCAAGCTTTCTGCAATAGTTCCACCATTGATTGCTATGTGTCTATAATTTATTTTTCATTTTTTATGTGCTAAAAATTCCATTTGATTGTCACCAAGTTTATATATTGTTTGCAGGCACTCATTCACACATCTTGCATGGAACTTTTTATTCCTGCGTACCTATAATTTATTTTTCAAGTCCAAAAAAACTTTTTTTTTTTTTGTTTCACTAATTCTATATATTGTTTGTAAGCACTCATTCACACTCTTTGCATGAAATATTTTATTATACGTGCAAAAAACTTCATCTGATTGTTATTAATTCCATATATTGTTTGTAGGTACCTATTCACACCTTTTGCATGGAACCACTCATTCCTGCGCATCTATAAATTATTTTTGAGGTGTAAAAAATTCCTTTTGATTCTGACTAACTCTATATATTGTCCGTAGGCACTCATTCACACCTTTCGCATGGAATCATTTATTTCTGCGCAGAAAATCCATTTTCCATTGGAAGATCATTTTGGAGTTATTTAATTACCTTTAGATATATTCATTTAAATTATTGTAAATTTTATTTTTTTTTTTCCTTGGGAACTTCAATCCTGGAGTGATCTGTATCATTGCAAGGAACCGCTCACTCTTCTTTTCATGTGTTGCCACTTTTTGTAATTAATTGCAAGCTTTGTGATTGGTTTGTAACCTGTATATATTTTTCTATGCATTTTGTTTGTATTTACCTTTGACTAAGGCTAGTTTCACACTTGCTTTTTTTGCAGCGCGTTTTTCCCGCAAAAAAACGCATTGAAAAACGCATACAAAAGCATACAACTGCTGCGTTTTTTTCAAGCATTTTTATGAGCATGCATGAAAAAATCGCAGCGTTTTTATGCGTTTGTATGCGTTTTTAGTGCGTTTTTACCGCGTTTGCGTTTTTTTTCAACATTAGGTGGCCCCTCACACTAACCCAAACCATGACTTTACTAACCCTAACCCTGACCCTAACCCTAACCCTAACCCTGACCCTAACCCTAACCCTGACCCTAACCCTTAACCAAACCATACTTAACCCTAACCCAAACCCTAAACCCTAACTAACCCTAACCCTAACCCTAACCCTGACCCTAACCCTAACCCTAACCCTAAACCCCCTTAACTAACCCTAACTCTAACCCAAACCCCTAAATTCCATGGTTAACAAAAAAAAACGCATGTGCAAAAAAACGCATACATAAGCATGCCAATGCGCACATATGCGCACCCATAGACTTATATTGGGTGTCTTGCTGTAAAAAAACGCATTGCGCGCGCATGCGTTTTTTTGAGGCAAGTCGGACGCACAAAAAATGCAACAGGTTGCATTTTGTGCGCCCGAGCGCATACCGCAAAAAAACGCATGCGCGGTAAAACGCGTACAAACGCATGTGTATGCGCACATAAGCGCATCCCATGCAAAGTATAGGAAAAAAAACGCATGCGCTATTTAGCGCTAAATTACCGCGAAAAAAAAACGCAAATGTGAAACCAGCCTAAGGGTGCCTTTGTGCACCAGAAACGCGTCAGGTGTTTTTTGCATTTTAATATGGCATATTAGCCTAATAAAGTTTTTTTCATTTATGCCGGTGTGCTGAACGAACTTTCTTCTTCTTATATATAGTATAGTGTAAACATTCTGATTCTCCATATACATTTCAGAAGGCAGACACAAACGCTTTCAGGCCCAGTATGGATTACACAAGAATATGAAAAGCTGCAAATGGGTAATGTAACACAAGCGTACAGCTGTATACAGTGTTGGCCAAATTTGAAATCTTGGTATATATTTCCAGAGTCACCCTCAGACGCTCACTCAGTCTGAGTTTGACCATAATAAGAAATGTTGTAAAAAAGGTACTGGATAACAAGACAGCAAGTATATATATTATAGGGTACAATTGAAATCTCTGTATACATAGTCCCATAGTCAGTCTCAGACGCTTACTCAGTATGGATTTGACCGTAATGCTAAATGTTGAACAAAGGTACTGTATAGCAAGATACAAGCTGTATCGAGTATAGGATAAAAATTGGTATCTCCAATTCACCGTATATATAGAAGGCGTAAACCACACACACTCACTCACTATGGATGATACCGTAATACAAAATTTTGAACAAAGGTACTGTGACGGCCGTCTGCGAATCTGGGCTGCAGTAGTAACAGCACCCCGAGTAACCCCGAGACCCTTAACCCCTATACAGGGATCTGGAATTGTAGCAAGGCCCAGGGGGTAGCTGTTCAGAGGAGCAGTGGATCAGAGCAGGACGGCCGCCAAAGGGTCAAAACTGAAACCCATAATCAAAGTCAGGAGGCAGGAGTCGGAGGCCGGAGGGGAGCAGAGGTACGAAATCAGCAGACAGAAGGAGAGTCAAAATTCCAGGCCAGGGTCAGTAAAACCAGGAGGGCAGCAAGGTACAAAATCAGCAGGCAGAAGGAGAGTCGGGAATCCAAGCAAAGGTCAGCGTCAAAATATCAAAATAGAAGCAGAGGTACAAAAACGGCAGGCAATAGAATGGTCAGAAATCCAGGCTGAGGTCAGAGTTTAACTATAGCAAATTACACAGTAGCACGCAGGGGAACCAAGAATATATCCGGCGGCTTGCAAGACCAGTCCCAAGGTATTTGAGGAATCAGGTCATCCCTCACAGGTTCCCGGACTGATGATGTAACCAGGACCGCCCCCAGGACCAGGCCAGGCGCACATGCAGTAAGCCCTACATGATTGACAGAGGGGCAGAGCCTGCAGCCACCAGATGCCTGCGCAGGGGCCTCTTCTCTGTCACCACCCTCACCCTGAGGCGAACCATGGCTCCTCCCAGTGGTCGAGGCAGGAACAGCCATCCCCGAGTCTGACGGCGACGTGACGGCCCGGCGCCTCCTAGTGACCGAGACCGGAACAGCAGGCCCGAGTCTGGCGGCGAAGTGTCAGTCCGGCGCCTCCTAGTGGCTGAAGCCAGCACAGCAGGCCCTGAGTCTGACAGCGACGTGACAGGTACTGTATCAGCACATACCAGGTGTATCCAGTCTAGGGGTAATTGTAAATTTCCGTCTATACTTCCGGAGTCAGACACAGACACTCACAGGCTCAGTATGTATTACACCAGAATTTAACAAGTAGAAAAAGGGAAAGGTAGTCGAAGCGTACAACAGTATACAGTGTTATGGTACTTTTAAATCTTCTTATACAGTTGTGGCCAAAAGTATTGACACCCCTGCAATTTTGTCAGATAATACTCAGTTTCTCCCTGAAAATGATTGCAAACACAAATTCTTTGGTATTATTATCTTCATTTAATTTGTCTTAAATGAAAAAACACAAAAGAGAATGAAGCAAAAAGCAAAACATTGATCATTTCACACAAAACTCCAAAAATGGGCCAGACAAAAGTATTGGCACCCTCAGCCTAATACTTGGTTGCACAACCTTTAGCCAAAATAACTGCAGCCAACCGCTTCCGGTAACCATCAATGAGTTTCTTACAATGCTCTGCTGGAATTTTAGACCATTCTTCTTTGGCAAACTGCTCCAGGTCCCTGATATTTGAAGGGTGCCTTCTCCAAACTGCCATTTTTAGATCTCTCCACAGGTGTTCTATGGGATTCAGGTCTGGACTCATTGCTGGCCACCTTAGAAGTCTCCAGTGCTTTCTCTCAAACCATTTTCCCATGCTTTTTGAAGTGAGTTTTGGGTCATTGTCCTGCTGGAAGACCCATGACCTCTGAGGGAGACCCAGCTTTCTCACACTGGGCCCTACATTATGCTGCAAAATTTGTTGGTAGTCTTCAGACTTCATAATGCCATGCACATGGTCAAGCAGTCCAGTGACAGAGGCAGCAAAGCAACCCCAAAACATCAGGGAACCTCCGCCATGTTTGACTGTAGGGACCGTGTTTTTTTCTTTGAATGCCTCTTTTTTCTCCTGTAAACTCTATGTTGATGCCTTTGCCCAAAAAGCTCTACTTTTGTCTCATCTGACCAGAGAACATTCTTCCAAAACGTTTTTGGCTTTTGCAGGTAAGTTTTGGCAAACTCCAGCCTGGCTTTTTTATGTCTCGGGGTAAGAAGTGGGGTCTTCCTGGTCTCCTACCATAGAGTCCCTTTTCATTCAGACGCCGATGGATAGTACGGGTTGACACTGTTGTACCCTCGGACTGCAGGGCAGCTTGAACTTGTTTGGATGTTAGTTGAGGTTCTTTATCCAACATCTGCACAATCTTGCGTTGAAATCTCTTGTCAATTTTTCTTTTCCGTCCACATCTAGGGAGGTTAGCCACAGTGCCATGGGCTTTAAACTTCTTGATGACACTGCGCACGGTAGACACAGGAACATTCAGGTCTTTGGAGATGAACTTGTAGCCTTGAGATTGCTCATGCTTCCTCACAATTTGGTTTCTCAAGTCCTCAGACAGTTCTTTGGTCTTCTTTCTTTTCTCCATGCTCAATGTGGTACACACAAGGACACAGGACAGAGGTTGAGTCAACTTTAATCCATGTCAACTGGCTGCAAGTGTGATTTAGTTATTGCCAGCACCTGTTAGGTGCCACAGGTAAGATACAGGTGCTGTTAATTACACAAATTAGAGAAGCATCACATGATTTTTTGAACAGTGCCAATACTTTTGTCCACCCTCTTTTTTATGTTTGGTGTGGAATTATATCCAATTTGGCTTTAGGACAATTCTTTTTGTGTTTTTTCATTTAAGACAAATTAAATGAAGATAATAATACCAAAGAATTTGTTTTTGCAATCATTTTCAGGAAGAAACTGAGTATTATCTGACAGAATTGCAGGGGTGTCAATACTTTTGGCCACAACTGTATATTTCAATCTCAGTAAGCCAGTCCAGACTCTCCGCTACTGGAAATTACATGGATACAAGTACAGACGGAAAGTCGAGTGTTAGCAGAAATTTGGGAATTACTCATCGCGGGAAAACCTCCCTGTAGATGTTGCATAGGCGATGCAGACCCTAAATTACTGTGTCTGTGGAGACAGCGAAAACTGTTCTTTGTGAAGAAAGGATTGCTTTATCGCAGTAGCGTGGATCACATCACAGTTACTCGTCTCCATCAAACTGTGATCACAGGGAGAGATGTAGACATGGTCCTCCCTGCTTATCATTATGTGTCTGGTCATTTAGGAGTGCAAAAGACAGAAGTCACAGGCCGAAGGCGATTCTATTGGATTGGCATGAGAGGAGACATTGAAAAATGGTGACAGGAATGTCACACGTCTGTGACATCACAATTGTGATGTGAAAGGTGATCATAAAGCACCTGTCACGGTCCTGTTAGGGTCGGCGTGCAGCCACCACTGAGCAAGGACTCACCCACACTGCAGAGGGGCCCGGGGTCAGACACGGCCGGATAGTTCAGGCAAGCAGGACCTGGAGAAGCTAAAGTCAGTGAGCAGTGAAGGACCTACGGTCATGTGACCACAAGGGGGCGGGGCTTAGCGTCCTGCTGTCAGAGATAGGCAGAACACTAATACAGGAATTCTCAAAGTCAGACAAACTGGGTCATACACAGAGATAACAGTAAAGTACCAGGGATGAGACAGAACGGAGAGTCGGGGCCAGGCAGTGGTCAAAGCCAAACAGACATAGAAGGTACCAAGCAGAAACCAAGAAGCAGTATCTAGAGAACAGACCAAGTCGTACACAGAGTATCAGATAAACAAGAACACAGCACAAACACACTCAGGGGTCACCACACTATGCCAAGGGGGAAAGTATAACTGACAGGGATAGGAGCTTCCTGTGGCTATAAGAGGCCTTTCCCAGAACCAGGGAGAGGCCACAATCATAAGCCCCAGGTGTGCAGGTAAGCCTGCACTGGGATCACAACCTTTAACCCCAGACTGCCAGTCATCAGCACTGGTTCCAGACATTAACCCCACATGTGCGAGTCAAACCCAAACTGAGATCATGACAGCACCACTGCATCTGCTTGTAAGTTGACGTCCACTGGTAGCCATTGATCATCTGAAGGTAGAGGCCAGCAGGAAAGGCTATAGCTACATCTTACCCATCATTGATCAATAAACCAAATTTCTAGTGGCCGTCCCTGAGGAGGATTTAACTGTCCAGACTACACAGCGGTGGAGCAGGGAGAGGTAAGTATTGCAACTTGCCAGTGCTGTGGCCATGACCAAGCAGGGGGGCACACTCGTAGTCAACGGTACTGGCACAGGGCCCCTCATAGTATGCTGGTGTGTCTGACGGTTAGTGGGCCCCCCCACCTTCAGAGACACTGTATTGTACTATGTGCCAGTGCCGTCGGCCATCTGTGGGCCCATCCACCTGTTCAGAGCAACGGCACTTGCTCGGGTGCGCCAGGTGTTGACTGCAGCCCTTGGGGGGGTGGGCAGCCCAGTTAGGGAGGTTTAAAAATGGCATATGTTGATGTGTTGGCTGGACATTCAGCTGCTGCAAAGGGCGGAATTGGGCAAGTCTGAGGAAGAGGACAAAAGCGAGGCAGTTTTCAGGCAACCTATGTGTCATCAGGGGAAGGTGGGACAAAATCCTTTGAAACCCATGCATGGTTTATTTTAATGAAGGTTTTTCTGTCAGGATTGATCCAGCAGCACTGAAGACTCTTTCAGATAGCACACTAGCAGCAGGGCAAGCGAGCTCCTGTAAGGCATATTGTATTGTGCCAATTCAGGCCAGGCGTCCAGTTTAGAGGCCCAATAGTCAAAGGGGAATGACCTGTGAGGGAGAACATCGATATGGGATGAGAAGTAGTTTGTAACCATAGTTGACAACTGATGTCTCCTGTCACTTTTAATCGATTCAGTATTAGCAGTCGTGTGAGCGGTACTTGAGAAATCATTCCACAACATGGTCATTAAAACCCCTGTCTCCAATGCCACTTTGGCTGTGTGCAACATGAACACCTCTTCCATTGTGCCCACTACGGCTCGTGGGTGAACCAGCACCACTGCTGTGTGCTGGGAATGCCTCAAACAAACGGTTTACCAGAGTTGCTTGCTTGTTAGCCAATCTGGCCAGTCAGTAGTTGTCATCCCTCATCATTTTGGCAATGCGGGGGTCCCTTTTTAGGATTCGCAAGGCATAATCGCACATGTGGGCCAATGTTCTAGGTGTCAATGATGCACCACCAGTGGTGGGTGGAGGAGCACTTTGTGGGAAATCCACATCCCTACAGTCACGCACAAACACTGTACCTGACCTTGGAATGCCAACATTTTCTCTTGCTCCCTGAGAAGCATCCTCCTGCCCAAAATAATCATCCCCCTCATCCTCATCCTCCTCTTCCTCTTCTTCCTCCACCTCATCCAGAACAGTTCCCTGACCAGACAATGGCTGACTGTCATCAAGGCTTCCCATCTCCTCTTCCTCCGCTGCAGATTCCTGATCCTTAATGTGCGTCAAACTTTGCATAAGCAGACGCATAAGTGGGATGCTCA
Source organism: Dendrobates tinctorius (assembly GCF_039654945.1). Taxonomy (NCBI): domain Eukaryota; kingdom Metazoa; phylum Chordata; class Amphibia; order Anura; family Dendrobatidae; genus Dendrobates; species Dendrobates tinctorius. The sequence goes on along the minus strand of NW_027361898.1, from coordinate 11,587,140 downwards.
TGCTTATGATGGTGTCGTCTGCGCTTACCAGCCATGTGCATTCCTCAAAACACTGAAGGACTTTACAGAGGTCTTTCAGCTTTGACCACTGCACACCCGACAATTCCATGTCTTCCCTCAAACTGCCTGCCTGTGTATCCTCCCACAAATGCATTACAGCCTGCCTCTGTTCGTACAGCCTCTCAACCATGTGCAGGGTGGAATTCCACCTTGTTGCAACGTCTATGATTAGACGGTTCTTGGGGAGGTGGAGCAATCACGGCAGCTTCTGCATACGAGTGGAGTGGACATTTGAGTGACGGATGTGCGAGCACAGTTTTCGCACCTTACGGAGCAGGGATGTTAACTCTGGATAATTATTAAGGAAGCACTGCACCACCAGGTTCAAAGTGTGAGCCAGGCAAGGTATGTGTGTGAGTTTTGCACGGGCTATTGTTGCCACAAAATTACGGCCATTATCACTGACTACCTTGCCTGCCTCAAGATGTAGACTGCCCAGCCATGACTCAGTTTGTCACTGCAAGTAGTTCGGCCAGTACCTCCATGGTGTGTCTGTTGTTGCCCAAAGACATCATCTTTAACACAGTCTGCTGACGCTTACCACTAGCTGTTCAATAGTGGGACACCTCGTGTGCCACACTGCCAGCTGCGGATGGAGTGCTCGTGCGACTGCGCTCTGTGGACGAACTTTTGCTGATAGAGGAGGAGGAGGATTGAAAGCCTACAGCCAACTGTTTCCTATACCGTGGGCTAGGCAGCACTGTTCCACCGCCGCTGTCCCCAGTGGAACCTGCATCCACCACATTAACCCAGTGCGCAGTGATGGACAGGTAACGGCCCTGGCCATGCCTACTGGTCCATGCACTGATTGTTTTAGTGCATGGACAATGCGGTCTTTCACATGCCGGTGGAGGGTAGGGATGGCTTTTCGAGAAAAGAAGTGCCGACTGGGTAGGTCATGAGGTCGCGGAAAGGTTTACTTTCAACCAAACAGTAGGGCATCATCTCTAATGAGATTAGTTTGGCAATGTAGGAGTTCAAACAAAGTGTACGCGGATGAGAGGATGAGTACTTTCTTGTCCTACTCAGAGTGTCTGGTAGGGTGAGCTGGACTGGAGAGCTGCATATGGGGGAAGTAGCGGTGGAGCGGACGGAGTGAGAGGGGGTTGGTGATGGTATTGGTGGTGATGGCCTAGATTCAGTGTTGTGTTGCAAAACCATTGTGATTCCCTGAGTGCCTTGGCCTCCACACTGGGTTAATGTGGTGGATGCAGGCTCCACTGGGGACAGCGGCGGTGGAACAGTGCTGTCTAGCCCACCTCCACATTTAGTGCTGGTGGTGTGCTTAACGGTCGCGGTGGTCTTACAGTGGGGGAAGCGATGGAGCGCTCCTGGTACCTTCAGTAGGAGCAGGTGCACATGTGCTACCTGAGGTTTTGTATTCCGTCCACGCTTGCAAGTGCATGTTGATTAAATGTCTAAGGATGCAACTGGTATTCACAGTTCTGAGTTGTTTACCTGGGCTAAAGGTCCTTCCGCACTTCTTACAGGTAACCTTTGCCTCATCAGTAGGATTTTGGACAAAGAAGTGCCACACTGCACTCTTCCTACTATGGTATACATTTTCTGGCCTTGCACGCTGTGCTAAGTTGACCGTCTGGCCAAGCTGTCCTGCAACTCTTTTAGTTTTTGGTCCACGTTTTTGGACAGCTATGGGCCTGGCAGATAACCGCTGCTGCGATGTCAATGCCTGCTGCGGATCCTTCTCTGAACTATTGCCAGCGCCACCCTCCTCCCCCAATGGATGCCAATCCGGGTCAAGAACTGGGTCATCCATCACCTCCTCTTCAAAGTCATCTGCACCCTCCTCTACCTTCCTCTGTGTCACCGTGTAAGGTGGTATAGCATGCGGGAAGGGGCACCTGAGTTTCATCAGGGTCAGATTCTGGCTCAATAGACTGCGAGGGCAATGTAGTGCGTTGGGTCGATGTACCAGCAGAATCATCTAGCAGTTGCAGTACATCAGTGCACTCCATGTCAGATTCATCTTCGACTGGGGAATTCTGGATTTGACTGGATAACCCAGGCATGGTATGTGAAAAGAGCTCCATAGAGTAATCTGAAGCGTGGGCTGCCGCATCCTTAACTTTTGATGGGGGTGAAGGACACAAGGAAAGGTGTTTTTCCTGACCAGATCCCTGCACTGACGACTCCGTGCTTGCGGGCTTCGAACGTTCAGAAGAAGAGGCAACAGAGCTGGTGGCTGTTTTGGCAATGTATGCCAAAACCTATTCCTGATGCTCCGGCTTCAAAAGCGGCTTTCCTACTCCAAGAAAGGGGAACCTTATAGGCCTTCTTGGGCCAGACAATGACGCAGGCTCAACACCTCCTGCCTTAGCTGCTATTGTGCTTTTGCCAGAACCAGCCGATGCACCACCACAATCAGTACCAGCTGCGCCCCCCTGCCCACGTCCGCGGACTCTTCCGCCATACTTCCTCATGTTTGGGAAAATGTACCAAAAATGCCAGCAGAGAGATGGTACTGTATGAGGAGCGTCCGGCTGTGTAAGGTGTATTAAAAAAATTAAATCTACATATATATTTTGCTAGTCACAGACGCTCTCACAGTATGTATTGGACCGTAATCCAACAGGCAGATATACGGAACTGTATCAGAAGTGTACAGCTGTATACGTTTTTTGTGTAACTAACAATCTCCATATATGTATTTACGGAGTGTCCCACACACACGCTGACTCTGTATAGATGTGACTGTAATGCGAACGGCAGATATACAATACTGTTTGAGAATCGGACAGCTCTATATGGTGTCTGTATGGACAATTGTCAATCTCCATCTATTTGTATAGTGACTAACACACGCTGTCTCTGTCTAGTTTATCAAACAGCAGATATACGAAACTGTTTGAAAAGCGGACAGCACTCTAAGGTGTAGGTCTGGAAAAATGGAAAAACTCCTCGGCTTTTTTTTCCAGAGTCATGCACAGATAGCTTCTATTTGTCCGTGATACAAGGCGGTACACGGTAGTGTGTGAGGAGCGTACACCGCTGTACGGTGTCTGTATGGAAAATTGTCAAACTTCGTCTATTTGTATAGGGACTGACACATGCTGTTTCTGTCTAGTTTTGACCATCATCCAGCAACAGATATATAAAACTGTTTGAAAAGCGGTTAGCACTCTAAGGTGTAGGTCTGGAAAAACTCAGCTTTTTTTTCCAGAGTCATACACAGATAGCTTCTATTTGTCCGTGATACCAGCCGGTACACGGTAGTGTGTGAGGAGCGTACACCGCTATACGGTGTGTGAAAAAATGAACGCTCAGTAACTCACCAGGACAAAATAATAAAAGTTGGAGTGCTTTGAAAAATGCAGTTTGAACAGCAGTGTGCACACAGCAATGTAGCTAGCAGGTAGCCTTAAAAGGCAGCCTTATCACCACCAGCGCTGCTGCACACAACAAAAATCCTCCCCTTTCACTGCACACTAACTGTACAGTGAAAAGCGCTATCAGCAGAAGCAGTTTTTTTTTCTTCTTCCCTGCCTAACGCTCTCCCTCTTCAGAATCAGCTGCAGCACCTCTCCCTATTCTAAGATCGGCAGAAGTAAGATGGCGGTCGGCGGTCACAGCCTTTTATACCCACTGTGATGCCACACAAAGCCAGCCAATCACTTCAATGCCCTTCTCTAAGATTGTGGTGGCCGCTGCCCATGTCATCGCATTGCCCACAGTGTGCGTCCACCTTCATTGGCTGAGAAAAGGCGCTGGAAGCATTATTTGAAACGCGACTTTGGCGGTCTGATCGGTGACCTCATGACCGACCTCACGCTATGGTCGGGTTTCGATTGGCGAAACCCTACTTTTGCTAAAGTCGGCTATTTTTTAATTTGACCGACCCGTTTCGCTCAACTCTATGTATCGCGCTTTTCATTGATTTTATTACAACTTTTGTCTGCCAGTCTACTAGCATTCATCCACCATGTGAACTCAGACGTTTTATCTGTGGATCATATGCCATCAATGTACAACGCTGCCCCCAAACACTACTAAGTGACACCTTCACCAAAATATTTGGATCCCTTATTAATATGTTCTGCTAATGATAGTCAAGCGCAAACCTTATGGGCATTGAATCCCTATTTACCGCAGCACTGTTACATGCAGTGTACCTTATGCATTCTGTCTGAAGAAGGTCCTTTTGACCAAATCTTATTTACCGTAATCTTATTTATAATTTCCATTAAGATAGGACTGTATTTTCGACTCTAAAAGAATGAAGAAATACATATACTGTACGGTAGTTAAATTTACAATACAGTCAAAATAAATTAAAAATAAAACAGAAAAACATAACCACTGAAATTCCAACCCATACCGAATTGATAGAAAAAGATTACTGGAAAGAGATGAATAAAAAAGGAACAAAGCTCATGTTTTTATTAAGTCCATCTGGGACTACTGTGTTCAGTGTACTGAGTATATCCATCTCGTTTGTTTTTGGGCTAAGACCCTCTTCCAATTACCTCCCACTTCCAACCCTAAGTACTTACTATCACTCAATCTATCTCTTAAGTTTTCAAAAGTGATGCATTATAATTGTGATATACCTTGAAATGTCTTGGAATTGAGGTAAACTTAGGGGGTCTTTCTCTTCTTTTACCACTGTTATAGACAACACATGTTACATGACTCTACTACAAAATTCCCTGGATGTGAGGTTAATATACTCCAAGCCGCATGGGCATGTAGCACAATATAGAACCCCTGTAGTCTGTCAAGAAATACTGTGGATGATTTTAAACTTGTTTTGTCCTGTGGAATATTGGGGCTAGTGTAAGTAGGAGGACCGAGCTAGGGGTACCTTTCTGTAGGGGTTGTCTCCTCTGTTGTCCAGGGAAAAGTTTAAAGAACCGGACCAATCTTTGCACTTGACAGCAGGTGGCAAAAGGCAAAAGAGCGTGGGAATTGACAGCATGCAGCAGGGGGAGGTGAGTGCCCTGTCCCTCGAGCACCCTAGGAGCGCAGGCCCATGCTCCAGCATCCCCGCTGCCGCCTGCAGAGACTGTGAACAGAGACGTATCATGTGTCCGTTGGCCCCCGCAAAGCAAAGTGCCAAATGCACCGGTGCATGTTTGTCGGGACGTTGGCCTCTGACATTGCTGTGGTCTGTGCCTTACCCTCCACAGCACCCGTTGGACTAAGGATCCCGCAGGAGGCATCAGAGACTCATCGCTGTTGGAAGGACTCAGCTCGTCGTCTTCAGGACTACACTGGAGTAACCCCTCTCTGACCGCTATTGGTGCCATCGCTTGTTTCGTGGACTCTACAGTCTGTAGGTTGTTGGATTGGATAAGTTTTACCTTAAGAACTGCTACTGTCATTTTCCCCTGCATTTTCTCCAACGCTTTTTATTACCTACTACCTGCATTATCCCTGTTTAACTGTTTTTATCCCTGCGTGGAGTACATACTTGTTGAAGTAAAATATGTTAACCTTTGCTCTGTCTCCTGTCCATCACTGCATCCTGCAACCTGCTTACACTTGCAACACAGGTCCCACATGGTTTCCATATACCTCCTGTGAGCATCTTGTGATCCAAATGTCCTCCGAGACTGTGTGCCTGGGTAGTGACTATGTAAATGAATTTGTGATTTTGTTTGATAGTAGAACATCCCAGTTCTCATTGTGTGCCAGACGTACCTAGTCAAGTATTTGTACTACTTAAAAACAGAAACCGCAAAGATGTTCAGTATGCTATGTAGCAGAAGTAGGAACAAAAACCAGTAGATAATCTAGCAAGGCTACATACAATTATGAGATCACTGATCTATGAGTATACATCTTTTTTAATACATTTCCCATTACATATTAAATATTTCTGAACTCAGTATACAGTGATTTACTGAAATGCGAGTAATTAGATTTCGTTATTTAAATCTTTATATACCTATGAATCAAATTCAAATATCAATTGGGTTTCAATACATGTACAGTAATTTGTTAAGTGTAATATCTGCCTCATCAATTCCTGTAAATAGTTTTTAGACCTTAAACTTTTGAATCCTTAAACCAGAGGCAACTCTAGGCACCTGGGGCAAAATATACAATATTGTATACACAGCTTAATCGGTTTCAGTAGTCATGCAACCACTGACATACAGTTTGCACACTAACAGTGATGTGCCAACTAGCTGCTCCTACTACACATGTGGTCAAAATTGTTGGTACCCCTCATTTAATGTCAGAAAAACCCACAATGGTGACAGAAATAACTTGAATCTGACAAAAGTAATAAGTAAAAAATCTATGAAAATGAACAAATACAAGTCAGACATTGCTTTTCAACCATGCTTCCACAGAATTTAAAAAAAAATAAAACTCATGAAATAGGCCTGGACAGAAATGATGGTACCACTGAAAATAAAATGACAAAACGGACATGCTAAATCAAGGTGTGTCCACTAATTAGCATCACAGGTGTCTACAATCATGGAATCAGTGAGTGGTCTGTATAGAGGGCCACAGATACTCAATGTGCTGTTTGGTGACATGGTGTGCATCACACTCAACATGGACCAGAGGAAACAAAGGAAACAGTTGTCTCAGGAGATTAGAATGAAAATTATAGACAAACAAGTTAAAAGTAAAAGTTACAAGTCCATCTCCAAGCAGCTTGATGTTCCTTTGACTACAGTTGCACATACTATTCAGTCATTTAAGCTCCATGAGACTGTAGCCAACCTCCCTGGATGTGGCCACAGGAGGAAAATTGATGACAAATCAAAGAGATGGATAATACAAATGGTAACAAAAGAGACAAGAAAAACTTCTAAACAGATTAAAGGTGAACTTCAAGTCCAAGGAACATCCGTGTCAGATCGCAACATTTATCGTTGCATGAGCCAAAGTGGACTTCATGGGAGACGACCAAAGAAGACACCATTGTTAAAAAAAAAATAATTAAAAAGCCAGACTTGAATTTGCCAAACTACATGTTGACAAGCCACAAAGCTTCTGGGAGAATGTCCTATGGACAGATGAGAGAAAAAGGAACTTTTTGGCAAGGCACATCAGCTCTATATTCACAGATGGAAAAATGAAGTATATCAAGAAAAGAACACTGTCCCTACTATGAAACATGGAGGAGGCTCTGTTGTGTTCTGGGGTTGCTTTGCTGCATCTGGCAGAGGGTGTCTAGAATCTGTGCAGGGTACAATGAAATCTCAAGACTATCAAGGGATTCTAGAGAGAAATGTGCTGCCCAGTGTCAGAAAGCTTGGTCTCAGTCGCAGGTCTTGGGTCTTGCAACAGGATAATGATCCAAAACACACAGCTGAAAACACCCAAGGATGGCTAAGAGGAAAACATTGGACTATTCTGAAGTGGCCTTCTGTGAGCCCTGACCTAAATCCTATTGAGAATCTTTGGAAATAGCTGAAACATGCTGTCTGGAAAAAGCAACCTTCAAACATGAGACACCAGGAGCAGTTTGCTCTTGAGGAGTGGGCCAGAATACCTGTTAAGAGGTGCAAAAGTCTCATTGACAGTTACAGGAATCATTTGATTGCAGTGATTGCCTCAACAGGTAGTGCAACAAAATATTAAGTTAAGGGTACCATCATTTCTGTCCAGGCCTAATTCATGAATTTTATTTTTTTTTAAATTCTGTGGAAGTGTGGTTGAAAAGCAATGTCTGACTTTCATTTGTTCATTTTCATAGATTTTTTTTATTTATTATTACTTTTGTCAAGTTATTTCTGTGGCAATTGTGGGTTTTTCTGTCATTAAACTAGGGGTACCAACAATTTTGACCACGTGAGTAATTCTTTCAATGTTCAGTGAAAAAGTACAGGCCCTGCTTCAGTGAGAGAAGCAGGAAAATTAGATGATTGTCATGTGATCGTGACTGTGTGATGACTGCTGCAACCAGCAACTAGAGCCAAATCCTGACGTTGATTTTTACAGTTAAAATGAGTTGTCTAGGTTTTTGAGGAAAGTCTGCAGATGTTCTATGTGCCCGCAGACTTTTGAATCCTCACATGACTAATTGTATGCAGAAGTCACATAATTAGCAAAATGAGTTGATATTTGTATAATGTATTCTCAGTATAACTACAGCTGTTCTGTGAAGGTCTCAGAGGTTTGTTTGAGAACATTAGGGATCAAACAGCATCTTGAAAACCAAGTTGGGGAGAAAGCAGAAAAAAAGAAGAGGTAAGGTTATTAGAAAAATAGCCCAAGCTCTGAACACCTCATTGAGCAGTGTTCAATCCATAGTCCAAAAATGGAAGGAGTATGGCATAACTGCAAATCTTCCAAAACATGGCTGTCCACCTAAACTGCCATTCCAAGCAAGTAGAGCACTAATTAGAGATGCAACCAAGAGTCTTATGGTCACTCTGGAGGAGCTGCAGAGACCTACAGCTCAGGTGGGATAATCTGTCCACGGGACAATTATTAGTTGTACACTCTACATATATGGAAGAGTGGCAAAAGGGATGCCATTTTTTAAAACAAAACATAAGTCATCCAGTTTTCAGATAGCAAAAAACAATATAGGGGGCACAGATAGCATGTGGAAGAGGGTGCTTTGTTCAGATGAGAACAAAGCAGAACTTTTTGAACTAAATGCAAAATGCTATATGTGGCATATATCTAACACTACACGTCTGTTAGGGTTGCGGATCGCACTAAATATAAAATATGAGAAAGTGCGATCACAATCCGGGGTCCACCATGCAATGTCGTAGATATGTGACCAGGGTCTGGTTGGCTCTCTCTACCAACCCGTTCGTGTCGGGATGATAGGCTGAGGAGAGATTTAGCTCAATGCTGAGTAGGCTACAGAGCTCTCTCCAGAACCGCGATGCAAACTGGGGACCCCGGTCACTGACAATCTTGTCCAGAATGCTTAATAAACAACATTGCCAGGCCCCGTGCAGAAGGTAACTGGGAGAGAGGTACCAGATGCACCATCTTGGAGAAATCGCTGGTGACAACCCAAATGACCATGCTGCCGCTGGACTTGGGCAGCCCCATCACAATGTCCATACTGACCATCTCCCAGGGCCTGCCTGCTACCAGCAGGGGGTAAAGTAGCCCAGCAGGCAACTGCCGAGAGGACCTATTCTGGGTGCAGGAGATGCACGCCTGAATATAATCCCTGACGTCACGGGCCATATTGGCCACCAGTACGTCCTCGCCAGAAGCTCTGAGGTCCTTTTTGTCCTGAAATGTCCACCCACCCAGGATGAATGAGCCTAAGAGAGGACCTCCGGTTGCAGACAGGCAGGGACAAATGTCTTGCCCGGAGGTACTGACTCAAGGGCAACTGGAGCCACAGTCCTCAGGCTCTCGGATGGGACGATCAGCCAAGGTTCCTCCTCCTCTTCTTTTTCTGATGACGCCACGGAGCAGTAGAGAGCATTGGCCCGGACCATCTCCCCGGAGAGAAAATGGAGGGTGATGTGGAACCAGGAGAAGAACAAGGACCATCTGGCCTGGCGAGAATTTAGCCGCTGGGCTGTTTGCAAATACACCAAGTTCTTGTGGTCGGTGAATACCTGGAAAGGGTGGCAAGCCCCCTCCTGGAGGTGTCTCCACTCCGAGAAGGCCAACTTCATCGCTAGCAACTCCCTGTCCCCGATGGAATAATTCCTCTCCACCGGTGTGAAGGTCTTGGAGAAAAAGAAGCAAGGGTGCTTCTGACCTTGCACGTCCTTCTAAAACAGGACCGCTCCAGCACCGAAGGAAGAGGCATCCACTTCCAGAATGAAGGGATTAGTTACATCGTGGTGATGTAGAATGGGAACGAAATGGGACTTAATGGAGGAGAAGGTCTTGGAGACAGGTTCTGACCACAACTTGGGATTTGCACCCTTCTTGGTGAGAGCTACCAACATTGAGAAGTGGGGGATGAATTGGCGGTAATATTTTATGAACCCCATAAAGCGCTGCACCGCTTTGAGAGAATGGGGCTCCTGCCAATCCGTCACCGCCAGTATCTTGGCAGGATCCATGGCCAATCCCTGGGTGGAGATGATATAGCCCAGGAAAGGCAAGGACTCCTGCTCAAACACACACTTCTCCTACTTGGCGTAGAGGGAGTTTGCTCGTAGAAGGCCGAAAACTTTGCAAACATCTCTCTGGTGAGAGTCAATATCTGGAGAGTAGATGAGGATATCATCCAGATAGACTACAACTGAGGTGGTGAGCATACCCTGGAAGATGTCATTTACAAAGTCTTGGAAGACAGCTGGAGCATTACAGAGCCCGAAGGGCATCACCAGGTATTCATAGTGCCCATCCCTGGTGTTAAAAGCCAGGGATGGGCTTTTTTGCCAGATTCTCCCTGATATACTGAGACATGGCCTCTGTCTCCGGGAGAGATAGGGGATAGATTCAACCCCGGGGAGGTTCAGCACCAGGCAAGAGGTCAATAGGACAGTCATAGGGGCGGTGAGGTGGAAGAGTCTCCGCTGCCTTCTTGGAGAATACGTCTGCATACTGTCGATAGCATTTGGGGAGAGAGGAAAGATCTGCGGGGACTTCAGTGGAGGCAACTTGAACGCACTCCCTCTGATATCTACCCTCACAGGATTTACTCCACCCGAGAATTTTCCCTGAGGACCACTCTATATGGGGAGAGTGACGACGCAACCAGGGGACCCCTAAGAGGACCTGGTCGATACCCTTGAGCATGACAAGGAGAGATAGCGTCTCCTGATGGGAAGGAGACAGCAAAAGTATCAGCAGGGTGGTCTGGTGGGTGATCTGAGAGGGTAGTGTCGCTCCATTCACCACTCTGATGGTGACTGGCTGAGGTAGTAAAACCAGAGGAATTGCATGCCGTTGGACGAAGGCAGATGACATGAAATTGCACTCCACCCCAGAATCCACGCAAACCTCCACGGTCAGAGTGGAAAAGTCAAACTCAAGCGTCCCCTCGAAGGACAGCTTGGAGGAAAACGTTGCAGTATCTAGTAGGCCTCCTCCAACAGCCACTAGACATGAGCGTTTTCCTGACTGCCGTGGGCACCTGTTGGCAGTGTGACCAGACTGCCAGCAAATATGATAGACCACAGGTTCTTGTGCGGACCAGGACCTGGGTCTCGCGCAAGAATTCCCCATGGCCTCTTGGAGCTCGGACACCCAATCGGGAGGTTCCGGAGGTTTAGTAAAACTAGGTGCCAACGTAAACCTCTGCCTACACTGGGACCGCTCCAACCTTCACTCCGAAAAACAAAGGTCTATGCGGGTGGAGATGGTGATGAGCTCCTCCAGTGTGGCGGGAATCTCCCTGGTGGCCAGGGCGTCCTTTAGATGGCCAGCCAGACATCTCCAAAACACCGGAATGAGGCCCTGTGATAACGCTAGCAGCTGGAGCATGGTATCATGGGTGACTCGCGGTCCCAAAAAGACCTGCTTCAGAGTGCCCAAGAACCGCGAGGCACTCTGCACCACATGATCACCACACTCCCACAGCGGTGTGGGCCACTACAGAGCCCCGCCCAACAAGAGGGAAATAACAAATCCCACTTTAGCCCACTCGGAGGGGAATCGTGCAGCCAGCAGCTCCAGCTGTATGGTACCTTGGCTCACGAAACACCTACAAGAAGCACTATCGCCCGAGAATTTCTCGGGCAATGGGAGGCGGGACAAAGTCGGGGCAGGGATGGCAGGGGACACATGGGAGACAGCGTCTGTGGCTGCCTGAACAGCGACTGCAGTAACATCCACAGCTGAGGCTGAGCGCTCAAGTTCCGCCAGCCAGCCCTCCAGCTGCTGGATGTACCGCTGCAGTCACTGTTCATCCGCCATTACTAGCCAGACCCTGGCGCTAGTATAATGTTAGAGTTGCGGATCACACTAAATATAAAATATGAGAAAATGCGTTTGCAACCCGGGGTCCACCGTGCAGAGGTGGTATGCTACTGCTAAGTAATGGCGGATGCTATATGGCAGTATAAAGGAAGAACACACGCGGGTTAACATCACCCGGTGTGTACAGGGCAAACTCTGTTACCTCACAGAGCACAGAACAGGGCATGCTCAGTGGACCAAATGGAGGACTTCCCGACGCCCTACAACGTCACTCTGAAAACATCATCATTGTTGCATTATCGTGCTGTGGGGATGCTTTTCTTCAGCAAAGGTAGGGAAGCTGGTCAGAGATGCCGGGAAGATGGATGGAGCTGCATACTGGGCAATCCTGGAGGTAACCTGTTAGAGGCTGCAAAAGACATGAGACTGTGGCATAAGTTCCTTCCAGCAGAAAAATGACCCTAAACATATTGTCAAAGCTACAATAGAAAGGTTTTGATCATAATATTTTAATGTGATTTGGTTGGGGCTTTGGGTCATTCAAGCACATGGAGAATCTGTGGCAGCACTTGAAAATTGCTGTTCATAGTTGCTCTCCATCCAATCTCACTTAGCTAGAGCTACTTTGCAAGGAAGAATGGTCAAAAATTTCAGCCTTAAGATATGCAAAAGTGATAGAGAAATATCTGAAAAAGCAATAGCAATAGTGTAGTAGTATACTAGTAAGTAGTACACTAGTAGTAGTGTATTAGTAATTTGCAGAGAAAGATGATCCTACAAAGTATTGACTTAGGGGGGAAATGAATACAAATGCACATAAAAAAATTAAATTTATATTTTGAAATATTTAGAAAACCATTCATCATTTCCTTTACACATCACAAATACTTGCTGCTTTGTGTTTGTATGTCCCATAAAATCAAAATAAAAGCATGTACATTTGTGAGTGTAATGAGAAAAAAATTTGGAAAAGTTAATGGGGTATGAATACTATTTCAAGGCACTGCAAAAGAGTGTTACTTAAGAAAGAACATCATCTTACATTTCATGTTGTCAGCAATGGCACCACATGAAAGAGCAATGTCAGAAGGTCTAAGAAAGAAAATAATTGATTTACACAAAAAAGGTGAAGGCTTTACTTATCAGTTAAAATAATGTAGAAAAAGTGATACAAAAATTTAACAAAGGGATGTTAAAGTCGACCATTGAAGTTGACACCTAAACTGGAGAATCTTCTCATGAGAAGGGTTGAAAAAGTTCAACATGCAAGTTCACTGCAGTTAGCAAAATTAGGAGAAAGCCAAAATGTGGTGAGCTTTTTCCATGTCACAATACAGCTTACACAGCAGAGGAATAGTATGCGTGGGTGTCCTCTATGAAAAAAGCCTCTCCTAAAGCCCATGGACTAAAAAACCCACTTACAATTTTCCAGGACCCATTCTGAAAGATATGAAGATTATTTTGTCTCTCATACTTCAGAGTGTTGAGACCAAGATAAATGTTTTTGGAACTGATTGCTTCAAAATTGTAAGGTACAGAATTACAAAGAAAAATGCATTGTCCATACAGTGAAACATGGTGGTGGCAGTCTTAATGTGGAGAGAATGAGTGCTGGCATCACAAAGCTAAATTTCATTGATTGTATCACGAATTCACAGAAGTACTGCTCTATATTGAAAGAGAATATTCTACCATCACTCTGTGCCCTTGGTAGAATGGACTTTCCAAATTGGCAATTATCTAAATCCATGGTATAGTGGAAAAATTGAGCAATAGAAACATACTTTATCCTTCCCAAATTACAATAGTTACTGAGTCTTTAGAAAAAAAATTCCTATCAGCTCCATATCTCATGAACATCAGAAAAGTGTGAAAAGTTTCAGAGAAAATGTAAACTTATACATTTCAGAACCATGTCCCTTCCTTAGACATTTGTATGTCTCGTTAATTCATGCTTAAATAATTACCGTATATACTTGCGTATAAGCCGAGATTTTCAGCCCATTTTTTTGGGCTGAAAGTCCCCCTCTTGTCTTATATGCGAGTCATATACCGGGGGGTTAGCGGGGGAGGGGGAACGGGGGTGTCAAAGATCATATTTACCCCCCTGGTGCATCTCTGCAGTCCCCTGCTTCTCCCAGCCTTCCTTCAGCGGTCACGTGGTACCGCTCATTAAAGTCATGAATATGCGCATATTCATGACTTTAATGAGCAGCACCACGTGACCGCTGAAGGAAGAGCTGCCGGAGACACAGGGGCTGCAGAGACCGAGCCAGGAGGAGGTAAGAATACACAATATTCACCTGTCCCCTGTCCATCGCTGTGCGCTGCTCTGTCCTCTGTCAGTGACATTCAGGCAGCAGATGGCACGATAACATAGTCAGTGAGTGCCGCTCCCTCTGCCTGGAAGTCACTGACAGAGGACCCGGGAGACGAAGCGGGCGCAGTGATGGACCGGGGACAGGGAATATCGCAGGTGCCAGGGCCCTGAGCAAGTGGCCCCGCCTGCTCAGGATACTGGCACCTGGCCCCCAGCGATAAGAGGTGAGTATGTCTTTATTTTAATTTGCAGCAGCAGCATATGGGGCAAAATCTATGGAGCATCTTTTGGGGCATTTTATAGGGGCATAATCTATGGCGCATCTTATGGGGGCTTAATCTATGGAGCATCTTATGGTGCATAATCTATGGAGCATCTTATGGGGCATAATCTATGGAGCATTTTATGGGGCCATAACCTTTATGGAGCAGCATATGGGGCATATTATTCTATGGAGCATATTATAGGGCCACTATTAACCTTTGTGCAGCATTATATTGGGTGTATTTTGTATGGAGCATCTTATGGGGCCACCATGAACTGTATGGAGCAGTATATGGGCCACCTGATTCAATATGGATATCCAAAAACATTTAACCTACTGATGTCTCAATTAATTTTTACTTTTATTGGTATCTACTTTTATTTTTGAAATTTACCAGTAGCTGCTGCATTTTCCACCCTAGGCTTATACGCGAGTCAATAAGTTTTCCCAGATTTTTTGTGGCAAAATTAGGGGTGTCGGCTTATACATGAGTAAATACGGTAATAAATATTTAGATCCAATCAGCATATTAATAAATAACAGAAAAAAACTATTATACAAAAAATAATACAGACCAACCCAAAAATATTACAAAAAATAAAAATATGCATACAATAAATTCAAAGTCATATACAAAATATCTCCAAATGCAAAATAAATATATATTTAATTTAATAAGAATTCATTAAAATTACATATCTCATTTAATCCCTTAACAACCTTGCGTTTTCCTTTTTTGCGTTTTTATTTTATGCTTCCCAGAGCTGTAACATTTTTTATTTTTCAGTCAATATGGCCATGTGAGGACTTGATTTTTGCAGGACAAGTTGTACTTTTGAAAGACATCACTAATTTTACCATACAATTCACTGGAAAACAGGAAAAAATAAAAGTGTGGTGAAATTGCAAGAAAGTACAATTCCACTATTGTTTTTTTTTCCCATGTTTACTAAATGCACCTGCCATAATGATTCTCCAGGTCAGTACGAATACACAAATACCAAACATGTATAGGTTTTTTTTATTACAGTAAGTGGTGAAAAAAAATGCAAGTTTGTAAAGAAAAAAAGGTGCAATTTTCTGAGACCTGTAGCGTCTCCATTTTTCAAGATCTGATGCTGGATGAGGGCTTATTTTTTGTGTGCTGAGCTGACTTTTTTATTGATATGACTTTGTCCCCCAATTCCTTGGAGATGTTGTGCTGCTCTGCCTTGAGTGTCTTTTCTGAGCAGATTTTTAGTGCCATCGGGGGGTCAAAACAGAAAGTGAAGTGCTGACAGACTCAATCTGATAAAAATGAACAAAACTTGGAGTAGCCCCCAACTTTTCTACACCACCATATGACAGCAAACCAGAGAAACGCAGGAGTTAGAATAAAAATACAAAATCTTTATTGCCATGTACAAATAGTTAAAAATTATTCACATATTAGACAATGCATTACAATAGACACCAAAAAACTGAGAACTGTCACGCCAAGCATTAAGTCATTCCTCAAAAGCTGTTTGTATCATAATGAGTTTTCCCTAGATAATAATGCTCTATACAATCATGAGTTCCCCCACAAATCTCCAGGAAATAGCCCATTGTAATTTAATTGGACCTTATAACCGTTTATACTCCATAATGTCCCACATCTTATGCTGTGCAATAAATATCATAGGACCGATCCTAAGGATAAGGGGAAGGAGAGGGAAATACTCACACCTAAACACTTGGCAGCCACGTACCGGGACACCCCGACGCGTGTTTCGCTACTCTCCTTTCGCTTTATCAAGGGGAAGTGACACAGCATAAGATGTGGGACATTATGGAGTATAAACGGTTATAAGGTCCAATTAAATTACAATGGGCTATTTCCTGGAGATTTGTGGCGGAACTCATGATTGTATAGAGCGTTACTATCTAGGGAAAACTCATTATGATACTAACAGCTTTTGAGGAATGACTTAATGCTTGGTGTGATAGTTCTAGGTATTTTGGTGTCTATTGTAATGCATTGTCTAATATGTGAATAATTTTTAACTATTTGTACATGGCAATAAAGATTTTGTATTTTTATTCTAAACTCCTGCGTTTCTCTGGTTTGCTATTATTGAGGCAGTTGACTTTGGTGCAGTTACAGGGTGTTTTTACACCCGGGGCAATTGATTATGAGTATAGTGTTTGATATACTAACCACCATATGACAGCAGCACATAAAGTGTTTTTAATCTTCAATATTTGAATGAGGCCTGCCAGTTGTTGCCTTCAAGAGTCTATGGATGACTGGATGACCATACTTATAATTTTTTCTTGGCTCTACACTTTGTACAAAGCCTTTGTGACTGTAGGAGTACATCAACTACACTTTCAAAATATTTTTTTATTGAGGCCCCTGAGTTGTTGCTTTCAAGGGTCTATGGATGACTGTTTTACTCTTCTTGTTATTTTTTCATGGCTGCTTTGCATTGTGTGCAAAGTCTTTATGAGTGTAGAAGTGCCACAACTACACATTTTTATTTTTTTTATGAGGCAGTCCACTTGGTGTCTTCAAGTCTGTATGAATGAACCTGCTTATAATTTTTTACAGGTTTTGCACTGTCTGCAGAGTTTTTATGACTGTAGAAGTACCACAACTGCACTTTTTTAACAATATGTGAATGAGGTACAGCAGTTAGTGCCTTCAAGGGTGTATGGAGGACCCTGCTTGTAATTTTTGTCAGGCTTTCCACCTAGTACATAGCCTTTATGAGTCTAGGAATACCTCCACTTGACAATTTGAACAGAATGTATATGAGGCCCTCATTTATCGCTAATACATGGTGTATCTGAGTCCCTTTTACATAACATTTTTGGCAGTTTTTGTTTCCTCCATAAATTACATTGAAATTTCCAATGTTTTAATAAACATTTCAATTTTGGATTACTTAAATTATTATTTTTTAAACTCTTTTTACATTTCGCCATATGTGCAAGTCATTATAAAGGAAAGAATGTTTCTTAACATTTTTTTCCCGTAAACTCCAATTTCTCATCAATTTTGAATGTTTCATTGTCAATCCTTAAAGTGAAGTAAAAGTGTGACATGATTGTTCTTAGCAGCAATCTGGGAGTCAGAGATGCTTCCAGGGGTGTTCCCTATTTTGTTCTACTTCCATTCAGCACGTTTTCCATTCATTTCAACATTTTCACTGACCCTTGTAAGGTCTGCTGGATAAATACTTGGATTTCCCATTGAGTTCCGTTATACTCGTTACTCGAAACAAGCACCCGAGCAATGGTTTGAGTCACAAAACTATTTTAATGCTCGCTCATTTCTAATGTAGATCTATATGAATTTTTAAAGTGGATATTAAGGGTGTGTGCACACGCTGTGGATTGTCCTGCGGATTTTTCTGCGTGGATTTGTCCAAAACCGCAGGTAAATCCGCAGGTCAAAGGACCTGCGGTTTATCTGCAGATTTTCTGCGGTTCAGCCTGCGGTTTTCCCCTGCAGTTTGACACCTGTCAAGGAACAGGTGCCAAACCGCTGCGGAATCCGCACAAAGAAGTGACATGCTGCGATTTTGAAACTGCAGCAAATCCGCGGGAAACATCCACACCGTCTGCACTGTGGTTTTCATTTTCCATTGATTTTAATGGTACTGTACACCGCACTGCTGCGGATCCGCAGGACCAAAACTGCTGCGGATCCGCAGCAGAATCCATAGCATGTGCACACACCGTAAAAGTTCAATTTTATCCCTCTATTACGTTTATTTATATCTGATGTCCTAGAGGAGATACCTTGATTCTCTATTTTAGCATCCTTTTATATCAAATACTTATGCCCATAATCAAGACCAATGACTAAAATTTTATTTGTATAAAGCAATTCATTAATAAAAGAAACAAATGATAATAGATCAATACTGAAAACACAAAAATATTGTGCACTAGTATGTTTATATCCTTCAATGTATAAATGTGTTGTACAAGCTGCTTACTCAGGCTGGAATTTAAGAGGCTAAATAAATGGTATAGAAAGAATCAGATTTGATTTTCATTCCACACAACAATTCTTTTAATTTATTCCTATTCTATTTACATGACAAGTGCATTATGCAAATTAAATGCAAACCGGATCCCAATCAGTAGCAAATGTGTCTCTGGTGACAGGAAAACACAGCACCATACGCAGCGTAATTTTACCATCCCCGTACTCTCGATTTCTGAGTGTTTGTCAGCAGCAGCCTATATAGTTAGTGGAGGGGGACAAACCGATCTTTACAATCTATGGCAAAGGTCAATGCCTTGTGGCTTTTGCTGGAAATTAGGGTCAGCAGTCCAAAGGCAAAAACAGCACACATAAAGAATTACATCCCTAAGCATAAAGACCTCTGATTATCTTCTTAGAACAAACATCTATCTCTATTTGTATTATTGCCACAAATATTCCCATATTTGATGAATTATCAGTTATTGACTAAGCTAGTTTCCTTAATTTTCAAATTGCTTTATTTAGTGGACGCTACCAATAAGAGAGGCCTTTATATGAGTAATTCAATGTTCATGGACTTTAAAAATCATAACATTTTAAACTAAATTGAAGTGTTCACCGGTATACTTAAAATGTTAATGTATTTATCTAGTCCTCTTCTTTCTTACATATTAGTTTAGATTGATATTAAAAAATACATAAAGACAAACATACAGTGGGGAAAAAGTATTTAGTCAGCCACCAATTTTGCAAGTTCTCCCACTTAAAAAGATGAGAGAGGCCTGTAATTGACATCATAGGTAGACCACAGCTATGAGAGACCAAATGAGAAAACAAATCCAGAAAATCACCTTGTCTGATTTGGCAAGATTTATTTTGCAAATTATGGTGAAAAATAAGTATTTGGTCACCTAAAAACATGCAAGATTTCTGGCTCTCACAGACTTGTAACTTCTTCTTTAAGAGGCTTTTCTGTCCTCCACTCATTACCTGTAGTAATGGCACCTGTTTGAACTTGTTATCAGTATAAAAGACACCTGTCCACAACCTCAAGCAATCACATTCCAAACTCTACTATGGTGAAGACCAAAGAGCTGTCGAAGGACACCAGGAACAAAATTGTAGCCCTGCACCAGACTGGGAAGACTTAATCTGCAGTAGGCAAGCAGCTTGGTGTGATGAAATCAACTGTTGGAGCAATAATAAGAAAATAGAAGACATACAAGACCACTGATAATCTCCCTCGATCTGGGGCTCCACGCAAGATCTTACCCCGTGGGGTAAAAATGATCACAAGAACAGTGAGCAAAAATCCCAGCATCACACGGGGGGACCTAGTGAATGACTTGCATAGAGTTGGGACCACCATAACAAAGGCTACCATCAGTAACACCTACTCCACCAGAGACTCAGCTCCTGCAGTGCCAGACGTGTCTCCCTGCTTAAGCCATTTTATGTCCGGGCCTGTCTGAAGTTTGCTAGAGAGCATTTGGATTATCCAGAAGAGCATTGGGAGATTGTCATATGGTCTGATTAAACCAAAATAGAACTGTTTGGTAGAAACAAAATTCATTGTGTGTGGAGGAGACAGAATGCTGAGTTGCATCCAAAGAACACCATACCTACTGTGAAGCATGGAGGTGGAAACATCATGCTTTGACGCTGTTTCTTTGCAAAGGGACCAGGACAACTGATCCATGTACATGAATGAATGAATGAATGAATGGGACCATGTATTGTGAGATTTTGAGTGCAAATCTCCTTCCATTAGATAGGGCATTGAAGATGAAACGTGGATGGGTCTTTCAGCATGATAATGATCCCAAGCACACCTGTTGTGAATTCCTTTGCTCAAAGTTCTGAGCCGAAGCTCCCTCTGCTCCCTCTGGTAGTTACTGAGAGTAGTGGAGCTGGCCAGGGGGATGGAAGTTCTCCACCTGACGACAATAATTGAGAACCTGGGATTACTGGCTGGGAACATATAATTGAGCTGGCTGCTCTTGGAGGTTGCTGGTGATTTCCTCCATGTGCATTTGAAGTTCTTTTGTCCCCTGCCTGATCTGAATGGTTCAACTAAGTGATTCTTTTGCTAATCCTTTGCATCTAATTTGGTTGTGCCTTTTTTTGCTTTCTACTTGGTTGCTAGGGTTCAGCGTGCTCCCTGCTGGGGGCAGCGCTGGGCCCTGCATCATATGTTACAGCTTGCTCAGTCCCCTGTTATGTTAGTATCTTTTTGCTTTGCTTCCAGTTTATACAAGAGTGCTGATCTAGCGGGGGTGAGGTTGTGTGACCTCAGTTTTTTTGTATATCAGAAAGAAGTTTTGGACTTTTCCAGGGTTTTGTGCGTGATTGCAGACAGTATCTTTTCTGTTCTGTCCTGTCTTGACAGCTTGGTCCCCACCGTTTGCTCAGTCTGTTCTCTGCCTGTGTTTGTGTCTCATCTTGTCTCACTGACAATATATGTTTGGGGGCTGTCTATTCCTTTGGGGATCTGCTCCGGGGCAGTTTAGATTTCACCTTTCTGTCTTTAAACTTAGTTAGTTCTCCGGCTGTGACAAAGCGTCTAAGGCATCGTAGGAACGCTCCACGGCTACTGCTAGTTGTGTGGATAGGATCAGGGGTTTTGCAATCCGCTTAGTTACCCACCTCTCTGGTCTTCTGGTGGCTTAGCCTGTTCCTGCCATCCTCCTCGGTGACCCATTCATAACAGAATCACCAGCCTAACCACAGTCTCTAGGGTACTCAAAAGAGGGAAAGAATTGCAAAGAAAAGTCAGAATTTTTTAATATATTTTTTCCTCTTTTTCTCTGGGGCTGTAGGAGGATTTTTTCTTTAATGGAGACTAAGCAATTGTCAGATCATGTTGAGCAGCTCGCTGCTGAAATGCAGGAAACTTCTATCTATCTCGCTCAATCATCTGCTGTAGAACGAAAGATCCCTACTCCTGATGTGTTTTCGGGGGATCGGTCAAAATTTTTGAATTTCAAAATTGTCATCTCCCTGCTGCGTGGCGATCCCCAGGACTGGGCTTTTTCTCTGACACCTGGAGATCCTATTCTGGCTAATGTGGATGCACTTTTTCAGGCCCTGGGGTTGTTGTATGATGAATCTAATGCTATTTATCAAGCTGAAAAAACCTTATTGGTATTGAACCAGGGTCAGGATGCTGCGGAGTTATATCGCCAGAAGTTCTGAAAGTGGGCGGCCCTTACTAAATGGAATGATGATGCCCTAGCAGCTCTCTTTCAGAAAGGTCTGGCAGAAACTGTAATAGAAGTTATGATGGGATTTCCTGTCCCCTCTGGTCTTAACGACTCCATGTCATTAGCCATTCAAATTGATTGACGTTTACATGAACGTAAAGGTACATGAGAGGTGGTGCTGCCTTGTGAACAAATTTCTCAACCCATGCAATGTGATAGGGTTCTGTCTAGGGTGCAACGCCAAGAGTTCAGAAGGCATAATAAGTTATGCTTTTTTTGTGGGGACGCCTCTCATGTTATTTCTGTCTGCCCTAAACGAGAAAAACGTTTTGCTCACGCATTTGCGCTGGGCAGTGTACAGCCTAAGTTCCTGTTGGCAGTTACCTTGATCTGCTCCTTGTCTACTTTTTCTGCTAAGGTCTTTGTTGATTCTGGAGCAGCTTTGAATCTGATGGATCTTGACTTTGCGAAGTGTTGTGGTTTCCCCATGGTGCCCCTGAGAACCCCTATTCCCTTGAGGGGGATTGATGCTACCCCTTTGGTGGAGAATAAACCCCAGTTTTGGACCCAGGTGATAATGCGGGTTGCCCCGGACCATCAAGAGAATTGTAAATTTTTGGTGTTGCACAATTTGCATGATACTATTGTACTAGTTTTTCCTTGGTTACAAACCCATAATTCTATTTTAGATTGGAAATCTCTGTCTGTGGTGAGATGGGGTTGTCAATGTGTTCTTAGTGACTCTCCTGTTTTCTCCACCTCTCCCCAGTCTCAAGACTTTCCTGACTACTTGGCTGATTTTTCTGATGTGTTTAGTGAGAGTTAGTCTGTGTCTTTGCCTCCTCATAGGAGTTATGACTGCGCAATTGAGTTAATGCCTGGTTGTAAATTTCCCAAGGGTCGGCTTTTTAGTTTATCTGTACCTGAACATTATGCTATGCGATCTTATATCAAGGAATCATTGGAGAAGAGTTATATCAGACCATCCTCTTCGCCTTTGGGTGCTGTTTTTTTCTTTGTGGCCAAAAAAGATGGCTCATTAAGGCCATGTATTGATTATCGTTCCCTTAACAAAATCACTGTTAAATATCAGTACCCGTTACCCCTGATTTCTGATTTATTTTCCAGAGTTAAAAGTGCTTGTTGGTTTACCAAACTTGACCTCAGGGGGCATATAATCTTATTCGCATCAAGCGATGAATGGAAGACGGCGTTTAATACTCCGGAGGAACATTTTGAGTACCTGGTGATGTCTTTTGGGCTCACTAATGCCCCTTCCATCTTCCAATCTTTTATGAACGACATTTTCCATGACCTTGTGGATAGGTTTTTGATCATTTATCTGGATATTTTGATTTTTTCCAGTGATTGGCATTGTCATGTGGAACATGTCCGGACTGTGTTCCGGATTTTGAGGGAAAATACTCTGTATGTTAAAGGATCAAAATGTCTTTTTGGTGTACAGAGGATTTCGTTTTTGGGATTCATTTTGTCCCCATCTGCTATTGAAATGGACCCGGCCAAGGTACAAGCCATTTATGATTGGGTTCAGCCCACTTCTCTGAAGGCTCTTCAGAAGTTTTTGGGTTTTGCTAATTTCTACCGTAAATTTATAAGTAATTTTTCTGGTATTGTTAAATCTCTGACGGATTTGACCAAAAAGGGCGTTGATGTGGTGAATTGGTCTCCAGAGGCAGTTTTGGCATTTCAGGAACTTAAGCAGAGATTCACCTCTGCTCCGGTTCTACGGCAACCTGATGTTTCACTCCCATTTCAGGTGGAAATAGATGCTTCTGAGATTGGTGCAGGAGCCGTTTTGGCTCAAAGAGATCCGGTAACCTCTAAGATGAATCCCTGTGCCTTCTTTTCTCGGAAATTTTCTCCATCTGAACATAACTATGACGTGGGGAATCGGGAATTATTGGCCATGAAGTGGGCATTTGAACAGTGGAGACATTGGTTGGAGGGAGCTAGACATCAAGTTGTGGTCCTCACCGATCACAAGAATTTGATTTATTTTGAATCAGCCAAGCGCTTGAATCCTAGACAGACTAGGTGGGCCTTGTTTTTCACGCGTTTTAATTTTAATTTAATTTAATTTAATTTTAGGTCTCCTTTCTTCCGGGCACTAAGAATGTTAAGGCAGACGCCCTTTCTAGGAGTTTCTTTGCTGATTCTCTTATTGTGACCGAGCCTACAACAATTCTAAATGAGGGTGTAGTTCTTTCCGCCATCTCTCCTGTTTGAGATGTGCCCTGGAGGAATTTCAGGAGGATAAACCTGAACGATGGCCTATGGGAAAATTGTATGTCCCTGACCAGTGGAGGAAAAGAGTAATGTCTGAAATTCATTGCTCCTCATTGGCTGTTCATCCTGGTATCTTTGGTACCAGAGATTTGGTGAGTCGGTCTTTTTGGTGGCCTGCCTTATCTCGTGATGTCAGGAATTTTGTGCAGTCCTGTGGGACTTGTTCTCGGTCTAAGCCCTGTTCTCATGCTAGTGGTTTGTTGATGCCACTGCCGGTGCCCAGGAGGCCATGGACCCATATCTCAATGGATTTTATCTCTGATCTCCCTGTCTCTCAGAGAATCACTGTTATTAGGGTGATCTGGACCTTATAAGATTTTGGAAACCCTTAACACCATTTCTTTCCATTTGGCTCTTACAGTTACATTTAAGATTCATAACTAGAGATGAGCGACTTTGCCTTTTTTAGGGTCGAGTTGAGTTTCATGAAACCCAACTTTCTCAAAAGTCGAGTCGAACGAAATCGGCTGACTATCGGGAAAAGTCGGAGGTCCGACTGAAACACGAAACCCAATGCAAGTCAATGGGGAAATCGGCTGACTATCGGGAAAAGTCGGAGGTCCGACTGAAACACGAAACCCAATGCAAGTCAATGGGGAAGCAAAGACGTCAGGGAGTGGAGGACAGTAAACACACCTACAGTGCCCATTTCAATTCTTATAACTTAAGCTTTTCAACCTTAATTTACTTTATAATAACAGTTACGCATTGAAAACTGGGGGTTATTTGGCTAAAGTTGTGGGGGGGTAGGGCTGGCTCCAGGTTTTCGTGTGCCTCGGGCCAAAGAGTGTCAGTGGGCCCCTTTAACACATACCACAATTCATGATGCTCCGATACAGCAGAGAAATATTGGAATAGTGCAATGACAAATACTTCACTTCTTACATTACATGATTGATATCTATTTTAAATTCTACAATAGCTCAAAAAACGGACAGTATATTCCTCCATACAGTATTATGGCCACCACATAGTGCGCCATACAGAATAATGAGCCCCATATATTGCACCATACAGAATAATTGGTCACATATAATGTTCCATATAGTATATGATGAGTTCCACATAATGCTACAATATATGATGGTCCCCATATAATGTGCCATACAGTATAGGACGGTCCCCATAGAGTAGAATGAGCCCCACATATTGCCCCATGCAGTATAATGAGTCACATATCAAGCTCCATACAGTATATAATGGGCCCCATATATTGCTCCATACAGAATGGGCTCCATATAATGCTCCATACAGAATAGGCCCCAATATGTGCCCCATATAATGCTCCATACCATCTATGATGCCCCATATGATGCTCCAGTATATGATGGACCCCATGGATGATGCTCCATTGTATGATGGGCCTATATAATGTTCCATATATAATGGGCCCCATATGATGCTATAGTATCTGATGGGCCCCATATGATGCTCCAGTATATGATGGGCCCCATGGATGATGCTCCATTGTATGATGGGCCTATATAATGCTCCATATATAATGGGCCCCATATGATGCTCTAGTAGATGATGGGCCCCATATGATGCTCCAGTATATGATGGGCCCCATGGATGATACTCCATTGTATGATGGGCCTATATTATGCTCCATATATAATGGGCCCCATATGATGCTGCAGTATAAAATAGGCCCCATGGATGATGCTCCAGTGTATGATGGGCCTATACACTGTGTGCAGAATTATAAGGCAAATGAGTATTTTGATCACATCATCCTTTTTATGCATGTTGGCCTACTCCAAGCTGTATAGGCTTGAAAGCCAACTGCCATTTATGTAAATCAGGTGATTTGCATCTCTGTAATGAGGAGGGGTGTGGTCTAATGACATCAACACCCTATATAAGGTGTGCTTAATTATTAGGTAACTTCTTTTCCTTTGGCAAAATGGGTCAGAAGAGAGATTTGATGGCCTCTGAAAAGTTAAAAATTGTGAGATGTCTTGCAGAGGGATGCAGCAGCCTTGAAATTGCCAAACTTTTGAAGCGTGATCACTGAACAATCAAGCGTTTCATGGCAAATAGCCAACAGGGTCGCAAGAAGCGTGTTGATAAAAAAAAGCTCAAAATAACTGCCCATGAATTGAGGAAAATCAAGCATGAAGCTGCCAAGATGCCATTTGCCACCAGTTTTGCCATATTTCAGAGCTGCAACGTTACTGGAGTATCAAAAAGCACAAGGTGTACCATACTCACGGACATGGCCAAGGTAAGGAAGGCTGGAAAACGACCACCTTTGAACAAGAAACATAAGATAAAACGTCAAGACTGGGCCAAGAAATATGTTAAGACAGATTTTGGTATGGTTTTATGGACTGATGAAATGAGAGTGACTCTTGATGGGCCAGATGGATGGACCCGAGGCTGAATCAGTAAAGGCCAGAGAGCTCCACTCTGACTCAGATGCCAGCAAGGTGGAGGTGGGGAACTGGTATGGGCTGGTATCATCAAAGATGAATTTGTGGGACCTTTTCGGGTTGAGGATGGAGTGAATCTCAACTCCCAGACCTACTGTCAGTTTCTGGAAGACACCTTCTTCCAGCAGTAGTACTGGAAGAAGTCAGTATCATTCAAGAAAAACATGATTTTCATGCAGGACAATGCTCCATCACATGCATCCAAATACTCCAAAGCGTGGCTGCCCAGTAAAGGTCTAAAAGAAGAAAAAATAATGACATGGCTCCCTTGTCCACTTGATCTGAACCCCATAGAGAACCTGTGGTCCCTCATAAAATGTGAGACCTACAGGGAGTGATAGCATTACACCTCTCGGAAGAGTGTCAGGGAGGCTGTGGTGGCTGCTGCACACAATGTTGATCGTAAACAGATCAAGCAACTGACAGAATCTATGGATGGAAGGCTTTTGAGTGTCATCGTAAAGAAAGGTGGCTATGTTGGTCCCTTTTGTTTTTTGGTTTTGAATGTCAGAAATGTTTATTTCTAAATTTTGTATTGTTATATTGGTTTACCTGGTGAAAATAAACAAGTAAGATGGGTATATATTTGGTTTTTATTAAGTTGCCTAATAATTCTGCACAGTAATAGTTACCTGAACAAACAGATATCCTAAGATAGCCAAATCTAAAAAAAAAACTACTCCAACTTCCAAAAATATTAAGCTTTGATATTTATGAGTCTTTTCTGTTGATAGAGAACATACTTGTTCAATAATAAAAAGAATTCTCCTCTGAAATACAACTTGCCTAATAATAATTATGCAAACAGTGTATAATGCTACATATATAACAGGCCCCATTTATAATGCTCCAGTGTATAATGGGCCTTGTATATGATGCTCCAGTGTGTGATGGGCCCCATTTATAATGCTCCAGTGTATGATGGGCCCCATGGATGATGCTCCAGCGTATGATCGGCATAATTTATAATGCTCCAGTGTATGATGGGCCCATATAATGCTCCATATAAAATGGGCCCCATATGATGCTCCAGTGTATAATGGGCCCTATCTATGATGCTCAAGTGTATGATGGGCCCCATATATAATTCTCCAGTGTATAATGCTCCCCATATATTGCTCCAAACATTAAAAAAATGAAATACCTCTCCTCGCTGGGCACTGCTCTACTCTAGACTCCTCAGCGTCACCATCTTCCAGCTCTGTGCACTTGGACTGTTCAGGCAGAGGGCGTACAGACGTGATGTCATTGCACTCTCTGATCTGAATGTCACTGTCAGGAAACGCGGAAGAGGTCACAGCGGTGGAGCAAGGAGAGGTAAGTATTGCAAGTACTGGTGCCCTGAGCAAGCAGGGGGGGCCCACTCATGGGCGATGGCACTGGCACAGGGCCCCTCATAGTACGACGGTGTCTCTGACAGCGCGTGCACCCCATCATCAGAGACACTGACGTACTGTGGGGGGCACTGTGCCAGTGCCGTTGCCCACGAGTGGGCCCCCCACCTGCTCAGGACCCCAGCACTCGCCCGGGTGCGCCAGGTGCTGATGCTGGCCCTGGGGGGGTACAGCCCAGTTAGGGAGGTGGAAAAACTGGCATATGTTGAGGTGTAGGCTGGAAATTCAGCAGCTGTAAATGTAGGAATTGCAGAAGTTGGAGGACGAGGAGAACAAAGCGAGCCATTTTGCTGGCAACCTATGTGTCATCAGGGGAAGGTGGTACTAAATCCTTTAAAACCCAGGCATGGTTTATTTTAATGAGGGTAAGATCACCAACATTTTGGGTCGACAACCGGGTCATCCTTTCTGACAGGATTGATCCATCAGCACTGAAGACTCTTTCTGATAGCACACTACCAGCAGGGCAAGCAAGCTCCTGTAAGGCATATTGTGTCAATTCAGGCCAGGTGTCCAGTTTAGAGGCCCAGTAGTCAAAGGGGAATGAACTGTGAGTGAGAACATTGATAGGGGAGGAGAGTTAATTTTGAACCATAGTTGACAACTGCTGTCTCCTGCCTGTTGCAATCGATTCAGTATTAATAGTCGTGTGAGCGGTCCTCGAGAAATCAGCCCACAACATGGTCATAAAACCCCTGTCTCCAACGCCAGCTCGGCTGTGTGCACCATGAACACCTCTTCCATTTGGCCCAGTACGGCTCATGGTAGAACCTGCACCGCTGCTGTGTGCTGGGAATGCCGCTAACAAACGGTTTACCAGAGTTGCTTGTTTGTTCGCCAATATTAGCTCTAGGTTCTAATGTGGCATGATGTTCTGTAATTTGCCTTTATCGTGTGGATCGAGGATGTTGGCCAACCAGCAGTCGTCATCCTTCATAATTTTGACAATGCAGGGGTCCTTTTTTAGGATCCTCAACAAATAATCACACATGTGGGCCAATGTTCCAGGTGTTAATGATTGCACTGACAGTGGTGGGTGGAGGAGCACTTTCTGCCAAATCCACATCCCTCCAGTCACGCACAAACACTGTACCTGACCTTGGCAAGCCAACATTTTCTCTTGCCCCCCGAGAAGCATCTTCCACCCCAAAATAATCATCCCCCTCATCCTCCTCCTGCTCATCTTCTTCCTCTTCTTCCTCCACCTCATCCAGGACAGTTCCCTGAGCAGACAATGGCTGACTGTCATCAAGGATTCCCTCCTCCTCCTCTTCCTCCTCTGCTGCAGACGCCTGATCCTTAATGTGCGTCAAAGTTTACATGAGCAGACGCATAAGTGGGATGCTCATGCTTATGATGGCGTTGTCTGCGCTTATCAGCCATGTGAATTCCTCAAAACACTGAAGGACTTTACAGAGGTCTTTCAGCTTTGACCACAGCACACCCAACAACTCCATGTCTGCCCTCAAACTGCCTGCCCGTGTATCCTCCCACAAATGCATTACAGCCTGCCTCTGTTCGCACAGCCTCTCAACCATGTGCATGGTGGAGTTCCAACTTGTGGAAACGTCTATGATTAGGCGGTGCTTGGGGAGGTGGAGCGATCGCTGCAGCCTCTGCACACAAATGGAGTCTACGAGCAAGCAACGGATGTGCAAGCACAGTCTTCGCAACTTATGGAGCAGGGCTGTTAACGCCGGATAATTATTTAGGAAGCACTGCACCACCAGGTTCAAGGTGTGAGCCAGGCAAGGTATGTGTCTGAGTTTTGCAAGGGCTATGGCCGCCACAAAATTATGGCCATTATCACTGACTACCTTGCCTGGCTCAAGATGTAGACTGCCCAGCCATGACTCAATTTCTTGCTGCAAGTACTCGGCCAGTACCTCCACGGTGTGTCTGTTGTCGCCCAAAGACACCATCTTTAAAACAGCCTGCTGATGCTTACCACTAGCTGTTTGATAGTGGGACACCTCGTGTGCAACACTGGCAGCTGCGGATGGAGTGCTCATGCGACTGCGCTCTGTCGACGAGCTTTCGCTTCTGGAGAAGGAGGAGGGGGGTCGAACGCCTACAGCCAACTGTTTCCTATACCATGGGCTAGGCAGCACTGTTCCACCGCCGCTGTCTCCTGTGGAGCTTGCATCCACCACATTAACCCAGTGCGCAGTGATGGACAAGTAACGGCCCTGCCCATGCCTACTGGCCCATGCATCTGTTGTGAGATGCACCTTTCCACTCACTGATTGTTTGAGTGCATGGACAATGCGGTCTTTCACATGCTGGTGGAGGGTAGGGATGGCTTTTCTAGAAAAGAAGTGCCAACTGGGTAGGTCACAGCATGGGACAAAGTAGGCCATGAGCTCTCGGAACGCTTTCAACCAAACGGAAGGGCATCATCGCTAATGAGATCAGTTTGGCAATGTAGGCGTTCAAAGCCAGTGTATGCGGATGAGAGGATGAGTACTTTCTTGTCCTACTCAGAGTGTCTGGTAGGGTGAGCTGGGCTTGAGAGCTGCACATGGGGGAAAAAGCAGTGGACATGATGGACTGAGAGGTGGTTGGTGATGGTGATGGTGGTGGTGATGGCCTAGATTCAGTCTTTCATTGCAAAAACATTGATTCCGTGACTGCTTTGGCCTTGCGACGACACCTCAACATTTCTTACTGGTGGTGTGCTTAAGGTACTGTCACACTTAGCGATGTACCAGCGATCCCGACCAGCGATATGACGAGGTCAGGATCGCTGGTACATCACTAAGTGGTCGCTAGTGAGCTGCCACATAGGCAGATCTCACTAGCGACATCGCTGGGGACGGGGGTCGCTACTTACATGTCACACCAGGCGATCCTGCATCCTCCCGCCCGGCTCCACGCGTCGCTCGTCCTCACAGCAGGAAGCCCAGCAGGAAGCAGACGACGAGAAACAGTCCTGGACGTTCTCGCGCGATCAGCGATAATCAGCGGGGGAGCCGGTCGGAGGTAAGTATCAGACACAGAGATATCGCTAGCAATATCGCTATAACGTCACTAGTTATAGCGATATTGCTAGCGATATCTCTTAGTGTGACAGGCCCTTTACAGGTGGGCTTACAGTGGGGGAAGCGATGGAGCATTGCTGGCTACCTTCAGTCGAAGCAGGTGCACATGTGCTACCTGAGGTTTTGTAGTCCGTCCACGCTTGCAAGTGCATGGTGATTAAATGTCTAAGCATGCAACTGGTATTCAAATTTCTGAGATTTTTCCCTCGGCTAAAGGTCCTTCCGCAGTCTTACAGATAACGTTTGCCTCATCAATAGGATTTTGGTCAAAAAAGTGCCACACTGCACTCTTCCTACTATGGTAGAAAATTTCAGGGCTTGCACACTGTGTTAATGTGACCGTCTGGCCAAGCTGTCCTGCATCTCTTTTTGTTTTTTTACCTTGTTTTTGGACAGCTATGGACCTGCCAGATAATCGCTGCTGCGATGTCGATGCCTACTGCAGATCCTTGTTCTCTTCTGAGCTATTGCTAGCAGCCCCCTCTTCCCCCAATGGATGCCAATCCGGGTCAACAACTGGGTCATCCATCGCCTCCTCCTCAATTTTATCTGCAGCTTCCTCTGTGTCACCGTGTAAGGTGGTATAGTATGCGGGAAGGGGCACCTGAGTTTCATCAGGGTCAGATTCTGGCTCAGTAGACTGCGAGGGCAATGTAGTGCTCTGGGTCAATGTACCAGCAGAATCATCTAGAAGTGGCTGTGCATCAGTGCACTCCATGTCAGATTCATCTTGGACTGGGGAATTCAGGATTTGACTTGATAACCCAGGCATGGCATGTGAAAAGAGCTCCATGGAGTAATGGCCTGCCGCATCCTTCACTTTTGGTGGTGGTGAAGGACACAAGGAAAGGTGTTGTTCCTGACCAGAAGCCTGCACTGACAACTCAGAGCTTGCAGTTTTTGAAACTTCAGAAGAGAAGGCAATAGAGATGGAGGCTGCTTCGGCAATGTAAGCCAAAACCTGTTCCTGATGATCCGGCTTTAAAAGCGGTTTACCTACTCCCAGAAAAGGGAACCTTCCAGGCCTTCTTGAGCCAGACGATGATGCAGGCTCAACACCTCCTGCCTTAGGTGCTATTGTGCTTTTGGCATAACCAGCAGATGCACCACCACCATCAGTACCAGCTGCCCCCCCACGTCCGTGGCCTCTTCCACCATACTTCCTCATGTTTGGGAAAATGTACCAAAAATACCAGCAGATATATGGTACTGTATGAGGAGCGTACAGCTGTATAAGGTGTAGGGAAAAATTTAAATCTCTGTATATATTTCCGTAGTCACACACAGACACTCTCCCAGTATGGATTTGACCATAATAAAAACAGCAAATATACGGTACTGTATCAGAAAAGTACAGCTGTGTACGGTGTAGAGGAAAATTTAAATCTCCGTATTTTTTTTCGGAGTCACACACAGACAGTCTCCCAGTATGGATTTGATCGTAATACAAACAGCAGATATACTGTACTGTATCAGAAACGTACAGCTGTGTACGGTGTAGGGAAAAATTTAAATCTCCGTATATATTTCCTTAGTCACACACAGATTCTCTCCCAGTATGGATTTGACCATAATACAAACAGCAGATATACGGTACTGTATCAGAAACGTAAAGCTGTATATGATGTTAAGGTAAAATTTAAATCTCCGTATTTTTTCTGGAGTCGCACACAGATGCTCTCCCAGTATGGATTTGACCATGATACAAACAGCAGATATATGGTACTGTATCAGAAACGTACAGCTGTGTACGATGTTGGGAAAAATTTAAATCTCTGTATATATTTCCTTAGTCACACACAGACGCTCTCCCAGTATGGATTTGACCGTGATACAAACAGCAGATATACGGTACTGTATCAGAAACATACAGCTGTATACGGTGTAGTGGAAAATTTAAATCTCCGTATTTATTTCCAGAGTCACACACAGACGCTCTCCCAGTATGAATTTGACCGTCATACAAACAGCAGATATATGGTACTGTATCAGAAACGTACAGCTGTATACTGTGTAGGGGAAAATTTAAGTCTCCGTATTTATTTCCGGAGTCACACACAGGCGCTCTCCCAGTATGGATTTGACCGTAATACAAACAGCAGATATACGGTACTGTATCAGAAACGTAAAGCTGTATATGGTATTAAGGGAAAATTTAAATCTCCGTATTGTTTCTGGAGTCGCACACGGATGCTCTCCCAGTATGGATTTGACCATAATACAAACAGTATATATGCGGTACTGTATCAGAAACGTGCAGCTGTATACGCTGTAGGGAAAAATTAAAATCTCCGTATTTAGTTCCTGAGTCACACACAGATAGTCAGCATGTATTTGTCCGTGACACCAGCCGGTACACAATAGTGTGTGGGGAGCGTACAGCTCTATACGGTGTGGGAAAAAATGAGCGGTTGGTAACTGCAGAAAAAAAGATTCATCTTGGACTGGGGAATTCAGGATTTGACTTGATAACCCAGGCATGGTATGTGAAAAGAGCTCCATGGAGTAATGAACTGCCGCATCCTTCACTTTTGGTGGTGGTGAAGGACACAAGGAAAGGTGTTGTTCCTGACCAGAAGCCTGCACTGACGACTCAGAGCTTGCAGTTTTTGAAACTTCAGAAGAGAAGGCAATAGAGATGGAGGCTGTTTCGGCAATGTAAGCCAAAACCTGTTCCTGATGATCCGGCTTTAAAAGCGGTTTACCTACTCCCAGAAAAGGGAACCTTCCAGGCCTTCTTGAGCCAGACGATGATGCAGGCTCATCACCTCCTGCCTTAGGTGCTATTGTGCTTTTGGCATAACCAGCAGATGCACCACCACCATCAGTACCAGCTGCCCCCCCACGTCCGCGGCCTCTTCCACCATACTTCCTCATGTTTGGGAAAATGTACCAAAAATACCAGCAGATATATGGTACTGTATGAGGAGCGTACAGCTGTATAAGGTGTAGGGAAAAATTTAAATTTCTGTATATATTTCCGTAGTCACACACAGACACTCTCCCAGTATGGATTTGACCATAATAAAAACAGCAAATATACGGTACTGTATCAGAAAAGTACAGCTGTGTACGGTGTAGAGGAAAATTTAAATCTCCATATTTTTTTTCGGAGTCACACACAGACGGTCTCACAGTATGGATTTGATCGTAATACAAACAGTATATATGCGGTACTGTATCAGAAACGTGCAGCTGTGTACTCCATACTGGGAGAGCATTTGTGTGTGACTCCAGAAATAAATACGGAGATTTAAATTTTCCCCTACACCATATACAGCTGTACGTTTCTGATACAGTACCGTATATCTGCTGTTTGTATCACGGTCAAATCCATACTGGGAGAGCGTCTGTATCAGAAACGTAAAGCTGTATATGGCATTAAGGGAAAATTTAAATCTCCGTATTTTTTCTGGAGTCGCACACAGATGCTCTCCCAGTATGGATTTGACCGCAATACAAACAGTATATATGCGGTACTGTATCAGAAACGTGCAGCTGTATATGCTGTAGGGAAAAATTTAAATCTCCGTATTTATTTCCTGAGTCACACACAGATAGTCAGCATGTATTTGCCCTTGATACCAGCCGATACACGATAGTGTGTGAGGAGCGTACAGCTCTATACGGTGTGGGAAAAAATGAGCGGTTGGTAACTGCAGAAAAAAAGAATAAAAGTAATAGTGCTGTGTAAAAAGCAGTCTGCACAGCAGTGTACACACAGCAATGCAGCTATCAGGCTGCCTAATAACCAGCACTGCTGCACACAAGAAAATCCTCTCCTGTCACTGCACACTAACTGTACAGCACAATTGCTATCAGCACAAGCACAGAATCACTTTTCTTTCCTGCCTAACTCTCTCCCTACTGAGATACAGCAGCAGCAACCTCTCCCTACGCTAAGATCGGCAGAAGTAAAATGGCGGTCGGCGGTCAGGGCTTTTATAGCCACTGTTATGCCACACAAAGAAAGCCAATCACTGCAATGCCCTTCTCTAAGATTGTGGTGGCCGCTGCCCATGTCATCTCATTGCCCACAGTGTGCATCCTTGCTCATTGGCTGAGAAAAGGCGCCTTCAAGCATTATGGGAAACGCGACTTTGGCACTCGGGTCCGCGACCCCATGGCCGACTTCACGCTATGTTGGCGATTTTTGAATCTGACTGACCTGTTTCGCTCGACTCTATTCATAATGTCTTTCATAAATCTTTGTTGAAAAGGTTTGTGGAGCAAGTCATTCCCATGGCAGCGCCCCCTGACCCTGTACTGGTTAAGGGTAATTTGGAGTATGAGGTAGAGAAGATAATGGATTCTCGTCTGGCTAAACGGAGACTTCAGTACTTGGTCAAGTGGAAGGGTTATGGCCAGGAGGATAATTCTTGGGTTTCTGCTTCTGACATCCATGCCAAGAGATTGATTTGTGCCTTTCACCGGGCCCATCCTGATCAGCCTGGTGGCGTGGATGAGGGTTCGGTGACCCCTCCTCAAGGGGGGGTACTGTTGTGAATTCCCTTGCTCGAAGTTCTGAGCCGAAACTCCCTCTGCTCCCTCTGGTGGTTACTGAGAGTAGCTGGCTGCTTTTGGAGGTTGCTGGTGATTTCCATGTGCATTTGGAGTCCTTTTGTCCCCTGCCTGATCTGAATGGTTCAGCTAAGTGATTCTTTTGCTAATCCTTTGCATCTAATTTGGTTGTGCGTTTTTTTTTTTGCTTTCTGCTTGGTTGCTAGGGTTCAGCATGCTCCCTGCTGGGGGCAGCGCTGGGCCCTGCTTCATATGTTACTGTTTGTTCAGTCCCCTGTTATGTTAGTATCTTTTTGCTTTGCTTCCAGTTTATACCAGAGTGCTGATCTAGCGGGGGTGGGGTTGTATGACCTCAGGTTTTTTGTATATCAGAAAGAAGTGTTGGACTTTTCCAGGGTTTTGTGCGTGATTGCAGACAGTATCTTTTCTGTTCTTTCCTGTCTAGCCAGCTTGGTCCCCACCATTGTCTCAGTCTGTTCTCTGCCTGTGTTTGTGTCTCATCTTGTCTCACCGACAATATATGTTTGGGGGCTGTCTATTCCTTTGGGGATCTGCTCCGGGGCAGTTTAGATTTCACCTTTCTGTCTTTAGGCTATAGTTAGTTCTCCAGCTGTGACAAAGCGTCTAGGGCATCGTATGAATGCTCCACGGCTACTGCTAGTTGTGTGGATAGGATCAAGGGTCTGCAATCCACTTAGTTACCAACCTCTCTGGTCTTCTGGTGGCTTAGCCTGTTTGCCATCCTCCTCGGTGACCCACTCATAACACACACTGCCAGGACAATGAAGGAGGGGCTTTGTAAGAAGCATATGAAGGTCTTGGAATGGCCTATCCTGTTTCCAGATTTCAATCCCACAGAAAACCTTTGGAGGGATTTGAAAGTTCATGTTGCCCAGTGAAAGGCCCAAAACATCACTGCTCTAGAGGAAATCTGCATGGAGGAATGGGCCAACATACCACCAGCAGTGTGTGCCAACTTTCTGAAGACATACAGAAAACATTTGACCTCTGTCATTGCCAACAAAGGATATATACCAAAATATTGAGATGAACTTTTGTTATTGACCAAATACTTACTTTCCACCATAATTTGCTAAATAAATCTTGCCAAATCAGACAAGGTGATTTTCTGGATTTGTTTTCTCATTTTGATTCTCATAGTTGTGGTCAAATATGATAACAAGTATAGTTTCCTTGAAAACAGAGACTAATAGTCTACAGAAGAATAATTCTAGCAATAATAGGCAAAAGGCAATTTAAGTCTTAAAGGCATTTAAAGGTATATAAAAGCAAACCATTAACTCTTCTACATCAATTTCCCCCTTTTGTAAATGGTATAACCTTTGCCACAGGGTCAGCTGATGTCCACAAAGGAGCTACTGTCTCATGGGTCTAGTACCCATAAGGGGGCTTCCTACCTGCTTCGCCCATCCACCCTCAGTGTGGACACTCACCTTCCCCATCAGCAATGGCTACCTGGAGTTTATGATACACTACTGAAGGTTCAGCCATAGATTCTTTTTTATGCATACATTATTCAGTAGCTTAAGTAATACATATATTAGCACTTTTACGGCTACATTAAACAATAAGCAAAACAACAAAATTTGCATACAAGTCTGTACAATGCCAAAACTTCATCCTGCTATGCCATTACACCAATTTGCTGGATTTAGGAAAGAGAATGTGTTACCCCACCAGGAGTCTCTGTTTGCACTGTGTTGCTTTAACCATTGGTCTCTAAGTTCACCTATTTTATCTATACTGGCCCTGATATGGAGATTGCCAGCAGGGTCGATATAATTACAACAGGTGGGACCAATTATCTGACACATTCCTCCTACTTTTGCTGTCAGGTAATCTAGTACTATAGTATGTTGGTTAGTAACTATGATTCATTGTCTCTGTATTGTATTAGTTTCATTAAGAACTTCAAGAATCTGGAAAATCTGATCGTCCAGGGAGTCGGTAGCTTCCACTAATTTATCCCACATTTGTGTTATGAAGAGGTATAATAGCATACTACTGAATATTTTATTTGTTATCCCCATTTCTACTAGATGCGGCCTACCATTTGGCCGGGGCTTGTTGTCTGAGTCCTTCTATACAAAGTATGAATTGGAAATGCTGCTGTGTCTATTTTACTGTGAGGAACTATGAAAGTGGCTGGTGTTAGTTTGGCAAGAGTGCAGACCCCTCTTATGTCTGGGCTCACCCACCTGTAGGCACGATATCCGCAAACCAAGAATACTCCTTCAGGGAGAACACAAACGTGACCAGGGGTCTGTATACATTGGTATAAACTCAAAAGTCCTGACATAGGCTTATGGGCACACCAAGTATTATTCATTTGATTTCCACTTATACCAGATGTACATTTAACCCTTTCTTTCCTTATTATTTTACCCGTAGATGCTTTACAGCCTTCAACACCATCCTTGTACACCGTCTCATTAACCTGTTTTTGATCGTGAGTGTTTATGCGGAAGCAATTATTGTCCTCACTACAGGTATTTGCTCCAGTGTGTTGAAGACTGAACCACAGTCCATCATTGGAAATGGGGTCTGAGTGAGGGATTTCAATCCTCCTCCTGGCGACCATATTTCCGACATCAGAATCATATTCCCGCCACCAGATTTGTACCTTAGGCCGCGTTATATTAAACTGAAACCAGGGATTAGCGGCCCATCCGATTATAGCCAATGAGGCAGATATATCACGGGGCATATCTTTTCCCCAAAACCTAGACTGAGTCCAAGTCTCATTATTTATGCAGTGTGGGGTTAATACATCCCATGGCTCCAGAGGTAAGGCTAAGTACGGCATAGTCCTCGCAGATACTGGGCTGTGTGTACAGATCCAACAGTCTTTCGGTTTCTGTCCTTCCATGTCCTTTATAAGAAGAGCATGATGCCAAATAAGTTTGTTGTCCCAGTCAGCATTTAAGAGTTTATCCTGTGTCTCTGTAGAGTGCAGTAACCCTGTCACTGCCAGCAAAGTGATGAGGAGTACAGTCATTCTACTGTTGACAGGACCTTCTTGCAGTGACTGGCGTGGATCCAGGTGGGATTTCCTTCAAGTTTTACTGAGGTGGATGTGT
This sequence comes from Dendrobates tinctorius, assembly GCF_039654945.1. Taxonomy (NCBI): domain Eukaryota; kingdom Metazoa; phylum Chordata; class Amphibia; order Anura; family Dendrobatidae; genus Dendrobates; species Dendrobates tinctorius. The sequence goes on along the minus strand of NW_027361898.1, from coordinate 11,548,748 downwards.
TCAGCTGGACTTGGAAGGGGCCATCAATTTGTGGGTCCAGTCTCCTTCTCACGTGTCTGCGTATAACCACCCAATCACCTGGATTCAGCTGATGCACATCTGCACTGGCATTAGGATCTGGAATGAATGAGAACACATGTTTATGCACCACATTAAGTCTTTCCTGCAAGGCCTGGACGTAGGCTGTCATAGAACCGTGTTGCATTTGTAGCACCTGTGGGATGTACAGACCAGTCTTTGGTGCACTACCAAACAGGATTTCACAGGGAGACAAGCCTGTCTTTCTATTTGGAGTGTGTCTGACTGAAAAGAGTGCAAGAGGCAAGCACTCTACCCAGCTCTTTTCTATGTCTGACATGGCCTTTTTAATTTTCAGTTTAAGTGTCCCATTTAGTCTTTCCACTTTCCCACTAATTTGTGGCCTATATGGTGTATGAAATGCTTGCTGTACACCCAGGGCCTGCATGACTTCCCTCATTATTTCTCCCGTGAAGTGTGTACCCTTATCGCTTTCTATGGTTTCTAGGGACACCATACCTGCAGATCAGTTCTTTCATCAGTTTGTCTGCAGTTGTTTTATCATTTGCACATTTTACCGGATAGGTTTCCGGCCAACCAGAGAAGAGATCTACACATACTAGGATATTTGCATACACTCCTACCTGGTTAGCTGTATGTAGTCAATCTGCAGTCTCTGAAACGGGTAGAGAGGCCTAGGTGTCGCTTTCTTAGGGACTTTTACTGTTTTACCTGGGTTCAACTGTGCACAGATGAGGCATGATTGTACAAGTTTCGCAGCTGCGTAACTGAAACCAGGAGCGATCCAGAAGGCATCCACCATGGCACACATGTGACTTTTTGAGGTGTGAGTGGGGCCACGTGTTGCTTGCACCATGAATGGGAACAGGGACTTTGGTAGGCACAACTTAGCCTTATTCTCCTATTCTCCGTTTGAGTTCAGCTCAGCTCCCAGTCTCCCCCGGTGTACCTTCTCTGTTTGGGCAGCCTGTTGCTGGAGAGATTTCAGGACATCTAGGCTCAGTGTGGCTGGAATACGCTGACTCCCTGCCACCATCCACTGCTCTCTAGGCTGCCTTGCTGCTACTTTAGCAGCCTTATCCACCCTTCTGTTGCCCTCTACCTCCACGGAGTCACCTTTTGTGTGTGCTTTTATCTTGACAATGCCAACCTGGACTGGTAACATCAATGCCTCCTTTAATTGTTTCACCAGCTCTGCATTTTTAATGGGCTTCGAATCTGTTTAAATATTAATGACTTTACCTGCAGCGGCCCTACATGCCTCAGTGAGTGCCTTCAACTCTGCCTCCTGTGCCGACATTTGAGGAGGGAGCGGTTCAGCTCGGATTACCTCATGTGAGAATACTACTGCATATCCAGTGTAGAATCGTCCATCCTGGTGGTATCTGGAGCCATCTACAAGCAAAAACTCAAAATCTGCATTAGGAACAGGTTTTTTTTTTCTCTCATGAACTTTTCATGAACGTGTGCAAACCCAACTGTCTCCTGACCCATCAGTTCTATGCAGTCATGTTCATATGTCATGTCAAAGTATCCTTCCTCACTTGCTAATACGGTCATCAATTCCCCCTTTTTTGAATCCACAGGCAGGAAGGTGGCTGGATTCAGAATGTTACATCTTTTGAGGGTGACATACTCAAGAATTACCGTAGTAGAGCACATGCAAGTCGGAGCTGTCTGGCTATAGACAGATGTTTTGGTTGAACTTGTACGAGTATGGAATGGATGTCATGTGGGGAATAAATTGTCAGAGGAGTGAGATCATAGGGGTCTGATGACAAACAGTCATAAAGTGGTTGCAACTTTTGTGAAGCAGGCCTTATCCAAGGCCTACAGTAGGTCACTAAGCCTAGGAAAGTGCGTAGATGCTGATGTGACCTGTGTAGAGGGAGATTTTGAATTGCCTGTTTCCTGTCTTCAGTCAGGTGTCTGGTACCTTTGGCAATACAATGTCCCAAAAATGTCACCTTTTGTTTGTAATACTGTAATTTGTCATGTGAGACCTTGCAACCCTTTTCTGATAAAAAAAACATAGCAAGGAAACTGTAGCTTCCCTGCATGACCTCTAGTCCAGGCAGAACAGCAAAAGGTCATCCACGTACTGTAATAGTACAATCAGCAGATGAAGTGATTGCCACTACTCAAGGATCCCTGCCATCACTGCTGAGTAGATGGCAGGTGATTTCTTTCCACCTTTGTGGGAGGACTGTCCAACAATATTGTTTACCTTTATGAGTAAAGGAAAAAGATACTAACAGTCATGGTGCAGGGGTACAGAGAAAAATTCACCTGCTAAATCAATGACTGTGAAACATTTTGACATCACTGGGATCTGTGACAGTATTGTGTGTGGATCAGGGACGATTGAGGTACATACTCTCTGTAACATCATTAATAGCCCTTAAGTCATGAACCTTTCTGTAAGTGTCAGCAAACCCTTGAGTCCTTTTTCCCTAATGGGATACAAAGGGGTGTTGCAGGGGGAAGATCTTTGCACTAGAACCCCACTCAGCACACGAGCATGTTCGCTCATCACTAGAGAATAACTTTAGAAAAACATTTTATTTATGTTAACCCCACTCAGCACACGAGCATGTTCGCTCATCACTAGAGAATAACTTTAGAAAAACATTTTATTTATGTTATTGTGATTCTAATATACAGTATATATTATACCCTGTCGATTTTTCTAAAATTCATCAGAATTGAAGACTAATGTCTACTGGCATTTTTAGCTGACTTTATGTATGATCGTTAAGGACAACTAAAAATGCTTCAAAAACGCTTGCTAGTTGCTACTCATTCATATTGGAAATCTACTTTGCAATTCATATGATGAGATTCTGAGGTTTTTTCTTCCTGAAAAGGTTCTGAAAAAACACATCATGGAAAAAAAGTGGATCTTGAAGGAAACCTCTCTAGGCACTGTCCAATCAGAAGGCTGTAAAGAACAAGTCAGAAAAAACATTGTTCCAAAACTCTTAACAACTTCCTTCAGGGAATACTAAAGTAAAAGAAAAACTCATCCACAAGCCCCCACAAAATGAATATTGCTTGAAGCAGTTTCCATTTAAAAAAAACTGTTGGTTTTTGAACAGCTTAAACATCTCAGTGTGAGCACAGCCTTAATATTCTGGAGAATAAAGCTAAAGACCCATCCATGTTAAATGAATTTATTGGGACTTCCCAGAATATTATTATTACTATTTTAATGCCTATATTATTATCTGTATGTCAGAATAAGTGTAAAAAAAGTAATGAAGTGTACATACGAATTTACTCAACTTCTTATATTCACCGTTGTCAGATCCGGGTCAGTGTAGGAGAGGCTAAGCACAGTGCCTGATATTCAAATCCCTGCTTTTGGTCAGCTCTGACCTATACACCCCTTCTCATAATTGCAGCTTTTCAAATCCCTGCTTTTGGTCAGCTTTGACCTATACACCCCTTCTCATATTTGCAGGACTAAACTCTAAATACGGTTGCGGCTACGTCACCTTCACCTACAGGCACATTTAGCCCTGTATCTATACATATTCATACAGCAGTCGGGCTGATGAAGGTCCAACTGGGACCAAAACGTCCTCTGTTTTTGTGACTGCCTAAATAAAAAATCTGGATTTCCTTATCATAAGTTGAGTGCCAAGTTACTTACTTCTATCTTACTGGCTTAGGAACCTACTTGAGCACCTTCACAGTAGTGCTACGATTTATTCTCTTATCAGCTGGATATCAGGTATGAGTTGTTCCTCTATGCCTTGGAGGTGTTGTGCTGCCCTGCCGCTAGCATCATATTTGAGTGGATTTTTAGTGCCAAGGGGGGAGGGTGCAATACACTCAGGCACTGTTGACTGTCAATGGAAAGTGCTGACAGATTCACTTTGATAAAATTGAACAAAGCCTGGATTAGCCCCCGACTTTCCCACACTACTGTTAGGGCACACGAGATGCGTGTGTTCTCATCTTTGTTGCCTGCCACCAAATGACAGAGAAGTCAAAGGACAAAGACAATGAGTCGTATCTCAAATGAATTCTGGTTTATTGGCTGAAATGTACAGTATTTATAGAGAGAAATAAGATGTTATCCTACATATTACCTGATTGCCTTATCTAATGATTATTGCTAGTCATTGCTGATGCCTGTTGCCCACATGTCACATGTCATTATTTTTATTACTATAATGGTTATTACTCTAATGGTTAATCAGTTAGGTCAAGCTGACATCTGTCTTGCATGCAGCATATTGATCTTTGATCAACATGAGGGGTGTGGATCCCTGGTACAGGCACATTTATTATCATTCATTCTTGATACGCTCGATAGATTATACAATCATATCAGTGTCCAGGTTTATGTAATTTGCTGACAGGCATGCATTAGAAAACTCACATAAACACATCAATTAATATCTGTGATTCTTATGCATATACAGCAAAGCGTCCATTTTGAATATAAGCGTCCATGATTTGTATATCTTCATAATCATATCCTTAACACCACCAGATGACAGAAGCACATAAAGTGTTTTTAAATTTCAATATTTGAATGAGGCCCACCAGTTGTTGCCTTCAAGGGTCTATGGATAACTGGTTGACCCTCCTTATAATTTTTTCATGGCTTTGCACAAAGTGCAAAGCTTTTATGAGTGTAGAAGGACCACTACTACACTTTGCTAATAATTTTTTTTATGAGGGACTCCACTTGGTGCCTTCCAGGGTGTATGGATGACCCTGCTTGTAATTTTTGGCAGGCTTTGCACTGTCTGCAGAGTTTTTTATGAGTGTAGAAGCAACACAGCTACACTTTGTTCACTTTGGATTGTAGTAGGGAGGAGGTGCTAAGGGGAGCTTCATGGAAATTGCATCCTTTACTACAAAAAGATGCTTGACTACAATCCATTTTTCCAGACCCCTCACTACTGTGTTTTAGGCATCCCCAAATCTAAGAAGCATCATTGTCAGAAGCTCCTTGTCCTCTCCATCAGCTGCAGGAATCTTTCCCTGCAACCAGAAAAAAATGTAAAACCTGTCCATTTATAATGACCACGGACAAGATATAGATCCCCAATTCACATCAGGACTGCAAGATCACAGGTACTTTCAGCAGCATCACATCTAATGTGGTGTATTTACTTATTTGTACTAAATATTCATCCAACTGGGGGTCTGCATGTAAGGGAGACAGGGCAAAAGCTTAGAACAAGGATGAATTCTCACCTCCACACAATAAGAGAACAAAGGATGGATCTACCTGTGGCCAAACATTTTTGTATCCCAGATCACAGCACCATGGACATGAGGTTACTTGTGTTATAAGGTAACTTCAAATCTCAGAGAGACAGGAGAGTCTGGGAGTATAAACTTATGACAACCTTTGACACACTCAGTGCCAGAATGAATGTGTTGCATGGATTTGTCTTTTTACATCAATTAAGGAATTTGCTCCTCTTACTTGTGGGGGCATAACAATCAGAGGACAGTAAAATATTCACATTCCTTATGTCAGGAACACCGCACTGCACTTGCTCACTGAGCCAGAGCGCGTGTCCTGAGTACAAAAATGGTGCTCAAAGATACATGTGGAGCGGGGCAGCAGCAGTGAAGATGCGTGCTTCAGACTAACAGGGCCTGAAGCACGTGACTGCTGGGGGCGTGGCCTAAGCTCCACAGAGCCAGGAGCTGAAGGAAAACTCCTAGAAATGTAACTGCGAGACAAGTTACCAAGGGGCATAGGCAGAGACATAAACCAGATTAAGCCAGGATCAAAGCACGAGATAGCACAACAATACCAAAGGGTTAGACAGAACGGATAGTCAGGACGTAGCAATAGATCAGAAAACCAGAACGGGCAATAGACGGTACAATAGGGACAAACTGTAACGGAGTAACGATAGCCAAGCCAGGAGGTCAGAACCGGAGAAGACCATAGTACCAAAACGTGAGACAGAGAACAGAGTGAGGGGACAGACCGGGTCATACACGGGAATCAAACAAGCAATACAGTATACAAGCACACCAGGGGTCAGACACACAGCCAGAATAACAGTATAGCTGACATGGAATCCTAGTCTGGAGTGAGTATAAATACCCCTCCCAGATCCAAAGAGAGGCCGGCAAAAGTTAACCCTGTGAGAACAGGACATTGACCATGTCCTAACCATGACAGTACCCCCTCTTAATGGGGGCCACTGGACCCCCAGGTTTCTCATGGTATTTGGCATGAAAAGCCCGCACCAGTCGATCAGCATGCACTGAACTGGCCGAAACCCATGACTGATCATCAGTGGAATATCCCTTCCAATGAATAAGGTACTGAAGTCTCCGGCACACCCACCGTGAATCAATGATGCGCCCTACCTCGTACTCCAGTTGACCCTCTACCAACACTGGTGGAGCCACAGATGAGGGATCTTCTTTAACTGTCCCCACATGTTTTAATAGGGACCTGTGGAAGACGTTAGATATTTTGAAGGAGGTGGGCAACTGTAATCTGTATGCCACCGGGTTGATCACCTCTACAATCTTGTATGGGCCAATAAATTTTGGGCCCACCTTCATAGAGGGTATTTTAAGTTTGATGTTACGGGTGGACAACCAGTTTTCCCCACTGTTAACGTAGGACCCAACCCCCTCCTCCTGTCCACAAAATGTTTGTACTTCTTCTGGGCTTGGAGATGTTCCCCTGCACCTCCCTCCAGAGGGTTTTTAACTGTTGTACCATCCCCTCAGCACCAGGGCCATCTGAATCCATACGGGAAAATTCCCCAAACTGCAGAACAAACCCATAATTGACCTGAAAGGGAGACTTTCTGGTAGTCTGATTAATACGACAGTTGAATGCAAATTCTACCATGGGCAATACCTCACACCGGTCTTCCTGTCTGGAGGAGGCCAGGCATCTCAGAATCTGCTCCAATGACTGGTTGGTGCGTTCAGTCTGTCCATTGGATTCCAGGTGATAGGCAGAGGAGAATGACAACGTGACCCCCAACTTCATACAAAACGCTCTACAAAACCTGGCCACAAATTGCACACCCCTGTCCGACACCACGTTCACGGGCACTCCATGCAATCGAACAATGTGCTGTATAAACAAGCAGGCCAAGGATTCAGCAGGTGGTAACGCAGGTAATGGCACAAAGTGGGCTTGCTTAGAAAATCTATCAACCACTACCCATACCACTGAGTTGCCCTTGGAAGATGGAAGATTAGTGATAAAGTCCATGGACAGGTGTGTCCATGGTTTATCTGGAATTGGCAAAGGCACCAATTCCCCGACCGGCCGGACCGGAGAGCTTTAAGAGCGTGCGCACACCCCACAAGTATTTACAAACCTTTTTATATCAGTACCCATAGAGGGGCATCCAAAAACCCCTAGCTACTGCCCCCCGGGTAGCTGCAATTGCACTTAACACAGAATCATGAAATTCTCGAAGGCGTGTGAGACAGAATTGTTCGGGTACAAACAATTTACCTGGGGGTTTATTCCTGGGAACTTGTGCTTCCAGAATCTCTCTCTGTAACTCAGAGGAGATTACGGCTACAACCACTCCCGGTAGAAGAATGGAGGAAAGAGGTTCTGGAGGGGACACAGAATCAAAACTTCGGGATAAGGCATCTGCCTTTACATTTTTAGACCCTGGTTGGAACGTGATGGTAAGATGAAATCGAGAAAAAAAAAAGCGCTCACTGAGCCTGTCTGGGGGTCAATCTCTTAGCAGACTCGATATAGGCCAGGTTTTTATGATGACCGTGATGGGATGGGCGGCCCCCTCCAAAAAATGCCTCCATTCTTCGAAGACCAATTTAGCCGCTTGTTAGGCGTCAGGTTCTCGTTGCTGCACAGCGGGAATCCCGAGCCCTGCTCCCGGCGGTCTCCCATTCCTCCCCAGCCGCAGCGGAGGTTGCTCAGCAAACTCATCGGTCCCGGCACTCTGCCCAAACCACCTCCGTGGGTTTGCTTGCTGCTGCCACCTCTGGCACAGCTATGGAATTTCAGGCTGCTCAGTAGCGAGATTCTCCAGGGACTAAGTCCTCATGTCGGGCCACTGAGCATGCCCGTGGAGCGATCTTCCATTGGAGATCGAAGGTCACGTGCTCAGGTCCTGCTCCTGTTCGGATTGACCCATCCGAGAAGCCAGGAAGGTCCCGGACGCTCGCTGCTATGAAAGGTTGGCATGGCCGCTCTGCCATGCGCTAGGATACTCTGTATTTTCAGACCATGAGGAGTGAGTGATGTATGCACGTATGAATATCTCTGGTGACCGACTCATTATGAAACCCCTACCCTTGGTTCGCATGTGTTGTGCAGCCTAGCCTGCTAGCGCCCAGGCTTAGGTGTAGGTAGGGCAGAGTCGGAGTCAGGCATTAGTCTCCATCAGTGACTCAGCACGCCACAGTGCACATGCTCCACACTCCGTAGCCAGCCTCTATAGCAGCGTTCGCGGCAGCGACGCCATGTGCTCAGAGGGCCTAGAGGAACTCTAACCCCGTGTCTTGGGGTAGAGTTCTGTGGCCGCTTTCTGTGCGCTTTTTGGCCGGGCTCTGTGAGTTAAACAGGCTCCGATATTTGCGTTCAGCGGCTGTGCGGATCTGTGAGTCAACAGAGTTCACTCCTGTTCACACTGGGTGGCGTAACCCACGTTTTGACTGTTTTCACACCGCTCTATTCTTCCGCCATTACGTAGCAGCAGTGTACCACCTCTGCACGGTGGACCCTGGGCTGCGAACGCACCTACTATTTATAATTTGGTGCGTTGCGCCAGCCCTAACATTGCTAACAATTCCTTGTTACCGACATCATATTTTCTCTCGGCCGAAGAGAACTTCTTAGAGAAAAAGGCACAGGGTTTGAGGTTAGTCAGGGTAGAGGGGCCCTGTGACAATACTGCCCCCACCCCCACCTCTGAAGCGTCGACCTCGACGATAAAAGGTCTTGATGAATCGGGTTGTACCAAAACAGGGGCTGTGGTAAAACACTTCTTTAATGTGAGGAAGGAATTTTTTGCGGCCACGGACCAATTTTTTACATCTGCCCCTTTAAGGGTGAGGTCCGTCAAGGGTTTCACCACCTGCAAGAACCCTTTAATGAACTTACTATAATAATTAGCGAAGCCCAGAAATCACTGCAACTCCTTCAGGTCATGGGGCTGCACCCAATCGGTAATGGCTTGAACCTTCCCTGGATCCATGCGGAATCCCTCCCTGGATACAATTACACCCAGAAAAGACAGTTCTTGCATAAAAAATGAGCACTTCTCCAGCTTAGCATACAAATGGTTCTCTCGGAGTCTCAGAAGAACCATACGTAAATGGTGTAAGTGTGACTGACTGTCCTCAGAGTATATCAAGATGTCATCCAAGTAGATGACTACATAACGCCCAATCAAGTCAGAAAAAACAAGATTAATGAAGTTCTGAAAAACAGCAGGAGCGTTAGTGAGGCCGAAGGGCATAACCAGGTTTTCAAACAGCCCCTCAGTTGTCAGGAACGCTGTTTTCCATTCGTCCCCCTCCTGGATCCTTAAAAGCCCCTCGTAGATCGAGCTTAGAAAACCATTTGGCCCCCGTGAGTTGGTTGCATAGATCAGGAATCAACGGGAGAGGGTACGTGTTCTTAACAGTAATTTTGTTAAGTTCCCGAAAGTCGAGGCATGGTCGTAACCCACCATCTTTTTTCTTTACAAAGAAAAAACTCCGCTGCCATGGGTGAGACCGAGGGCCGAATATGCCCCTTGCGAAGGCTCTCTTTGATGTACTCTTTCATAGCTTGGCGCTCAGGCCCGGACAAATGAAACAAACGAGCCTTGGGTAATTTGGCTCCAGGTACTAAATCGATAGCACAATCAAATGGTCTATGTGGTGGGAGCGCCTCAGCATCGCTTTCGGAAAACACGTCTTCAAAGTCTCTCAGGTACTCCGGAATACCCTCCAGACAGACAGACAACACAGATACAGATCTTATCGGACTGACAAAAGAAACTGGGTTACAACATAGACCATTATCATTACATCCCCATCGGATGATCTCCCCCTTCACCCAATCAGTAAGAGGATTGTGGCGTTGCAACCAGGGCATCTCCAATACCAGTCCTGCAGGCAGATTATTCATAATGAAAAAACTTAACTTTTCCACATGAGTGGAACCCATTTTCATAGAAAAAACTTCAGACATAAAGCAAATTCCATCCCAGGTAAGAGGGGATGAATCCACAGCCACAATTTTAACCTGACTGTCCCTATCTTTTTAAGAGTCACAACTTTGGCATCAATCAGATTAATGGAGGAACCACAGTCAAAAAAGGCGTAGGTCATAACAGGACCGCCAGCAAGTTCAAATTAAACCTGGAGCACCATCTTTGTACGTGAGAAAAAATGTACCTGGGAGTCTGGACAACCTCCTCGATTGTTGCCCAGACTCAGTTGTTTCTCTGATGGTTTCTCTGAAGAAGGGCAGCAGGGGCAATTCCTTTTCCAATGTCCAGAGGCTCCACAGTAAAAGCATAGTAGATTGTCTCTACGGTGCCTTCTCTCTTTCTCCTTAACCGAGACTGACCCAACCTCCATGGGCTCAGACACAGGTGCAGTGTCACACAATTTGGGGTACAAGGGAGACTCTTGTTGCATCAGTCCTCTAGCACGGAGTCTCCGGTCCATACGGACCGCCTGCATCATGGCATCATCCAGGGTATCAGGAGGAGGATGCAATGCCAGAGCGTCCTGCAGATGGTCAGACAGGCCCCTGTGGAACAACCCCCTCAGGGCGGCGTCGTTCCAAGATACTTCGGCGGTCCAACGTCTAAAACTCTGAGCAGAACCATTCAGCAGAGTGTCTCCTCTGTGTCACACTCATCACCATGTCCTCTACCAGATGCACTCTATCAGGCTCATCATAAATGTTCCCAAGAGCCTCAAAGAACAAATTCACAGACATGCGTTCAGGAGCAGAGGAAGACAGAGAGAAAGCCCATGCCTGTGGAGCCCCCCGAAATAGGGAAATGACGACCCCCACTCTCTGGAACTCATCCCCGGAGGAGCGGGGCCTCAAAGAAAAAAAAGCTTGCATCCTTCTCTGAACGACCTGAACTCTCTTATATCCCCTGAGAAAGGGTCTGGCAATTTGACCAGAGATTCGGGGGATGCCAATGACACATCTCTATCCCCAGCACTAGGAGCCCCTGCAGCGATAGCCCCCTGCACAGTATCCACCAACTTTTGCTGGCTATGGGCCATCGTGCGCTGTTCCACATTAAGTTTGTGGAACATTTGGGTCAGGTGCTTGACCTGATCAGCCAAAGCTTGCATGGAATCCATGAAGATAACTTTTTTTTTTCCTCAGAGAGAAAAAAAAAACCTGAAATGGTCAGCTATAATGTCAGGAACACTGCACTGCACTTGCTCACTGAGCCAGTGCGCGTGTCCTGAGTACAAAAACAGTGCTCAAAGATACCAGTGGAGTGGGGCAGCAGCGGTGAAGATGCGTGCTTCAGACTAACAGGGCCTGAAGCACGTGACTGCTGGGGGAGTGACCTAAGCTCCACAGAGCTAGGAGCTAAAGGAAAACTCCTAGAAATGTAACTGCAGGACAAGTTACCAAGGGGCATAGGCAGAGATGTAAGCCAGATTAAGCTAGGGTCAAAGCACGAGATAGCACAACAATACCAAAGGGTTAGACAGAACGCATAGTCAGGACGTAGCAATAGATCAGAAAAAGAGAACCGGCCATAGACAGTACAATACTGACAAACCGTAACGGAGTAATGATAGCCAAGCCAGGAGGTCAGAACCGGAGAAGACGATAGTACCAAAACGTGAGACAGAGAACAGAGTGAGGGGACAGACCGGGTCATACAGTACACGGGAATCCAACAAGCAATGCAGTATACAAGCACACCAGGGGTCAGACACACAGCCAGAATAATAGTATAGCTGACAGGGAATCCAAGTCTGGAGTGAGAATAAATACCCCTCCCAGATCCAAAGAGAGGCCGGCAAAAGTTCACCCTGTGAGAACAGGACATTAACCATGTCCTAACCATGACACCTTATTTATGAACTGTTCCAATATTTATGGCCACAGCTGTTTATCATTCTCCTATAATGGTAGTTCTTCTTCACGTCACTTGTCTTATCTATTGCATTATTTCTCTGCTGTGTTGGGTATAAATATCTGATTCTTCAGATGTTGTATTAGTCAACGCCTGATGAAGAGACCTGAGTAGTCTCGAAAGCTTGCAATTTGTTACCATTTTTTCAGTTAGCAATTGAAAGGTATCAACCACTGAGGACTCTCAATTCTAAATATTTTTCTAGGTCTATGATGTAACAGACAACATATGAATGCCATCTGTGTTACATCTGTGTGCTGTCTATTAGAAGCACAGATGTGTAAATTGGGCCTACAGAGTGGAAGGTTTGATAAGCTTTAGGAACCTGTGCATACTGTGTTATTTTAGTTGTCACAATGCCAGAAACTTAAAGGGTACTTGTCACCAGACAAAGCACCATTAACGTGCCAATATGGGATTAATCTGCCTGTTAAAAGTGTTATTAATAGGGATGAGTGAGTATACTCGTTAGTAGAGTTGAGCGAAACGGGTCGAAAAATTTCAAAAGTCGCCGACTTTTGGCAAAGTCGGGTTTCATGAAACGAAACCCGACCCTAGGATGAGGTCGGCCACGAGGTCGGCGACTTACGCGCCAAAGTCGCGTTTCAAAAGTTTGTTTTGCGCTCTTTTTCAGCCAATCAGGATCCACGGACACTGTGGGCAACGTGATGACATAGGCAGGGGTCACCACCATCTTTCAGAAGGGCATGCAAGTGATTGGCTTGCTTTGGTGGGCGTCACAGGGGTTATAAAAGTAAGAACAAAACCGTTGGCACAATCCTGAGAATTGTAGGTGGTGCCCAAGTAGGATCCCAATCCGTGAACTAAATATATATAAACTTGGCACACACCAAAGGTTTCTGATGCAGAAAGGTGATTTTTAATTATACAACAGTACATACATACACAGACGTTTCGGTCTAGGACCTTCATCAATGTACTGTGAAATATAAATAAAGATGAAAATAATACAATTAAAAAAGAAAGTATATACAACAATATATGGGTTTTCTAGGTAAATACTTTTGAAAAAATGCTGAGACATCGGTCACATTATCGCACATAATAGATATTGGCAGAGAGTAATAAATAATCATGAAGAACAAGATCAACGTAGAAAAGAACACACATACCGATATATTGTACTGTGAGATTCTTAGTGACTGGGCTTTGTGAGATAGACCTGGGAGAGGATAAAGGTGCTATAATAGCCAATATAACTTAGTAAGTGATGAGATGGTTTGTGTTACCTAAGTTACATACCAATCCTGTGAGGAGGCACATGAAGCCGTCCCACTGCTGAAGGCAAAGAATAGCACTAGAGTAATACTACAGTGACGTGACATGAAGTCACAAAATCTGTCTATAAGAGGCATAAAACTCTTACCGTGGTGGTTTGTGGAGTGTGGACGCAGTATCCGCCGCGAATCCCAAGTGCTGCAAAGTGTGAACTTTGCAGCACTTGGGATTCGCGGCGGATACTGCGTCCACACTCCACAAACCACCACGGTAAGAGTTTTATGCCTCTTATAGACAGATTTTGTGACTTCATGTCACGTCACTGTAGTATTACTCTAGTGCTATTCTTTGCCTTCAGCAGTGGGACGGCTTCATGTGCCTCCTCACAGGATTGGTATGTAACTTAGGTAACACAAACCATCTCATCACTTACTAAGTTATATTGGCTATTATAGCACCTTTATCCTCTCCCAGGTCTATCTCACAAAGCCCAGTCACTAAGAATCTCACAGTACAATATATCGGTATGTGTGTTCTTTTCTACGTTGATCTTGTTCTTCATGATTATTTATTACTCTCTGCCAATATCTATTATGTGCGATAATGTGACCGATGTCTCAGCATTTTTTCAAAAGTATTTACCTAGAAAACCCATATATTGTTGTATATACTTTCTTTTTTAATTGTATTATTTTCATCTTTATTTATATTTCACAGTACATTGATGAAGGTCCTAGACCGAAACGTCTGTGTATGTATGTACTGTTGTATAATTAAAAATCACCTTTCTGCATCAGAAACCTTTGGTGTGTGCCAAGTTTATATATATTTAGGGGTTATAAATAGAGTTGAGCGATACCGTCCGATACTTCAAAGTATCGGATCGGAATGGATCGGCCGATCTTTAAAAAAAGTATCGGTATCGCCGATTCCGATACCGGAAGTCCCATTCAAGTCTATGGGACTTCCGGTATCGGAATAAGAAAAACCCTGTTTTTGCCTTGTACAGCCTCTCTGGGGTCTGTACGGGCCTTTCGGGGGGCTGTGCCGGCCTGCCAGGGGGTCTGTGCAGGCTCCGGTGGTCTGTTCCGGCCTGCCGGGGGGCTGTGCCGGCCTGCCGGTGGTCTGTGCAGGCTCCGGTGGGCTGTGCCGGCCTGCCGGGGGGCTGTGCCGGCCTGCCGGGGGGCTGTGCCGGCCTGCCGGGGGGCTGTGCAGGCTCCGGGGGGCTGTGCCGGCCTGCCGGGGGGCTGTGCCGGCCTGCCGGTGGTCTGTGCAGGCTTCGGGGGTCTGTGCAGGCATCGTCCGATGGGACTACAAGTCCCATCGGGCGATGCCTGCTACCATGACAGTGATTGACACATTAGCCAATGATGGGACAGTAGTAGTCCCATCATCCGGCTAATGTGTTGAATGTAAAAAAAAAAAAAAAATTACATGCTACATACATGCTACATACATACAACATGCATACTACATACATGCTACATTCATACTACATACTACATACATGCTACATTCATACTACATAAATACTACATGCAACATACATACTACATATATACTACATACATACTACATGCATGCTACATACATACTGCATGCTACATACATACTACATGCTACATACATACCACATATATACTACATACATACTACATGCATGCTACATACATACCACATACATACTACATACATACTACATGCATGCTACATGCTACATACATAACACATATATACTACATGCATGCTACATACATACTACATGCTACATACATACCACATACATACTACATGCATGCTACATACATACTACATGCATGCTACATACATACTACATGCTACATACTACATATATACTACATGCATGCTACATACATACTACATGCTACATACATACTACATATATACTACATGCAAGCTACATACATACTACATGCTACATACATACTACATATATACTACATGCATGCTACATACATACTACATGCTACATACATACTACATATATACTACATGCATGCTACATACATACTACATGCTACATACATACTACATATATACTACATGCATGCTACATACATACTACATGCTACATACATACTACATATATACTACATGCATGCTACATACATACTACATGCTACATACATACTACATATATACTACATGCATGCTACATACATACTACATGCTACATACATACTACATATATACTACATGCATGCTACATACATACTACATGCTACATACATACTACATATACACTACATGCATGCTACATACATACTACATGCTACATACATACTACATATATACTACATGCATGCTACATACATACTACATGCTACATACATACTACATATATACTACATGCATGCTACATACTACATGCTACATACATACTACATATATACTACATGCATGCTACATACATACTACATACATACTACATGCATACTACATGCTACATACATACCACATACATACTACATATATACTACATGCATGCTACATACATACTGCATGCTACATGCATGCTACATACATACTACATACATACTACATGCTACATACATACCACATATATACTACATACATACAATACATTCATACAATACATACATAGACATACAGTACATATAACATAGAGTAACATACTTACCAATACTTGTCACATTGTTCCCCGAAGCCATTGTCTTTTCTGGAATAAATATTAACATAACAAACCACAAAAATACTCACCCACGATCCGAAGCAGTCCACGAGTGTGTCCCACGACGATCTTGGGTAGAGAACTGCAGCATCAGATTATGCTGCCGTTCTCTACGAGCTGCAGGAATCCAATGACGGAAGGTAGGTATCCTTCCGCACTGTATTCCTCCGCCACTTAAAAAAAAAAAAAAGTCCCTAGTCTCACTTTATGCCATTGCTGTGTGGGAATTTCCCACGCAGCAATGGCATAAAGTGAGACTAGGGACTTTTTTTTTTTTAAGTGGCGGAGGAATACAGTGCGGAAGGATACCTACCTTCCGTCATTGGATTCCTGCAGCCCGTAGAGAACGGCAGCATCATCTGATGCTGCAGTTCTCTACCCAAGATCGTCGTGGGACACACTCGTGGACTGCTTCGGATCGTGGGTGAGTATTTTTGTGGTTTGTTATGTTAATATTTATTCCGGAAAAGACAATGGCTTTGGGGAACAATGTGACAAGTATTGGTAAGTATGTTACTCTATGTTATATGTACTGTATGTCTATGTATGTATTGTATGAATGTATTGTATGTATGTAGTATATATGTGGTATGTATGTAGCATGTAGTATGTATGTAGTATGTATGTAGCATGCAGTATGTATGTAGCATGCATGTAGTATATATGTAGTATGTATGTAGCATGTAGCATGTATGTAGTATGTATGTAGTATGTATGTAGCATGTAGCATGTATGTAGTATATATGTGGTATGTATGTAGCATGTTGTATGTATGTAGTATGTATGTAGTATGCATGTAGCATGCAGTATGTATGTAGCATGCATGTAGTATATATGTAGTATGTATGTAGCATGCATGTAGTATATATGTAGTATGTATGTAGCATGTAGCATGTATGTAGTATATATGTAGTATGTATGTAGCATGTAGTATGTATGTAGCATGTATGTAGTATGTATGTAGCATGCATGTAGCATGCATGTAGTATGTATGTAGTATGTATGTAGTATGTATGTAGCATGCAGTATGTAGCATGCAGTATGTAGCATGTATGTAGCATGCATGTAGTATGTATGTAGTATATATGTAGTATGTATGTAGCATGTAGTATGTATGTAGCATGTAGTATGTATGTAGCATGTAGTATGTATGTAGCATGCATGTAGTATATATGTAGTATGTATGTAGCATGTAGCATGTATGTAGCATGCATGTAGTATATATGTAGTATGTATGTAGCATGTAGTATGTATGTAGCATGCATGTAGTATGTATGTAGTATTTTTTTTTTTTTTTTTTTAACATTTAACACATTAGCCGGATGATGGGACTACTACTGTCCCATCATTGGCTAATGTGTCAATCACTGTCACGGTAGCAGGCATCGCCAGATGGGACTTGTAGTCCCATCGGACGATGCTTGCACAGACCCCCGGACATCAGCACAGCCCCCCGGCAGGCCAGCACAGCCCCCCGGCAGGCCGGTACAGACCCCCACAGGGTGCACAGACCACCGGCAGGCCGGCACAGCCCCCCGGCAGGCCGGTACAGACCCCCACAGGGTGCACAGACCACCGGCAGGCCGGCACAGCCCCCCGGCAGGCCGGTACAGACCCCCACAGGGTGCACAGACCACCGGCAGGCCGGCACAGCCCCCCAGCAGGCCGGTACAGACCCCGGGCAGTCCACACAGCCCCCGGCAGGCCGGCAGAGACCCCCGGAAGGCCCAAAATGACGGCGCATCATGATGCGCACACACCGCGCATCATGATGACGTCAGGCTGTCAATCAACTTTGAACTTCCGATTCCGATGCCGAATTCCGATATTGAAAAAATATCGGAAGTCGGTATCGGAATTCCGATACAGCAAGTATCGGCCGATACCCGATACTTGCGGTATCGGAATGCTCAACACTAGTTATAAAAGGGCGTGCACGCCGACCGCCATTTTACTTCTGCCGATCTTAGCATAGGGAGAGGTTGCTGCTGATTCTGTAGGGAGAGCGTTAGGCAGGGAAGAAGAAAAAAAAAACGCTTCTGCTGCTAGCGATTTTGCCTGTACAACACACCAGTCACTGTGTGTGCAGTGCAAGGGGAGGCTATATTGTGGTGGATCAGCGGTTTTTTGGTTGTTAGGCTGCCTTCTAAGGCTTCCTGACAGCTGCATTGCTGTTTACCCACTGCTCTGCAAACTGCTTTTTTAAAAGCAATCCCAATTTTTTTTTTGTCCTGCTGAGGTACTGAGCGTGCATTTTTTCACACCATACAGCGTCAGTGGGCCTCACACAATCCAAAAGTGTCCAGTGTCCACTAGTGTCTGCAAAAATTCAAAATCTCCCTTATCCTGTAGTCACTTTTTTCACACCTGTGCCATCGAGCCTGTGACATAGCGCTTTGATATTCAGTGGGCCTCACACAATCCAAAAGTGTCCAGTGTCCACTAGTGTGTGCAGAAATTCAAAATCTCCCTTATCCTGTAGTCACTTTTTTCACACCTGTGCCATCGAGCCTGTGACATAGCGCTCTGATATTCAGTGGGCCTCACACAATCCAAAAGTGTCCAGTGTCCACTAGTGTCTGCAGAAATTCAAAATCTCCCTTATCCTGTAGTCACTTTTTTCACACCAGTGCCATCAAGCCTGTGACATAGCGCTCTGATATTCAGTGGGCCTCACACAATCCAAAAGTGTCCAGTGTCCACTAGTGTCTGCAGAAATTCAAAATCTCCCTTATCCTGTAGTCACTTTTTTCACACCTGTGCCATCGAGCCTGTGACATAGCGCTCTGATATTCAGTGGGCCTCACACAATCCAAAAGTGTCCAGTGTCCACTAGTGTCTGCAGAAATTCAAAATCTCCCTTATCCTGTAGTCACTTTTTTCACACCTGTGCCATCAAGCCTGTGACATAGCGCTCTGATATTCAGTGGGCCTCACACAATCCAAAAGTGTCCAGTGTCCACTAGTGTGTGCAGAAATTCAAAATCTCCCTTATCCTGTAGTCACTTTTTTCACACCTGTGCCATCGAGCCTGTGACATAGCGCTCTGATATTCAGTGGGCCTCACACAATCCAAAAGTGTCCAGTGTCCACTAGTGTCTGCAGAAATTCAAAATCTCCCTTATCCTGTAGTCACTTTTTTCACACCTGTGCCATCGAGCCTGTGACATAGCGCTCTGATATTCAGTGGGCCTCACACAATCCAAAAGTGTCCAGTGTCCACTAGTGTGTGCAGAAATTCAAAATCTCCCTTACCCTGTAGTCACTTTTTTCACACCTGTGCCATCGAGCCTGTGACATAGCGCTCTGATATTCAGTGGGCCTCACACAATCCAAAAGTGTCCAGTGTCCACTAGTGTCTGCAGAAATTCAAAATCTCCCTTATCCTGTAGTCACTTTTTTTCACACCTGTGCCATCGAGCCTGTGACATAGCGCTCTGATATTCAGTGGGCCTCACACAATCCAAAAGTGTCCAGTGTCCACTAGTGTCTGCAGAAATTCAAAATCTCCCTTATCCTGTAGTCACTTTTTTCACACCTGTGCCATCGAGCCTGTGACATAGCGCTCTGATATTCAGTGGGACTCACACAATCCAAAAGTGTCCAGTGTCCACTAGTGTGTGCAGAAATTCAAAATCTCCCTTATCCTGTAGTCACTTTTTTCACACCTGTGCCATCGAGCCTGTGACATAGCGCTCTGATATTCAGTGGGCCTCACACAATCCAAAAGTGTCCAGTGTCCACTAGTGTGTGCAGAAATTCAAAATCTCCCTTATCCTGTAGTCACTTTTTTCACACCTGTGCCATCGAGCCTGTGACATAGCGCTCTGATATTCAGTGGGCCTCACACAATCCAAAAGTGTCCAGTGTCCACTAGTGTCTGCAGAAATTCAAAATCTCCCTTATCCTGTAGTCACTTTTTTCACACCTGTGCCATCGAGCATGTGACATAGCGCTCTGATATTCAGTGGGCCTCACACAATCCAAAAGTGTCCAGTGTCCACTAGTGTGTGCAGAAATTCAAAATCTCCCCTGTCATATAGACACCTTGTACCTTGTTTTACATTACTATATAGTTTGTTGGATTTTGTCTACATTTCTACCAAAAATGAGGAAGGCTGGTGGAAGAGGCCGTGGAATTGGGCGGGGGCTGGCAGCTGGTATTGATGGTGTTGGTGGCGGATCTGATGGTAGTGGCAAAAGCAAAATAGGACCGAATGCAGGAGGTGTTGAGCCTTCGTCATCGTCTGGCTCCACAAGGCCTCGAAGGCTTAGTTTTCTAGGAGTTGGCAAACCGCTTTTAAAGCCAGAGCTTCAGGAAAAAGTTTTGTCTTACATTGCTGACTCAGCCTCCAGCTCTATCGCCTCCTCTTCTGAAGTTGTAAAAAATAAAAGCACTGAGTCGTCATTGGAGGCTCATGTTCATGAACCACACCTTTCCTTGTGTCCTTCACCCCAACCAAGATTGAAGGATGACGCAGGCCATACTACTGATTACTCCATGGAGCTGTTTTCACATACCATGCCTGGATTATCAAGTGAAATGGTGAATTACCCAGGCCAAGATGAATCTGACATGGAGTGCACTGATGCACAGCCGCTGATAGATGATTCTGCTGGTACATTCACTCAGAGCACTACATTGTCCTCGCATTGTACAGAGCCAGATTCTGACCCTGATGAGACTCAGGTGCCCCTTCCCGCACACTATACCACCATACACGGTGACACAGAGGAAGGTGCACATGACATTGAAGAGGAGGTGATGGATGACCCAGTTGTTGACCCAGATTGGCATCCATTGGGGGAAGAGGCTGCTGCTTCCAATAGCTCAGATTAGGAGGAGCATCCACAGCAGACATCGATATCGCAACAGCTGTTATCTGGCAGGCCCGGAGCACTCCAAAGACAGGTTCCAAAAATCAAAAGAGTTGCTGGACAGCTTGTCCGGACGGTCAAAAGATCACAGCGTGCTAGGCTGCAAAATGTCTGCCAAAGTAGGAAGAGTGCAGTGTGGCACTTTTTTGAACAAAATCCTCATGATCAGGCCAAGGTTATCTGTAAGAAGTGCGCAAAGACCTTTAGCCGAGGGAAAAATCTGAAAAATTTGAATACCAGTTGCATGCTTAGACATTTAACCAGCATGCACTTGCAAGCGTGGACACAACACCAAACCTCAAGTGCCACATGTGCAACTGATCACAAAGAAGGTAGTCAACAACACTACATTGTTTCCCCCACTGTAAGCCCACCGGTTAGCACAGCAGCAAATGTTGAGGTGTCGTTGCAAGGCCACAGCAGTCAGGGAATCCCACTGTTATATCAACGAAATACTGAATCTAGGCCATCAGAAAGAACACCAACTCCATCACCATCATCAACCCTCTCTCAGTTCGCCCTGTCCACTGCTACTTCCACCATATGCAGCTCTCAAGTCCAGCTCACCCTCCCAGACACTATGAGTAGGTCAAGAAAGTACTCAGTCTCTCATCCGCGTACACTGGGTTTTGAACGCCCACATTGCCAAACTAATCTCGTTTGAGATGATGCCCTATCGGTTGGTGGAAAGCGCAGCTTTCCGCGAAGTCATGGCCTATGCAGTACCACGCTATGACCTACCCAGTCGCCACTTCTTCTCTCGCAAAGCCATCCCAGCCCTCCACCATCATGTAAAAGACCGCATTGTCCATGCACTAGAGCAGTCAGTGAGTGGAAAGGTGCACCTCACAACTGATGCATGGTCAAGTCGGCATGGCCAGGGCCGTTACGTGTCCATCACTGTGCACTGGGTTAATGTGGTGGACGCAGGGTCCACAGGGGACAGCGGTGGTGGGACAGTGCTGCCTAGCCCACGGTATAGGAAACAGATGGCTGTAGACGTTCGACCCTCCTCCTCCTCCTCCTCCAGAAGCGAAAACTCGTCCACAGAGCGCAGTCGTACGAGCACTCCATCTGCAGCTGCCACTGTTGCACACAGGGTGTCCCCCTATCGAGCAGCTAGTGGAAAGCGTCAGCAGACTGTGTTGCAGATGATGTGTTAGGGCGACAGACACACCGCCGAGGTGCTGGCCGAGTACTTGAAGCGACAAACTGAGTCATGGCTGGGCAGTGTACATCTTGAGGCAGGCAAGGTAGTTAGTGATAACGGCCGTAATTTTGTGGCAGCCATAGCCCTTTCAAAACTCAGCCACATACCTTGCTTGGCTCACACCTTGAACCTGATGGTGCAGTGCTTCCTCAAAAATTATCCGGAGTTAACAGCCCTGCTCCAGAAGGTGCGAAGACTGTGCGTGCACATCCGCCGGTCGCCTGTACACTCCGTTCGTATGCAGAAGCTGCAGCAATTGCTCCACCTTCCCAACCACCGCCTCATTATCGACATTGCAACAAGGTGGAACTCCACCCTGCACATGGTGGAGCGGCTGTGCGAGCAGAGGCAGGCCATAATGCATTTGTGGGAGGATACACAGCCAGGCACTTTGAGAGCAGACATGGAGTTGACAGGTGTGCAGTGGTCGAAGCTGAAAAACCTCTGTAAAGTCCTTCAGTGTTTTGAGGAATGCACACGGCTGGTAAGCGCAGACGACGCCATCCTAAGCATGAGCATCCCACTTATGCGTCTGCTCATGCAAACTTTGACGCACCTTAAGGAGCAGGCGTCTGCAGCCAATGTTGATGAGGAGGAAGAGGAGGAGGGAATCCTTGATGACATTCAGCCATTGTCTGCTCAGGGACCTCTCCTGGACGAGGTGGAGGAAGAAGAGGAGGAGGAGGATGATGATGGGGATGATTACTTAGGGGAGGATGATGCATCTCGTGGGGCAAGTGAAAATGTTGGCGTGGCAAGGTCTGGTACAGGGTTTTTGCGTGACTGGAGGGATGTGGATTTACCAGAAAGTGCTCCTCCACCCAGCACTCGCAGTGCATCATTGACACCGGGAACATTGGCCCACATGTCAGATTATGCCTTGCAGATCCTAAAAAGGGACCCCCGCATTGCCAAAATGATGAACGATGACGACTACTGGTTGGCCAGCATCCTGGATCCACGCTATAAAGGCAAATTACAAAACATCATGCCACAGGAGAACCTTGACCTAATATTGGCTAATAAACATGCAACTCTGGTAAATCGGTTGCTTGAGGCATTCCCAGCACACAGCAGCGGTGATGGTTCTCACACGAGCCGTACGGGCCGGGGGCAGCTTGGCAGAGGTGTTCATGGTGCACACAGCAGAAGTGGCGTTGGAGACAGGGGTTTCATGACAATGTTGTGGACTGATTTTTCAAGTACCGCTCACACAACTGGTAATACTGCATCGATGGAAAGTGACAGGAGACAGCAGTTGTCAACTATGGTTACAAACTACTTTTCCTCCCATATCGATGTTCTCCCACACAGGTCATTCCCCTTTGACTACTGGGCCGCTAAACTGGACACCTGGCCTGAATTGGCACAATATGCCTTACAGGAGCTCGCTTGCCCAGCTGCAAGTGTACTATCGGAAAGAGTCTTCAGTGCAGCTGGATCAATCCTGACAGAAAAAAGGACCCGTCTGTCAACCCAAAATGTGGATGATCTAACCTTCATTAAAATGAACCATGCATGGGTTTCCAAGGATTTTGTCCCACCTTCCCCTGATGACACATAGGGTGACAGAAAAATGGCTTGCTTTGGTCCACCTCTTCCTGGGACTTGACCTATTTCACCTTTTGCATCAGCTGAATGTCCAACATCAACATATGCCACTTTCTAAAACTCCCTAACTGTGCTGACTCCCCCCCCATGGCCGGGGCCACCACCTAGCGCACGACACCGTGCGAGTGCCGTTGCCCTGGACAGGTGGGTAGGCCGACTCTTGGGCGCGGGCACTGGCATAGGGTCCCTCATAGTGCAATCAAGTGTCTCTGACGGTGGTGGTGCACATCCGCCGTCAGACACACTGCCGTACTATGAGGGGCCCAGTGCCAGTACCGACGCCCACGAGTGGGCCCCCCTTGCTTGGGCAGGGCCCCAGCATTTGAAATCTTTACCTCTCCCTGCTCCTCCCCTGTGTAGTCTGGGCCATCAAATCCATACTGTGCCTGACACCGTCTGAGCCTGCCTCCTGATGTATAGACATATATTTTGAATGTGTACGCTATCCATACATGTTATCCGGGAATACGGTACCCTTTCTCATCTTTGTGCAATCACGTGCAATCCATACTGGGCCTAACACCGTCTGAGCCTGCCTCCTGATGTATAGACATATATGTTGAATGTGTACGCTATCCATACATGTTATCCGGGGATACGGTACCCTTTCTCACCTTTGTGCAATCACGTGCAAGCCATACTGGGCCTAACACCGTCTGAGCCTGCCTCCTGATGTATAGACATATATTTTGAATGTGTACGCTATCCATACATGTTATCCAGGAATATGGTACCCTTTCTCACCTTTGTGCAATCACGTGCAAGCCATACTGGGCCTAACACCGTCTGAGCCTGCCTCCTGATGTATTGACATATATTTTGAATGTGTACGCTGTCCATACATGTTATCCGGGGATACGGTACCCTTTCTCACCTTTGTGCAATCACATGTAATCCATACTGGGCATGAGAACGGCTGGCGAGCTGTTAAGCAAGCTACAGCACCTGTGGTTTGCACACGTAAGTTTTTCATTTTTTCAGGAATGACGGTTAGGCCTAATTCCGGAACTGCGGTTGACCTGCACTTACTGGGAAATCATCGTTCGCGGGTAATAATTGTAATCAGTGATCCCCATCACTAACGTTGTTCAGCGGGTTATCTGCACCTGTAAGCGACAAACGCTGGCCTTTTCAGTGTAGCGTACATGCAGCCACGGACATGTAAGGGCATGACACACCAGTTATTGGCCAATCTCATGTGCCAGAGCCTCACGTGTCCCTCTAGTAAGCCGGACTCGGACCGCGGGGCATGACGGAGTCTCGTTCATTAACGGAATTAAGCTTGCAATGTGTTCATCTGTTCTGTAGCTGGCATGGTTGAGGTTTCCCAGGTGGAGTCGAATTTAACCGTAGGCTCCACTCCTGGTGGTGCCCTTCTGGACATTCCTTTAAGGTTCAGCTTTGCAACCATACTGCCCACGTAAAACAAACACTTTGCCTTCATGAACGCTGTTTGGAGGGTCATGACTCGTGGGAATAACGCCGCCCAATCAGTTAACCTGCTAGAGAGATCCTTCATTGCTCCCAAGCATGACATCACACTCCCTAGGAGGAAGGTAATGCCACTGTGGCGACCGTACTCCTGGGGGCGACACAAGTGCACTGATGCCCAGCCACTGCTCGATGAATCTGCTGGTACATTGACCCAGACCACTACATTCCCCTCGCACGCTACACGGCCTGAATCTGACCCTGATGAAACTCAGGTTACCCTTCCCATATACAGTTCCATCTTACACGGTGACAAAGAGGAAGCTGCAGATGAAAGTGCAGGTTCGGCCCACCCGCCATCAGACACACCACCGTACTATCAGGGGCCCTGTGCCAGTGCCGTCGCCAACGAGTGGGCCCCCCCTGCTTGCTCAGGATCACAGCACTTGCAAGGTTGAAATACTGTGTAGTGAGATGGAAGATGGGGACAACGAGGAGTCCAGACTAGTACAGGGATTCCCTAGCGAGGAGACTTATTTGATTGTTTTCAATGTTGGGACAGCAATTTTTGGGGAGCACTATACTCTGGAGAATGATAGATGGGGCCCACCATACACTGGAACATTCCAAAGGTGGACATCAGACACTGGAGCAGCATTTACAGGGCCCATTATACACTAGAGCATTAGAAATGGGGCCCATTATGTTTGGAGCATTATTTGGGCCCATAAGACAGTGGAGCTTCATCCATGGGGACCAACATATACTGTAGCATTATGTGGAGCTCATCATATACTGTTTCAAACATTATATGGGACCAATGATTCTGTATGGAGAAATAGATGGGCCTCGTCATGAGATGTAAAAAGTGAAGTATTTTTCATTGTACTATACCGCTATTTCTCTGCCGTATCGGAGCATGATGAGTTGTGGTATGTGTTAAAGGGTCGCTCTTTCGCCCAGGGCACATGAAAACCTGGAGCCAGCCCTACCCCCCCACAACTTTAGCCAAATAACCCCCATTTTTCAGTGCGTAACTTGTATTATGAATTTAATTAAGGTTGACAAGCTTAAGTAAGAAGAATTGATGCTTTTGGCATTCAAATGGGCACTGTAGGTGTGTTTCCTGTCCTCCTCTCACTGCCGACTTTTATTCCCCATTGACTTACATTGGGTTTCGTGTTTCGGGACGACCCCGACTTTTCCCTATAATCGGCCGATCTTGCTCGACCCGACTTTTGGAAAAGTCGGGTTTCACAAAACGAAACTCGACCCTAAAAAACCAAAAGTCGCTCAACTCTACTCGTTAGGATTCGATACTCGGCGAGTAATGAGGTAATCACGATACTTGAATCCTAGTGAGTAAATTTCACTACTCGCCTCGCAATATTCGGATCTCCCACCGGCATGTGTTAACCAATAACAGTAAAGCCACCACCTTCTTTGTTGTGGCATTACTGTGATTGGCTGGCCGCGCAGCATCACTGTATCGCTGGAGTCCCTGGAGAGCTGATGCAGTTGCTCTCCACGGGAGATCAATGTGGGACCCTCATTATTAATGGGATTATGTCAGAAAGGTGAGTATAGGTTGCTTTATTATTTTAATTTTTTAACAGGTGATCAATGGCTTCGGGGAATTAGGTGTGTTCGGTGAGTAAGTACTCTATGTTATGTGTTGTATGTTATGTGTATGTACTGTATGTTATATGTTGTATGTTCTGTGTGTCTTTTTTTTTTCTACATTCACCACATTAGCCAGATGATAGGAATACTACTTTCCCATCATCCGCTAATGCTGTCACTGTAGCGGGCATAGCCGTATGGGACAAGTAGTCCCATCGGATGATGCTCGCACAGCCACTGCACAGGCCCCACACAGAGCCAGCACAGCCCGCACAGGCCCCGCACAGCCCGTATAGGCCCCACACAGAGCCAGCATAGCCCGCACAGGCCCTGCACAGCCTGTATAAGCCCCACACAGAGCCAGCACAGCCCGCACAGGCCCTGCACAGCACCGGCACAGCCCACACACACCTCGCACAGCATCGGCAGAGCCCGGCACAGCCCCGCACACATACACAGCTCCACAGACCCCCGCACACATTCTCCATGCACACATAGTCTCTGCCCACACACATTCTCTGCCTATTACTCACACTTCCCATAGCCTTACATTTGACTCGCTACTCGTTACAAGTACCCGAGTATTAGGAGTACTCGTAACGAGTACAGCGAGTCCGAGTATTTCACTACTCGCTCATCCCTAGGTATTAACCTGCCCGGCGTCTGCACTTAGCCAAACACTCCGAGGAGAACATGAATGCTGCATATCAATACCATGTTCAAGTTTCTGCCAATATTCAGAAATTTAGCACAGTCATTGAAGAGGATTGGGCCAAGAATCCACAGGCCACAATCAACAACCTGGTCAACACCATGCGAAGGAGATGTGTTGCACTGCGTGAGGCAAATGGTGGTCACACCACATACTGACTGGTTTTCTGACCTCCCCGGATTCTCCGATCCTTCAAAACTGCACATTTTAGTGTGGCCTTTAATTGGGGCCACCCTAAGGCAGCTGTGCAATAATCCTACTTTCTAATGAGCATCTTGATATGCCACACCTATGAAGTGGATGGATTATCTCAGCAAAAGAGAAGGGCTCACTAACACAGATCTAAACAAATTTTTTGAGTAATATTTGAGAGAAAAAGGCTTTTTTTGTACATAGAAAAAGTCTTAAATCTTTGAGCTCAGTTCATCAAAAATAGGAGAAAAAGCAAAAGTTGCGTTTATATTTTTGTCAGTGTAGTTAGTGCATAGTAACATGCCAAAAGCAAGAAAACCTAAATATTAATGAATTACTATAAAACAACAATTGTAATCACCCCTGAGCTTCCAATAGTAAGGATGTAATTAAATTCATATTGATTAAAGAATAAATCTTTTACATTTCTTTAGATATCATCATCTTTCGGTCCAGGATAGAAGTATCCCAGATTGTGTGTGGTATAGTAAAAGCATAATTTCTGGCATTCATCTTGGGATCCATGATCCTTAGGGAACAAAATGGAACAACAGCACATTTATGGCTGATATATAAACAGTATGAGGTGTAAAAAGACGTGGCCCACATGTGAGAACACAAAACACGAGCTAAAAGACACAGTGCGATGTCTTGAATTTTCCTTTTACAATTTATGGGGCATTAGTTTCAAGTTTATGTTGGTATTTTGCATTTATGGCCCAGCAATAACTGAAAATTGCCACCATATAAAGGTTCTGCTGCATGTATCACTGGGAAGAGAATCATTCCATTTTTCTCTATCACTTCAATGCCTAACTTCCATTCTGTAACAAAAATATGCTGTATGGAGTTTTGATACTATAATGTTCTTATCTCTTCATATTATTTTGAAATTATTTTTTTTCTATTTGTTCTAAATTTCTCTTCCAGTCATTACTTTGTAAAATATATCCAGTGAACATATGGAGACCTGACCCACATGAAACTATGGCTTCCTCTCATTAATTAGTGCACCTAAATGTAACCATATCTGTCGTTCACTTTGTCTCCCAGTAAAATACTCCATATGAAAGGATTCAGTACAATATAGAGTAAGGTTAACATTAATCATCTCACTATGAAGAGCTCTTCTAGCACATTTACCGTTGGTGATGCCAACGGCATTTGTAGTAAATCAAATAAACATTAATACTAGGTCCTAAATGCTTACATGTCATGATGACCTGAAAAATCCTTCCCATATGTTTTATGGGCAGGAAAATGTATTTATAAAGGCAACTATTTTATCAAAATTGTGTTAAATTAAATTTGCAAACGTGTTAAATGACATTCTAGTACTATACATAAGATGCCTCAAAGTCTTCTGTGACATAAGCAACCTGGAAAACTAATAATTGTTTATGTTTTGTTTATTTTTTACTTACGTTCAATATTTTGTGGTCTGCGCATGTGCAGAAAAATCAAAATTTTATTTAAGTACGGTATTCTTTTGCAGAAGGGCTGATCCCTCTCTCATATACATATTTTTTTATAGCATACCTTTATTCATCCCTTTTAATTCTAACTTTTATTCTAAATAAATTTTCATTTTATTCAAATCATCTCATATGATGAAGTGCGCTCTGCAGTACTAGACTAGAGCTATTAAGGCTGGTTTCACATTAGCATATCTGTGCGCAGCGTATGATCCGCATAGATCCGCATACGTCATGCGTACATATCATTAACATATTGTAAGCAGTGACATGCGGATGTGTAAGCATGCGTCATTTCGTGGTGTGCGGCGAACATAGCATGTTGCATATTTAGAGGCGTCAATTATGCGCAGCCATGCACATGCGGATGAGTGCATCAAAACTGTCTATGGGAACGCATTGGTATGCAAGGACATACATATGCGTTCAATACGCATTCGTACTTCAGACTGAACATGTCCAGGAACTGGCTGCAGCCACTCCTAAAACAAATGGGTATAAAAGGGGGTGAGGACACAGCAAATTCTTTACTCTCAAGACTCTGGATGCAAGCACAAGACACTGGATGTAAGTATAGAAGCTTTGAAAATGTCGGTCTGTCTTTGCAGTCTGCACTCTGTACTAATTTTTTTTTCTGTTCCTTGTAGACTGTTTGCTGCTCCTGTCTTGGTGCTGCCTTCCTGATGCTGCAATCCTGGTGCTGCCCTCCTGGTGCTGCCTTCCTGTTGCTGTGCTTCTGTCTGTCCTTGTGCTGTGGTGCAGTCCCGGTGCTGTGCTGCCTGACTCCTGTGCTGTTGGACTACTTCCTGTAATGTAAGTATTGGTGTCCATTTTTTAAATTTTTTTTTGCTTCATTGTGTTTGGCTCTTAACAAGTTTAATTTTTCTTCACTGTTCTTTTCTCTAGTGTTTCACTTGACTGCTACCTGCTATTCCAACATGTCCTCCAGTGAAGCTTCCGAGAGTGGACACGACACCGATTATGTAATCACATTTGATATACTGATTGGTATGTATTGACTGGCAATACTATACATGTGGTAAATCATGTATTTTCTTTACAGGTACCTTCTAGTGTGGAACAGCAGGAGCAGTCAAGTGGAAATGAATCTTCCCAGCATCGTCGGCCTCAAGTTTCTGAGGAGGAAAGACGGGGTGTAAGTAGTCTTTTCTTTATCAAAGTTGTAATTGAATTTTTTTTTCAGATTTACTTACAATTTTTTTTTTACTTCATCTATAGATTCCACAATATGAGGAAGGCAAACAAGATGAAATTGAATGGGAGGAGACACAGATTAGATATTAGAAAAAACTTTTTGACAGTTAGAGTGGTCAATGAGTGGAACAGGCTGCCAAGAGAGGTGGTGAGTTCTCCTTCAGTAGAAGTCTTCACACAGAGGCTGGACAGATATCTGTCTGGGATGATTTAGCGAATCCTGCTTTGAGCAGGGGGTTGGACCAGATTGCCCAGGAGGTCCCTTCCAACTCTACAATTCTATGATTCTAGACATTGACAATGACCAACTAATTAAATCTGTGCAATAGTGAGCAGCATTGTGGGATCCCCGTGATTGTAATCAATCTGATTCATCATGGATTCGACGACTCTGGGAAGAAGTGGCAAGATCACTGCTGGCTGATTGGGACCGTGCCACCCCACATGCCAGAAAGGAATTTCATAAGTATTGCAATGTGGTCTGACGTGGCAGTGAACCTGTTAATGTAGGTGCATTGTTTAACAATTCATTTTTTCCTTTTTTTCCCCCTTCACAGTGAAGAGAATAAAAGCTCGTTGGCGTTTGATGAAGGATCGCTTTAATAAGGACATGAGAGAGGAGAGTCAGGTTCGAAGTAGTTCTGCTCCAGCCATCCGAAAATATAAGTACCATCGTCATATTTTGTTTCTGAGGCCTGCGGTTGCTCAGCGAATGTGAGTATATTTTGTGTTGTCTTACTATAATTTAAACTTTTTATTTTTTTACTAATGTTTTTCATTTATTTTCCTCACAGAACCTGGAGCAGCACCACACAACCTGGATAGTCCTCTGTTGGAGCGGCCCCTCATCGACCAGCCAACGAACAGGCACAATCCCAATCAGCCATCAGCCATGGAGCAACCAGGCAAGCTTCACAGGCCGGGGAGCAGGCAGCTAGTCCATCTGGTTTTCCCCTCTCCCAGCCCTCTGCCACTAAATTACTTGGGTCTGCTCACTAGCGTTAGAGGGTCTGGGAGAGGTCAGTCATGCCCGAGTTTGTTCACTTAGGCTCGATCTTCCAGGATGGGATTAAGGTGGTTGTATAAAACTGCATAGTGGGTTCACTCAGGTGAACACACTTTTCCAGGAAGTCCACAGACACCTTGACTGCCTGGAAGCCAACCTTAATAGACTGGTGCGACATTATTTTTCCACCATAGAACGGGGCGTGTCGGAAAACTTTAGTCCTGAACTCCAGCTGTATGTGATGAAGGTTTGTCAGGATGCTTACATCGAGGCCATGCAGGGGCCCCGATATGAGCAGCAGTCACAAAGTTCTTTCCCTACAGGTCAACAATCTCCAGCACAGCATCAGTGGCAGAATCCGCCAGGACTTGGATACCAGTCTGCTCAACAAGTGACCTATCCACCACCACCAGTGCTGGACCTTAGGACTGTTCCTATAGTTCCTATAGTACCCAGCTACACCATGCAGCCGAGTGCAGCAGCCCAGACTTCAACTTCCAATACGCAGCCGAGTTCAGCAGCCCAGCATTCAACTTCCACCACGCAGCCGAGTTCAGCACCCCAGGAACAGGAAAAAAGCGCAGAGGAACCAGCAAAACAAAGGCAAGGAAAAGAAAAGTAGCAAAGAAACTTTACCTATCCCCTCCACCCTCACCACAGAATGTGTCTCCGTTTCCAAGTATCTCCCCATCTTCCCATGGTTCTCTCCCATCCAATGTGTCAATTCCTTCCAACTTGTATTCTACTCCTAATGTGTCCTCTTCCCCCATGTTTCTGACCCAATCCTCCAATTGATGGCCACTTCCCCTGTAACAACTTCCCCAACCACTCCTAACCTACCATCACAGCCTGACACCCCCCAGGTCCACAATAGAACTCCCTCCCGCAGAACCGTATAGTAAATCCCATTATTTTTCTTTTTTTTATTGATGTGTTAAATTTCAAATTTGTTATTAAAAATTATTTTGTTTCACAATACCTGTCTCCCTGTGTTTTCTTTTTCTCTTAAACATGTGCGTATTGTTGAGTGAAGTATTAACGGGTGTTACAGTCAAGGTGTTTATTATTAAAGTAACAGTCAAGGAATTAGTGTTAAAGTCAGCAAGCAGTACAGGTACATAACATTGCAGGTACAGTTTACTTAGTGGCTTAAACCATTTCATCTTGCCATGCCACATATCCAATATCCAAAACAAAGTAGGCAGCAAATTTATCCCTCATTTGGGCAACTTGCACTGTAGTCCTCAGAGGGTGATCTTAGTAATCCTGCAATGTGGTATTAACAGGTTCCTCAAGTTCTAAGTTGGGTCACTCTTTTGCCAGGATGTAATTGTGCATAACAACAAATGCTTTCACAACCTCATCAATTGTCTCAATTTTAAGATTGATAGCTGTACCCAAAATGAATCATTTAGATACCAGCAATCCAAAGACACACTCCACAGTTCTTTGTGTCCTTGACAGTCGGTAGTTGTAAATCCTTGTGGTGTGATTCAAGTCCCGACCTGAGTACGGTTTTATGTGGTTGGCACACATTTGAAAAACCTCATCCCCAACCACAACAAACGGCATTGACGGTCCTTCAGTGTTCAGAAGAGGTCATGGCTGTGGAAAATTGAAATCATTACCATACAAATGTTGGCCCATGACTAAGTTTTTGAACGTCTGGGAGTCATTTCCTCATCCAAAAGAGCCAATGTCCACGGTGAAAAATCAACAGTCAGCATCTGCAATCGCCATGAGAACAATGGAAAAGTATTTTTTGTAATTGAAATACTCGGATCCGCTTCCAGCTAGTTTCATAATCCAGATTTGTTTGCCGTCCACAGCCCCCAAACAGTTTGGAAAATTGTAAATGTCCAGAAATTTTGAAGCATTTTCCAGCCAGAATTCAATTGTGGGTTGGGAGAGGAATTCTTCATGCAGAACATCACATAAAGCATGGCAGGTGTCTCCAACAATCCCAGAAAGGGTGGACACTCCAATGTGGAATTGAAAATGTAGAGATGGTAAGGTCTCTCCGGTAGCCAGGAATCTGCGGAACAGAAAATGTGAAAAAAATATTACATGGCTTTTAGAACAATAAAATTAATGAAAGGTGTTTCATTTTTAACAATACGTACCTTAGGGTCACCAACAGGCATTCCTCAGCAGGAATTGCTTGACGCAGTTGTATGTCCTGCCTGGTGATAGATCCTCGGACTCTTTGCAGCAAGTCATCAAAGCTCTTTTCTGACATTCTCGTGTACATGACATATTTTTCCGTGGTAGACTCCACGGCTCTCTCGGACTTCAACTATGGGGTATTGTCGTCAATAGTGACGACAACGTCTTTGTCTTTCTCTTCTTCTTTCACAAACCACAGCAAAAGCAACAGCCAATTTTAATTTAATTGCAAATAAAGATTAATAAGGAAGCTCTCCACACTAAGATTCATCGTGCAGCTGGATACAGAAGCAAAAGATGAGGATTTCATCAGTGTGTCTATATAGAGAAATCCCATGAGACACACCCATTGGGTGTCTGGTGTCAAGGAAACTCTACTGGAAAAGCATTGGAAACATCGAACGCATGCGCAGAAACAACACAACCGCATGCAAAAACACATACAAATACGTGCACCCGCAGCGTTTTTTTTGCTGTCATGCGTAATATGATGCGGATAAAAAACCCTGCGTAAACATGCATTTACATGCATTTTTGCATGCGTTTGCGCATGCAGATGATATGCTGAGCACAGAAATGCTAATGTGAGCCTAGCCTAAGAAAGGCTTGTCCTTACAGTAAACTAACAGCGAATATTGACATAAGAAAGAGAATGTGCAATTCATAATGTACGGTTAGGGCAATGCATGTGTACAGTGTTGTGACAAATATTGAATAACCTACGAATAGAAACAATATGTTGCCTTCTTTTGGCATTCACATAAGGTAGTTTTTTTAAGGTCATCATAATCATAAAGGAATGGGTATACCTGTATCCCACAGATGTGTTCTTGAGGCAAATCCTGGGAGCTATAAACTGTATTATCAGTCTTTCTTTTCAGCAATATTGCATTTTTATGCATAAGAAGAGTGTTAACTTTAGAGATATAGTCACGCTTGATAAAGAAAGCTAATCGAATCCAGTGCAGAGCAATTGTTTTAATGCAATTTATGATAAATGCCTCAAAGCAATTTCACCACAGGTATCCTTTTATCCTAAGAGACATAATTTTTGGTCTTTGGTTTGCCTTTCAGAGTATAAAGTATGAATAATGACTAGGATGGAAAGAAGGTGTTTGTAAAACCTTTTTGCTATAAATAACTTTTCTGTAGGGTATGTAAAAAACAATCCAACACTCATTGATAGAGCATTGGATTTCTTATCACCCAAAAAGTCAAATAGTCTTTGCAATCATATTGAAGATGATTATCTAGTTATTTAAATCATAGATGATCTACCAGTAGGGATGAACTGACCAGTGGATGTTTGGGTTTGTCATGTTTGACTAAACTTTAGCCAAAGTTCAGTTTGGATACCTGAGCACTACCCAAACTTGAACCCAAATCCCATAGAAACGGATACCCGAACTTTGATGAACTATCTCTGTCTCTCCATCTGAACGCCAACCATTAAAATGGACTTCCGGGAGAAGTCTGTGTTCGGAGTTCAGCATCTTAGTGTCCGGTACGAATCCTGAACTTTTCAGTTCGGGTTCACTCAGTTCTATCTACCAGTAATCCTACAAATCCAATATAATTCAAAGGTATATATGGTATATCGTGTTATATGTATTATAATTGGCGCTGCCTTAATTTGGGAAAGTTTTTTTCATTTTGAGAGTAAATTGCACTTATGATATTGAAAGAACTTTCGCTTCATAATTTTAAACAATTTAAAAATAGATTCTGTCAATTTTTTCTTTAAAAAAATACCATTATAGGGATGAGGAGGCCATGCATGGCAGGATAAGGATGAGGGGTACCATACATACCAGGATAGGGATGAGGGTTACCGTGCACACCAGGATAGGGATGATGGGTACCATGCATGCCAGGATGGGAGGGGGCAGCACATACCAGGATTTGAGACCATATACCAGTAAAAATGCTCGCCACCCGGGCGTAGAACGGGTTCAATAGCTAGTATAATATACTGTAATAAACTTGTATACCTCGGAAAGGAAGAAAAAGGGGTCACTCTTCATTAACATCTGCTGCTGCAGCCAATCAGAATTCTATGAATGACTGCAGTGGTCATGGTCTACACAAAACACAATTTGGTTGATCTGAATAACAGCGATCAAATATAGCGTTCTACCCTATTTGACAGTCCCTACATTTCCTGTCCTATTTTTTTTGATGACCTCAGTCACATTTTCATGTACAATATGTGACTGCTGATGCAAATGCTTTCCTGCAGTGGTCAATTGGCAGACCGATAGGACATCAGCACTGAAAGATTGATGGAAGACCACTAGTGTACTCTTCGATTCCATAGGTAAGTAACTGTTAGTTTGCTATTTTTTATATTCCCTATTCTAGAAGACATTTTGTAAAAGAGCATAAAACCTTTTCAGTGTAATGCAATGAATAATTTAAGGTACCTGAATACCTGTGCTATGAGTAGTAAATCTACATTTCCAAACCCAATTACATTAACCACTTTGCTACATTAGACATACTATTCCGTCCATGTGACCTGGGACCTAAGTCACAGGGACGGAATAGTACATCATAGCGATCAGCGGCGCCCCCCCGTGGGGAGCGCCGCTGATCACGGCCGGGTGTCAGCTGATTGTCACAGCTGACACCCGGCACTATATGTCAGGGGCGATCATGGACCACCCCCAGCACATTAACCCCCAGCACACTGCGATCAAACATGATCAAATCAGGGGCGATCATGGACCACCCCTGGCACATTAACCCCCAGCACACTGCGATCAAACATGATCGCAGTGTACCGGAGGATCAGGGAGCATCGGCAGGGAGGGGGCTTCGTCCGTGCTTCCCTGAGACCACCGCAGCAGCGCGATGTGCAGCGCTGCTGCGGGGGCCTCCTTCCCTGCAGGTCCCCGGATCCAATATAGCGGCGGGGACCTTCGGGGGCCTGCAGGGAGGCGTCTTTCTCAGTGCCTGCAGAGCACAGGCATGAGAAAGCCTCCAGAAGTGCCTGCAGATCGCCGATCTGACACACTGCTGTATAAGGTGTCAGATCAGCGATCTGACATATTACAATAAGAATTTTGGTTTGATCATTTTAAACAATTTAGCACTTTCTGACCTTTCCTCTGGAGGAGCTGCAAACATGTGGTACTGTTAACTGTACAGTGAGTCCGCTATGCAAAAGATTCAACTATAGGGGAACATATTCTCATGGTAACACACCAATTCTTTTACTCCAAAAATGTATTTGCAACTTTAGAAAAAAAAATAATTTTGGTAATATACTGTAGATTGCAGTCATGGAATTCAGAGAACTGAAGTTACAGTATATACAGTTGTGCTGAAAAGTTTATATACCCCGACAGAATTTTTGCTTCCTTGGCCTTTTTTCAGAGAATATGAATGACAACACCAAAACTTTTTCTCCACTCATGGTTATTGGTTGGGTGAAGCCATTTTTTTGTCAAACTACTGTTTTCTCTTTTTAAATCATAAGGACAACCCAAAACATCCAAATGACCCTGATCAAAAGTTTATATGCCCTGGTGATTTTGGCCTGATGAAATGCAGAGAAGTTGACACAAATGGGTTTGACTGGCTACTAAAGGTAACATCCTCACCTGTGACCTGTTTGCTTGTAATCAGTGTGTGTGCATAAAAGCTGAGTGAGTTTCTGGGATCCAGACAGACTCTTGCATCTTTTATCCAGCCACTGACATTTATGGATTGTGAGACATGGGGAAAGCAAAAGAATTGTCAATGAATCTACGGGGAAAGGTTGTTGAACTGTATAAAACGGGAAAGGGATACAAACAGATATCCAAGGAATTGATAATGCCAGTCAGCAGCATTCAAAGTGTGATTAACAAATGTAAAATCAGGAGCTCTGTAAAAAGAAAACCATGGTCATGTAGACCAGCAAAAATTCCATTCACAACTGCCAGGAAAATTATTTGGGATGCAAAGAAAAACCCACAAATAACATCAGCATAAGTACTGGACTCTCTAAAAACTAGCTTTGTGGCTGTTTCAAGATGCACAAGAAGGAGGCACTTGAAGAAAAATGGGCTATGTGGTTGAGTCGCCAGAAGAAAGCCATTACTGCGCAAATGCCACAAAGTATCTCGCCTACAATACGCAAAACAGCACAGAGACAAGCCTCAAACCTTCTTGAACAAGGTAATTTTGACTGATGTGACCCAAATTTAACTTTTTGTCCACAACCATAAACGTTACATTTGGAGAGAGGTCAACAAGGCCTATGATGAAAGGAACACCATCACTACTGCAGAGCACAGAGGTGGATCGCTGATGTTTTGGAGATGTGTGAGCTACAAAGGCACAGGAAACTTGGTGAAAGTTGAAGGAAAGATGAATGCAGCATGTTATCAGCAAATACTGGAGGCAAATTTGCAAACATCAGACCAGAAGCTACACATGGGATATCCTTGGACATACCAACATGACAACGATTCAAAATATAAGGCCAAGTCGACCTGTCATTGGCTACAGCAGAACAAAGTGAAGGCTCTGGAGTGGCCATCTCAGTCTCGTGACTTCAATATCATTGTGCCACTCTGGGAAGATCTCCACCACATAGCTCATGCCAGACAGCCCTAGAATTTACAGGAACTGGAGGCTTTTTGCCTAGAAGAGTAAGGAGCTTTACCATCTGAGAAAATGAAGAACCTCATCCACAACCGCCACAAAAGATTTCAAGCTGTCATTGATGATAGTGGGGACAATACATGATATTAACCCCTTTCTGCCAGCTGACATACTATATCGTCCATGTGATCCACACAATTTGACCATGGACGATATAGGACATCATAGCAATCGGCCACGCACATGGGTGGTGTGCATCGCGGCCGGGTGTCAGCTGATTCTCAAAAGAATCATGAAGTCTCTCAGGTCAGTGTGCAGTAAGTGCAGCACTGACAGCTTCTATAGCATGCAGATGCTGCTTCATCGGCATGATATAGAGGCGATCAGCCTGCAAAAAATGATAGTCCCATAGTGGGACAAAGTTTAAAAGTCAGAATAATGTAAAAAATTAAAATAATTGTAAAAATATTTTTAAAAAATAATATTCAAAAAGCAATATTTATTCTATCACTAGATAAATAATTGAATGAAAAAAATCTATGCATTAAAAATACACATATTTGGTATTGCCGCGTCCGTAATGACACAACCTATAAAACTATCCCAATAGTTAACCCCTTTAGTGAATACCATAGAAAAGGCAAAAAACAATGCTTTATCATCATAAAGCCGACCAAAAAGTGGAATAACACGCGATCAAAAAGACGGATATAAATAAACATGGCACTGCTAAAAACGTCATCTTGTCCCCCAAAAAACAAGCCACCATACAGCGTCATCAGTGTGAGGGAACTCACAGGGAAGGGTGGTGTCGACTTCGCTCAGATCCGGGGAGGGGAGAGAAGGACCCGCAGGGATCGGATCTCTGGCACCACCACTTGCTTCAGATCATTCTGGGAACTGCACCGAGGGCAAATAGTCATCAGAAAGGCTTCCCTTAGAGGTATGAGTTAGTGAGGGGGGACATATATAACTAGTCCAGGCTGGGGATCTATATTTAAACCTCTCGGCCATCACTGCCAGAGTTCCTCACTAAAACAATACGGTATTCTGCCACCAGTTCCTAGTTCGACATAAGCCCCATCCGACAACAGGCTTATATCAGGTCAGAAACCAACCTAGATAGTGTACATTTGACCAACCGAGCGTGCGGATGTGGGGATTTGTGAATTGAGATAAAAGAGCAGCCCAAGATTAATTTTATATTTAATCGCCGAAAAGGTGCACTAGAAATATACAGGTATATATTTCCAAGAACAATATAGAAGTACACAGTCACAAGTGTAGTACAAGGATAGGGTATAGATAGGTTGCAATTACAGTGTTATGTAGTATGTGACCACAGGGAGGCGCTAATGGATCACAGGTCCAAATCATAGTTACAGGCCTTCCTGGCTGCGTCAGCTAATGTATCCTCCTGCCATTAGAAAAACTAAGTCCAAAATGAGGAACTGCCTTATATCTCCTAGGTTGTTCCCTCCCACATGCTGCTGCCACCCCTGGGCTGGGCTGCCTCCCTCATCGCATGTCTGAGAATAAGATTTTCTGTCCAGAATCATGGATGGCCCATAACTTTGCACCCAAAGCTCTGAATGGGTTGGTTGTGCTGCCACTGGGTTCTGCTGGATTTTATCTATGCATAGAGACTAAATATGCCTACTGTATGTAATTCCTGTTAGCTATGCTTTATAACACCATAATGCAGGGTTCTGGAGGTAGCTAAATAATATGGGTGTGTGGGGAATGGAATGTCGATTCTGATAATGTGCTCGGCTAGGTTCAGTGATATTGCATTCTGCTATTATAGGTCATTTTCCAGATTCATTACCTCAGAGCCTGCTGTGACTTGTTGTACCATGGGGTTTCCATGTGCTTCAGTGAGAAAAAAGAGCCAGCTGGCTGCAGCTGCAAAAAACCTCTCACCCTTGAGTTAAGAGCTTCAAAAGTTTCTTCATAGCTCTTTTAATTAAAGCAAAACATTGCATTGCCTTTTATGGCCTGGGGGGACTCAAGGATGGGGGCACATTCCAGGAGTGGATGGAGATGTCCTATAATCCAAAATGGATTCTCCCTTGTCCCTTACAATCAGTGAAAAAATTAAAAAAGTTAAAGCTGTCAGAATAAAGTGATGCAAAAACAATTATTTTTTCTATAAATAGTTTTTATTATATAAAAGCACCGAAACATAGAAAAGATATAAATGAGGTATCGCTAGTGTTGAGCATTCCGATACCGCAAGTATCGGGTATCGGCCGATACTTGCTGTATCGGAATTCCGATACCGACTTCCGATATTTTTTCAATATCGGAATTCGGCATCGGAATCGGAAGTTCAAAGTTGATTGACGGCCTGACGTCATCATGATGCGCGGTGTGTGCGCATCATGATGCGCCGTCATTTCGGGCCTTCCGGGGGTCTCTGCCGGCCTGCCGGGGGGCTGTGTGGACTGCCCGGGGTCGGTACCGGCCTGCCGGGGGTCTGTGCCGGCCTGCCAGTGGTCTGTGCACCCTGTGGGGGTCTGTACCGGCCTGCCGGGGGGCTGTACCGGCCTGCCGGTGGTCTGTGCACCCTGTGGGGGTCTGTACCGGCCTGCCGGGGGGCTGTGTCGGCCTGCCGGGGGGGCTGTGCTGATGTCCGGGGGTCTGTGCAAGCATCGTCCGATGGGACTACAAGTCCCATCTGGCGATGCCTGCTACCATGACAGTGATTGACACATTAGCCAATGATGGGACAGTAGTAGTCCCATCATCCGGCTAATGTGTTAAATGTTAAAAAAAAAAAAAAAAAATACTACATACATACTACATACATACTACATGCTACATACATACTACATATATACTACATGCATGCTACATACATACTACATGCTACATACATACTACATATATACTACATGCATGCTACATACATACTACATGCTACATACATACTACATATATACTACATGCATGCTACATACATACTACATGCTACATACATACTACATATATACTACATGCATGCTACATACATACTACATGCTACATACATACTACATATATACTACATACATACTACATACATGCTACATACATGCTACATACATACTGCATGCTACATACATACTACATACATACTACATACATACTACATGCATGCTACATGCATGCTACATGCATGCTACATGCATGCTACATACATACTACATGCTACATACATACCACATACATACTACATACATACTACATACATACTACATGCTACATACATACTACATATATACTACATGCATGCTACATACATACTACATGCATGCTACATGCATGCTACATACATACTACATGCTACATACATACCACATACATACTACATGCTACATACATACTACATGCATGCTACATACATACTACATGCTACATACATACTACATATATACTACATGCATGCTACATACATACTACATGCTACATACATACTACATACATGCTACATGCTACATACATACTACATACATACTACATACATACTACATGCATGCTACATACATACTACATACATACTACATACATACTACATGCATGCTACATACATACTACATGCATGCTACATACATACTACATGCATGCTACATGCATGCTACATACATACTACATGCTACATACATACCACATACATACTACATACATACTACATACATGCTACATGCTACATACATACTACATATATACTACATGCATGCTACATACATACTACATATATACTACATGCATGCTACATACATACTACATATATACTACATGCATGCTACATACATACTACATGCTACATACATACCACATACATACTACATACATGCTACATGCTACATACATACTACATATATACTACATGCATGCTACATACATACTGCATGCTACATGCATGCTACATACATACTACATACATACTACATGCTACATACATACCACATATATACTACATACATACAATACATTCATACAATACATACATAGACATACAGTACATATAACATAGAGTAACATACTTACCAATACTTGTCACATTGTTCCCCGAAGCCATTGTCTTTTCCGGAATAAATATTAACATAACAAACCACAAAAATACTCACCCACGATCCGAAGCAGTCCACGAGTGTGTCCCACGACGATCTTGGGTAGAGAACGGCAGCATCAGATGATGCTGCCGTTCTCTACGGGCTGCAGGAATCCAATGACGGAAGGTAGGTATCCTTCCGCACTGTATTCCTCCGCCACTTAAAAAAAAAAAGTCCCTAGTCTCACTTTATGCCATTGCTGTGTGGGAATTTCCCACGCAGCAATGGCATAAAGTGAGACTAGGGACTTTTTTTTTTAAGTGGCGGAGGAATACAGTGCGGAAGGATACCTACCTTCCATCATTGGATTCCTGCAGCCCGTAGAGAACGGCAGCATCATCTGATGCTGCCGTTCTCTACCCAAGATCGTCGTGGGACACACTCGTGGACTGCTTCGGATCGTGGGTGAGTATTTTTGTGGTTTGTTATGTTAATATTTATTCCGGAAAAGACAATGGCTTCGGGGAACAGTGTGACAAGTATTGGTAAGTATGTTACTCTATGTTATATGTACTGTATGTCTATGTATGTATTGTATGAATGTATTGTATGTATATAGTATATATGTGGTATGTATGTAGCATGTATGTAGTATGTATGTAGCATGCATGTAGCATGCAGTATGTATGTAGC
The DNA here is from genome assembly GCF_039654945.1 of Dendrobates tinctorius. Lineage (NCBI taxonomy): Eukaryota > Metazoa > Chordata > Amphibia > Anura > Dendrobatidae > Dendrobates > Dendrobates tinctorius. Next base: position 11,505,808 of record NW_027361898.1, on the reverse strand, counting down.
ATGCATGTAGTATATATGTAGTATGTATGTAGCATGTAGCATGTATGTAGTATGTATGTGGTATGTATGTAGCATGTAGTATGTATGTAGCATGCATGTAGTATATATGTAGTATGTATGTAGCATGTAGTATGTATGTAGTATGTATGTGTTATGTATGTAGCATGTAGTATGTATGTAGCATGCATGTAGCATGCATGTAGTATGTATGTAGCATGCATGTAGTATATATGTAGTATGTATGTAGCATGTAGCATGTATGTAGTATGTATGTGGTATGTATGTAGCATGTAGTATGTATGTAGCATGCATGTAGTATATATGTAGTATGTATGTAGCATGTAGTATGTATGTAGTATGTATGTGGTATGTATGTAGCATGTAGTATGTATGTAGCATGCATGTAGCATGCATGTAGTATGTATGTAGCATGCATGTAGCATGTATGTAGCATGCATGTAGCATGCATGTAGTATGTATGTAGTATGTATGTAGTATGTATGTAGTATGTATGTAGCATGCAGTATGTATGTAGCATGCATGTAGCATGCATGTAGTATGTATGTAGTATGTATGTAGTATGTATGTAGCATGCAGTATGTATGTAGTATGTATGTAGCATGCAGTATGTATGTCGCATGTATGTAGTATGTATGTAGTATATATGTAGTATGTATGTAGCATGTAGTATGTATGTAGTATGTATGTGGTATGTATGTAGCATGTAGTATGTATGTAGCATGCATGTAGCATGCATGTAGTATGTATGTAGCATGCATGTAGTATATATGTAGTATGTATGTAGCATGTAGCATGTATGTAGTATGTATGTGGTATGTATGTAGCATGTAGTATGTATGTAGCATGCATGTAGTATATATGTAGTATGTATGTAGCATGTAGTATGTATGTAGTATGTATGTGGTATGTATGTAGCATGTAGTATGTATGTAGCATGCATGTAGCATGCATGTAGTATGTATGTAGCATGCATGTAGCATGTATGTAGCATGCATGTAGCATGCATGTAGTATGTATGTAGTATGTATGTAGTATGTATGTAGTATGTATGTAGCATGCAGTATGTATGTAGCATGCATGTAGCATGCATGTAGTATGTATGTAGAATGTATGTAGTATGTATGTAGCATGCAGTATGTATGTAGTATGTATGTAGCATGCAGTATGTATGTCGCATGTATGTAGTATGTATGTAGTATATATGTAGTATGTATGTAGCATGTAGTATGTATGTAGCATGCAGTATGTATGTAGCATGCATGTAGCATGCATGTAGTATGTATGTAGCATGTAGTATGTATGTAGCATGTAGTATGTATGTAGCATGTAGTATGTATGTAGCATGTAGCATGTATGTAGCATGCATGTAGTATGTATGTAGTATTTTTTTTTTTTTTTTACATTCAACACATTAGCCGGATGATGGGACTACTACTGTCCCATCATTGGCTAATGTGTCAATCACTGTCATGGTAGCAGGCATCGCCCGATGGGACTTGTAGTCCCATCGGACGATGCCTGCACAGACCCCCGAAGCCTGCACAGACCACCGGCAGGCCGGCACAGCCCCCCGGCAGTCCGGCACAGCCCCCCGGAGCCTGCACAGACCACCGGCAGGCCGGCACAGCCCCCCGGCAGGCCGGCACAGCCCACCGGAGCCTGCACAGACCACCAGCAGGCCGGCACAGCCCCCCGGCAGGCCGGCACAGACCACCGGAGCCTGCACAGACCCCCTGGCAGGCAGGCACAGCCCCCCGAAAGGCCCGTACAGACCCCAGAGAGGCTGTACAAGGCAAAAACAGGGTTTTTCTTATTCCGATACCGGAAGTCCCATAGACTTGAATGGGACTTCCGGTATCGGAATCGGCGATACCGATACTTTTTTTAAAGATCGGCCGATCCATTCCGATCCGATACTTTGAAGTATCGGATGGTATCGCTCAACTCTAGGTATCGCTGTAATGGTACTGACCCGAAGAATAAAACTGCCTTATCAATTTGACCACACACGGAACGGTATAAATGCCCCCTCCCAAAAGAAATTCATGAATTGCTGGTTTTTGCTCATTCTATCTCCCAAAAATCAGAACAGAAAGTGATCAAAAAATGTCATGTGCCCGAAAATGGTACCAATAAAAACGTCAGCCCGCAAAAAACAAGACCTCACATGACTCTGTGGGCCAAAATATGGAAAAATTGTAGATCTCAAAATGTGGTGATGCAAAAACTATTTTTTGCAATAAAAAGCATCTTTTAGCATGTGACGGCAGCCAAACATAAAAACCTGCTATAAGACCTTTATTCACACGTTCTGATATTTCCAGTACCGGAGATGTCAGGGTCCGTGTGTATAATACTTATGGAGCACATGTGGCATGTGTGTGCCGCATCAGTACCACACGGACAGGCACCAGGGAAGAAGCGTTGCAGTAAGTGCTGTTCCCCGATACTGGGTGCTGAACATGGCCGCTTTTTAACGGCGCTGAGGTTTAAGGTTATAGCACCCCCCAGGGTCTGAATTTCTCCAGAGTCTCGGCTGCCGTGGGTCGCGACATGGCGACCGATCTCAATTCCAGCCAAAAAAGTCAAATGGTGCTGCTTTCCTTCCGAGCTCTGCCATGCACCCAAATAGTGGTTTACCCCCACATATCAGGTATCAGCATACTCAGGACAAATTGCACAATAACTTTTAGGGTCCTGTTACCCTTGGGAAAATAAAAATTGGGGGTGGAAAGATCATTTTTCTGGAAAAAAATATCATTTTTTAATTGTACGCCTGAACATTATAAACTTCTCCAAATGAGACATGGCATCCGATCTGAATTCCCGCCAATTTTGTAGTGAAAAAGTTAAACGGCGCTCCTTCCCTTCCGAGCTCTGCTATGCGCCCAAACAGTGATTTCCCCCCTCATATCAGGTATCAGCATACTCAGGACAAATTGCACAATAACTTTTGCAGTCCAATTTCTCCTGTTACCCTTGATAAAATAAAAAAATTGAACCTGAAGTAATTTTTTTGTGAAAAAAAGTTAAATGTTCATTTTTTTTAAACATTCACAAAATCCCTGTGAAGCACCTGAAGGGTTAATAAACTTCTTTAATCTGGTTTTGAGTACCTTGAGGGGTGCAGTTTTTAGAATGGTGTCACTTTTGGGTATTTTCTATCATATAGACCCCTCAAAGTGACTTCAAATGTGCTGTGGTCCCTAAAAATAAAATGGTGTTGTAAAAATGAGAAATCGCTGGTCAACTTTTAACCCTTATAACTTCCTAACAAAAAAAATGTGGTTCCCAATTTGTTCTCATGTAAAGTAAACATGTGGGAAATGTTACTTATTAAATTTTTTTGTGTGCCGTATCTCTGTGATTTAAGGGCATAAAAATTCAAAGTTGGAATATTGCGATATTTTAAAAATTTTCGCCAAATTTCCGTTTCTTTCACAAATAAACACAAGTTATATGAATGAAGTTTTACCAGTATCATGAAGTACAATATTTCACAAGAAAACAAAGTCAAAATCACCTGGATTCATGGAAGCGTTTCAGAGTTATTACCTCATAAAGGGACAGTGGTCAGAATTGTAAAAATTGGCCCGGGCATTAACATGCAAACCACCCTTGGGAATAAAAGGGTTAATTGCAATTTTATACCTTAGATGTCCACTATTTATTCATATTTTAGCCAATGTTAGTGTTGACTATTCTCTATCTGGAGACCTAAATAATAGTCTTGCTTAGCTATGGAGTCCCGATCATTAGTTAGAAATTTACTGCATAGCAGATGACAAAATATAGTATACATGTATTATAAAAGGCCATTATAATCTCATAGAACAATGATTTTATTGATTTAATCCTCACTTTTAAAGCTTCAAGGAGTTATAAGACCTATCAACACACAATACAGCAACCTTGTGGTAATTGCAAATGCCTCAGAGATGGGAGATGCCAATCAGAGTCAATGCCAGGCTCGTAAGACCTTGGTGGAAGCAATTTTGCTTTTCAAATTCAATAGGGAAAGAGTTTTTTTAAATTTTGATTTTATATCGAGCCTTGTGAATAAGAGTAGCAACATTTTTTGATGTGCTAAGTACACTATACATTCATTGTGATTCAAGGTTGAAATTGCCATTTAAAAAAGTTTTAATTGTACAAATATTTTCTGGGATTGTAGAATAACACACTTTCATGCTTTCCTTACTTTAAATCCTCAATTTCAAAAGGTCTGTTGTGCTAAAAAATTTTATTTTGCTATTGGTCATATATACTAAACAATAATAACAATTTTAATAGTATACATGACTCATATAGACTGACCTACAGTGAGAAAACCTGTTTGGAGACCATTGAGAATGTCTATGTGGAATAATTTTGATGCATACACAGAAACATGAAAAGGAAATATGAGTTTCGGTACAGGAACAAACATACTCAGGCTAGATAGAAACCACCAGGGATCAATTAGTGTGCCTTATGGGATAAGATAGACTCTTGGTTAAAAACCTTGACTTACAGTAAAGGCGCCGTTACACGCATCAATGTCCCAGCGATTCCACCAACGATCCGACGTGGATGGGATCGCTGGGACATAGTTAGCTGATCGCTGGTGAGCTGTCACATAGACAGACCCACCAGCGATCAGGACCAGCGAGTAAGCTGGTATCCAAGGTAAACAGCGGGTATCTAAGAGCCGCGCGGCTTTTAGATACCAGCTGTTTACATTGGAAACCAGCTCCAAGCGTTGCTGATCGATTTTCTACTGCTGCCACACGCAGCGATGCGCGCTGATCAGAGGGAGACCAACGATCAAAAAATGGCCCAGGACGTTCGAGCGCGATCAGCGATACCTGGCAGGAGGGTCGGTCGCTGATACATGTCACACTCAGCGATGTCGCTGGCGAGATCGCTGTGGCATCACAAAGTCAGCGATCTCGCTGGCGATCTCGCTGTGTGTGACAGGGCCCTAAGACTAGGGTACCTTGACAACCAATAGAAGAAAACTATTCTCTGCATAAATTCAATGTTGTATTTTAAGTTCAGCTTATCCAACTTACCAAGCGTATTTCTAAACAGCTGTAATGGAATAAAAAATAAAAGAAACAGCACTCATCTATTCCCATACTATTATCCTGCAGCTCTCTCCCTCTTTCATGATATCTTCCTGGCGTTAATTGATGACTGCCATACTATTGGCATCATGGCTTCCATCACTGAAGTATACAAATAAACTGTTTGATATTCAAATTCTCCAAATTTGCAGAATTTGGTAAGGAGATTTAAATGAATCTGCCATAAACTGCAATGCTGCAATGCCTTCGACTGCAATGAAAATAGGTCTATTACTCAGAGGTCTCCGAGGACCATATTGAATCTTTTTGAGCTTTTGAATGCAAACAATCTTATTAATGTCCAAGTGACCGAAAATCTGGCTGAATAGGCAAAAAATGAACAGTAACAATTGGCAGCCAACAGCCTGTTTAACAACACACTGCAGTGTCAGAATTTTTTGGCCAAATTGTAAAAATGCTCCATTTTTTCCCGTTTTTGGGGCAGATGCCTACCATGCTGGTAGTTATGGGGCAATAGGAAGAAGCTGTAGCTTTTTCATACTAGGTAGTGCAAAGATTATCCAAGTTTGGGAAAGTTCAGGAGCATTTTTTATTGGTTAAAAGAAAACGCAAAAAGTTTTTCACGAGGCATTCAAAAATTATAACTTTAGTTAGGAAGCAAAAGCAGGTGTGTTCAGAAGCACTTTTCAAAGTTAAAAAGTAATGGCTTCTCAATAGTTAGTGAAGAAATTCTGCCTTTTTTAGATCAGCAACAGATTTGCTATTCTAAAAACCAGTAAACAATTATATGGGCTTTTTATCAATATGTCCACAAAGTATCACTTTTTTAAGCAAGAATATGCTGGGTACTTTCAAAGTGATGAAACAATGTCTGATTGTCAAAAAGCCCTTTAAAAAATTAGTATCAAGCAAGTTAATTTGTGAAAGAAATGTAGCGCTATTAAATTCAGGACATGGGCCATGCAAAGAAGGCGAGTTACTTTGCCTGACCGTAAGACAGCCAGAATGTTCAGCGCACTGTCGCTCATGACAATTCTGAGCTGTAGTTCACTGGTAGCAAGCCAAGACGTGAGTTGACGCCTTTTCAAGCTTCACAACTGCTTGGCAGGACTTTGGCTTGCATAAGCAAAATGAATGAGGTTAGGGTGTGGAATCAGTGCTGTCCAATATGGCTGTTGGAGGTGGGGTCAGGCCTGTTTAGTAGGATCCAGTGGATGTGTAGGATGATATAGTTAAATGTTGCCTTTAGGTGGAAACAGATATATCTCTCAGTTATATAGGATTCAACGTCTATTTGGGTTGCAGTGATGCATTGCTACTAGAGTTGAGCGATACCGTCCGATACTTCAAAGTATCGTATCGGATGGTATCGGCCGATCTTTAAAAAAAGTATCGGTATCGCCGATTCCGATACCGGAAGTCCCATTCAAGTCTATGGGACTTCCGGTATCGGAATAAGAAAAACCCTTTCCTGCCCTTGTACAGCCTCTCTGGGGTCTGTACGGGCCTTTCGGGGGGCTGTGCCGGCCTGCCAGGGGGTCTGTGCAGGCTCCGGTGGTCTGTGCCGGCCTGCCGGTGGTCTGTGCAGGCTCCGGGGGGCTGTGCCGGCCTGCCGGGGGGCTGTGCCGGCTCCGGGGGGCTGTGCCGGCCTGCCGGGGGGCTGTGCAGGCTCCGGGGGTCTGTGCAGGCATCGTCCGATGGGACTACAAGTCCCATCGGGCGATGCCTGCTACCATGACAGTGATTGACACATTAGCCAATGATGGGACAGTAGTAGTCCCATCATCCGGCTAATGTGTTAAATGTAAAAAAAAAAAAAAAAAAAAAAATTACATGCTACATACATACAACATGCATACTACATACATGCTACATTCATACTACATATATACTACATGCATGCTACATACATACTGCATGCTACATACATACCACATACATACTACATACATACTACATATATACTACATGCATGCTACATACATACTACATGCTACATACATACCACATACATACTACATATATACTACATGCATGCTACATACATACTACATGCTACATACATACCACATATATACTACATACATACTACATATATACTGCATGCTACATACATACTACATATATACTACATGCATGCTACATACATACTACATGCTACATACATACCACATACATACTACATACATACTACATACATACTACATATATACTACATGCATGCTACATACATACTGCATGCTACATACATACCACATACATACTACATACATACTACATATATACTACATGCATGCTACATACATACTACATGCTACATACATACCACATACATACTACATATATACTACATGCATGCTACATACATACTACATGCTACATACATACCACATATATACTACATACATACTACATATATACTGCATGCTACATACATACTACATATATACTACATGCATGCTACATACATACTACATGCTACATACATACCACATACATACTACATACATACTACATACATACTACATATATACTACATGCATGCTACATACATACTACATATATACTACATGCATGCTACATACATACTACATGCTACATACATACTACATACATACTACATACATACTACATATATACTACATGCATGCTACATACATACTACATATATACTACATGCATGCTACATACATACTACATGCTACATGCATGCTACATACATACTACATACATACTACATGCTACATACATACCACATATATACTACATACATACAATACATTCATACAATACATACATAGACATACAGTACATATAACATAGAGTAACATACTTACCAATACTTGTCACATTGTTCCCCGAAGCCATTGTCGTCTACGGAATAAATATTAACATAACAAACCACAAAAATACTCACCCACGATCCGAAGCAGTCCACGAGTGTGTCCCACGACGATCTTGGGTAGAGAACTGCAGCATCAGATGATGCTGCCGTTCTCTACGGGCTGCAGGAATCCAATGACGGAAGGTAGGTATCCTTCCGCACTGTATTCCTCCGCCACTTAAAAAAAAAAAGTCCCTAGTCTCACTTTATGCCATTGCTGTGTGGGAATTTCCCACACAGCAATGGCATAAAGTGAGACTAGGGACTTTTTTTTTTAAGTGGCGGAGGAATACAGTGCGGAAGGATACCTACCTTCCGTCATTGGATTCCTGCAGCCCGTAGAGAACGGCAGCATCATCTGATGCTGCAGTTCTCTACCCAAGATCGTCGTGGGACACACTCGTGGACTGCTTCGGATCGTGGGTGAGTATTTTTGTGGTTTGTTATGTTAATATTTATTCCGTAGACGACAATGGCTTCGGGGAACAATGTGACAAGTATTGGTAAGTATGTTACTCTATGTTATATGTACTGTATGTCTATGTATGTATTGTATGAATGTATTGTATGTATGTAGTATATATGTGGTATGTATGTAGCATGTAGTATGTATGTAGTATGTATGTAGCATGCATGTAGCATGTAGTATGTATGTAGCATGCATGTAGTATATATGTAGTATGTATGTAGCATGCATGTAGTATATATGTAGTATGTATGTAGCATGTAGTATGTATGTAGCATGCATGTAGTATATATGTAGTATGTATGTAGCATGCAGTATATATGTAGTATGTATGTAGTATATATGTGGTATGTATGTAGCATGTAGTATGTATGTAGCATGCATGTAGTATATATGTAGTATGTATGTGGTATGTATGTAGCATGCAGTATGTATGTAGCATGCATGTAGTATGTATGTAGTATGTATGTAGTATGTATGTAGCATGCAGTATGTATGTAGTATGTATGTAGTATATATGTAGTATGTATGTAGCATGCATGTAGTATGTATGTAGCATGTATGTAGTATATATGTAGTATGTATGTAGCATGTAGTATGTATGTAGCATGCATGTAGTATGTATGTAGTATTTTTTTTTTTTTTTTTTTTTTTTAACATTTAACACATTAGCCGGATGATGGGACTACTACTGTCCCATCATTGGCTAATGTGTCAATCACTGTCATGGTAGCAGGCATCGCCCGATGGGACTTGTAGTCCCATCGGACGATGCTTGCACAGACCCCCGGACATCAGCACAGCCCCCCGGCAGGCCGGCACAGCCCCCCGGCAGGCCGGTACAGACCCCCACAGGGTGCACAGACCACCGGCAGGCCGGCACAGCCCCCCGGCAGGCCGGTACAGACCCCGGGCAGTCCACACAGCCCCCCGGCAGGCCGGCACAGCCCCCCGGCAGGCCGGCAGAGACCCCCGGAAGGCCCGAAATGACGGCGCATCATGATGCGCACACACCGCGCATCATGATGACGTCAGGCCGTCAATCAACTGAACTTCCGATTCCGATGCCGAATTCCGATATTGAAAAAATATCGGAAGTCGGTATCGGAATTCCGATACAGCAAGTATCGGCCGATACCCGATACTTGCGGTATCGGAATGCTCAACACTAATTGCTACCACAACAAACATTCTTCCAGAGGGCTGGTAAACTTTTGTATTGCAACCAAGTTACCGCTCCAGGTGTCTATGGTGCAGTGCTCATTAACCCTTTTATGTTCATTTTGTAAGGACGTGGCGGGGACCCTAATGTACATTCTCTCTCCTTAACGTTGTTCTCCTGTGTCACATGTGGCACCCTGATGTTTTATTAATGTTTTACTATTGTGTGTACTGTAATGTAAATATATTTGTCATGTGTTGCGAATAAGCTTAGGGATAGATTAGGAAATAGTGCAGGACTGTAGGGGGATTAGAATAGAGGGTGCACACTAGAGCTAGAATATATGATAGATGTAAGAGCAGTAAGGTATAGGCAGCATAGAAGTTAAGTAGATGGGAGGGGCACAGAGCCGGGAGGTATAGGACCAATAATTCCTTATTCTGTCAGATGCCCAGGCAGCCTGCCCAAGGGCAGGACGTGTGGGCAGATAGAGAGAACAAAGTCTAATAGACACGGGGATAAGTCTGCAGATTGCAGTAAGGGGCCCCAGGCTGGAGAACAGTGTAAACAGGCACCAGCTCAACAAAATCATCCTCAGGAAGGATTTGGGGTCTAAGACTGGGGCGGGAGCAGCTGAAATGGCGTTCCCGACACCTTTCCCCAGACAAGGGGCTGACAGGGAGCTGGTGACATATAACATACAGATGGGACATGGATTGTCCAAGGAGGCTGCCCGGATGGCAGGTACAGGGGAAGGATGGATGGGACATGGATTGTCCAAAGAGATGGCAGGGATTGCTAGGAACAAAGGAAGAGAGTTGATAGAGAGAATGGAGTCTGTCTAGAAGGCAGGGAAAGTACAGAAAACGTTGCCCTGTGTGTACTGTGCTGCTGATGTGATGGATGCCTTGCTGTTTATTAAAGTTCAATTGTTGGAAAAGAACTGTGACTTTGTGGTGTTTCATGCAACTGGGCACTCAGAGACCGGTGTGACAGAGACTGAAGGGATTCCAGCAACATAAGGGAGTACCTGGTTGCACCCACCACACACACAGCAAAAAGGACATAGCATTTCATCTGTAGGTAGCAAGGGTGTGGGAACAGGAAAGCCAGTTGCCACAACTACCACCCTGGCTGTATTACATGTGGACATATCCATATGTCCAATTATGCTGGTAGAGCGCCCGCCAGGGCAGTGGTGATACTTGGTACCGGGCCGGTTCATAAAGGGGATGTGTTACAGCAGCTGTGACCCGGTCTGTGGCCCTGGGGATCCAGTGAAATAAGGATTTATGAGGGATAAAGTTTATATAGGGATAAGTTTGTGACACCACCTGTGGTACTCGGCAATTTTGATGATAGGCTACAGTTCAGACCGCTGGGAATGGTGGTGATGCAGCAGAGTTGGTTCAGCTCCCCACAGGTGGAGCTAGTCCCCAGAGCAGTGTAGTTGTAGATTAAGAGGTAGATGGTGGTGGTGGTAAATGTTGGTTGCAGTGTGGGCCAGACAAGATGCAAAGGATTTAGGCCACACAGTGGTTGCAGTTTCCAAAGCTCTACTCACAGTTCTCAAGAGCTGGCAATGTCCGCTTGATGCTGCGTCCTCCAGGTGATGGGTCCAGCAAACTCCCAGGTAGACGGAGAATACCCTTCAAGGACTCCCTTCAGTATATGCCTTTCCTTGCCATCTCACTGTGCTGATTTCCTCCCTCCTGTCCAGCACCTTCACAAGCAGTGTCCCAAGCCAGCAAACACGGATCTTGTCGGGAATAACCTCTAGGTCCCTGGATCCTATTTGTCTGCCTTTTCAGTGAATGATTGTGGATTTGGCTGTAGCACTTGCAATGCTCATAGCCTCTGGTTGATCTAGCTGAGTCCGTTGTTCACGCCACTAGTTTTAGGGCCAGTCCCTATACTGCGACCTGATCCCTCCACCTGACGTTAGACAGCATGGAACGAGCCCCACGGGCAGTATGGTCGCTGCCCGTGCCTCTAGGATCCCTTTCCTCTTCAGGGAGCTTCCTTCTGTCTCTTTCCTTCCCTGCAGCGCCTCCTGACAGGGAGCTGCTTCACACACATCCTTCCACTTCCTCCCCTCCTGATAGACTCCAGACTAAACTCTCTTCCTCCGCTCTCATCCTACTAGCTCCACCCACCTGCCAACACCCTTTACTACCAAGGCAGGGTTGAGATCCTCCTCCCATATGGTACATCCAGATGCCCTGCTGCTATAGAGTGTGTTGGGTGCAGAGGTTAATGTCCTGTCAGGTGTCCCCATCTTAAGTGGGGAGTGGGACACCACACCTCTGGGTGAGGTGCAGTATCTCTGCGGCGAGTGGACTCCCCTGGGGCGCCACACTGGTACTTACCAACCTTAGATGAATGGACACATCAGGAGCAGTTCATGCACAATTGCCGCTGGGTGTTAGCTGATTCTCACTAGAGATAAGTGAACCTTTCAAGATTCCGTTTGGATAGGCTAATGTCTCAATGTTTGCCGAATAAGATCACCGAACGGTTTGTCGAACATATCCGAACCCCATTTAATTCAATGGTAGGCAAAACCAAATGCATAGCCAACACCTTCAGGGTGGCCAAAAAGCTGCATCTTAAATTAGGGGCAGACACCAGGAAAAGTGGCATCAATTGACCCAGAGTACAGATAGTATAATTGCGCAGCTGGAGAATGCATGGGGCAGGGCCTGAGACAGAGCTTGGACCAGCATTTCTAGCTTAAACATTGATCAGTAACAGGTGAATGAGTGACAAGTGTAGGCCTTGTGCTCTGAGAGGTCTGCCAAATTCAGGCAACACACATGAAGGAGACCCAACTTGGAGTCCAAACATTACCAAAAATGAGGGTCAAACACCAGGAAAAGTGGCAACAATTGACCCACAGTATAAATGTTATAATGGCACAGCAGCAGTCAGTGTCTGGGCCAGCATTTAAAGCTTTGAATTTAAGTTTAAATTAACATGAGGTGTGTAATGGACCAGTGTAAGCCTGCTGTGCTGGGAGCCCTGATACTTCATGCAACAGCTCAAACTGCTTTTCTTCTCAGCCACACTCAGGTGGCACAAATATCAGCTTTGTTGACTACTATTGCTAGAAACATTTAAAGATAGTAACACATGTAGTTGACTAAAAGTAAGTTCAGGCCTGCTGGTCTGGGAGTCCTCCTGCTACAGGCAGCACACATTAAGAGCACCCAACTTGGAGTCCAAACATTTTCAAATATTAGGGGCAGACACCACTAAAGTGGCAATAAATGTCCCCAGAGTATAAATATTGTAATGGGGCTCTGACACCTCTTCCACTACAGGCAACCTGCCAGATAGAGACTCAGCTAGGAGTCTCCACATTTCAAAAAATTGTTAGTTACATCAGCATCAGTATCAACGGAAGGCACAGAAGCCACAACAAAAATGTCACAGACTGCAATAACGTGAGATCAGTGCAGCACACAAAAAACAACACCATCGCTTAGTCTGCCCTGTCCCGTGTCTGGGGTGTAAAAGTTATTAGAGATCCATGATTTGTTCATCTTGATGAAAGTTAGACAGTCTACACTTTCAGGGGACAGCCGGCGCTGAAGACACATTCTGAGACAGACGTGACAGGAGTGACAGGCGAGCTCAGGTCACTCTTCCATTTTTACGACCAAAATGCAACCAGGGTCTAAACCTTTCCTGATAGCTTTGATATTGAGCTTGAGATACTTCTGCACCATCCTCGCCAATCATTCACTATGTGTCAGACTTGTACTTTGTTCTGTTCTTGCATGAACTGGTCAAAAAATGTCTGAAACGACTCATAGAAATTCCTTCTGCCACTTACACTGCTGCTGTTAATGTTTTTTTCATTGACGACTCAACGTTCTCAGGGTTGGAAGTCTATACCTGCGATCGACACTGTGTGCCTCCCTGCTGTCTTAGAGAAAACAAGTCTTAAGAAGCTACAGGCCTGCATTTACTTTTAGTCAACTACCTGTGTTACTATCCTTACATTTTTTAAACAAGAATAGTCTACGAAGCTGATATTTGTGCCACCTGTGTGGTAAGCGGAAAAGCAGTTTGAATTTTTGCATGAAATATGAGGGGTCCCAGCACAGCAGTCGTACACTGGTCTCTCATCCACCTCTTAATTTGAACTTAAATTCAAACCTGTAAATGCTGGCCCAGATCCTGGCTCATAAATGGCCCATGGCTGACTGCTGCTGCTGTGCCATTATAACATTTCTACAGTGGGTCAATTGATGCCACTTCTTCTGGTGTCTGCCCCGAATTTTTGGAAATCTTTGGACTCCAAGTTGGGTCTCCTTCATGTGTGTTGCCTGAAACTTGGCAGGGCTCTCAGAGCACCAGGCTTACACTTGTCACTCATCCACCTGTTACTGATCAATGTTTAAGCTAGAAATGCTGCTCCAAGCCCTGTCCCTTACATCTATGTTGCGCAATTATAATATTTGTACTCTGGGTCATTTGCGCAGTTAAAAAGTTGTGACATGTGGGAAACAAGGCTAATTGGGGTGCCACCTCTGAGGACTGTACTGTGTGTGATGTTAAGGTGGACAAAGAGGAGGAGAGGCCACTTAATGCAGTACTTGCCATGCACTGAAGCAAATTCTTTTATCTGGCCCTCATCTGCAAGGCGTACTGCTGTGCGTCTGCCAAAGACAGAGAGTTGAGCAGCCCATCCAGTAACAGAAGTTAGACTGTAAAGGGAGTTAGTGGACAAATTCCACGCTGCCAACAGAACTGAGACATATATCCCAGTATGGTACAGTAAAGTGGTGGTTTATTTCAACACATACAGTATCGAAGTATATACAGTAGCTTCTTCTTCAGGAAAACCTGAAGAGGAAGTTATATACTTCAAAACCAGTGTTGAGCGATACCTTCCGTATCGGGAAATATCGGATCGGATTGGATCGGACCGATACCCAAAAAGTATCGGATATCGTCGATTCCGATACCGGAAACCAATGCAAGTCAATGGGACAGAAATATCAGAATTAAAATAAACCCTTTCTTTCCTTGTAGGTTAATTCTACATGAAGGAAAACAACTAATAATAATGTAGAATGTATTGGGGGAAGTGGAGGAGACATTAAAGGCATAGAGGTTTAGCCCAATCAAAAGGAATAGCAGGAATTAATTTTTTTTTTAAGACGTTCGCAGTTACAAAGATATTGACTTTGTTAAAGGGGTCGTGTAGCAATAGAGGGAGATGTTCAGAAAAGGCACATGTTGGCGGAGTGTTGGAACGGAGTGCTTCATCTAGCTTGGAGGTTGACTGAGCCCCTGACCCGGAGGACACGGCACGGATGCAGGCACCTGTATGCACAACAGATTGTGAGTAAAGCTTTGGAACTACATGCCCTGGTGTCCTCCAGTTATTCCTGCGTCAACACACTCAGCACTCCTACATCTCTGTGCCTGGCACTTCACGATCTACGTCTCTTCACTACCTCTCCATCTACTCTGCCCTGGGACTACTGCCCTACCTGTGGAGGGCCACAACATCAAAGCTGCACCACACCATCTGTCCCAGAGGATCTGTCTGCAGCGTCGGCTTAACATCTTCATTGCCGAACACCACAGGTGGCGTCACGAATCATTCACTCATAAACTTTAATCATCATCCACACGTTCAACATTTCCCTTTTACAATGGACGCCCAGGGCCATGGACCGGGTCACAGCTACTGTGACATCTCCCATTGAAACCAACGGGCCCTGTACCGAGTACCCCACGGCCCTGACGGGTGATCCAACTTAGCGGAAATACATAACAGAACAGGTTGTCCGGGCTTTTCACATAATCTCAGTGCATATCTAGGCTGCAGAATGCTGATAATAAGTAATTTACCTTCTGTGGCTAGTCTGCACGGTTTCCAAGATATCATCTCTTGCTTCTAAGATAAACGTCCGGGGGGGGGTGTTCTGGCATTGAAATGAGAACTCGTAGTTTCCTCCTCCCTCATTAGTTTCACTTTCCATAGATCACTGTTCAGCGTGTGAATGGGGGAGGAGCAGCTGGGTGGTCTGCTCTCAGCCAATCACAGCCATTCCATTAGTTAACATGCCTACATGCCTAACAGGATGTGCCCACACTTCTTAGGATTCCTCATTGGCTGAATCAAATCAAACTGGCTCATAGCATTATGGGAACTTCAGATTCCGGTATTCGATATGCAAAAAGTATCGGAACTCAGTATCGGAATTCCGATACCGCGAATATCGGCCGATACCCGATATTTGCAGTATCGGAATGCTCAACACTATTCAAAACACATTAAAATAAACCACCACCTTACTGTACCATATTGGGATATACATCTCAATTCTGCTGGCAGCATGGAATTTGTCACTAACTCCCTTTACAATCGGATGTCTGATTGTTGGTTGATGCTGACCCATTGATCAGCTGCATCTGATTTTCTACATTATATGCGTTTTTAACAAATTGAACAGGTGAGTTTAATCTGAGTGCAAAACGTACTATATTTCTCAGATAAGACCCTATTTACGCTGATCTCTACTACAGTTTCTTGGTTATCAGTAACAGATGTTATCGGTTGTCTTTGGGCAGGATGACCCGGTGTTTGTTCAGTAGAGCTTTCAGTAACATTACCACCTACCCCTCGTACACCTTGAACACCAAGCCTATTCCCCCTTCCACCACAACCTTGCTAATTCCAACTTCTGTTGAATGTACCCTTCCCCTCTTTTAACTAGCTGTTTCACATCCTTAGGCCTACACCTGTCAGTCACCTGTCATTAAATTACCAATCTGTATTTATTTGCTAAGATAGTGTGGCTGGACCACAGAATTAGCACAAAAGATTTAGATGCTAAAATGTGGACTGATGTCTGCAAAACATAATTATCACAAAGGATTTAGATGCTGAAATGTATGCGGCTGGCTGGATTACACAATTTACACAAAGGATTTAGGTTCTGAAATGTGGACTCCTGGCTGGACCACACTGTATGAATCCAAACAACCCTGAGGATAGGAAAAAAAAAGGGAACAACGCTGCACACGATCTAACTGCAGTAGAAACTAGGTGTAAATTGCACGCTTATATAATTGCACTCACCTAGTCAAAGACGAAAATTAAGCATTGAAAGGGGATCCGACAGGAATCCAAGGGGAACAGTCTGCTGCTTGGCTGACTGGGCACATGGAAAAGGCCCTCAGACATCCGTGGTGAAACAATAGATAGTTAGAAAAATCCCAGTATGTAGCCGGCTACATACTGGGATTTTCCTAGCTGGCTGGACAACACTATTAGCAGAAAGGATTTAGATTCAGAAATGTGGCCTGGTGTCAGTGTAAGGGGGTACAGAGACTATTTCGTTCACTATCCTTCCTGAACACGTTCCCTGTAAAGCTGCTATATATGATACTATAATGCTGCTGTATAGTTATATATATATATATATATATATATATATATATATATATAGTATGGTGTATATAGGGAAAGCGTAGTGATAGAAATAGCCCACTTGAGGGGGCATTGTAGGACAGCAATAGGAACTTAAAATAGAATAGGAATTAGTTAACATAGAAGGAGCCAACTGGGATAAGTTAGTGAGCTTCCTGGCTTTTAGTCAGTAGGGTCTGGGAGCCCGGACAGGGCAGTTGAGCCCCTTAATGTTATGTTCAAGTAAAGAAGCCCAGCTCATCCAGGGCCTAGGAGTAATGTTTGCCAGAGAAGCTAAGGAATACAGGGCAGCTTTGTCATCATGGCGGTCAGCTACTTAGGAAGATGCCTGCATGTCTAGTGCTAAACGGACAGGGAACTCCTACAGTTAGTCAGACTGGTCAGACAGAATGCTGCAGTTCCAGGGACAACAGTGCGACCCTGCGATACTCATGAAGAAGTGAGTGATAGAAAATGTGTCATGTCTTGTAAAGTATCTTGTGCTGTACCTAAATGTGAACTGGACAAGCTGAGAAAGGAACCAAGTAAAATCATTTGCTTTAAGTTGGAATTGAACTCTGTCTTTATTTGGGTGGAACCCCAAGAAAGGAACCCTTTGTGGACCAGAGAGAATCCAGATGGACGGGAAAGCGGACAAAAGGTACGCTGCCACTGGGACATTGTGTGTATGTGATGGAGGGCCAGCGTGCAACCACACCACCATTGAGAGCCACGTCTACAGCGATTTAGATTCTGAAATGTGGATTCTCCTGGCTGCACCACACTGTTAGCACAAATTATTTAGATGCTGGAAGGTCGATTTTACACAGGATCTTATCAAAGTGAACTATGTGACAAACTGCCTAGCTAACTATCTGACTACTTGCAGCACAGCACCAGGAGCAGCCTCTCTGCGCTGTTATACTGACACTTGTCCAACCTGTAGGCCTCATATTAGTGGTCTTGTTATTGAGAAATGTTATATTCTGTCTTTATGCTAATGATTTCTTCCAGGTTCTTGGGCATGCGATGCCTCAAAGAAATCCCTGCCTCCTCTCCTCATTATAAAATTACAAACATACCCCCCTCCCATGCATGTCAGTTATGGCACCGGGATCCTGCGCCCAGCAATCCCTCCACAATACCTACCTCTTCCACCCTTCTGTGGGCACTGCATTCAGTGATCTTTTGCACGGGCTTAGCACAGGTTCAAGTTACTATCATCTTGTCTGTGGTTAGGACTATCTCAGCTCATGGAGGAACCACTAGGGACTGCAGGGTCAGGATCTCTTGTCTGTACAGGAACCAGTAGGGTCAGTTGCAGTTTTTAGTGAGTTACCTATTTTTCTCTGTGAGAGTTGCTACACTATCGTGATAGATTTCTGCTGCAAAAAAATCATTTTAACTGATGAAAAAGCATTTTGCTCATTCATTGAGTGCCCAGCAGCCTGTTTTCACAGCCTGATAATCATGAAATCACTTGTTCAAGAACGCTTGGGCACAATAATCGTTCAGTGTAAATTCATCCTAAGACAATATACTAAAGACAACATAAACCATTGAAAATGAATGATGAGGAATTTTCATGTTGCAAACCTTTGTCGATTTTGAGTAAAATTCACTGGTGACTCATTTTAATGAATATTACGCTTACATGCAGAAACGATACTGCACAAGAAACATGAATCTACACTAAAACATAAATGAAGACTCCAGATAGAATACTGGTCAAATGTCATAAAAATCTTTAGCAAAAGGCAATGTAATATGAGAACAAAGACAAAAGTCAACCTGCGCTAGTCACAATTTGTGGTCACGTTTGCTAAAAATGATTCAAGGTGTGATGTTCTAAGAAGGTAACAAAAGCTACTATACTGGGAAAGACATGGTTGCTGATTAATCTTTCTTCATCAGCATTAAAAACAAATTCGACTGGTATCTAGGGCATATGTACCATCGAGGCACGCAACGTGGCTGCTATTGAAGTTGTGCAAGTTCTGTCTTTAAAGTGACTGCATGTTTAATAAACGAGGCGAAAAACTGAATCAAGGGCCGAGAAAAGTGCTCACTGTAATGCTTGTTATGGGGATACTACTTTAAATTTGACAATGACCCAAATCATCATATTCCTAAATTTTAAAATACAAAAAAAGCATTTAAAGTTTACTAAGTCAGAGAAATATTTTGTAAAATACAATCTACGGAAATCTGTTCCCTCCAACATTTGGAGCGTTTCACTTCCTATTATGTGAAGAACATCACCCAAGACTATAAATGTGCAACGGTCTGGATGACAAAACAGAGGCTTGTATAGTAGCTTGATAAGGAGAACACTTTTTTCCTATTATCTCCATGTCATGTGTAGTGTGAAAGCACAGCACTCTCACACCACGAGCCACTCTACATCCTCCTGGGCAGCAGTCACAGGGAAAACTGCTTCAAAAGAAACACAAATGTGGTTTTCAAGTCACATTTGGAATAAAAAAGGCTGACATCAAAGCAGAGCTGCAATGAAGCAGAACTAATGTGTAATGTCAAGTAGGTCAGCCTGGGCTTCCTTGGTTATTAGTAACACTTTGCGACCAACAGGCAGCTGTTCTGTGTATTTACAGGGGAACATTTCTATTTAAGATCTAGAAAACAGAATTAACGTCACAAGAGTGAGAAGAAATGATGTATGGCCAATTCTCCGAGGGCAAAATAATTCCCCCAAATTGAAACATGCACAGATCCACTTTATTCTCCCAGGAGGCGCTCGGCTTTTTCGTTCGGTTCCTTTCTCCCTCTTCCTACTTATGATTACCAATAATTGCAATGGCTACCAGACTGTTGCAAATAGTCAAATAAAAAGTGGGTTTTGTAGGGGGTGAAGGGAAATGGAAAGATGCAGCTGGGAAAACAAAGGGTGAACAAGCGAAGGGCTGAAATTGAAATGGGCATAAAGAAGCTGCGGTGGCTGCTGGTGCAAGACAAGAGGACAGGCGCATAGCAGCATTAGCTCAGGCTCCTGCTCTTTGTAATCATACAGGCTCCCATTAGACTGTGCCCCCTTGAACTCTAACTGTTGCCCAATAATTTGTAAAGACTCTTCAGGGACAGAGAGAGCTCCATTCAGCCATGATTATCTTGGCTTCCTTCCAGCCCCAGACTTCTGTGTGTGCCAGTTGAGCTGAGGGCATCATTCCTATTAACTCCTTTCTTCTCCTCTAGAGACATGACTAGGACATGGCCTTTCTGCTACCTATGGAAGCCATTATGACATTGCACAATTTAACTGTAATACAAGATGTGCTGGCTACACGATTTTCGCTGAAGTTTCACAGTAAATAGGTTCTTGAAAATTGGATACTCTGCACAAATTGAACAATATATAAGTGAAATGTTGTCACCTGGCTCCTAATGTTGTCTATGACAGTAGGAGGACATACCTCCAAACCGATAATTAGTTTTCAATGGTTTTTGAGTTCGGAAATTTATAAAACTCTTTATAATAAAGCACTTCTTGTGATATTATAGATGCAATTTAATTGTTAGTAGCTGAGCAGAAAATGTCATTTGTAAAGTTAGAAGTTCATTAGAGTAATTGATTAACAGGTTAATTTCTATACATTTTATCAAGCGAAAGTAAAGCTACAAGCCTTCAAGATGCGCGGAAACCAGAGCACTCTCAGTGAAACTCTGAAATGGGAAGGACATTTTGTGTACAGGTGTGCAGTCATCATCCGTGTACGAATAGAGTTGTAAGGAAAATTAGAATCCATAAATCAATGCAGCTGTAAGGAATATTCATAGAAAAAAAAAATCTAGCAAAAACTTTCCTACAAATTCTTATGGGTAAGAAGAGTCAACTTTACATTTGTGATTCTAATGTTTAACAAGTCATCTGACCATTTGGCTGATTGTTTTTCTCTTGCTTACACATTTTCATCCAACAAAATTATAATATTTCCTTATATTTTTCCATTGGCATAAGGACTTCTACTGAAATATGTTTGTTTAAAGGTGTTACATACTTGCATAGGTTGAAAAAAAGACCTGGGTCCATCAAGTTCAACCTTCCTTTTGTCACAAAATTAACTATAACCAATAATGGGGTTGTCAGGTCTAAAATGAAATGTCTGCAGTTACACTGTATGAGCGCAGGCTTATGAATCCCCCAAGCACACGCACTGCAAGGATTCGACGGTTTCGGAGTCGGGAGGGAGGCTGCTCCCACTAGTCGGACTTGCGTTAGGTGTATGCATAACGTATACATCACTAATGTGCCTGGCTCAGAAACTGGCGAATCCAAGCAGCGCACAGTGCGATTTGGACCGAACAACCCTTTTAATCCATTCACCCCTAAGCCTATTTTCACCTTCATGGCCAGGCCAAATTTTACAATTCTGATCAGTGTAATTTTATGTGGTAATAACTCTGGAACATTTCAATGGATCCCACTGATTCCGAGACTGTTTTTTTCATAGCTTATTTACTTCATGATAGTACTGAAATTTTGATCAATATGATGTGCGCTTATTTGTGAAAAATCGTAAATCTGGCTACATTTTTTAAACTTTTAATTTTTATGCCCTTAAAACAGAAAGCTGTGTCACACAAAATAGTTAATAAATAACATTTCCCATTTTACAACAGCACAATTTTGGAAACATATTTCTTTTTTGTTAGAATGGTTAAAAGTTGACCAGCAATTTCTCATTTTTCCAACAAAATTTAAAAAAAACAACAACTTTTTTTAGGGACCACATCACATTTGAAACGACTTTAAGGGTACTTTAACCCCTTAACCCCCAAGGGTGGTTTGCACGTTCATGACTGGGCCAATTTTTACAATTCTGACCACTGTCCCTTTATGAGGTAATGACTCTGGAACGCTTCCATGGATCCTGGTGATTCTGAAACTACTTTCTCAAGACATATTGTACTTCATGCTAGTGGTAAAATTTCATTCATATGACTTGCGTTTATTTGTGAAAAAAACGGAAATTTGGCGAAAATTTTGAAAATTTCGCAATTTTCCAACTTTGCATTTTTATGCCCTTAAATCACAGAGATACGGCACACAAAAAACTTAATAAGTAACATTTCCCACATGTTTACTTTACATCAGAACAATTGTGGAAACCAAATTTTTTTTTCTTAGGAAGTTATAAGGGTTAAAAGTTGACCAGCGATTTCTCATTTTTGCAACACCATTTTATTTTTATGGACCACATCACATTTGAAGCCACTTTCAGGGGTCTATATGATAGAAAATACCCAAAAGTGACACCATTCTAAAAACTTCACCCCTTAAGGTGCTCAAAACCACATTCTAGAAGTTTATTAACCCTTTAGGTGCTTCACAGGAATTTTTTGAATATTTAAAAAAAAAAAAATGAACACTTAACTTTTTTTCACAAAAAAAATACTTCAGGTTTAAATTTTTTTATTTTACCAAGGGTAACAGGAGAAGTTGGACTGCAAAAGTTATTGTGCAGTTTGTCCTTAGTACGCAGATACCTGATATGTGGGGGGGAACCACTGTTTTGGGCGCATTGCAGAGCTCAGAAGGGAAGGAGCGCTGTTTGACTTTTTCAATGCAAAATTGGCTAGAATTCAGATCGGACGCCATGTCACATTTGGAGAGCCCCTGATGTACCTAAACAGTGGAAACCCCCCGCAAGTGACCCGATTTTGGAAACTAGACCCCCCAAGGAACTTATTTAGATATGTGGTGAGAACTTTGAACCAACAAGGGCTTCACAGAAGTTTATAATGTACAGTGGTACAATTAAAAAATCATATTTTTTCCACAAAAATGATCTTTTCACCCCAAATTTTTATTTTCCCAAGGGTAACAGGACCCTAAAAGTTATTGTGCAATTTGTCCTGAGTATGCTGACACCCCATATGTCAGTGTAAACGACTATTTGGGGGCATGGCAGAGCTCGGAAGGGAAGCAGCGCCATTAGACTTTTTGGGCTGGAATTGAGATCGGACACCATGTTGCGATTGCGATTGGAAAACCATTGATGTACCAAAACAGTGGAAACCCCCCACAAATGACACCAATTTGGAAACTAGACCCCCCAAGGAACTTATCTAGATGTATGGTGAGAACTTTGAACCCCCAAGGGCTTCACAGAAGTTTATAACGTACAGCAGTACAATTAAAAAATCATATTTTTTCCACAAAAATGAACTTTTCCCCTCAATTCTTATTTTCCAAGGGTAACAGGACCCTAAAAGTTATTGTGCAATTTGTCCTGAGTATGCCGATACCCCACATGTGGGGGTAAACCACTATTTGGGCGCATGGCAGAGCTCGGAAGGGAAGCAGTTCCATTTGACGTTTTTGGCTGGAATTGAGATCGGACACCATGTCGCGTTTGGAAAGCCCCTGATGTACCAAAACAGTGAAAATCCCCCACAAATTACACCATTTTGGAAACTAGACCCCCCAAAGAACTTATCTAGATGTGTGGTGAGCACTTTGAACCCACCAGTGCTTCACAGACGTTTATAACGCCCGGGCGTGAAAATAAAAAAAACTTATTTTTTCCACAAACATGATCATTTAGTCACCAATTTTTTTATTTTCCCAAGGGTATCAGGAGAAATTGGACCCCAAAAGTTGTTGTCCAATTTGTCCTGAGTACGTCGATGCCCCATATGTGGGAGAAAACTACTGTATGGGCACACGTCGGGGCTCGGAAGGGAAGTAGTGACGTTTTGGAATGCAGACTTTGATGGAATGGTCTGCGGGTGTCATGTTGATTTTGGAGAGCCCCTGATGTACCTAAACAGTGGAAACACCCCACAAGTGGCCCCATTTTGGAAACTAGACCCCCTAAGGAACTTATCTAGATGTGTGGTGAGCACTTTGAACCCCCCCAGTGCTTCACAGAAGTTTATAACGACCAGGCGTGAAAATAGAAAAATCGTATTTTTTCAACAAACATGATCTTTTAGTTCCCATTTTTTTTTTCCTAAGGGTACCAGGAGAAATTGGACCTCAAAAGTTGTTGTCCAATTTGTCCTGAGTACGCTGATACCCCAAATGTGGGAGAAAACTTCTGTATCGGCACACGTTGGGGCTCGGAAGGGAAGTAGTGACATTTTGGAATGCAGACTTTGATGGAATGCTCTGCGGGTGTCATGTTGCCTTTGGAGAGCCCCGAATGTACCTAAACAGTGGAAACCCCCCATAAGTGACCCCATTTTGGAAACTAGACCCCCTAAGGAACTTATCTAGATGTGTGGTGAGCACTTTGAACCCCCAAGTGCTTCACAGAAGATTATAACGCCCGGGCGTGAAAATAAAAAAAACATTTTTTTCCACAAAAATGATATTTTTGCCCCCAATTTTTTATTTTCCTAAGGGTAACAGGAGAAACTGGACCCCAAAAGTTGTTTTGCAATTTGTCCTGAGTACGCTGATACCCTATATGTGGGGGGTAATACACTGTTTGGGCGCATGGCAGAGCTTGGAAGGGAAGGAGCACCATTTGACTTTTTCACCGCAGAATTGGCGGGAATTGAGATCAGATGCCATGTTGCATTTGGAGAGCACCTGATGTGCCCAAACAGTGGAAACCCCCCAATTCTAACTCCAACCCTAACCTCAACACACCCCTAACCCTAATCTCAGCCCTAGCCCTAACCCTAGCCCTAACCCAGCCCTAGCCCTAACCCTAACCCTAATGGGAAGATGGAAATAAATGCATTGTTTTTATTTTGTTATTTTTCCCTAACTAAGGGGGTGATAACGGGGGGTTTGATTTACTATTTATAGCGGTTTTTTATGTTTGGCAGCTGTCGCACGCTAAAAGACGCTTTTTATTTTAAAAACAGTTTTTGCATCACCACATATTGAGAGTTATAATTTTTCCGTATTTTGACCCACCAAGTCTTCTGAGGTCTTATTCTTTGCGAGACGAGTTGACGTTTTTATTGGTACCATTTTCGGGCATGTGACATCTTTCGATCGCTTTTTATTCTAGATTTTTGGGATGCAGAATGAACAAAAGCCAGCGTTTCATGAATTTCTTTTGGGGGGTGCGTTTACACTGTTCCGCCTGCGGTAAAATTGATAAAGCAGTTTTATTCTTTGGGTCAGTAAGTACGGTTATAGCGATACCTCATTTAGGTCTTTTTTTATGTTTTGGCGCTTTTATGCAAGAATTTTAATTTAGACCCGATGTTTACATTTTTAGAAAGGTAACAGGAGAAAATGGACCCCAAAATTTGTTGTCAGAAAAATCTACTGTTTGGACCACGGCAAAGCCGAGAAAGGAAGGAGCACTGCTTGACTTTTTGAATGCAAAATTGGCTGGAATTGAGAGCGGTGGCCATGTCGCATTTGTAGAGCCCCTGATGTGCCTAATCAGATGAAATACTCCCACAAGTGACTGCATTTTGGAAAATAGACCCCTCAATGAACTTATCTAGATGTGTGGTGAGCACCTTGAGCATCCTAGTGATTCACACAAGTTTATAATGTTGCGCTGTGAAAATTAAAAAAAATCACATTTTTTAAACAGAAATGTTCTTTTAACTTAAATTTTTTTTATTTTCACTCAGGTATTAAGAGAAAATTGACCCCATAAATTATTGTGTAAGCTTAACATCTGTTGTGGGTAAAATTTTTGAAGGGTTTCTAAGGGATACCATTATGGAATATCTCAATGTTAATAAATGTTTAACTCCATATCAACATGGATTTATGAAGGACCGCTCCTGTCAAACTAACCTGATCAGCTTCCATGAGGATGTAAGCTCTCAAATGGACCAAGGAGAATCATTGGATGTCATTTATCTCAACTTCTCTAAAGCATTTGACACTGTCCCACATAAAAGATTGGTAAGTAAGAGGAGAAAGCTTGGGCTAGGGGAAAATGTGTGTAGATGGGTAGGTAGCTGGCTTAGTGATAGAAAACAAAGAGTGGTTATTAATGGTGCATACTCAGATTGGGCCAGGGTTACTAGTGGGGTACCACAGGGTTCTGTATTGGGCCCATTACTATTTAATATATTTATTAATGATCTAGTGGATGGCTTACACAGTAAAATATCAGTATTTGCAGATGATACAAAATTATGTAAGGTAGTTAACACAAAGGAGGACAGTTTGCAACTACAGACAGATTTGAGTAAATTGGAGAATTGAGCTGAAATATGGCAAATGAGGTTTAACACAGATAAGTGTAAGGTTATGCACATGGGAAGGAGAAACAGATGCTACAATTACTTACTAAATGGGAAACTGCTGGGGAAATCAGACATGGAAAAAGACTTAGGCATCTTAGTCAATAAGAAGCTAAATTGGAGTGCCCAGTGTCAGGCAGCTGCCACCAAAGCAAATAGGGTCATGGGATTCATTAGAAGAGGTCTGGGGACACGAGATGAAAACAAAATTCTCCCTCTGTACAAATCACTCGTCAGGCTACACTGGGAGTATTGTGGGCAATTTTGGACATCGGTGCTCAAGAAAGACATTACTGAACTTGAAAGGGTTCAAAGGCGGGCTACTAAAATGATAACTGGAGTTGGTTCACTACAATACCCAGAAAGGTTATCAAAATTAGGTCTATTTACTCTTGAAAAGAGAAGACTTAGGGGAGACCTAATATATATGTACAAGTGTATCAGAGGGCAATACAGAGATCTCTCCAATGAACTGTTTGTACCAAGGACTGTGACAAGAACAAGGGGGCATTCTCTTCGTATGGAGGAAAGCCAATTTCTGCACCAGCATAGAAGAGGGTTCTTCATGGTAAGAGCAGTGAGGCTCTGGAATTCTCTTCCTGAGGAAGTGGTGATGGCCAACTCACTGAATGAATTTAAGAAAGGAATGGATGCTTTTCTTGTGAGTAACAGTATAGAAGGTTACGAATAACAGAATATTATAGGTAGATGGTTGACCTAGCTTAGGGGAAGGAATTTTTTTCCCTATGGAGAAAATTGGCTTCTACTCTGTGGGTTTTTTGCCTTCCTCCGGATCAACAATGCAGAACAGCTGCACTAAAAATAGGCAGAACTAGATGGACATAAGGTCTTCCTTCAGCCTTCAAAACTATGTTACTATTTCTATAATCCCTATATGTGATGCAAAACTATTGTTTGGG
This sequence comes from Dendrobates tinctorius, assembly GCF_039654945.1. Taxonomy (NCBI): domain Eukaryota; kingdom Metazoa; phylum Chordata; class Amphibia; order Anura; family Dendrobatidae; genus Dendrobates; species Dendrobates tinctorius. The sequence goes on along the minus strand of NW_027361898.1, from coordinate 11,478,662 downwards.
TGCACAGCAGATCTCAGAAAGGAAGGAGCGCCATTTGAATTTTTGAACGCTCTGATGTGCCTAACAGTGAATAAGCCCCCACAAGAGACCTCATGGAAAATAGACCCCTCAAGGAATGTATCTAATGTATATGTGGTGATCACCATGAATCCCCAGGTGCTTCACAGAAGTTTATAACGTTGAGCTGTGAAAAATTATTCCCACAAAAATGTTCTTTTAGCCCCATTTTTTTATTTTCACAACGGTAATATTAGAAATTGCACAAAACAATTTGTTGTGCAATTTGTCCTGAGTACATTAATACCCTATATGTGGTCGAAAACTACTTTTGAGGCACACTGCAAAGCTCAGAAAGGAAGAAGAACCTTATTGGAGTTTATATTTTGCTGGAATGGAGTTTGCCATGTCACAATAGCAAAGCCCCTGAAACGTCAGAACAGCAGAAAACCACCCATAAGCAATGTAATTTAGCAAACTGTTGACACCACATGTGCCTCACAGAAATTTACACCTTTGGGTGGTGAAGAAAGAATAATTATATTTTTAGAGCTAAAATATTATTTATTTATATAACACCATTAATTCCATGATACTGTACATGAGAAGGGGTTACATACAAAATACAGATATCATTACATTAAACAGACTGGCACAGAGGGAAGATGACCTGCCCTTGTGGGCTTACATTCTACTCCAAAGACATAGTGATAGGGAATTTAGATTGTCCCATTGGGGACAGTGATGATATGTATGGAAAGCGCTGTGGAATAAGATAGTGCTATATAAGCAAAGCATCTAATATATAAAGCTCAAAGTGTGTATGTACCGTATTTTTCGGACTATAACACGCACCGGACCATAAGACACACCCCAATTTTCAGAAGGAAAATAGGGGGAAAAAAAATAATGTGTCAAATGGGGGTCCGTCTTACAGTCCGAATTCAGCTTACCTGGGAAGGGATCCGGCACAGGTGGAGAAGCAGTCACAGGGGTCACTCAGTGGTCCAGGCTCGTGCGGTGGTGGCTCTGTGCTGGGGCAGGTTGGTTGTGCTGGGGCAGCTGCGCTTGGGTAGGTGCAGCTGTGCTGGGGTAGGTGCAGCTGTGCTGGGGCTGTGGCAGCTGTGCTGGGGTAGGGGCAGCTGTGCTGGGGTAGGGGCAGCTGGGGCAGCTGTACTGGGGCTGTGGCAGCTGTTCTGGGGTAGGGGCAGCTGTACTGGGGTAGGGGCAGCTGTACTGGGGCTGTGGCAGCTGTGCTGGGGTAGGGGCAGCTGTGCTGGGGCTGTGGCAGCTGTGCTGGGGTAGGGGCAGCTGTGCTGGGGTAGGGGCAGCTGTGCTGGGGCTGTGGCAGCTGTGCTGGGGTAGGGGCAGCTGTGCTGGGGCAGCTGTGCTGGGGCAGGGGCAGCTGTGCTGGGGCATGGGCAGCTGTGCTGGGGTAGGTGGGCTCTGCGCAGGTGGCAGCGGGCGGCGCTCTGCGGTGCGGTGGTGGCAGCGGGCTGTGCTCCGGTGCAGGGGAGGCGGCTCTGCCGGCATTTCTTCGCAGCCCGGGGGCCCCTGCACAGCCCTTGCTGGCAGCCACCATGTTGTGGTGGCCTCCGGGAGCATGGACGCCGGGAAGATGGCTGCCGGCCCGAGGACGCAGAGCGCCGCCCGCTGCCACCAGCGCACCAGCCAGAGGGTTAGTACCGTGTATTGCGACCATAAGACCCACCCCCCACTTTCCCCAAAAATTTTGGGGGAAAAAAGTGCGTCTTATGGTCGGAAAAATACGGTATGTACATGTATGTATATATGTATGTGTGTGTATGTCCGGGATAGGCATCCGCACCGTCGCAGCAACAGCCACAAAATTTGGCACAGTCACACGTCTGGACCCCGAGAGCGTCCTAAGCTATGTTGTGAGACGATATTTTAACCCCGCATGTTCCAATTCACCAAACAATTTTGCCCCTATCTACATACTGGGGACAAAGTGTGTGCGCGTCAAGCCCCGCCCCTCATTATGAAGTCATAATGCCCCTATCTTCATAATGGGGAAACAGTGTGTGCGTATCAAGCCCCGCCCCCATTATGATGTCACAATGGTTGCCATGGCGACGCTGATGTCATCATAGGTTGCAAGCCCCACCGCTCATTATGATGTCATTATGGTTGACTATGAGATGGAGGATGTGTGATGGGTATATGGGCACTGGACTATGGGATGGAGGATATGTATGATGGGTATATGGGCATGGGACTATGGGATGGAGGATGTGTGATGGGTATATGGGCATTGGACTATGGGATGAAGGATGTGTGATGGGTATATGGGCACTTGACTATGGGATGGCGAATATGCATGATGGGTATATGGGCATGGGACTATGGGATGGAGAATATGTATGATGGGTATATGGGCATGGGACTATGGGATGGAGGATGTGTGATGGGTATATGGGTACTCGATTATGGCATGGAGGATATGTAAGATGGGTATATGGGCACTCTACTATGGGATGGAGGATATGTATGATGGGTATATGGGCACGGGACTATGGGATGGAGGATAATTATAATTTGTTATAACTAACCACAGTTAGTTACAATGCCCGGGCAGCGCCGGGCTCTTCAGCTAGTCTAAGATATAAAGTTCAAAGTGTGTATGTATGTATGTATGTATGTGCGTATCTGTGTGTGTATGTCCGGGATAGGCATCCGCACCGTCGCAGCTACAGCCACAAAATTTGGCACAGTCACACGTCTGGACCCCGAGAGCGTCCTAAGCTATGTTTTGAGGTGAAATTTTAACCCCGCATGTTCCAATTCACCAAACAATTTTGCCCCTATCTACATAATGGGGAAAAAGTGTGTGCGCGTCAAGCCCCACCCCTCATTATGATGTCATAATGCCCCTATCTACATAATGGGGAAACAGTGTGTGTGCATCAAGCCCCACCCCTCATTATGTCACAATGGTTGCCATGGCGACGCTGATGTCATCAAGCCCCGCCGCTCATTATGATGTCATAATGGTTGACTATGGGATGGAGGATTTCAGATGGGTATATGGGCACTGGACTATGGGATGGAGGATATGTATGATGGGTATATGGGCACGGGACTATGGGATGGAGCATGTGTGATGGGTATATGGGCACTGGACTATGGGATGGAGGATATGTATGACAGGTATATGGACACGGGACTATGGGATGGTGGATATGTATGACGGGTATATGGGCATGGGACTATGGGATGGAGGATATGTATGATGGGTATATTGGCACTGGACTATGAGATGGAGCATGTGTGATGGGTATATGGGCACTGGACTATGGGATGTAGGATATGTATGACGGGTATATGGGCACGGGACTATGGGATGGCGGATATATATGATGGGTATATGGGCACAGGACTACGGGATGGAGGATGTGTGATGGGTATATGGGCACTCTACTATGGGATGGAGGATATGTATGATGGGTATATGGGCACTCGACTATGGGATGGAGGATATGTATGATGGGTATATGGGCACGGGACTATGGGATGGAGGATAATTATAATTTGTTATAACTAACCACAGTTAGTTACTATGCCCGGGCAGCGCTGGGCTCTTCATCTAGTAATAAATAAATAATAATTCTACAGGATGATGGAGAAGGAGACAGTAGTTCGGGGGTTGCAGGAGCTCCGGTGTTGTTGAGGAGGCTGCGTGGTCATTGCTGGTTGTAAGCTTTCTTGAAGAGATGTGTTTTCAGGTTCTGTCAGAAGGACCCGAATGTGGTGGATAATCGGCATGTTGCGTCACAGAATTCCAGAGAATGGGAGATAGTCGGGAGATGTCTTGGAGGCAATTGGGTGATCAACGAATAAGTGTGGGGTGGAAAAGGAGGTCTTGGAAAGACCACAGAAAATGTGAGGGAAGATATCGGGATTTTAGTTCAGAGATGTACGCAGGAGAAAGGTTGGAAGTAGGGGACAGGTCTAGAAGGAGGAGTATAGACAATTGTCTGTTGGCTTTGGCTATAAGTAAGTTGTTAGTAATTTTGATCAGGATAGTTTTAGTGGAATAGTGGGGGGTGGAAGCCAGATAGTAGGTTGTCGAAGAACAAGTTAGATGAGAGGTGGGAGGAAAATTCAGGGTGAGCTCATGGAGTTTAGAAGCTTTATGGGGCAATAGCTGGGCATAGAATTTGGGTCAAGGGATGGCTTTTTGAGGATAGGTGTAATTATGGCATGTTTGAAAGCAGAAGGGAAGGTCCCAGAGGTTAGTGATACCTTGGTTGAATAGATGGGTTAGGGATGAGATAAGTGTGGTGGGAGGTTGTAGAGGAGATGGGATGGGGTCAAGTACACAAGTGGTGAGTTGTGACTTGGAGAGGAGACGAGTAAGCTCTCCTTCAGTGATGTTGGAAAGGGAGGCTATATGGGAAGAGAATTGGTCTGATATGCAAAGGAATTGTTGTGGTAGAACAATAAATATTTTTAAAGTGTTTGGCAAAATCCTCGGCAAAGATAAGGGAGGTCGGAGGGGGCAGTAGGTTGCAGAGGAGGGAGTAAATGTTTTGAGCTTGTAGGAAAAGGAAGGTACAAGGTTTGTGAAGTAGGCCTGTTTAGCAGAGGAGAGGGCTGATTTGAATGCAAGTGTTGCTTGTTTGAATGCGGTGAAGTCATCTTGTGAATGTGTTTTCTTCCAGCACCGCTCTGCAACCCTGGACACCTGCCAAAGTATTTTAGTGAGGTTATTGCGCCAGGGTTCTGTATTGATTCATCAAACTCTGCCATGCACAAGAGGTGCAACCGCGACAATATCTGATGCAAGAGTGGCATTGTATAAAGCAGTGGTAGTGTCTGTGTCATGGGGTGAAGATAGATGCCAGTAGTAGAACAGAGTCAGAGAGTATGTGAGTGTCTAGATGTGCGAGGGTTCTGTGGGAGTACGCTCACTGTTGGACATGGTGAGAGGTGAGGAGGACAGGGATGAGAACGTGAGTAGATGGTAGTCAGATAGTGTGAGACGGGAGGTTGTAAGGTTAGATAGGAAGCAGAGTCGGGTGAAGATAAGGTATAATGTATGTGTGGCTGAGGAGGACCGCTAAGTAAGGGTCCCGTCACACACAGCGATCTCGCTAGCGAGATTGCTGATTTTGTGACACATCAGCGATCTCGCCAGCGAGACCACTGTGTGTGACGGGGATCAGCGACCGGCCTCCCTGCCGGTTATCACTGATCGTCTTCGAACGTCCCAGGCCGTTTCTCCATTGCTGGTCTCCCGCTGCCCAGCGCGCATCGCTGCGTGTGACAGCGAGAGACCAGCGATCAGCAACGCTGGACGCTGGTCTCTAATGTATACATCGGGTATCCAGGAGCTGCGGCTCCTGGATACCCGCTGTTTACCTTGGAAATCGGTGCGTACACCGGTTTCCAAGGTAAACAGCGGGTATCCTGGAGTCGCGCTGCTCCTGGATACTCAACGTTTACGTTAGAAACCAGCGTCTAGCATCGCTGGTCCTGATCGCTGGGGATGTCTATGTGACAGCTCACCAGCGATCAGCCTAACGATGTCCCAGTGATCCCATCATGTCGGATCGCTGGTGGGATCGCTGGGACATCGTTTAGTGTAACGGGGGCTTTAGTCCAAAAGATGAAGTAAGCAACAGGAGCTTGAGGGTTGATGACTGTTGAGATGTTGAAGTTACCCAATATGATGGTGAGAAAATCATCAAAGTGAAAGTGAAGAACCAGGTGGAGAATTGGTCAATAAAGGCAGTGGCTGGGCCCGGAGGTTGGTATATGACAGCCACTTGGAGGTTGGAGAGAGAGTAGATGCAGACAGAGTGGATTTCAAAAGATAGGAGCACAAGGGAGGGTAGAGGAGGAATTGGATTGAAGGTGCAGAAAGCAGAAGAACAACTCCTTCACCATTTCTGTTCCCAAGGTGAGTAGTGTGGGTGAAGTGGTGGCTGCTGTACCACAGTGCAGCAGGGGAGGCAGTTTCGGAGGATGTCTGCCATGTTTCGTTGAGGCCCACCCAGGAAGGAAAAATTGTGAGAGGCAAAGTGGCCTTGAATCAAATGCAGCTTATTGCATTTCGAGCATCCCAGAGTGCTCCAGAGGGAGGAAGCAGGGGGGAGGGCATCAGGGGCACAGTTTTTACATAGGAGGAATTGCTGTAGTTCATAGTAGGTAGGGAGTGATAGTAGGGGAAATAATGGGAAGTATAAGCTGTGGGGGTCCTGGATTGGGAGATATGTTGCCACTGCCAGAAGTGAGGTCAAGCAGAGAGAGGGAGAGCAGGTGGCAGGCTTGTTATATGTTTTAGTAGGAGAGATCTGAGTTTGAGGAGCAGGTCTGCAGGTGAAGTCAAGTGGGGAAGTAAGGGAAGGAGAGATTATTATTTGGCTACAGCAGTGATTCACAAACTCCAGTCCTTGCAGACCCCAACAGGTCATGTTTTCAGGATTTCCATAGTGTTACACATGTGAAAGAATTCCTGATACCTTGATGATACTTTCATCACCTGTGAAATACTAAGGAAATCTTGAAAACATGACATGTTGGGGGCCGTGAGGACTGGAGTTTGGGAAACGCTGGGCTAGAAGAGGGTGTTGGGGTATGGGGATAGCGAAGGATAGTGAGGATTAGTGGAGCAAAAACAGTAAGAGCATATGAAAGATTGGTGAAGAAGTAATTGTGGGGGAAATAGAGAAGCTAAGTACAATTAATAAGCAGTGGTTCCTAGCACCTACTGTTCACTTGTGGCACATTTCTGGTATATTTCTGCTGTGCACTTAAAAATCTGCACTATATGCTTGCTCTATATTTGTACAACTTTAATTGCAGATAAAAGATACCAGTTGTGAATAGAAATATATTTAAAAACGCTTGTGTTTTTCTGGGAAGTGTTGAGGTGATAGCGTGGGGAGCGATCCTGGTTTCTTTTCTTGCAGCGACTCACTTCTTCTTCTTCTGCAGCGCTGATCTGTTTTCAAGTCGGATCTTTATGTTTGACGCCACAGTTAGTGCTGATAACCTGACTTTTGATAATTTGACCAATGTCTGGTGATGATAAATAATGTATATTTCTATCTGATAATTTGACCAATGTCTGGTGCTGATAATTAATGTATATTTCTATTTGATCACCCCCTTTTTTTATTTTTATGAGCTGAGAATAATTTGACACACACAATTCTATTGAATTTATATATTTTTTATTGATTTAGCTGACACATTTAATTTTTGCCTGTATTCTTCTTCCTTTAAGACCTATTTCTGTCTTGGTCCAGTGGTTAAAGGGCTCAGCTGGAATTCTTTTATAGCGTGTTTATCATAGAATCATAGAATCGTAGAGTTGGAAGGGACCTCCTGGGCCATCTAGACCAACCCCCTGCTCAAAGCAGGATTCGCTAAATCATCCCAGTCAGATGTCTGTCCAGCCTCTGTTTGAAGACTTCCATTGAAGGAGAACTCACCACTTCTCGTGACAGCTTGATCCACTCATTGATCACTCTAACTGTCAAAAAGTTTTTTCTGATATCTAATCTGTGTCTCCTCCCATTCAGTTTCATCCCATTGCTTCTAGTCTTTCCTTGTGCAAATGAGAATAAAGTTGATCCTTCTACAATGTGACAGCCCTTTAGATATTTGTAGACAGCTATTAAGTCTCCTCTCAGTCTTCTCTTTTGCAAACTAAACAATCCCAAATCCTGCAACCTTTCCTCATAAGACAGGGTTTGCAGACCGGTCACCATTCTGGTTGCTCTTTTCTGAACTTGCTCCAGTTTGTTGATGTCTTTTATTTCATTTTTCCTTTTTTCTTTTTAGTTTTCACCTATAATATAATAAAATGATGTTATTTTAACCCCTTCCTGACATCAGACGTACTATCCCGTCCATGGGACCCGGGCCCCTATGCCCATGGACGGGATAGTACGTCTAGCGCGATCAGCGGCGCCCACGTGGTGAGCGCCGCTGATCGCGGCCGGGTGTCAGCTGATTATCACAGCTGACACCCAGCACTATGTGTCAGGGGCGGTCACGGACCGCCCCCGACACGTTAACCCCTTGCACACCGCGATCAAACATGATCGCGGTGTACCGGGAGTTAAAGGGAAGCATCGGCAGGGAGGGGGCTCCCTCCGTGCTTCCCTGAGCCCCCCACAGCAGCGCAATGTGCAGCGCTGCTGTGGGGGACTCCTTTCCTCCAGGCCCCCGGATCCAAGATGGCGACAGGGGCCTGGAGGAAGCTGGCTTCCTCAGTGCCTGCAAAGCGCAGGCATGAGGAAGCCTTGTGCACTGCCTGTGACAGATTGCTGATCTGTCACAGTGATCTGTGATGTGACAGATCAGCGATCTGTCACAGGACAGTGATGTCCCACCTGTGACTATGTAATAAAGTAAAAAAAAAATTAAAAAATAGTGTAAAAATAATTTTAAAAAAATTGCCAAATAAATTAGTAAAAAAAAAAAAAAAATATTCCCCAATAAATTCATTTTTTGAAAATAAAAAAAACCCAAAACAATAAAAGTACACATATTAGGTATCACCGCGTCCGTAACGACCAGCCCTATAAAACTGTCCCATTAGTTAACCCCTTTAGCGAACCCCTTAAAAAATAAAAATAAAAAACGAAGCAAAAAATAATGATTTATTATCATACCGCCAAACAAAAAGTGTAATAACGCGCGATCAAAAAGACGCATATAAATATCCATGGTACCGCTGAAAACGTCATCTTGTCCTGCAAAAAACGAGCTGCCACACAGCATCATCAGCGAAAAAATAAAAAAGTTATAGCTCGCAGAATAAAGCGATGCAAAAATAATTATTTTTTATATAAAATAGTTTTCATTGCATAAAACCGACAAAACATAAAAAAACGACCTAAATGAGGTATCGCTGTAACTGTACCGACCCGAAGAATAAAACCGCTTTATCAATTTTACCGCACGCGGAACGGTGTAAACGCACTCCCCCAAAAGAAATTCATGAAATGCTGGTTTTTGTTCATTCTGCGTCCCAAAAATCGGAATAAAAAGCGATCAAAAAATGTCACATGCCCGAACATGGTAAAAATAAAAACGTCAACTCGTCCCGCAAAAAATAAGACCTCACATGACTCGGTGGGTCAAAATACGGAAAAATTATAGCTCTCAATATGTGGTGATGCAAAAACTATTTTTACAATAAAAAGCGTCTTTTAGCGTGCGACAGCTGCCAAAAATAAAAACCGCCATAAATAGTAAATCAAACCCCCCCTTATCACCCCCTTAGTTAGGGAAAAATAATAAAATTAAAAAATGTATTTATTTCCATTTTTCCATTAGGGCTAGGGTTAGGGCTAGGGTTAGGGCTAGGGTTAGGGCTAGGGTTAGGGTTAGGGCTAGGGTTAGGGTTAGGGTTAGGGCTAGGGTTAGGGCTTGGGTTAGGGCTGAGATTAGGGTTAGTGGTGTGTTGGGGTTAGCGTTGGAGTTAGAATTGGGGGTTTCCATTGTTTGGGCACATCAGGGGCTCTCCAAATGCAACATTGCGTCTGATCTCAATTCCAGCCAATTCTGAGTTGAAAAAGTCATATGGTGCTCCTTCCCTTCCAAGCTCTGCCATGCGCCCAAACAGTGTTTTACCCCCACATTTAGGGTATCAGACTACTCAGGACAAATTGCAAAACAATTTTTGGGGTCCAATTTCACCTGTTACCCTTAGGAAAATAAAAAATTGGGGGCAAAAATATCATTTTTGTGGAAAAAAATGATTTTTTTATTTTCACGTCCGAGCGTTATAAACTTCTGTGAAGCACTTGGGGGTTCAAAGTGCTCACCACACATCTAGATAAGTTCCGTGGGGGGTCTAGTGTCCAAAATGTGGTCACTTGTGGGGAGTTTCAATAGTTTAGGTACATCAGGGGCTCTCCAAACACACATGACACCCGCAGACCATTCCATCAAAGTCTGCATTCCAAAATGGCAGTGCTTCCCTTCCGAGCCCCGACGTGTGTCCATACAGTAGTTTTCTCCCACATATGGGGTGTCAGCATACTCAGGACAAATTGGACAACAACTTTTGCGGTCCAATTTCTCCTGTTACCCTTGGGAAAATGAAAAATTTGGGGACTAATTGATCATGTTTGTGGAAAAAATACAATTTTTTTATTTTCATGCCCGGGCATTATAAAATTCTGTGAAGCCCTTGGGGGTTCAAAGTGCTCACCACACATCTAGATAAGTTCCTTAGGGGTTCTCATTTCCAAAATCGGGTCATTTGTGGGTGTTTCCACTGTTTAGGTACATTAGGGGCTCTCCAAAGGCAACATGACACCTGCAGACCATTCCATCAATGTCTGCATTCCAAAACGTCACTACTTCCCTTCCGAGCCCTGACGTGTGTCCATACAGTAGTTTTCTCCCACATATGGGGTGTCAGCTTACTCAGGACAAATTGGACAACAACTTTTGGGGTTCAATTTCTCCTGTTACCCTTGAGAAAATAAAAAAATTGGGGAATAATTGATCATGTTTGTGGAAAAAATACGATTTTTTTATTTTCATGCCCTGGCATTATAAACTTCTGTGAAGCCCTTGGGGGTTCAAAGTGCTCACCTCACATCTAGATAAGTTCCTTAGGGGGTCTAGTTTTCAAAATGGGGTCATTTGTGGGGAGTTTCCACTGTTTAGGCACATTACGGGCTCTCCAAAGGCAACATGACACCCGCAGACCATTCCATCAATGTCTGCATTCCAAAACGTCACTACTTCCCTTCCGATCCCCGACGTGTTCCCATACAGTAGTTTTCTCCCACATATGGGGTATCAGCATACTCAGGACAAATTGGACAACAACTTTTGGGGTCCAATTTCTCCTGTTACCCTTGGGAAAATAAAAAAAATGGTGACTAAAAGATCATGTTTGTGGAAAAAATACGAATTTTTTATTTTCACGCCCGGGCGTTATAAACTTCTGTGAAGCACTGGGGGGTTCAAAGTGCTCACCACACATCTAGATAAGTTCCTTGGGGGGTCTAGTTTCCAAAATGGTGTCATTTGTGGGGGGTTTCCACTGTTTAGGTACATCAGGGGTTTTCCAATCGCGACATGGTGTCCGATCTCAATTCCAGCCAAAAACGTCAAATGGCCCTGCTTCCCTTCCGAGCTCTGCCATGCGCCCAAATAGTGGTTTACCCCCACATGTGGGGTATCAGCGTACTCAGGACAAATTGCACAATAACTTTTAGGGTGCTGTTACCCTTGGAAAAATAAGAATTGAGGGTGAAAAGATCATTTTTGTGGAAAAAATATAATTTTTTAATTGTACGGCTTTATGTTATAAACTTCTGTGAAGCCCTTGGGGGTTCAAAGTTCTCACCACACATCTATATAAGTTCCTTAGGGAGTCTAGTTTCCAAAATGGTGTCATTTGTGGGGGGTTTCCACTGTTTAGGTACATCAGGGGTTTTCCAATCGCGACATGGTGTCCGATCTCAATTCCAGCCAAAAACGTCAAATGGCGCTGCTTCCCTTCCGAGCTCTGCCATGCACCCAAATAGTGGTTTACCCCCACATGTGGGGTATCAGCGTACTCAGGACAAATTGCACAATAACTTTTAGGGTGCTGTTACCCTTGGAAAAATAAGAATTGAGGGTGAAAAGATCATTTTTGTGGAAAAAATATGATTTTTTAATTGTACGGCTTTATGTTATAAACTTCTGTGAAGCCCTTGGGGGTTCAAAGTTCTCACCACACATCTAGATAAGTTCCTTAGGGGGTCTAGTTTCCAAAATGGTGTCACTTGTGGGGGGTTTCCACTGTTTTGGTACATCAGGGGTTTTCCAATCGCGACATGATGTCCGATCTCAATTCCAGCCAAAAACGTCAAATGGCGCTGCTTCCCTTCCGAGCTCTGCCATGCGCCCAAATAGTGGTTTACCCCCACATGTGGGGTATCAGCATACTCAGGACAAATTGCACAATAACTTTTAGGGTCCTGTTACCCTTGGAAAATAAAAATTGGGGTGAAAAGATCATTTTTGTGGAAAAAATATGATTTTTTAATTGTACCGCTGTACGATATAAACTTCTGTAAAGCCCTTGTGGGTTCAAAGTTCTCACCACATATCTAGATAAGTTCCTTGGGGGGTCTAGTTTCCAAAATGGGGTTACTTGTAGGGGGTTTCCACTGTTTAGGTACATCAGGGACTCTCCAAACGTGACATGGCGTCCGATCTGAATTCCAGCCAATTTTGCATTGAAAAAGTCAAACGGCGCTCCTTCCATTCTGAGCTCTGCCATGCGCCGAAACAGTCGTTCCCCCCACAAATCAGGTATCAGCATACTCAGGACAAATTTCACAATAACTTTTGCAGTCCAATTTCTCCTGTTACCCTTGGTAAAATAAAAAAAATTGAACCTGAAGTATTTTTTTTGTGAAAAAAAGTTAGATGTTCATTTTTTTTTAAATATTCAAAAAAATTCCTGTGACGCACCTAAAGGGTTAATAAACTTCTTGAATGTGGTTTTGAGCACCTTAAGGGGTGCAGTTTTTAGAATGGTGTCACTTTTGGGTATTTTCTATCATATAGACCCCTCAAAGTGGCTTCAAATGTGATGTGGTCCTAAAAATAAAATGGTGTTGTAAAAATGAGAAATCGCTGGTCAAATTTTAACCCTTATAACTTCCTAACAAAAAAAAATTTTGGTTCCAAAATTGTGCTGATGTAAAGTAAACATGTGGGAAATGTTAGTTATCAAGTTTTTTGTGTGCTGTATCTCTGTGATTTAAGGACATAAAAATTCAAAGTTGGAAAATTGCAAAATTTTCAAAATTTTTGCCAAATTTCCATTTTTTTCACAAATAAACGCAAGTTATTTGAATGAAATTTTACCACTAACATGAAGTACAATATGTCACGAGAAAACAATGTCAGAATCACCGGGATCCATAGAAGCGTTCCAGAGTTATGACCTCATAAAGGTACAGTGGTCAGAATTGTAAAAATTGGCCCGGTCATGAACGTGCAAACCACCCTTGGGGGTGAAGGGGTTAATGATTATATAATCCTACGTGTTTGATCTAAGTTGTCATAGTATGAACTTTGACATTCATGCAAAAAGAACATGTGACTGGCGCCAATTTTCAAAGGCGGTATGTATTTAACCTCTGAATAACAGCATCTTGTCCATATTTGTCATCCCCTGAAGAACAAGTGTTTTCCACTTTGAAACGCATTGGGATTAAATGGGAATAAATGATTGATCTTTTAATATAACTGGATTGTGTATTATGTCAAGCAGCGCATGAAAGTCCAAAAAATAAGTTCCATAAGAAGCGATTTGTGAATAGAAGGGAGTCATTGCAGGGAGACAGGTAAGACAATTAGAGAAAGAGTAAATTAACAGACATGAGGGAAGACAAAACTTTGCTAATTACTCAGCATGGAAGCAGCCAACATACCACAGGAAGGAGACATGTGTGAATAGAGATCAATAGTTTAGGAGAATAAATGTCACAAACCGATTCTGTTTAGTCCAATGGACGACACAACAAAAACCAACAATGGGGATGGAAAAAAGGGGAAGGAAGGCCCTCACAATAGGGAACAAGGGATGGGGCACCTCCTAACTCAACCTGTGCCTATCTCTAAGCTCCCCTAAAGCTCTATGCAGGTCCTTCCCCCTGCCGCCGTCACGAACCTCATCCCTAGCTGTCACCTCACTATCATTGGCTAGTGCACTGGCCGGCAAGGACACTAGCATCACCACTGCAGATGGTGAAAACAGAGGGTGAGTGAGTGTGACAAGCAAGAGACATGCAAAGACAGGGAATAAGGAAATTTAGCTTCCAGGCTGCTGCTGCAAACTCCACACAGCAGAGGATTCGGAACCAGGACCTCAATGGAAACTGACACTACCCCCCTCTGGCATGAAAAGAAAAAACTACATTTAAACTATAGTGAAACCAGAGCTGCCACGCATCCAAATATGAATCGTGACATTACCCCTCTTTCAACAATGGCCTCTGGACCCTTTACACTAGACCTCACCAGAAGCGACATATGGTGAGGATGCCTCGATCCACAAAGATTCACCTCCACAGTCACCTGGTCATCAGGTTTACAGAAAACACAGCCCAAATGGAAATGGCAATAGCATAGGCTCTGGATGCGCAACAAACCTCAAGAGCGCCGACCTGTGGAATATGTTATGAACATGCATTACTGGGGGTAACTCCAGCTGGAAAGTCCCAGGGCTGAGAATGGCTGACACTCGACATGGCCCCATCACCCTAGAACTCCAAGTCCCAGAAGTATATTTCCACCTGATATTTTTGGTGGACACCCACATGTACTCATTCACAAATAGGTCCGGACCTGCTTGTTTATTTCCACGCATGCGTTTGCCAAAGGATGGTGAACTCTGTGAGGAACCGACAGCAGAGGCGTCCCCCTCTGTCACCAAACTCATATTCTCAATGCATACAGATGAAACCACCACCCTCCCCTGATTCCTCCTCCTAAGAGGACTCTAAGACTCAAGGTTTACTTGTGGTGAGGCTTGAATCCTGCCCCTACTCCCAGGTAGCACCTTAGCTGTCTCCAACGGATTAGAAGGGGTAGGTTTAAGGAGGATGGCAGAGACAGTAGCTCTCAGCTAACAGTCCTTATAAGACTTGTCCCAACTCACGACTTCCCTAGACCACTAATCTATGACTGTATTGTGTTTCTTCAGCAAGGAAACGCTTAACACGATGGGAGTTGGTAAATCCTCCAAGATGTAGAATGACAGGCACGCTTCGTGACGAGTCCCTCTACGCAGGTTATTATTATCTATGACTTGGGTAACACTCCCCTGGTTGAGAGGAACACAGTCAATTGCCTGGATGGAAATGGGTCTCACCAGCATCCTACCGTTCAGACCGTGGGTCTGAACAAAGCGAGAATCCACAAGATTGACCCCAGCTCCACTATCCACAAGAATAGGTACCGTCTCAATCTCCCCACCAACCTACAATTCAGCAGAAATGGAAAACTGAGACATAAAGTTGGAGGAAATATACATACCCTCCACGTCTCCCTCCACATGACCAAGGGAATGCAGCTTTGGAAGTGAAGTACCATCTTTGGTGGGAGATGGACAGACATTAATGTAATGACTCGTAATACCACAATAGAATCAAGCCCCCATCCCATGACAAACCGCAGGTAATCGAGTTTGAGAAGAGACTTCTCCCTCCTGTATAGGTTCGTCCATCTGCACCAGCGTGTCCTCCTCCCTAGAAAGAGCAACAGGGGGTAGATTTGGTGTATTTCCCTTCCTGAGGCATATATCCACCCATAAACAATGGCCATGGCTGACTCCAATGATCCAGGAGTAGCATACTGCACCAGAGTATCCTGAAGCCTAGCAGACAGATCCTGACAAAAATGGCTCCTAAGAGCAGGGTTATTCCACTGCATGTCAGTGGCCCATCTCCTAAACTCTGAGCAGTACTCCTCAGACGGCAGGCCCCCCTGCTTGATTTTACAGAGTCTAGACACAGCCACGGAGACGCCATCAATCAGGATCCCCATATAAAAGCACCAATGTCGCAAAAGACTCATCCACCGGTCAGCAGAGAGAAGGCCCAGGATTGGGGATCACCCTTAAAAAGGGAGACTATAATCCCAACATGCTTTTCCTCACTCCTTGAAGAAAGAAGGGGGAGCCTGAAATATAGATTACAGGCCTCCTTAAAAAACAAAAATTATCTCTCCCTCCAAAGAACCTCTGGAGGGAGAGGTATCTTGGGTTTCAGTTGAGCCAAGACATGGGCGGAAACCATGAACCCAGACACCTGATGGAGCTGTTGCACCACCTGAGACAGCTGCTCTGTTAACTCGTCCATGAGAGTCTGGATCAGATGAGCCAAAGGATTGCCGGAAAAAATGTGGGTTGATGATAGTTTCACATACCGATTCCGTTTAGTCCAACGGATGACACAATGAACACCAACAATGGGGATGGAAAAAAGGGGAAAAAAGGTGCTCACAATAGGGAATGAGGGATGAGGCACCTCCTAACTCAGCCTGTGCCTATCCCTAAGCTTCCCTAACGCTCTATGCGGGTCCTCCCCCCCCCCCTGCCTTCACGAACCTTCTCTCTAGCTGTCGCCTCTCTATACACTAGTTAGTGCACTGGTGGGCAAGGATGCTAGGATCACCACTGCAGATGGTGAAAAGATAGGGGGTAGTGACAAGCAAGTGACAGGCAGAGACAGAGAATAAGGAAACTTTGCATCCAAGCTGCTGATGCAAACTTCACACAGCAGAGGATATGGAACCAAGACCTCAAACAGCTGATACATGAAGACACCAGACAGCTCCACACTGATCGGCTGGTCTCCAGAGAAACTCAATCACCAACAGACAGCTGATGCATCAGGTGACCCTTTAAAGGATGGTGGGAGTGGTCACCACCCACATCAGATGACCTAGCAACACTGCAGTTGAAGCACGCTGCCAGCAAGGGAAATTGACATTAACCCCCACTGCAGGCCTGAAAGGAAAAAAACACATTTAAACTATAATGGACCCAGAGCTGCCATGCATCCAAAAATGGATTGTGACAATAATCATCAATGAAGGAATCACCATACCTGTGAATGATCTAACTCCTAGCCCTTGTGACCCCGATGTAGTCATGATGACATTGGGTCACCATGCCAACGATCAGCACTTTGCGACGATGTCACGGGGGCACCAATCAGAGGTAGCCCCCCTCCCTTTGCCTGCCTTATAAATTGCTGTGATCGAGATAGATAACAATCACAGCATTTAGAGGGATAAACTGCTGGTACTGCTCCTGGAAGTGAGTGCTGGGTATCAGCTGTCATGTCAGCTGAACACGTGGCAGCGATCGCAAAATCTCCAAGACGTATCCATACATCCAGGTTAGAAGGAGAAAGACTGGCCCACTGACCCAAGTTAGGAGAAAGGCTGGCCCACTGTCCTATTAAAAAATTGTGTGCTTGAGGAAGGGACATGTGGTTCAGAATTGTTGAGGGAGGAATCTCAGTACCACAAAAGAAAATGAGACTGTAGGTTTTGCTGCAGTGATAGTTTCTTTTGATCCAGCAATGAGTCAAAAACATATGGTCAACCAAAACCTATAGTCTCATTTTCTTTTGTTGTGCTAAGGTTCCTTCCTCCATACGTCCAAGGTAGGTAAATACTTCCCAACCTGAATGTATGGCTACGTGTAAGATCATGAAGAGGTTAAGGAGTGTACAACCCTTAATTAATTTTTTTACATTTAATTCCAGTGGACTTTACATTGAGGAGGCTGCTGTATAATAATAATAATAAATTTTATTTCTATAGCGCCGACATATTCCGCAGCACTTTGCATTTCAGAGGGGACTTGTACAGACAATAGACATTACAGCATAACAATAATCACATAGATCATAACAGATACCAAGAGGAATGAGGGCCCTGCTCGCAAGCTTACAATCTATGAGATAAAAACCTAGGCCCCAATTCATAATATGTGGTCATCAAAATAGCGCATGCATTTCATGAATTTAGTGCATTGTCAAAAATCATATTTCTTCCTGTCTTGAGATTACAATATCTTTTTCATTTTAAACCGGACAACCCTTTTAAGTAAGATTAGACCTATGGAGGAAGAAATCACTGCTATTACAGCTTAATGGCAGCACAATTTATCTGTATCCTCACACACAGACTTCAGCTCAACATGTTAACCATCATGTACTTTTCCTGTGATGTGTGATGTTAATTATTTTTTACTGTCTATTACTTTAGTCAAAATTTTTCACTCCTGAATCACTAAATGGTGTTGGTGTTTAAGAAATTAAAAAAGCTGGAGTTTGCGATTTCTTCAATCCCTGGTATTGCTAAGGCCCCTTTGACATGTTTGCTTAAAAAAACGCCGTGTGAGCCGAAATGTTGCCATTTTTGGCTATTAAATTGCTCTATTTTTTTTTTATCCACCAACTGGAGTGCTGCCTCCATTTTTTGTCTTCAATATCTATCTATCACACCATATGGGCTAATAAAAGTCCACTTTATTCACAAAGGAATTTTTTTATCTGTATCTATCTATCCACTCCATATTTATCTATCTTTGCATATCTAACGCCTATAAAATCGTTAATTTGTACACTGCATTCTATTCCAGTACATTTCACACGAATGTCCCACTTTATGTCACCTGTGTGCTCTTGTGTGGTGTGTATTATCATCCGTGCTAAAGGAAACAAACAGACATGTGTGAAACCCCATAGAATATAATAGGTGGGTGTGTGTGAAAACGGACACCACATGTACTGGAGACATGAACTTGTGAAGGGGCCTAAGAGGGTATGAACTTCAATCACAGCAGTGCCGTAACTATAAACTTCGGGGCCCCAGGGCAAAACTTCCTAGTGGGGCCCCTCAACATTTCAACTTTTCCGGCATACAAGACTACTTTTTAACCCTTGAAAATCTTCTCAGAAGTCAGGGGTCGTCTTATACGCCAGGTGCAGGGCGCCACCTACTGGCAAAGAGACATTGCGTCTGCCCAGGATATGTGCACTGTGTGCAGCCGCTCTCTCCAGGAGGAGAGAGACTGGAGCTGACATTTCTGACTCCCCCAGCAGGTGCCAGACATCAAATTCTACAACCCCCGACCACAGGTACAGCAGTCACTATTGCTCCCTCCCGGTTGTGAGGAGATACTGAATGGGGGTTGTACACAGCTCTGATTATTGAAAACAAGAGGCAGATGACTCACTGAGAAGATAGATACTGCATGACCCAGAGTCGGGAGGAATGTGTGATTATGGAGACTTCCTCCTCCCCCTCGCAGCAGTATAGACCTGCAGACTGGAGAGGGGCAGGGCTTCTCACAGTTTGTCACAGAGATATTTGTGTCTGCTGAGACTGTCTCCTCTCAATGCTGAGAGTTTGTTACAGTGTGCACTGTGCCTGCCTTGCCAACTCTCTGTGATCACCAGACTAACATATTGTTACAAATCTTGTGCTATGAGACTCTCCAGGCCAGTGCAGGTTTCCATTCATTGACAGCTGGCAGAGCTCCTGGAAATTATTGAAATGTGAGTCTCCTGTCCTCTGGGTGACATTGTCTAACAGGAAAGTTTGCCCCCTGTCCTCCCCCAACCCCCCCATCTTGACACAGGCACAAACCCCTCTCCATGTCAACTACCCCCTCACGGTGCTGGCACATCCCAATCTCCATATTCCACCCCCCTACACACGATGCTGGCACATCACCCTTCTCCATGTTTATAGTATATGGAGGACAATGGGGGTGCAGTATACTATATGGAGCACAATGATGGTGCATTATAATGGATGACTATGGATGATGCACTATAATATACGGAGCCAATTATACTATGTGGAAGCCATTATAATACTGTGAGGGATCTGTGGGGGGCATGATAATACTTGAAGGACTATGAGGAAGCCTTTATACTTTATGGAGGGCGATTTAAAGGGACACTGTCACCAGTAGAGTTGAGCGACTTTTGGTTTTTTAGGGTCGCGTTTCGTTTCGTGAAACCCGACTTTTCCAAAAGTCGGGTCGAGCAAGATCGTCCGATTATAGGGAAAAGTCGGGGTCGTCCCGAAACACGAAACCCAATGTAAGTCAATGGGGAATAAAAGTCGGCAGTGAGAGGAGGACAGGAAACACACCTACAGTGCCCATTTGAATGCCAAAAGCATCAATTCTTCTTACTTAAGCTTGTCAACCTTAATTAACTTCATAATACAAGTTACGCACTGAAAAATGGGGGTTATTTGGCTAAAGTTGTGGGGGGGAGGGCTGGCTGCAGGTTTTCATGTGCCCTGGGCGAAAGAGCGCCCCTTTACCACATACCACAACTCATCATGCTCCGATACGGCAGATAAATAGCGGTATAGTACAATGAAAAATACCTCACTTTTTACATCTCATGACGAGGCCCATCTATTTCTCCATACAGAATCACTGGTCCCATATAATGTTTGAAACAGTATATGATGAGCTCCACATAATGCTACAGTATATGTTGGTCCCCATGGATGAAGCTCCACTGTCTTATGGGCCCAAATAATGCTCCAAACATAATGGGCCCCATTTCTAATGCTCTAGTGTATAATGGGCCCTGTAAATGCTGCTCCAGTGTCTGATGTACACCTTTGGAATGTTCCAGTGTATGGTGGGCCCCATCTATCATTCTCCAGAGTATAGTGCTCCCCAAAAATTGCTGTCCCAACATTGAAAACAATCAAATAAGTCTTCTCGCTAGGGAATCCCTGTACTTGTCTGGACAGGTGCTGTAGCTTGCTTAACAGCTCGCCAGCCGTTCTCACGCCCAGTATGGATTGCACGTGATTGTAAAAAGGTTAGAAAGGGTACCGTATCCCTGGATAACATGTATGGATAGCGTACACATTCAAAATATATGTCTCAGGAGGCAGGCTCAGACGGTGTTAGGCCCAGTATGGATTGCACATGATTGCACAAAGGTTAGAAAGGGTACCGTATCCCTGGATAACATGTATGGATAGCGTACACATTCAAAATATATGTCTATACAGCATGAGGCAGGCTCAGACGGTGTTAGGCCCAGTATGGATTGCACGTGATTGCACAAAGGTTAGAAAGGGTACCGTATCCCTGGATAACATGTATGGGTAGCGTACACATTCAAAATATATGTCTCAGGAGGCAGGCTCAGACGGTGTTAGGCCCAGTATGGATTGCACGTGATTGCACAAAGGTTAGAAAGGGTACCGTATCCCTGGATAACATGTATGGATAGCGTACACATTCAAAATATATGTCTATACAGCATGAGGCAGGCTCAGACAGTGTTAGGCCCAGTATGGATTGCACGTGATTGCACAAAGGTTAGAAAGGGTACCGTATCCCTGGATAACATGTATGGATAGCGTACACATTCAAAATATATGTCTATACAGCATGAGGCAGGCTCAGACGGTGTTAGGCCCAGTATGGATTGCACGTGATTGCACAAAGGTTAGAAAGGGTACCGTATCCCTGGATAACATGTATGGATAGTGTACACATTCAAAATAAATGTCTCAGGAGGCAGGCTCAGACGGTGTTAGGCCCAGTATGGATTGCACGTGATTGCACAAAGGTTAGAAAGGGTACCGTATCCCTGGATAACATGTATGGATAGCGTACACATTCAAAATATATGTCTATACCGCATGAGGCAGGCTCAGACGGTGTTAGGCCCAGTATGGATTGCACGTGATTGCACAAAGGTTAGAAAGGGTACCGTATCCCTGGATAACATGTATGGATAGCGTACACATTCAAAATATATGTCTCAGGAGGCAGGCTCAGACGGTGTTAGGCCCAGTATGGATTGCACGTGATTGCACAAAGGTTAGAAAGGGTACCGTATCCCTGGATAACATGTATGGATAGCGTACACATTCAAAATATATGTCTATACCGCATGAGGCAGGCTCAGACGGTGTTAGGCCCAGTATGGATTGCACGTGATTGCACAAAGGTTAGAAAGGGTACCGTATCCCTGGATAACATGTATGGATAGCGTACACATTCAAAATATATGTCTCAGGAGGCAGGCTCAGACGGTGTTAGGCCCAGTATGGATTGCACGTGATTGCACAAAGGTTAGAAAGGGTACCGTATCCCTGGATAACATGTATGGATAGCGTACACATTCAAAATATATGTCTATACAGCATGAGGCAGGCTCAGACGGTGTTAGGCCCAGTATGGATTGCACGTGATTGCACAAAGGTTAGAAAGGGTACCGTATCCCTGGATAACATGTATGGATAGCGTACACATTCAAAATATATGTCTCAGGAGGCAGGCTCAGACGGTGTTAGGCCCAGTATGGATTGCACGTGATTGCACAAAGGTTAGAAAGGGTACCGTATCCCTGGATAACATGTATGGATAGCGTACACATTCAAAATATATGTCTCAGGAGGCAGGCTCAGACGGTGTTAGGCCCAGTATGGATTGCACGTGATTGCACAAAGGTTAGAAAGGGTACCGTATACCTGGATAACATGTATGGATAGCGTACACATTCAAAATATATGTCTATACAGCATGAGGCAGGCTCAGACGGTGTTAGGCCCAGTATGGATTGCACGTGATGGCACAAAGGTTAGAAAGGGTACCGTATCCCTGGATAACATGTATGGATAGCGTACACATTCAAAATATATGTCTCAGGAGGCAGGCTCAGACGGTGTTAGGCCCAGTATGGATTTGACGGCCCAGATTACACAGCGGAGGAGCAGGGAGAGGTAAAGATTGCAAATGCTGGGGCCCTGCCCAAGCAAGGGGGGCCCACTCGTGGGCGTCGGTACTGGCACTGGGCCCCTCATAGTACAGAGGTGTGTCTGACGGCAGGTGTGCACCACCACCGTCAGAGACACTTGATTGCAGTGTGAGGGACCCTGTGCCAGTGCCCGCGCCCAAGAGTCGGCCTACCCACCTGTCCAGGGCAACGGCACTCGCACGGTGTCGTGCGCTAGGTGTTGACCCCGGCCATGGGGGGGGAGGCAGCACAGTTAGGGAGTTTTAGAAAGTGGCATATGTTGATGTTAGACATTCAGCTGATGCAAAAGGTGAAATAAGTGAAGTACCAGGAAGAGGTGGACCAAAGCAAGCCATTTTTCTGTCACCCTATGAGTCATCAGGGGAAGGTGGGACAAAATCCTTGGAAACCCATGCGTGGTTCATTTTAATGAAGGTTAGATCATCCACATTTTGGGTTGACAGACGGGTCCTTTTTTCTGTCAGGATTGATCCAGCTGCACTGAAGACTCTTTCCGATAGCACACTTGCAGCTGGGCAAGCGAGCTCCTGTAAGTCATATTGGGCCAACTCAGGCCAGGTGTCCAGTTTAGCGGCCCAATAGTCAAAGGGGAATGACCTGTGTGGGAGAACATCGATATGGGAGGAAAAGTAGTTTATAACCATAGTTGACAACTGCTGTCTCCTGTCACTTTCCATCGATGCAGTATTACCAGTTGTGTGAGCGGTATTTGAAAAATCAGTCCACAACATTGTCATGAAACCCCTGTCTCCAACGCCACTTCTGCTGTGTGCACCACGAACACCTCTGCCAAGCTGCCCCCGGCCCGTACGGCTCGTGTGAGAACCATCACCGCTGCTGTGTGCTGGGAATGCCTCAAGCAACCGATTTACCAGAGTTGCTTGTTTATTAGCCAATATTAGGTCAAGGTTCTCCTGTGGCATGATGTTTTGTAATTTGCCTTTATAGCGTGGATCCAGGATGCTGGCCAACCAGTAGTCGTCATCGTTCTTCATTTTGGCAATGCGGGGGTCCCTTTTTAGGATCCGCAAGGCATAATCTGACATGTGGGCCAATGTTCCCGGTGTCAATGATGCACTGCGAGTGCTGGGTGGAGGAGCACTTTCTGGCAAATCCACATCCCTCCAGTCACGCACAAACCCTGTACCAGACCTTGCCACGCCAACATTTTCACTTGCACCATGAGATGCATCCTCCTCCCCTAAGTAATCATCCCCATCATCCTCCTCCTCCTCCTCTTCTTCCTCCACCTCGTCCAGGAGAGGTCCCTGAGCAGACAATGGCTGAATGTCATCAAGGATTCCCTCCTCCTCTTCCTCCTCATCAACATTGGCTGCAGACGCCTGCTCCTTAAGGTGCGTCAAAGTTTGCATGAGCAGACGCATAAGTGGGATGCTCATGCTTAGGATGGCGTCGTCTGCGCTTACGAGCCGTGTGCATTCCTCAAAACACTGAAGGACTTTACAGAGGTCTTTCAGCTTCGACCACTGCACGCCTGTCAACTCCATGTCTGCTCTCAAAGTGCCTGACCGTGTATCCTCCCACAAATGCATTATGGCCTGCCTCTGCTCGCACAGCCGCTCCACCATGTGCAGGGTGGAGTTCCACCTTGTTGCAATGTTGATAATGAGGCGGTGGTTGGGAAGGTGGAGCAATCGCTGCAGCTTCTGCATACGAACGGAGTGTACAGGCGACCGGCGGATGTGCGCGCACAGTCTTCGCACCTTCTGGAGCAGGGCTGTTAACTCCGGATAATTTTTGAGGAAGCACTGCACCACCAGGTTCAAGGTGTGAGCCAAGCAAGGTATGTGGCTGAGTTTTGAAAGGGCTATGGCTGCCACAAAATTACGGCCGTTATCACTAACTACCTTGCCTGCCTCAAGATGTACACTGCCCAGCCATGACTCAGTTTGTCGCTTCTAGTACTCGGCCAGCACCTCGGCGGTGTGTCTGTCGCCCAAACACATCATCTGCAACACAGCCTGCTGACGCTTTCCACTAGCTGCTCCATAGGGGGACACATCGTGTGCAACAGTGGCAGCTGCAGATGGAGTGCTCGTACGACTGCGCTCTGTGGACGAGCTTTCGCTTCTGGAGGAGGAGGAGGAGGAGGAGGGTCGAACGCCTACAGCCAACTGTTTCCTATACCGTGGGCTAGGCAGCACTGTCCCACCACCGCTGTCCCCTGTGGACCCTGCATCCACCACATTAACCCAGTGCGCAGTGATGGACACGTAACGGCCCTGGCCATGCCGACAGGACCATGCATCAGTTGTGAGGTGCACCTTTCCGCTCACTGACTGCTTGAGTGCATGGACAATGCGGTCTTTCACATGATGGTGGAGGGCTGGGATGGCTTTGCGAGAGAAGAAGTGGCTACTGGGTAGGTCATAGCGTGGTACTGCATAGGCCATGAGTTCGCGGAAAGCTGTGCTTTCCACCAACCGAAAGGGCATCATCTCAAACGAGATTAGTTTGGCAATGTGGGCGTTCAAACCCAGTGTACGCGGATGAGAGACTGAGTACTTTCTTGACCTACTCATAGTGTCTGGGAGGGTGAGCTGGACTTGAGAGCTGCATATGGTGGAAGTAGCGGTGGACAGGGCGGACTGAGAGAGGGTTGATGATGGTGATGGAGTTGGTGTTCTTTCTGATGGCCTAGAATCAGTCTTTCGTTGATATAACAGTGGGATTCCCTGACTGCTGTGGTCTTGCAACGACACCTCAACATTTGCTGCTGTGCTAACCGGTGGGCTTACAGTGGGGGAAACAATGTAGCGTTGCTGACTACCTTCGTTGTGATCAGTTGCACATGTGGCACTTGAGGTTTGGTGTTGTGTCCACGCTTGCAAGTGCATGCTGGTTAAATGTCTAAGCATGCAACTGGTATTCAAATTTTTCAGATTTTTCCCTCGGCTAAAGGTCTTTGCGCACTTCTTACAGATAACCTTGGCCTGATCATGAGGATTTTGTTCAAAAAAGTGCCACACTGCACTCTTCCTACTTTGGCAGACATTTTGCGGCCTAGCACGCTGTGATCTTTTGACCCTCTGGACAAGCTGTCCAGCAACTCTTTTGATGTTTGGAACCTGTCTTTGGAGTGCTCCGGGCCTGCCAGATAACAGCTGTTGCGATGTCGATGTCTGCTGTGGATGCTCCTCATCTGAGCTATTGGAAGCAGCACCCTCTTCCCCCAATGGATGCCAATCTGGGTCATTAACTGGGTCATCCATCACCTTCTCTTCTATGTCATGTGCACCTTCCTCTGTGTCACCGTGTATGGTGGTATAGTGTGCGGGAAGGGGCACCTGAGTCTCATCAGGGTCAGAATCTGGCTCTGTACACTGCGAGGACAATGTAGTGCTCTGAGTGAATGTACCAGCAGAATCATCCATCAGCGGCTGTGCATCAGTGCACTCCATGTCAGATTCATCTTGGCCTGGGTAATTCACCATTTCACTTGATAATCCAGGCATGGTATGTGAAAACAGCTCCATGGAGTAATCAGTAGTATGGCCTGCGTCATCCTTCAATCTTGGTTGGGGTGAAGGACACAAGGAAAGGTGTGGTTCATGAACATGAGCCTCCAATGACGACTCAGTGCTTTTACTTTTTACAACTGAAGAAGAGGAGGCGATAGAGCTGGAGGCTGAGTCAGCAATGTAAGACAAAACTTTGCTCTGGCTTTAAAAGCGGTTTGCCAACTCCTAGAAAACTAAGCGTTCGAGGCCTTATGTAGCCAGACGATGAGGCAGGGTCAGCACCTCCTGCATTCGGTCCTATTTTGCTCTTGCCACTACCATCAGATCCACCACCAACACCATCATTACCAGCTGCCAACCCCCGCCCAATTCCACGGCCTCTTCCACCAGCCTTCCTCATTTTTGGTAGAAATGTAGACAAAATCCAACAAACTATATAGTAATGTAAAACAAGGTACAAGGTGTCTATAGGACAGGGGAGATTTAGAATTTCTGCACACACTTTTGGACACTGGAAACTTTTGGATTGTGTGAGGCCCACTGATATCTGAGCGCTATGTGACAGGCTCGATGGCACAGCTGTGACCAAAGTGACGAGAGGATAAGGGAGATTTTGAATCTCTGCGCACACTTTTGGACACTGGACACTTGTGGATTGTGTGAGGCCCACTGATATCTGAGCGCTATGTGACAGGCTCGATGGCACAGCTGCCTGTGACAAAAGTGACGAGAGGATAATGGAGATTTTGAATCTCTGCGCACACTTTTGGACACTGGACACTTGTGGATTGTGTGAGGCCCACTGATATCTGAGCGCTATGTGACAGGCTCGATGGCACAGCTGCCTGTGACAAAAGTGACGAGAGGATAATGGAGATTTTGAATCTCTGCGCACACTTTTGGACACTGGACACTTGTGGATTGTGTGAGGCCCACTGATATCTGAGCGCTATGTGACAGGCTCGATGGCACAGCTGCCTGTGACAAAAGTGACGAGAGGATAATGGAGATTTTGAATCTCTGCTCACACTTTTGGACACTGGACACTTGTGGATTGTGTGAGGCCCACTGATATCTGAGCGCTATGTGACAGGCTCGATGGCACAGCTGCCTGTGACAAAAGTGACGAGAGGATAATGGAGATTTTGAATCTCTGGGCACACTTTTGGACACTGGACACTTGTGGATTGTGTGAGGCCCACTGATATCTGAGCGCTATGTGACAGGCTCGATGGCACAGCTGCCTGTGACAAAAGTGAAGAGCGGATAATGGAGATTTTGAATCTCTGCGCACACTTTTGGACACTGGACACTTGTGGATTGTGTGAGGCCCACTGATATCTGAGCGCTATGTGACAGGCTCGATGGCACAGCTGTGACAAAAGTGACTAGAGGATAAGGGAGATTGGATTGCTTTTAAAAAAGCAGTTTGCGGAGCAGTGGGTAAACAGCAATGCCAGCATGTCAGGAAGCCTTAAAAGGCAGCCCAACAACCAACACCACTGATACACCACTATATAGCCTCCCCCTGCACTGCACACACAGTGACTTGTGTGTTGTGCAGGCCAAATCGCTAGCAGCAGAAGCAGTTTTTTTGTCTTCTTCCCTGCCTAACGCTCTCCCTACAGAATCAGCAGCAACCTCTCCCTATACTAAGATCGGCAGAAGTAAGATGGCGGTCGGCGTGCACGCCCTTTTATACCCCCTGTGACGCCCACCAAAGCAAGCCAATCACTTGCATGCCGTTCTGAAAGATGGTGGTGACCCGTGCCTAGGTCATCACGTTGCCCACAGTGTCCGTGGATCCTGATTCGCTGAAAAAGAGCGCAAAACAAACTTTTGAAACGCGACTTTGGCGCGTAAGTCGCCGACCTCGTGGCCGACCTCATCCTAGGGTCGGGTTTCGTTTCATGAAACCCGACTTTGCCAAAAGTCGGCGACTTTTGAATTTTTTCGACCCATTTCGCTCAACTCTAGTCACCAGTTTCACTTACTGGGCTGCCCAGTGTAGTTTTCATAAAATCACTGTTCAATCAGTTTGAGATTAACATTGTAGGTAGAGTTGAGCGAAACGGGTCGGTCAAATTCATAAGTCTCCGACTTTCGCTAAAGTCGGGTTTCATGAAATGAAACCCGACCATAGCGTGAGGTCGGCCATTAGGTCAGCGACCAGAGTGCCAAAGTCGTGTTTCAAATGATGCTTCCAGCGCCCTTTTTCAGCCAATGATGGAGGACGCACAATGTGGGCAACGCGATGACATGGGCATCGGTCACCAAAATCTTTGAGAAGGGCATGCAAGTGATTGGCTGGCTTTGTGTGGCGTCACAGGGGCTATAAAAGGTCGTGCACGCTGACCGCCATCTTACTTCTGCCGGTCTTCACAGTATCACCGGATAACAGGTATATATGTAGCATAGTGTACACCTGAAAAACCTATGTCTATGTATCAGGAGGCAGACTCAGAGGGTCTCAGGCCCAGTATGGATTAGACATGATTATACAAAGTTGAGAAAGGGTACAGTATCACCGGATAACAGTTATATATAGCATAGTTTAAACATTAAAAACCTATGTCTGTATATCAGGAGGCAGACTCAGAGGGTCTCAGGCACAGTATGGATTTGACGTGATTGCACAAAGTTGAGAAAGGGTACAGTATCACCCGAAAACAGGTATATATAGCATATTTTAAACATTAAAAACCTATGTCTATGTATCAGGAGGCAGACTAAGACGGTCTCAGGCCCAGTATGGATTCAACGTGATTGTAGAAAGTTGAGAAAGGGTACAGTATCACTGGATAGCAGGTATATATAGCCTAGTTTAAACATTAAAAATCTGTGCGTATATTTCCGGAGTCCGACAAAGACACTCACAGCCTCAGTAAGGATTAGACAAGAATCTAAAAAGTAAAAAAAAGGTTATCTATTCGAAGCATACACCAGTATACACTCTTGGGGTATTTTTCAATCTTCATATATATTTCAGTCTCAGTAAGACAGTCCAGACGAGATGGATACAAGTACAGATGGAAAGTCGACTGATTGCCGAAATTTTGGAATTACTAATCACGGTAAAAACTCCTGGGAGAATTCTCAGAGGCGATGCTGACCCTCAATTACTTTGTCTGTGGAGACAGCGAAACAGTTCTTGTGAAGAAAGGTTTGCTGTATCGCAGTACCGTGGAACCCATCACCGTTACTCATCTCCATCAAATTGTGATCACAGGGACAGATGTAGACATTGTCCTCACTGCCGTTGCCAAAGAGTGTGCCCACCCACCTGTCTAGGGCAATGGCACTCGCACGGGTGCGTGCACCAGGTGGTGACCCCGGCCCTGTGGGGGGAGGCAGCCCAGTTAGGGAGGTGGAAAAAATGGCATATGTTGATGTTGGACATTCAGCAGCTGCAATTGGAGTAATTGGAGAAATCCGTGGAAAAGCAGGACAAAAGCAAGCCATTTTTCTGGCAACCTACATGTCAGCAGGGGAGGGTGGGACAAAATCCTTTGAAACTCATGCATGGTTTATTTTAATGAAGGTTAAATCATCAACATTTTGGGTTGCCAGATGGGTCCTTTTTCTGTCAGGATTGATCCAGCAGCACTGAAGACTCGTTCAGATAACACACTAGCAGCAGGGCAAGCGAACTCCTTTAAGGCATATTGTGCCAATTCAGGCCATGTGTCAAGTTTACTGGCCCAATAGTCAAAGGGGAATGACCAGTGAGGGAGAACATCGATATGGGAGGAGAAGTAGTTTGTTACCATAGTTGACAACTGCTTTCTCCTGTCACTTTCGATCGATGCAGTATTACCAGTCGTGTGAGCGGTACTTGAGAAATCAGTCCACCACATGGTCATGAAACCCCTGTGTCCAACGCCACTTCGGCTGTGTGCACCATGAACACCTCTTCCATGTTGCCCCCTACGGCTCGTTGTAAAAACATCACCGCCGCTGTGTGATGGGAATGCCTCAAACAAACGGTTTACCAGAGTTGCTTGTTTGTTAGCCAAGATTACCTCTAGGTTCTCCTGTGGTATGATGTTTTGGAATTTGCCTTTATAGCGTAGATCCAGGATGCTGGCCAACCAGTAGTCGTCATCGTTCAAAATTTTGGCAATGCGGGGGTGACTTTTTAGGATCTGCAAGGCATAATCAGACATGTGGGCCAATGTTCCAGGTGTCAATGATGCACTGCGAGTGCTGGGTGCAGGAGCACTTTCTGGCAAATCCACATCCCTCCAGTCATGCACAAACCCTGTACCTGACCTTGCCACGCCAACATTTTTTCTTGCTCCCTGAGAAGCATCCTCCTCCCCAAAATAATCATCCCCATCATCCTCCTCCTCCTCTTCCTCTTCTTCCTCCACCTCATCCAGGAGAGGTCCCTGAGCAGACAATGGCTGACTGTCATCAAGGCTTCCCTCCGCCTCTTCCTCCTCGGCTGCAGACGCCTGCTTCTTAATGTGCGTCAAAGTTTGCATGAGCAGATGCATAAGTGGGATGCTCATGATTATGATGGCGTCGTCTGCACTTACCAGCCGTGTGCATTCCTCAAAACATTGAAGGACTTTACAGAGGTCTTTCAGCTTCAACCACTGCACACCAGACAACTCCATGTCTGCCTGCAAACTGCCTGCCCGTGTATCCTCCCACAAATGAATTGCAGTCTGCCTCTGCTCGCACAGTCTCTGAACCATGTGCAGGGTGGAGTTCCACCTTGTTGCAACGTCGATAATTAGGCGGTGCTTTGGAAAGTGGAGCAATCGCTGCAGCTTCTGCATACGACTGGAGTGTACGGGCGACCGGTGGATGTGCGAGCACAGTCTTCGCACCTTATGGAGCAGGGGTGTTAACTCCAGATGATTATTGAGAAAGCACTGCACCACCAGGTTCAAGGTGTGAGCCAGGCAAAGTATGTGTCTGAGTTTTGAAAGGGCTATGTCTGCCACAAAATTCCGGCCGTTATCACTAACTACCTTGCCTGCCTCAAGATGTAGACTGCCCAGCCATGACTCAGTTTGTCGCTGCAAGTAGTCAGCCAGTACCTCCGCAGTGTGTCTGTTGTCGCTCAAACACATCAACACAGCCTGCTGACGCTTACCACTAGCTGTTCAATAGTGGGACACCTCGTGTGCAACACTGGCAGCTGCGGATGGAGTGCTCGTGCAACTGCACTCTGTAGACGAGCTTTCGCTTCTGGAGGAGGAGGAGGAGGGTCGAACACCTACAGCCAACAGTTTCCTATACCATGGGCTAGGCAGCACTGTCCCACCACCGCTGTCCCCTGTGGACCCTGCATTCACCACATTAACCCAGCGCGCAGTGATGGACATGTAATGGCCCTGGCCATGCCTACTGGACCATGCATCTGTTGTGAGGTGCACCTTTCCACTCACTGATTGCTTGAGTGCATGGACAATGCGGTTTTTCACATGCACGTGGAGGGCTGGGATGACTTTTCGTGAAAAGAAGTGCCGACTGGGTAGGTCATAGCGTGGTACTGCGCAGGCCATGAGCTCGTGGAAAGCTTTGCTTTCAACCAACCGGTAGGGCATCATCTCTAACTAGATTAGTTTGGCAATGTGGGCGTTCAAAGCCAGTGTACGCGGATGAGAGGATGAGTACTTTCTTGTCCTACTCAGAGTCTCTGGTAGGGTGAGCTGGACTTGAGAGCTGCATATGGTGGAACTAGCGGTGGACATGGCGGACTGAGAGAGAGTTTGTGATGGTGATGGTGTTGGTGGTGTTGCTGATGGCCTAGATTCAGTCTTTCGTAGCAATAACATTGTGATTCCATGACTGCTTTGCCCTTGTGACGACACCTCGACATTTGCTGCTGGTGGTGTTCTAACCGGTGTGCTTACAGTGGCGGAAGCGATGTAGCGTTGCTGACTACCTTCATTCGGAGCAGGTGCACATGAGGTACGTGAGGTTTGGTAGTCCATCCACGTTTGCAAGTGCATGGTGGTTAAATGTCTAAGCATGCAACTGGTATTCAAATTTCTCAAATTTTTCCCTCGGCTAAAGGTCTTTGCGCACTTCTTACAGATACCTTTTGCCAGATCATTAGGATTTTGTTCAAAAAAGTGCCACACTGCACTCTTCCTACTATGGAAGACATTTTGAGACCTTGCATGCTGTGCTAATTTGACCATCTGGCCAAGCTGTCCTGCAACTCTTTTGTTTTTTGTAACACGTTTTTGGACTGCTACGGTCCTGCCAGATAACAGCTGTTGCGATGACGTTGCCTGCTGCGGATCCTCCTCCTCCTCTTCTGAGCTATTGGCAGCGGGACCCTCTTCCCCCAATGGATGCCAATCTGGGTCAACAACTGGGTAATCCATCACCTCCTCTTCAATTTCATGTGCACCTTCCTCTGTGTCACCGTGTAAGGTGGTATAGTATGCGGGAAGGGGCACCTGAGTTTCATCAGGGTCTGATTCTGCCTCAGTACACTGCGAGTGCAATGTAGTGCTCTGAGTGAATGCACCAGCAGAAAAATCTAGCAGTGGCTGTGCATCAGTGCACTCCATGTCAGATTCATCTTGGACTGGGGAATTCATGATTTGACTTGCTAACCCAGGCATGGTATGTGAAAAGAGCTCCAGGGAGTAATCGGTAGTGTGGCCTGCCACATCCTTCAATTTTGGTAGGGGTGAAGGACACAAGGAAAGGTGTTGTTCCTGACCAGGAGCCTCCACTGATGATTCAGTGCTTTTATTTTTTGAAACTTCAGAAGAGGAGGCGAGAGAGCTGGAGGCTGTGTCAGCAATGCAAGCCAAAACTTGTTCCTGAAGCTCCGGCTTTAAAAGTGGTTTACCTACTCCCAGAAAAGAGAGCCTTTAAGGCCTTGTGGAGCCAGACGATGACGCAGGCTCAACACCTCCTGCCTTAGGTGCTATTGTGCTTTTGCCACTACCAACAGATGCAACACCACCACCACCATCGGGACCAGCTGGCAACCCCCGCCCACTTCCATGGCATCTTCCACCATACTTCCTCATTTTTGTGAAAATGTACCCAAAATACCACCAGCTATATGGTACTGTAAAACAAGGTAGAAGATGTATCTACTATTGGTGAGAATTTGAATCTCACTATAGATTTGAGGACGCCGAACAATTGTCTCAGGCACAGGAGAGATTACACCTCAATGTAACAGGCTGAAATTGGATGGTGTATGACAAGGTGGAGGATGTCTATAGGATTGGTGAGAATTTTAATCTCACTATAGATTTGAGGATGCAGAACTATTGTCTCAGGCCCAGGAGAGATTACACCTCAATGTAACAGGCTGAAATTGAATGGTGTATGACAAGGTGGAGGGTGTCTATAGGATTGGTGAGAATTTGGATCTCACTAGAGATATGAGGACGCTGAACTACTGTCTCAGGCCCAGTAGAGATTACACCTCAATGTAGCAGGCTGAAATTGGATGGTGTATGACAAGGTGGAGGGTGTCTATAGGATTGGCGAGAATTTGGATCTCACTAGAGATTTGAGGACGCTAAACTATGTCTCAGGCACAGGAGAGATTACACCTCAATGTAACAGGCTGAAATTGGATGGTGTATGACAAGGTGGAGGGTGTCTATAGGATTGGTGAGAATTTGAATTTCACTATAGATTTGAGGATGCAGAACTATTGTCTCAGGCCCAGGAGAGATTACACCTCAATGTAACAGGCTGAAATTGGATGGTGCATCACAAGGTGGAGGGTGTCTATAGGATTGGTGAGAATTTGGATCTCACTAGAGATTTGAGGACGCTGAACTATTGTCTCAGGACCAGTAGAGATTACACCTCAAAGTAACAGGCTGAAATTGGATGGTGTATTACAAGGTGGAGGGTGTATATAGTATTGGTGAGAATTTGGATCTCACTAGAGATTTGAGGACGCTGAACTATTGTCTCAGGCACAGGAGAGATTACACCTCAATGAAACAGGCTGAAATTGGATGGTGTATGACAAGGTGGAGGATGTCTATAGGATTGGTGACAATTTGAATCTCACTATAGATTTGAGGACGCAGAACTATTGTCTCAGGCCCAGGAGAGATTACACGTCAATGTAACAGGCTGAAATTGGATGGTGTATGACAAGGTGGAGGGTGTCTGTAGGATTGGTGAGAATTTGGATCTCACTAGAGATTTGAGGACGCTGAACTATTGTCTCAGGCCCAGGAGAGATTACACGTCAATGTAACAGGCTGAAATTGGATGGTGTATTACAAGGTGGAGGGTGTCTATAGGATTGGTGAGAATTTGGATCTCACTAGAGATTTGAGGACGCTGATAATGATGCTCTCAGTCCAAGTATGGACGCAGGCAGCCTCATAAGCAGGACTGCTGCACACACAAAAGGGTGGAAAAATGAACCCTTGGTAACTGTGCAGAAAAGAGGAAGAAAAGTATTTTTGTTTTTAAAAAAGCAGTCTGCACAGCAGTGTGCAAACAGCAATGCAGCTATCAGGGAGCCTTATAAGGCAGCCTAATAACCAACAGAGCTGATGCACAAAAATAGAGCCTCCCCTGTCACTGCACACAAACTGTTGTGTTGTAAGTGGAAATCGCTAACAGCAGAAGCAGTTTTTTGGTTCTTCTTCCCTGCCTAACGCTCTCCCTTATTCAGAATCAGCAGCAGCAGCTCTCCCTATGCTAAGATCGGCATAAGTAAGATGGCGGTCGGCGTTCGTGCCCTTTTACAGCCCCTGTGACGCCACACAAAGCCATCCAATCACTTGCATGCCCTTCTCAAAGATGGTGGTGACCGATGCCTATGTCATCGCGTTGCCCACAGTGTGCGTCCTCCATCATTGGCTGAAAAAGGGCGCTGGAAGCATCTTTTGAAACGCGACTTTGGCGCTCTGTTCACCGACCTCGTGGCCGACCTCACGCTATGGTCGGGTTTCGTTTCATGAAACCCGACTTCAGTGAAAGTCAGCGACTTTTGATTATGACCGAAGTCTATTTTAGCCCCAAATACAAGAATTGAAGTAAAAAAATATTTGCCCTCAAAAGCTGTTCCACCCTTTGGAAGGCAATATATAATCAGTTTTTTGCCACCTCATCTGAGAACAGCATAATGTAGGGACAAAAATCCTGATTCCATTGATGTGTCACTTACTGGCTGCTTGTTGCTGTTTTTATGAAATCACTGATTTATCAGCAGGAGATTCTCACTAGAGGACTTGTAAACCTGCTACCATGTAGTCCTCCATACTAGTGAGTTTTGTAAAACCCCACCCCACCACTGATTGGCTGATTTCTGTGTACACTTTGGCAGCTTTCTCTCTATGCAATCAGTGGTATGGGCGAGGTTATACAGAGCTCAGCATTCAGAGAACTACTAGATCTGCGGCAGATAAAACAGGCATTTTAACACACCAATAACACACTGCCAAAATATAGATTGATAAAGTATTTTCAAATAAGTAAAAGGTTGGGTGGAGGTTTCCACTTGCTGTATTCTGCTTAGCTGAATTTAAATTAAGTAGACACAGGGGTGAGCCGTGCAGTATTTTATTTTCCATAAATCAGAGATGTCACTTTCACTCCAGTCCTTCCTTAACTGTAGGTCTTTATTCCCTAATGGAAGATTTTGCTCCTGGATTTTAACAAATACATTTATAATGCAATTTTATGACGACAGTGAGACATTTGCTAGAATTAATTTGGAGTGCTTATAAATTTAATACGACACATACTAGCCCACCTTGGGGTTTACAGAGTAAATCATTTCCCACCATTACAAATTAAGAGACATCATATTGCACTTAATAATCAGTAAAATCATAGGGTGAAGAGTAGAGATGAGAGACTTTGCCTTTTTTAGGGTCGAGTCGGGTTTCATGAAACCCGACTTTCTCAAAAGTCAAGTTGAGCGAAATCGGCCGACTATTGGGAAAAGTTGGAGGCCAACTGAAACACGAAACCCAATGCAAGTCAATGGGGAAGCAAAGTCGGCAGGGAGTGGAGGACAGTAAACACACCTACATGCCGGACTGCTCTTTTAAAGTGCGCAAAATCTCTCTCTCTCTCCCTGGACGCTACACATGTCATCTGGTTGCCCACAGTGTACGTCCTTCTTCAGTGGCTGAAAAAAGTCATGTGCAAGCATTCTGGGAAATCTGACTTTAGCGCTCGTTTTGCAGACTGCATGGCCGACTTCACGCTGTGGTCGGGTTTCGGTCAGCAAAACCCGACTTTGCCATAAGTCGGCGACTTATGAATCTGGCCGACCTGTTTCGCTCAACTCTAGTGAAGAGGTTTCACTATACTTATGTTTTATATCAAGATGTGGTAACTCTGGGCAAAAGTCCCCACCAGCAGTAAGGATTATCACCCTATCCCTGGGATTGGAATTTATAGAAAACAGTAAAAATAATTATTTTCACAAAAATTGAAACCACATGGAAAAAGCAGCTGACCGTAGTGCTCAAACATCTACTATATTGTCCTCCACTTTTGAAGTCAATAATGTAACCACAATGGTTTCTACCTTTTACTTCGAGCTTGGAAAAAAACAGACAATCTTAAGTAACCAAAATGTAAAATCACACTGCTAAGTCTTTCCTTGATATTACTGTGAGCCCTCGCGGACAGGGTCCCCTCTCCTTATGTACTTGTGTGTCCCTTGTCTTACACATGTTTATTATACTTGTCTATATTTCCCCTTTTCACATGATATTACCATGTTATGGAAAGAAGCTGAGGTTAAGACTTCTTCACTGTCCATTGTCCTCAATCTCCCACCCGCAGCCCCCTGGAGCTCGCCTCTGTTCTCGTAGTTGGTATGTTTAAACTTGGACTTTTCATTACCAGAACTTCTTATTTAGCAATAAAACTCAGGAACTTTCTCTACCCATAAAACAAGTGTTGACAGAAACATTTGCTGGATGCCAAACTGGTAGCTGGTTTTTGATGTAGGTGGCCGAGTCCGACTAATAATGAAATCTAATTACCCCAATGTCTTCTGACAGCTCCTCGTGTGTCCCACTACTACACAGACTTTACCATGTTTTGTTGCACTGACATAAATCTCTTTCTTTCACTGTCTCTTCATGATCTGATTTCGTGTCTGGCTTCGTCATTTTATTCTGTTCCAACATAAACCTATTTATTGGCAGGCACTGCTATAAATCACCTCTTACACAGTTACACAAGCCAGTATATAATGGCTCAGCAAAACAGAGAGCACCAACAGTGGTCTGATATTTTATTTCAGCTACTGATTTAATATCAGTAATTGTTTGCACCATACCATTAGTTGTAGCATTATTGTTATCATTTTGTTATGTTCTAGTCAAAGCCAGACTGGCTATCGGGCAAACCTGACAAATGCCATGGGCCGCATAGGCCTGCAAAACCTCCAACAATATCAACATACTCAGGAAGTCATTGTCTTACAATTATGTGGGTACTATGGAATCTGATCGCGTGAGATAAAATAAACCTGAGACCAAAGCTGAGGCAAGCAAGTGTATTTAACAAAGTAAGAAGTGGAAACAAAACTAACAGAGATCTTCCTGCAATTGTCACGAAGTGCACAGCACAATATAGAAATGTTCAACAAACCGAATAGCGGGGCGCAACAGCTAATACGAATCAATCCAGCAGTAATATGATGCAGGAGTGCACACGACACTTAAACATGGAAGTCCAGCAATAATATGAGTGTCAATGCACCCAGTACTTAAACATGGAAGCCCAGCAATAATATGAGTGAAATGCACACAGCACTTAAACGTGGAAGTCCAGCATTAATATGAGTGAGAATGCACAGAGCACTTAAACGTGGAAGTCCAGCATTAATATGAGTGAGGATGCACACAGCGCTCAAACGTGGGAGTCCAGCAATACACGGGTGGAGCACTAGCAGGAGAAGGTCTCTAAATGTACCTTTTGGACTGAAAAGTCTTGTTCAAGTCCAGCACTGCAGCCCAACAGACGCAGACCAGGAAGAAAAAATGTCAGAATTTCTTATTGACCACAGCAGTTCCAGAGGCAAGTAGTTCCACACCAGAACTCCAGACAATAGGTAATCCTAGTCAGGATCAAGGAACAGCACAGAGTACTGAAAGCAGCAGAACATGGAGAGGTAGAGCATCAAGTAATGAGCAGCAACAGCAGCAGCAAGGAGTCCAGAAGAAACAAACAGAAGCTCAGGAGCCAACAGCAACAAAATACTCAGGCAAGGAGGATCTCTCGACCTGGACTTAAATAACAGGGCAGACAGGAAGTTCCAGGACAGGGCGAAGTACAGACTTCATCTTGGACAAGGACAAAACAAGTTCCATGGAAACATCTGGGATCCTTACATATTGTTTAACAGCTGTAATAAGCAGAGAATCACCTTCTTCTTAGTCTGTAATTTACTCTGGAAGTCAACACGCTGCTTCCAGTCTGCTGCCTGTTGGAGGCAGGTGCCATTCAGGTAACATCACTGCATCACATCTCCCACACCAGCCCACTGCTAGGCAAGAGGAGACAGGGGCTATGGTAGACAGGAACCCAAAATTAGGTGAGCATAATATTTTTTCCTTTTCTTATGATTATGAGTTCTGGGAGTCAGGTGGACTGTGGTGACTATCATACAGGGGAATATATTGAGGGCGACATCACACTGTGAGTATGGGGCATCATGCTATGCTTAGGGGGCTATGGGGAATCATACTATGCAAAGGTGGGCTATGGGATATAATGCTTTGACTATGAGACATTTTACTATGGATAAGAGCCTTTGAGGACATCATATTTTGTATAGGGACAATTGGGTAGCATAGTGTGTATAAGAAGCTTTTGGGCATTATTCTACGTATTAGAGGCTATGGGGATAAAATACTTTGTATAGATGGCTGTGGTGGCTATATTATACTTTATAGGGGCTATGAAACATCATACTGTGTATAGATGTCTGCAGAAGCCTCATAATGGGTATAGGTGACTATGGTGATGATCTTATGATGCGTAGGGGGCTATGGGTCATCAGACTGTATCTAGAGGGCTGTGGGGAATCATACTTTGTATAGTGACTATGAGATATTCTATTGGCGCTATGACACATCATAATGTAATGTATGTATGCTTTTGTGAGCGGCAGCCAGGGCCATAGTCATGGCTCACCAAGGTGTTATGAATGGGTCACCGAGGGGAAAAAAGCAAAACAAGTCACAGAAAACCAGAGAGGTTGGTAACTATGCAGATTGCAGATCCCTGATCCTACCACACAACTAGCAGCAGCCGTGGAGCGTACCTACGAAGTTCCTAGACGCTTCGTCACAGCCGGAGGACTAAATAAGCCTCAAGCATGAAAAGGGGAAAACTAACTGCCCCAGAGCAGACCCCAAAGGAATAGATAGCCCCCACACATGTATTGACGGTGAAACAAGATGAAAGCACAAACACAGGCAGGAAAATAGGCTGAGCAAACGATGGGGCCCAAACTAACTAGAAAGGAGAGGAAAGGGAAAGACACTGTCTGCAATCTGCCAAAAACCCTACAAAAATAATGTCCAACACTTCTGATAACAAAATTAACCCTGAAGTCACTAGACTTCTCCCACTATATCAGCACGCTGAAATATTCTGAGACAGAGCAAAAAAGAGGTCAAACTAGTAAGAGACAAAAAGCAAATTGGCAAAATACTGATAAATAAGAGTGGAAATTCAGCACAGCCCCCCAGCCGGGGCTGGGTGACCACACAAAAAACTGAATAGACCAACAAAATCAAGTGTGAACATTAGCAGAAAAACCTTAGCTTTAGATGACTGGAACAGAGCTGAAAACCAAGAGCTGACAAGCCAGAAGGAATCACCAGCAGCTGAATAGGGCGTTGGCTGTCTTAAATCCAATCTGAGACTCCTGAGGTCCAATCGTCATCCTTATTCTCAGGTGGCAGATCTCCACTGATCAGCCTCACTACCTCCTGTTACCACCAGAGGGAGTCTGTAAGGAGAACTCACAACTGATGAACCAGAGAATAAACTCACAACACCAAGGTGTCTGGTTTAGCGCGCCCTGGCCACCCGCACAACATATATAGAGTCTCACTGTCTCACTTGCCTTGTTCTCCTGAGTCCTTCCTTAGATGCAGACACTTCTTCCTTTGATTTGGCACATAAAGAGACAGAGTCCAATTCCAACTTTATATGTAGAAATGTACTTGCTTTCAATCGCAGCACATCCACAACAGTTACAGCATCAACACAGAGTTCTGCACGGGCCATATCCTTCACTGTCCCTGTGCTCTTCCCTATGTCCTTCAGTTTATACCCGGGTCGCACCGTATTGACCGATACCACAGCATCCTCCCTGTTCAGCTTCACTATGTTCAGGAGTTCCCTTGTTCATTTCACCCCAGACATGAGGGCATCTGCCCATGTATTGAGCTGCCTCATTTTAGAGTGACCTGCGTTACTATTCTGCTGTGACTTATGCTGTAGCCTTTTCCTATAGTTTCTGGTCACTATAGGTCCTGGAAGACTGGGCTCCTAGCTTCACAACATTGTAGGGTCACTGAGATGCCCTGGGCTCTGATGCCCAACCAGCCATTAGGGGTTCCCTTGCTCCTACTGCCTACAGTAAGGAAATGTTTATAGCTTACCAACAGTGGCCTCTCCTATCTTGACTATTTATTACACTAGTTTCCTATTCCTACTATACTATGTACGCTAATGTACCCCCATCTAGTGTCTTAATTGAGGTGCTGCACTTTCCCTATTTACATTAAACACATAACAGCAATTAGGTAGCTATCATGATATACATAGCAGCATCCATATTTGTATAATTATTACACCAACACAACAGTAGTTTTAGCAACATTAATGTACATCATAATATTTACAGTCCATATTGAACCGGGATGTGTTGAAGACACAAAACAGTCCTTGTACCCCTTACATTCTTCCTTCCTTTAATAATGGTCATCTCCGACCATTCACACGTAAAACTTTATTATGTACAACGTAATACTCCATGCAGTGAGGCAAATATACAAAAGACGTAGAGATATACTGCTTACCATGAGCGAAGTCCTTTTTTGATGACACGTAAGTCCCTTTTTCCTAAAAGCAATCTGTTGCCACAGTCGCACACATTCCGTGATGCAGTTCCAGGGCAACTTCATGCCATCCAGCAGAAAGGGAGATAGACAGTTCATTGGGGAAAAACAACACTCAACACTCAACATTCTACCGTGGCCCATACTGGCCACACTGCTCCCGACTTTGGTGCTATATGGCTCCTTTGCCCACAGGGACGCAGAACAGTCACATTGCAAATTTTTCTATGGTGCAGCAAGCACAACTTTTTCAGCATCAAGTTTTCTAACAACACATCTCCTGTGTTGTTTTGTCCTCCTTGGGACTCCAGACCTGGGTTCGAGCTGACATTGTCTCTGCAACCGCAAGAGTCATGGACTACCAAGGCAGCACAGAAGCAGAGCTGGATTGTGCAGTGGCCGGGGCACAGGGAGCTGACTAAGCCTGCTCCGGGGCTGCACACAGCTCCAGGTCATCCTCTTGGCACAAGGTGACAGCCACCGCAAAGTACCCCCGCGTGCTGTCCTCTTTAATAAAGAAGACCCAATCCCCTTCATCCAGGGGTCTGCAGTACTTTATAGAAGCGGCATTGACATAAACCTTGTCATTAGTGCCTTCCTCCCATATGAAGTCGTACTCACGATCAATGTCTGCAAAGACTAGTTGCCCGCGAGTATGACATCTGACTATAGCGCTCCCTCCGAGTTGGCGTAGGTCCACCCAGACCTCCTCATGCTGTTTCTTCTGCTCAATTACTCCCACAATCCAGGCAGCCTGCCCGGAGAAAGAAATGGGGCTGTCAGTCTGCGGATGGGGACGGGACTGGCCGAGGGTCGAAATGCTGGCCTACTACAAATGGGCTCACTCCCCAGGATGGGAGGCTGAGTGACAGATGGGGCTTCAAGGATCAGGGGCCGAGGCATGGACCAGCCATCCGGGACCAGGGGCCGAGGTGCACTTCCACCTCCTGTTCCGGCATCCTGGTCGCACCCGTCCCACATCCACTGGATTCCTCCATTGCTACAACTGCGCACTCTGGCTCCCGATGTTGAAGTTCTGGCTCGGCCTTCATTTCTGGGGCAGGCTCCTCCATGGCAGTTGTTAGTTCCTGTTTCCGATGATGTTGAAGCACCGGCTCCAGGCAATGAGGTTTCGGCTCCCGAAGATGGTGTTCCAGCTCTGGCAGCAACTCTCCTCTTCAGGTACAGGGAATCCGTCCATCGCTGCTGGTGCCATGTCTTGGAATTGCACCATGCATCTGCACACGAGACCCTCTTCTGACCCCACCCATTTCAAGGTGGGACCACTTCCAGTCACTCCATCCATTTCTCAGCAAAAGGCGGTAGAGGGTGGGGTTTTCTCCTTTTCAGACACACCCACCATGGGTGGATCAGGGGATGTCGCCAGACAGATTTTCGTGCCATATCTGGGTCAGAATGCCCACGAAAGATGAGATCACAGTTATCTTTCTCCTTTTCGGTGCCATTATCCACCATCTTTAAGACCGCTATCTTGGTCACAAATAAAAGGTCGGTCACATTTAAAGTTTCAGTCACATCCAATACATTAGTCACTTCCAGGACATCAGCATCTTCACTCTTCATGGCCTCCCCGCTTTGCAAGGCTGTGGGATCCTGCCAACTACAGCAAGTGTGAGCAGCAGCCAGGGTCATAGTCATGGCTCGCCATTGTGTCTGATTTAGTGTGCCCTTGCCACCCATGCCACATACATAGAATCTCACTGGTTCACTTGCCTGGTTCTCAAAGGCCTCCCTTAGACACAGAGACACTTCTTCCTTTGATCTGGCACATAAAGAGACATAGTCCAATTCCAACTTTAAATGTAGAACTTTACTTGGTTTCAATTGCAGCACATCCACATCAGTTACACCATCAACACAGAGTTCTGCACAGGCCATATCCTT
Source organism: Dendrobates tinctorius (assembly GCF_039654945.1). Lineage (NCBI taxonomy): Eukaryota > Metazoa > Chordata > Amphibia > Anura > Dendrobatidae > Dendrobates > Dendrobates tinctorius. The sequence goes on along the minus strand of NW_027361898.1, from coordinate 11,435,873 downwards.
CACTGTCCCTGTGCTCTTCCCTATGTCCTTCAGTTTGTACCCTTGTACCCGGGTCGTACCGTCTCAACCGGTACCACAGCATCCTCCCTGTTCAGCTTCAGGAGTTACCTTATCCGTTTCACCCCAGACATGAGGGCATCTGCTCATGTAGTGCGCTGCCACATTTTAGAGTGACCTGCATTACTATTCTGCTGTGACTTATGCTGTAGCCTTTTCCTATAGCTTCTGGCCACTATAGGTCCTGGAAGACTGGTCTCCTAGCTTCACAACATTGTAGGGTCACTATGATGCCCTGGGCTCTGAAGCCCAACTGCCCTTTATGGGCTCCCTGACTCCTACTGCCTACAATAAGGAAATGTTCATAGCTTACCAACAGTGGCCCCTCCTATCTTGACTATTTATTACATTAGTTTCCTATTCCTACTATACTATGTACACTAATGTACCCCCATCTAGTGTCCTAATTGAGGTGGTGCACTTTCCCTGTTCACATTCTACACACAATAGCAATTATGTAGCTAACATTAATGTAGATTATAATATTTACAGTCCATATTGAACCGGGACATGTTGAAGGCACAAAACAGTCCTTGTACCCCTTACACTTTGATGATTTAATATCTTTATTATTATATGATTAGATGCATTGATTGGCAAAATGTGAGTTAATTTTTACCTGTATAAATTTTTCTCTTTTAGCATTTAGTGTATTGCTTTTGAAAGAGGAACACCCTCAAAATGTTGCAAGTGTGATATCTTGTTCGATACACCTGTGCCTCTGCCTATATCTCCATGAAGCCCTTCACAGCTATGGTACTTCTAATGGAGGACTTCCTTAACCATAATGACTGGAATCTAAGTATATTTACAGTTGCTTCATTGTTGTTTGATGTTCTCGTGAAATAATGAATATGTTACTAAATTTGTGACATGCCCTCTCCTTGCATTTTTTAATTCTTAATTGGTTACTGAGGGATTTTAGAAAATTGCTGGTTGCAACCAGATAGTCAACACTGATTTTTCATTGTTTCCCTCAAAGCCCTCCATTTAGTATGATGTCCACGCAAAGCCCCTCACACAAAATGAATTCCTCACAAAGCCCTATGGATAGTATGTTGACCACACAAAGCCCACACACCTCCTCAAGTGGTATGATGTTCCCACACAGCCCCCATGCATTATGATGTCCCAAGAAAGCCCCTCAAGTAGTATGATGTCCTCAAACAGCCCATCACACAACATGATGTTCCCACACAACCTCCCATACAGTATGATATCCCCACACAGTGCCCTATGAATTATGATGTTCTCAAAACCCCCACCCCCTCCACTTGGTATGATGTCCACACAAAGTATGATGTTCGATTAATCCCTGCAACCAGTATGATGTCCTCACATAGTGTTCACATAGTATGAGTTCAAATTACTCACTGAAACCCGGTTTTCCGCTGCTCCGGTCAGTGCAGAGTACCAAGTTACACACAGCTGACCTGATATAGTATCGTCATTGTACTTGATGTGCTTTTAGACACAGAAGCTTAATGGTGGAAAAGGGAGCTAATGGCTCCATGTTGCATCAATGTATTCAACAATATCTCCATCCTAAGGATGCAGATACGAGTAAAATTGAGAGAGTGGGCAGAGGGCAGCCAAGTGATGCAGGATACCACTGTTTTCAACACTTTAACTCTTCCTGTTAGCAGGCCACACTGAAACAGCCAAAAGGCTGAAATTCCTTTCTTCAAGACAATCGGAAACAATATAACAATATAAAAAGTCTCTTCTTCAAGGCAAAATAAAGTAATTATAATGGTCTTTCCAGTCTCAGTGTTGCAGGGAGCAGGAAGTCAAGTAGCTGCAAATGCTTTTAGTCACAAACATAAATGTTCACTTTCAGCACAGAACTCCTTCTGAGCTGTTTCTGCTGCTTTTCATTAGCTCAGTAAGGCCTGGGTTTAAGTATGGGAGCGACCTTCCCCTCCCCAGCCTCCCTAGTCACTCCTGAGACCAGTTACCTTGATGATACATACATTACTTGCATTCTGTTAACCACTTTACCTGACGCCTTTTTACAATATATATACAGTCATATGTAAAAGTTTGGGCACCCCTATTAATGTTAACCTTTTTTCTTTATAACAATTTTGGTTTTTGCAACAGGTATTTCAGTTTCATATATCTAATAACTGATGGACTCAGTTATATTTCTTGATTCAAATGAGGTTTATTGTACTAACAGAAAATGTGCAATCTGCATTTAAACAAAATTTCACCGGTGCAAAAGTATGGGCACCCTTATCATTTTCTTGATTTGAACACTCCTAACTACTTTTTACTGACTTCCTGAAGCACTAAATTGGTTTTGTAACCTCATTGAGCTTTGAACTTCATAGCCAGGTGTATCAAATCATGAGTAAAGGTATTTAAAGTGGCCACTTGCAAGTAGTTCTCCTATTTGATTCTCCTATGAAGAGTGGCATCATGGGCTCCTCAAAACAACTCTCAAATGATCTGAAAACAAAGATTATTCAACATAGCTTTTCAGGGGAAGGATACAAAAAGTTGTCTCAGAGATTTAACCTGTCAGTTTCCACTGTGAGGAACATAGTAAGGAAATGGAAGAACACAGGTACAGTTCTTGTTAAGCCCAGAAGTGGCAGGCCAAGAAAAATATCAGAAAGGCAGAGAAGAAGAATGGTGAGAACAGTCAAGGACAATCCACAGACCACCTCCAAAGACCTGCAGCATCATCTTGCTGCAGATGGTGTCACTGTGCATCGGTCAACAATACAGCGCACTTTGCACAAGGAGAAGCTGTATCGGAGAGTGATGCGAAAGAAGCCGTTTCTGCAAGCACGCCACAAATAGAGGCGCCTGAGGTATGCAAAAGCACATTTGGACAAGCCAGTTACATTTTGGAAGAAGGTCCTGTGGACTGATGAAACAAAGATTGAATTGTTTGGTCATACAAAAAGGCGTTATGCATGCGCTGTATTGTTGACCGATGCACAGTGACACCATCTGCAGCAAGATGATGCTGCCGGTCTTTGGAGGTGGTCTGTGGATTGTCCTTGACTGTTCTCACCATTCTTCTTCTCTGCCTTTCTGATATTTTTCTTGGCCTGCCACTTCTGGGCTTAACAAGAACTGTACCTGTGTTCTTCCATTTCCTTACTATGTTCCTCACAGTGGAAACTGACAGGTTAAATCTCTGAGACAACTTTTTGTATCCTTCCCCTGAAAAGCTATGTTGAATAATCTTTGTTTTCAGATCATTTGAGAGTTGTTTTGAGGAGCCCATGATGCCACTCTTCATAGGAGAATCAAATAGGAGAACTACTTGCAAGTGGCCACTTTAAATACCTTTTCTCATGATTTGATACACCTGGCTATGAAGTTCAAAGCTCAATGAGGTTACAAAACCAATTTAGTGCTTCAGGAAGTCAGTAAAAAGTAGTTAGGAGTGTTCAAATCAAGAAAATGATAAGGGTGCCCAAACTTTTGCACCGGTGAAATTTTGTTTAAATGCAGATTGCACATTTTCTGTTAGTACAATAAACCTCATTTGAATCCAGAAATATAACTGAGTCCATCAGTTATTAGATATATAAAACTGAAATACCTGTTGCAAAAACCAAAATTGTTATAAAGAAAAAAGGTTAACATTAATAGGGGTGCCCAAACTTTTACATATGACTGTATATATATATATATATATATATATATACTGTATACATACACCTCCTTACACCCCCATTCTCCTTTAACTCGCCATTCCATGGGCGAGAGCTCTTTCAAAAGACATTCACAATTGTCAACTTCTGGGATGATTCGTTGTCAAATGATTTGATCTTGCTTATAACGGGTGAGAGACACTCCAGTAATCCGGGTTGGCCAATGGGAGATGGGGAGCTACTTTGGTCCAGTGGATGGCGGTGTTCGCATACAGTTCCTCAGTCTCTCCCATCCATCTCTCCACACAAGAACTCCTGAATATCTTCATTTTATCTTGTTTTGTATGAATGATTCCAGATATGCAATATACTGAAAGCTCATCCTTTCTAATACCTCATGTGTGTCCCTTTCTGTGCATTCCTGCTTTGTCCCTTGTCTCCTTTTTCCCATGGTGATGAGTAAAACTCTTCTTCAGCCTGCCAGTGACCCCAAGACCTGCGGGTGTTGCAGAAATCTCTGTTCAGTGCTGGGATTAGGTGAGATGGCTCCCAGGGCTGGCGGCTGGATCAGGAAGCTGTGTATGAGGATGACATTGATTCAATGTGACAGGGTCAGACTGGTCATAGTGTGCAGAAGACAAGCAAAGCAACAGAGAAGGAGGCATTGCATGCCGATGAAATAATGGCATTAAAGAGGAAGAGATTGAAAATGTAGTCGGAAGATGAAAAGAAAACAGTTGGACAGTAAACATAAATCAGAAACCCACTTTTATATATGAGAGAGAGAAACGGAAATCCTACAATGTCTATGTAATTTGGTGTGGGGTGGTAGGCATGGGCATGCCTCCCAACTTTTGAAGAACAGAAAGAGGGACAAATCATGCGGTGCGCAAAGAGGCACATTTTGGCCACTCTCCTGGCCACACCTTAATCCATGCCCATTTACCACATGTCTGAAGGGTGGTGGCAGTGAGGGACACTCAGCAGATGCCCAAGACTCCAGGGTGTAGACTCAAATCCGGGACTGTCCGTTGTATCTAGGGGACTCCGGTCCAGCGTCCAGGTCACTGCTGCCTGGCAGCTGGAAAAGAGGCCACGAATCTCTTACCTTCCGGTGTCCTCAGTGCAGCTTTTGATTAGCAAGGATCGGGGTTTCATCATCTATATGTCCTGCTAATCACTAATTGGGACCTCTGGATTTATTTTTTGTTCATTCATTCACTGTCAGAGCAGCCAAAACTTTCTCATCTTTATGTACCTTCACTATACGACATCTGGCTCTTTGTGTCTGTAAGGCCATGTTCACACATTGCAGAAATACTTTGTTTTTTGTTTTCTGCAGGGTCTGCACCAAATTTTTCGAAAACAAAACATCTACCCTTTTTTGATGTGTTTCTGGTGCAGATGTGAAGCCGTGTGTTTAATGTGCTTTTTACAGTAAAGTTTTAATTCTGCTCTTAGAAAAGTAACTGTTTTACTACATCTGCTTTTTTAGGCTACACATACAGAGGGGAAAAAAAGTATTTGGTACACTGCTGATTTTGCAATTTTCCCACCTACAAAGAATGAAGAGTTCTGTAATTTTTTATTGTAGATACACTTCATCTGAGAGAGACAGAATCTTAAAATAAAAGATAGAAAATCATTTTCTTAAGGTCTGAAACTTCGGTCAAAGTTATCTGAGCACACAAATCACCAACGGTGCCCAAACTTTTGCATTGACCCATTTTCCTTTTGTCATTTTTAAGATGAAAAACAAAAGACAATATGTACATGTTTTGCCTACAATACAAAGGAAATGTGTCATCTTTATCTTTAGGTCTTTTAGAGATCATTTCATCTTCAACTTTTTACATGCCACTGTATATAGGGCAGCCCATTATTTTTCCGCACATTTTTGCTAACCGCTAACAACCAACCCCCTTACAGTAGTCGGTCTTATTCTTATTCTGTTCAGCTTCTGATAAATATATAGCTCTGAACACTCGATTGGTTCTTCAAAAGGCAAGTCAATATTATTCATTAATAATTCTATATCTGATAAACTTGCTTGATTGAACAAACAAATTGGTAAATGCGTCTCCTGTAAGAAGAGGAGTCGAGACGGAGTCAACAGTGTGCAGTGCCTTTTAAGGCCGGAACTATCGGGGCTGTCACCACTGTTGGCGGGGGGATGTTTCCTCTGAAAGGGAGAGAACTTTCGGTCAGACAGTAGGGGGCGCGGGGTATATAAGGAGACCTGAGCACGGAAATGGGTCAGACTTGGTGGGAAGGCAACAGGAGACAGTTGACTCCCTCTCTGCTGCTCGCGCTGACAACTCCACTTTTCCCATACCTCAGTGTGCTGACCTTAAGACTTCTCGTGACGCTATTAAGTTACCGTCTTTTCCCACACTGTTGGATACCTCTGTTTTACCTGAGACCCCGGACAAACTGCTTAGAGACTACTCCATTAGACTGCGGGCTGTTGAGGCCTGTACACGTGCTCACGACCTGTGTCCAGTGCCATTTCTGAGGAATCTACATAAAGGACTGTTTCCACGTTTCGGTACACTCAAGTCAAGCAGAACTGAATCCATCAGCACTATAGGACGGAAGTGCTACTCGTATCTCCGTAGCAGAGCCAGAGACTTTGTACATCAGTTGAGACGTGGCCAAGAGATTTTCCAGCTTCTTCCCTGCCAGAACTGCAACCGATAAGTTGTCTTGTTTTGTATATTCTCTTTATGATTGTCTTTTACTCCCTGAGTGGAGTACTACTTGTTATTGCCTGTTCAATAAATCCTTGTTAACCCCTTCTCTGTCTCCGGTTACTCACTGCATCCCCACGAACTGTTTATTCCTTACACTACCAAGAGTACAGGAACTAAAAACTGTGCTTATAATTTGCATATATATGTAACGTTATATTACATTGGGAATTCTCTTCTCTGGGACTGGGCTTGAGCCCTTTCTGCGAAAAACAGTCCCAGATGATCCTTTTGTTTCCATGAAACTAAAGCTGGCACGACACGTGATCAAGAAGTGTTCACTTGGCATCTTCTTAATCCAGACTGATTTGTCAATTGCCAGATGGGAAGACCTCTAGAGTACGTGTTTCATGAGTCAAAAGAACAAAGTATTTTATGGCATGATAGCCAGCTGAAAGAAGTGTTATTGCTCTCAGCAAGAGTAGATGCAGACGAGCGCATTTACTGTCCGAATTTGAACCAGCAAACCATCGGACTACACTCGGACCAATGTCATTCTATGTGACCATGCAAACGTGCAGAGACTGTTGGTGGAGAATATTGTTGCCTGGCCTAGTTTTATCAGATATTTGGATGGCACTCAGCTATGCAAGTTAATGAGTGGGTGGAAAACATTGGACTGCACAGATGTCATCTGAGTGCAGTATGATTTTCGCACACTCACAGAATCGAGAAGATGGAAACATTTTTTCTTCATCTTTGCCTTATCCGAGAGAATTGGATCTCACTATGATCCCACCATGATGACCAATTTTTGCATTTGCATGTGTTGACTAGATTGTATCCGGCCTTGCTCAATGCCAGATACAGTTTAGTTGCAATGTGGCCTGGAGTATGCAAATCGCATACTTGCTGTCACATTCCCGCCGCTACCGGCACTAACACTTCAGAATCCTCACAGTGCAAAATGTGAGAATTCACAAGTCTGCAGTTACATAGAGTGACTGCAGACTTGTACCTTAAGACCAGACTAATCCTTTGTAAGCTAATGAACAAGATGCATTTGTGCACCTGCCATTTACAAACGGAGTAAAGTGACTCCAGAGTTTTGAACAGAGCCATAATAGACATGAGCCCTCCAATGTACCTCCATATGCCTCCGAAATCAAACATCTAGGGGTATAATTATAAAGCAAATGTTGCGTGCTGTATGGAGGCATTCTCCCCTAAAAGCATCATATATCTGCATACACACAGAGTCTGACGGCTCCATACCAAAGAAGTTGCACAGGCTCTGGACACATTGCTCTGCTGTGGGCACGAGCGCTTACGTAGATTCAGAATTAGCAGAGGACAAAAGCCCCATTTAAAAGCCTCTCAAATATCTTTACAATAAGAGATGTATGGAAACAAAAATCAGCTGCTTCTGGTAATGATTTTAAAAAGCATTTGTTAAGTTCAACTAATGAGATGATCTGAAAATGAAGTGGCAGCTGCGTCCAAATTTACGTGAAGTTTTCAGAAACATGAGATGAGCGAGGTGACAATCCAGAGAAAAGATCACCGTGCAGCTGTGTCAGAAATGTGCGGCGACAGGGTGGCCATGTGCCAAGCTTCTTACATGATTCTATATGGCAGACCTCGGAAAGGATGACATGGCCAGATCTTCATGTTTAAATCATAGAGAGGAGTACATTTCTTCTGGTGGCAATGTCAAAGGGAAGTGGTGACCCCGCTACATAGAATAAGAAGACCAGTGTTAGAACTGTATATCTGAAACAAAACCCGCACCACACCACAGTGTGTTTGTGTGTGTGTGTTTGTGTGGTGCATACGGCATATACAGATTGTCTGTGTCTGGTGCGTACAGCGTATACAGTATGTGTGTGTGTGTGTGTGTGTGTGTGATGCGTACGGCATATACAGTGTGTGTGGTGTGACAGTGTTCCGCTGGTGGTACCGCACAAGAGGCTGGTACCAGCAGCAGTTTCCATATTGAGACACCCATCACTAGGGTGTCCCAATAGGGCGGTTGGTGAACTTCCTCCACTTGGAATTCTGCGATCCGGAGACATCTGGACGGAACAGGACTGGGAGGGCGGTAATGTCACGATGGGGGCAGGCTTTGCAGCATTGAGAATCTCTCCCCCCCATGTTCTCACCCACCTATCCACTCTCTCTTTCCCCACATGCTGACTTCTCCTGTCTGAGCTCATTTCTTTGACCTGTCTACCCCATGTGGTATCCCCCTTGTCTGCTGTCTCTCTCCTTCCTGTGCTGTGTTCTCCCCTCATGTGCTGTCCCGTTTGAGCTGTCTCCCCCCTGTTCTCTGTCTCTCTCACCCCTGTGCGCTTTCTCTCTCCCCCATCTGCTGTCTTCTCCTCTCGTGTCATCTCTTCTTTGACCTGTGTACCCCATGTGCATACATTTTGTGAGGTAAAATATTGTTTAAAAACAGTCAGTGAAATATTTTACCTCACAAAATGAATCCTCTGTGATCCCCTGCTGTAATGTCAGTATTGTCTTTTGCTTCCTCATCTGCCCAGGAGATGTGGTATGCTCCGTACATGGTCAGACACAGACAATTTTTAAAATGAACTTTCGTTTGTGGGAAAACCCCTTTAATGTGACTGGCTTCCTCTGCCTGTAGACACGTCACGTATCTGCTGCCGGGATCAGCAAAATGATTCACTGCGCCTGCGTGGAATTCGCGCAGGTGCAGTAAATCAGACCACTGCCATATTTGTGCAGACAGATAGCGGCGGTCATATTAAAACTGCACATGCACTCCTCCTGTATGAACATGACAGCGGTCAGTGAATCATTCGGCTGATCCCGGCGGCGGCGTGTTTGTGGCGGTGTTCCACTGGTGGCACCGCAAGAGGCTGCATACAGTGTATACAGTGTGTGTGTGTGGTGAGTATGTGGGGCCCCCAGGTGTATGGCCGCCACAGTGGCTTTGCCTTCCTCCAGGGGAGGGTAATGCCAGGCTTGGAGGCAATGATGGGTCTCTCTCGTAGTCAATCCATACATGCAACACAGTCCACTCCAGGCCAGCAGGGGGAGCTCTGAACCAGGATTAAGGGGAGGAGTGCTCTCTGAGGGCCAGGAGGAAGGAGTAGTTAGTTAGTCTGCGGAGGGTGAAGTGTGCAGACGTGTAGAGAGAAGCTGGAGGTTGAGCTAGGAAGGAGAGCTCCCTCAGCTTGAGAGCGCACGAACTGGAGTCTGGTCTCCACGGCTGTACGGATACTAACGGTCCTACAGCAGATATCAGAGGAGTAGGAGGCTGTAAATGCCCTACTCCCATCTAAGACTTGAGGCACAACAGCAGCTTGGATAGAGAGCCAGGACTGAGAGAAAGAGGAGTCCCCAAGAGAGGCTACAGCTGTCTGCCGTGCAAGTAAGGTTCCTGGGAACATCTGACAGGCGGAACTTTAGAGTAACTTAATACAGGAGTGCTTCATTCAAACAAGCATTAGGAAGGAGACTGCACAGCCCGTCTGCTGAGAGAGAATCCCTGAGTTGCTTCCAGGCAAACCTGCTCCGTTACCATCTGTAATCAGGACCCTGGACTGCAGTTATCAAGCAAAGGTACAGAAATTGCTCCCCGCTGTGTCTTGTCTGCTTCCTACCTTTCCGGCACTGCTACATCCCCGTGCCAACCACATCTACTGTACACTGCCCTGGGACTATAGCTTCACCTGTGCGAAGCTATTACATCTTTGCTGCACCCTACCATCAGTCCCAGCGGATCTGTCTGCAGCGTCGGCTTAACATCTCCCTTGCCGAGCACCACAGGTGGCATCACAAACTATTCCATTCCATTAACTACATTCCCCCGTTACTTGGGCGCCCAGGACCACGGACCGGGTCACCGCTGCTGTGGCATATCCCACTGACATCGGCCCGGTACTGAATACCCCACAGCCCTGGGAGGGCGACCCAATTTGGCCCCACACACAGGATAGTTCAGCACTGACCACATTGCGGCTCATGTTTAGAGGGTTAGCAGAGCACCTTTCGTGGGTCCTTGCTTCGTAACACGAGATGTGCTGGGAGGTGGGTGGAGTTGAGATATATAAAAGGTTGGGAAAGTACAGGATTTCAGTTGAGGCTGGAGGTCAGTCTGACAGAAGGTCAGTCGGGTAGGAAGTCACTCAGATAGGAGTGAGGATCCCTGGAAGGAGGGATGGAGGAACCGACGGTCTGGCTTGAAGGAGGTCACCCTGAACCCATTGCCCCATCATGACTGGGCAGAAACGCAAGATAGTGACCTTGCAGTCCACCTGGTGAAGGAGCTGCTGACACGAGCTGACTCACGTCCAGAGTTGAATGCTCCTGAAGAAACTCAGCAGTTGTGGAAGGAGAGAGGCCGGCTGTTCATTTATGAAGGGAAGCTGTGTCGGAGGAGTAACAATGCCCGCACTCATGAGCTGGTTTGGCAGGTGATAGTCCCAAAGAGAGAGGCATCAATGGTCCTGGAAGCATACCACAATGAAGCTGGACACTTCGGATGGAAGAAGTTGGAAGTATTGCTCCGAGAGAGGTTCTACTGGGTTGGTATGAGGAAAGCCATTGAGAGGTGGTGCCAGGAGTGTGGACAATGTAACCTGCGCAGAAAGGATCGGGACAGTCAGAGAGCTCCTTTACAGCCAATCATCACCAAACAGCCCCTTGAGTTGGTAGCCCTGGACCATGTGAAGCTGGTTCCAAGCCGGTCAGGCTACATCTATGCACTTACCATTGTGGACCGCTACTCAAGATTCCTGGTAGTTGTGCCTGTCAAAGATCAAACTGCCAGGACAGCAGCCAGAGCGTTCCAGCAGCACTTCTGTAGACCACATGGGTACCCGGAGAAAGTGCTTACAGATCAAGGTCCAGCTTTCGAGGCAGAAGTGTTCCAAGAATTCTGTAACCTGTATGGTTGTAAGAAGATCCGGACAACGCCTCATCACCCACAGACCAATGGCATGTGCGAGAAGATGAACCAGGTAGTGATTGACCTCCTGAAGACTTTGCCCTTGGAGGAGAGGAATCTGTGGCAAGAGAATTTGCCCGATCTGGTGGACCTCTACAACCATATTCCAGTGAACTCCACCAACTGTACACCACCAGCCTATTTAACCCCTTCACCCCCAATGGTGGTTTGCACGTTCATGACGGGCCAATTTTTACAATTCTGACCACTGTCCCTTTATGAGGTAATAACTCTGAAACGCTTCCATGGATCCCAGTGAATCTGACATTTCTTTTCTCGTGACATATTGTACTTCATGATAGTGGTAAAATTTCATTCAAATAACTTGCGTTTATTTGTGAAAAAAAAGGAAATTTTGCGAAAATTTTGAAAATTTTGCAATTTTCCAAATTTTAATTTTTATGCCCTTAAATCACAGAGATACAGCAAACAAGAAACTTGATAACTAACATTTCCCACATGTTTAATTTACATCAGCACAATTTTGGAACCAAAATTTTTTTTTGTTAGGAAGTTAAAGGGATTAAAAATTGACCAGCGATTTCTCAATTTTGCAGCACCATTTTATTTTTACGGACCTCATCACATTTGAAGCCACTTTGAGGGGTCTATATGATAGAAAACACCCAAAAGTGACACCATTCTAAAAACTGCACCCCATAAGGTGCTCAAAACCACATTCAAGAAGTTTTTTAACCCTTTAGGTGCGTCACAGGAATTTTTTGAATATTTAAAAAAAAAATGAACATCTAACTTTTTTTCACAAAAAAAATAATTCAGGTTCAATTTTTTTTATTTTACCAAGGGTAACAGGAGAAATTGGACAGCAAAAGTTATTGTGCAATTTGTCTTGAGTACGCTGATACCTGATATGTGGGGGGAACCACTGTTTCGGCGCATGGCAGAGCTCAGAAGGGAAGGAGCGCCGTTTGACTTTTTCAATGCAAAATTGGCTGGAATTCAGATCGGGCGCCATGTCACGTTTGGAGAACCCCTGATGTACCTAAACAGTGGAAACCCCCCACAAGTGACCCCATTTTGGAAACTAGACCCCCCAAGGAACTTATCTAGATATGTGGTGAGAACTTTGAACCCACAAGGGCTTCACAGAAGTTTATAACGTACAGTGGTACAATAAAAAAATCATATTTTTTTTCCACAAAAATGATCTTTTCACCCCCAATTTTTATTTTCCCAATGGTAACAGGACCCTAAAAGTTATTGTGCAATTTGTCCTGAGTACGCTGATACCCCACATGTGGGGGTAAACCACTATTTGGGCGCATGGAAGAGCTCGGAAGGGAAGCAGCGCCATTTGACGTTTTTGGCTGGAATTGAGATCTGACACCATGTCGCGTTTGGAAAGCCCCTGATGTACCAAAACAGTGGAAACCCCCCACAAATGACACCATTTTGAAAACTAGACCCCCCAAGGAACTTATCTAGATGTGTGGTGAGCACTTTGACCCCTCCAGTGCTTCACAGAAGTTTATAATGCCCGGGCGTGAAAATAAAAAATTCGTATTTTTTCCACAAACATGATCTTTTAGTCACCAATTTTTTTTATTTTCCCAAGGGTACCAGGAGAAATTGGACCCCAAAAGTTGTGTCCACTTTGTCCTGAGTACGCTGACACCCCATATGTGGGAGAAAACTACTGTATGGGCACATGTCGGGGCTCGGAAGGGAAGTAGTGACGTTTTGGAATGCAGACTTTGATGGAATGGTCTGCGGGTGTCATGTTGCCTTTGGAGAGCCCCTAATGTACCTAAACAGTGGAAACACCCCACAAATGACCCCATTTTGGAAACTAGACCCCCTAAGGAACTTATCTAGATGTGTGTTGAGCACTTTGAACCCCCAAGGGCTTCACAGAAGTTTATCATGCCCGGGCATGAAAATAAAAAAATCGTATTTTTTCCACAAACATGACCAATTAGTCCCCAATTTTTTTATTTTCCCAAGGGTAACAGGAGAAATTGAACCCCAAAAGTTGTTGTCCAATTTGTCATGAGTACGCTGACACCCCATTTGTGGGAGAAAACTACTGTATGGGCACATGTCGGGGCTCGGAAGGGAAGTAGTGTCGTTTTGGAATGCAGACTTTGATGGAATGGTCTGCGGGTGTCATGGGCGTTTGGAGAGCCCCTGATGTACCTAAACTATTGAAACTCCCCACAATTGACCACATTTTGGACACTAGACCCCCCACGGAACTTATCTAGATGTGTGGTGAGCACTTTGAACCCCCAAGTGCTTCGCAGAAGTTGATAACACCTGGGCGTGAAAATAAAAAAATCATTTTTTTCCACAAAAATGATATTTTTGCCCCCAATTTTTTATTTTCCTAAGGGTAACAGGAGAAATTGGACCCCAAAAGTTGTTTTTCAATTTGTCCTGAGTATGCTGATACCCTATATGTGGGGGTAAAATACTGTTTGTGCGCATGGCAGAGCTTGGAAGGGAAGGAGCACCATTTGACTTTTTCAACTCAGAATTGGCTGGAATTGAGATCAGACGCCATGTTGCGTTTGGAGAGCACCTGATATGCCCAAACAGTTTAAACCCCCAATTCTAACTCCAACCCTAACCCCAACACACCACTAACCCTAATCTCAACCCTAACCCTAGCTCTAACCCTAGCCCTAACCCTAGCCCTAGCCCTAACCCTAACCCTAGCCCTGGCCCTAACCCTAGCCCTGGCCCTAGCCCTAACCCTAACCCTAATGGGAAAATGGAAATAAATACATTTTCTTTTAATTTTATTATTTTTCCCTTACTAAGGAGGGTGATAACGGGGGGTTTGATTTACTATTTATGGCGGTTTTTATGTTTGGCAGCTGTCATACGCTAAAAGACGCTTTTTTATTGTAAAAATAGTTTTTGCATCACCACATATTGAGAGCTGTAATTTTTCCGTATTTTGACCCACCGAGTCATGTGAGGTCTTATTTTTTGCGGGACGAATTGACATTTTTATTGGTACCATTTTCGGGCATGTGACATTTTTTAATCGCTTTTTATTCCGATTTTTGGGACGCAGAATGAACAAAAAACAGCGTTTCATGAATTTCTTTTGGGGGGGTGCGTTTACACCGTTTCACGTGCGGTAAAATTGATAAAGCAGTTTTATTCTTCAGGTCAGTACGGTTACAGCGATACCTCATTTAGGTCGTTTTTTATGTTTTGTCGGTTTTATGCAATGAAAACTATTTTATATAAAAAAATAATTATTTTTGCATCGCTTTATTCTGCGAGCTATAACTTTTTTATTTTTTCTCTGATGATGCTGTGTGGCAGCTCGTTTTTTGCGGGATAAGATGACGTTTTCAGCGGTACCATGGATATTTATATGCGTCTTTTTGATCGCGTGATATTACACTTTTCGTTTGGCGGTATGATAATAAATCATTATTTTTTGCTTCGTTTTTTATTTTTATTTTTTAAGGAGTTCGCTAAAGGGGTTAACTAATAGGACAGATTTATAGGGCAGGTCGTTACGGACGTGGCGATACCTAATATGTGTACTTTTATTGCTTTTTTTTTATTTCCAAAAAATAGATTTATTGGGGGAATATTTTTTTCTTTCTAATTTATTTGGCGATTTTTTTAAAATTATTTTAACACTTTTTTTTTAACTTTATTACATAGTCCCAGGTGGGACATCACTGTCCTGTGACAGATTGTTTTAGCTGACACCCGGCCGCGATCAGCCGCGCTCACCAAGTGGGCGCCGCTGATCGCTGAGACGTACTATCCCGTCCATGGGTATTGGGACCCGGGTCCCATGGACGGGATAGTACGTCTGATGTCAAGGAGTTAATGAGAGCCAGACCTGGTAAGCTGCCTATTGACTTAGACATGGGAGTCCTAACACCTGAAGTAGCATCACCAGATGTTGATTGGGACACGGAGAGGCAGCAACTAGAGTTGAGCGAAACGGGTCGAACAATTTCAAAAGTCGCCGACTTTTGGCAAAGTCGGGTTTCATGAAACGAAACCCGACCTTAGGATGAGGTCGGCCACGAGGTCGGCGACTTACGCGCCAAAGTCGCGTTTCAAAAGTTTGTTTAGCGCTCTTTTTCAGCCAATCAGGATCCACGGACACTGTGGGCAACGTGATGACATAGGCAGGGGTCGCCACCATCTTTCAGAAGGGCATGCAAGTGATTGGCTTGCTTTGGTGGGCGTCACAGGGGTTATAAAAGGGCGTGCACGCCGACCGCCATCTTACTTCTGCCGATCTTAGCATAGGGAGAGGTTGCTGATTCTGTAGGGAGAGCGTTAGGCAGGGAAGAAGACAAAAAAACTGCTTCTGCTGCTAGCGATTTTGCCTGTGCAACACACCAGTCACTGTGGGTGCAGTGCAAGGGGAGGCTATATTGTGGTGGATCAGCGGTGTTGGTTGTTAGGCTGCCTTCTAAGGCTTCCTGACAGCTGCATTGCTGTTTCCCCACTGCTCTACAAACTGCTTTTTTAAAAGCAATCCCAATTTTTTTTTTGTCCTGCTAAGGTACTGAGCGTGCATTTATTCACACCATACAGCGGTGTACGCTCCTCACACAGTACCGTGTAACGGCTGTTATCACAGCCACAGGGAAGCTATCTGTGTGTCACTGTGGAAGGATAAGTGGAGGACTTGTTCCGTTCTTACAGACCTACACTCTAGGGAGATTCCTATTCTGCCCAATTCTACAATTCACTTTTTTCACACCTGTGCCATCGAGGCTGTGACATAGCGCTCTGATATTCAGTGGGCCTCACACAATTCAAAAGTGTCCAGTGTCCACAAGTGTCTGCAGAAATTCAAAATCTCCCTTATCCTGTAGTCACTTTTTTCACACCTGCTGCATCGAGCCTGTGACATAGCACTCTGATATTCATTGGGCCTCACACTATCCAAAAGTGTCCAGTGTCTGCAGAAATTCAAAATCTCCCTTATCCTGTAGTCACTTTTTTCACACCTGCTGCATCGAGCCTGTGACATAGCGCTCTGATATTCATTGGGCCTCACACAATCCAAAAGTGTCCACTGTCCACAAGTGTCTGCAGAAATTCAAGATCTCCCTTATCCTGTAGTCACTTTTTTCACACCTGTGCCATCGAGCCTGTGACATAGCGCTGTGATATTCAGTGGGCCTCACACAATCCAAGTGTCCAGTGTCCACAAGTGTCTGCAGAAATTCAAAATCTCCCAGAAATTCAAAATCTCCCTTATCCTGTAGTCACTTTTTTCACACCTGTGCCATCGAGCCTGTGACATAGCACTGTGATATTCAGTGGGCCTCACACAATCCAAGTGTCCAGTGTCCACAAGTGTCTGCAGAAATTCAAAATCTCCCTTATCCTGTAGTCACTTTTTTCACACCTGTGCCATCGAGCCTGTGACATAGCACTGTGATATTCAGTGGGCCTCACACAATCCAAGTGTCCAGTGTCCACAAGTGTCTGCAGAAATTCAAAATCTCCCTTATCCTGTAGTCACTTTTTTCACACCTGTGCCATCGAGCCTGTGACATAGCACTGTGATATTCAGTGGGCCTCACACAATCCAAGTGTCCAGTGTCCACAAGTGTCTGCAGAAATTCAAAATCTCCCTTATCCTGTAGTCACTTTTTTCACACCTGTGCCATCGAGCCTGTGACTTAGCACTGTGATATTCAGTGGGCCTCACACAATCCAAGTGTCCAGTGTCCACAAGTGTCTGCAGAAATTCAAAATCTCCCAGAAATTCAAAATCTCCCTTATCCTGTAGTCACTTTTTTCACACCTGTGCCATCGAGCCTGTGACATAGCACTGTGATATTCAGTGGGCCTCACACAATCCAAGTGTCCAGTGTCCACAAGTGTCTGCAGAAATTCAAAATCTCCCAGAAATTCAAAATCTCCCTTATCCTGTAGTCACTTTTTTCACACCTGTGCCATCGAGCCTGTGACATAGCACTGTGATATTCAGTGGGCCTCACACAATCCAAGTGTCCAGTGTCCACAAGTGTCTGCAGAAATTCAAAATCTCCCAGAAATTCAAAATCTCCCTTATCCTGTAGTCACTTTTTTCACACCTGTGCCATCGAGCCTGTGACATAGCACTGTGATATTCAGTGGGCCTCACACAATCCAAGTGTCCAGTGTCCACAAGTGTCTGCAGAAATTCAAAATCTCCCTTATCCTGTAGTCACTTTTTTCACACCTGTGCCATCGAGCCTGTGACATAGCACTGTGATATTCAGTGGGCCTCACACAATCCAAGTGTCCAGTGTCCACAAGTGTCTGCAGAAATTCAAAATCTCCCTTATCCTGTAGTCACTTTTTTCACACCTGTGCCATCGAGCCTGTGACATAGCACTGTGATATTCAGTGGGCCTCACACAATCCAAGTGTCCAGTGTCCACAAGTGTCTGCAGAAATTCAAAATCTCCCAGAAATTCAAAATCTCCCTTATCCTGTAGTCACTTTTTTCACACCTGTGCCATCGAGCCTGTGACATAGCACTGTGATATTCAGTGGGCCTCACACAATCCAAGTGTCCGGTGTCCACAAGTGTCTGCAGAAATTCAAAATCTCCCTTATCCTGTAGTCACTTTTTTCACACCTGTGCCATCGAGCCTGTGACATAGCACTGTGATATTCAGTGGGCCTCACACAATCCAAGTGTCCAGTGTCCACAAGTGTCTGCAGAAATTCAAAATCTCCCAGAAATTCAAAATCTCCCTTATCCTGTAGTCACTTTTTTCACACCTGTGCCATCGAGCCTGTGACATAGCACGGTGATATTCAGTGGGCCTCACACAATCCAAGTGTCCAGTGTCCACAAGTGTCTGCAGAAATTCAAAATCTCCCTTATCCTGTAGTCACTTTTTTCACACCTGTGCCATCGAGCCTGTGACATAGCACTGTGATATTCAGTGGGCCTCACACAATCCAAGTGTCCAGTGTCCACAAGTGTCTGCAGAAATTCAAAATCTCCCTTATCCTGTAGTCACTTTTTTCACACCTGTGCCATCGAGCCTGTGACATAGCACTGTGATATTCAGTGGGCCTCACACAATCCAAGTGTCCAGTGTCCACAAGTGTCTGCAGAAATTCAAAATCTCCCTTATCCTGTAGTCACTTTTTTCACACCTGTGCCATCGAGCCTGTGACATAGCACTGTGATATTCAGTGGGCCTCACACAATCCAAGTGTCCAGTGTCCACAAGTGTCTGCAGAAATTCAAAATCTCCCAGAAATTCAAAATCTCCCTTATCCTGTAGTCACTTTTTTCACACCTGTGCCATCGAGCCTGTGACATAGTGCTGTGATATTCAGTGGGCCTCACACAATCCAAGTGTCCAGTGTCCACAAGTGTCTGCAGAAATTCAAAATCTCCCAGAAATTCGAAATCTCGCTTATCCTGTAGTCACTTTTTTCACACCTGTGCCATCGAGCCTGTGACATAGCGCTGTGATATTCAGTGGGCCTCACACAATCCAAGTGTCCAGTGTCCACAAGTGTCTGCAGAAAATCTAAATCTCCCCTGTCCTATAGACACCTTGTACCTTGTTTTACATTACTATATAGTTTGTAGGATTTTGTCTACATTTCTACCAAAAATGAGGAAGGCTGGTGGAAGAGGCCGTGGAATTGGGCGGGGGTTGGCAGCTGGTAATGATGGTGTTGGTGGTGGATCTGATGGTAGTGGCAAAAGCAAAATAGGACCGAATGCAGGAGGTGTTGAGCCTGCATCATCGTCTGGCTCCATAAGGCTTTGAAGGCTTAGTTTTCTAGGAGTTGGCAAACCGCTTTTAACGCCAGAGCATCAGGAAAAAGTTTTGTCTTACATTGCTGACTCAGCCTCCAGCTCTATCGCCTCCTCTTCTGAAGTTGTAAAAAGTAAAAGCACTGAGTCGTCATTGGAGGCTCATGTTCATGAACCACACCTTTCCTTGTGTCCTTCACCACAACCAAGATTGAAGGATGACGCAGGCCATACTACTGATTACTCCATGGAGCTGTTTTCACATACCATGCCTGGATTATCAAGTGAAATGGTGAATTACCCAGGCCAAGATGAATCTGACATGGAGTGCACTGATGCACAGCCGCTGATAGATGATTCTGCTGGTACATTCACTCAGAGCACTACATTGTCCTCGCAGTGTACAGAGCCAGATTCTGACCCTGATGAGACTCAGGTGACCCTTCCCACACACTATACCACCATACACGGTGACACAGAGGAAGGTGCACATGACATTGAAGAGGAGGTGATGGATGACCCAGTTGTTGACCCAGATTGGCATCCATTGGGGAAAGAGCGTGCTGCTTCCAATAGCTCAGATGAGGAGCATCCACAGCAGACATCAACAACGCAACAGCTGTTATCTGGCAGGCCCGGAGCACTCCAAAGACAGGTTCCTAAAATCAAAAGAGTTGCTGGACAGCTTGTCCAGAGGGTCAAAACATCACAGCGTGCTAGGCCGCAAAATGTCTGCCAAAGTAGGAAGAGTGCAGTGTGGCACTTTTTTTAACAAAATCCTCATGATCAGGCCAAGGTTATCTGTAAGAAGTGCGCAAAGACCTTTAGCCGAGGGAAAAATCTGAAAAATTTGAATACCAGTTGCATGCTTAGACATTTAACCAGCATGCACTTGCAAGCATGGACACAACACCAAACCTCAAGTGCCACATGTGCAACTGATCACAAAGAAGGTAGTCAGCAACGCTACATTGTTTCCCCCACTGTAAGCCCACCGGTTAGCACAGCAGCAAATGTTGAGGTGTCGTTGCAAGGCCACAGCAGTCAGGGAATCCCATTGTTATATCAACGAAAGACTGAATCTAGGCCATCAGAAAGAACACCAACTCCATCACCATCATCAACCCTCTCTCAGTCCGCCCTGTCCACCGCTACTTTCACCATATGCAGCTCTCAAGTCCAGCTCACCCTCCCAGACACTATGAGTAGGTCAAGAAAGTACTCAGTCTCTCATCCGCGTACACTGGGTTTGAACGCCCACATTGCCAAACTAATCTCGTTTGAGATGATGCCCTATCGGTTGGTGGAAAGCGCAGCTTTCCGCGAACTCATGGCCTATGCAGTACCACGCTATGACCTACCAAGTTGCCACTTCTTCTCTCGCAAAGCCATCCCAGCCCTCCACCATCATGTGAAAGACCGCATTGTCCATGCACTCAAGCAGGCAGTGAGTGGAAAGGTGCACCTCACAACTGATGCATGGTCCAGTCGGCATGGCCAGGGCCGTTACGTGTCCATCACTGCGCACTGGGTTAATGTGGTGGATGCAGAGTCCACAGGGGACAGCGGTGGTGGGACAGTGCTGCCTAGCCCACAGTATAGGAAACAGTTGGCTGTAGGCGTTCCACCCTCCTCCTCCTCCTCCTCCAGAAGCGAAAGCTCGTCCACAGAGCGCAGTCGTACGAGCACTCCATCTGCAGCTGCCACTGTTGCACACGAGGTGTCCCCCTATCGAGCAGCTAGTGGAAAGCGTCAGCAGGCTGTGTTGCAGATGATGTGTTTGGGCGACAGACACACCGCCGAGGTGCTGGCCGAGTACTTGAAGCGACAAACTTAGTCATGGCTGGGCAGTGTACATCTTGAGGCAGGCAAGGTAGTTAGTGATAATGGCCGTAATTTTGTGGCAGCCATAGCCCTTTCAAAACTCAGCCACACACCTTGCTTGGCTCACACCTTGAACCTGGTGGTGCAGTGCTTCCTCAAAAATTATCCGGAGTTAACAGCCCTGCTCCATAAGGTGCGAAGACTGTGCGCGCACATCTGCCGGTCGCCTGTACACTCCGTTCGTATGCAGAAGCTGCAGCGATTGCTCCACCTTCCCAACCACCGCCTCATTATCGACATTGCAACAAGGTGGAACTCCACCCTGCACATGGTGGAGCGGCTGTGCGAGCAGAGGCAGGCCATAATGCATTTGTGGGAGGATACACGGCCAGGCACTCTGAGAGCAGAGATGGAGTTGACAGGTGTGCAGTGGTCGAAGCTGAAAGACCTCTGTAAAGTCCTTCAGTGTTTTGAGGAATGCACATGGCTGGTAAGCGCAGACGACGCCATCCTAAGCATGAGCATCCCACTTATGCGTCTGCTCATGCAAACTTTGACGCACCTTAAGGAGCAGGCGTCTGCAGCCAATGTTGACGAGGAGGAAGAGGTGGAGGGAATCCTTGATGACATTCAGCCATTGTCTGCTCAGGGACCTCTCCTGGACGAGTTGGAGGAAGAAGAGGAGGAGGAGGATGATGATGGGGATGATTACTTAGGGGAGGAGGATGCATCTCGTGGGGCAAGTGAAAAAGTTTGTCGTGGCAAGGTCTGGTACAGGGTTTGTGCGTGACTGGAGGGATGTGGATTTGCCAGAAAGTGCTCCTCCAACCAGCACTCGCAGTGCATCATTGACACTGGGAACATTGGCCCACATGTCAGATTATGCCTTGCGGATCCTAAAAAGGGACCCCCGCATTGCCAAAATGATGAACGATGATGACTACTGGTTGGCCAGCATCCTGGATCCACGCTATAAAGGCAAATTACAAAACATCATGCCACAGGAGAACCTTGACCTAATATTGGCTAATAAACAAGCAACTCTGGTAAATTGGTTGCTTGAGGCAGCTTGGCAGAGGTGTTCATGGTGCACACAGCAGAAGTGGCGTTGGAGACAGGGGTTTCATGACAATGTTGTGGACTGATTTTTCAAGTACCGCTCACACAACTGGTAATACAGCATCGATGGAAAGTGACAGGAGACAGCAGTTGTCAACTATGGTTACAAACTACTTTTCCTCCCATATCGATGTTCTCCCACACAGGTCATTCCCTGTTGACTATTGGGCTGCTAAACTGGACACCAGTTCAAAATAGTGCGTCTGTGTGATAAGGCTAACCCGGGTTGCTTCCCCAGGAGACCAGGAGAGGTTGTATATATGTTTTTTCACTTATTTGTATGTTTATTTTTGCAACATTTTTCCTTTCCTGGTCAGCTAGACACCTTAATTCACGGTGACACATATAGTGTCCTTTTTTAGCCTTATCACACAGACGCACTATTTTGATATTTTGATATTCATAGGTTTCATTGTGGTAGTGGCTTACACTTGTGTTTATGGTTTTTAATTTTCTTATTGGTGTTTGTGCACTGTATATTGTTTATTATTTATTATATATATCACTATCTATTTTGCTTAATCACCAATTGTTTATACATTTTTTGGTACATTTTTTATGCCTTATACCTGGGTAGCGTAACCCCCCTTTTTTTGTTCAGTATATGTATTATCTAATTTTATGTAATGGTTTTTAACTATTTTCTATAATGACGTAATAAAATATATTATCCTTCTGGGACTTTTTGGTCATTTTTCTTTGTGTAAATTCCTCCGCTGTGTAGTCTGGGCCGTCAAATCCATACTGTGCCTGACACCGTCTGAGCCTGCCTCCTGATGTATAGACATATCTGTTGAATGTGTACGCTATCCATACATGTTATCCGGGGATACGGTACCCTTTCTCACCTTTGTGCAATCACTTGCAAGCCATACTGGGCCTAACACCGTCTGAGCCTGCCTCCTGATGTATTGACATATCTTTTGAATGTGTACGCTATCCATACATGTTATCCGGGGATACGGTACCCTTTCTCACCTTTGTGCAATCACTTGCAAGCCATACTGGGCCTTACACCGTCTGAGCCTGCCTCCTGATGTATAGACATATCTTTTGAATGTGTACGCTATCCATACATGTTATCCGGGGATACGGTACCCTTTCTCACCTTTGTGCAATCACTTGCAAGCCATACTGGGCCTTACACCGTCTGAGCCTGCCTCCTGATGTATAGACATATCTTTTGAATGTGTACGCTATCCATACATGTTATCCGGGGATACGGTACCCTTTCTCACCTTTGTGCAATCACGTGCAAGCCATACTGGGCCTAACACCGTCTGAGCCTGCCTCCTGATGTATAGACATATCTTTTGAATGTGTACGCTATCCATACATGTTATCCGGGGATATGGTACCCTTTCTCACCTTTGTGCAATCACGTGTAACCCATACTGGGCGTGAGAACGGCTGGCGAGCTGTTAAGCAAGCTACAGCACCTGTGGTTTGCACACGTAAGTTTTTCATTTTTTTCAGGAATGACAGTTAGGCCTAATTCCGGAACTGCGGTTGACCTGCACTTACTGGGAAATCATCGTTCGCGAATAATAATTGTAATCAGTGATCCCCATCACTAACGTTGTTCAGCGAGTTATCTGCACCTGTAAGCGACAAACGCTGGCCTTTTCAGTGTAGCGCACATGCAGCCACGGACATGTAAGGGCATGACACACTAGTTATTGGCCAATCTCATGTGCCAGAGCCTCACGTGTCCCTCTAGTAAGCCGGACTCGGACCGCGGGGCATGACGGAGTCTCGTTCGTTAACGGAATTAAGCTTGCAATGTGTGCATCTGTTCTGTAGCTGGCATGGTTTAGGTTGCCCGTGTTGAGTCAAATTACGCCGTAGGCTCCACTCCTGGTGGTGCCCTTCTGGACATTCCTTTAAGGTTCAGCTTTGCAACCATACTGCCCACGTAAAACAAACACTTTGCCTTCATGAACGCTGTTTGGAGGGTCATGACTCGTGGGAATAACGCCGCCCAATCAGTTAACCTGCTAGAGAGATCCTTCGTTGCTCCCAAGCATGACATCACACTCCCTAGGAGGAAGGTAATGCCACTGTGGCGACCGTACTCCTGGGGGCGACACAAGTGCACTGATGCCCAGCCACTGCTCGATGAATCTGCTGGTACATTGACCCAGACCACTACATTCCCCTCGCACGCTACCCGGCCTGAATCTGACCCTGATGAAACTCAGGTTACCCTTCCCATATACAGTTCCATCTTACACGGTGACAAAGAGGAAGCTGCAGATGAAAGTGCAGGTTCGGCCCACCCGCCATCAGACACACCACCGTACTATCAGGGGCCCTGTGCCAGTGCCGTCGCCAACGAGTGGGCCCCCCTGCTTGCTCAGGATCACAGCACTTGCAAGGTTGAAATACTGTGCAGTGAGATGGAAGATGGGGACGACGAGGAGTCCAGACTAGTACAGGGATTCCCTAGCGAGGAGACTTATTTCATTGTTTTCAATGTTGGGACAGCAATTTTTGGGGAGCACTATACTCTGGAGAATGATAGATGGGGCCCACCATACACTGGAACATTCCAAAGGTGGACATCAGACACTGGAGCAGCATTTACAGGGCCCATTATACACTAGAGCATTAGAAATGGGGCCCATTATGTTTGGAGCATTATTTGGGCCCATAAGACAGTGGAGCTTCATCCATGGGGACCAACATATACTGTAGCATTATGTGGAGCTCATCATATACTGTTTCAAACATTATATGGGACCAATGATTCTGTATGGAGAAATAGATGGGCCTCGTCATGAGATGTAAAAAGTGAAGTATTTTTCATTGTACTATACCGCTATTTCTCTGCCGTATCGGAGCATGATGAGTTGTGGTATTATGTGTTAAAGGGGCGCTCTTTCACCCAGGGCACATGAAAACCTGGAGCCAGCCCTACCCCCCCACAACTTTAGCCAAATAACCCCCATTTTTCAGTGCGCAACTTGTATTATATGAAGTTAATTAAGGTTGACCAGCTTAAGTAAGAAGAATTGATGCTTTTGGCATTCAAATGAGCACTGTAGGTGTGTTTCCTGTCCTCCTCTCACTGCCGACTTTTATTCCCCATTGACTTAGATTGGGTTTCGTGTTTCGGGACGACCCCGACTTTTCCCTATAATCGGCCGATCTTGCTCGACCCGACTTTTGGAAAAGTCGGGTTTCACGAAACGAAACTCGACCATAAAAAAAACAAAAGTCGCTCAACTCTAGCAGCAACAGTACCGGAGAGTTCAAGAATGCATGGAAAGGAGTCTGGCTCAGGCAAGGCAAAAGCAGGAGAAGCTTTACAATCAAAATGCACCTGCCGTTCCTTTGTCGCCGCGAGAGCAAGCCTTGAAAAGGAAGAGAAGATTGCACAAGTTGGATGATCAATGGGAGGCAGAACCTTATACCATTCTGCCCTTGAACTTTGATAATACTAAGGAATGCCTTGAGAGTAGAGATGGAGGAGAGAGTATCAAGAGATCAATTGAAGCGCTGTCCTGACCAGTTGAAGGAAAGGAAAGAAGAACCAGATAACATCCAACCCATAGTGGAAGAAGAGAAGGTCAGCACAGTGCTTGGAGAATTCCCTGCTAATTGGACTAGAGTGAATGATGCTATAGTGGTGCCAGTGTTGCTGTTTCCCCAATTGGTAGCACAGGAAGATGTGACTCAAGAGAATCAGGAAAATCGGGTAGCAGATGCCACACCAGCAGTGGAGCCAGAGAACCCTCGCCCTGCCAGTGGTGGACCTGTTGTACCCTTGGTGAGTCTAAGAGGTCACTGTCAGTCTAGTATCCCTGTGTTACATAGAACCCCCAGTACTGTATCCAGCACATTACCCACTACACCAGTCTTACGCAGGTCTACCCACACTGCACAAGGTATACCAACACTTAGATATCGTATATAGCAAAATAAATGTAAATGTTGAAATTGTAAGTGTAAATATGTAACTGTTCTCAAGTTTTGTGCCTACAGGTAACCTGTAAGAGTTTCCTTTGGAATTTGTTTTATGGACACTGAACCACAGGACTTGTGTGTGGTCAAAAACTTTTACCAATTGCCCCGGAATGGACCATGGACACTGATGCTTGGACTTGCCATCATAGGACCATTTTTGAAGCGCTTGGTTTTTGCACATTTTTCATTTTTAAATCTTGTACAATTATTGTTTAACTGTTTATATGTTATTCATGTTTTCTTTTGTTCAGCGCAGGAGTGCTGACTTGCACTAGGGGGGAATGTGGTGCCCCCAGGAGTGTGGCCGCCACCGTGGCTTTGCCTTCCTCCAGGGGAGGGTAATGCCAGGCTTGGAGGCAATGATGGGTCTTTCTCGCAGTCAATCCATACATGCAACACAGTCCACTCCAGGCCAGCAGGGGGAGCTCTGAACCAGGATTAAGGGGAGGAGTGCTCTCTGAGGGCCAGGAGGAAGGAGTAGTTAGTTAGTCTGCGGAGGGTGAAGTGTGCAGATGTGTAGAGAGAAGCTGGAGGTTGAGCTAGGAAGGAGAGCTCCCTCAGCTTGAGATCGCACAAACTGGAGTCTGGTCTCCACGGCTGTACAGATACTAACGGTCCTACAGCAGATACCAGAGGAGTAGGAGGCTGTAAATGCCCTACTCCCATCTAAGACTTGAGGCACAACAGCAGCTTGGATAGAGAGCCAGGACTGAGAGAAAGAGGAGTCCCCGAGAGAGGCTACAGCTGTCTGCCGTGCAAGTAAGGTTCTTGGGAACATCTGACAGGAGGAACTTCATAGTAGCTTAGTACTGGAGTGCTTCATTCAAACCAGCGTTAGGAAGGAGACTGCACAACCCGTCTGCTGAGAGAGAATCCCTGAGTTGCTTCCAGGCAAGCCTGCTCCGTTACCATCTGTAATCAGGACCCTGGACTGCAGTTATCAAGTAAAGGTACAGAAATTGCACCCCGCTGTGTCTTGTCTGCTTCCTACCTTTCTGGCACTGCTACATCCCCTTGCCAACCACATTTTCACTGCCCTGGGACTATAGCTTCACCTGTGGGAAGCTATTACATCTTTGCTGCACCCTACTATCAGTCCCAGTGGATCTGTCAGCAGCGTCAGCTTAACATCTCCCTTGCCGAGCACCACAGGTGGCGTCACAAACTATTCCATTCCATTAACTACATTCCCCCTTTACTTGGGCGTGCAGGGCCATGGACCGGGTCACCGCTGCTGTGACACATCCCACTGACACCGGTTCGGTACCGAGTACCCCACAGCCCTGGGAGGGCGACCCACGTGCGGCATATAAAGAGTGTGTGTGGTGCGTATAGCGTATATAGTGTGTGTGTGTGTGTGTGTGGTGCGACGGTGTTCCACTGGTCCGCTGGTGGTACCGCGCAAGAGGCTGGTACCACCAGCAGTTTCCATATTGAGACACCCATCACTTGGGTGCCCCAATATGGTGGTCGGTGAACTTACACCACTTGGAATTCTGGGATTCAGACACATCTGGATGGAACAGGATGTGAAGAAATTACAAGGTAATTATATATTAGATGACATTAACATTGTTTTCCCCATGCTGCTATTCCACTCAGAATCATCTCTATACTGAGACACTTCTTTAAACTACTCTGCTACGCTTTACTGAGCCTTCTCTTTGCACAGTTATCCTCTTGTTAGCCCCCTCTCCGAACTAACCCCCCCACACATACTGCACCTTCTCTGTACACAGCCCTACATATTGTTCCTTCTTCATTCACAGACCCCCAATACGGCCGCATTTTTACACAGAGCTCATCATACTGCTCCTTCTCAATTCACAGACCCCCTCATGATGCAAACCTTCATACAGAGTCTCCCCAAGCTGCCCAATCTCCATACAGGGCATCTTCTCTACACAGAGGCCCCCATACTCCTTCATACCCATGCAGAGCCCACATATTTCCCCACCTCCATATAAAGTCCCCTATACTGCCCCTTCTCTAAACAAAGCCACTGTACATTGCCCCATCTCCATACCAAATCCTCCTATATTGTCCCTTCCTAATACAAATCCCCTACACTGCCCCATCTCTATACAGAACCCCATATACAGATGCTTCTCACAAAATTAGAATATCAATGATATCATCAAAAAGTTAATTTATTTCAGTTCTTCAATACAAAAAAGTGAAACTCATTTTATATAGAGTCACTGCAGAGTGATCTATTTCAAGTGTTTACTTCTGTTAATGTTGATGAGTATGGCTCAGAGTCACAACCAATGAAAACCCAAAAGGCATTATTTCAGTAAATTAGAATAATTAACAAAAACACAACAGCTGAAAAAGATTTCTATGCGTTTAAAATGGTCCCTTAGTCTGTTTCAATAGGCTCCACAATCATGGGGAAGACTGCTGACTTGACAGATGTTCAGAAGGCAGTCATTGACACACTCCACAAGGAGAGTAAGCCACAAAAGGTCATTGCTAAAGAAGCTGGCTGTTCACAGAGTTCTGTATCCAAGTAATTAATGGAATGTTGAGTGAAAGGAAAAAGTGTGGTAGAAAAGGGGGCAAAAGCAACTGGGATAACCGCAGCTTTGAATGAATTGAGGGTAGTTAGCACTGCAGCCTTGCAGCACTAGAGTCCTGAGTTCAAATCCTACCAAGGACAACATCTGCAAGGAGTTTGTATGTATCTCTCCCCATGTTTACGTGGCTGTTCTCTGGTTTCCTCCCACATTGCAAAGACATACTGATGGGGCTCACAATCTGAATTCCCTATCGGGGACAGCAATGATAACATATGTGAAACTGTAAAGCGCTGTGGAATATGTTAGTGCTATGTAAAAATAAAGATTATTGTTAAGAAAAATTTGGGGAGATTTACAAGGATTGGAGTGCTGCTGAAGTCATTGCTTCACCACACACAGACGTATCCAGGGCATAGGCTACAAGTGTTGCATTGCTTGTGTCCAGCCACTCATGACCAATAGACAACGCCAGAAGCGTCTTATCTGGGCCAAGGAGAAAAATAACTGGACTGTTGCTCAGTGGTCCAAGGTGTTGTTTTCAGATGAACATAAATGTTACATTTCATTTGGAAATCAAGGTCCCAGAGTCTGGAGGAAGAGTGGAGAGGCACACAATAAAGCTGCTTGAAGTTTAGTGTGAAGTTTCAACGATCAGTGATGGTTTGGGGAGTTATCTGCTGGTGTAGGTCCTCTGTTTTTTATCAAGACTAAAGTCAGTACAGCCGTCTACCAGGAAATTTTTGAGCACTTTATGCTTCCTTCGGCTGACAAGCTTTTTGGAGATGGAAATTTCATTCTCCAGCAGGACTTGGCACCTGTCCACACAGCCAAAAGTAGCAATACCTGGTTTAAAAACAGGAGTGCTTGATTGACCAGAGGAGACTCCCCTAACAGGTCAGAGACAGTCACTAGTTCTGTATGTGCAGGCCCGGCGTGCTCAGTGACAGACTTGAGCCCCTGAGAGAAGTAGCTGGACTGACCGAGGAGCGTGGCTTCGTTCCTGCAGTGACATGTTCTGAGTGTGAATTTGTGATTAAGTGTGGTGAGAGCAGGATCGCCCCACATCCTGTTGTTTTCCCCAGAGGCTATTTCTTCATCGTGGACAGAGACTTGAGAGTCTGCATGTGCTGCGGTTGACAGTGCCAACGTTGGGAAATTAGACCCTTCAATCAAGCCTTCTACAGACTGATAAGTTTATTCCTGCTTTTGTTTATATCTTTAACTACCGTATTACCGTTTACTTGTTGCAATTATCCCCCTTGTTGCCCCTCCCTGTGTGGAGTTAATATCCCTGTAAATAAACCTTTAACTCTTGGTTTGCCACAGATCCGTGGTGATATCCTCCGTATCTGCAGCTTATTACAAGTGGCGTAGTCGGCAGGATGACGCACAATGGCGCAAAGGTTGCAGACCAAGCAGCTGGAGGAGGCCACAAGTCTAGCATCTCCCTGGGAGCTATATTAAATACCTTGCCAAAATTCTCTGGGAATAATGTTATGTTGTGGAGTTAGACGGAGCACATCCAAGGGATGATGTGGATACATCCCATGACGCCGGTCCTGGAAGCAGAGATAGCAGTGATGGCCCTAGAGGGGGAAGCAGGGGACTCAGTTATGCTTAGACCCCCCCAGGCAAGAGATACCCTGGACAAAGTTTTACTTATACTCGAGGAGACGCATGGGGACCCCACTGATGTAGGGGAGCTGCGCATGTGACTGCTCCACCGGGTTCAAAGAGAGGGGGAGCCAGTGACGTGATGATGAAGCAGGCCCTGCGAGAGCGCATGCGGGTAAAGCCAAGTATGAATTTCTCTGAGGTCGGGAGTGAGGCACGTACATGCGAGCAGGAGCAGGGAGTGATAGTGATGGTGGGGAAGGTTCGGAGCTGAGAGGTAGCTGCCCCCCCATGGGTGGAGATAAATCAGATCCGTGAAGGGGAGTCCAGTCCACCGGTGCAAAACAGAGAGAGCGCTCCTCAACGTGAGACTAGTGTCACCCGGCGAAGAGGACCCCCACGTGTTACAACTGTGGAGCCAACCTTTCCAGCGCCATCCGTTAAACTAGATGGCTCCAAGCTCGGGGGGCGCCACCCGAAGCCTGATAATTTGAGAAGGAGTATTGATAGTCCCACCAATCTCGTTTCCATGTGTCCCTTGCTCTGGGCCAAGATTAACGGACGAGCAGTCCGTTGTCTAGTAGACACAGGCTCTTATGTTGCCACCATGCCTGAGGGATATTTCTGCTGACATTTCATGGAGGCAATGTGGCCAGAATGGGGGCCGGTGATTAAGGTCACGGTCGCTATTCACTTACCCTTCCCAGTTGCAGGGGTGGCATTGATGAACATAGTGGTTTGCAGTAAAGATGTAGGGAGAAGAGGAGTAGTGCTGGTAGATGGAGAAGCCGCCAAAGATCATACCGTAACCTTGGGCATGAACGTGCTTAAAGATTTTGTGAGCCTTCTCCTCAATGAGTCCCCAGACCAGTTCCTACGACAATGGAGCATCCATACCCCTCAAAAGGATGATCTTCCAGCAACTGATACGGACAGCACAGGCCCAGGAAACACAGTGATGGGAAGTCGCTCTGCAAAATAATTGTGCCTGCTTCTGTCAATCGAGTGGTGCCCCCTGGACAGACCGTACTTCCCCTGCCCATCCGGGCTGGTATCCCTCTGGAAGGGGTCGATGTGCAAGTTGAGCGTAGCAAGGCAGACCAGCTACCGTCAGGAATATTAGTTGTGCGGACACTGGCTACGGTGCGAAATGGAACTGAATGACGTGACCTTGCCCCTCAGAGATGAAGTGGCCCACATCTTAAGCATGCCCAATGAACCAGTTCCATCTGAAGCAGTGCAGCTGACTGTGAAGCTGGAAGATCTATAGATGCTGACTGTAGATGCTGAAGTGACCCCAGACCCCCGATTGCTGAAGGAGGGGCAATGTATACTGGAACACATTTGGGCGGAACTCTCAGAACTGATCCCCCAATAGATTCCCCAGGTGGAGCCCTTGCTAGGAAAATACCAGGATGTGTTTGCGAAGCATGAGGACGATTTGGGGCGCACCACCGCAATAACACACGAGATACCCACCGGGGATGCGGCGCCTATCAGAGAGCGATGCCGTCAAATAACTCCACAAATGAACCAGGAAGTGAAAGGGATGCTGTTGCGGAATATGTTAGCGCTATATAAAAATAAAGATTATTATTATTAAATGTTGAAGAAAGGGGTAATATGAGAATGCCAGAGTCCGTCGGCCACCCCCATTGCCCTAGTGCGGAAGAAGGACCGGACTTTACGCTTCTGTGTGGACTACCATCGGCTCAATGCCTGTACGGTGCTGGATTCGTATCCGATCTAAGAATAGAGGAGTCCCTGTCCGCGTTAGGAAATGCCAGGTACTTTTCTACACTAGACCTGGCTAGCGGTTATTGGCAGGATCCACTCTTCGAACAAGACCGAGCCAAGACAGCTTTCATTCTCCCGATGGGACTATATGAGTTCGACCACATGCCATTTGTTCTTGCCATCGCCCCAGGAATGTTCAAACAACTCATGGAAAGATGTGTAGGGGACTTGAACTTTGAAGCTACCCTGATCTATCTGGACAACATATTTTTCTTTGTCCCCACATTCGAGGAGCATCTACGGAGACTGGAGCGGGTTCTGAGTCAGCTACAAAAGCATGGACTGAAATTAAAGCCTCAAAAGTGTCATATGTTCTGAACTCAGATCGAGTATTTGGGGCACATTGTCTCAGCTGAAGGAGTGAGGCCCTCTCAAGACAAGATTGCTGCAGTAAGGAGTGGCCTACCCCAAAAACCGTGAAGGATGTACGAACATTCCTGGGACTCACAGGATACTTCGTAAAAGACTTTACACGCATCGCAAATCCCCTTCTCGAGCTACTGCAAGGAGTGCCTTCCTGTGCTAAAAACAGGAATGTGCAGTGGAGTAAGCACCAGGAAAAAGCGCTCCTAGCCTTGAAGAAAGCTTTGACAGAGGCCCCTGTGCTAGCCTATGCTGACTTCACTCAACCGTTCATCTTGCATAATGATGGGAGTCTGCCTGGATTTGGAGCAGTACTATCTCAGATACAGGATGGGAAAGAACGCGTCATAGCTAGAGATGAGCGACTTTGCCTTTTTTTGGGTCGAGTCGGGTTTCATGAAACCCGACTTTCGCAAAAGTCGGGTCGAACGAAATCGGCCGATTATTGTGAAAAGTCGAAGGCCGACTGAAACACGAAACCCAATGCAAGTCAATGGGGATGCAAAGTCGGCAGGGAGTGGAGGACAGGAAACACACCTACAGTGCCCTTTTGAATGCCAAAAACATCAATTCTTATTACTGAAGCATTTCAACCTTAATTTACTTCATAATACTAGTTACGCACTGAAAAATGGGGGTTATTTGGCTAAATTTGTGTGGGGTAGGGCTGGCTCCAGATTTTCATGTGCCCTGGGCCAAAGAGCGCCCCTTTAACACATAGCACAACTCATGAGGCTCCTATACGGCAGAGAAATAGCAGTATAGTACAATGAAAAATACTTCACTTTTTACATCTCATGACTGATATCCATTTTAAATTCTCCAATAGCTCCAAAAATGGACAGTATATTACTCCATACAGTATTATGGCCACCGCATAGTGCGCTATACAGAGTAATGAGGCCCATCTATTTATCCATACAGAATCATTGGTCCCATATAATGTTTGAAACAGTATATGATGAGCTCCACATAATGCTACGGTATATGTTGGTCCCCATGGATGAAGCTACACTGTCTTATGGGCCCAAATAATGCTCTATATATAATGGGCCCCATTTCTAATGCTCTAGTGTATAATGGGCCCTGTAAATGCTGCTCCAGTGTCTGATGTCCACCTTTGGAATGCTCCAGTGTATGGTGGGCCCCATATATCATTCTCCAGAGTATAGTGCTCCCCAAAAATTGCTGTCCCAACATTGAAAACAATTAAATAAGTCTCCCCAAATAAGTCTCCTCGCTAGGGAATGCCTGTACTAGTCTGGGCGTACAGACGTGATGTCATTGCGCTCTCTGATCTGAATATCACTGTCAGGAAACGCGGAAGACATCATGGCGGTGGAGCAGGGAGAGGTAAGTATTTCAACTTTGCAAGTGCTGTGATCCTGAGCAAGCAGGGGGGGGCCCACTCGTTGGCGACGGCACTGGCACAGGGCCCCTCATAGTACGGCAGTGTGTCTGACGGCGGGTGGGCCGAACCTGCACTTTCATCTGCACCTTCCTCTTTGTCACCGTGTAAGGTGGTACAGTATATGGGAAGGGTAACCTGAGTTTCATCAGGGTCAGATTCTGGCTGTGTAGAGTGCGAGAGGAATGTAGTGGTCTGGGTCAATTTACCAGCAGAATCATCAAGCAGTGGCTGGGCATCAGTGCACTTGTGGCGCCCCCAGGAGTACGGTCGCCACAGTGGCATAACCTTCCTCCTAGGGAGTGTGATGTCATGCTTGGGAGCAACGAAGGATCTCTCTAGCAGTTAAACCAACACACAACACATTTCCCACTCCAGGCCAGCAGGGAGACCTCTGAACCTGACTGCTGAGGAGCTGCTCTCTGTGGTCGGGAGGAGGTAAGTTAGGGCAGTCTGTGAAGGGAAGGAGAAGTGTGTGGACGTGAGAAGGGGAGCTGGAGGATGGGCAGAGTTAAGGCTCACTCCTAGCTGGAGAGCATGGTCCGGATTCCGGTCTCCGAGTTTGTAGGGACACTGACGTTCCAGCAGCAGAAACCGGAGGAAGTAGCAGCTGTAAATGCTCTGTACCCAACTAAGGCTTGGAGGCCCCAGCAGTGACGTGTGGGAGCCAGAAGGAAAAGGCTACGGCTGCCTGCCATACGAGAAAGTTCCAAGAGAGAGTCAACAGGGGGAACTTCATTGAACTCCGCACTGCGAGTACCTCAGATAAGCGCTAGAACAGAGGCCACACTACCTATCTGCAGAGAGAGAATTTCAAATTGGCTTCCAGGCTGACCAACTCCTTCTCCATCTGTACTCTGGGTCCTGGTCGGCTTTTACCAAGTCCAGCTAAAGGAACTGCACAACTGTGTCTATCCTCTTTCTCTTGCACCTGGCGCACGGCTCTGCTACATCCTGCACTGCACACCATCTACCAACTCTTTCATCTACCCTGCGACAACGGCCCTACCTGTGCAGGGCTTCTACATCTTACCTGCACCACAACATCTGTCCCAGAGAAGCGCCACTGCAGCGCTGGTCAATCTAATCAGAAACCACAGGTGGCATCACGTATCATTCACCTATAAACGTAATTCACCCCTTTGCATGGACGCCCAGGGTCACGGAACAGGTCACCACCACCGTGACACATCCCTGTGAGACATCGGCCCGATTCCGATTAACCCCACTGCCCTGGCTGGCCACCGACACTCCATGTCAGATTCATCTTGGACTGGGGAATTCACGATTTGACTTGATAACCCAGGCATGGTATGATAGAAAGAGCTACATGGACTAATGTGAAGTGTGGCCTTCTGCATCATTCACTTTGGGTGGGGGTCCAGGACACAAGGATAGGGGTTCTGGGTCACCCTCGCACACCCAGGGCAGCGGGGTACTCGGTACCGGGCCGGTGTCAAGGCGGGAATGTGTCACAGCAGCGGTGATCCGGTCCGTGGCCCCGGGCACCCAACATCAATGGCGATGATGTAGTTAATGGTAGAATAGTTCATGACGCCACCCGTGGTGTTTGGCAAGTAAGGTGTTGAGCCAACGCTGCATGCAGATCCACTGGGACTGATGGTGTGGTGCAGCAGGGATGGTTTTGCTCCCCACAGGTGGAGCTGTAGTCCCAGGGCAATGTAGGTGCAATGGATGAGGAGAGGCGCAGAATGGTATGGAGGCTGGTGCCCAGGTGTAGTGGTGCAGGAATAACTGGAGGGCACCCGAGTATGCGGTTCCAAAGCTTTACTCACTGTTTGCAGTTCACTCAACCGCCTGCCTCCGTACTGTGTTCTCCAGGTCAGGGCTCCAGCCAACCTCCAGGCAGGATAGGATTCTCCCTTCCACACTCCGCCAACATGTACCTTACTGAACGACTCCTCCAATGTGCCTTTAGGTGCGAAGCACTCCAGTACTTTGTTACCCTCACTGCGTCCCGGCTGTCTATTCAGTTGCTGTTGTGTCCCAAGTCTATGATGGGAGGAAGGAGTTAGCAGATCATGACTCCTCCGGTGTCTGTTGCCGGACATAAAGATCCAATCAACCTCAGGGACCGGGCCCCGACCTTTGCGTTCTCTGGACTGGAAGGGTTATCTCTCTTTCTCAACCTGCTTCCCACCGTCCTTCTATTCTCCTTCTCTCCGATCTGTTCTATCTCTCTTATGGAATCTGTAGTCTTCAGTCTATGTCTCTTTCTCCTTCTCTTCCTCTCCTAGGGAGCTCGTTCCACTAAGACCAGTCCTCAGCCTCTCCTGACTGACTGCCTTCCTCCGCCTTGAGCTCCTCTCAGGCTGACCTGCTGTCAGCCTGCTCTCTCTCCCTCAGACCCTCATCTGACTGACCTTCGTCTCTGGGACTCACCCCAGACTGACCTGAAATCCTACACCTTCCCTCTCCTTTATATCTAACTCCACCCGCCTCCCCAGCACCTCTTGTGTTACGAAGCCAGGGACCACAAAAGGCACCTTATGACCTTTCCAGCATAAAGCATGGATGGGTCCCTGCTGAACTATCCTGTGTGTGGGGTGCAGGTGTTGGAATGCGGAAGGGAGATCCCAGCCTACCTGGATGGTGGATGCAAAACAGAAGCCGCGGAGACACCATCACGTGTTTCTCAACGCAAGCGTTGAGAAACACGTGATGGTGTCTCCGCGGCTTCTGTTTTGCATGTTTTGCATATTTCTCATAAGGGAAGGGGGCAGTGCTCTAGAATCACTGCGTTGAGAAACACGTGATGGTGTCTCCGCAGTGTCGGATGTTGATCTCCATGAGTTCATTCATCCTCCTCTTCATAGTCTTTTACTAGGCATTGCTCCTACCAGCCAGTTTCCTACTCCACACTGATGAGGGGCAATACCCCGAAACAGCTGTATGTGGATGGATACCATGTTTTGGCATAGGTGGTTTCCTTCATTGGAGACTGCCCTTCCCGTGGTTGTTCCTTCCCGGACAAAGACCTGGCTGGTCATTGCTTGCGTTGAGAAACACGTGATGGTGTCTCCGCGGCTTCTGTTTTGCATATTTCCCATAAGGGATGGGGGCAGTGCTCTAGAATCACTGCGTTGAGAAACACGTGATGGTGTCTCCGCAGTGTCAGATGTTGATCTCCATGAGTTCATTCATCCTCCTCTTCATACCTGGATGGTGGGGCACCACATCTTAGGAGAAGGTGCAATACCTCTGTGGCGACTGAAGCCTCAGGGGCGCCACAGTTCTTCCTGACCAGGAGCCAGCACTTGACAACTCAGTGCTTGCATTTTTTGAAACTTCAGAAGAGGAGGGCATATTTGCTGGAGTCTGTTTCGGCAATGTAAGCCAAAACCAGTTCCTCATGCTCTGCCTTTAAAAGCAGTTAACCTACTCTCAGAAAAGGTAGCCTTCCAGGCGTTCCGGAGCCAGACCGTGACGCAGGCTCAACACCTCCTGCCTTAGCTGCTATTGTGCTTTTGCCACTACCAGCAGATGCACCACCACCATCAGCACCAGCTGGCCCCCCCACGCCCACGTCCGCGGCCTCTTCCACCAAACTTCCAAATTTAGCACAAAATAGACACAAAATAACATCAGATATATGGCAATGGCACTGTATCAGAAGCGTACAGCTCTATTCAGTCAAAGGACAATTGTCAATCTCCATATATATTCCATCAGTCACACAGAGACGCTCACAGGCTCAGTATGGATTACACAAGAATATAAAAAGTAGACAAAGTGTACAGTATCAGCAGATAGCAGGTATATATAGCATAGTTTAAACATTAACAATGTACGTCTATATATCAGGAGTAGTGTTGAGCCACCCCGCTAGTGTTTTGGTTCGTCGCACAGGAGGCAAATTCGTTGATTGTGCGTCGAACCACATTGAAAACAATGGTAGGCAAACACAAACACATACAATCACATAGAAAACAATTACAAAACACCTTAAACGGTGTCCCAAAGCCGACAAAATGATCAGAAGACAAAAATAACATATGGAAAAGGGCAGCTACATTTAGAAAAGAGGTGGAGGAGTAAAAGGAGGAGGTGGAGGAGACACAGATATAGACTTGTCATGCCCTTATGAAGTCAAGAAAGGCTGGACTAAAAATGTGAAAAACAAACCAAAAAAAAAAAATGAAATCGAACACGATCATATACCGTCGGACTTCCCACCAATAAATTATGCCAACTGGTGATCGGGCAGTGTTATTCCCACGAACATCCAAACAGCGTCCATAAAGGCAAAGTGCTTGCTTTCCGGGGGCAGTATGGTTGCAAAGCTGAACCTTAAAGGAATGTCCAAAAGGGCACCACCAGGAGTAGAGCCTGCGGCTTCATTGGACTCCACCCGGGAAACCACTACCATGCCACCTCAAGAAAAGATGCACACATTGAAAGCTTTGTCGATTCTGCGTGTGGTATGTCCGTTTGTAGTTGTGCTAGCGATTTGTCAGCTTTATTCCGTTAACGAACGAGACTCCGGCATGCCCCCGCAGTATGCATCAGACTTACTAGAGGGATACGTGAGGCTCTGGCACGCGAGATCGAACAATATCAGGTCTATCATGGCCTTACATGTCCGGTGCTGCATGCGCGCTACACTGAAAGGACCAGCTTTTTTCGCTTACAGGTGCTGATAACCCGCTGAACACCGTTAGTGATGGGGATCTGTGATTCCTATTATTCCCCGCGAACAATGATTTCCCAGTAAGTGCAGGTAACCGCAATTACGGATTTAGGCCTAACCGGCATTCCTGACAAAATGAAATATTACGTGTCCAAAACAAAGATGCTGTAGCTTGCTTAACAGCTCGGCAGCCGTTCTCAGGCCCAGTATGGATTCAACAAGATTCTAGAACGTTGATAAAGGGTACAGTTTCACCGGATAACACGTATATATGTAGCATTGTTTATACATTAAAAACCTTTGTATATAGATCAGGAGGCAGGCTCAGATGTTCTCAGACCCAGTATGGATTTGACCTGATTGGACAAAGGTGATAAAGGGTAAAGTTTCACCGGATAACACGTATGTATGTAGCATTGTTTACACATTAAAAACCTATCTATATAGACCAGGAGGCAGGCTCAGACGTTCTCACTCCCCAGTATGGATTTGACGTGATTGGACAAAGGTGAGAAAGGGTACCGTATCACTGGATAACAGATATGTATAGCATAGTTTACACATTAAAAACCTATGTCTATAGATCAGGAGGCAGACTCAGACGTTCTCAGGCCCAGTATGGATTTGACCAGATTGTACAAAGTTGAGAAAGGGTACATTATCACTGGATAGCAGGTATATAGCATAGCTTAAACATTTAAAATCTCCGTGTTCTCAGTATGGATTGGGCAACAATCTAAAAAGTCGAAAAAAGGAAATGTATTTGAAGCGTACACCAGTATACACTTTTGGTGTTATTTTTTAATCTTCATTTATATTTCTGTCTCAGTAAGACAGTCCAGACTCTCCACAATAGGAAATGAGATGCATACAATTACTGACATAAAGTCTAGTGATTGCAGAAATCTAGGAATTACTATTCACGGGAAAAACTTCCATCACAATTCTCAGAGGCGATGCTGACCCTCAATTAATTAGTGTGTGGAGACAGCAAAAACCTTTGTGAAGAAAGTCTTGCTGTATCGCAGTACCGTTGATCCCATCGACGTTACTCATATCCATCCAATTTTGATCACAGGGAGAGATGTAAACATGGTGCTCACTGCCTATCATGATCTGTCACGTAACTTTAGAGTGCAAAACACAGAACCCATAGGCCGTAGGCGATTCAATTGGATTGGCATGAGAGGGCACATTCAAAATTGTGCTCTGGAATGTCACACGTCAGTGGGTAGGAAAACTGTGAAAGCTGATGACAAACCACCACTGCATCTCATTGCGAGTCAACGTCCATAAGAAATGGAAGCCGTTGATCATCTGAAGCTAGATCCCGGCCAGCGGGACAGGGAATAGCTACGTCTTAACCATCATCTTCTATCAGTTCACCAAATTTGTAGTTGCAGTGCCAGTGAAGGATTTGACAGCCCAGACTACACAGCGGAGGAGCAGGGAGAGGTAAACATTGCAAATGCTGGGGCCCTGCCCAAGCAAGGGGGGCACACTCGTGGGCGTCGGTACTGGCACTGGGCCCCTCATAGTACGGCGGTGTGTCTGACAGCGGGTGTGCACCTCCACCGTCAGAGACACTTGATTGCATTATGAGGGACCCTGTGCCAGTGCCCGCGCCCTAGAGTCGGCCCACCCACCTGTCCAGGGAAATGGCACTCGCACGGTTGCATGCGCTAGGTGGTGACCCCGGCCATGGGGGGAGGAGGCAGCCCAGTTAGGGAGGTTTACAAAATGGCATATGTTGATGTGGGACATTCACCTGCTGCTAAAGGCGAAATTGGTCCAATCCCAGGAAGAAAAGTACCAAAGAAAGCCATTTTTCTGGCAACCTATGTGTCATCAGTGTATGATGTGACAAAATCCTTGGAAACCCATGCATGGTTCAATTTAATGAAGGTTAGATCATCCAAATTTTGGGTCGAGAGACGCGTCCTTTTTTCTGTGAGGATTGATCCAGCAGCACTGAAGACTCTTTCCGATAGCACACTTGCAGCTGGGCAAGCGAGCTCCTGTAAGGCATATTGGGCCAATTCAGGCCAGGCGTCCAGTTACCGGCCCAATAGTCAAATGGGAATGACCTGTGAGGGAGAACATCGATATGGGATGAAAAGTAGTTTGTAAGCATAGCTGACAAGTGCTGTCTCCTGTCACTTTCAATCGATGCAGTATTACCAGTCGTGTGAGCGGGGCTTGAAAAATCAGTCCACAACATTGTCATGAAACCCCTGTCTCCAACACCACTTCTGATGTGTGCACCACCAACACCTCTTCCAAGTTGCCCCTGGCTCGTGTGAGAACCATCACCGCTGCTGTGTGCTGGGAATGCCTCAACCAACCGGTTTACCAGAGTTGCTTGTTTGTTAGCCAATATTAGGTCAAGGTTCTCCTGTGGCATGATGTTTTGGAATTTGCTTTTATAGCGTGGATCCAGGATGCTGGCCAACCAGTAGTCGTCATCGTTCATCATTTTGGCAATGCGGGGGTCCCTTTTTAGGATCTGCAAGGCATAATCTGACATGTGGGCCAATGTTCCCGGTGTCAATGATGCACTGCGAGTGCTGGGTGGAGGAGCACTTTCTGGCAAATCCACATCCCTCCAGTCACGCACAAAGCCTGTACCAGACCTTGCCACGCCAACATTTTCTCTTGCCCCACGAGAAGCATCCTCCTCCCCTAAATAATCATCCCCATCATCATCCTCCTCCTCCTCTTCCTCTTCTTCCTCCACCTCGTCCAGTAGAGGTCCCTGAGCAGACAATGGCTGACTGTCATCAAGGCTTCCCTCCTCCTCTTCCTCATCATCCTCGGCTGCTGACGCCTGCTCCTTAATGTGCATCAAGGCTTGCATGAGCAGACGCATAAGTGGGATGCTCATGCTTATGATGGTGCCATCTGCGCTTACTAGCTGTGTGCTTTCCTCAAAACACTGAAGGACTTTACAGAGGTCTTTCAGCTTCGACCACTGCACACCTGACAACTCCATGTCTGCCCTCAAAGTGCCTGCCCGTGTATCCTCCCACAAATGCATTACAGCCTGCCTCTGTTCGCACAGCCACTCCACCATGTGCAGGGTGGAGTTCCACCTTGTTGCAATTAGGCGGTGCTTGGGAAGGTGGAGCAATCGCTGCAACTTCTGCATATGATTGGAGTGTACGGGCGACCGGCGGATGTGCGAGCACAGTCTTTGAACCATATGGAGCAGGCCTGTTAACTCCGGATAATTATTGAGGAAGCACTGCACCACAACGTTCAAGGTGTGAGCCAAGCAAGGTATGTGTCTGAGTTTTGAAAGGGCTATGGCTGCCACAAAATTCCGGCCGTTATCACTAACTACCTTGCCTGCCTCAAGATGTAGACTGCCCAGCTATGACTCAGTTTGTCGCTGAAAGTAGTCAGCCAGTACCTCCGCGGTGTGTCTGTTGCCCAAATTCATCATCTTCAACACAGCCTGCTGACGCTTTCCACTAGCTTATTGATAGGGGGACTCCTCGTGTGCAATACTAGCAGCTGCGGATGGGGTGCTCGTGCGACTGCACTCTGTGGACGAGCTTTCGCTTCTGGAGGAGGAGGAGGAGGGTCAAACACCTACAGCCAACTGTTTACTATACCGTGGGATAGGCAGCACTGTCACACCACCGCTGTCCCCTGTGGAACCTGTATCCACAACATTAACCCAGTGCGCAGTGATGGATACGTAACGGCCCTGGCCATGCCTACTGGACCATGCATCAGCTGTGAGGTGCACCTTTCCACTCACTGATCACTTGAGTGCATGGACGATGCGGTCTTTCACATGAAGGTGGAGGGCTGGGATGGCTTTGCGCGAAAAGAAGTGGTGACTGGGTAGGTCATAGCATGGTAGTGCGTAGGCCATCAGTTCGCAGAAAGCTGCGCTTTCAACCAAGCGATAGGGCATCATCTCTAACAAGATTAGTTTGGCAATGTGGGCGT
Organism: Dendrobates tinctorius; assembly: GCF_039654945.1. NCBI lineage: Eukaryota > Metazoa > Chordata > Amphibia > Anura > Dendrobatidae > Dendrobates > Dendrobates tinctorius. The sequence continues at coordinate 11,393,566 of NW_027361898.1, read as the reverse complement.
TCAAACCCAGTGTACGCGGATGAGAGGATGAGTACTTTCTTGTCCTACTCTTAGTCTCTGGTAGGGTGAGCTGGACTTGAGAGCTGCATATGGTGGAACTAGCGGTGGACATGGCGGACTGAGAGAGGGTTGGTGATGGTGATGGAGTTGGTGTTCTTTCTGATGGCCTAGATTCAGTCTTTCGTTGCAATAACAGTGTGATTCCCTGACTGATTTGCCCTTGCGACGACAACTCAACATTTGCTGCTTGGGGTGTGCTAACCGGTGGGCTTACAGTGGGGGAAACAATGTAGTGCTGCTGACTACCTTCTTTGGGAGCAGTTGCACATGTGGTACGTGAGTTTTGGTAGTCCGCCCACGCTTGCAAGTGCATGGTGGTTAAATGTCTTAGCATGCAACTGGTATTCAAATTTCTCAGATTTTTCGTTTGGCTAAAGGTCTTTGCGCACTTCTTACAGATAAATTTTGCCTGATCATTTGGATTTTGTTCAAAAAAGTGCCACAAGACATTTTGAGGCCTTGCACGCTGTGCTATTTTGACCGTCTGGCCAAGCTGTCCTGCAACTCTTTTGGTTATTGTAACCTGTTTTTGGACTTCTACGGGCCTGCCAGATAACAGCTGTTGCGATGTCGATGCCCGCTGCGGATGCTCCTCCTCTTCTGAGCTATTGGCAGCGGCACCCTCTTCCCCCAATGGATGCCAATCTGGGTCAATAACTGGGTCATCCATCACCTCCTCTTCAATGTCATGTGCACCTTCCTCTGTGTCACCGTGTACGGTGGTATAGTATGCGGGAAGGGGCACCTGAGTTTAATCAGGGTGAGATTCTGGCTCAGTACACTGCGAGGACAATGTAGTGCTCTGAGTGAATGTACCAGCAGAATCATCTATCAGTAGCTGTGTATCAGTGCACTCCATGTCAGATTAATCTTGGCCTGGGTAATTCACGAATTGACTTGATAACCCAGGCATGGTCTGTGAAACAGCTCCATGGAGTAATCTGTAGTGTGGCCTGCCGCATCCTTCGATTTTGGTTGGGGTGAAGGACACAAGGAAAGTTGTGGTTCATGACCATGAGCCTCCAATGACGACTCAGTGCTTTTATCTTTTAAAATTTCAGAAGAGGAGGCGATAGAGCTGGAGGCTGAGTCAGCAATGTAAGCCAAAAATTGTTCTTGTTCTTGAAGCTCCGGCTTTAAAAGCGGTTTACCTACTCCCAGAAAAGGGAGCCTTCGAGGCCTTGTGGAGGCAGACGATGATGCAGGCTCAACACCTCCTGCATTAGGTGCTATTTTGCTTTTGCCACTACCAGCAGATCCACCACCAACACCAACACCATCATTACAAGCTGCCAACCCCACTGACTCTTCCACCACACTTCCCCATTTTTGGGGAAAATGTCCCCAACAACTCTATGGTCCTGTAAAACAAGGTATATAGTAGTGGGGAGAAATGGAATCTCTGTACACTTCAGGACACAGTTGGATACTGTCAGGCCCTCTTTATATTACACCGCAATGTGACAGTCAGATTCTGGATGGTCTTAGAAAGGTGTATAGAGGACTGTTGAGAATTGGAATCTCTCTAGACTTCAGGACACAGTTGGATACTGTCAGGCCCTGTTTATAATACACTGAAATGTGACAGTCAGATTCTGGATGGTCTTAGAAAGGTGTATAGAGGACAGGTGAGATTTGGAATCTCTCTAGACTTCAGGACACAGTTGGATACTGTCAGGCCCTCTTTATATTACACCGCAATGTGACAGTCAGATTCTGGATAGTCTTAGAAAGGTTTATAGAGGACAGGTGAGAATTGGAATCTCTCTAGACTTCAGGACACAGTTGGATACTGTCAGGCCCTGTTTATATTACACCGCAATGTGACAGTCAGATTCTGGATGGTCTTAGAAACGTGTATAGAGGACAGGTGAGAATTGGAATCTCTCTAGACTTCAGGACACAGTTGGATACTGTCAGGCCCTGTTTATATTACACCGCAATGTGACAGTCAGATTCTGGATGGTCTTAGAAACGTGTATAGAGGACAGGTGAGAATTGGAATCTCTCTAGACTTCAGGACACAGTTGGATACTGTCAGGCCCTGGTTATATTACACCGCTATGTGACAGTCAGATTCTGGATGGTCTTAGAAACGTGTATAGAGGACAGGTGAGAATTGGAATCTCTCTAGACTTCAGGACACAGTTGGATACTGTCAGGCCCTGTTTATATTACACCGCAATGTGACAGTCAGATTCTGGATGGTCTTAGAAACGTGTATAGAGGACAGGTGAGAATTGGAATCTCTCTAGACTTCAGGACACAGCTGGATACTGTCAGGCCCTGTTTATATTACACCGCTATGTGACAGTCAGATTCTGGATGGTCTTAGAAAGGTGTATAGAGGACAGGTGAGATTTGGAATCTCTCTAGACTTCAGGACTCAGTTGGATACTGTCAGGCCCTCTTTATATTACACCGCAATGTGACAGTCAGATTCTGGATAGTCTTAGAAAGTTTTATAGAGGACAGGTGAGAATTGGAATCTCTCTAGACTTCAGGACTCAGTTGGATACTGTCAGGCCCTGTTTATATTACACCGCAATGTGACAGTCAGATTCTGGATAGTCTTAGAAAGGTTTATAGAGGACAGGTGAGAATTGGAATCTCTTTAGACTTCAGGACACAGTTGGATACTGTCAGGCCCTGTTTATATTACACCGCAATGTGACAGTCAGATTCTGGATGGTCTTAGAAACGTGTATAGAGGACAGGTGAGAATTGGAATCTCTCTAGACTTCAGGACACAGTTGGATACTGTCAGGCCCTGTTTATATTACACCGCAATGTGACAGTCAGATTCTGGATGGTCTTAGAAACGTGTATAGAGGACAGGTGAGAATTGGAATCTCTCTAGACTTCAGGACACAGCTGGATACTGTCAGGCCCTGTTTATATTACACCGCTATGTGACAGTCAGATTCTGGATGGTCTTAGAAAGGTGTATAGAGGACAGGTGAGATTTGGAATCTCTCTAGACTTCAGGACTCAGTTGGATACTGTCAGGCCCTCTTTATATTACACCGCAATGTGACAGTCAGATTCTGGATAGTCTTAGAAAGGTTTATAGAGGACAGGTGAGAATTGGAATCTCTCTAGACTTCAGGACACAGTTGGATACTGTCAGGCCCTGTTTATATTACACCGCAATGTGACAGTCAGATTCTGGATGGTCTTAGAAAGGTGTATAGAGGACAGGTGAGAATTGGAATCTCTCTAGACTTCAGGACACAGTTGGATACTGTCAGGCCCTGGTTATATTACACCGCTATGTGGCAGTCAGATTCTGGATGGTCTTAGAAAGTTGTATAGAGGACAGGTGAGATTTGGAATCTCTCTAGACTTCAGGACACAGTTGGATACTGTCAGGCCCTGTTTATATTACACCGCAATGTGACAGTCAGATTCTGGATAGTCTTAGAAAGGTTTATAGAGGACAGGTGAGAATTGGAATCTCTCTAGACTTCAGGACACAGTTGGATACTGTCAGGCCTTTTTTATATTACACCGCAATGTGACAGTCAGATTCTGGATGGTCTTAGAAATGTGTATAGAGGACTGTAGAGAATTGGAATCTCTCTAGACTTCAGGACACAGTTGGATTCTGTCAGGCCCTGTTTATATTACACCACAATGTGACACTCAGATTCTGGATGGTCTTAGAAAGGTGTATAGAGGACAGGTGAGATTTGGAATCTCTCTAGACTTCAGGACACAGTTGGATTCTGTCATGCCCTGTTTATATTACACCGCAATGTGACACTCAGATTCTGGATGGTCTTAGAAAGGTGTATAGAGGACAGATGAGAATTGGAATCTCTCTAGACTTCAGGACACAGTTGGATACTGTCAGGCCCTGTTTATATTACACCGCTATATGACAGTCAGATTCTGGATGGTCTTAGAAAGGTGTATAGAGGACAGGTGAGAATTGGAATCTCTCTAGACTTCAGGACACAGTTGGATACTGTCAGGCCCTGTTTATATTACACCGCTATGTGACAGTCAGATTCTGGATGGTCTTAGAAAGGTGTATAGAGGACAGGTGAGAATTGGAATCTCTGTAGACTTCAGAAACAGTTGGATACGGTCAGGCCCTGTTTATATTACACCGCAATGTGACAGGCAGATTCTGGATGGTGTAAGAAAGGTGTATAGAGGACAGGTGAGAATTGGAATCTCTCTAGACTTCAGGACACAGTTGGATTCTGTCAGGCCCTGTGTATATTACACCGCAATGTGACAGGCAGAAATTGCCTAGTGTATGACAAAATACAAGGGGTATATAGAATTGGGCAGAATTGGAATCTCCCTAGAGTGTAGGTCTGTAAGAACGGACAAACTCCTCGACTTTTGCTTACAGAGTCACACACTTATATAGCTTCAATTTGGCCATGATAACAGCCGTTAATTGGTCCTAAGAGAGGAGCGTACACGCACACCGCTGTACGGTGTATGTAAAAGTGTCAAGCTCCGTGTTTTTGTATACGGACTGACGCACGCTGTCTCTCTCTAGTTTTGAATGTAATCAAACAGCAAATATACTAAACTGTTTGAAAAACGGACAAAACTATAAGGTGTAGGTCTGTAAGAATGGACAAACTCCTCAACTTTTCCTTACACAGTCACACACGTATATAGCTTCAATTTGGCCGTGATAACAGCAGTTACACGGTACTGAGAGAGGAGCGTACACGTACACCGCTGTACGGTGTATGTAAAAGTGTCAAGCTCCATGTTTTTGTATACGGACTGATGCACGCTGTCTCTCTCTAGTTTTGAATGTAATCAAACAGCAAATCTACTAAACTGTTTGAAAAACGGACAAAACTATAAGGTGTAGGTCTGTAAGAATGGACAAACTCCTCAACTTTTCCTTACACAGTCACACACGTATATAGCTTCAATTTGGCCGTGATAACAGCAGTTACACGGTACTGAGAGAGGAGCGTACACGTACACCGCTGTACGGTGTATGTAAAAGTGTCAAGCTCCATGTTTTTGTATACGGACTGATGCACGCTGTCTCTCTCTAGTTTTGAATGTAATCAAACAGCAAATCTACTAAACTGTTTGAAAAACGGACAAAACTATAAGGTGTAGGTCTGTAAGAATGGACAAACTCCTCGGCTTTTCCTTACAGAGTCACACACATATAAAGCTTCAATTTGGCTGTGATAACAGCCATTACACTGTACTGTGTGAGGAGCATACACCGCTGTATGGTGTGTGAAAAAATGAATGCTCACTACCTCACCAGGACAAAACAATACAATTTGAATTGCTTTTAAAAAAGCAGTTTGAACAGCAGTGTGCACACAGCAATGCAGCTATCCATAAAAGGCAGGCTAATCACCACCAGCGCTGCTGCACAAAAGCAAAAATCTGCACAGTAACTACAGAGAAAAGCGCTATCAGCAGAAGCAGTTTTTTTTTTTCTTTTTGCCTCCCTAATGCTCTCCCTACACAATCAGCAGCAGCAGCTCGCCCTATTCTGAGATCAGCATGAGTAACATGGCGGTCGGCGTGCACGCTCTTTTATACCCCCTGTGATGCCCCACAAAGCAAGCCAATCACTTGCATGCCCTTTTCCAAGATGGTGGTGACCGCTGCCTATGTCATCACGTTGCCCACAGTGTCCGTTCTTCCTGATTGGCTGCAAAAGGGCGCTAAAGCATCTTTTGAAACGCGACTTTGGCGCTAAAGTCGCCGACCTCGTGGCCGACCTCACGCTAAGGTCAGGTTTTGTTTCATGAAACCCGACTTTGGCGAAAGTCGGCGACTTTTGAATTTGTTCGACCCGTATCGCTCAACTCTAGTCATAGCGTATGTGAGCCGATCTTTGCACGACTGTAAGAAGAACCCAGATAACTACAGTTCCTTCAAGCTGGAGTTGTTAATGTTAGAGTGGGCTATGATGGAGAAATTTGCGGAGTACCTGGGCGGCTCTGAAGTTCACATGTGCACAGACAACAATCCATTTTCTCATCTGGAGAAGGCGAAGCTCGTGGCGTTAGAACAACGCTGGGTAGCTCGAAATTCCAGTACAAGATCACCTATTAAAGAGGAGCAGAGAATACCCATGCTAATGCCCTTTCCCAAATAAACTATCATAGGCTGGAGGCTGTGGAAGTCCCGGAATTTGGAGGAACTGCCAGGATGGTGGCAGCCACGCAGGAGCAAAGGCATGAGATGTCTCGTGTAAGTTTAATGAACCAACCCCATGATGAGTGGGTCCAAGCATAGCAAGAGGATAGGAAATAGCTCAATCTGCGGTGGTGGGGTGCAGCTGAACAAGTGCCCAGTCATGAAGAGAGGAGTACTGCATCACCCGAAATGCTGTGGATGTTACGGCAATGGGAAAAACTTCAGCTGTGTGACAACATATTGTATCGGAAGATATTCCTTCAGTCAGAACTCAGTGTTACTTGGCAGACAGTGGTTCCCTCATCCTTGTTATCCCAGATAGCTATGGAGGCTCATGAAAAAGGAGCTCACTTCGGCTCCGAGAAAACCTTACAATGGTTGCAGCGCATGCTTTATCATCCAAATCTGAGAGGTGTGGTGGAGAAAGTCTGTCAGCAGCGCCGCAATGTGACAGTCAGATTCTGGATGGTCATAGAAACGTGTATAGAGGACAGGTGAGAATTGGAATCTCTCTAGACTTCAGGACACAGATGGATACTGTCAGGCCCTGTTTATATTACACCGCTATGTGACAGTCAGATTCTGGATGGTCTTAGAAAGGTGTATAGAGGACAGGTGAGATTTGGAATCTCTCTAGACTTCAGGACTCAGTTGGATACTGTCAGGCCTTCTTTATATTACACCGCAATGTGACAGTCAGATTCTGGATAGTCTTAGAAAGGTTTATAGAGGACCGGTGAGAATTGGAATCTCTCTAGACTTCAGGACACAGTTGGATACTGTCAGGCCCTGTTTATATTACACCGCAATGTGACAGTCAGATTCTGGATGGTCTTAGAAAGGTGTATAGAGGACAGGTGAGAATTGGAATCTCTCTAGACTTCAGGACACAGTTGGATACTGTCAGGCCCTGGTTATATTACACCGCTATGTGGCAGTCAGATTCTGGATGGTCTTAGAAAGTTGTATAGAGGACAGGTGAGATTTGGAATCTCTCTAGACTTCAGGACACAGTTGGATACTGTCAGGCCCTGTTTATATTACACCGCAATGTGACAGTCAGATTCTGGATAGTCTTAGAAAGGTTTATAGAGGACAGGTGAGAATTGGAATCTCTCTAGACTTCAGGACACAGTTGGATACTGTCAGGCCTTGTTTATATTACACCGCAATGTGACAGTCAGATTCTGGATGGTCTTAGAAATGTGTATAGAGGACTGTAGAGAATTGGAATCTCTCTAGACTTCAGGACACAGTTGGATTCTGTCAGGCCCTGTTTATATTACACCACAATGTGACACTCAGATTCTGGATGGTCTTAGAAAGGTGTATAGAGGACAGGTGAGATTTGGAATCTCTCTAGACTTCAGGACACAGTTGGATTCTGTCAGGCCCTGTTTATATTACACCGCAATGTGACACTCAGATTCTGGATGGTCTTAGAAAGGTGTATAGAGGACAGATGAGAATTGGAATCTCTCTAGACTTCAGGACACAGTTGGATACTGTCAGGCCCTGTTTATATTACACCGCTATATGACAGTCAGATTCTGGATGGTCTTAGAAAGGTGTATAGAGGACAGGTGAGAATTGGAATCTCTCTAGACTTCAGGACACAGTTGGATACTGTCAGGCCCTGTTTATATTACACCGCTATGTGACAGTCAGATTCTGGATGGTCTTAGAAAGGTGTATAGAGGACAGGTGAGAATTGGAATCTCTGTAGACTTCAGAAACAGTTGGATACGTTCAGGCCCTGTTTATATTACACCGCAATGTGACAGGCAGATTCTGGATGGTGTAAGAAAGGTGTATAGAGGACAGGTGAGAATTGGAATCTCTCTAGACTTCAGGACACAGTTGGATTCTGTCAGGCCCTGTGTATATTACACCGCAATGTGACAGGCAGAAATTGCCTAGTGTATGACAAAATACAAGGGGTATATAGAATTGGGCAGAATTGGAATCTCCCTAGAGTGTAGGTCTGTAAGAACGGACAAACTCCTCGACTTTTGCTTACAGAGTCACACACTTATATAGCTTCAATTTGGCCGTGATAACAGCCGTTAATTGGTCCTAAGAGAGGAGCGTACACGTACACCGCTGTACGGTGTATGTAAAAGTGTCAAGCTCCGTGTTTTTGTATACGGACTGACGCACGCTGTCTCTCTCTAGTTTTGAATGTAATCAAACAGCAAATATACTAAACTGTTTGAAAAACGGACAAAACTATAAGGTGTAGGTCTGTAAGAATGGACAAACTCCTCAACTTTTCCTTACACAGTCACACACGTATATAGCTTCAATTTGGCCGTGATAACAGCAGTTACACGGTACTGAGAGAGGAGCGTACACGTACACCGCTGTACGGTGTATGTAAAAGTGTCAAGCTCCATGTTTTTGTATACGGACTGATGCACGCTGTCTCTCTCTAGTTTTGAATGTAATCAAACAGCAAATCTACTAAACTGTTTGAAAAACGGACAAAACTATAAGGTGTAGGTCTGTAAGAACGGACAAACTCCTCGGCTTTTCCTTACAGAGTCACACACATATATAGCTTCAATTTGGCCGTGATAACAGCCATTACACTGTACTGTGTGAGGAGCATACACCGCTGTATGGTGTGTGAAAAAATGAATGCTCACTACCTCACCAGGACAAAACAATACAATTTGAATTGCTTTTAAAAAAGCAGTTTGAACAGCAGTGTGCACACAGCAATGCAGCTATCCATAAAAGGCAGGCTAATCACCACCAGCGCTGCTGCACAAAAGCAAAAATCTGCACAGTAACTACAGAGAAAAGCGCTATCAGCAGAAGCAGTTTTTTTTTTCTTTTTGCCTCCCTAATGCTCTCCCTACACAATCAGCAGCAGCAGCTCGCCCTATTCTGAGATCAGCATGAGTAACATGGCGGTCGGCGTGCACGCTCTTTTATACCCCCTGTGATGCCCCACAAAGCAAGCCAATCACTTGCATGCCCTTTTCCAAGATGGTGGTGACCGCTGCCTATGTCATCACGTTGCCCACAGTGTCCGTTCTTCCTGATTGGCTGCAAAAGGGCGCTAAAGCATCTTTTGAAACGCGACTTTGGCGCTAAAGTCGCCGACCTCGTGGCCGACCTCACGCTAAGGTCAGGTTTTGTTTCATGAAACCCGACTTTGGCGAAAGTCGGCGACTTTTGAATTTGTTCGACCCGTATCGCTCAACTCTAGTCATAGCATATGTGAGCCGATCTTTGCATGACTGTAAGAAGAACCCAGATAACTACAGTTCCTTCAAGCTGGAGTTGTTAATGTTAGAGTGGGCTATGATGGAGAAATTTGCGGAGTACCTGGGCGGCTCTGAAGTTCACATGTGCACAGACAACAATCCGTTTTCTCATCTGGAGAAGGCAAAGCTCGTGGCGTTAGAACAACGCTGGGTAGCTCGAAATTCCAGTACAAGATCACCTATTAAAGAGGAGCAGAGAATACCCATGCTAATGCCCTTTCCCAAATAAACTATCATAGGCTGGAGGCTGTGGAAGTCCCGAAATTTGGAGGAACTGCCAGGATGGTGGCAGCCACGCAGGAGCAAAGGCAGGAGATGTCTCGTGTAAGTTTAATGAACCAACCCCATGATGAGTGGGTCCAAGCACAGCAAGAGGATAGGAAATAGCTCAATCTGCGGTGGTGGGGTGCAGCTGAACAAGTGCCCAGTCATGAAGAGAGGAGTACTGCATCACCCGAAATGCTGTGGATGTTACGGCAATGGGAAAAACTTCAGCTGTGTGACAACATATTGTATCGGAAGATATTCCTTCAGTCAGAACTCAGTGTTACTTGGCAGACAGTGGTTCCCTCATCCTTGTTATCCCAGATAGCTATGGAGGCTCATGAAAAAGGAGCTCACTTCGGCTCCGAGAAAACCTTACAATGGTTGCAGCGCATGCTTTATCATCCAAATCTGAGAGGTGTGGTGGAGAAAGTCTGTCAGCAGCGCCGGAGCTGTGAGCTAGACAAACCACCTGAACAGCGGGCTCTCGCGCAGACGGTGATGTCATCCAGTCCTCTAGAATTGCTAATGATAGACTATCTGACAATAGGGCCAGCGCATCAAGACTATAAACACTGCTTGGTGAAGGTGGACCACTTCACGAAGTTTGCCTTCATAACCCCTACACGAGATCAGACCGCCGAATCTGCTGCTCACGCCATCTGCAAAAAGTTCATCCAGGTGTATGGATGTCCTAAGTGTATCCACTCCGACCAAGGTATCTGCTTTCTCGGCAGAGTGATGGAGGCACTGCACCAGTTGTATAAGATTGGTAAGTCTCGGACAACACCTTATCATCCATGGGGAATGGGGCTTGTGAGAGATTTAGCCACACCCTGATCCAGATGCAAAGAACCCTGGAGGAAGAGAAAAAGGTAAGATGGCCTGAATATGTCCCTGAGCTGGTATGGGTGTACAACAATCGTAAGCACAGCACCACCGGCTTTACAACCTACTCTCTTCTCTTCGGACGGCCCAGGAAGGAGATGACTTAATTGGAGTTGGAGCCTGAGGTGGACTATCCACAGATGGGAGTGTCCTCCTGGGTTCGAGAACACCACCATCGGCTGCAGACTCTCCACCATCTGGTTATGACCAAGCTGCAGGAGCTGGAACATCCTCAGGACACTACTCTACGTGGGAAAGCTCTGCGGGCCGGTGACCGAGTTTTGGTAAGAGAGAAGTGCCCTCGTGATAAATTAGAGTACCTTTCGGAGGAGAGCCTGTACAGGGTAAAACGTCGAGTCAATGCTAAATGTCCTGTTTATGAAGTCCAGCCAGAAGAGAAATAGGGTGCCCCCACTCACACGCTGCATCGGAATATGTTGTGACCTTGTCTGTCTCAGGATCCTGATCAAGAACAGGAAGTAATTAATGTCCCACAGGCAACTCCATCAGCTGTCGTTGATTCCGAAGACGAGGAATGCTCCCATCCACTCCCAAGGGACACCAAAGAGAGGCTGGTGCCTGAGACTGACAGCCCAGTGGGAGGGACTCAATCCCCCTTTCTTCCCATGCAGCCTGAGACGATTGCTCCTTCTGATTTGCGACGCTCCAAGCGTTCAACTGCCGGTGTACCCCCGTCCGCTATGATCAAGATCAATTCGTTTAGCAACGAGAGCTGCAGAAGATCTCGCCTGTGGAATGGCGAGCAAAAAGAGAGGGGGATGTCAGGGGGTGAAGAGAAAGAGGAACTTAAATGGGGTTACCTCTCCTGCTCCGTGTCCGGAACCACCTGGCCAGGCAGCAGTGTTTCATGGGGGAAGGTTATCGGACCTGGACCGATATTTCCAATATTTCCATGTGACTGCGGGGGGCGGAGACCTTTTAGAAGGGGCAGTGTGCAGGAAGCAGAGCGGAGTCAAGGTGGGAAAGTACAGCGCGCAGGAGAGAGAGCTGTCAGCTGCACTGCATTCCCAGAGCGTGAGAGCCCTCTAGCTGAGGACTGAGACAGACAGACGTACATGGTGAGCGCCCTTTGAACATGGACCCTCCAGCCTCCGTGACTGGAGGAGACTCCCCTGACAGGTCTGAAACAGTTGCTAGAGTGTGCAGGCCCGGCATGTGCAGTCACAGACCTGAGCCCCTGAGAGAAGTAGCTGGAGTGACCGAGGAGTGCGGCATCATTCCTGTGGTGACACATTCTGAGTGTGAGCTTGTCAATAAGAGTGGTGACATCATGACCCCCTCTCACCACCCCGCATCATGTTGTTTTCCCCGGAGGCCATTTCTTCATTGTGGACAGAGACTTGAAAGTCTGCACGTGCCGCTGTTGATGGTGCCAACGTTGGAGAATTAGACGCTTCAATCAAGCCTTCTACAGACTGATAAGTTTATTCCTGCCTTTGTTTATCTCTTTAACTACTGTATTACTGTTTACTTGTTGCAATTATCTCCTTTGTTTCCCCTCCCTGCATGGAGTTAATATCCCTGTAAATAAACCTTTAATTCTTGGTCTGCCTCAGACATCCTCCGTACCTGCAGGTTATTAAACATACTCGGTAATGTTCAGTGCTCGCCGGAGTATTACGCTACTCGAAGTACTTGGCGAGCACCATGCATTTCCAGGATTGTCGGGCAGGAGTTTGAATCCCGCCCAGCATGTTTGGTGATCTTTAGAGCGCTAATCAACATGCAGGGATTGTCTGTCACGCATTGTAATGCCACAGCCATGTTGGTTGTGGCATTACAGTAATTGGCTGGCCGCACAGCGTCATCAGGTCTATATCAGACCTGGCGCTACCCTGCTCGTCCCAGTCAGCTCTGGAATCACCAGTGTAGGAAGAGTTGCGGCAGATATAGGGACAGAATAGGTGGTATATAATTTAGTGTGGGTATACCATAATTGAATACACAAATCCAGCTAAATCAACAGTCCTTCTAAGGACTAATTACGGGGTATATATATTGCAGTGCTAGGTAGCCAGGGAGTGTATGTGGGTATATACATATTGGTGCAAGGCATGCAGGCACTTTATGTGTGTATATATTTATCATTGCTAGTCAGGCAGGCATTGTATGTGGCATACTTCATTGCATATGGCTTACTTCTTTGCATATATCAAGAGGGTCCATTCCATTGCTGTCTGCTGCTGCTGTTGCCTATTATATATATTGATCGTATATACATAGTCCCAGTGGCCAGAAATGTTTTTTTTTTATCTTAATCCTGATTATTTTATTCAAAAGCAATCCAGAGCACAAGTTTTTTTTCTCTGTTTGCTTGTTGACATTGCAGAATACAGCCAGATCTTTTTCATAGTACAGTGTGAAATTCCAGCTATTTTAAAAGGGTTTGCCTGTCCCAGCGATCACATCTGAGTGTGCAGAAAATGCAGCCATTTTTGTGGTACTGTAAAATTTTTTTGGAGTGTCTTATACAATTTCTTGACATCATGTTGCTGCCAAAAAAATATTCAGCTGCCAAAAAAATATTTAGCTAAAGGTCACATATTTTCTACCGAGTTCTTTGACTGCATATCTTTGCGGTCAAAATTGTGCCATTTCAGGCATCCATAGAATTGTTATTGTTGTGTCTCAGCCTATTTATTGGCACAATTTTACTGGCCCAAAAAAATACAAGCCAGATATTTGAAAATGTGGTATCTCCTACACACGCCTCATCTATCTGCGGACTACAAATTGTGGCATTTGAGGCCTCCATTCAGCTGTTTTCCTTGTGTCTTAGCCTAGTTATTGGCATCAGTTAGTTGAAAAAAAAATTGTTACCTACAGAGAAGATATTTTAAACTGTTGTTTTCCCGCACACGGATCACACATATGGTCGCTCCAAATTCAGCCATTTGTAGTGAATGTGGAAAATATTGTAGTCCATTTAAAATGGGCAAGGTGCTTGGCAAAGGATGTGATGGTGATGGTGCATGCAGGGGCCGAGGCCATGGGCTAGCTGAATTTGGGCCACAACAAACACCTACATCTTCTCACTCGACCTTCCTGTCTCAATTTCTAGGGGACCGCAGCAGCACACTACTATTGTACCTTGAACAGTGTCAAAAGGTTGTTGGTTGGATAGCGGATAATGCTTTCAGTCACCTTGCCACTACCACCACCCTGTCTTCCACACGGTCAGGTATGAGTAGCCATGAGTCTGGACCGCATATTCCTCACCATGATCTTCCTTCCTCCCACCAGGCCATGTGCCCTGAGACAACTGATTCTACACTTGGACACTCCGAAAAGCTGTTCACTTTTCCATTTATAGATTTTGACCTCTCGCCCTGTCCACTTGAAGCGGGGCAAGATGAGATTGCATGTAGCGATGTGCAAATATTTGATCAGCCACGGTCACACGAAAGTGATGGTGGGAATGTGTCCCAAGAGGCACAATTGCCAGAAAATCAGGAGGAGGACAACGGTGCAGAAGTGGAAGACGAGGTGGTGAATGATATAGTAATTGACCCAACCTGGCAAGAACACTTGCAGGGCGAGGACAGCAGCACACAGGGTGAGGGAAGCGTAGCACTCCAACAGGCAGGAAGAAGCAGTGTGGTGTCCGCAGACAGAAGGTGGTCAACCTGATGGAAGTTGGCAGTACAACTGTTAGGTCTTCCCAAGTCTGGTTGTTTTTTTAAGGCTCTGCTGATAACCCCAAACAGGCCATTTGCACCACCTGCCATGCCCGCATCATCAGGGGTAGCAAAACTACCAGCCTCACCACCACCAGCATAATCAGGCACATGGCAGCAAAGCACCCGACTTTGTGGGTCGAGCCCCAGGCTCCAGGAACATTGTCTGCAGGTGATACCACTGCTTCTTCCACTGTCGTTCGTTCAAGCCAATCCCCTGTTCACGGTGCATGCAAAGATGCCTCCTGCCCTGCAACTGTTGTTGCCCATACTCAACTAGCACCATCATCAAGTACGTCCATGTCCTTGTCCCAGTGCAGTATTCAGTTGTTCATACCCCAGTCAATGGAATACAAGCGGAAATACTTAGCCAACGCCCCACAGGTGACAGTACTAAATTCACACATTTCTCATCTGCTTGTGCTCGAAATGTTGCCTTTTATGCTCGTGGAGGTGGAAACTTTCCACAACCTGATGGCTGCCATCCCAAGGTATTCGTTCGGTCCTCAGTTGCCACTATTTCTCCCAGTGTGCCATCCCGGCATTACACAAGCACGTGTGCCACAACATTACCCGTCCCCTCAACAATGCTGTTATTGGGAAAGTCCACCTAACCACGGACACATGGAAAAGTGCTTGTGGGCAGGAATGGTACATCTCGCTGATGGCACACTGGGTTAACATAGTGGAAGCCGGGACCCAGTCGGACCTTCAGATGGAACACATCGCCCTGATGCTGAGGATTGAGGACCCTACGTCAATCAGGGTCGCCCCCACAGTCTACAGCTCCTGCACCTACTCCTCTTCCTCTTCAGCCTCCATCTCCAAAATGACCACATCAGTCACAAGCTGGAAGCACTGCAGCACTGCCTCAGCCAAGCGACAACAGGCTGCGCTGAAGCTAATATGCTTAGGTGACAAACCGCATAATGCTGAAGAGTTGTGGACAGCTCTGAAAGAGCAGGCAGATCTGTGGCTGATACTGCTGAACCTACAGCCAGGCATGGTTGTGTGTGACAATGGCCAGAACCTGGTGGCGGCTCTGAGGAGAGTTCACACAAGTACCATGCCTGTCCCATGTGCTTAACCTCGTTGTTCAACGGTTTTGCAAAAGCTACCAAGAGCTGTCATATCTGCATGTGAAAGTACGCTGACTGTGTGCCCATTTTAGAAAGCCAGCTATAGCTTCCACCACCCTTGCCATGCTTCAGCATCATTTGCAGCTTACGGCTCACCGACTGGTGTGTGATGTCCCCATGCATTGGAACTCTACACTGAATATGTTGGAAAGGATTTGTGAGCAGAAGAGGGCAGTTGTTGAATACCAGCATTAACAAGGCCATCGGTATTCAGTTCAGACTCCACAAATAAGACCTCAGGAGTGGACATGGATGTCAGACATATGTACCATCCTACAAAACTTTGAGGAGTCCACGAAGATGGTGAGCGGTGATAACGCCATAATTAGCATCACCATCCTGCTTCTCTGTATTCTGAAAAGCTCTCTGCTCATTATGAAAGAGGATGCATTGCAGGCACAGCAGGATGAGATGGAGCAAGGAACCATACATAGTGATTACACACAGCCCAGCCTCATGTAATCCAAACATGGATTGGTTGAGTATGAGGAAGAGGAGGAAGAACAGTAGCTTGTTTTATGATCTAAAGACGGTTCTACAAGCACAACTGTCATACCATATGTTCAGCGTGGATGGCCTGAGAACGGGGGGGGGGGAGGAGGAGCATGGTCAGTCATCCTCTTGGTGAAGACATGGAAGTCTTGCTTTTTATTAGTCTGGCACGCATGGCTGACTTTATATTGCACTGCCTTTCCTGTGACCCTCACATTCTAAAAATATTGGGTGACACTTATTATTGGTTGGTGACTTCTAGACCCACTCTACAAGTAGACCTTTTAATCTCTTATTCCAGAGGCAGACAGGTCTACTAAAATGGTGCAGTACCAGAGGGCCCTTGTTGCAAAATTATTAAAAAAATTCCCATCTGAAAACGCTGGCGGCAGAGATCACAGTTCGTTGGACAGCCAAGTAGTACAGGCGACAGAGACACAACTCCAATCCAGCAGAGGCAGGGGAACACTGTGAAAGTTTTGGGAGAGTTTTCTCAGACCCTCCCATCGCACAGGCCCTGAGTCCCAGCATACTCTCACAAGGAGTGCACATTTTCGGAAGATGCTGAGGGAGTACCTTGCTACCTGGCTGTGCATACCAACGTCCTCCGTGATTCCTCTGTGCCTTTTAATTATTGGGTATCCAAGTTGGGCACGTGTCATGAACTGGCTCTCTACACCTTGGAGGTCCTGGCCTGCCCTGCTACTAGCGTTTTGTCAGAGCAGGTTTTTAGTGCCGCTGGTGGAATTATAATTGATAAGCGCATTCGCCTGTCAACTGAAAATGCTGACAGGCTGACTCTTATAAAAATGAACAAGGGCTGGATTGGGCCAGACTTCTCTACACCACTGAATGATAACAGCGAAACATAACCTCAAATCCAGTGTCATTTTTTGTGAGGTATATTCCCATGCACCTCTTCACACCGACACATGGGTATACCCTGATTTTGCTATTTGCTGTTATCCTCTTTCTTCTCCTCATCCTCATCAGCCACCACCATTAGATCACCATGGTGACCATGGTCCATGATGCAACAGCCACGTTATTGTGTTAAAGGGTGTTTTTGATGCTAGTAAAAAAAATTTTTTACACATTATGTTGATGTGTACCCCCCAGAGGGAAATGTTTGTCAGCCCATACTAAGTGTATGGGCTTTACAACCATAGGAGACCCTCTCCTTTAAATTGGTAAAAGATTTTTAGTAGGCCATCCTCCACATTTCTTCCAACACCACCACTAGATCACCAGGGTGAAATTGTTCCGTGATGCAACAGCCAGGTTCTTTTTTTTCAAGGGTGTTTAGGATGCCCGTAAAAAGAAGTTCACACAGTATGTTGATGTCTACCCCCCAGGGGAAAATATTTGTCAGCCCATACACTTACTGCATGTGCTTTACAAGTATAGGAGACCCGCTCCTTTAAATTGGGGAAAGAATTTTAGGAGGTCCTCCTCCACGTCTCTTCCAAGGGGTATTGGGGTGCATCCAAATGTGGAGCGGTACTTGCATTCACATCATGGGTAAACATTATGGGAGTAGCAAATTAAGAAAAATGGGAACTTTGGTTTCATGTGGTCATCCAGTACGTTGGTTCAAAGGGTTATTGGGGTGCGTGTAACTTTGGGGCAGGGCAGGCCTTTCATTCAATGAATAGGCAAACAGTATGGGAGTACCAAATGAATTATAATGGGAACTCTGGTTTCATCATGTGGCCATCCAGGACATCTGTTCGATGGGTTATTGGGGTGCATCCAAATTTGAAGCAGGCCTTCCATTCAATGCATAAGCTAACATTATGGAAGTAGCAAATTAAGAAAAATGGGAACTTTGGTTTCATGTGGCCATCCAGTATATTGGTTCAAAGGGTTATTGGGGTGCGTGTAACTTTGGGGCAGGGCAGGCCTTGCTTTTAATGCATAGGCTAATAGTATGGCAGCACCAAATAAATAAGAAGAGGAACTTTGGTTACATGTGGCCATCCACTACATTGGTTCAATGGGTTATTGGGGTGCGTCCAAATTTGGGGCAGGCCTTGCATTCAATGAATAGGCAATGACAGTATAGTAGACCTACTGTTTAATAATGGGAACAACAAAGCATAGCTGGCTGATGGGTCTCTAAGAATAGTGAGGATCAACTGCTGTCCCTTTAAGAACATTAAAGTCCGCCTGATGGCCCTTCTCATTTAACAGTCCCTCCTTCATAAATGAAGCAATACTGTATGTGTCTGATTTTGTGTCACACACCACATGGCCAGCTAAGGTTGTAAAATGTTAAAATTACATTTCCCAGTAACTGCATTTGTCTTGGATAAAAGCAATGCTAAAGTTGAAAAGCACATCAAAACCGCTATGTGTGAACATAGCCCAAGTGGTGGAGGAACATTTTATTTGTTTTGCTTTACATACAAATCATTACTCTGGAAAGGATGTTCCTTTACATGTTTCCCAGGAAAATCAATTTTGGTTTTGTTTTTGTATGTTTTATTGTGCACCCAAAAGAATGGTGTAAGACTCTGACAACATTGTTCACAGCAGTGACGTGGGAGTCAGAAATGCTTCCAGGGGTCTTCCCTATGATATTCCCATGTCATTTCAGCACTGTTACCATCGATTTCAGATGTTTTTAGACCCTAAAAAGACTCCCGGGGGGGTCACGGCAAAAATGCTCAGGTTTCCTATAGACTTACATTGGGCTCATTGCTCGGGTCGAGCACCTGAGCATTCCAATTTGCTCGGCCCGAGCAACGAGCACCGGAACATTTTAGTGCTCGCACATCACTAGTTGGCACCTTTTGTGGCCATTGCAACAGACTATCTCCTGTAATGCATGCAAATAGAAGAAAATGACCAGCACATCCAAACTAGTTTAAACAGGTGCCAATTAAAAAAAATATAACTGTAGAAAAAAAATTAAGTTGCACCCTGAATTGCTAATTAAAATGAAACTGCAATATTGCTATGAAAAATTACAGTAAAAAAGAAGGTACTGTTTGAGAGTTATCATTTTTAGCAACCCAGGGTGCAGCTTAATCCATTTTTATAGGTATATATTTTTTAGTGGGCACTAATGATGAGTGAGTATACTTGTTGCTCAGGTTTTTCCGAGCATGCTAGGGTGTCCTCCAAGTGTTTTGGCGTGTTCGGAGATTTAGTTTGTGTCGAAGCAGCTGCAACTGTTTTCCTAACAAACAGGCAATCCTCACATCATGCAGCAAATCATGCACCTGCCTAGTCACAAACTAAATCTCCGAGCACGCCAAAATACTCGGAGATCACCCCAGCGTGCTCGGGAAAACCACAGCAACGAGTATACTCGCTCATCATTAGTGGGCATGGGTTCACACTAATTTGGATGTGCTGGTCATTTTCTTCTGTTTGTAGCAAGACTTTTTTGACATGTGCACTCCTACTCCCATCATCCACAGTTGATTTTAAGCAGTTAGCTGGTTCCTTCCTGACCCATAAATTGTAGGCTTCTTGCCCATGAGAGGTATCATATCAGGTCAGGGAACCAGCAATGAAGGATGCCTTGATGTTGGATATTGGGCTCACATGCATTGACCAATCTGTGCGCCAAGTACCTTCTTTTTTTACCGTAATTTTTCATAGCAATATTGCAGTTTAATTTTACTAATATTCCATATGTACATAATGTAGTGTTTTCCTATTTTCTATGGCAGTAATGCAGTTCTAATGTTCGAGAGTTATCATTCTTAGCAATTCGGGGTGCAACTTAATTATTTTCTATTGCTAAAATGCATAGCTTACACTCAATAATGGAGCAGACTCAGGTCTTGAGCCTGCTCCATCCCCGCTCTGCACATTTCACTTTTACTTATACTCCATATGTACATAATGTAGTGTTTTCCTATTTTCTATGGCAGCAATGCGGTTCCAATGTTCGAGAGTTATCATTCTTAGCAATTCAGGGTGCAACTTAATTTTTTTCTATTGATAAAATGCATAGCTTACACTCAATAATGGAGCAGACTCAGTTCCTGTGCCTGCTCCATCCCCACTCTGCATATATATATCGTTTTAAGTGAACCCTTTCCTAGAAGTGCCATACATTTAAAGTGGGCATTAGGATGGAGTTTAAGGAGTTTCACAGTGATA
Source organism: Dendrobates tinctorius (assembly GCF_039654945.1). Taxonomy (NCBI): domain Eukaryota; kingdom Metazoa; phylum Chordata; class Amphibia; order Anura; family Dendrobatidae; genus Dendrobates; species Dendrobates tinctorius. The sequence goes on along the minus strand of NW_027361898.1, from coordinate 11,373,481 downwards.
CAGTGTTAAGTACCCTTCATTGCCCCAGTGCTGCCTTTCCCCTGTTGCCTTCAGTCTGTGTTAACAGGCTGCAGTAGTGACATCATTCATGACTAGTGCACATGACCGCTTGAGTCAATCACTGAGCTCAGCAGTTTCATACATGAATAATATTGTTTTTATTATTTATACTTACAGAAAGTCAATGGGGATAAAAAACATTTTTTGGAAAAATCCTTTAATATCAGTAAATTGACACTGAAAACTGTAATTTAGTCAACGAACTTGCAAATCAGGATTAACATGTGACTCCACTAAGTTTACTTCCCCACTAGTATATGGTGAATGCGGGTTTGTAATATACAAATGCAAATCATTCTACATGTATCTTTTTCCAGATAAACTGCCAAGAACTTTGGCTGGGGCTTCACAATTACATAGCATAACCTGTACTGGAGTAGAAAAGGTGAATTAGCATGACAGAACCTTTTTTTCAGCTAAAAATTTTTCCCGTAACCAAACAAAGAAAATACATTGAGGTTGTAATTCTGTAACTTTTTTGGTAGTAGCTATTCTGTAATAACGACTACAATATTATTATTACTATTATTATTATTAATATGACAATAAAATGGTCAAAAGTATATTTCAGGGGCATGCAGATATGGAAATTTCTATATCATCGTTTCTACTTAATTGGCACTATTAACAAATTACCTAGAAAGCTAATGGGCTTAATAGTGAACAAAAGCTGCTCCATTGTGTAGATTATCAGTGGTCCTATATTATCTTGTGAGGACTTATATTTAGAATCATTCATTATTAACTATGAGAGCTTTAAGAATAAAAAACTCCTTTCATATTTAAAGCTGGCCATACAATTTAGGTAATCTTTTCAGATCCGCACCATATGCAAACATTCTTGGGGCAATTTGTTACATTCATGTGTTCAGAATATGGAAAGGCAGAATAAGGAGCTGCCATACACTTCTGGTAATAGTTTATCTCTCCTGGGAAAAAAGGCGCAATCCAGTAGCCCGAATAAGCCTTCCTGTGTATCCTCAGAAATCTTAGATTACCATATGGTCACTCTGAAATTGTAATAACAACCAAGCAGTACCTTGTAGTTATGGGAATTATATCAGTAAGACCATGAAGACACTAATCATAGCATCTATATCTTTGGAGAAAGGGAGGCTACTATAAAAGCTTTAGTTGGGCTCCAATACTGAAGTTAGGTAGGTGACCAATGGCATGTATCCATGAAGTGCTTTCCTTATTAGATGGTTGGATTGGATTCCACATCAGGAGGCAGAAAGAAAAAAGTATATGGGCAGCAGAGAACAGGAGCTGCAGGCTGGGACCACTGTTTAGGATGAGCTGCAGGGTCAGAATGAAACATAGCAGCGATGTTGCCTGAAAAGGAACTGAGAAAAAAAATGCAAGAAAGTATGCTAAGAGAGACAGCCTAAGAAGAGTAAGCTGCAAGAGACAACTTTCCATAATTCCACAACTACTTCTTCTTGATGAGGTAATTTCAATGTTGAAGAGTGTATATTTTGATAACTTTGGTGGTATGTGGGAAGGCCCAGACACATTCTGTGCTGAAGTGCCTTGTATAGTCTGTGTTTGCCACTACCACTATGTCACATGTAGAGATTCTTCACTCACTTGGGGGGACATAGATATTGGCCCCCTCCCAGACTAAAAATATCACCTCTCAGCCACCTGAGGTATGGTGCATCACTTAGATGCACCAATTCTGGCACTTAGACTCACTTCTCCCATTTGCCCTATGGTGGTGGCAAGTGTGGTAATAGGGTTGGGATTGATGTCAGCTTTGTATTGTCAGCTGACATCAATCCCAGGGTTAGTAATGGAGAGGTGTCTATAAGATAATGTACTCCCATTACTAATCCCATAGTTGGATTGTAAAAATAATCCAGCTTGAATAAAGTCCTTTAATTGAAATAAAGACACTGACACCTTTATTTGAAATAAAAAGCAAAGTTATACTCACCTTTATGCCTAATTCATTGATGCCCATGTCATTTGTAAAAGAATAAAAATAATAAATCACTATATTTCTCACTTGTCCAATGTGAAGATAATCCTCCGATGATCATGTCCTCTGTATAAAACACGAAAATAATATACAACCATACCCCTCACCTGTTTGATGAGAAGATTTTCCATATCTGTCTCACAAAGATCCATAAGATTTGAATAGTGGGCATATCAGTGATTATGCTCCTGTCTCAGTGTGAGCTGGCTGGCATGGATAGCAGTCTGATGTGACCACTATTTAAATCATCCATATATTGGTCGGACAGATAAGGATTATCTTCTCAGTGGACAGGTGAGGAATATGGTTGTCTATTATTTTTCTTTTTTACAGGGGACATGGCATTCAGAGGATTATTTTCATGTTGGAAAGGTAAGGAATAGCGATGAGCGAACGTGTTCACGACTCGGTGCTCGCCTGAGTATCACTGTACTCGGTGTACTCGGCGAGCACCGAGCATTTCCGGGATTACTCGACAGGAACTCAGGTCTCCACCCAGCTTTTTTGGCAGACTTTACAGAACCAATCACGATGCAGAGATTGTCTGCCAGGCAATGAAACGCCACAGCCATCTTTGTTGTGGTCATGCAGTGATTGGCTGGCCACACAGCATCATCAGGGATATAAGAGACCGGACGCCGCCCTGCTTGCCGCATTCAGCCCTGGTTTGAGATAGTGTAGGGAGATCTGCTGCCTTGATAGGGTCAGAATTGAGGATTTATTAGTGAGTGTGGGGTCTACCATCCTAAACAACTCAAATCCAGCTAAACCAACAGTCCTTGAAAGGACTAATTCCGAACTATATAGGTTCCAGTGTTAGGCATGCAGGGTAGTATATGTCGCTGTATATACATCAGTCACTGTATGTGTGTATAAACATCTTATTGCATATATCAAGAGGGTCCTGTGTTCTGGTGCTGCTGCTGCTACATGGGATATATTGGCCGTATATACCTAGCCCCTGGTGTAATTGGCATTGAAAATTTTTGGGGCCAGGGCTAATAGAGAATTTTTTATTGCAAAGAAATCCAGAGCCCTTTTTTTTCCCTCCATTTGCTTTTTGACAGTGCACAATACAGCCAGATCCTTTTCCTAGCACAGCGTGAAAATCCAGCAATTTTAAAGGGGTCCCAAACATCCCTTTTGAGTGTGCAGAGAAATATTTATTTTTTATGTGGTACGTTTGAGTATTTTTTTTTGAGAGTCTTATACAATTTCTAACACTATTTTGCTGAAACCTCCAAAAAATACAGACAAACCTCATATTTTACAGTGTGGTATATCTATGACACGCCTCATCCATCCGTCTGCTAAAAATTTTAGCCCTGAATTCATTTTTTTTTTGCTGGCACTGTACTTATATACTATATACAGCACTATTTAGCCAAAAAATAAAAAAGAAACAGGCCACACATTTTAGTATCTGTGTGCCAGATCATATCTGTGTGTGCTCAAAGGCTAGTTAACAGCTGTTTTCTTTTTTTGTCTGGGGTGTCAGTTGACTTGTATACAGCAGTATTTACCCCAAAAAAAATTTAAAAAAAGAAAGAAAAATTGTCATAGTGCTATCTTCGTGCTAGCTTATATCTGTGCGTGTTCAAAGTTTGGCCAGTTTACGGATGATTTCTTTTTTGGTCCTGGGTGTCACTGGACTTAGATACAGCAGTATTTAGTCAAAAAATTATAAAAATACAGACCACACATTTTCGGGGTGGTATCTGCGTGCTAGCTCATATCTGTGTTTGCTCAAATTTTGGCCAGTTTAGGCCTGTTTTCTTTTTTGGTCCTGTGTGTCACTGGACTTATATCCAGCATTATTTAGCAAACTATTAAAAAAACACAGGCCACACATTTTTCGGTGTGGTATCTGCGTGCCAGCTCATATCTGTGTGTGCTCAAAGTTTGGCCAGTTCATGGCTGTTTTCCTTTTTGTCTGGGATGTCACAGCATTATTTAGCACAAAAAATGTATAAAAAATACTGGCCTGAAATTTTTGGTTGTGGTATCACCCTAACAGGCCTCATTTATCCTTGCCATTTGAGGCCTATACATTGTATTTTATTTGCAGTCTGTTATAGTACTTATTAAATCTGATAAGGCAAAGCACATTTTAACCTAAAGTACAGATAGGTAAAAGTGGTTTTCCAGCACATGTATCACATGCAAGTTTCCTCCCAAATCATTGAACGTGTCTAATATTGTAGTCCATTTACAATGGGCAAGGCGCGTGGCAAGGGACGGGGAAGTGAACGAATGGGTGATGGTGCAGGCCGAGGATGTGGGCAAGCTGAAATTGGGCCACTAAAAACACTCACATCTTCTAGCTGGACTTTAGTGTCCAAAGTCCTAGGGTACTGTGGCAAGACAGCACTATTGAAGCCCAAGCTGTGTGATAAGGCAGATAATACTACAAGCTATTTATCCACCACCACTAGCAACCTGTCTTCAACACGGTCAAGTCACAGTTGCTGTGAATTGGGAGGCATATTCCTTACCCTGATCCTCCTTTCTCCCACCATGCTGAGTGCCCTGAGACAACTGATCCCACACTCGGTCACTCCGAAGAGCTGTTCAGTTTTCCATTTGGAGATTCATGCCTCTCGTCTGGTCCACTTGAAGTGGGGCAAGATGATATTCCATGTAGCGATGCGCAAATCTTTGAGCAGCCACAGTCACAAGAGGTGGACAATGATGAGCCACAATTGCCGGAAAGTCAGGAGGATGCCCAGGGTGGGGAAGTGGAATATGAGGTCATGGATGATGTAGTAACAGACCCAACCTGGCAGGAAGACATGCACAGCGAGGGCAGCAGCACACAGGGGGAGGTAGGCGTCACACCACTTCAGGCAGGAAGAAGCGGTATGTTAGCTGCAGACAGAAGGCGTGCAACCGTTCCCCATGACACCAACCCGATGGAAGTTGCCAGTCCAACTGTTAGGTCTTCCCAAGTCTGGTTATTTTTTAAAGACTCTGCCGATAACCCCAAACATGCCATTTGTAACACCTTTCATGCCAGCATCAGCAGGGATAGCAAAACTACCAGCCTTACCACCACCAGGGTGATCAGGTACATGGCAGCAAAGCACCTGACTTTGTGGGCCCAGCCCCAGGCTCCAAGAACAGTGTCTGTGGGTGACACAACTGCTTCTTCCACTGTTGTGCGTGCAAGCCAATCCCCTGTCGACAGTGCATGCGAAGATGCCTCCTGCCCTGCACCTGCCGTTGCCCACAATCAAATACCAGCATCATCAAGCACGTCCACATCCTTGTCCCAGCGCAGCCTTCAGTTGTCTATACCCCAGTCATTGGAACATAAGCGTAAATAAGCAGCCAATGCCCCGCAGGCCACAGTAATCAATCCTCATATTTCTTGTCTGCCTGCTGTCAAAATGTTGCCTTTTAGGCTCGTGGAGACGGAGGCTTTCCGCAACCTGATAACAGTGGCCATCCAAAGGTACTCGGTCCCCAGCCGCCACTATTTCTCCCACTGTGCCATCCCGGCATTACAGAAGCACGTGTCCCAAAAAATTACCCGTGCCCTCAACAATGCAGTTACTGGGAAAGTACACCTAGCCAGGAACATGTGGACAAGTGTTTTTGACTAGGGACATTAAATCTCGCTGACAGCACACTGGGTTAACATAGTGGAAGCTGGGACCCAGTCAGACCTTGGGATGGAACACGTCCTCCCAATGCCAAGGAATGCGGGCCCTACGTCAAACTGGGTTGCCCCCACTGTGTACGGCTCCTGCACCTCCTCCTCCTCTTCAGCCTCCATGTCCCAAAGGAGCACATCAGTCACAAGTTGGAAGCACTGCAGCACTGCCAAAGCAAATCGGCAACAAGCTGTGCTAATTTGCTTAGATGACAAACCGCACAATGCTGAAGAGTTGTAGACAGCTCTGAAAGAACAGGCAGATGTGTGGCTGAAACCGCTGAATCTCAAGCCAGGCATGGTTGTGTGTGACAATGGCAGGAACTTGGTGGCAGTTCTGAGGCGAGGGGAACTGACACATGTACCATGCCTGGCCCATGTGCTTAACCTCATTGTTCAACATCTTCTAAAAAGCTATTCGGAGCTGCTGGATCTGCTGGTTAATGTACGCTGCCTGTGTGTACATTTTAGAAAGTCAGCTACAGCTTCAGCCGCCCTTGCCGTGCTTCAGCAGTGATTGCAGATTCCGGCTCACCGAATGGTGTGTGATGACCCCACACGTTGAAACTACACTCCACATGTTGGAAAGGATTTGTGGACAGAAGCAGGCAGTTGTTGAATACCAGCATCAACAAGGCCATCTTGTTTCAGGTTTTACACCACACATAAGACCTCAGGAGTGGACATGGATGTCAGACATATGTAGCATCCTCCAAAACCACCAAGATGGTGAGCGGCGATGACGCCATAATTAGCGTCACTATCCCGCTCTTCTGCATTTGGAAAAGCTCTCTGCTCACAATGAAAGAGGATGCATTGCAGTTGGAGCAACACAGTCCAGTCTCATGTCGTCCCAACGTGGATTGGTTGACAATGAAGAAGAGGAGGAGGAAGAACAGAAGCTACATTCATGCGCTATAGACAGGACTACGTCCACAACATAGGCAGGGGAACACTGGCAAATCGAATTTGTAACAAGTGTGCGTGTTTAGGCTGTTTTAGGCTGTTCTGCCAAAGAATGAGGTGTATCCCACAGGGCAAATGTTTGCCAGCCCATACACTAAGTGTATGGGCATTCCAAGTGTAGAAGACCCGCTCCTTTAAATTGGGCATAGTTTTAAGTCATGCCTTCCTCCACGTCTCATCATCCACCACCACTAGATCACCAGCGTTAACATATTCCATGCTGCTACAGCCAGGGCCAAATTCCGAACAAGGGTGGGTGGTTTTGCTGGGCGTAAATGACTTGTTATGGAAAAGGTTGAGGTGTACCCCACAGGGGAAAATGTTTGACAGCCAACACAGTGTATGGGCATTCCAAGTCTAGGAGACACGCTCCTTTTAAATGGGACATTTTTTGTTAATAGGCCCTCCTACATGTTTCTTCCAAAGGGGGATTGGGGTTATTGGGGTGCATATGACTTGGTAGCAGGGCAGGCATTGCAGCCTATGCATAAGAAAACAGAATGGGAGTATAAAATGAATAATGTGAAGTGGATTTTCCTGGGCCCATCCAGTATGTGGTTTCATAGGCACAGTTAGGTGCAGATAACTTGGCAGCAGGGCAGGCCTTGCAGACAATGCATAAGAAAATAATTTGGGATTACAAAATGAATAATATGAGGTAGATTTTCCGGTGGACATCCAGTATATGGCTTGAAAAGCTTATCGGGGTGCATGTAACTTTGGGGCAGGCCAGGCCTTGCATTCAATGCAACATTTTTTCAAGAAGCCCTCCTGTACCTCTCATGAAAGGGGTACTGTGTTGCATTGCAAGTCTTGGCAGCCCATCTTCTCACTGCATAGGCATTAACAGTTTAGGAGACCTACTGATTAATAATGGCCCTTTAAGAAGATTAATGCCGCCTGATGCCCATGTAAAAATAGGCTCTGTGATTTTAAGAGTCCCTCCTTCATAAATGAAACAAGATGTGTCTGCTTACACTGTGTTCCAAATTATTATGCAAAAAATATTTCCTCATATTTTCTCTAAATTACCTATATGAATTGCAGTCATTGTTATTTTCCAGTCATCTAATATTCTAGTATAATTGCAATGTTTTTGAACAAACTGCCTATGAAAACAGTATATTTTTAAAAATAAGAAACACTCAAAATGCATGTTCCAAATTATTATGCACAGCCGAGTTTTCAACCTTTTTATTTTTATTTTGAACAAAAAAATGGTCAATTGTGAAATTATAAGCATTATCAGCTTATTACAAAATGAAATCAAACAGTTTTCAAGTCAAAACTTTATTCTAGGTGATGTTACATTTGCACATAGGACCCCTTGTTCGAAAGAAGCTTCTGAACTCTCTCGTCCATTGAATTTGTCATTTTTTGGATGATTTGTGCTTCAATTGTTTTGCATGTGGACAGAATACCCTCCCAGAGCTGTTGCTTAGATGTGAACTGCCTCCCACCATCATAGACACTCCTTTTGATGATGCTCCAGAGGTTCTCAATGGGGTTGAGGTCAGGGGAAGATGGTGGCCACACCATAAGTTTGTCCTCTTTTATGCCCATAGCAGCCAGAGATGCAGATGTGCTATTTACAGCATGAGACGGTGCATTATCATGCATGAAAATGATCTTGCTGCGGAAAGCACGGCTCTTTCTCTTGAACCATGGCAGGAAGTGCTGTTTTAGAAACTCCACATAGATTATGGAGTTCATCTTTACCCCTGCAGGGATCCTAAAGGGGCCGACAATCTCTCTCCCCATGATTCCAGCCCAAAACATTACTCCACCTCCTCCTTGTTGGCGCCTTAGCCGTGTTTTCATGGGGTGTCCATCAACCAGCCATCCTCCACTCCATCCATCTGGACCATCGAGCATTGCACGGCACTCATTGGTGAACAAAACAGTTTGGAAGTCAGTCTTCATGTATCATTTGGCCCACTGGAGCCGTTTCTGCTTGTGTGCAGTGGATAGAGGTGGTCGACAGGATGGCTTACGCACAGCTGCAAACCTCTGAAGGCCCCTGCATCTTGTTGTTCGGGGGATGTTGGAGGCACCAGCAGCTTCAAAAACTTGTCTGTTGCTATGACAAGGCATTTTTGCAGCTGCTCTTTTAACCTGACGCAATTGCCTGTTGGAACGAGTCGTCAATTTTTCCTTATCAGCACACACACGTGTGTGCTGGGAATCAGCTACATACTTCTTGATTGTGCGATGATCACGATGAAGTGTCTTGGCAATGTTGATTGTAGTCATGCCTTGACCTAAATACTCCACAATTTGTTGCTTCTCAGCAGCCGACACATCCTTTTTCTTTCCCATTTTGGCAAAAAATGTAGGCTGCTTAATAATGTGGAACAGCCTTCTTAAGTAGTCTTGCCTTTATTTGGACACACCTGCCAAACTAAATTGCACAAGTATCTGCAATTGCTCTCAGTGATATAAAGAGCCCTGACACACATCACCATCAATGAGTTTAAATGACAAACAAAAAAATTCTAACCTTATCACTCCTAAATTCTTTTTGCATAATAATTTGGAACACAGTTTATATGTCACACACCACCTGGCCAGCTAGGGTTGCTAAATGTTACAATGACATTTCCCAGTGAATGCGTTTTTATTCACTGAAAGCAATGTTAAAGTTGAAAAATGCTTCAAAAACGCTGTGTCTGAACATAGCCCTAGTGGGGGAGGAACATTTTGGTCTGGGGTTAATTATTTTGCCTTATATGCAAGTCATTAACCTGGAAAGGATGTGCCTTAACATATTTCCCAGCAAAATCCGCTTTGGTTTCGTTTTGGTATGTTTTTTGGTGCGCTGGTAAAAAAGTAATGAAACTCTGAAAATATTGTTTTAAGCTGTGAACTAGGAATCAGGATTGCTTCCAGGGGCGATCCCCATGATGTCCCCGTGTCATTTGAGCAGTGTTTCCATCATTTTCAGATGTTTTTAGACCTTTAAAGGACCCCCCGGTAGAATCGCGTCAAAAATGCTTACGTCTCTCAATGACTTACATTGGGCTCGTTGTTCTGTCCGAGTACCCAAGTATTCCAATTTGTTCGACCTGAGCAACGAGCACCCAAGCATTTTAGTGCTTGCCCATCACTAGTAAGGAATATGGTGGTTTATTATTTTTATTCTTTTACAGGTGACGTGGGCATCAATTGACTAGGCATAAAGTTGATTATCACTTTGCTTTTTATTTCAAATAAAGGTGTCAGTGTCTTTATTTCAATTAAAGGAATTGTTTCTTGCACTGTATTTTTTATTATATTATTGTCAAATATTCTAGTGAATAATTTGAAGAACTGCTTAAATACAGTATATAGCAGAAGCAGCAGTGCTAGTGTGATTGATTATCAAAATGATCTATTTATTCTTCCTTCTCTCTCTCTTACCTCTACTTCTTCTCTTCCCACTCCTTTTCCCTTTCTCCCTTGTTAAATAAACATTTTCCATCCAATTACACTATTTGTGATTCGCCACAAACACATTTGCAACAGATCGAATTATTGGAGCGTTTTCGCCAAATCGATGTTCCCATTTATATCAAATAGTTGATCAATTAACAAAATGCAAAGTGAATGAGTAAAATTAAATGCACAAAATTGTACATGTATATATATTAACCGCTTCAAGACCTTACCCTTTTTCATTTTTGTGGTTCTGTTTTTCACTCCCCTTCTTCCCAGAGCCATAACTTTTGTTTTCCATCAATATAGCCATGTTAGGGCTTGTTTTTTGTGGTTCAAGTTGTACTTTTGAATGACACCATTGGTTTTACCAAATCACGTTCTAAAAAATGTGAAAAACAATTCCAAGCGTGGTGAAATTGCAAAAAAAAAATGTAATTCCACATTGTTTTTTAATTTTTTTTACCATTTTCGCCAAATGCTAAAATTGACCTGCCGTTATGAATATTCAGGTCATTACAAGTTCATAGACACCAAACATGTCTAGGTTCTTTTTTATTTAAGTGGTGAAATAAAATCCAAAGTTTGTTTAAAAAAAAATTGCGCCTTTTTCCGAGACCCGTATTGTCTCCAATGGAGATCTCCGGTTGGGTGAGGGCTTATTTTTTGCCTTCCAAGCTTACATTTTTATTGAAACCATTTTGGTGCAGATACGATCTTTTAGTGCAATATCGCGGTGACCAAAAAAACGTAATTCTGGCGTTTTGATTTTTTTGTCACAACGCCGTTTAGCGATCAGGTTAGGCCGGTTTCACATTAGCGCTTTTTAAGCGCACGCACGGCCGGGGGTAGCTCCGCCCCCGAGCCGGCTCTCTGCCCGGCGTGCCCGCCCCTTGCTTGTAGCGCCGCCTACTAGCGGACAGCGGCGCCTGCGATCGGCGCACCCTATCTTTAGCATAGGGTGCGCAGATCGTGCGCAGGCCGTGCGCTAGTTGCGCTTTGACCTGCACTGCGCACCTTTGACGGTGCGCCGTGCGCGCCAAAATCCGAAAAGTTTGATTTTGGCGCGCACGGCGCACCGTCAAAAGTGCGCAGCGCAGGTCAAAGCGCAACTAGCGCACGGCCTGCGCACGATCTGCGCACCCTATGCTAAAGATAGGGTGCGCCGATCGCAGGCGCCGCTGTCCGCTAGTAGGCGGCGCTACAAGCAAGGGGCGTGCACGCCGGGCAGAGAGCCGGCTCGGGGGCGGAGCTACCCCCGGCCGTGCGTGCGCTTAAAAAGCGCTAATGTGAAACCGGCCTTAGTCCTTTTTTTATTGTGAAAAATAAGGCTGAATGAACTCATGGAGATCAACATCCAACACTGCGGAGACACCATCACATGTTTCTCAACGCAGTGATTCTGGAGCAATGCCCCCATCCCTTATGGGAAATATGCAAAAACATGCAAAACACAAGCTGCAGAGACACCATCACATGTTTCTCATCGCAAGCAATGACTAGCCAGGTCTATCCCCGGGAAGGAAAAATCACGGGAAGGGCAGTCTCCAATGAAGGAAACCACCTATGCCAAAACATGGTATACATCTACAGACAGCTGTTTTGGGGTATTGCCCCTCATCAGTGTAGAGCAGGAAACTGACTAGTACTGTAGGAGCAATGCCTAGTAAAAGACTGTGAAAAATAAGGATGAATGAACTCATGGAGATCAACATCCAACACTGCGGAGACACCATCACATATTTCTCAACGCAGTGATTCTAGAGCAATGCCCCCATCACTTATGGGAAATATGCAAAAACATGCAAAACACAAGCCGCGGAGACACCATCACATGTTTCAAGCAATGACTAGTCAGGTCTTTCCCCGGGAAGGAACAACCACGTGAAGGGCAGTCTCCAATGAAGGAAACCACCTATGCCAAAACATGGTATCCATCCACAGACAGCTGTTTTCGGGTATTGCCCCTCATCAGTGTGAAGTAGGAAACTGGCTAGTAGGAGCATTGCCTAGTAAAAGACTGTGAAAAATAAGGATGAATGAACTCATGGAGATCAACATCCAACACTGCGGAGACACCATCACATGTTTCTCAACACAGTGATTCTAAAGCAATGCCCCCATCCCTTATGTAAAATATGCCAAAACATGCAAAACACAAGCCGCGGAGACACCATCACATGTTTCTCAACGCAAGCAATGACTAGCCAGGTCTTTCCCTGGGAAGGAACAACCACGGGAAGGGCAGTCTCCAATGAAGAAAACCACCTATGCCAAAACATGGTATCCATCCACAGACAGCTGTTTCGGGGTATTGCCCCTCATCAGTGTGGAGTTGGAAACTGGCTAGTAGGAGCAATGCCTAGTAAAAGACTGTGAAAAATAAGGATGAATGAACTCATGGAGATCAACATCCAACACTGCGGAGACACCATCACATGTTTCTCAACGCAGTGATTCTAGAGCAATGCCCCCATCCCTTATGGGAAATATGCAAAAACATGCAATTCCACATCGTTTTTCAATTTTTTTTTACCATATTCGCCAAATGCTAAAACTGACCCGCCGTTATGAATATTCAGGTCATTACAAGTTCATAGACACCAAACATGTCTAGGTTCCTTTTTATTTAAGTGGTGAAATAAAATCCAAAGTTTGTTTAAAAAAAAAATTGCGCCTTTTTCTGAGACCCGTAGCGTCTTCAATGGAGATCTCCGGTTGGGTGAGGGCTTATTTTTTGCCTGCCAAGCTGACATTTTTATTGATACCATTTTGGTGCAGATACGGTCTTTTAGTGCAATATTGCGGTGACCAAAAACGTAATTCCGTCATTTTGACTTTTTTGTCACAACGCCGTTTAGCGATCAGGTTAGTCCTTTTTTTATTGACAGATTGGGCGATTCTGAATGTGTGTATGTTTGGATTTTTTTATTGTTTTATTTTGAATGGGGTGAAAATAGGGTGACTTAAAAAATTTTTTTTAATTTTTAAATAATTTTGAAATTTTTTTTTTTAATTTTGGCATGCCTCAATAGTCTCCATGGGAAGCTAGAAGCTGTTATAACCCGATTGGCTCTGCTACATTCCGGTTTATGATCAGTTGACCTGTATGTAGTAGAATTGATGACTTGCTATGAGTACTAACCATAGGGCGGCACTCATAGCAATCCAGCACTGACAACCTTAGAGGTCTCCAGGAGACTTCTGGTTGTCATGCCAACCCACCGGTAACCCTCGATCATGTGATGGGGCCACCGGTAGGCGCATTTCTGGCCCAATGCCGGGAAGCGTGCATTAAATGCCGCTGTCATAGTTTCCACACGCGACTGTTCCAGGCACATGTCAGCTGTTTAAAACAGCTATGTGCCGGGAAAGATGTAGGAACAGCGCCGGAGCCCATATCAAAGAGGGGGACATGACCTGTGAAGTACTAGTACTGCTGAGGTTGTGAAGGGGTTAAATTATTCCATTCTGGATATCTATATATATAAAAATGAATGTATGTATGTGTGTATCACCAACCAACCACGAAGCAGCAGAGTGGGACACCAACCAATCACGAAGCATCAGAGTGGGATGCGGATGGAGAGAGGGCTGAGGACGGATACAGCTACATCAGGACAGTGCAAGGAGAGTGGGGCTGTGGAGGAAAACAGTCTTCAGGACAGGGGCCTCCCAGCCCTGTTCCAGCTCAGTCGGCACTCCCCGTCACCAACCGCGCTATCCCCCCTCTCCCCTGCAGATTCCCGGCCTAAATTTAGTCCCCGGCTTCTACTGTAACCTACTACAGCACTAGGCCATGCCCCTCGCAGGCCGCCCAATCACACGTGCTGCAGCTCCGCTCTAGCTCTGGCCACTCTGGCCAAACAATCTGCGCAGCTCTCTCTCCTAGTCCCGGTGTCCCACGCATGGTGTATGGAGAGTGGGGCTGATGCTGTGGAGGAAGACAGCGGGAGAGCAGGGCTGTGGAGGAAGACAGCGGGGCTGTGGAGGGAGAGAGAGCGAGAGAGTGGGGCAGTGAAGGAAGACAGTGGGGCTGTGGAGGGAGAGCGCGGGAGAGCAGGGCTGTGGAGGGAGAGAGTGGGAGAGCAGGACTGTGGAGGGAGAGAGCGGGAAAGCAGGGCTGTGGAAGAAGACATCGGGGCTGTGGAGGGAGGGAGAGTGGGAGAGCAGGGCTGTGAAGGAAGACAGTGGGGCTGTGGAGGGACACAGCAAGAGAGCGGGGCTGTGAAGGAAGAGAGCAGGGCTGTGGAGTGAGAGATCGGGAGAGCAGGGCTGTGGAGGGGGAGAGTGGGGCTGTGGAGGGAGAGAGCGGGAGAGCAGGGCTCTGGAGGGACAGAGCAGGAGAGCAGGGCTGTAGAGGGAGAGCGGGGCTGTGGAGGGAGAGAGCGGGGCTGTGGAGGGAGAGAGCGGGAGAGCAGGGCTGTGGAGGGAGACGGTGGGAGAGCAGGGCTGTGGAGGGAGACAGCGGGAGAGCGGGGCTATGAAGGAAAAGAGTGGGGCTGTGGAGGGCTGCAGAGGGATAGAACGGGATGGCGGATGGAGAACGGGGCTGTGGAAGGAGAGAGTGTGATGGCGGGTAGAGAGCGGAGCTGTGGAAGGAGAGAGCGTGATGGCAGGTGGAAAACGGGGCTGCAGAAGGACAGAGCGTGATGGCGGGTGGAGAGCGGGGCTGTTAAGGAAGAGAGCGGTACCCACAGTTAGCTACTATGCCCGAGCAGCGCCGGGCTCTTCAGCTAGTTACTGATTAAAACTGGAATAATACCAGTATCCTATAACACTGTAGTTTAAACCTGTAATATCGCAGCTTTTACACTGCACTTTGAAATAAGAAGGAATGCCACATAAGGGAAAGCTGCCTATAGAAACTCAACCTAACAAATTTGATGTTGACTTTTGACAAACCGAGCAAAGGTTTTCAGTGAGAGAGTAAAGTTGTAGAAAGGGTGACTGGTTTTTCTAATAATTATTGCTGTAGCTAGCATTCCTTTAGGTATGAAGTCACTTATTTCTTTATGACATTTGTGTATTTCAGGATCTTTGATTGCTTTGGCCCTGAAGGATATTCTGCTAAATTCCAGAAACTGCTATAGAAACTCCAATAAGTAAAGGAGACGTTTTAACTCTATAGAAACAGACGAGAACTGAAGTATACAGTGCTCCCCTGTGTACCACCTCACCAAGCCATCCCTTATTTGCTCAGTGGGCCCCACAGATCAAGACTGTCACAAAGCAATGTAGCTTGTTGCTCATAACAACTAGTGATTGCCTAGCTTCTTCTAAAAAAAACCTGGAAAAACTAATCATGGTAATACAGTGCCCAATTCTATAGCCGCAGTATTGCCCCTTCAACTCATTTATTGTAAAACCCAAATGTAATTCTATGATATTGTAGCTTTCAGTTTAGAAGATATTCATGTTTTATTACACTATTTTGTACTTTTATGCCAGCTGTTTTGATAGGTGAATTTCTCATAAGCCTAATATCGATGAGCCTATATGATATGTTCAAGTCTCAGTCGATGTAACATCCATATGATGGATAAAATTAGCTTTTGGATAGGATCACATCACATTTTGGCTACAAATTAGTGATTTCGAAAGTGTTTTTATCTGAACTCCAAAAAATGTGATTTGGACATGCCTCAGACTGACTTAAGACCACCCATTTAAAAATGTACTTCCATGGCGCAAACTAAAATTTCATTGTAAATCCCTATCTGTTTAGTGCTGTAATCAAAGCTATTTTCAAATATACATGTATTAAGAATTCCCTACGTTCCCCAAATACACTAACAGTAGAGTTGAGCGAAACGGGTCGGTCAAATTCAAAAAACGCCGACTTTAGCTAAAGTCGGGTTTCGCCGATCGAAACCCGACCATAGCGTGAGGTCGGCCATGAGGTCGCCGAGCCGAGCGCCAAAGTCGCATTTCAAATAATGCTTCCAGCGCCTTTTTTCAGCCAATGATGGAGGACGCATACTGTGGGCAACGCGAAGACATGGGCAGTGGCCACCACCATCTTAGAGAAGGGCATTGAAGTGATTGGCTGGATTTGTGTGGTGTCACAGTGGGTATAAAAGGCCGTGACCGCCGACCGCCATCTTACTTCTTCCGATCTTAGAATAGGGAGAGGTGCTGCTGCTGCTGCTGATTCTGAATAGGGAGAGCGTTAGGCAGGAAAAAAAAATTGCTTCTGCTGATAGCGCTTTTCACTGTACAGTTAGTGTACAGTGAAAGGGGAGGATTTTTGTTGTGTGCAGCAGCGCTGGTGGTGGTTAGGCTGCCTTTTAAGGCTACCTGCTACCTGCATTGCTGTGTGCACACTGCTGTTCAAACTGCTTTTTTCAAAGCACTCCAACTTTTATTATTTTGATCTGGTGAGTTACCGAGCGTTCATTTTTTCACACACCGTATAGCGGTGTCCGCTCCTCACACACTTCCGTGTACCGGCTGGTATCACGGACAAATAGAAGCTATCTGTGTGTGACTCTGGAAAAACAAGCCGAGGAGATTTTCCATTTTTCCAGACCTACACCTTAGAGAGCTGTCCGCTTTTCAAACAGTTTCGTATATCTGCTGTTTGATCACGGTCAAAACTAGACAGAGACAGCGTGTGTCAGTCCATATACAAATAGACGGAGATTGACAATTTTCCATACAGACACCGTATAGCGGTGTACGCTCCTCACACACTACCGTGTACCGGCTGGTATCACAGACAAATAGAAGCTATCTGTGTGTGACTCTGGAAAAACAAGCCGAGGAGATTATCCATTTTTCCAGACCTACACCTTAGAGAGCTGTCCGCTTTTCAAACAGTTTCATATATCTGCTGTTTGAGTACGGTCAAATATAGATAGAGACAGCGTGTGTCAGTCCGTATACAAATAGACGGAGATTGACAATTTTCCATACAGACACCATATAGAGCTGTCCGATTCTCAAACAGTATTGTATATCTGCCGTTCGCATTACAGTCACATCTATACAGAGTCAGCATGTGTCTGTGACACTCCGTAAATTCATATACAGAGATTGTTAGCTACACAAAAAACGAATACAGCTGTACACTTCTGATACGGTTCCGTATATCTGCTTGTTGGATTACGGTCAAATACATACTGTGAGAGCGTCTGTGACTAACAAAATATATACGTAGATTTAATTTTTTTAATACACCTTACACAGCTGGACGCTCCTCATACAGTACTATCACTCTGCTGGTATTTTTGGTACATTTTCCCAAACATGAGGAAGTATGGTGGAAGAGTCCACGGACGTGGGCAGGGGTCGCAGCTGGTACTGATCGTGGTGGTTCATCGGCTGGTTCTGGCAAAAGCACAATAGCAGCTAAGGCAGGAGGTGTTGCGCCTGCGTCATCGTCTGGCCCAAGAAGGCCTGTAAGGTTCCCTTTTCTTGGAGTAGGAAAACTGCTTTTAAAGCCAGAGAATCAGGAACAGGTTTTGGCGTACATTGCCGAAACAGCCACCAGCTCTATTGCCTCCACCTCTGAACATTCGAAACCTGCAAGCACGGAGTCGTCAGTGCAGGGTTCTGGTCAGGAAAAACACCTTTCCTTGTGTCCTTCACCCCCACCAAAAGTTAGGGATGTGGCAGCCCTCACTTCAGATTACTCTATGGAGCTCTTTTGACATACCATGCCTGGGTTATCCAGTCAAATTCTGAATTCCCCAGTCCAAGATGAATCTGACATGGAGTGCACTGATGCACAGCCATTGCTAGATGATTCTGCTGGTACATTCACCCAGAGCACTACATTGCCCTCGCAGTCTACTGAGCCAGAATCTGACCCTGATGAAACTCAGGTGCCCCTTCCCGCATACTACACCACCTTACACGGTGACACAGAGGAAGGTAAATAGGAAGGTGCAGATGACTTTGAAGTGAAGGTGATGGATGACCCAGTTCTTGACCCGGATTGGCATCCATTGGGGGGAGGAGGGTGGCGCTGGCAATAGTTCAGATAAGGAGAAGGATCCGCAGCAGGCATTGGCATTGCAGCAGTGGTTATCTGGCAGGTCCGTAGCTGTCCAAAAGCGTGGAAAAAGACTAAAAGAGTTGCAAGACAGCTTGGTCAGACTGTCAACTTAGCACAGCGTGCAAGGCCAGAAAGTGTATACCATAGTAGGAAGAGTGCAGTGTGGCACTTCTTTGTCCAAAATCCTACTGATGAGGCAAAGGTTACCTGTAAGAAGTGCGGAAGGACCTTTAGCCGAGGTAAACAACTCAGAAATTTGAATACCAGTTGCATGCTTAGACATTTAATCAACATGCACTTGCAAGCGTGGACGGACTACAAAACCTCAGGTAGCACATGTGCACCTGCTTCGACTGAAGGTAGATAGCAACGCTCCATCACTTCCCCCACTGTAAGACCACCACCACCGTTAATCACACCACCAGCACAAAATGTGGAGGTGTCGTCGCAAGGCCAAAGCACTCAGGGAATCACAATGGTTTTGCAACACAACACTGA
Source organism: Dendrobates tinctorius (assembly GCF_039654945.1). Lineage (NCBI taxonomy): Eukaryota > Metazoa > Chordata > Amphibia > Anura > Dendrobatidae > Dendrobates > Dendrobates tinctorius. The sequence goes on along the minus strand of NW_027361898.1, from coordinate 11,354,902 downwards.
ATCTAGACCATCACTAGAGTTGAGCGACTTTTGGTTTTTTAGGGTCGCGTTTCGTTTCGTGAAACCCGACTTTTCCAAAAGTCGGGTCGAGCAAGATCGTCCGATTATAGGGAAAAGTCGGGGTCGTCCCGAAACACGAAACCCAATGTAAGTCAATGCGGAATAAAAGTCGGCAGTGAGAGGAGGACAGGAAACACACCTACAGTGCCCATTTGAATGCCAAAAGCATCAATTCTTCTTTCTTAAGCTTGTCAACCTTAAATAACTTCATAATACAAGTTACGCACTGAAAAATGGGGGTTATTTGGCTACAAACTGTGGGGGGGAGGGCTGGCTCCAGGTTTTCATGTGCCCTGGGCGAAAGAGCGCCCCTTTAACACATACCACAACTCATCATGCTCCGATACGGCAGAGAAATAGCGGTATAGTACAATGAAAAATACCTCACTTTTTACATCTCATGACGAGGCCCATCTATTTCTCCATACAGAATCATTGGTCCCATATAATGTTTGAAACAGTATATGATGAGCTCCACATAATGCTACAGTATATGTTGGTCCCCATGGATGAAGCTCCACTGTCTTATGGGCCCAAATAATGCTCCAAACATAATGGGCCCCATTTCTAATGCTCTAGTGTATAATGGGCCCTGTAAATGCTGCTCCAGTGTCTGATGTCCACCTTTGGAATGTTCCAGTGTATGGTGGGCCCCATCTATCATTCTCCAGAGTATAGTGCTCCCCAAAAATTGCGGTCCCAACATTGAAAACAATCAAATAAGTCTCCTCGCTAGGGAATCCCTGTACTTGTCTGGACAGGTGCTGTAGCTTGCTTAACAACTCGCCAGCCGTTCTCACGCCCAGTATGGATTACACGTGATTGCACAAAGGTGAGAAAGGGTACGTATCCCCAGATAACATGTATGGATAGCGTACACATTCAAAATATATGTCTCAGGAGGCAGGCTCAGACGGTGTTAGGCCCAGTATGGATTGCACGTGATTGCACAAAGGTTAGAAAGGGTACCGTATCACCGGATAACATGTATGGATAGCGTAAACATTCAAAATATATGTCTATACAGCATGAGGCAGGCTCAGACGGTGTTAGGCCCAGTATGGATTGCAAGTGATTGCACAAAGGTTAGAAAGGGTACCGTATCCCTGGATAACATGTATGGATAGCGTACACATTCAAAATATGTCTATACAGCATGAGGCAGGCTCAGACGGTGTTAGGCCCAGTATGGATTGCACGTGATTGCACAAAGGTTAGAAAGGGTACCGTATCCCCAGATAACATGTATGGATAGCGTACACATTCAAAATATATGTCTATACAGCATGAGGCAGGCTCAGACGGTGTTAGGCCCAGTATGGATTGCACGTGATTGCACAAAGGTTAGAAAGGGTACCGTATCCCTGGATAACATGTATGGATAGCGGACACATTCAAAATATATGTCTCAGGAGGCAGGCTCAAACGGTGTTAGGCCCAGTATGGATTGCACGTGATTGCACAAAGGTTAGAAAGGGTACCGTATCCCCGGATAACATGTATGGATAGCGTACACATTCAAAATATATGTCTATACAGCATGAGGCAGGCTCAGACGGTGTTAGGCCCAGCATGGATTGCACGTGATTGCACAAAGGTTAGAAAGGGTACCGTATCCCTGGATAACATGTATGGATAGCGTACACATTCAAAATATATGTCTCAGGAGGCAGGCTCAGACGGTGTTAGGCCCAGTATGGATTGCACGTGATTGCACAAAGGTTAGAAAGGGTACCGTATCCCTGGATAACATGTATTGATAGCGTACACATTCAAAATATATGTCTCAGGAGGCAGGCTCAGACGGTGTTAGGCCCAGTATGGATTGCACGTGATTGCACAAAGGTTAGAAAGGGTACCGTATCCCCAGATAACATGTATGGATAGCGTACACATTCAAAATATATGTCTATACAGCATGAGGCAGGCTCAGACGGTGTTAGGCCCAGTATGGATTGCACGTGATTGCACAAAGGTTAGAAAGGGTACCGTATCCCTGGATAACATGTATGGATAGCGTACACATTCAAAATATATGTCTATACAGCATGAGGCAGGCTCAGACGGTGTTAGGCCCAGTATGGATTGCACGTGATTGCACAAAGGTTAGAAAGGGTACCGTATCCCTGGATAACATGTATGGATAGCGTACACATTCAAAATATATGTCTATACAGCATGAGGCAGGCTCAGACGGTGTTAGGCCCAGTATGGATTGCACGTGATTGCACAAAGGTTAGAAAGGGTACCGTATCCCTGGATAACATGTATGGATAGCGTACACATTCAAAATATATGTCTCAGGAGGCAGGCTCAGACGGTGTTAGGCCCAGTATGGATTGCACGTGATTGCACAAAGGTTAGAAAGGGTACCGTATCCCTGGATAACATGTATGGATAGCGTACACATTCAAAATATATGTCTATACAGCATGAGGCAGGCTCAGACGGTGTTAGGCCCAGTATGGATTGCACGTGATTGCACAAAGGTTAGAAAGGGTACCGTATCCCTGGATAACATGTATGGATAGCGTACACATTCAAAATATATGTCTCAGGAGGCAGGCTCAGACGGTGTTAGGCCCAGTATGGATTGCACGTGATTGCACAAAGGTTAGAAAGGGTACCGTATCCCTGGATAACATGTATTGATAGCGTACACATTCAAAATATATGTCTCAGGAGGCAGGCTCAGACGGTGTTAGGCCCAGTATGGATTGCACGTGATTGCACAAAGGTTAGAAAGGGTACCGTATCCCCAGATAACATGTATGGATAGCGTACACATTCAAAATATATGTCTATACAGCATGAGGCAGGCTCAGACGGTGTTAGGCCCAGTATGGATTGCACGTGATTGCACAAAGGTTAGAAAGGGTACCGTATCCCTGGATAACATGTATGGATAGCGTACACATTCAAAATATATGTCTATACAGCATGAGGCAGGCTCAGACGGTGTTAGGCCCAGTATGGATTGCACGTGATTGCACAAAGGTTAGAAAGGGTACCGTATCCCTGGATAACATGTATGGATAGCGTACACATTCAAAATATATGTCTCAGGAGGCAGGCTCAGACGGTGTTAGGCCCAGTATGGATTGCACGTGATTGCACAAAGGTTAGAAAGGGTACCGTATCCCTGGATAACATGTATGGATAGCGTACACATTCAAAATATATGTCTCAGGAGGCAGGCTCAGACGGTGTTAGGCCCAGTATGGATTGCACGTGATTGCACAAAGGTTAGAAAGGGTACCGTATCCCTGGATAACATGTATGGATAGCGTACACATTCAAAATATATGTCTATACAGCATGAGGCAGGCTCAGACGGTGTTAGGCCCAGTATGGATTGCACGTGATTGCACAAAGGTTAGAAAGGGTACCGTATCCCTGGATAACATGTATGGATAGCGTACACATTCAAAATATATGTCTATACAGCATGAGGCAGGCTCAGACGGTGTTAGGCCCAGTATGGATTGCACGTGATTGCACAAAGGTTAGAAAGGGTACCGTATCCCTGGATAACATGTATGGATAGCGTACACATTCAAAATATATGTCTCAGGAGGCAGGCTCAGACGGTGTTAGGCCCAGTATGGATTGCACGTGATTGCACAAAGGTTAGAAAGGGTACCGTATCCCTGGATAACATGTATGGATAGCGTACACATTCAAAATATATGTCTATACAGCATGAGGCAGGCTCAGACGGTGTTAGGCCCAGTATGGATTGCACGTGATTGCACAAAGGTTAGAAAGGGTACCGTATCCCTGGATAACATGTATGGATAGCGTACACATTCAAAATATATGTCTCAGGAGGCAGGCTCAGACGGTGTTAGGCCCAGTATGGATTGCACGTGATTGCACAAAGGTTAGAAAGGGTACCGTATCCCTGGATAACATGTATGGATAGCGTACACATTCAAAATATATGTCTCAGGAGGCAGGCTCAGACGGTGTTAGGCCCAGTATGGATTGCACGTGATTGCACAAAGGTTAGAAAGGGTACCGTATCCCCGGATAACATGTATGGATAGCGTACACATTCAAAATATATGTCTCAGGAGGCAGGCTCAGACGGTGTTAGGCCCAGTATGGATTGCACGTGATTGCACAAAGGTTAGAAAGGGTACCGTATCCCTGGATAACATGTATGGATAGCGTACACATTCAAAATATATGTCTATACAGCATGAGGCAGGCTCAGACGGTGTTAGGCCCAGTATGGATTGCACGTGATTGCACAAAAGTTAGAAAGGGTACCGTATCCCCGGATAACATGTATGGATAGCGTACACATTCAAAATATATGTCTCAGGAGGCAGGCTCAGACGGTGTTAGGCCCAGTATGGATTGCACGTGATTGCACAAAGGTTAGAAAGGGTACCGTATCCCTGGATAACATGTATGGATAGCGTACACATTCAAAATATATGTCTCAGGAGGCAGGCTCAGACGGTGTTAGGCCCAGTATGGATTGCACGTGATTGCACAAAGGTTAGAAAGGGTACCGTATCCCTGGATAACATGTATGGATAGCGTACACATTCAAAATATATGTCTCAGGAGGCAGGCTCAGACGGTGTTAGGCCCAGTATGGATTGCACGTGATTGCACAAAGGTTAGAAAGGGTACCGTAACCCTGGATAACATGTATGGATAGCGTACACATTCAAAATATATGTCTATACAGCATGAGGCAGGCTCAGACGGTGTTAGGCCCAGTATGGATTGCACGTGATTGCACAAAGGTTAGAAAGGGTACCGTATCCCTGGATAACATGTATGGATAGCGTACACATTCAAAATATATGTCTCAGGAGGCAGGCTCAGACGGTGTTAGGCCCAGTATGGATTGCACGTGATTGCACAAAGGTTAGAAAGGGTACCGTATCCCTGGATAACATGTATGGATAGCGTACACATTCAAAATATATGTCTCAGGAGGCAGGCTCAGACGGTGTTAGGCCCAGTATGGATTGCACGTGATTGCACAAAGGTTAGAAAGGGTACCGTATCCCCGGATAACATGTATGGATAGCGTACACATTCAAAATATATGTCTATACAGCATGAGGCAGGCTCAGACGGTGTTAGGCCCAGTATGGATTGCACGTGATTGCACAAAGGTTAGGAAGGGTACCGTATCCCTGGATAACATGTATGGATAGCGTACACATTCAAAATATATGTCTATACAGCATGAGGCAGGCTCAGACGGTGTTAGGCCCAGTATGGATTGCACGTGATTGCACAAAGGTTAGAAAGGGTACCGTATCCCTGGATAACATGTATGGATAGCGTACACATTCAAAATATATGTCTCAGGAGGCAGGCTCAGACGGTGTTAGGCCCAGTATGGATTGCACGTGATTGCACAAAGGTTAGAAAGGGTACCGTATCCCTGGATAACATGTATGGATAGCGTACACATTCAAAATATATGTCTTAGGAGGCAGGCTCAGACGGTGTTAGGCCCAGTATGGATTGCACGTGATTGCACAAAGGATAGAAAGGGTACCGTATCCCCGGATAACATGTATGGATAGCATACACATTCAAAATATATGTCTCAGGAGGCAGGCTCAGACGGTGTTAGGCCCAGTATGGATTGCACGTGATTGCACAAAGGTTAGAAAGGGTACCGTATCCCCGGATAACATGTATGGATAGCGTACACATTCAAAATATATGTCTATACAGCATGAGGCAGGCTCAGACGGTGTTAGGCCCAGTATGGATTGCAAGTGATTGCACAAAGGTTAGAAAGGGTACCGTATCCCTGGATAACATGTATGGATAGCATACACATTCAAAATATATGTCTCAGGAGGCAGGCTCAGACGGTGTTAGGCCCAGTATGGATTGCACGTGATTGCACAAAGGTTAGAAAGGGTACCGTATCCCTGGATAACATGTATGGATAGCGTACACATTCAAAATATATGTCTCAGGAGGCAGGCTCAGACGGTGTTAGGCCCAGTATGGATTGCACGTGATTGCACAAAGGTTAGAAAGGGTACCGTATCCCCGGATAACATGTATGGATAGCGTATACATTCAAAATATATGTCTATACAGCATGAGGCAGGCTCAGACGGTGTTAGGCCCAGTATGGATTGCACGTGATTGCACAAAGGTTAGAAAGGGTACCGTATCCCTGGATAACATGTATGGATAGCGTAAACATTCAAAATATATGTCTCAGGAGGCAGGCTCAGACGGTGTTAGGCCCAGTATGGATTGCAAGTGATTGCACAAAGGTTAGAAAGGGTACCGTATCCCCAGATAACATGTATGGATAGCGTACACATTCAAAATATATGTCTATACAGCATGAGGCAGGCTCAGACGGTGTTAGGCCCAGTATGGATTGCATGTGATTGAACAAAGGTTAGAAAGGGTACCGTATCCCTGGATAACATGTATGGATAGCGTTCACATTCAAAATATATGTCTCAGGAGGCAGGCTCAGACGGTGTCAGGCACAGTATGGATTTGACGGCCCAGATTACACAGCGGAGGAGCAGGGAGAGGTAAAGATTGCAAATGCTGGGGCCCTGCCCAAGCAAGGGGGGCCCACTCGTGGGCGTCGGTACTGGCACTGGGCCCCTCATAGTACAGCAGTGTGTCTGACGGCGGGTGTGCACCACCACCGTCAGAGACACTTGATTGCACTATGAGGGACCCTGTGCCAGTGCCCGCGCCCAAGAGTCGGCCTACCCACCTGTCCACCTGTCCACCTGTCCACCCACGTGGTTCATTTTAATGAAGGTTAGATCATCCACATTTTGGGTTGACAGACAGGTCCTTTTTTCTGTCAGGATTGATCCAGCTGCACTGAAGACTCTTTCCGATAGCACACTTGCAGCTGGGCAAGCGAGCTCCTGTAAGGCATATTGGGCCAATTCAGGCCAGGTGTCCAGTTTAGCGGCCCAATAGTCAAAGGGGAATGACCTGTGTGGGAGAACATCGATATGGGAGGAAAAGTAGTTTGTTACCATAGTTGACAACTGCTGTCTCCTGTCACTTTCCATCGATGCAGTATTACCAGTTGTGTGAGCGGTATTTGAAAAATCAGTCCACAACATTGTCATGAAACCCCTGTCTCCAACGCCACTTCTGCTGTGTGCACCACGAACACCTCTGCCAAGCTGCCCCCGGCCCGTACGGCTCGTGTGAGAACCATCACCGCTGCTGTGTGCTGGGAATGCCTCAAGCAACCGATTTACCAGAGTTGCTTGTTTATTAGCCAATATTAGGTCAAGGTTCTCCTGTGGCATGATGTTTTGTAATTTGCCTTTATAGCGTGGATCCAGGATGCTGGCCAAACAGTAGTCGTCATCGTTCATCATTTTGGCAATGCGGGGGTCCCTTTTTAGGATCCGCAAGGCATAATCTGACATGTGGGCCAATGTTCCCGGTGTCAATGATGCACTGCGAGTGCTGGGTGGAGGAGCACTTTCTGGCAAATCCACATCCCTCCAGTCACGCACAAACCCTGTACCAGACCTTGCCACGCCAACATTTTCACTTGCCCCACGAGATGCATCCTCCTCCCCTAAGTAATCATCCCCATCATCCTCCTCCTCCTCCTCTTCTTCCTCCACCTCGTCCAGGAGAGGTCCCTGAGCAGACAATGGCTGAATGTCATCAAGGATTCCCTCCTCCTCTTCCTCCTCATCAACATTGGCTGCAGACGCCTGCTCCTTAAGGTGCGTCAAAGTTTGCATGAGCAGACGCATAAGTGGGATGCTCATGCTTAGGATGGCGTCGTCTGCGCTTACCAGCCGTGTGCATTCCTCAAAACACTGAAGGACTTTACAAAGGTCTTTCAGCTTCGACCACTGCACACCTGTCAACTCCATGTCTGCTCTCAAAGTGCCTGGCCGTGTGTCCTCCCACAAATGCATTATGGCCTGCCTCTGCTCGCACAGCCACTCCACCATGTGCAGGGTGCAGTTCCACCTTGTTGCAATGTCGATAATGAGGCGGTGGTTGGGAAGGTGGAGCAATCGCTGCAGCTTCTGCATACGAATGGAGTGTACAGGCGACCGGCGGATGTGCGCGCACAGTCTTCGCACCTTCTGGAGCAGGGCTGTTAACTCCGGATAATTTTTGAGGAAGCACTGCACCACCAGGTTCAAGGTGTGAGCCAAGCAAGGTATGTGGCTGAGTTTTGAAAGGGCTATGGCTGCCACAAAATTACGGCCGTTATCACTAACTACCTCGCCTGCCTCAAGATGTACACTGCCCAGCCATGACTCAGTTTGTCGCTTCAAGTACTCGGCCAGCACCTCGGCGGTGTGTCTGTCGCCCAAACACATCATCTGCAACACAGCCTGCTGACGCTTTCCACTAGCTGCTCGATAGGGGGACACATCGTGTGCAACAGTGGCAGCTGCAGATGGAGTGCTCGTACGACTGCGCTCTGTGGACGAGCTTTCGCTTCTGGAGGAGGAGGAGGAGGGTCGAACACCTACAGCCAACTGTTTCCTATACCGTGGGCTAGGCAGCACTGTCCCACCACCGCTGTCCCCTGTGGACCCTGCATCCACCACATTAACCCAGTGCGCAGTGATGGCCACGTAACGGCCCTGGCCATGCCGACTGGACCATGCATCAGTTGTGAGGTGCACCTTTCCGCTCACTGACTGCTTGAGTGCATGGACAATGCGGTCTTTCACATGATGGTGGAGGGCTGGGATGGCTTTGCGACAGAAGAAGTGGCGACTGGGTAGGTCATAGCGTGGTACTGCATAGGCCATGAGTTCGCGGAAAGCTGTGCTTTCCACCAACCGAAAGGGAATCATCTCAAACAAGATTAGTTTGGCAATGTGGGCGTTCAAACCCAGTGTACGCGGATGAGAGACTGAGTACTTTCTTGACCTACTCATAGTGTCTGGACTTGAGAGCTACATATGGTGGAAGTAGCGGTGGACAGGGCGGACTGAGAGAGGGTTGATGATGGTGATGGAGTTGGTGTTCTTTCTGATGGCCTAGAATCAGTCTTTCGTTGATATAACAGTGGGAGTCCCTGACTGCTGTGGTCTTGCAACGACACCTCAACATTTGCTGCTGTGCTAACCGGTGGGCTTACAGTGGGGGAAACAATGTAGCGTTACTGACTACCTTCGTTGTGATCAGTTGCACATGTGGCACTTGAGGTTTGGTGTTGTGTCCACGCTTGCAAGTGCATGCTGGTTAAATGTCTAAGCATGCAACTGGTATTCAAATTTTTCAGATTTTTCCCTCGGCTAAAGGTCTTTGCGCACTTCTTACAGATAACCTTGGCCTGATCATGAGGATTTTGTTCAAAAAAGTGCCACACTGCACTCTTCCTACTTTGGCAGACATTTTGCTGCCTTGCACGCTGTGATCTTTTGACCCTCTGGACAAGCTGTCCAGCAACTCTTTTGATGTTTGGAACCTGTCTTTGGAGTGCTCCGGGCCTGCCAGATAACAGCTGTTGCGATGTCGATGTCTGTTGTGGATGATCCTCATCTGAGCTATTGGAAGCAGCACCCTCTTCCCCCAATGGATGCCAATCTGGGTCAACAACTGGGTCATCCATCACCTCCTCTTCTATGTCATGTGCACCTTCCTCTGTGTCACCGTGTATGGTGGTATAGTGTGCGGGAAGGGTCACCTGAGTCTCATCAGGGTCAGAATCTGGCTCTGTACACTGCGAGGACAATGTAGTGCTCTGAGTGAATGTACCAGCAGAATCATCCATCAGCGGCTGTGCATCAGTGCACTCCATGTCAGATTCATCTTGGCCTGGGTAATTCACCATTTGACCTGATAATCCAGGCATGGTATGTGAAAACAGCTCCATGGAGTAATCAGTAGTATGGCCTGCGTCATCCTTCAATCTTGGTTGGGGTGAAGGACACAAGGAAAGGTGTGGTTCATGAACATGAGCCTCCAATGACGACTCAGTGCTTTTACTTTTTACAACTGAAGAAGAGGAGGCGATAGTCTGGAGGCTGAGTCAGCAATGTAAGACAAAACTTTTTCCTGATGCTCTGGCTTTAAAAGCGGTTTGCCAACTCCTAGAAAACTAAGCGTTCGAGGCCTTATGTAGCCAGACGATGACGCAGGGTCAGCACCTCCTGCATTCGGTCCTATTTTGCTCTTGCCACTACCATCAGATCCACCACCAACACCATCATTACCAGCTGCCAACCCCCGCCCAATTCCACGGCCTCTTCCACCAGCCTTTCTCATTTTTGGTAGAAATGTAGACAAAATCCAACAAACTATATAGTAATGTAAAACAAGGTACAAGGTGTCTATAGGACAGGGGAGATTTTGAATTTCTGCACACACTTTTGGACACTGGACACTTTTGGATTGTGTGAGGCCCACTGATATCTGAGCGCTATGTGACAGGCTCGATGGCACAGCTGTGACAAAAGTGACTAGAGGATAAGGGAGATTTTGAATTTCTGCACACACTTGTGGACAGTGGACACTTTTGGATTGTGTGAGGCCCACTGATATCTGAGCGCTATGTGACAGGCTCGATGGCACTGCTGTGACAAAAGTGACTAGAGGATAAGGGAGATTTTGAATATCTGCACACACTTTTGGACACTGGACACTTTTGGATTGTGTGAGGCCCACTGATATCTGAGCGCTATGTGACAGGCTCGATGGCACTGCTGTGACAAAAGTGACTAGAGGATAAGGGAGATTTTGAATATCTGCACACACTTTTGGACACTGGACACTTTTGGATTGTGTGAGGCCCACTGATATCTGAGCGCTATGTGACAGGCTCGATGGCACTGCTGTGACAAAAGTGACTAGAGGATAAGGGAGATTTTGAATTTCTGCACACACTTGTGGACAGTGGACACTTTTGGATTGTGTGAGGCCCACTGATATCTGAGCGCTATGTGACAGGCTCGATGGCACAGCTGTGACAAAAGTGACTAGAGGATAAGGGAGATTTTGAATTTCTGCACACACTTGTGGACAGTGGACACTTTTGGATTGTGTGAGGCCCACTGATATCTGAGCGCTATGTGACAGGCTCGATGGCACTGCTGTGACAAAAGTGACTAGAGGATAAGGGAGATTTTGAATATCTGCACACACTTTTGGACACTGGACACTTTTGGATTGTGTGAGGCCCACTGATATCTGAGCGCTATGTGACAGGCTCGATGGCACTGCTGTGACAAAAGTGACTAGAGGATAAGGGAGATTTTGAATATCTGCACACACTTGTGGACAGTGGACACTTTTGGATTGTGTGAGGCCCACTGATATCTGAGCGTTATGTGACAGGCTCGATGGCACTGCTGTGACAAAAGTGACTAGAGGATAAGGGAGATTTTGAATATCTGCACACACTTTTGGACACTGGACACTTTTGGATTGTGTGAGGCCCACTGATATCTGAGCGCTATGTGACAGGCTCGATGGCACTGCTGTGACAAAACTGACTAGAGGATAAGGGAGATTTTGAATTTCTGCACACACTTGTGGACAGTGGACACTTTTGGATTGTGTGAGGCCCACTGATATCTGAGCGCTATGTGACAGGCTCGATGGCACAGCTGTGACAAAAGTGACTAGAGGATAAGGGAGATTTTGAATTTCTGCACACACTTGTGGACAGTGGACACTTTTGGATTGTGTGAGGCCCACTGATATCTGAGCGCTATGTGACAGGCTCGATGGCACTGCTGTGACAAAAGTGACTAGAGGATAAGGGAGATTTTGAATTTCTGCACACACTTGTGGACAGTGGACACTTTTGGATTGTGTGAGGCCCACTGATATCTGAGCGCTATGTGACAGGCTCGATGGCACAGCTGTGACAAAAGTGACTAGAGGATAAGGGAGATTTTGAATTTCTGCACACACTTGTGGACAGTGGACACTTTTGGATTGTGTGAGGCCCACTGATATCTGAGCGCTATGTGACAGGCTCGATGGCACTGCTGTGACAAAAGTGACTAGAGGATAAGGGAGATTTTGAATATCTGCACACACTTTTGGACACTGGACACTTTTGGATTGTGTGAGGCCCACTGATATCTGAGCGCTATGTGACAGGCTCGATGGCACTGCTGTGACAAAAGTGACTAGAGGATAAGGGAGATTTTGAATATCTGCACACACTTTTGGACACTGGACACTTTTGGATTGTGTGAGGCCCACTGATATCTGAGCGCTATGTGACAGGCTCGATGGCACTGCTGTGACAAAAGTGACTAGAGGATAAGGGAGATTTTGAATATCTGCACACACTTTTGGACACTGGACACTTTTGGATTGTGTGAGGCCCACTGATATCTGAGCGCTATGTGACAGGCTCGATGGCACAGCTGTGACAAAAGTGACTAGAGGATAAGGGAGATTGGATTGCTTTTAAAAAAGCAGTTTGCGGAGCAGTTGGTAAACAGCAATGCCAGCCTGTCAGGAAGCCTTAGAAGGCAGCCCAACAACCAACACCACTGATACACCACTATATAGCCTCCCCTTGCACTGCACACACAGTGACTGGTGTGTTGTGCAGGCCAAATTGCTAGCTGCAGAAGCTGTTTTTTTTCCTTCTCAGCAGGACAAAAAAAAAAAATTGGGATTGCTTTTAAAAAAGCAGTTTGCAGAGCAGTGGGTAAACAGCAATGCCAGCCTGTCAGGAAGCCTTAAAAGGCAGCCCAACAACCAACACCACTGATACACCACTATATAGCCTCCCCTTGCACTGCACACACAGTGACTGGTGTGTTGTGCAGGCCAAATCGCTAGCAGCAGAAGCAGTTTTTTTGTCTTCTTCCCTGCCTAACGCTCTCCCTACAGAATCAGCAGCAACCTCTCCCTATACTAAGATCGGCAGAAGTAAGATGGCGGTCGGCGTGCACGCCCTTTTATACCCCCTGTGACGCCCACCAAAGCAAGCCAATCACTTGCATGCCCTTCTGAAAGATGGTGGTGACCCGTGCCTATGTCATCACGTTGCCCACAGTGTCCGTGGATCCTGATTGGCTGAAAAAGAGCGCAAAATAAACTTTTGAAACGCGACTTTGGCGCGTAAGTCGCCGACCTCGTGGCCGACCTCATCCTAGGGTCGGGTTTCGTTTCATGAAACCCGACTTTGCCAAAAGTCGTCGACTTTTGAATTTTTTCGACCCGTTTCGCTCAACTCTAACCATCACCATTAATACCATCACCAACCGCCTCTCACTCCGTCCGGTCCACCGCTACTTCCCCCATATGCAGCTCTCCAGTCCAGCTCACCCTACCAAACACTCTGAATAGGACAAGAAAGTACTCATCCTCTCATCCACGTACACTGTGCTTGAACGCCTACATTGCCAAACTAATCCCATTATAGATGATGCTCTACCGTTTGGTTGAAAGCGAAGCTTTCCGCGAGCTCATGGCCTACGCTGTCCCACGCTATGACCTACCCAGTCGGCACTTCTTTTCTCGAAAAGCCATCCCTCCCCTACATCGGCATGTGAAAGTCCGCATTGTCCATGCACTAAAACAGTCAGTGAGTGGAAAGTTGCACCTCACAACAGATGCATGGACAAGTAGGCATGGCCAGGGCCGTTACATGTCCATCACTGCGCACTGGGTTAATGTGGTGGATGCAGGCTCCAGAGGGGACAGCGGTGGTTGAATAGTGCTGCCTAGCCCACGGTATAGGAAACAGTTGGCTGTAGGCTTTCGACCCTCCTTTTCCTCCTCCATCAGTGAAATCTCATCCACAGAGCGCAGTCACACGAGCACTGCATCCGCAGCTGGCAGTGTTGCACACGAGGTGTTCCACTTTCAAACAGCTAGTGGTAAGCGTCAGCAGGCTGTGTTAAAGATGATGTCTTTGGGCAACAACAGACAGACCGTGGAGGTACTGGCCGACTACTTGCAGTGACAAACTGAGTCATGGCTGGGCAGTCTACATCTTGAGACAGGCAAGGTAGTCAGTGATAACGGCCGTAATTTTGTGGCAGCCATAGCCCATGCAAAACTCACACACATACCTTGCCTGGCTCACACTTTGAACCTGGTGCTTCTTTAATAATTATCTGGAGTTAACATCCCTGCTCCATAAGGTGTGAAGACTGTGCTCGCACATCCGTCGCTCAAACGTCCACTCCACTGCAGCGATTGCTCCACCTCCCCAAGCACCGCCTAATAATAGACGTTGCAACAAGGTGGAACTCCACCCTGCACATGGTTGAGAGGCTGTGCAAACAGAGGCAGGCTGTAGTGCATTTGTGGGAGGCAGTTTGAGGGAAGACATGGAATTGTCGGGTGTGCAGTGGTCAAAGCTGAAAGACCTCTGTAAAGTCCTTCAATGTTTTGAGGAATGCACGTGGCTGGTAAGCGCAGACGACGCCATCATAAGCATGAGCATCCCACTTATGCATCTGCTTATGCAAAGTGTGATGCACATTAAGGAACAGGCGTCTGCAGCAGAGGAGGAGGAGGAGGGAAGCCTTGATGACAGTGAGCCATTGTCTAGTCAGGGAACTGTCCTGGACAAGGTGGAGGAAGAAGAGGAAGAGGAGGAGGAGGAGGATGAGGGGGATGAATATTTTGGGCAGGAGGATGCTTCTCAGGGGGCAAGAGAAAATGTTGGCGTTCCAAGGTCAAGTACAGTATTTTTGCGTGACTGTAGGGATGTGGATTTGCCAGAAAGTGCTCCTCCACCCAGCAGTGGCAGTGCATTAATGACACCTGGGACATTATGCTTTGCAGATCCTAAAAATGGACCCCCGCATTGCTAAAATGATGAGGGATGACGACTACTGGCTGGCCAGCATCCTCGATCCACGCTACAAAAGCAAATTACACAACATCATGCCACAGGAGAACCTAGAGATAATATTGGCTAACAAACAAGCAACTCTGGTAAACCATTTGTTTGAGGCTTTCCAAGCACACAGCAGCGGTGATGGTTCTCCCATGAGCCATAGTGGGCACAATGGAAGAGGTGTTCGTGGTGCACACAGCTGAAGTGGCATTGGAGACAGGGGTTTAATGACCATGTTGTGGAATGATTTCTTAAGTACCGCTCACACGACTGCTAACACTGCATCGATTAAAAGTGACAGGAGACAGCAGTTGTCAACTATGGTTACAAACGACTTTTCCTCCCATATTGATGTTCTCCCTCAAAGGTCATTCCCCTTTGACTATTGGGCCTCTAAACTGGACACCTGGCCTGAATTGGAACAATATGCCGTACAGGAGCTCGCTTGCTCTGCTGCTAGTGTGTTATCCGAAAGAGTCTTCAGTGCTGCTGGATCAATCCTGACAGAAAAAAGGACCCATCTGTCAACCCAAAATGTGGATGATCTAACCTTCATTAAAATGAACCTTGCATGGGTTTCAAAGGATTTTGTCCCACCTTCCCCTGATGACACATAGGTTGCCAGAAAACTGCCTCGCTTTTGTCCTCCTCTTCCTCGGACTTGCCCAATTCCACCCTTTGCAGCAGCTGAATGTCCAGCCAACACATCAACACATGCCATTTTTTAAACCTCCCTAACTGGGCTGCCCCCCCAAGGGCTGGGGTCAACACCTGGCACACCCAGGCAAGTGCTGTTGCTCTGAACAGGTGGATGGGCCCACTGATGACCGACGGCACTGGCACTGGGCCCCTCATAGTACAATACAGGGTCTCTGATGGTGGGGGGCCCACTTGCCATCAGACACACCAGCGTACTATGAGGGGCCCTGTGCCAGTACCGTCGACCACGAGTGTGCCCACCGCTTGGTCATGGCCACAGCACTTGCAAGTTGAAATACTTACCTCTCCCTGCTCCACCGCTGTGTAGTCTGGGCAGTTAAATCCTTCACAGGGATGGCCACTCGAAATTTGGTGTATTGATCAATGATGGTTAAGATGTAGCTATGGCCTGTCCTGCTTACATCTACCTTCAGATGATCAATGGCTACCATTTGTAATGGATGTCAACTTACAAAAGGATGAAGTGGTGCTTTATGATCACCTTTCACAGTTGTGATAGTCACAGACGTGTGACATTCCTGCCACCATTTTTCAAAGTCTCCTCTCATGCCAATCCAATAGAATCACCTACGGCCTGTGGCTTCTGTTTTTTGCACTCCAGAATGACCAGACACATCATGATAGGCAGTGAGGACCATGTCTACATCTCTCCCTGTGATCACAATTTGATGGAGACGAGAAACAGTGATGTGATCCACGCTACTGCGATAAAGCAATCCTTTCTTCACAAAGAACCATTTTTGCTGTCTCCACAGACACAGTAATTGAGGGTCTTCATCGGCTCTGCAACATCTACCGGGAGGTTTTCCCCGCAATGAGTAATTCCCAAATTTCTGCTAACACTCGACTTTCCATCTGTACTTGTATACATGTAGTTTCCAGTAGCGGAGAGTCTGGAGTGGCTTACTGAGATTGAAATATATACGAAGATTTAAAAGTACCACAACACTGTATACTGTTGTACGCTTCGACTACCTTTCCCTTTTTCTACTTTTTAAATTCTGGTTTAATACATAGTGAGCCTGTGAGTGTCTGTCTCTGACTCCGGAAGTATAGACGGAAATTGACAATTACCCCTAGACTGGATACACCTGGTATGTGCTTATACAGTACCTTTGTTCAAAATTTTGTATTACGGTATCATCCATAGTAAGTGAGCGTGTGTGGTTTACGCCTTCTATATGTATGGTGAATCGGAGATACCAAATTTTACCCTTTACTCGATACAGCTTGTATCTTGCTATACAGTACCTTTGTTCGACATTTAGTTTAACGGTCAAATCCATACTGAGTAAGCATCTGAGAGTGACTACGGGAATATGTATACAGAGATTTCAGTTGTTCCCTATAATATATATACTTGCTACCTTGTTATCCAGTACCTTTTTTACAACATTTTTTATTATGGTCAAACCCAGACTGAGTGAGCGTCTGAGGGTGACTCCAGAAATATATAGCGAGATTTCAAATTGGCCAACACTGTATACAGCTGTACGCTTCTGACACAGTAACCTTTTTAGCTATTTAGATTCTGGTGTTATCCTTAATGAGACAGTGAACGTCTGTCTGTTTCTCCGGCAATATATTTGAAGCTTTAAGATTACCCCAACACTGTATACAGCTGTACGCTTGTGTTACATTAACCATTTACAGCTTTTCATATTCTTGTGTTATCCATACTGGGCCTGAGAGCGTTTGTGAATGCCTCCTGAAATGTTTTTTTGGAAATTCAGAATGTTTACACTATACTATATATACCTTGTATCTGGTGATACTGTACCCTTTCTCAACTTTTTATTTTATTGGGTAATCCATACTGAGCCTGAGAGCGTCTGTGTATGACTCATGAAATATATACGGAGATTTACGGTTATCCCTAGACTGTATAGAGCTGTACGCTTCTGATACAGTACCATATATCTGCTGGTATTTTGGGTCCATTTTCCAAAACATGAGGAAGTATGGTGGAAGAGGACGTGGACGTGGGCATGGGGGGCCACCTGGTACTGATGGTGGTGGTGGTGCATCTGCTGGTAGTGCCAAAAACACAATAGCAGCTAAGGCAGGAGGTGTTGAGCCTGCGTCATGGTGTAGCTCTGGAAAGCCTGTAAGGCTCCGTTTTCTGGGAGTAGGCAGACTGCTTTTAAAGCTGGAGCATCAGGAACTGTTTTTGGCTTACATTGCTGAAACAGCCTCCAGCTCTATCGCCTCCTCTTCTGAAGGTTAAAAAAATGCAAGAACTGAGTCGTAAGTGCAGGCTTCTGGTCAGGAGAAACACCTTTTCTTGAGTCCTTCACCCACACCAAAAGTGAAGGATGCGGCAGCATACTCTTCAGATTACTCCATGGAGATCTTTTCACATACCATGCCTGGGTTAATTAAAAATGGGGCCCATCATATACTGGAGCATTCCAAATGGGGGACATCAGACACTGGAGCAGCATTTATGGGGCCCATTATACACTGGTGCATTAGAAATGGGGCCCATTATATGTGGAGCATTATTAGGGCCCATCATACACTGGAGCATCATCCATGAGGCCCATCATATACTGGAGCATTCCAGATAGGGGACATCAGACACTGGAGCAGCATTTATGGGGCACATTATACACTGGAGCATTAGAAATGGGGCCCATTATATATGGAGCATTATTTGGGCCCATCATACACTGGAGCATCATCCATGAGGCACATCATATACTGGAGCATTGTAAATGGGGCAGATCAGACACTGGAGCAGCATCTATGGGGCACATTATACACTGGAGCATTAGAAATGGGGTCCATTATATATGGAGCATTATTTGGGCCCATAACACACTGGAGCATCGTCCATAGGGACCATCATATACTGTAGCATTAAGTGGAGCTCATCATATACTGTATAGAACATTATATGTGACCAATTATTCTATATGGAGAAAAGTATGGGGCTCATTATTCTTTATGGCGCACAATGTGGTGGCTATAACACTGTATGGAGTAATATACTGCCCTGTTTTTGAGCTATTGTACAATTTAAATTAGATCAGTCATGTCATGTAAGCAGTGAAGTATTTGTCATTGTACTATACCTATATTTCTGTGCCGTATCGGAGCATCATGAGTTGTGGTATGTGTTAAAGGGGCGCACTGACACTCTTTGGCCCAGGGCACACGAAAACCTGGAGCCAGCCCTACCCCCCCACAACTTTAGCCAAATAACCCCCAATTTTCAATGCGTAACAAATATTATGAAGTAAATTAAGGTTGACAAACTTCAGTAATAAGAATTGATGTTTTGGGCATTGAAATGGGCACTGTAGGTGTGTTTACTGTCCTCCACTCCCTGCCGACTTTGCTTCCCCATTGACTTGCATTGGGTTTCGTGTTTCAGTCAGCCACCAACTTTTCACTATAGTCTGTCGATTTCATTCAACCTGACTTTTGCGAAAGTTGGGTTTCATGAAACCCGACTCGACCCTAAAAAAGGCAAAGTCACTCATCTCTAGCTAACAGCTATACTATTTCTTCCCCTATTCCCTGGGAAACTCAAACAAAGGATCCTCAAAGCAGGGGGAAGAGGCTGCAGTCACTGTCACAGCCCCTTCCCCCTGCCTGAAATGAAGCATCATCAGTGGCGCTCCTTTCTGGGGCTATGCTTCTTGTACCTGAGAATTTTTTTTACTATTATATTAGAAAATTGCTTACATTACAGCATGACATAGATAGGGAATTACACTGAAATTTAGTTTTACTTTGGACCACCCTTTTAAACAGATTCCAAAACATGTGACTTTGGTTCCAACTTCGAAGACTCATAGAAAATGGCCCAAAAAAAGGTCAGAAGAAGTAAAAAAAACCCACTTCATCATTACGGTTACATCTGTTTTTTCGTCTAGCTTTGTGTGTTTTGCGCCTTTTTTGTTTGCACTCAATTCTATTTGCACGTTTTTTAAGTCTGTTTTATAATGTTCGCATGTTTTTTTTTTCATTTTCCATTTTGTGGGCAGAGTTTAGTAATTCTAGATATTTTCGCCTGATTTATCAATTGAGACTTTTTAAAAAGATACAAAATTTGACACAACTCAACTCCAGTCACCCTCCTAGTCTATTTTTGAGCACATCTATATTTTTAGGCAAGATTTACCACATTTTGCAAATCGTTTGATATTTTGCCCTGAGAAATCGCAAAAACAGCTCAAGATAGAAAAAAAAACATTTTTATCTGTGCACCAAAACCTTGAATCGTGTGCACTGATGCTGTAAAGAAACAAGGAATTGTAGAGCGTCTAAAAGGTCCTTCTATGACACACATCTTCTTTAGAAACTTGGCACCACTTACCATGACTCTGATGAAAAGATGTCAGATTAATTATATGGACTGGATAAGCTGGTGCATAGAATAGTATCCAAGGGCAAACTTAGTCCCAGACAAGGTGATGAGTGTTTTCTGGATCAAGTACTAAGAGGAGCCCTGACTCATGGTCCCATGACTGAGGTTTTGTGATAAAGAGCAGGTCCCGTGTTTTTTCCATCTGCTGCTTAAGGAAGTACGACAAAAGGAAACCATCCTGGCAGCCAAGTGACCAATCAAGAGGGGAAATTCCTGAATGTCAGTGAGAAGCAAGGGGAACAAAATTGCCAAATGTCTAAGTGCCCTGGCTATGGAGATTGTGAAAATGACACAAATTGTTGAGTCCAGCTTCAAGAGCCGACCACAATCTTTGAAATTGACGAGCGATGACCAGAGTTGGGTGGAAAATACAAAATCGGGAGAGTCTTTTGAACTGCCCATAATGTAGCTCCCCAGTGCCCAAAGAGCTGAAGCTCAAAGAAATCTCTGAAATTCTCTCATCCTAAGAAAGGGCAGATGGCATACAGGGGAAGGGGGTTTAGTAGAGTTCCGTACTGGCCCGCACAAAATCATCTTGTGGGACCAACGCTACATTTACTAGCCTGTATCAAAGGCCAATCTTGCACTGTGCTGCTGGATAGTGCATCTCAAGTGTCACTTTTAAGAAAAGGTACAAAAAATATTTGTTGGACATGAACCTGCAATCCCTATCTGGATTTGTCGTCTGGGGACACAGTGAGGCTGTGTGCCCACGTTGCGTTTTTTAAGCGTTTCCGCAGCGTTTGTGCCGGCTCAGATGCTGCAGAAACGCTTAAAAGAAGTTTCAAATTAATTTGCTTGCGTTTTTGGCTTTTTGTACCAATGCATGCGTTTTTAAACACTCAGGAATTGCTTAGTGGCTAAAAACGCAGCATGCTCATTAATTTCCGCATTGCTGAGCATTTTTAGCCTTCCCCAATGTTCCCAGAAAACGTGCGTCAAAAAACACATAAAAAACGTGCGTCTTTTGTGCAAAAAATGCGCAAAAAACGCGCGGAAAAAAGACACGCGTTTTCTGGGAAGGAGATCAGTTTCCTGAGCGTTTAAAAACGCTAACGTGGGCACATAGCCTGAAAGCAGTTACCCCTACAGAGGTATAATATAGTAGCAGGATTTGTATCCAAGATGTAAATCCAAATTAGCAATGGATAAAATATATCTTTTATTCAAGGATTAAAAAATGATATTGACGAACATCACCCTTGTGAACAGTCACAAGGGTTATATTTTACCCCTACAGAGGATATGCATTTGCCACGCTACAGTTTCCAAAAACCATCGTTGGGGTGAAGAGAATGCTACCCATCACAGCATTAGTCTGTCCATAGGTAGACGAAGACCGGGGAACAGTGCTTGTTATAGTGGGGAGGAATGCTGACCTTTTCCATTCTCTGGGTCAGTGGTGTCGAGAAGTTGGAGGTGATAGATATTTGCAGACCATCACAATTCATTTTATCTTTCTGGCTGCATACAAAAAGAAATAGGAAGAGAAAGGGAGGGAACTACATTCTGAACATTTTGACCCCTGTTTTGAAGGTAGTGACTTCAACGAGAAGGAAAAACAGTCAGTAATAAGGGGTATGCTGAAACGTGTCAGAGCCTTCTCATTGGGACTTGGGCCTCACAAAAGGAGTTGAGCACCACATCTGGCTGACTGATGAAAAGCCATTCTGAGAGAGATCCCAACGATTGGCTCCCGCAGATGTGGAGGATGTCAGATGGCACTTATGGGGCTTGCCAGACACTGGCGTCATATAATCCAATAACCCATACGCATCTCCCATTGTGGCTGCTTGGAAGAAAAATGGGGCTCTCAGGATGTGTGTGGATTAACAGTACCCTACTAGTATTTCATGCCTAGGATTGATGAAGCCTTAGATTGCCTGCAAGGCAGCCAGTGGCTTTCTGTGTTAGATCTCCAAAGTGGGTACTCATGACCAAGGAGGATCAAGAGAAGACCGCTTTCCATTTGTCTTACTAGGTTCTACCAATTCCAGAGGATGCCTTAGAGAGTGACTGGTGCCTCTGCTATCCTCCAGAGGTGTATACATAAAGTGGTGGGAGACATGAACTGCCTAGATGGTCTTATTGTATTTGGGTTCATCTGGGTAGAGCACAACCAGAGGTTATTGAAGGTGTTGAACCGGCTAGAAGAAGCTGGAATAAAACTATCCTGTGACAAGTGCCAGGACACCTGTAGGCCACATTGTTAACCAGGAAGAGATCTCTACAGACCCAGCCAAAGTAGAAGCTGTGGTTGAGTGGCCCAAACCCACCAAACTGGAAAAGCTCAGATCTTTTCTAGGCTTCTGCATGTACTACAGAAGATTTGTACCACAATATTCTAAAATTACGAAGCCAATGACTACCCTCACACAATGATATTCCCCTCTGCAAGTGGAAACTTGCTCAAAGAAACCTGAAATGAAGGCCTACTTCAAGGTAGTTGAGCCCTTTGGAGAAAGATGGACAACAGTGCGTCATGAGGCCTTTGAGAAACTCAAGTCCTACTTGACATAGGCGCCATTGTTGACATATGTGAACCCCAACAAACTATATGTACTTCATGTGGATGCTTCTTTTGAGCGACTTGGAGCAGTCCTGTACCAGGAGCATAATGGTGTCCTGCGACCAGTCAACTACAGCAGTCAAGAAACAAACTCCAAGTGAGCACAATTACCCAGCACATAAAATGGATTTCCACACATTGAAGTGGGCTGTGATAAACAAGCTGCATGACTACCTTTATGGGGGGTGCATTTCCAAATTCACACTGACAACAATCTGCTGACCTAAGTTAGGACCACAGCAAAAATTGATGCTGCTGGCCATCTATTGCCCACTGTACTATACAGTATATGATTTCAACTCAAGATCCTGACTGTGCTCTACTAGCATTGATGACAATGCTCTGTCCCACTTGCTCATGCAGATGTTTAAAGATTAAGAAAAAGCCTGGAATGAGGTCCCAGCCCCAGAGGTGAAATCTTTGTGTCATCAAAATCAAGAGACTGTTTGATCCAGGGTCTGTGCTACTGTCTTAAGAGTTTAGTTGACTAAGGTAGATGCCAGCTTCCTGCCTCAAATGACTCAAAATCAGATTTAAAACATCCAGCAGGAAGATCCTTCTGTGGGGGCTGTTTGATGGTGGTTGAAAAGAAACTTGAGCAGAATGCATTGAGGACTGAAGATTCTGTCTTGTTGACCCGACAGTTAGACTCCTGTAAAAAATGGATTGCTGTACCAAGAGATCAAGCGTCAAAACAGGGAAGTTTGTAGAAAGTTAGTGTTTCCCATTCAGATGGTCATGAGGGTGCTGCATGATGACCATGGGAACCTTGGTGTTGAGAAGTCCACCAGTCATTGCAGATTGGTTTCACAGGCCAAGTATGGAAGCTGACATTGAGCATTACTGTAAATCTTGTGCAGTGTGTCCTGAGGAAAACTCTGCTTTCTCACTCAGCCCCCTTGTCAACATCATTCATTGATTGCCCACTTGATGTAGTGTGCATCAACTTCCTTTCAAGTGAGTCTGATGAAGGAAATATAGGCAATGTTGTAGTGGTCCCTGATCATTTCACAAGATGTGCTCGTGATTACACCACCAAAGACTAGAAGGCAACCATTGGAGCCAAAACATTGTGGGAGAAATTCTTTGTGCATTATGGGTTGTGAGCACACATCTATTGTGACCAAGGAAGAGACTTCAAGAGTTGGCTAACTAAGGAGTTCTGTGAGGTTTCTGTGATCAAGAAGTCAATAACCACACTGTTTCATACTCAAGGAGACCCTCAACCATAAAGGTTCAAGTATACCTTCCTTAACATGTTGGGCACTATGGATCTAAAACAGAAATGGTGTAAGAGCCGACATTCAAGTCAATTAATCCATGCCTACAACTGTACCAAAACGGAGTCCCATGAGTACTCACCCTACTTCCTCATATTTGGAAGAGAATACAAACAACCAATGGATATTAGTTTTGAAGTATCCCTGTATCATTCATCTGGGAAGAACTACCTGAAGTATGTGTCACAGTGAAAGGAAGAATTAAAAGAGGCCTATAGAATGGCCAATCAGGCCTGTGGTCAATCGTAGAGTAGAAACATACTCGTTATGACTGCAGAGTCCGAGACCAAGTTTGCAGCCAGAAGATAGATTCCTCATTCATCAGTTGGGCTTTCATGGAAAATACAAGCTTGCTGACCTATGGCATTAAAAACCCTATGTGGTGGTAGATAAGCTGTCTGATATACCAGTCTACAGAGTGAGGCCTGGAAAAGAAGGTGGAAGTGTCAAGATGTATCATCAGAATTTGCTGCCTGTAAGGCAGAACATCAGGCTGCAGTGCCCCCAAAGCAGCCAACCAATCTTCCTGTAGGATTCTTTGGCATTGACAATTGGCCGGTGTTCATTCCTGAAGGTACTGAGAGTGCATCAAGTAATGAATTTGGGCTATACTAGTGAATGATAGACAACCCATGCTCTGTAGCCAAAGACTATAGAGATTAGTCAGTTAAAGATGATTATGAAGAAGAGTGTGTTCCAGTTTCAAGCCCATGCCTTCACCAGCTTGGGAGAGAGTTTAGAGAAGCAGAAGAGCCTGGAGAAGAAATCATTGTCATGGGGCCAGAGCTTGAAAGTCGAGAGCTCAGTGTCAATAAGAGGGTCCCTGTTTTACACACTCATGCCATACAGGACATTAGGCCCCCCCATGATGCTAACATATGATCAATTGGGGCAAACCACTGAGGTTCCCAGAGTAGTACACCTTCATTTCAATTGTAAGTGGCGGTATTTCCACTCTGCTCCGATGTCGACCGTAAGTGATTTGCTTGTGGCTGGCCATGGTGGCAGTAAGGATGTTTCACCAGAAGTTTTTATTTCAGGTGGTGAGTCTTCATTTTGTGCTTGGTAGGATACAGCAACTCACCAGGGGGAGAGTGTAAACCCTTTAGGAGGAGCATGGTGTTCTGAAACTGAGGAAGAAAGGAGCAGACACTGTTTCTTAATAAGAGACATTAATTCCTCACATGGGCCCAAAATGTAGAGCCTACTTCCACCTTCAAACTAGCAAGCCAGCTTCTGTCACAAACACAATATTGGTCTAAAAAGGGCCCAAATACTGTTTTTGCACAGTGACCTTCTTCTGTCTGTGTCTCCCATGTGGCAGTAATAAAATGAGCCGTATTCATAAAGCGTTATGCGCCTTTTAATGAATTTGGTGCATCTTATTCCTACACGCCACGCCCTCAATAAGACTGACGGATTAAATACCATACATATTGAATAGGTTCATATTGTTTCACATGGTCATGACACAATGGTAGACACAGAGAGCAACATATCAAGTTTATAGGATAGACAGTTTCACAAGATTGGATGACCATCATCAAATCCAAGACCATGCATGCATCATTTATAAAATGCATAGTTAAATTAGGTTTGGCTTAGTCCACATGCCTAAGCAAGGGAATTCTTAGTGGGACCTTGTGCAGGAAATTTCAGTAATTCTCCTGGAATTACTGACAGTAAGGGCAGATGATGGTATAACTCGGGCCAAAATCGCATCGTAAAACTTGTACTGGCTGTCGGCTCTCCTGACCTGAGCTTGACAGCTGCATAGTAATCCATCATGCTGTCTTGCTCAGGTCAGGAGAGATGCCAGGCCAGTGTGTGCAGTGCCATGCCATTCTCGCATGAGTTATACGGCCGTCTGACCCTGCCCTAACAGACAGATTGGCCCAATCAGAAAAGACTAAAGGCCCTTAGGTACCCGCTGTTTACATTGGAAACCAGCGTCCAGTGTCGCTGATCGCTGGTCACTCGCTGCCACATGCAGCGATGAGTGCTGGCCACCGGGAGACCAACGATCAAAAAACGTCCCAGGACGATCCTGCATGATCAGCGATACCTGGCAGGGGGGCCCGTCGCTGATCCATGTCACACACAGCGATGTAACTGGCGAGATCGCTGTGGCGTCACAAAATCAGCGATCTCGCTGGCAATATCGCTGTGTGTGACGGGGCCTTAAGCGAGATAATTGGTCGACTTTTTTCATTTGAAAAAGCATGAAAAGTCTGTCAGTGCATTGTGTTATTAAAGGGAATCTGTCACCACCTGGGACACTTTTCAGCTATTACTATGTGCATACAGGTAATAGAAATGTTAATCTAGTCTTACCTGTATGCATCATAGTTGTTGTCTAAATGTGGAGAAATAGACTTTTATTTCATTATGTTAATGATTTCTTCTAAGTTACAGGGCATGCGATGTCTGGAAGAAATCCAAGCCTCCGTTCTTCATTATACTATCACCCCACTCCCATGCATGTCACACTGACCTGTGACATGCAATTTTGGTGCCTGAATCCCACGCATGCGCCCTGCACTTGCTCGACAATCTGTACCTCTTCCTTTTTCCTATGGTCTGTGTATTCAGCATTCTTGTGCGCATACCATAGAGAAAAGGAAAAGGTACAGATTGTCAAGTGAGCGCAGGGCGCATGTATGGGTTAGCCAGCCCTTCAGATCAGAAGTGAAAGGATATAGGATCAGCCAAGCTGGAGCATATCTATAAGATGGCAGCTAGTGAGAGCTCCCTTACATCGTTCACAGAGTACAGTTAGGGTGCAGTGGGCACAGAGTAACACATTGACCCATGTGGCCTTGTGCTGGGAAGATGGAGTCCCCCAGCATAACCTGTTATGCATATATAACATCCTTCATAAGTAATGTGTTGACGTCCGTAACCACTAAGAATAGCCTCGATATTGTGCAGAAGAGAAAGTCCATCATTGTTTCTGGTACCCAATGTATATATGTTTCAACCTCATTAAACAAAACTATATTTTTGCAAAACCACCTATTTTCTTCAATGTGAAGTTAAAGTCCAGTGCCATACAAAATTGTGACAGAACTAAACCTGAAGGTGTCTCTAACAAAATCACGACCCCATGCACACACACTGGGTTCCCGATATAAGGTGTTTAGGGGCACAAAATTAATTATTGGCAAAATTGCCCTCTTACACAGGGATAAAGACTCCTGATTGGGTCTACATCTGCTGGGTAGGCTGTAGTGGAAGACATGTCGGTCCCTTTTATACTATTTTTAATCTTGTGAAATTGATGCCACTTCAGTGGTGTCTGCCTGGTTGGGTCTCCTTCATACATGTTCCCTGTAGCAGTAGGCCTCCGAGACCATCAGGTCTCCACTTCCATTGATTCAACTACCCATGTTACTGCTATTTTTAGATTTTTCTGACAATAGTACTCTACAAAACTGATATTTGTGCCACACTTTTCAGTTTTTGAATTTCCACAAAAATTGAAGCATGATATGTGGGAAAAGGTTGAAAAGTTCCAGGGAGCTGAATACTTTCACAAGGCACTGTACATACTTTATATATAGATGTGAAAACACGGAAGCTCCTCACAATGCAGGGAATTGTATACAGGACCATCTGCACAGCATATGGGCATATGGGCTAAGCCCCCTAAGTCCATGTGGGAGACCACAGAGAAAGAGGTGGAGAATTAAAGGGCAAAAATCCTGTGGGACTTAAAAATCCAGATGGGTAAGCAGGTGTTGGCTAACCAACCAGACATTGTGATAGTAGACAAGGATCAGAAGACAGCAATAATAATACAGTAGATGTGGCAGTGCCAAGTGACAGCAACATCAGAAAGAAGGAATATGAGAAGCTGAAGAAATACCAGGGTCTCAAAGGAGAACTGTAGAATATGTGGAAGCTGAAGGCAACAGTGATTCCAGTGGTGATAGGAGCACTTGGAGCAGTGACCCCTAAGCAGGAAGAATGGCTACAACAGATCCCAGGAGCAACATCTGAGCTCTCTGTCCAGAAAAGGGCAATGCTCAGAACAACTAAGATCCTGTTCAGAACCCTCAAACTCCAAGGCCTCTGGTAGAGGACCTGATAATGAGAAAGGACAACAAAGACTACCCCCAGTGGGGGGTGAGAAGGAAGTTTTTTATATATAAAGCTCTGACTTTATTTTAGGTACATACTGTCCAGATCCTGCCAGCGCCAGCGTGCAGCCTCCGCTGAGCAGGGACTCACTCACACTGTAGGGGGGCCCGGGGTCAGGTACAGCGAGAAAGTACAGATACACAGGACCTGTGGATGCTATAGTTTAGCAAGCAGTAAAGGACCTACGGTCATGTGACTGCAAGGGAGCGGGGCTTAGCGTCCTGCTTTCAGAGATGGCAGGACACTATACCGAAATACTCAGAGTCAGGCAAAATGGAGGTCATACAAAGAGATAGCAGTAAAGTACCAGGGATGAGACAAGAATGAATAGTTGGTGCCAAGCAGGGGTCAAAACCAAACAGACATAGAAGGTACCAAGCAGAATCCAACAAGCAATATCCAGAGAACAGACCGAGTCGTACACAGAGTATCAAGCAACCAGAACACAGCACAAACACACTCAGGGGTCACCACACAATGCCAAGGGCGAAAGTATAACTGACAGGGGATGGGAGCTTCCTGGGGCAATAAGAAGCTTTCCCAGAACCAATGAGAGGCCACCATAATAAGTCCCAGGTGTGCAGGTAAGAGTCTGCACTGAGGTCAAACCATTAACCCCAGAAGTGCCGGTCCACCAGCACTGGTATCATGACACATACATTTGGCAGTATTACACATGTTATTTGATCTCTAGCCATGATGAACGCTCTGTAGGAAGATCAATCTTGTGCAAGCATATACAGTATACGTACACCAGGGTCTTCTGCACCACTATCTTGATTGTATCAAGCCATCAGGTTGCTGGTCTTCCTCTTTGTCTTGTTCCTTCAATTTTTCTGATCAAGATGTTGTGGCGCCCCTGAGGGTTCAGTTGCCACAGAGGTACTGCACCTCAGCCAGAGGTGTGGTACCCAATTCTCAGGTAAGGAGGGCGCACAGCTCAGGACTCTATCATCTGCACCCAACACACACTACTGTAGCAAGGCCTCCTGTTATCCCAGTCTGGGTAGTAAAGGGGTTGGGAGGTGGGTGGAGTTTAGAGAGCAGGAAGTAGGACAGTGTAGAGAGCTCAGAAAGGGAGTGTGGAAGGAAAGGGAGCAGATGTACTGACAAGCAGCTCCCTGGGTGTCTTAGAGAAAGAGACAGAAAGAAGCTTTTGGAGAACAGAAGGGATCTTAGGGGCACGGGAAGTGCAGATGCCACCCATGGGGCCTCTTCCAGTATTGGAGAGACCAGGTTGCGCAGGGGTACCGGCCCCCTAGCCTAGTGGAGAAATCATCAGAGTAAACTAGCAAGCCGGTGGCAGAGGCACCTGTAGGTGTTTCAGCCACAAGCCACAGTTATCTTCACCGGAAAGGCAGCCATAAGGGAGCAAGGGAACACAAAGAGGACGTTACCTGACAAGGTCCGCGGCTGCTGGCCTGGAACACTGACAGAGAGGTGTTGGGCAGGAGAGGCGGTACGCCAACACAGTGAGACAGCCAAGAAAGGCAGATACAGAAAGGAGTCCTGGAAAGGTGAATCCTGATCTACCTGAGAGATTGCTGGAGTCCTCACCTGGAGGACGCAGCACCAAGCGGGCACCCGGGTACATAAGAACAGTGAGTAAACCTTTGGAACTGCACCCAGCTGTGCCCTCTAATTATTCTTGCGTCACCTACTCAACTCTGCTACATCTACCATCATCAAATACAATATCTTTCCTATTATAACTGCCCTGGGACAAAACTCTGCCTGTGGAGAGCTGTTCCAACTCAGCTGCATTACCATCCGTCTCAGAGGATCTGCCCTGCAGGGCTGCTCACCTCTGACCAGAAACCACAGGTGGTGTCACGAACACTTTATCATAAACTTTATTACAAACTTTATTATTCCCTTGTAAATATCCATTTAGTTGGGTGCCCAGGGCCACGGACAGGGTCACCGCTGCTGTGACACATCCCCTTTAAGAACCGGCCCGGTACCGAGTATCCCCAGTGCCCTGGCGGGCTATCCAATGTACTTCTCCAGTAATCGCTCTCTTGTGTCCAAAGTAGGCAAGTCGTACATTAGTGATCCTTGCTTCAAGTGACTTGTCTGGCTTCATTTATTCCAAGATTGATTTGTTTGTTCTTCTTCTTACCATCCATGGTATTGATAACTTCTTTCTCCTGCACCACATTTTGAAGGAGTTGATATTTCTTCTGTCTTGTTTCTTTGTCGTCCAGGTTTTACATCCATATAGTATTGCAGAAAAGATCAAACTATGCACGATCCATGTCTTCATTGTAAGTAAAATGTTCCTTAATTTAAAGACCTTGTCCAGTGATTTCATTGTTGATTTGCCCATAGCTGTTCCCCTAATTAATTCCGGTGTCATCGCTGCATCCTGAGTGATCCGTCCATTTCAATGTGTCACACCTGGCAGTAGTCAATATCTTTCTTACATTCAGCTGGTACAGGTTCATATTACGGTTTCCATAGAATTCTGTTAACTCTGATTGTACATGGAAGCACAGGGAGGCTTTTTCATGTTTTCTATGAGAGTCTACTTAACAAAAATAATAGTGCTCTTTCATCTACACAATACAAGTTAGACTGGGGTAACTCGAGCGTATGAAAAAAAGAAAGTCTGATTTTCATTTAGCAAAGTGAGGCAATTCTTTTTTATCAATTGTCATCCGTGTTAAGTCCGTATACAATCCGTTTTTTTCTTACTCAGCAGCTGTCATTTACTGGACCATTTACAGTTTCCTGTGCTGCTGAAATGGAATGTACCCGTAAAAACCGAATGCTGTACTGTGATTCCGTAGGGCATCGGATTTTTGTTTTCTCACACCCATATGATTTTAGAGTGAAATCATAGCATGCTGACAATTTTTTCACAGGCATTCTGTCAGTGAAAAAAAAAAAAACAGTCATCAGCACTGCGGCCTCAAATAACATTGGTAGGGTGAGCAAGACCTAAGAGACATAACCCTGAGAAACAACATGACATCTCAAACAGATCCCATAGGATGAAGGTCTGTCCTGCCTGCATTATAATACCAATCTGAAACAACTCCTCTTAGACAATGATCAAATTTTGGGGTCTATGGAGAAGTTCAGAGCTCTTTGTATACTGCAAGTACTTTGGTGGAATTACATCAAAAGAATTAAATATACAGTAACTTTTATTCGGTTCATTCCATATATAAATACTTTTATGAAAAAAAGTATATACACTGCTCAAAAAAATAAAGGGAACACTTAAGCAACAAAATGTAACTCCAAGTCAGTCACACTTCTGTGAAATCAACACAGATTGTGATTCAATTTCTCCTGCTGTTGCCCCAATGGAATAAACAACAGGTAGAAATGATAGGAAGGTAACTAACATCCATGTGTCTGCTCAGTAAGAGTGTCTAGTGTTCCCTTTATTTTTTGAGCAGTATATTTTCAATTGAAATAAAGCCTGTAGTTGGATAAAAATATGAGAAATAAAGCTAAGGCACTTAATTGTTGAAGAGTGGGGTCTGTATATGAGCATAGACTAAACGGGTAAGGTACAATATCCGAAAAACAAAACATTCTGACTAGTGATGAGCGAGTATGCTCGTTACTCGAGTACTGCAGCAACACAAACTAAATCTCCGAGCACGCCAAAATACTCGGAGAACACTCGAGCATGCTCTGAAAACTCGAGTAACGAGCATACTTGCTCCTCACTAATTCTGACCCTTTTGCTAAGCCCTCAGCATCAAGATAATATGGGTTCCCTGTCCAGATGACCCCGTACCGAAACAGGAACTATTGATTCATTAACTGTCCATTATTTGTCTACATGTGTTATAAACAGTTGTTAAGATAAGTGGTTGTGAGTAAAAGTGTACAGATCCATTTTACCTTTAATTGGCACATATTTTTTTGATGTCTGTGGTAGGATGGCATCAGGACAGGATCTGACCAGGACAATATCTGCACAGGGCTTGCATGTTCCCCTTCACTGCAGTTCCATCAGGTACTTTAGTTGCCTCCCGCAAAACAAAAATAGACGACCCTTAGAGACTGGTGTATATATGACTATGTCTGCAATTTAGTGGAACTTTCTGAGTGTAGTAAATTAGCAGGGATTGGAAGAAATGGAAAGATAGGGAAAATTGCATAACTGGTGGAGTTAAGGCCCCGTTACACATAACGATGTCCCAGCGGTCCCACCAACGATCCGAAATGGATGGGATCACTGGGACATCGTTAGGCTGATCACTGGTGAGCTGTCACATAGACAGCCCCTCCAGCGATCAGGACCAGCGTGCTCTTAGATACCCACTGTTTACATTGGAAACCAGCGTCCTGCGTCGCTGATCGCTGGTATATGCAGCGATGCGCGCTGGCCAGCGGGACACCAACGATCCAAAAACGGCCCAGGACGATGGAGCGTGATCAGCGATACCCGGCAGGGGGGGCGGTCGCTGATACACTGGCGAGATCACTGTGGCGTCACAAAATCAGCGATCCCTCTGCCGATATCGCTGTATGTGGCGGGGCATTTAGGCAACAAGGAGCTCCAAAGAGTGAAGTAAGTCCAGAACATGCAGACTACGTGATGTGCTCTTGGAAATTCCTCCAGGGGAGTTCCAGCAGTGTGCATTGATTGGTAGAGATACCAGGTGTAGAGCGCTCCCACGACAGTAGCAAATGGTAATAAATGTACCAAAAATGAACATTTTAAATTAAACAAACAAAAATAAGGCGTTTCTGCTATATGCAGCCTTCCTCAACTTTTTCACGTGAAGAAGGCTGGCTAAAACCTAAACACATTGTGTTTTTAATAAAAATTTTCAACTTTAATTTTTGTTTTTAGGACATTTTTTTCAGGTCACTACATTTACAACTTCCCTACACCTGGTATCTCTATCCATCTGTCTGTATTTTGAGATACATAAATTAGCTTAGTACGTAGCTGCAGGTTCTGATGTGAGCACAGTCATGGTTGCAGATTTGAATTTCTACATTTTCTGGATAGCTTATCAAAAATACATGGCCAGACAATATTTTTATGGACACACTGGAAAACCATAATAAATCATTATGATTATCAGTGATACATGTCTATAGCTCATAATTCTGATATGACCCAAGACAGAAACAAAAACAATAAACTAAAATACCCTGCTATAAGTAAATGAGTAAAAGTAATAACTCATATAAATAATGCAGGGTACTTAGTAAACACAGTTTTTGATTAAAAAAAGCATAAAATCCATCCTACCAATGTCACGGTGTACCCAAGTTTGAGATGGTCCTAACTTCCAATATTAAAACCTGTGTCATAGTTATGTGAATAAGGGCAGAGCAAGACCGTGTCCCAGAAATGGACACACAGCTGGTGAGTAGCTTCTTAAGGCCGGGATCACACATGTGAGAAACTTGGACGAGTCTTGCATGTTAATACCTGGCACTGCCCCCGGCACTCAGGAGCGGGGCGTGCAGCTGCATGTATCGCTATAAGCCTAAGGGCTCATACCCACAAGCGAGAAACTCGGACGAGTCTCACATGTCAATACCCGGCACTGCTGTCGGCACTCGGGAGCGGAGCGTTCAGCTGAATAGAAATACATGCAGCTAAACGCTCCGATCCGAGTGTCTGCGCCAGTGCCGAGTACTGACATGTGAGACTCGTCTGAGTTTCTCGCATGTGAGTATGAGCCCTAAATGTGATATTCAGCTCAAAGGAAGGGAGTCCACACCCTTCCGTGCACTAAATTCAGAAACCTAGAGCTAAACTGAATTAAATGAACTGGAGTCAAGCTGGAATACATGCAAAATAGGAGCATGTTCACACTGGCCAAAAAACGGACAAAACCAAAGGCAAAAAAAATTTAAAAAATAAATACCCTGCTGTAAGCAAACAGCTGCATTCACTATAACCTGTAAAATGATGATCATTATAGTCAAAATAATTTGTAGAAGTTTCTCCAGCTTCAAAAAGTCACAGATGACTTAATTTTTTTTTACGGACAGGGACCAAAGGTACCAATTTTTATAGATTGTCCAGGAATTTCTGGATAGTTGGCAACTCAGAGCTTAGGTGAGTATTTTGGGCATGCACCGCTATGGAATCCATCAGCCCTCTTTAAAGATCGGAATGAATGAATGTGAAGGTATGAAGAAGATCTGTGAAGTTCTGAGTCCTGAACATCTATCATTCAACCTTCAAATTAAGCAAAATGTGGCATCAGGTAAGAGCTCCTGTAGTTTCCAGACACTTCATGCATTGGGAATAAATCCTGATAGGTGGAATATATGGGTGGGAAAGGAAACAGAAGCCATACAATAATCAAATTACAGAAACAGAGCTTGTAATCTCCTGGTAGAAAAGGAAAAAAGGATCATGGGAGGATTAAAAATTGGAAATACATTTCTTTTCTTGGAGATGAGTTTTGACCTTATAATAATGGGATTAAAGAGCTTTCTAAGCGGAAATCAACATTCAGATATTGTGTTTAAGAAGCCTTTACCTTGTGACATGAATTACATTAGTAGATGCTGCGATCCTTAGTGGCTGCTGCCATCAAATGACCGTTTCTAAGAACTACACTGAATGCTGAACATAGAGAGGCTGGAGATGGTCCCTGGACATGTCAGACAGAAGGATTATGGTATCAGTAAAAGCACAAAGCACCTGGCATAGGGGCCAATGTTAGCGGCACCACCCTCGGAGCAGCCGTTCCTGCGACAGATCCTTCCTGAGTCAGTCACCTATTATCACACTAGATCTTGACACACTTTATCCTTTTCTCTTCAGAAAATTAATTTAAAAATAAAGTTATAAAGCCCCCTTCTCACATAGCGAGATCGCTGAAGCGTCATCGATTTTGTGACGCAATAGCGACCTCGCCAGCGATCTCGCTACATGTGACGTGCAGCGGCGACCGGCTCCCCCTCGTTGGCAAAGCTGAACTCAGGGACACATGCGGGAGTCATCAGAATAGCTGCTGTGTGACAAGGTACCAACGACCGGCGAGGTCGTTATACGGATCGCCGGATCGTTGCTGCGTCGCTGAAGAGATCTGCCTGTTTGGCAGCTTACTAGAGACCATTTAGCGACGCACCAGCGATCCTTACCAGGTCGTATCGTTGTCGGGATCACTGGTGCGTCGCTAAGTGAAACGGGACCCTAAGGCTGGAGTCACACTGGCGAATAAAACAGACGAATGCAATGCGATAAAATATCGCATTGCATTCGAACCCATGTTATTCTATGGGGCAGCTCTCATCATGTGATTTTTTATCGCATCCGATCCTCTGACCCAATCGCAGCATGCTGCGATTGTCACCGATTTTCGGATCAGATTCGACAATGCATGTCTATGGGGGCAAGAAAAACTTGGATTGAAAACGGACCCGATGTGTGAGTCGCGATAAAAATCGCACCAAAAGCCGGCAATTTTTTTTCCTAAATACAGTAAAATCACAGTGTCCAGTTAAATAAAGCAACGAATTAATAGATATAGACACATTAAATAAATGTATATATATATATATTTTTATATATATATATATATTTTATACAGGTTATAGAGACACATTTATACATATATTTCTAATTCATACCGTTCTTAATTGCAGAATAGCCGCTGACACATTAGCCGGCTTTTGTATAACATTCTCCTGCCCGACATGAAATGACACATGGTTTACATATAGTTAACCATTTCATTTCATGGTTTTTTTTTTATGTCTATCACTATTAATTATATGAGGGCTTGTGGGTTAAATTTGGGGCTTGTAGGGGTTCATTTAAGGGGTTAATTCGTTGTATTAAATTACGGGGACTCCCTGCAGCCTCAGTGACGTCAGCGGGAGGCTCAGCAATTTAATACAACGAATTAACCCCTTAAATGAACCCCTACAAGCCCAAAATTTAACCCACAAGCCCTCATATAATTAATAGTGATAGACATAAAAAAAAATGATATGGTTAACTATATGTAAACCATGTGTCATTTCATGTCGGGCAGGAGAATGTTATACAAAAGCCGGCTAATGTGTCAGCGGCTATTCTGCAATTAAGAACT
The DNA here is from genome assembly GCF_039654945.1 of Dendrobates tinctorius. Lineage (NCBI taxonomy): Eukaryota > Metazoa > Chordata > Amphibia > Anura > Dendrobatidae > Dendrobates > Dendrobates tinctorius. The sequence goes on along the minus strand of NW_027361898.1, from coordinate 11,318,919 downwards.
GTATGAACTAGAAATATATATATTAATGTGTCTCTATAACATGTATAATATATATATATATATATTTATTTAATGTGTCTAGATCTATTAATTAGTTTGTGTGGGGAAACCTGTCATTGGGCTCCATTATATGTCCATTTTGCTATCCAGTGAGAAAATCTCGCCAGACGGATGTCAAAAGGATGCTTACATGCGATTAAAATCGCATCAATTAAGATAAATCGCATCAAAAACGCATCACTGGTTAAGATACCATTGTGCGATTTCGGACCGTTAAATTGGGACAGATTTTTTATTCGTTGTGTGTGACTCCAGCCTAAGAGTTTGCTGGAATATTGGAAATATATGGGTGTATTTTTACAATCTGTATTTTATAGGGGTTTTCCTGCAATAAACGATTAATAAGCCATGAATGTCTTATTGGTAGCCAGAGTCAAAAGATGGGGCTTCGATCGATGCTTACACCAAGTATACTGGTCATATAGAAATAAACAAGTTAGAATACAGTATGAGGCTAGCTCTACCATGTTCTCACCAGTTTTCAGGATCTTTGTTTTTCTCTCTGAGGTGAAACAGAACCCCGTTCCCTAGCTGCCATTTATTGAAAAAACGAAACCTGAGCTTACCTCACCCTCCTTGGGTCCAGCGATGCGACTCCACCACTGCCCCTGATGTCTGCTATTGTCCGCAGCACCGACGTGATGTGTAGCCAGTACCTGAACTCAGTGGCCCTGCCTGAGTTGACGGCATGAACTGCTGTTCTCACTGTTCGAATATTATGCTGTCGCCCATACGTCAGTGCAACTGGCTATAACAGACACTGGGAACAGAAGCAGACTTAGTTCTGGACCTGGGGAAGGTGAGAAAGGCCGCATTTGTATTTTACAATAAACTGCTGCCAGGGAACAGGGGTTTTCCAAACTCAGGGAACCCTTTTCCTTATGAAAACAAATTATTAGTGATGAGTGAGTGTGCTCGTTACTCAAGACTTCTGAGCATGCTCGGGTGATCTCCAAGTATTGGGGAAAGCTCGAAGATTTAGTTTTTGTCGCCGTAGTTGCATGATTTGCAGCTGCTAGCCAGTCTTAATACATGTGGGGATGGCCTGTTTGTTAGGAATTCCCCATATGTGTTCAGGCTGTCTATCAGCCGTAAATCATGCAGCTGTGGCTACACAAATTAAATCTCCTAGTATGCCCAAAATACTTGGAGAAGATCCGAGCATGCTCGGAAATCTCGAGTAACGAGCATACTTGCTCATAACTACATATTATCTGGAAAGAGAAGACAAAAGAGAATTAATGTCATAGACTTTTTTTTTTTTTTTTAGAAAATCATATAGTCTTTAGTAGGGATGAGCAGACCCATGGATGTTTGGGTTTGTGGGGTTCGACCAAACTTTAGTCCAAAGTTCAGTTTGGGTACCAGAACTCTACCCTTACTTGAACCCAAACCCCATAGAAGTTAATGGGCACCCAAACTTCAGTGCTATAAAATGGTCCTAATAAGGTCTAAGGGAGTTACCAAAGGAAGCAGAGTACCAACACGCAGTCTCTCTCTCTCTCTCCCATAAAACAGATTTCCAGGAGAAGTCCATGTTCAGAGTTCACGCACAATCCCCAAACTTTACAGTTTGGCTTCGCTCATCTCTAGTCTCTACATCTCTCTCTCCACAAGATGAGATGTCTCTCAATGTCACAGCCTAAACCAATTATTTTCGCAATAGCTATTATAAGTAAAGGGCAGATGGGTTTGGCTTTATGCAGTAATACAGCGAAAGTAGAATATCATCACATAAATACATTTTTCTTCCAATTTTAGCATGACTCAAGAATAAATCCCACGTTCATTGACAGAATTCTTTAGTAATGCTATGAGATTCAACAACAGTGATGATGATGTCTGTAAAGTGCTGCTTAATTAATGGCAATATATAAGCAAGGAAAATAATAATAACAATAATAAATAAGAATTTCCAGCTTCGCTGAATGTTCAAAAGCAATTGATTTTCAGCTAACAATCTCACAGTGAGGCGGGAGTCACACTACAGCGAGATACGGCCGAGTCTCGCAGGTTAAAACCAACCTCTGGCACCGGCACTCCGGAGCTCAGCATGCAGCTTCATGTATTGCTGTGCGGCTGCATGCTCCGCTCCGGAGTGCCGGCGCCAGAGCTTGGTTTTAACCTGCGAGACTCGGCCGTATCTCGCTGTAGTGTGACTCCGGCCTGACTCTCATTACTGCAAAGCCTCTAATTGCCCAGAAATCCCTTATATAACACCCTGAGCTCTCCCAGGGGTGGATTGAACCCCCTTTTGAGGTCTATAAAGCAAACAGCCTTATTAATGTCCATGTGATCCCCACTTATCTGAGTAGGGCCAAGCAGATGTAAATGTATGGTAACCAGCAGCTGTATTTGAGTGTACAGTTCTAATATTGAAAGGAAGTGTGCAAAAATTACATAATCTATGAAGTGGACAGAAGTTTACAGTAATGAGGAAATTTCGCTTTGTCTTTAAAAAAAAATACACTACCGCTCAAAAGTTTGGGGTCACCCAAACAATTTTGTGTTTTCCATGAAAACTCATACTTTTATTAATCAAATGAGTTGCCAAATGAATTTAAAATCTAGTCCAGACTTTGACAAGGTTCGAAAAAAAGATTTTTCTTTGAAATAATTTTCTCCTTCAAACTTTGCTTTCGTCAAAGAATGCTCCCTTTGCAGCAATTCCAGCATTGCAGACGTTTGGCTTTCCAGCAGTTAATTTGCTGAGGTAATCAGGAGAAATTTCACCCCATGCTTCCAGAAGCCCCTCCCACAAGTTGGTTTGGCTTGATGGGCACTTTTTGCGTACCATACGGTCAAGCTGCTCCCACAACAGATCAATGGGGTTGAGATCTGGTGACTGCGCTGGCCTCTTCATTACAGATAGAATACCAGCTGCCTGATTCTTCCCTAAATAGTTCTTGCATAATTTGGAGGTGTGCTTTGGGTCATTGTCCTGTTGTAGGATGAAATTGGCTCAAATCAAGCGCTGTCCACAGGGTATGGCATGGTGTTGCAAAATGGAGTGATAGCCTTCCTTATTCAAAATCCCTTTTACTTTGTACAAATCTCCCACTTTACCAGCACCAATGCAACCCCAGACCATCACATTACCACCACCATGCTTGACAGATGGTGTCAGGCACTCTTCCAACATCTTTTCAGTTGTTCTGGGTCTCACAAATGTTCTTCTGTGTGATCCAAACACTTCAAACTTGGATTCGTCTGTCCATAACATTTTTTACCAATCTTCCTCTGTCCAATGTCTGTGTTCTTTTGCCCATATTAATCTTCTCCTTTTATTAGCCAGTCTCAGATATGGCTTTTTATTTACCACTCTGCCCTGAAGGCTAGCATCCCAGAGTCGCCTCTTCACTGTAGATGCTGACACTGGTGTTTTGTGTGTACTATTTAATAAAGCTGCCAGTTGAGGACCTGTGAGGCATTGATTTCTCAAACTACAGACTCTAATGTACTTGTCTTGTTGCTCAGTTGTGCACGGAGGTCTCCCACTTCTCTTTCTACTCTGGTTAGAGCCTGTTTGTGCTCTCCTCTGAAGGGAGTAGTACACACCGTTGTAGGAAATCTTCGGTTTCTTGGCAATTTCTCGCATGGAATAGACTTCATTTCTGAGAACAAGAATCGACTGTCTAGTTTCACATGAAAGTTCTTTTTTTCTGGCCATTTTGAGAGTTTAATGGAACCAAAAAATGTAATGCTCCAGATTCTCAACTAGCTCAAAGGTATGTCAGGTTTATAGCTTTTCTAATCAGCCAAACTATTTTCAGCTGTGCTAACATACTTGCACAAGGGTTTTCAAGGCTATTCTAACCATCCATTAGCCGTCTTACACAGTTAGCCAACATAAAGTACCATAAGAACACTGGAGTGATGGTTGTTAGAAATGGACCTCTATACACCTATGAAGATATTGCATTACAAACCAGACGTTTGCAGCTAGAATAGTCATTTACCACATTAACAATGTATAGAGTATATTTCTGAATCACTTAATGTTAGCTTCATTGGAAAAAACTGTGCTTTTCTTTAAAAAATAAGGAAATTTCTAAGTGACCCTAAACTTTTGAACGTTAGTGTACATATATATAAAAAGATATGGCTTTTCACTCCCACAATCCAAGAAGAACACTTTGAGCAAAGTCAGATGACCGTATAACACGGACGATGATCTAATTGCAATCCTCGGACTGGCCGGCGTCTCTCCTGACCCAGCCCTGACAGCTGCATAGAAATACATGCTGTCAGGCTCGGGTCAGTAGAGCCGCTGGCCAGTCCAAGCATTGCAATTAGATCGTCGCTGTGTCATACATCTGACAGCGCCCTTTGTGTGACAAACTTGACTTGCTTTCAGGAGTTTTGTCTCCTTGTTTGCAGTGTGTGAAGAGTAAAATAAATCCTCCCTGGTTAGCTGCGCTAGAACATGTAATGTATATCCTAGGTCATTCAATACTCCATCACACGGAATCTACAGGTACAGCTACTTATCACTTGAATCATTGCATTATTATTCAAAAACTGAGACTAGCACTTCCATTTTATTGTGTTTCAGCAAAAGGACACCAAAATTAGATTTGGTCTTTTTCTATCCCTGTGTGCACTGTGACCTCCTATACCTAGGCTATAAAATCTTAAAATTGGTGCTCTTTTGCCAACCTGCATTGTTTATGGTCATTGTTATAGTCCCTCCTGATTGGGTGAGCTAGTGAACCATGTGATGCGATAACTGCAAAACATGGGTAAGCCCAAGTGACTAGCCCTGACTTCATGAGCCCATCCTGTTAGAATTTTCAACAGTGTGTGAAATGGCACCAAGCATTTTTTTATGCACGGGCAAATCGATTTGCAGGGCGTTTTAATTTGTGGGAACCTTCGACTTTCAGGAAATTTCACTCGAAGTCGATCTATTTCATTTCACTACCTCTTCAATTTAGTTATAGAGCTTGCAAAACATGATATGGAAGTGATAAAAACTGATTGATACATTTCAGTAAATTAAATGTAGGGTATATTGACTGTAGCATGTGGTTTAGGGCATTTAATCTTTAAAGGGGTTTTTCCACCACCAAGATCTTCTCCCAATATGCAGTAGTTGTAATAATAATAATAGCAGCAAATTCCTCCAATTAGAAATGTATTAGAAATATAGTTCTTCTGATTCACTATGTCACTTACCCCATGTGCAGGAAATTGCAGTAGCTTAAGTATCCATGGTTACAACCACTCATAAAGTGACAGTTATCTAGTTACCTGTTAGTGGTCGTAACCATAGATTCCTAAAGTACCGAAATGCCTGCACATAGGGTAAGCAACAAAATGAATCAGAAGAACTGTACTATATTTTGATTTGGAGGTATTTGTTATTATTATTATTATTATTACACCTGCTATGCATTGGATAGGATCTTGTAGATGGAAATACCCACTTTATGTCTAGGTGCCCAGATCTCTAACTGCAATTTCAAGAGATTTTTTTTGTGTGTTGTATTCTGTTGTTTCCTCACCCCATGAAGCAAATTACAGTATTCTTTCTGTGTCTTCAAACACTAAAAGCTTGATGTACAGTATATCTTGAGGAGTGGTAGCGTCACGGTAGCGAGGAAAGTTTGAGCACATTATTCAATGAGGTCTGTCATCTTGTGTTTGCATTTTACCTACGATAAAACTTAGGTAAATTAGGAACAGTGGCATTATTCAAGAACAAAAAATAAGGAATTAAAATGGTAATCGAATACACAGCTTTCGGAACTGCCCAAAGATCAGACCACCATGAGAAGAAGTAGAGAATTCATAAATTTACACCCGACTCCACAACTTGCATTACTTTCACTGCGCTCTAAAAATATTCCGCTAAAAGTAAGACCCATTACATTTCACTTCATCCTAGTCACAGAAATGATTAGAGCAGAGCACTTGACCTCATATGGCGAGTCCAGTTTTTTCCCCTTTTACCATTATCCAATACCTACCCGGCCCCCCTCCGAGATCCCCATTCCCACAATAACACACGCCAATACTTGAATTCTTTGTATAATTTGGCCACAGCGGCCAAGTTTATTAACAAACAATAACATTAATATGCAATCATAATGCAAAATATGAGGGGAGGGTTCTTGGAGCTAAAAGATCTGGCTAAAACCTCCATGTTACCCTCAGCCGTCCATCCCCAGCTCGAGGGCACAGTAACTCCCGTTACGGGAGACTAACCACCAGAGCTCCCGAGGTAAAAACCCCGTCCAGAGCCCATAACCAAAAAGCCAGATCCCCCATACCATTTGAAAACTGCGGGGAATTTTTCTTCCAAATCCTACCCCCGCCCCACTAGCCACTGTGACGACAGAAAACAGCAAACGATCCACATAAATCTCTTCAGCACATTCTTTTTTTCTTTTTTTTTTTAATAACCCTTATCACCTCCTGCCCCGTATTACTGCATAACTGGGAGGGAGGGTGGGTCTTCGGTTCTCTGCTTCTCTGACCCGAATGCAGATTTTCCCGCACTTTCTCCCACTACCCCCAGGGCGTCCACGCCCATAACTCCTCCCTTGACCCAGAACCAGCCATTCAGGACACCCGAAGCCCAAACAATTTTGAAAAACCTGCCCGCCCATTGCAGTCATGGGGCGGGCTTCTTCTCAGGCTGTGCCCTCCCCAGCCCCCATCTTGACCGCATATGGCGAGTCCAGTTTTTTCCCCTTTTACCATTATCCAATACCTACCCGACCCCCCTCCGAGACCCCCATTCCCACAATAACACATGCCAATACTTGAATTCTTTGGATAATTTGGCCACAGCGGCCAAGTTTATTAACAAACAATAACATTTAACAATAAGCATTAATATGCAATCATAATGCAAAATATGAGGGGAGGGTTCTTGGAGCTAAAAGATCTGGCTAAAACCTCCATGTTACCCTCAGCCGTCCATCCCCAGCTTGAGGGCACCGTAACTCCCGGGAGACTAACCACCAGAGCTCCCGAGGTAAAAACCCCGTCCAGAGCCCATAACCAAAAAGCCAGATCCCCCATACCATTTGAAAACTGCCGGGAATTTTTCTTCCAAATCCTTCCCTGACCAATCATCGTCAACTCCAAGAACCGTACCCCCCGCCAACAACGAACAGCGCTGACAACCTCAGGCTCGAGAGTGCCCCAAAGCCACCAAGGCCCTCTCTATCTCCTCCTGTATTGCCAATGCCCACAAATCAATCCCAATAGAATTCAAATGAACCCCGTCGGCCAACCAATAATTACCGACACCCGATTCCAGCTCAAAATGCCTAACACTAATACCCCCATTCCTAGATACAAATCCCGACACTGCCCGATTCAATTTTACCCTAGCCCTATTAATCCCTTTTAACGACCTTGCGTGCCTCCACTTCTGACTGGGTACCACATCTGACCACACAGTCAAGACGTCCGGAAAGACATCCACAATCTCAAAAAATCGGAACGTATGTCCCTAATCAATTCCCTCACCGGCTTAACCCCTAAATCGTTACCACCCACATGTATGACCAGAACGTCGGGAGGTCTATCAAGGTGAGCGGACTTGGCTACTTCAGAGAGCACCCTGCTCCACACCATGCCTCGAAAACCCAACCAACGGATCACCACTTGCTCCCTCTTAAAGCCCAATTGCCTACCATCCAGCCTTGCATCAGCTCGTAGCGCACCCCAGTACACGTACGAGTGTCCAAATATCCAGGCCAGAAAGGGGTCGCCACCTGAAAAAATATAACAAAGTATGGAAAACAAATACCTCAGCATTCAATAACGACTATTAATGCCGAACATACAATAAATAACGATCCGACCTCCACCTGCCAATTCTCCTGATCACCTCAGCCAGCAGACCAAGACTGTCAGCCTCGGATGCTGCCCCTATACTAAAGGAATGGGACCCATATATATCCGGGGGAAGGCCAAGCTCCAACAATCCCTTCTTCAAGACCGCAATGAAGTCAAAACTAGACAAATACGTACCATCCGCATGGCACAGCAAAGGACCCTCCCACCTGACCACCCTTACCAATACAACTCCATACACTTCTGAGGGCACATTACTGTCCCATCAACTCGCCCCAACACTACCCTCCTGCCTCTACACAGTTGATCGGTTTTGGAGCGCCTAATCCAAAAAACAATGCCCCCCGCCCAAAATTCCACATCTTCTGCCAACAAACCTCTGGCCATGACCCTGCTACTTGACACTACCTCACCGATGCGCATTGCCCCAAAAAAGGCCAAAGAAAAAGCTAACCTAAACAATGTCAGCTCAAACCCTGAAGTACAAATACCCTCCAAGACCCTGCCCAAGGCTTCCAATGTACTGAACGAAATAGGCCTCCGTTTGTCATGAGTTTTATTACCCCTGCGAAAACCTCGCAACGCCTGTCTAACCAAAAATTGTTTTGTCACGTCCGTCACACCCTGTAATTTAAAACCAAAAGCCAGACCCACTACAAATTTGTTCACCTTGGCCGCAGACCAACCACTATCAGCCGCTTTTCCAATTAAAAGCAATACTGCTAACATTCTCTCCTCCTCGCCGTTAACTCCGCCCCATTCGGACACCCAACTCTGCCATACTCACCACGAGGATTCATAAGCCGACCAGGTCTGGTGCAATACCGATTCCTGGATGAATCTTCCCGCTCTTCCGTAATCACTAGCCACAGATAAGAAGGGCATTCCACGCCCAAGGCATCCGCTTCTGGCACCAACTCTCGAAAGCGCCCCCACTGAAAACGAGACAAAGAATCTGCTATTGAGTTTGTAACCCCGGGCACATGTACTGCAGAAATCCCCGCATTCAACTCCAGACACAGTAGAACCAAAACCCTAACCAACCTAATCACAGGGGGGGGGGATGAGGCCGACAAACTGTTAATCACCGCCACTACGCTCGCGTTGTCACAATGAAATCGCACCCTCCGATTCGCGAACATAGAACCCCAAATCGAGACAGCTACGACAATAGGAAACAATTCCAACAACGCCAAGTTTTTGGTAAGGCCCAAAGACTTCCATTCCTGTGGCCATTGCCCCACACTCTACTTCCCCTTACAGTAGGCGCCGTAACCAGAGCTGCCTGCTGCATCTGTATAGATCTCAAAGTCAAAATCGCTCAAAGTCTCCTCCTGCATCAACGACTGACCGTTGTAATTCCGTAAAAAACGCTGCCAAACCATCAAATCCTCCCTATGTTCCTTAGTGAATTGAACATAATGGTGCGGAGCCTTCACTCCAGCTGTCACGCATGCCAGACGACGGGAAAAAATGCGACCCATGGGCATAATCCTACAAGCGAAGTTCAATCTCCCCAATAAAGATTGCAACTCCTTTAACGTCACCTTCCGCAACCTCGCGATCCTCTCTACCTCATGCTTCAACAATGACAATTTGTCCTCTGGTAAGCGACACTCCATCTTTTCCGAATCAATTACTATGCCCAAAAAACTTATAACGGTCTTAGAGCCTTCCGTCTTTTCCGTCGCCAAAGGCACCCCAAAACGCTCTGCCACCCAAACCATGGCTGCTAACGCATTCCTACACAATGATGAATCCGGGGGGACCGATAAAAAGAAAATCATCCAGGTAATAAATGATCGATTGCACACCTGCAACATCCTTCACCACCCATTCCAAAAAAGTGCTAAACATCTCGAAAAGTGAACAAGAAATTGAACAACCCATCAGCAAACACCTATCGAGGTAAAAATCCCCATTCCAAAAACAACCCAACAGCGGGATACTCTCCGCGTGAACCGGCAATAAACGAAAGGCCGATTCAATGTCGGTCTTTGCTAACAGAGCCCCAAAACCATAACGCCGCACCCAATGCACAGCCGTATCGAACGAGGTATACTCCACCGAACACAGCTCTTTATCAATCCCATCGTTAACTGACAAACCGTTCAGGTATGATAAATGCTGGATCAAACAAAACTTGTTCGGTTCCTTTTTTGGCACTACCCCCAAAGGGGAAACAATCAAACCCGCTACTGGCGCAGTGGGGAACGGACCAGCCATCCTGCCCAGTTCCACTTCCTTTTTTAACTTCGCATCCACTACCTCCCCATGCATCGTTGCCGACCGCAAATTTTTAACCAAGAAAGGAACCACATGGCTTGGAGGGGGAATCCTGAAGCCCTCAACAAAACCTTTCCAAACAACATCGGCCTCCACCCGATCCAGGTACCTATTTAGAAAGGGGGCCATCTCTTGAATTCTCACTGGGCTCTCCCCCTTGACCAGTACCCACGTGTGGCTTACCCTTCCCCTTTTTGAAACATTTTGCCACCCCGTGAGAGGTACCATTGCAGTGGGAGCACACGTGCTTGAACTTACAGCTGTTTGCGTACTAACACTGGCCGTCATTAAATTGCCAACACGTTCCAGACTTCTCCTTTCCTCCCTGACCACCACTTCCATGTCCTGCCTGCTGGCTGCCACTGCCCCCCGCTCCCGTGAAAGGACTGCCCATACGTCACTGGAGCCATCACCTTCAGCCACAACCCGATATCCTTCTGATCCCATTTTATCTCTGGCCGCACCGCCTTCCTCTGTCTAAACTGCTCATCGTATCGTAACCACGCCTGACCCCCGTAAATACGATGCGCCTCCCCAATAGCATCTAAATAGCAAAATAGGCCAGAACAATTTTCCGGAAACTTTTCGCCTATGAGTGACACTCGCCAACATAGCGAATACCTGCATCCAATTGACAAACGTCTGTGGAATCAACCGCCACCTCCTCTTTTTTTCCTCCTCTTTTTTACTATCGTCTTTTTTTCCTCTTATCCAAGTTAAATTTCTCCAACGGAAGGAGGGAGAATATCTCGACATACTCGTCCCGTCAGATCTTTTCCTTCACTTCCTTCTTTAAATGGGCACCCAAAGGCCCCTCAAAACACACATAAACCTCTCCCTTAGCCCTATCGTCCAGTTTTATCTTGTCACCCTTGTCCGTCTCCATTTGCACCAAAACCGATACCCCCGCTGATGCCCTTCCGTCGCACTCGACTGGGCGTAACACCTCTCCTTCTGCCTGAGTGCCAGATCCTCGACCCACTAACCATGCCCCCACCGGAGATTGGGCTGCCTCCCCAATTACCCCCCCCTCGAGTCTCCTTAAAATGTTTGACATATTATTCAAAATATCTCTCAGCCCAGGCACTTCAGCCCCGCTATGCCCGCTACACCCCCTCTGCTCCCTACTACCCCCTAAAATACCCCCAACATCCTGCAATACTGCCCCTGCGGGCGACAGACACGACATAGAGCCATACTCACATAGCTGCGCGGGTGCTGTGTCCCCGCCAGCCGACTGTCCAGAATCCTGCCGTCTTCCCCGATCCTGCCGTTCACTGCCAGAGCCAGTACCGTCAGACCCTCTGTGCTGCTCCCGGCCCACGCCCCCGGCCTCCTCATCACCAGGGGGAACCTGTGCATGTGACTCCTGGTGCTCCGTGGATCTCCGGCCTGAGCGGGACCTGTGTCGATCCCCAGACCCGGACCGGCCTGTCCGGTCCGTATCAGACTCCAGCCGACTGCCAGACAGCTGTCCGTTGATGCCCGCCGCTCTCCCCGACCTGTAATCAGTGCTGGGGTACGGCAGGACGTCATCATAATGCCCCCGCCTGCCCATTGCGCCGCTCTGTCTGGCACTCTGTCCGGCAGGCCCCCCAGTGCGGACCTCCCCCGTAGCGCCCGCTGCCTTGCCTGCTGATGCCGTCCTCGCTGACATAGCCTCTGCCTGCTCGCCGCTGTGATGCAGGCCTGCCGCGGACCGCTCCTGTGCCTGGGGACCTGCCTGGCGCCGCTCCGTCCCGCGATACTTCGGCTCCCACCCGCGACGTCCTCACTTCCTGGCTGGCCTGCTGTTCCGGCGCGACTCCCGCTCTCCTTCTTCCTGCACTCGCAAGTCAGCTGGGCGGATTCCTGCCGGGACGGGCTCTGAGGGGGGAAGCTGCCCCGGAGCTTGTGCCAGAGGGGCTCCGTAGCCGTCGCCTGCTGCGCGCTGTGACCTCCGGTGACAACCTCTCAGGGGGCCTCGTCCTCCTGCCACGCTGGCTAATTCCGGGCGTATCCACAGACCGGAGGAGAGAGGACAGCTGAGACTGGAGCCATCCCCCCCTCCTGGACCGGGCCACGTCCTGGAGCCTGGACATAAGCGCATCCACGATCTCCATACTTCTTCTGTGATCAGGTGGGCTCTTCGGTTCTCTGCTTCTCTGACCCGAATGCAGTTTTTCCCGCACTTTCTACCACTACCCCCAGGGCGTCCACGCCCAGAACATCTCCCTTGACCCAGACCCAGCCATTCAGGACACCCGAAGCCCAAACAATTTTGAAAAACCTGCCCGCCCATTGCAGTCATGGGGGGCTTCCTCTCAGGCTGTGCCCTCCCCAGCCCCCATCTGGAGACAAGCAGAAACACCGACAATAAGGAAAGGTATTGGAAAAATAAATACACAACATTTATGAACACATTTTCGCACTCAGAAATAACAGTTTCGCTGCCTATAATAATAGTAATAGAAGCAATTGTGGCTCAAAACATTTCCCCAATCTAAAACAACTTCACAACCAAATCCCCAAAAATAACACTCAGCAATACCATAACCACACGAAACAAAAAGGCATCAATTCACTATGAAAATCAGACAAGCTTGGTATAAGAAGTTATTGTTGTTTACTTAAAATGTTTCGAGTTATATTGTATAATAAAAAATATATAAGAAATAAGAAAACAATATAAAAATGCCAAGATTAAAATTGCTTATGATAATCTATCCCACTTTTCGTTTTTCTTCCCTCATTCCCTACCTGTTAATTTCTATCCCTCTCTATATATTTTTCCTACCCTATACTCTCATTTATTCTTTCTCTCCTCTTTAATAAAGGACGATGTTGATATTTTGATATATAAATCAGCTTTGAAGATCGCGTCATGGAGTCTAGTGAATGGAATATGCTGAGAAATCCGTACCCACATTGTGGTGAGATGGGTAGCATTTTGGCAATATATCAAATAAACTGCTGCAGTGCTCACTAATGACAATGTACACAGCAAAAAAACACTAAAACTGAGAAGGTGGTAACTCGTTATACAGTTGGGCAACTTCTAACGCCAAATATATGTCACAGGTAGAAATCAAATTGTGGACGATTACCACATTGCAATAAACTATGTTACTGTCTAGTACTAATACAACAGTCATGCTATTGCTAAAAACTTTCTATTAGCCTCAAGCTTAGTTTTTCTCAAAATATAAATGTGTTGTACAAATGTAATTCAGTAGTCAGAATCCTGTTGTTCTTACATTATTATTATTATCATTATTATTATTATTATTATTTCTAACTCGCCTGCCTGGACGTAAACTGCCCTTATTGCAAAGAAAGGGTTAAGAATCTTGAACTAATATTATTGTAAGGTCTAAAATTCTGTCATGTACTTCATCCTCTAAAAATGGCCACCACAGTGCATTTCTTTCACGACAGCTGTGTATCGCCCCCTTTACTTTAGGATCAAATTAGCACTGTTTTCTATAGGGATCAGTTTGTGCTGCACATTCCACGGGATTTCTCTGAGGCATCTTGGTGTATATGTGAGAAGCTGCTAAATACACATATATTGCATTAGCAAACTTACAACATATGTCGTAGAGCAGTAGATAACTTGCTGAGTGCTTTTACAAGGCTTTCTTCTATGGGTCTGCATTATCTCTTTATTTTCCCTTCCAAGTCAGATTATTTCACTGTTTGAGATGCTTTAAAACTAGATGCATATAACCCATTCACGCTGCATGGCTGATGAGGTCCATATCATGCCATGTACTTTTCTAGAGCCAAGTGCTGTATTAGAGTTTGAAAACAGAATAGTGGAGCAGTAAGGAAAAGAATTAATTCCCAAATCCAGGGTGATGCTCTGATGTGAGGTCCATTTACACTGCACCGCTAACGTGAACCCTTGCTCCTGGGATGCTCTTACAAAAGGAGATTGTTTCATATAAACAAATTACTGATCACCGGACGAACAAGATGTTCATTCGTCAGGTGAAATGATCTTTTGTATTGCACAGACGACCATCGCCTCGGCATAGCATCTTCCCCTACAAACAGGACCTGCTGTTAAGAACAATGGCAGCCTATGTGCACACAAGAGTTTATTACCGATCATTCTGTGCACATCAGAAGCAAGGTTGACCTAAGTAAAAAGGCAATGAAATGACCACCGACCAGCAGACATGTTGCCAGACGGTGGTTGTTTAATGCTGTATATTGCACAATGTAATTGAACCTTGAAATTGCATTTACACCGCATCATTTACTGAACCAAGCATTTCTAGGAATGCTCTTCTATATATATATAAACGCCTTATCATGTCTGTCTGTAACCGAAATCCCACTGCGCTGACTGGTCGCAGCCGCCAGGCCCCCGCCAGGCCGCAACCAATCTGCAACAGGCGCAGCGCGCAAGTGCAGTCCGCAATTAGCAGGATGCACGCCACCACTACCGTGCCACGGGTCATCTCCGGGCACACGGGCGTCAGCGGCGACGCAGCCGGAATTGCCCGGAGGAGAAGAGACTCCTTCGGACCCTCGGTACCTTAAACGTGTAATAAATAGAATTAATTTAAAAAATAGTGATCTACTCACCTTCCGACGGCCCCCGGAATCTGTCCCTCCTCTCCACGCTGCCGGCATCTTCCGTTCCCAGTACTGCTTTGCGCGAAATACCGCTGATGACGTCACGCTCTCGCAAGAGGATGTCAGCAGCGGTCTTTGGCGCAAAGCAGTACTGGGAACGGAAGATGCCGGCAGCGTGGAGAGGAGGGACAGATTCCGGGGGCCGTCGGATGGTAAGTATATCACATTTTTTATTTTAATCTGCCGGTGGCCATATTCTAGAGTACCCGATGCTTTAGAGTCGGGCCAGCAGCTAGTTTCACAATAATTGTGCAGTCTAAAGATCAACCGAGGAATGAGCAAAACACTTGTTCGTTCGTTGGGTAAAAAGATGTTTTGGGTTGCACAAAAGATCATTATTCTTGGCAGCACATCATACTGTGTAAACAGGACCTGTGCTGCCGAGAATAAAGGCAGCTTATGTGCACTGAATGATGCCTTAGTGATTGTTCTGAGTGCATAAAAAAACTTAAGGTTTAAAGATTTAGCGTTGCAAATTTCACAGTGAAAATACTGTAGGCCCTTCCTTAGAAATACAATATACACTTATCTTATCTATGCTCATCTTTTCTTTTTCCCATCGGTTGCTATTTTAGGAGCAGGGCACGTCTGTGATCTGTAACCCCTTTACTCCTGCTATATACCATTAACATGTCTCTTTGACATCTAAGGTCATTGCGATATTTTTTCTGAGATTAGACCTCTAGGCACCTTCTTCCCAGCGAGGGTCCAATTCTTCTCATTCCTATGATAAAAGGGAAGGAAAGATTAGTAGCAAAGACATTTTCCACCGGGCAGCTGCATCCTCCTCCTCCCCTGAATTCGATATACTGTTTTACATAAAGACTTTTTTTTAGATTGGACATTAACAGGACTTCAGAAGGTTCAAGGGTGAGGAAGACAACACTTTCTTTGGTTGGATGTCCTAAAAAGTTTCTTTCCAAATGTGCATGTGCTTTATGGTATATACACATATATATTTGGACCCACATAATGTATTTATTTTGTATGCTTACGTTCATAGCACCAGCATGTGTTTTACAGATGGAATACCTGGAGGAAACCATCTCAAACACATGGAGAACCTGCAAATGTTGTCCTTGGTCCTGACTCTGAGCAGTCCGCAGCACAAATTAAGGCAGCTGCTTATATTTGATGACCAGTAATTTTGCCACCTTGGATCTTGAGCTATCAAAAGTTTTACAGCTAATAAATTAGGATACAAGAGAATTTCATGAGTCTAAGTCATTTCACGTGGGTAGATAAACCCCACTGATTGACATTATAGGAGTTTGATAGGTGCACGTGTTATATGCCATCATAGTGGAGGGCAAACTGTATTGGGACAATTTGGAATAAATTATCATTATGATCGTTCGTCCCATGCAGTTCTCATTATTGATGACCGTATAGCCTCTGGTTGCACGAGGCGATGTGTTGCTGGCAATCATTGATTTTTAGCCTGTGTTGAGCCAATAAACTAGCTTTTGTTCATATGTGATCACTGGGCATGTTTGCAGTGGAAACTGATCAGGAATTAATATTCCTAAGAACTCTCCTTCTGCTGATCAGTGACCCATGTAAAAGGGCCCTAATAGTGATGATCGCTCAGAACTCATAAACCATTTCTTACAGTGGTTGGTAAAATTAAAATAAATTACAATAATAATTTTTATTTATATAACGCTAACATAGTCCGCAGCACTTTACAATTAAAAATGTCACATAAATTACATCCACCCCACCACACATCATGTCTAGCACTAAACTTGGTTATCCAATTTGCAACCCATTGACATCACATGAAGAAAAATAACATATAAATTAGAACATTAAAAATAAAAATCATATTCTTCTGTTTAAATTTGATTTGAATATCTGGCATAAAAATGCATCAAAAAATGTATATGTTGCATGTGTACCAACTCAAACCAAGCTCAATTTTTGTTTTTTGTCTTTGTATTTTTGCATTCTGTGCAAGCTGTGGTGTGGCTTCACTCTCCTGAGCTGGAAATTGTGTTTAAAGGCTTCCCCTGACTGGTGTCCGGTGGTTGGGACCCGGTCCTTGTCTGCCCTTATTCACACAGACGTCAATTTTGACACATGATAAGGTTATTAATACTAGACAGTGTAGGACCGCCCCGACCACAGAGTCACCTTGTCGATGGTGGGACGGCTTTTATGCTATGTTTGATCAAATGCAGTATTACTAAGAACTCTGTATGATTTAAATGCACTTTTGCTTTTTACTTATTTAATTATAGCAGGGTTTTTTTTCCATTTTGTCTTTTGTAGGTTTTGTATAAAAATGCATCAGTTGTGTGCCTCCATCCAAACATAAAATCCCCGAGAATCTAAAGACACCAGCGTGGATGTGCCAGAAGCAATATCTGAGCAACGTAGTGAACCTGGACTCTCCAGCATCTTCCTGTAATGTGCCTCATCTCTGAGCACTTGTTGAATGAAGCAGAGATAACCCCAGTCAGAGAGCTGTGTAATTAGTTACAAATCGCACAAAAATCCGCAATAGTCTCCTCTCTAATCCCTTTTTATCTCTGGGAAAAGCAGCCCCAGTCTGTGATTGACAGGTAAGAAGACAAGGCTGAGGAATCACAGCTATCAATTAACATCATTTAGAAATGCTGATTAGTATGTTTAGCTGTGATTGGGCCTCATTACCTCCTTCATGAAGCTCATCAAAACTGGGAGCGAATGCTGAATTCATCTTCTGTCTGTCTGAACGTGGGCTCATGGCAGAACAAAGAGCTTAGAAGATCATGGGCATCTCTAATAACGTACCATTACATCTGCATGAATTTAGAGGACACTCCACAGCCTGCCCCATATATATAAATACCGGTAATAATAATAATCTTTATGTTTATATAGCACTAACATATTCCACAGCGCTTTGCAGTTTGCACACATTATCATCACTGTCCCCAATGGGGCTCACAATCTAAATTCCCTATCAGTATGTCTTTGGAATGTGGGAGGAAACCGGAGTACCCGGAGGAAACCCATGCAAACACGGGGAGCACATACAAACTTCTTGCAGATGTTGTCCTTGGTGGGATTCAAACCCAGGACTGAGCCACCGTGCTGCCCACTATAAACAAGAATAGTCCAAAAAATGGAAGTATGCACCTAACACTATCATCAGTGGGAAAATAAGTTCTGCCAGGGCTCGGAGGAAAAAGCAATAGTGGCACTCAGTAAATTGAAATAGGCAAAGTATAACTATAACAAAGAAAAAATTATGGCATTCACTAAGCTGAATAAAAAAATCTTCCTTTATTTCTAAAATTAGTAAATATCACAATAGAGAATTACATGATACAGGACTTGAGAACAAAAGTTTCGCATTCAACTATGCTTCATCTGACTGAGGGTCAGATGAAGCGTAAGTGAATGCGAAACCTCTGTAACCTAGTACTATACCATGTAATGCTTTTCTGTGATAAGCACTTATATTGGAAATAGAGGAAGATTTATATGCAGCTTGGTGAGTGCTGTAATTCTTCTTATATGGTAAATAGGTAAACTTACTGTCATCCCACCAACTGATAATTGATAAACTCTGCTGGGCATGGGTGTACATAGAAATGAATAAATATGTATATATGTGAGAATCTGCTTCTGCAAGCCACATTGAATTTAGATTGGCGTAATTTGTGTTTAATCTATCTTTAATGTGTTTTCATTTAGATCTATGTTCTGAAATTGATAAAGACATGTACCTTCTGCATTTTTGTGAAAAAAAGAAAAATAGCAGCGCAAAAATGCCAGAAACGTGTGAACACATCCCCAGGGTATGTGTACATGGGGTACATATGCAGTGGATTTTCTGTTTCAGATTTGCAAGCAAAAAATCAACTGCATTTTATATTATCAGCAATATGGGCGATATTTTAGGAAGTCTCATCTGCACTGTGGAGAAAATCAGCAGAGGAAATCATTTAATTTCTTTTCCCCAGATTTTTACAGATGTCAACCTTTGCAAGGCAAAGAGTTAAATTGCGATAAATCAGTATCAGTGGGCACTTTGCAATGAAATCCACAGCAGATCAGTCCCATGTAGATTGACCCTAAAGCCGGTCATACACATTGGGTGGCTATCTGTCGAATAATGTTTTGGTCGATCACTTGGCCGGGAGCTGTCTCTCCTATACACAGGTTCACTGCAGTGTTGTCGATGAAAAACCATCCAACAGACATCTCTGCTAGGAGCTTTATTCCCTGAGAACAAAGTGATCAACAGTCCAAAATCAGATATACCCAATAGCTATCTCCCCCAATGATCAGTTTGCCGATGCCCCCATGCACAATGGAGTTTTGTCCGAACCCGTTGATATTGACGGATTAAGATGACAGTAGTCTAATGTGTATGGAGAGGCTCTACAGTTCCCCAAACCTAAAGGCTAAGATCCCACTAATATTTGCTGAGTTTGTGATGTTACAGATTTTCTGCAAAATTTCTACACCTATTAGATAAATTAGGTTATTGTCATTTTTTCTCTGCATAATTTAGTATATTTTGGTTACATGGGTTTTAATTGCCTTTTTTGTTCTGTGGTTTTAGTCTCTCTTTGAAATGTCATGTTTTAAATAAAACTGCTTTGGTTTGGATACTTCCTATTATTTAGCTTTGACAAATCCTTATTGATAAAATGCATTTCCGCTGCTGAAATGTATTAAAAATGCACATGTGTTTTCTTACCTGCAAATTTTCCTAATTTCATTCAAGTCTATGCAGAAAATCCACAAAGAAAATGCCTGTTTACTGCACGAGAAATTGACATGTCGCGGATTTCAAAAACACATCTCAGGTCAGTTTACTCTGCGTAAAAAAAAAAGTAACAGTGGGCAGGGGATTTCTACAAATCACATCGACTCTGGTGGACCTGTAATTTTTTGCCTTTTTTTCAGCAAAAATATGCATTCAAAAACTCATTGTAGGATCATACCTAAAGAGATTGTCTCATCATAAAGTGGTAAAATGACAAAGTGCATGTAAAATCAAGTAACTTTACAATTTACCTCTTATTAAAAAGTACAATAACAACCATTGTAGCCACAAGCAGAGAAGTTTCATGGCCAGATTCCTCAAAGGCACAAGTTGTTAAATACCACATTCATTTATAAATTGAATGATTAATTTCTGTTCTCGGACCTTTACATTTCTTGTCTCCAACTATTTCTTTATGCTCCTGAATTCTAGAGATCTATGAAGCATTGGGGATTCTCCTGTTGTATGCTTCACGCCCGGTACTGAACCATCTGACAGACTTGATCAATTTGGTAATTCAAGTAATGCAGGATATTGATATTCCAAAGGTCATCCTTCTACTGGGGTTACTTTCCGTCTTCCGAGCTTCTGTACAACTATAGGGCAAGTCATCACTGAGAAAATAATATTAGTGAATAACAGAATGGCGCCAAGAAGATATACTGTGTTGTGTGTCTTGTTAAACCTATCAGACCAACTGAGCGGAAGAGACCAGATTGTGCCATTCAGTGTCAACAAGGCATGAAATGGGTCAAGTGGAAAAATCTTGTGAAATGGTCCAAATACGCGTTCCAATGTCTTTATATGAGCAATTGATGTTAGACATCTCCATAAGAGAGATGTCCAGATGTTTACAACTATCATATGTACTCTTCATGATTGATGAATGAGTAAGATTTCAGATGAGAATGAGCAAGATACAATCTTCCTGTTATTTATCATATCCGTTTTCTTTATATTCACACTGTAGAATGATTTTATCTAGCATTCTTACTTTTTGTCACTAGCTGAACCCAATCATTTTTATAGTTATGAACAGGACTACCCTTGAGAATCTGTAATGCATTTTAGCATAATTTAGATTTTTTTTATGTTAAGTAGATTCAAGTATGTCCAATATTTGGTGAGACAATAAACATTATAAGATTGCAGTATCCAAATATATAATTATTTGGATAAGAAAGAAAGAAAGAAAGAAAGAAAGAAAGAAAGAAAGAAAGAAAGAAAGAAAGAAAGAAGGAAGCTCACATCATGAACCGAAACGTTACCATTATGGACTTACTAAAACACTGTCACTTTTTCATTTTTTCAGTTGGTGTACTGCCTCCATTATTTTCTTTATTATTGTAGGAATGGTCTCTGCCTGGGAGGTTTGGCACCACACACTTTTTGATGATGTTGCTTCTCTTTGAAGATAGATAGATACTTAGATTAATAATTACAAATTAGATTAAAAGGTGCATTAGAAAATTTAGATAAAAATATCATACTAAAATTAGTACTAGTATAGTAGATCTGTTGTATTAGTCTAGCCTGATGAAGAGACCAGAGTAGTCTCGAAAGCTTGCAATGTGTTACCATCTTTTCAGTTAGCCATTAAAAGGTATCAACCACTGAGGACTCCCAATTCTAAATATTCTTCTATCTACTGGCTAACAACGGTACAAAGATATACATCTTTCCTGTACTAATATGGTATACTTACATTGCTCAAACTTCTTCTTACATTCTTGTGATTAGAAACATTGGTTATGTGTAAAAAATAAGCTACTGCCATGTAGAATATACTTATAAAATGAAGGTACATAGAGAATAAATTTGACCACTTTTGTGTGACCACCAGCCACAACAATGTGCACCTTTCTTTTGTCAGATCCTATCTATTTATATTAGACATGCATCTCCTTGGTCAAAAGCCTCTTTGGTTTGTATATAATACAGTAACAGCAACTTGCACCTGTTCACACTTCATTCTGTTAGAAGGTGCTTGTCAATTTTAGTTTCTTTGTAGAGTACATTTGGAAGTAGTAACTGCCTCCTTAGCTGGCTGAACTCCTCCTATCAGGTTTAGGCTTTTTTTTCATTAACATAGGATCCTACTTTTCCTATAAATGGACTTTTGGACTGGGAAATTCATGTCTGGCAGAAATGGTTAAGCTCACATGGAAAAATCGGTATGTCTTATATCTTATGACTGTTGGACACACGAATTGGCCAATTTATGCACTAACCACCTTCATTTTATATGTACATTCTATATAGCAGTAATGAAGTCTAAATTTCTTATCTCAATGTTTGCAAATATCTCAGTAGTTACAGAGGCTGCTGTATTCTTCGGTTTGTATACAATACAGTCACAGTGGCTTGAACCTGTTTACACCTGCTTCTTTCTGTTAGGAGTTAAGATAGATTAAAAAAATTGTTTGGAGGCCTGGTGCTGTTCCATATCCTTTTTTTTCATAGATTGATAAATAGATAGATAGATATAGACCAGCATACTATTATTCAGTCTAAAAGCTAAGCAACCTAAAATTTGGCAGACAGAAGGTCATTAGACACTGTCACTGATGTCTCTGTCAAACACAACACATTAAGACTAATTTGCTCAGGGTTTAAAGAAGAAGCTGGTACAGAAGAAGTGAGACAGTCTGTGCAGAACATGCGGTGTGGGCAGAACGTTGGAGAGGTGAGGATTTTTTTTATTTTAGTTTTATTACAGGAGAACAAGGGCTTCAGTGAAATAGGTGTTAGGTGAGTATAACTGTGTTTGTTATTTTTAAATAAAAAAGTAAAAGTATGTTTTGTTTTATTTCTAATAAAGGACTTTATTCTGGCTGTGTCTTTATTTACAATACAATTATAGGATTAGTAATGGATAGGTGCTCCTCCATTACTAAGCCATGGGCTTGATGTCACCTGACAATACAAAGGTGACATCAAACCCACAAATATGAACCCCACTTGCCACCGCTACAGGACACGTGGGAAGAGCCAGACAAAGTGCTAGAATTGGTGCATCTACTAGATGAGCCATTTCTGGGTGGCTATGGGTTGCTATTTTTAGGCTGCAGGGGCCAATATCCATGGCCCCTTACCAGCCTGAGAATACCAGTCTTCAGCTGCCTGCTTTAATAAGACTAGTTGTCAAAAATGGGGGGACCCCACACCGTTTTTTAAAATTATTTATTGAAATAATTAAAAAGTACAGCATGGGTACCCCTCTAGTCTTGATAACCAGCCTTGATGATGCTGACAGCTGAGGGATGTAGCAACCAGCTGTGAGTTTTTCCTGGCTGTTTTTCAAAAATACAGAGGAACCCATGCCTTTTTTTAAATTATTTATTTACAGCGTAGGAATTGGCTGATGAATACTCCCATCAGCCACTCCTGCTCTCGCTGTCATTAGCGGCAGCAGGGCTCGGCTGATGGGAGCAGTAGTCCTATCAGCCGTCACTAGTGACCGGAGGTGAACTTTATACCTCTGATTACAGCTGCTGGCTCATGCTGTCTTTTGACAGCATTGGGAACCGCGGCTCTCTGACCGGCGGGGTTGATTGCACCGCCGATCAGAAGCGGTGTTTGCCGCATTGTCATGCACAAGACAGCGTGGCAAATGCTGGATGTTCGGGCTCCAATTCAAGTGAATGAGGTCCGGGTACTGTTCTGGTACCCGAACCAGAACAGTTTTATCTGTTCGGCCCAATCCGCCGGACCCGAACATCCAGGTGTCCACCCATCTCTATTGCCGACATGAATATAATTGACTGGGTGAGAGTAAAAAGTGATGAGTGGAGGTAATAATAATCAAGAACTGTGATAAGATAATAAAATGTGAATGAAAAAAAATGGAATGTATAAAATTTGTGAAAAAAATGTAATTTTTTTCTTTGGCAGCAGTAACGGTTTCACAAAATTGTTAAAGAAAACTTTAAAACTTGTGTTGCAGTTAGGTAAAGCAAGAGGATAAAAAAATGGTTTATTTCAGCTGTGACAAAAATAATTTAAAGGAAAAGACAATTCACAGTTTTGAGCTGCGCTATCCGAAAGGTTGATTCTTGATCCAATATATAAACTGCTTTTTTATATATTGGATCAAGGATCATTATTTCAGTTAGTGCAGCCCAAAACCATGAATTCTATTTTTCTTCATTCATCATGGTGGAGTCCATCCCCATCAATGAGGCAGCAGCAACCGTTATTGAGCTTTCACAGAAGTTACTACACAACTTGTTTAGGTAAGCATATTAGCGGGTTTTAATATATCTCGTATAAAGGTATCACACTATGGTCTGGTGCGTTTAGTTGAGGATGAGGTTGGGAGTGGGGAGTCGGAGTCTAGATTCTAAAAGAATAGGCAAATACACTTGCCAAAGGCAAAGAAGGACAATTGTGACCAGCATATATTAGTACTACTGTCCAGATGGCTGGTATCAGTGGTGTGGTGATGATGATGCTGCTATTAGGCCCTTCCTAAAAAGGAACGACATGGCAAATCTGGAGAATTCAAATTTTTTATATTAGCTCATCCTTTAAGTTTGATGATTTTGTAAGAAATCCCCTTTATATTTTCCTCTTGTCACAATTTGTATTGTACTTTTATAACCAGAATCTTTTATGGCTACAGTGTGTACTTATTGATCATCCTATGCCTTGGCTACTTTATCCCCATTGTTTCTGAACTTTTCTTGTTGTAACAGTTGGGGGAATCCTGGCATTGAAATGCAACTCTAAGCTGTGAAAATCAACAGCAAATTCTGTCAGCCAAATATCGACTTTTCACTTGACACTTGCTACATTTGACTCTCTTTGTCACATAATAAGTTCTTCTGTCCCTCACAATATTTTGGACACAGTATGGACCTTTGACCCAGCGCCTTCATTACAGACTGGTGCCGTAATGAAAACATTTGTAAACAGATACTGGACTGAATGCGTCTCAGGAAACAGAGAGAAGTTATTAATGGGTCGGACTCAGCAGGTGCAGTCACCAGTGTAGTCCTGTGGGATTTGTAAGGATCCCATACAATGAGAAGCATTATTATTCCCATTCCTAGTAATGAGAGAGGAGCATTAGCCTCTACTCACATCAAGTTCAGCTGCATATTGCTTTCCAGGCCATTACAGAATCCATCTGTTATAGGTCGTAATGTGTTACAGAAACAGTCAGAGGAAGTGCTGCAAATTTATTCAAAGAAAAATAAACTTGAACTATTAATATAATTTAAATAATAGATTGACAAAAATGTTAACATCAGAGATAGCAGTGACATTTTTGTAGCAAGATACATTAAAAAAAATACCTTTTTAATTTGACTAGCTTGGCCCATACGAAATTTTCGCACATTGTTCGTCGGGGCGCAGGCAATTTCAGAAAAAGCAAGCTGGTCAAATGTAAATGTACTTCATGAGCTGATGAACACAGACAGGTATATATATATATATATATATTGTGGTGTAGTTACCACTATGTCAGCTAGGGGGCGCTGTGTGGGTGTCCCAGGACGGGTGTACAGGCACATTCAGTGTGGTAACAGGAGCAGGGTCCTAAATGACCATTATGGGTCTCAAGGTGGGTGGCCTTGGGATGCAGGCTCCAGGGTGTATTGATCAGCAGAGGTACTGCTGATCTTTCTGTTACACTGTGTCAGGGAAACCTGTGTGTGTCTATACAACCTTTAGTGATGTCATAGCCATGTGATCACCTGTGGGTGTGGTTACAGGGCTATGTAATTGAGGTGTTTGGCACATGTGAGAGAGAGTGGAGGGAGTCTGTGAGAGTGTGGACAGACTTCCCTGTGTCCAGGTGGGACACTACAGAGAGGGGCCTGTGTGCTAAGGAAGGAGAAGCCTTCCTGGGTCTGCGGCTGCAGATAGAGCGCTGCTCTGGACATTGCCCTGAGCTGGGTATATTAGTTGTATATGGGGAGGACTACACCTCCCAGCATGTGCTGAGACTCTCGGTCCGAGTCTGAAGCCACGGACGTTTATGTTCTTTTGTGCCTAAGCTAGAGGCTATTTTGGTGATACGCTGATTTATGGTTTATGGAGCAAATAAACCTCATGAACTTTGGGAAGAACCTGCCTCATGATTGTCTCCCGCTGCACCTGAGCGAGTCGAATCCCTACAATATATATATATATATATGTAGATTGGTAATACAATGAATTGTTTTGATAAGTAGAGGCCAAAAATTTTTTTCCGGTTGAGGTCCCACCTGCAGGTCATTGTGTCTTTCTGCAGGTTTGTGAAAATGACTGTTTAAACTGTATTTATTGATAAAATCGAGAATGTGTGGTTTGTTTGGCTGTTTTCTTGCTGAAGGGAGCAAGTTTACTTTCAAATGGTGTATCATGTGTGTGTGTGGGGCAAAGTAATAAGTGAAAAAGCAGTGCGTGTTTACAAATGTGTTGGTAGTGCGCTTTGGGGTGGTACTGTGGTGCCACCTGCAGGTCATTTTTCCTTATTGCAGGTTTATGAAAATTAATGTTTAAACTGTATTTTGTGATCAAATCGTAGATGTGTGGTTTGTTTGGCTATTTTCTTGCTGAAGGGGGTAAGTTTACCTTTCAAATGGTGTATCATTTGTGTGTGCGGTATGAACGGGGATACAAAGGGATCACTGAAAAACAGTGTTTAGAAATAATAGAATAGATTTTCTGTTAGTGCAGCCATCATTTTATATAGTGTAGATTGCCGTACAAGAACACTGGGAGCTGGATTTAGCTGCACCTATCCTTCTATGTTCCCACCACTCCAGATTGCAGCAGAAACAAAGTGCGGCAATGGCATAGCTACAGTGAGCTTTGGAGGTTCAAAGAGTAACTATGGTGCCTCTCCATTACTAAGTCATGGGCTTGATGTCACCTGACAATACAAAAGTGACAACAAACCCACAAATATGAACCCCACTTGCCACCGCTACAAGGCAAGTGGCAAGAGCCGGGCAAAGAGCTAGAATTGGTGCATCTAATAGATGCGCCATTTCTGGGTGGCTAAGGGCTATATCCATGCCCCCTTACCAGCCTGAGAATACCAGCCTCCAGCTGCCTGCTTTAGCAAGACTGGTTGTCAAAAATGGGGGGACCCCATGCAGTTTTTTTAAGACATTTATTCAAATAATTCAAAAGTACAGCATGGGTACCCCGCTAGTCTTGATAACCAGCCTTGCCTTGCTGATGCTGACAGCTGAGGGATGTAGCAACCAGCTGTGACTTTTTCCTGGCTGTTTATCAAAAATACAGAGGAACCCATGCCTTTTTTTAAAATTATTTATTTACAGCGTAGGAATTGGCTGATGAATACTCCCATCAGTCGCTCCTGCTCTCGCTGTCATTAGGGGCAGCAGGGCTCGGCTAATGGGAGCAGTAGTCCTATCAGCCATCACCATTGACCGGAGGTGAACTTTATACCTCTGATCACAGCTGAGCGCTCCCACTATCTTTTGACAGCATTGGGAACCGCGGCTCTCTGACCGGCGGGGATGATTGCACCGCCGATCAGAAGCGGTGTTTGCCGCATTGTCATGCATAAGACAGCGTGACAAATGCTGGATGTTCGGGCTCCAATTCAAGTGAATGAGGTCCGGGTTCAGGTCCGGGTACTGTTCTGGTACCCGAACCAGAACATTTTTAACTGTTCGGCCGAATCCACCGGACCCGAACATCCAGGTGTCCACAGATGCGCGCTGGCCAGCGGGAGACCAGCTATCAAAAAATGGTCCAGGACGATCGAGCACGATCAGCTATACCCGGCGGGGGGGCGGTCGCTGTTGCGTGTCACATACAGCGATCTCGCTGGCGAGATCACTGTGGCATCACAAAATCAGCGATCTCGCTAGCGAGATCGCTGTGTGTGACGGGGCCTTTAGTCCCCGTTTTAACACAGAAATTTCAGTGTCCATGATGACCATGACCAGACTCTTTTCTATTCTAAAGACTATGAAGTGGTGTTGTGCCCCTGAGTCTGCCTTGGTTCCAGCTACTGTCCTACTTCTGCTGTATTTGCAGCATTTTTTAGCTGAAAAATGTCAAAACAACTAAAGAGGCAATGAATAATTTTGACAAAAAGTGCTTCATTCTTCAAACAATGACTATATAGGTGCACCTAAAATGGACAAAATATTTTAAGCTCACACCTCCCATGTTTTCGGTGGCCACAGTCCTGCAGCCACTGCCTCCCAAAACTAATTTTAGTAAAGAGGGGGGAGCGGAGACCTGTCATGCTGCTGTGTCCTGTCCTCAGGGTATACCTTTGTAAGGGTGAAGGGTTAGCTTTGAACAGACAACTGTTTAACATTTGTCTGGGTAAAGAGCTTCCGATACAAGTAGTTCTGGCACATATTAGATTAGATGTTCTTCTCCACAACCTGACAATAGAAATAACAAATATCCTGCAGACCGAGCTGAGTTTACAAAGGAACGAGTGACATATGTAGAGCGCTCTTACCCAGAGGTGAAACTCAGCGAAACCATTGGTTTTATGATCAGTTATTTATTAAAGAAACTTAGTTCCTACATAGCATTACAGCCGCATTGTGGATTTATTTAAGAAAAGAAGAAAAGAAAACCTTCATAGTTAGTTAGTAAGTAAGGCCGAAAAAAGACATTAGTCCATCCAGTTCAGCCTATAAAATTCTGTCAGAATAAATCTCCAGATCTACGTCCTTCTAAAGAACCTAACAATAACTGTAAGATACAATATTGTTGCGCTACAGGAAGACATCCAGGCCTCTTTTGAACCCTTCGACTGAGTTTGCCATCACCACCTCCTCAGGCAAGGAATTCCAGATTCTCACTGTCCTAACAGTAAAGAATCCTTTTCTATGTTGGTGGAAAAACCTTCTCTCCTCCAGACGCAGAGAATGCCCCCTTGTGACCGTCACCTTCCTTGGTATAAACAGATCCTCGGAGAGATATTTGTATTGTCCCCTTATATACTTATACATGATTATTAGTTCGCCCCTCAGTCGTCTTTTTTCTATACTAAATAAACCTAGTTTTGCTAATCTCTCTGGGTATTGTAGTTCCCCCATCTTTTCACATTCCATATGATACTTATTACCGATAAAACAGGTGTTTATCCACAGTGGCCCTCCGCCAAGAAATATCATTAATAACATAAACATCCCAAAAATATTTTACAAGTTAGGAAGAATCCCTTCTTTTTAACCAATTTACAATATAGAATTGTACATTTAACCTGTTTAAAGTGACGGCAGCCATTTCAGGAGGATTCCTGTGCTCTAAGTGGTTAACCTCACAGCATCTGGCAGACAGCTACAAGAATCCGTAAGTCTCTCAGTTGGCTGGCTTTAATTTTTTTTGTTTTTGTTTCAAAACGGGGATTGTTTAGTAAAAAGGAAAATTGAATTATGTTCTACGAACGATGCAGCAGATAGAAATCAAAGCAGTTCAGAATGAAGCCGTAAACTGATCTGTGTCTATCCAAGCAGGAGATCCCAAATCTGACCGGGTCTAGACTAGACTTCTTGCATTAATTAGCTGCCCCATAGTTCTCCCTATGGACTCACCAGATTACACCCAGCTTCCTAGTTTTAACAGTGACCAAAGATGTTTTACAAGGACAGAACTGCCCAGGAAAATAAACACATCTACGGCTTGTATTCAAATACATTATAGCATTTGATTCCATTGAATGAAATTATTCACTAATGGAATGGCTGAGCATTGGATGTTGTAGAGAATGCCTTCCTGTCATATGCTCAGAGCTCGGAGTGGAAATGCTGTATACTGTGTGCAAGGAATTCAGTCAAGCCTAATGTCATGAATACTCCCTTCAATAAATATTAACCTACAAAATGCTAACGTGCATGGTTTTTGCACAATCACAGAAAAGCTAAATCAGCACAAGTTAATAAATAACAGACTATGTATTGGCTTATTTATTCAATTATTTATTAAAAACAGTGAAGAAAAGCACAGATGTACTTAGGCTTGGACTGGCCCATAGGGTAGCAGGGGAATCCACAGTTGGGCCCCTGTGAAGATCTGGGCTCCCAACCCCACTGTATGGGAAGTACTTGGCATAATTCAATTGATTCACTCCGTACAGAAAAAAAGCAGCCTCTCATCATTCATTTACCAAACTACCTTGTATATTATTATTTATTTTATTATTTTATATAGTGCTTTACAGACATTATGAGCACTGTTCCCGATGGGGCTCATAATCTAAATTCCTTATCAGTATGTCTTTGGACTCAAACATGGGGAGAACATACAAGCTCCTTGCAGATGTTGTTCTTGGTGGGATTTGAACGAAGAACCCCAGCACTGCAAGGCTGCAGTGCTAACCACTGAGCCACCGTGAGGTCCGTATAGAGATATAAGTAAATTTGTGAATGAGGCCAGTATAATATTTGTATGCAGGTGAAAAGTGGGCCCCACCAAAGTCAATGTTACTGGTGGGCCCTTATCACCCCACTCCGACACTGGATTTACTATAATATATCTATTACATTTATTATATTTATATGTAATTTACCCAGTAATTTTTGATTAAGGTATATTAGAAATGTACCCCAAATCATAACTTCATAATACATTGGACTAGGTCTTGTACCATGTAACCAAGGAAAATCAGGAGATTATGTGGTACTGTACAATTTTTATGCAGATTTTCCAACTCCAAGTTTCATAAATTGGAGTTCTTATTGGATGAAGGAGATCAGGTGACGTGTAATTGTGTAATGTGGCAGTGTGACCTAAGGATACCACAGCTTTCATCATTTCATTTCTTACCACAATAGACAGGTTACAAACTTTTCAGTTAATGCTATTGAATTGATTCCAAAACAGATACGAGGCGGTGATCGCGCAAAGGCACTTCATAACAGAGACGCATATTATATTTTTTCTTTGAATACCCGAATACCTACAGGTCTGAATCTCAGGAGAGAAATAATACTACACTGTTAAATTTCCATCAATAGATTTAGTTTATGTTTTAAAAATATTGTGAATTGAAAGCATTTTTGTCAAGGTTTTCTTTATGTCTGACTTTACACACTCGTAACTGCTTTTGATTAATCACATGCCCTTTATAAGGTTCCTCCCTTTTGTAGAAATATATTCAAACCAAGTCTAAGAACGCACTTGAGTTCGAAACATGTGTGGCATCCTCATCTTTTTCTCCCCCTGTTCCCCTTACCTCTACATTATATTTAGGTTGCTTTTTTCTGCATATCAACTAAATACATTTTTCTTCTATTATCATATTTTAATGTTTACTAGCTTGGCCAGCACAAAATTTTTGCACATTGGTCGTTGGGGGCACAGGGAATTTCAGAAAAAGTAAGCTGGTCAAATGTAAATGTATTTCATGAGCTGATGAACACAGACAGGTATTTATATATGTAGATTGGTAATACAATAAATTGGTTTGATAACTAGAGGCCAAAAAATGTTTTCCGGTTGAGGTCCCACCTATAGGTTATTGTGTCTTTCTGCAAGTTTATGAAAATGAATGTTTAAACTGCATTTAGTGATAAAATTGTTAAAGGGGTTGTTCGGGCTTTTCACATAATCTTAGTGCATATCTGGGCTGCAGAATGCTGTCAATAAGTAATTTACCTTCTGCGGCCAGTTTGCAGCGTTTGCCAGATATCATCTCTTCCTTGTAAGAAAAACGTCCAGGGGGGGTGTATGCTGGCATTGAAATGAGAACTGGTCGTTTCCTCCTCACTAGTTTCACTTTCCATAGATCACTGTCCAGCGTGTGTCTGGGGGAGGAGCAGCTGCTCTCTGCACTGAGGCTGCTAGAGGGGGAGGATTTGATACTGTGTGAGGAGGGCTTGTTCATGTGGTCAGGGAGGGCCTGTAGCTATGGAGGGTGGGGTTGTTGCTATAGAGGGCATGTTTTTAGTAGAGTAGGAGGAAACAACCAGTTCTCATTTCAATGCCAGAACACCCCCCCCTTGGACGTTTTTCTTACAAGCAAGAGATCATATCTTGGAAACCCTGCAAACTGGCCACAGAAGGTAAATTACTTATTGTCAGCATTCTGCAGCCCAGATATGCACTGAGATTATGTGAAAAGCCCGGACAACCCCTTTAATGTACGGTTTGTTTGGCTGTTTTCTTGCTGAAGGGAGCAAGTTTCTCTTTCAAATGGTTTAGCATGTGTGTGTGTGGGGCGAAGTAATCAGCGAAAAAGCAGTGCATGTTTACAAGTGTGTTGGTAGTGTGCTTTGGGGTACTGTGGTGCCACCTGCAGGTCATTTTTCCTTACTGCAGCTTTATGAAAATGAATGTTTAAACTGTATTTTGTGATCAAATCGTGGATGTGTAGCTTGTTTGGCTATTTTCTTGCCGAAGGGGGCAAGTTTACCTTTCAAATGGTGTATCACTTGTGTGTGTGGGTGCAGTAAGAACGGGGATACAAAGGAATCTCCAAAAACAGTGTTTAGAAATAATAGAATAGATTATTTTTATACATTGTGGAATTGGGGATTAGAAGCTTGATCAACTCTTTCTGTTCCTGTGCTAATCATCGCCCGGCAGTGGCGTGGATCACATGCTTCTATGCAGATTGTATTCCATCGGACAGTGAGCTATTTTTTTCTTCACATTTATTCTATAATTGGAAAGTCTGTCTTCACTGAATACAGATTTTTACCACAGAATTGAGAATTTTGATAATCAATTATCAATTTTGGCAGATAAAGAACTGATTTCTCTGATAAGATATATTACAATGTTTCTTATTTTCATGCGTACTCTTGATTTAGGAAATTAAAATTAAAATTAGTCTT
Source organism: Dendrobates tinctorius (assembly GCF_039654945.1). Taxonomy (NCBI): domain Eukaryota; kingdom Metazoa; phylum Chordata; class Amphibia; order Anura; family Dendrobatidae; genus Dendrobates; species Dendrobates tinctorius. The sequence continues at coordinate 11,286,591 of NW_027361898.1, read as the reverse complement.
TAAGTACCGTGAAAAGTACTGCAGTGTATTGTCAAATATGCCTTTGGTTTGCATTACATAGCTCAAAACATGTTCAATTGACTCTTTTACGCATATTTTCCTGGGAATTAGAGACTTTTTAATTATGCGCGTCATACAAATTTGTTTATCAGAAATTGTATTTTTGGCAAAAATTAGTCAAAGACTGTGAATTCTAATTTCAAAGGCTCATATCTAGCTTTATCTTGTAATAAGTTGTGCAGTTACATTAAATTTCATAGGTATGGAGATAAACATGCATAATATATTTGCTACTATGAAATATAATCAAATGCGTATATTGGAATCCGAAAACATGAATCCATACAATGAAAATATTGTCATCAAGGAACACAAAAGGATTATAGATCTCCAGCTTTGTCAACGTGGGACTCAGCTGGATTACCAGAACTTCAGAAGGAAAATTAATATTTTTTAATAATCTATATACTATGGGAATAACTGATACAGTTCCATATTGTTCTATAGTACTAGCATTATCAGAGGACAGTGAGGATTAATGTGCTCGATGATTCTGTATTCTATCATCTCTTCTGTTGTGCCATTCTTTTTACAAGAAGCTGATTTGTTGAATTATTTTTGACTTATATACTAGTCTTTAATATTCTTAAAGGTGCTTTTCACTACAATGACATTAATGATCTATCCTTTGAAGTGTGGGGAATAGAACACCACAGCTACACCATTTGTATTGTAGCTGTAGTATTCCACTTTGTACTGTTTTTATGTCCAGCTACTTGCAAAACTGGTGAGCGATGAACTGTGGGGATACCGAGTGTTGGGCTCCCACTGATCTGATACTGATGACCTACTCTAATATTTAGCCATTGATATCATTTTAGTGGAAAACCCCTTTAAATTCAAAAATAATTTAATTTTCATCATGCAGATTTACCAATATCAGGAATGTGATTGATAACCACCTATATGGTACCTCAAGGGGCTATCCAATCTAAATATTAGCTTTTCATCTACCTATTATAACATATGAATATTGTATAGAGGGTAGGAGAAAATCAGCTTCTCCTCAGTCATGACTTGTGAATAGGTGCCGTATAATACATAACTTTCCTACTGAATATGGCCACATAATCATCAATGACTAGTGTTGAGCATTCCGATACTTCAAATATTGGGTATCGGCAGATATTCGCTGTATCGGAGTTCCAATACCAAGTTCCGATATTTTTACAATATCGAATACCGGAATCGGAAGATCCCATAATGCAATGAGCCAGTTGTGTTAGCCATGTTAACTAATGGCATGGCTGTGATTGACGGCTGAAATGATGTCATCATGATGCACGGTCTGTGCGGGCCTGCCGGGGGTCTGTGCGGGCCTGCCGGGGGTCTGTACGGGCCTGCCGGGGTTTGTACGGGCCTGCCGGGGGTCTGTGCGGGCTGCCGGGGGTCTGTGCGGGCCTGCCGGGGGTCTGTGCGGGCTGCCGGGGGTCTGTGCGGGACTGCCGGGGGTCTGTGCGGGACTGCCGGGGGGTCTGTGCGGGCTGCCGGGGGTCTGTGCGGGCCTGCTGGGGGTCGGTGTGGGCTGCCCGGGGTCTGTGCGGGTCTGTCGGGGGTTTGTATGGGCCTGCCGGGGGTCTGTACGAGCCTGTCGGGGGTTGTGTGTGTGCGCAGGCATCGTCCGATGGGACTACAAGTCCCATCAGGCTATGTCTGCTACAATGACAGTGATTGACACATTAGCCAATGATGGTACAGTAGTAGTTCCATCATCCGGCTAATGTGTTGAATGTAAAAAAAAAAAAAACATACATACCACATACATACTACATACATACTGCATACATACTGCATACATACTACATATATACAACATTCATACAACATACATACATACTACATACATACTTCATATATACTACATTCATACAACATACATACATACTACATATATACATACTGCATAATACATACATACTACATATATGCTGCATTCATACAACATACATACATACTACATACTACATACATACTACATATATAATACATTCATACAACATACATACATACTTCATATATACTACATTCATACAACATACATACATACTACATACATACATACTGCATAATACATACATACTACATATATGCTGCATTCATACAACATACATACATACTACATACCACATACATACTACATATATAATACATTCATACAACATACATACTACATAATACATACATGCTACATATATACTACATTCATACAACATACATACATACTACATATATACTACATTCATACAACATACATACATACTACACACATACTACATATATACTACATAATTACACTAGAATAGTGGAGGAGGCTGCAGCGCTCACCGTTACCTGTGTCCACAGCATTTAGGTAATATCACTTTTGGTTCATTCATCCTCATTTGGTTCACTGGGCTATTAGCTTTAGTTTGCAGAGGTATAGGGACTTAGGCTTAGATGTCATGTTTTCCGTTGTACCTTATTTATTTTGGCTACACACCTTTATTGATATAGGTATTTAATTTAGCAGTCACTTTATGGCTGTAGTTTATTCACTTCACAAGATTGGCCTTATTTTCTGAGGATGTTTGGAGTTAATTATGATTCTTTATATGCTTTGCATATTTGACTTTATTACCTATATATGCTTCATATTTACTATATAGGTTAGGGCGTTTGAGCGCCTCCTACTGGGCATTTTCTTTATTTTTTATTTTTTATTTGTGTGTAATTAATAAATATGTGATTTTATTTATTTTTCTGGAACTCTTCTTTTTTTTCGGCTAATATTATTATGTAAGTCCGGAATTCTTTCTATTACATATATACTACATTCATACAACATACATACATACATACTATATACTACATACTTACTACATACATGCAACATGTTACATACATAAAACATACATACTACATACAATACATTCATACATTCATACAATACATACATATAGACATAACAGTACATATAACATAGAGTACATACTCACCATCACTTGTCACTTTGATCCCCGAAGCCAGTGTCATCTCACTGTAAAAAGTATTTAAATAACAAACAACCAATATACTTCCTGATCCGCAGAAATCCACGAGTGTCCCACGACGATCTTCTGCAGTGCATCACTGAGAGGTTACTATAGTTCACTGGTCTCACTTTATGGCAAAAGCTGCATGGGAACTTTCTCACACAGCAATGCCAAAAGTGAGACTAGGGACTATTTTTTTACAGTGGTGGAGGAATACAGTGCGGAAGGATACCTACCTCCCGTCATTGTATTATTGGAGCCCCTAGAGAGCGGTCGCATCAGCTGATGCTGCTGTTCTCCATGGGAGATCGTCGTGGGACACTCGTGGATTTCTGTGGATCAGGGAGTATATTGGTTGTTTGTAATTTTAATATTTTTTAAAGATGACACTGGCTTCGGGGATCAAAGTGACAAGTGATGGTGAGTATGTACTCTATGTTATATGTACTGTATGTCTATATGTATGTATTGTATGAATGTATTGTATGTAGTATGTATGTTGTATGTCTGTAGCATGTTTTATGTATGTTGTATGTATGTAGTATGTATGCAGTATGTATGCATGTTGTATGAATGTAGTATATATGTAGTATGTGTGTAGTATGTATGTTGTATGAATGTAGTATATATGTACAGTTGTGGCCAAAAGTTCTGACACCCCTGCAATTCTGTCAGATAATACTCAGTTTCTTCCGGAAAATGATTGCAAACACAAATTCTTTTGTATTATTATCTTCATTTAATTTGTCTTAAATGAATAAACACAAAAGAAAATGAAGCAAAAAGCAAAGCATTGATCATTTCACACAAAACTCCAAAAATGGGCCAGACAAAAGTATTGGCACCCTCAGCCTAATACTTGGTTGCACAACCTTTAGCCAAAATAACTGCGACCAACCGCTTCCAGTAACCATCAATGAGTTTCTTACAATGCTCTGCTGGAATTTTAGACCATTCTTCTTTGGCAAACTGCTCCAGGTCCCTGACATTTGAAGGGTGCCTTCTCCAAACTGCCATTTTTAGATCTCTCCACAGGTGTTCTATGGGATTCAGGTCTGGACTCATTGCTGGCCACCTTAGAAGTCTCCAGTGCTTTCTCTCAAACCATTTTCTAGTGCTTTATGAAGTGTGTTTTGGGTCACTGTCCTGCTGGAAGACCCATGACCTCTGAGGGAGATCCAGCTTTCTCACACTGGGCCCTACATTATGCTGCAAAATTTGTTGGTAGTCTTCAGACTTCATAATGCCCTGCACACGGTCAAGCAGTCCAGTGCCAGAGGCAGCAAAGCAACCCCTAATCATCAGGGAACCTCCGCCATGTTTGACTGTAGGGACCGTGTTCTTTTCTTTGAATGTCTCTTTTTTTCTCATGTAAACTCTATGTTGATGCCTTTGCCCAAAAAGCTCTACTTTTGTCTCATCTGACCAGAGAACATTCTTCCAAAACGTTTTAGGCTTTTTCAGGTAAGTTTTGGCAAACTCCAGCCTGGCTTTTTTATGTCTCAGGGTAAGAAGTGGGGTCTTCCTGGGTCTCCTACCATACAGTCTCTTTTCATTCAGATGCCGACGGATAGTACTGGTTGACACTGTTGTACCCTCGGACTGCAGGGCAGCTTGAACTTGTTTGGATGTTAGTCGAGGTTCTTTATCCAACATCCGCACAATCTTGCGTTGAAATCTCTTGTCAATTTTTCTTTTCCGCCCACGTCTAGGGAGGTTAGCCACAGTGCCATGGGCTTTAAACTTCTTGATGACACTGCGCACGGTAGACACAGGAACATTCAGGTCTATGGAGATGGACTTGTAGCCTTGAGATTGCTCATGCTTCCTCACAATTTGGTTTCTCAAGTCCTCAGACAGTTCTTTGGTCTTTCTTTTCTCCATGCTCAATGTGGTACACACAAGGACACAGGACAGAGGTTGAGTAAACTTTAATCCATGTCAACTGGCTGCAAGTGTGATTTAGTTATTGCCAACACCTGTTAGGTGCCACAGGTAAGTTACAGGTGCTGTTAATTACACAAATTAGAGAAGCATCACATGATTTTTCGAACAGTGCCAATACTTTTGTCCACCCTCTTTTTTATGTTTGGTGTGGAATTATATCCAATTTGGCTTTAGGACAATTCTTTTTGTGTTTTTTCATTTAAGACAAATTAAATGAAGATAACAATAACAAAGAATTTGTGTTTGCAATCATTTTCAGAAAGAAACTGAGTATTATCTGACAGAATTGCAGGGGTGTCAATACTTTTGGCCACAACTGTAGTATGTATGTATGCATGTTGTATGAATGTAGTATATATGTAGTATGTATGTAGTATGTATGTTGTATGAATGTAGTATATATGTAGTATGTATGTAGTATGAAAGTATGTTGCATGAATGTAGTATATATGTAGTATGTATGTAGTATGTAAGTATGTTGTATGAATGTAGTATATATGTAGTATGTATGTAGTATGAATGTACTATATATGTAGTATGTATGTAGTATGTATATATGTATGTTGTATGAATTTAGCATATATGTAGTATGTATGTTGTATGAATGTAGCATATATGTAGTATGTATGTATTATGTAGTATGTATGTATGTTGTACGAATGTAACATATATGTAGTATGTATGTAGTATGTATGTATGTTGTATGAATGTAGTATATATGTAGTATGTATGTAGTATGTATGTATGTTGTATGAATGTAGCATATATGAAGTATGTATGTAGTATGTATATATGTTGTATGAATGTTGTATATATGTAGTAAGTATGTAGTATGTAGTATGTATGTTTTTTTTTTTTTTTTTACATTCAACACATTAGCCGGATGATGGGACTACTACTGTCCCATCATTGACTAATGTGTCAATCACTGTCATTGCAGCAGGCATAGCCCGATGGGACTTGTAGTCCCATCGGACGATACCTGCACAGACACTCAACCCCCGGCAGGCCCGCACCAACCCCCGTCAGGCCTGCACAGACCCCCGGCAGGCCCGCACAGACCCCCGGCAGGCCGCACAGACCCCCGGCAGGCACGCACAGACCCCCGGCAGCCCGCACAGACCCCCGGCAGGCCCGCACAGACCCCCGGCAGCCTGCACAGACCCCTGGCAGGCCCGCACAGACCCCCGAGAGGCCCGTTCAGACCCCGCCCACACACACACACCTCCACAGTCTCCGCCCACGCACCGCCCACACTCTTCCCCCTTTCCCAAACTGGATGTGCAAGGAAATAAAGGGTGTATTTTCATTCCGATATTTGTGCCCCATTGACTTGAATGGGTTTCCGGTATCGGAATTGGCCATACCCGATATTTTTGGGGTATCGGTCCGATCTAATCCGATCCGATATTCCCCGATATCGGAAGGTATCGCTCCACACTATCAATGACAATTGCCAACAAAATTAGCAATCCCAAAAAAAATCCAAACATTCAATAATGAGCAGGAGACTCGTCATCCCTTAGGATAAAGATTAATTTTGTTTATTCCTACTGTTATAAAAAGTGTCAGGAAGAGAGATGAAAGTAGCAAGTATTATGTTAATGTCACACATTGAACCTGAATACTCTGTTCACTCGATCTTACACTTAAAAAACCTCGATTTAGAAAGAAGTTGCTTCACACTATCACCAAAAAGACACCTTGGCTCCAGTTCATCAAGACAGGTGATTTTCTCGCCGGTCTAGATGAGGGGGTGTGTTGAAGTCAGATGCTTCTGACACATTAAGATCTGGAGCATCTGACAATTGGCTTGCGCCTTCATGTGTGCCTCACTACAAATCTTACTTAGGAACCAGTGAAAGATTTTTTATGTAATGAACACGATAGCTCTTCATGAATTAGACGAGCTATAGCATCACCCCCATGCTGCTGCTTGTCCTGACCAAAATGAGGGGAGCCGGGATAAACTGACATGAAAACGCAAAAATTCCAAATATTTTTGAACAACTTTGAGATTCTCCAAAATCTTTTGAGTTTTCAAAGCAATTTATTCCACAATTGCATTGATTAATCAGGGCACATGTATCAATGAATGGAGGAGTAAGCAAGTACCATGATTAATGGACACAAGAGCCTGGGGCAAAAGTTTAATTCTCCAGGGATAGGGGAACTAAACTACTGGCCACAAGAGACAGTAGCATAAACCATTAGTTTTCAAATAATTTTATTGTTTTTTTAGGAATAAACAGGGTAGAGAAAGGAAGGTAGGAAGGGAGGGAAGAGAGTGGGGAATAAACAACCTTGTACAGGTACGGAAAAAAAATTTAAAAACTAGAGAACCCACAAATAGGCATAGAATAACATATATCGAATAACAACATAAAAGAAAAAAAAATCGACAATCCTTATTATGGGGTAACATTCTTGGAAGGAGATACAGCATCCCAGTACTAAAGTGCCCTGGTTTAAACTTCAAAATATAGTGCCTCTTGTTAAGTCTATTTGATATGAAATTTATTGTTCCAGGTCTTCCATTTTTTTGCGTATTTGTGAATGTGATTGTTGTTAATCGTAAATCTGCGTTCTAAATCGCTGTGTTGGCCTATCTTGTCAAGTATGTCTGAAAACTTGGGAACCTCTGCTTTCTTCCACCATTGTGCTAACATGGTCTTGGTAACTAAGAGGATGTGTATGATAATGTGTCTTACCGAATCATCAAATTGTTCCATGTCTAATGAAAGAAGTGCTCTTTCGGGTGTAATTGTGAAGTCCTTAGCAATGAGGTTAATGTGCTGTGTGACTTGCAGCCAGAGGTTTTTGATTTTTGAACAACCTCAGAAAATATGGTAGAGGTTCCCTTGGTGTCCACAATCTCTCCAGCACAAGGAAGATAGCTCTGTGTTAAAATGCGATAACCTCGTTGGGGTATAGTACCACCTATTTAACAATTTGAAATAACTCTCATGAAGACCCATTGATATGTTGGAATTGTAAGTGTTTTTGATGGCATCGTTCCAGTTCTCGAGACGGATATCAGCACCAAAATCGGACTCCCATCTCTTCATGTATATGTTTTTGTGGCTCGTTAGGTCTTTGACGACAGATCTATACAAATTACGCATACTCCAGAGGTTTTTATTTTTAAGGTTGCACAACAGTGAAGTTAGCATTTCATAAGTCAAAGTCTTACCTTTTTTGAATTTCCAAATTCTGTCTTTCAACATGGTGTAAAAGCCTAGCTCAGAAGACGGTAAATTATATTTAACCCTGATCTCACCGAATTTCAGGAACTCCACTCCACTAAAAACATCCCCCACCCTTTTAATTCCAGATTTCCCCCAAACCTCCGGTATCGGGAGATCATCCATCAGTGCCAATGAAGAAAGAGGCAACTTTAAGATTTGCTCTGCTTTTTTGATATTTTTAGTCAGCTTAATGAGATCCCTCCAGGCTGAGATTATCGGCCGGAATATAGGATGAGATGAGTTTGCACTGGGCTTTTGCAGAAGGAAGTGAAAGAAAAGCTTTTGCAAGGAACCTCTATCACTAGCATCTCTCTCCAAGCCATACCAAGCTGGATGCGTCATGTTTTCAGTAAACCAGTGCCAGCTCTGTTTAATGAGCAAGGCCTGATAATAAGCGTATATGTTGGACAGTCCTGCACCCCCATGTTTTTTATTTTTGTACATCAAGTCTGCAGATATTCTTGCTTTTTTACCTTTCCAAATAAATAGTCGGATGAGCTCTTGAGCTTTATCAATGGTTTGGCGCGGAAAGCTATCTGGTAAAGTCCTAAATATGTATAAAATTTTGGGAAGGATAAAAGTTTTGACTGCCAGAATCTTCCCAAAGATGGAAGTCTCTAGCTGAGCCAAAAAGGATAGATCGCCTGTAATAGTCTTTATAATGCTGTCTAAATTGGCCCTAACTGTGGCTTGGATTGATCCAGCTATTCTAATCCCTAGATAGACAATCTCTTTCTCCTCCCAAATGAACTGGGTTTGGGCTTTTATTTTGTTAATTTCAGATTGTTTCATGTTTAGAGTTATTATAAATTTTGATTTGTTTGGGTTTATCTTAAAATAAGATGCTCTAGAGAATTTTTCTAGTTCAACTGAAAGGGCTTTAATGGAGTTTGCAGGATCCAGTAGCGTGAGGAATAGATCATCTGCAAATAATTCAATTTTAAAATTTTGTGATGGCAGTTCAAAGCCTTTAATATCATTGTTTATTCTTATTTTTTCGGCTAGGGGCTCTATGGCAAGCACAAATAGAAGGGGGGACAGGGGGCACCCCTGTCTCGTGCCATTGGTAATGTCGAACGGGTCGGAGAGGAAATTGTTTGAATAAATCCTGGCACTAGGACCCGAGTACAAGGCGAAGACTGTTGATAGAAACTTCTCGTCAAAGCCAAATCTAGCGAGAGTTGCTTTTAAGTAAAGCCAGTTTAGCCTATCAAACGCCTTCTCGGCGTCCAGTGCCAGAAAAGCAGTTTGGGTTCTCAGGTTGATCGCTAAATTTATCAGATTCAACACCCTTCTAGTTCCGTCTGAGGCCTGGCGGCCCTCTGTAAAGCCTATTTGATCATCCGCCAACAGATGTGGAAGGATGTTTTTTAATCGGTTTGCAATGATCTTTGAGTAGATTTTAATATCGCTATTTATGAGCGATATTGGCCTATAGCTCTGTATCCTCTCGGGGTCCCCCCCTCCTTTGGAATCATGATAATTGTTGCCTCTAACATCTCCTTTGGGAAGGAACCCCGAGAGGACGCCATATCAAAGACGGAAGCCAGCTGTGGAGCCAGAACTTTTGAAAAGGATTTATAGTAGTCTCCAGAGAAGCCATCCGACCCTGGTGATTTTTGGGGCTGCAGTTTCTTGATAACGTCAACAATTTCTCTCTCTGTAAAGGGGCTATTGACATAATTCAAGTCCAGCTCATCAACTCTTGGTAGATCGATACTCTGTAGAAAAGAATCTACAAAATTCGAGTTAACCACCAGTGTTTGGGGGTCATCTTTCAGGTTATAGAGCTTTTTAAAGAATTCTGCAAACGAGTTGACAATGTCCTTAGGGTGAGTTTTGGGGTCACCCGAGGGAGATACTATCTTATTTATTCTCCTTTTAATTCTTTCTCTTTTTAATTTCCTCATCATAAACCTGGTAGGCTTGTTAAGAGACGCATACGATTTGTACCTAGATGCTTTGATGACTGCATCATATTCCTGGTAGATTTCAGATCTCAAACTCTGTCTAAGTCTCAAAATCTCAGCCTGGACGGTCTGGGAAGGAACTTTTAAGTTTGTTTGTTTTTTCTCTAGATCATTAATTTGGGCCTGTAAGTTTGTAATATTTTCCCTATTTCTCTTCTTATGTTTAGAAAGAATTTGCATAAGACACCCCCTCAGGCCTGCTTTATGGGCGTTCCAGACCGTGAACTGATCTACTTCACCAGGTACGTTTTCCTTGAAGTAGTTTAAGAGAGCGTTTTCTATCTCTTGTTTGTACTCTGGCATATATAGCAAAGCTGAGTTAAGCTTCCAGCGGAATGGTTTGTCAGGGGGAGGACCCACAAGGAAGTCAATGAGAACCGGGGTATGATCCGAGATGGACTTCTGCATGAAGCGAATGTCCTTAATTTTGGACACAGTGAATATGTTAGTAAGTAGAAGATCTATCCTGGAAGCTGTCTTATGTACATCTGAAAAGTGGGAATACTCACATGACGATGTATTCAAGCAGCGGAAAGCATCATAAAGCTCATTTTGAATTAACCAGTTTTTTAAAGCTGGGACCTTGTGACGAACTAAAGAGGATGAATCAATGCTGCTATCTGGGACAATATTAAAGTCGCCCAATAAGATGAGTTCGCCTGTTTTAACTTTGTCGATTTTTTTGATAAGCTTGTTCAAGAAACGAATGTGTCCCTTGTTGGGTGCGTATACATTCACTATTGTGCATGGCCTTTCATGGAGTAAGCATATGAGTATATGAAACCTGCCCAAGGAGTCTGGTATTTCTTTGGTGAGCTGAAAAGGAATGGTGCCACCTACCAATGTGATGACCCCAGCCTTTTTCTTTGTGGAGAGTGACTTGTACATGTGTGGGAAGTTCTTGTGCTGGAAGACCGGGTGTCGATCGGAAGCCAGTTTAACCTCCTGAAGGCATACCAATTCGGCCCGGGTTTGGGTGATCTCCTTCCATACCGCATACCTCTTATTCGGACTGTTGAGCCCCCTAACATTGTACGATAAAATTTTCATCGTTAGAATGCAATATCAAAACAAGAAAGGGAAACAAATAGAACAATGAAATACAGAAAAAAAATAAATTAAGAACTTGAGAGTTCTCCTGGAGTACTCCAAACTGGTTGGTGTCTCACCTTAGATCGGGGGAAAAGCGAGAAAAAAATTACGTGGCAAGTTCCCACAGTGACAACGATAAACTGTAATTACGGGTACTAATATTCATGTTCAGGAAAAGGAAATAATAGTGACCCCCAAATAAATTCAAACACATGACAAAGATCAATCCTAATCCCTATCTCTAAAGGATGGCTCATCCATCAGGAATTTAAGAAACCTCTGACCCTCGTGTGGAGTATAGATGGGGTAGTGTTTATCTTTATACAGACTAAAAGCTTGGTAGGGAAACCCCATCTATATGACACTCTAAGTTCCCTAAGTTTAAGGTCAGATCTCTGAAGGAGCTTCTTGCGTCCATAGTCTCTTTGGAAAAGTCTTGGAAAATCTTAAGATCCTTATAAGGCTCAGGGGGTGAACCTCTCTCTCGCAAAGATTTTAAAACCTTCTGCTTGGTTTCAAAGAAATGGACCCTGAGGATAGTGTCCCTGGGCTTTTCCTGTGGGACCCCTTTGGGACGTGGGAGGCGGTGTATACGATCGATATTGACTTCTAATTCTGTCAATTTTGGTGATAATTTTTTAAACAAATTTTTGGTGTAATCAGAGAGATCTGCCTGGGAGACCGACTGAGGGATACCTCATATCTTTAAAGTTATTTCTCCTGCTTCGGTCTTCCAGATCCGTCAATTTGTTTTTAAGGAAATAACCTCCTTTTTGAGGAGTGAATTCTCCTTTGAGAGGTAAACTATATCCCTCTCCGCCTGTACCATCTTTACCTCATATTTCTCAACCTTTTGGCTAAGATTTCTGCATGTTTCCTGTAGGGCCTTGGCCTGAGTCTCAAACCCTATTTTTAGGGCATCACTGAAGGACTGGAAGAGATCCGCCATGAATCCTTCAGTGGCTTGTTTGTTGGACCCCTTGTATTCCCCCAGGTTAATGGATGGAGGAGGAACCTCAAACAAAGGGAATGGACCTCCATTATCCCTCCTAGGCTTCTGCCTTTCAGGGCTTGTGTTTGGAGTATAGTCAGCTGAGACACTGTCGGAGTCCTCAGATGAGAGACTCCCAGTGTTTCCCTGATCGCCTGGTCCCTTCCTTTTGTTTGATTTGGAAGTGTCCATTTCCTCCGTAAGTGTCTCAATTGGAGGGGGGGTGTTTAATGTTGCCCCCTAAATTTTTATTTTTTTGAGGTGTTTCAGGTTGCGTTTTAGATAGGGTTTTGGTCAATGAGCTATTAGTACCTGATCTCCCTTTTGCAACTTTGACAGATGCAGGGTTCTGAGATTTTTTTAGATAAGGCGTTTTTGGCTCGTCTCCTTTCAGGGGTGACCTAGATTTTATTGGGCTTAACAAATTAGAGATATCGTTGTATGATTTAGAGTGTGCCCCAAAATTGTGCCTCGTGACCCTGTGTGGGCTATTGGAAGCTCTGCCCCTACCTGACTGCATCTTGGTTTGCCACAAACCCTTCCCAGACATCAGATCTATGACCCCTTTAAATTATTCAAACAAGTTAAGAAAAATGGTCAAAAAGCAAGTTTCCCAAAGGAGTTAACTTAGAGACCCTTAGTGAGAGCGAGTAAAGTCACACAATTCTGCAGTATCAATATCAGCAGCCCACTGTATCTCTGATCCTCAGTTGAAATAAAGGTAATCTTCTGTTCTAATTCACTTATCAGATGGATACCAGGCACCGGGACCACCAGCTATATGAACTGCAGACTCTGTTATATTGTATGCCTGCGCCACTGATATGCTGAAAGCAGCCAGTGAACAATCCCTTGGGACGCTATATGGGGATAAAGAGTGCCTCCCAGATGCCTGTGTCCTTTCCCCAGTACCCCTGTGGTTAAGTCTCTGCTGTGTTGTACAGTTCGTGGGAGTATCTGTGCCTGTCACAGGGGAGACCGCTGACTGAACGCTGCAGGGCCTGTGACGTCAGGTCTGCTCAGAGCTGACAGGCTGGAAGCTGGGAGCGGTCGGATCTACTTCCCATTGAAGTCTATTGTGGCTGTGAGCACTAATCAGCAGCCGAATCTAGTGGCCCAAACTCAGATGTGCCTCACCTCTGCTGTCTTCAGAGGCTCCCCCTGTGCTTGTCGCCCCCTGTCCGGTCCTCAATGTGGCTGTGGAACGCTGTTCTTAGCCGTTCTGATGTCTGTTCAGTGGGTCCAGTGGTATCCCTCCGCCTCTCTGCTCTGTGACAAGAAAGTAGTCCCTGCCGGTGTCCTCTGCTTATATCCTCAATGTGTCAGTCCAGATAGGGTCCAGATCAGCTCCTCTGCCCCCGCTCTCCTCACCCTGGCGTGGAACTTCCTGATTTCGGCGGCACTCAGTCAGAAATCCAGAGGGGAGATTGTACATAGTTCCGTATCCCTCTGCCGCAGCAGTGCCATTATCCTCTACACCCTGCAGGCAAAAAACATTGCAGTCAGTTAGAATCAAGTTGTGGCTTACCGGGAGAATTCCAAATAAATTCCTTATTGTCTTTATTACTGGCGATGAGCCTCCAGATCAGTCCTGGCTTATATACAGCCCACAGTAGCCCTCCAGTCACTTCCAGGAAGGCAAATGGTGGGAGGGTGATGTCCCTCTGTTTCTCCTACACCACTACTGTCCCAAACATTTAAAAGTTCATATCTTCGGTCTCCTTTGGACCAGGGTCCTAGTTTTAGGCTCAGAATGTGCACCAGAGTTTCAGGAATAGAATAGGGTCCAGTATGGGTTTTTTTGTTAACCCTTTGCACGCTTTTTGTTGCTTTAGTGTGTGACTGTGGGAGCTTAGAGCTCTTGCCTCCTACAAGCTCAGAGCCCAGGCCACGCCCCCAGCATAAACCATTAGTAACCATTGATAAAGAAACACTAGTCAAAACAATAGTGACGAAATCGCTGGAGACGGTAATAAAATCAGCATATTGGATGAAGAGGTGACCTTTTTAGACTTGTGATTTAAAATAACTGGTAGAACATTTTCATGATGGTTAATTTTTGAGACTATTATTTCTGCGACTACTTATCTTTGTGAATGCCAGACTATAGAAAAGACAGTAAACATTTTTTTACACTTTATACCCTTAATATGTCATGTGTGAAAAATAACTTTTAGGGTATGTGCACACATTGCGGATTCTACTGCAGATTTGGCCCTGCGGATCCGCAGCAGATTCTGCTGCAGTGTACAGTACCATTAAAGTGAACCTAAAATGGAAAATGCAGTGCACACGCTGCGGAAAAATCCGCAGCATAAACGCTGCGGGTTCCTTTCTGCAGCATGTCAATTCTTTGTGCAGATCCGCAGCGTTTTGACACATGCTCCATAATAGGAATCCACAGGAGTCAAAACGCAGGGGAAAACCGCACAAAATCAGCACTAAATTCGCAGGTAAAACACAGGTCATTTTACCGATTTAGCCAATCCGCAGGGCAATCCGCAACGTGTGCACATACCCTTAAAGGAAATGTGTCATCTGAAATTAAATACTTATTGATTAAATCAGGTTTTTTTGTTACATGTATTTTTGTTTTGCATTTTTTTCTTTTTCAATCACAATCTGTATTGATAAGCAAAATTAGTAATCTTGCAATTTTCCCACTGACCACTTCTTTAGATTCTTGGTTATTCAGGAACAGTTTATAAAACTGCAGATCCGCAGTTTATTATGTCTGGGATCTGGAAAGACCTCAAAACATAATAAATATCTTTTAACAGCAATTTGTTTCAAGCCATATAACTTTGTCACAAATCGAATTTCCAAGACAAATTTGATCAAATCTTGTGTATCAAATTTCGTCAGATTGTCTCACCTCTACTAATCATAAAGACCATTTTGATAAAACAATATTTTATGGCTACCATGACATATATGTACCAGACTGAACAGAACAAATAATTCTATTGTTATAAATTAGCTAAATTGGCACATTAGTGAGGACATTGTAGATGTTAAAACCAATGCACTGAATTATCTTATAGGCGCATTGCAAATTAAAAAGCCAAGTTAAAAAAATACAGAAATTCTGGAGAGTTAACATATGTAATAATTTATCCGCACACATGTGGCTCCCATTATTCTGGTAAGACCTTGAAAAGACCTTATAATCGTTAATCCCATTTTTATGAGATGGGCTCCAGAACGCAGGTGACAGCATCAGGAACCACAACCGTTCTTATACTGTTTTATTTAGGATAACGTTTGTCACTACTTTTTCTTTTAAAATGATGGTACCAGATGGAGAAAGTCAAGTGCCTTGTATATTGAAAAAAAAAACTTTGATGGAAGTTCAAGGGAATTTGTTAATAACAAATATGAAATCAACAAGCTGATAATGGAAAGTATGTTCAAAATTTACTGCAGCTTTGATGTCTTTTTGTCAGACAGTTAAAGCAAGATCAGTGCAACCCACTGTGCAGGTGTTGGAGCTTAGATTTAAAGATGAAATTACAGCAAATTTGAGAGGTAAAAATCAGAGAGGTAAAGACGTAAATCAGAGAGTTTCTATAATGGAAAAGGACAAAGTACGAAAAAACTGTTTTAATATTTGGAGGTACAGTGGCATAAAAATGTTTGGCACCCTGGTCAAAATTACTGTTATTGTGAAAAGTTAAGAAACTTGAAGATAAAATGATCCCAGAGGCATAAAGTTAAAGTTGACACATTTCCTTTATATTTTAGTCATATATATATATATATATATATATATATATATATTGTGGCAGGGCTAAGGGTCGTGTAATTGATGGGAGATATGTGTCTCATAAATGGCTTGTCTCTATAATGTAAGGCATAAGTAAAGCATACCAGATATTGTTATTGTTTTGTTTGAAGGACCTGTGGTGAGGTCACAGTCATGTGACCAGTCAGCTGCTGGGAACGTGGGTGTGGCTACAGCCTTATAATGTGACCTGCTCCTGAAACAGGGAGCTGTATGTGGGGAGGACTACACCTCCCAGCATGTGCTGAGACTCGCGGTCGGAGTCTGCAACCACGGACATTTATGTTTTGTTTGCCTAAGCTAGAGGCTATTTTTGGTGATACGCTGTTTTATGGTTTATTACAGAAATAAACCTCAGGAACTTTGGAAGAACCTGTCTCCTGATTGTCTCCCGCTGCACCTGAGTGAGTCACATCCCTACAATTGGTGGTACACGTGCGGGCAGCGGTCCCAGCAGAGACTTGAGACAGTTGCTGCATGTCCTGGGTGAAGTTTGCAGCGGGGCAACAAGCACTGCCGGGAATCATGGAGGACCTCATGAAACACCTGGTCCAGTCGCAGGCACTGCAGCAGGAAACCAACAAGCTGTTGTTACAGCAGATCCAGCAAAGCCAGCAGGAGCAGCGGCAGCAGTTCCAGCAGAGCCAGCAGGAACAACGGGAGCAGATGCAGATTCTGGCAACCGCCATCCAGGAGGGCAGGACGAGCACCCCAACCCCAGGTCAGGCTGATGCCACAGACGTCGAGAAGGCGGTAAGACGCGCATTACAAAAAATGACCCCTGAGGATGATGTTGAGGCCTTCTTGACGGTGTTTGAAAGGGTGGCTGAGAGGGAAAAACTTCAGCCAGAGCGGTGGGCGGAGGTACTGGCCCCATACCTAACGGGGGAGCCCCAGAAGGCGTACTTTGACCTGACGGTACAAGATGCCAGAGAGTATCCCAAATTAAAAGTGGAAATTCTCGCCCGCTTGGGGGTAACAATGACTACCAGGGCACAGAGAGTTCATCGTTGGGCCTATCACCGGGACAAACCCCCGCGCTCCCAAATGTTTGACCTGTTGCACCTGGTCCAGAAATGGCTGCAGCCAGAGTCGGCTTCCCCTGCACAGATGGTAGAGCGAGTTGTGATGGATCGGTTTGTGCATTCTCTGCCGAGACCTCTACAGACTTGGGTTGCCCAGGGTGATCCCCAAAATGCTGATGAACTGGTTGGGCTGGTCGAAAGATACCAGGGGATGGAAGGTTCCTTAGGGAAGCAGCCCATTCTGTATTGGGGGTCCCAGCAGGGGGCGGAGTCACAAAAAGGGGTGGTGCGTCCAAGGTCAAAAGGGGCGGGGGAGGCGGTGCCCAAGGTCCCCTCGGGTGTTATTTGCTGGAAGTGTCATGGGCCAGGACATATAGCGGCCCGTTGTCCCCAGACCACCGAGCAGATGGACTGCAGCATGGGACGCCGTAGTTCATACTACGCATATCCAGCTTGCAGTGTGAACTCGCTACCTAACAAGGGGCCACAAGCGTGTCCCGTGAAGGTGAACGGTCGAGCAGTAATGGCGCCTCTGGACTCCGGGAGCTTGGTGACCCTTGTGAGGGCCAGTTTTCCTCTAAACATACTCCCGGGTAAAAAGATTGGTGTTCGGTGCATACATGGCGATGCAAAGGATTACCCTATGGCTAGGGTGAAGATTGAAACGGCGCATGGCACCGAGTCGCATGAAGTTGGCGTTGTTCGAGACTTGTTGCATCCCATAATTATTGGCCGGGATTTCTGTCTGTTTTGGGATCTGTGGGGGATGGGTTCTGAGTGTGCTAGCAAGAGCAGGGAACCAATCCACCCCACTGAGGTATCGCCACCACCAGAGGCAGATGAGTTTCCTTTATGTGTCCTTGTTGGGGATGAAGAGGAAGGGTCCCCTGTACCTGACATCCCGGAGTTAGGGGTGGCTGGGACTGCCCAACATAGGGACCCCACACTAAGGGAAGCCTTTAACAATGTCACCGTCATTAATGGGGTTGCACAAGAGCCGGGAGCAGACACCAGGTTTCCCCATTTTATGTTGAGTGGGGAATTGTTGTACCGGGTCACGAAAATAAGGGAGAAGGTGGCAGAGCAGTTAATAGTACCAGGCCCCTATAGACGAAAAGTGTTGGACATGGCCCATTCACACATCTTGGGGGGACACCTGGGGGTGGAAAAAACCCAGGAACGGATTGTACAGAGGTTCTATTGGCCTGGGTGTCACCGGGAAATAGTAAACTATTGCAGGTCCTGCCCGACATGTCAGTTAACTGCCCCCACATCTCATTTTCGGAACCCTCTTGTGCCACTGCCCATTATTGAGGTGCCATTTGAGAGAATTGCCATGGACTTGGTCGGTCCCTTAGTTAAATCAGCTCGGGGCCATCAGTATATATTAGTCATCCTGGACTATGCCACACGCTATCCTGAGGCCATTCCCCTGAGAAACTCCTCCGCGAAGAGTATAGCCCGTGAGCTGGTCCATGTGTTTTCCCGGACGGGTTTGCCGAAGGAGATCCTGACCGACCAGGGGACACCTTTTATGAGCAAGGTGAGAGAATTGTGCAGAGTCTTGCAAATTTCCCAGCTGAGGACTTCAGTGTACCATCCGCAGTCAGATGGCCTGGTTGAGAGGTTTAACAAGACCCTGAAGAGCATGCTGAGAAAAGTCATAGAGGAAGATGGTAGAGACTGGGATTGTCTCTTACCGTATTTACTGTTTTCTATCCGTGAAGTTCCCCAGGCCTCCACGGGGTTCTCCCCCTTCGAGCTTCTGTATGGCCGGCATCCGCGAGGTCTCCTAGATATAGCCAAGGAAACCTGGGAAGCCGAAGTCACGCCCCACAGAAGCGTCATTGAGCATGTGGCACTGATGCAGCAGAGGGTTGCGAAGGTGATGCCCATTGTTAAAGAACATCTCCGCCAGGCACAAGAGGCTCAGGCCAGGGTCTACAACCGGTCAGCCAGAGTGAGGCAGTTCAATCCGGGAGACCGAGTTCTCGTGCTATTCCCGACGGTGGAAAGTAAGTTCTTGGCCAAGTGGCAAGGGCCATATGAGGTGGTGGAGAAGCTGGGTGACGTAAACTACAAAATCCACCAACCCGGAAGACGGAAGCCATACCAGGTTTACCATGTTAACCTTATCAAGCCGTGGCAAGATAGAGAGCCAGCGGTAACTCCGTGCTTGCTGGGCAACCTAGAAGGGGAGGTTGGAGCCGTTACCATAGCGGAGACTCTATCGAAGGCCCAGAAGCAGCAATGCTGGGAGTTACTCCAGAAAAACCGCGACCTGTTCTCAGAGTTGCCGGGGTGCACGAAGGTGGTGGAGCACGAAATTCTGACCGAGCCACATGTGCGGGTGAACGTGAAACCATATCGTATTCCTGAGGCCCGGCGAGAGGTAATCTCCAAGGAGGTGCAGCGTATGTTGAAGCTCGGGGTCATTGAGGAATCCAAGAGCGGCTGGTCGAGCCCGATTGTCCTGGTCCCAAAACCTGATGGTGAATGGAGGTTCTGCAACGATTACCGGAAGCTGAATGAGGTCTCCAAGTTCGACGCTTTTCCCATGCCACGCGTTGATGAGCTCATCGAGAGACTTGGACCTGCCAGGTACATAACCACTTTGGATCTGACCAAGGGATATTGGCAGATCCCCATGGCACAGGAAGCCAAGGAGAAGACGGCATTCTCCACACCAGACGGGTGCTTCCAGTATGTCCGGATGCCGTTTGGCCTACAGGGAGCTCCAGCAACCTTCCAGAGGGCGATGGATAGTATCCTTGCACCTCATAAGCTATACGCTGCCGCATACCTGGATGATATCGTCATCTTTACTCCGGACTGGGAGACTCACCTGGAAAAGGTCCAAGCAGTGTTTGATGCTCTAAGAGAGGCGGGGTTTACAATAAACCCGAAGAAGTGTACCTTGGGGAGAGAAGAAGCCAAGTACCTCGGATATGTAGTGGGGCGTGGCGAGATCAAACCCCAAATCAATAAAGTGGAGGCAATTCAAACATGGCCGAGACCTCTGTCAAAGAAGCAAGTTAAAGCCTTCCTGGGGATTGTGGGATATTACAGGAGGTTCATCCCAAACTTCGCCACAATGGCTGCACCTCTAACTGATCTGCTTAAAGGGACAAAGTCAGTGATGGTCAGCTGGTCTGAAGAAGCAGAGTCAGCCTTCCAAGAAATTAAGGGAGCTCTTTGTAAGCAACCCGTTTTGGTGGCCCCAGACTTTAAACGTGAATTTGTCCTCCAGACAGATGCCTCAGATGTCGGGGTAGGAGCTGTCCTTTCCCAAGAGATACGTGGGGAGGAGCATCCTGTTCTCTACTTGAGTAGGAAGTTGACTTCTTGTGAGAGAAATTACTCAGTTGTAGAGAAGGAGTGTTTGGCCATAAAATGGGCAGTGGACACATTACGGTACTACCTGGTGGGACGGAAGTTTAGGTTAATATCCGACCATGCCCCACTCAGGTGGATGAGGGAAACCAAGGGCAAGAATGCTAGGGTCACCCGCTGGTTCTTAGCCCTACAAGACTTCAGCTTCCAGGTAGAGCATAGGGCCGGGAAGCTACATGGGAATGCCGATGCCCTCTCCAGAATCCCTTGCCTGGTAGGTGAAAGTGCCAAGCCCCACGGCTTTAGGCAGAGGGGGAGGTATGTGGCAGGGCTAAGGGTCGTGTAATTGATGGGAGATATGTGTCTCATAAATGGCTTATCTCCATAATGTAAGGCATAAGTAAAGCATACCAGATATTGTTATTGTTTTGTTTGAAGGACCTGTGGTGAGGTCACAGTCATGTGACCAGTCAGCTGCTGGGAACGTGGGTGTGGCTACAGCCTTATAATGTGACCTGCTCCTGAAACAGGGAGCTGTATGTGGGGAGGACTACACCTCCCAGCATGTGCTGAGACTCGCGGTCGGAGTCTGCAACCACGGACATTTATGTTTTGTTTGCCTAAGCTAGAGGCTATTTTTGGTGATACGCTGTTTTATGGTTTATTACAGAAATAAACCTCAGGAACTTTGGAAGAACCTGTCTCCTGATTGTCTCCCGCTGCACCTGAGTGAGTCACATCCCTACAATATATATATATATATATATATATATATTCATCTTTTACATTTTAAAATTTACAAAAAAAATGGGCCAATGCAAAAGATTGGGCATCTAGTAGTAGTAGCCTCCTCTTTTGAAAGTGTCATAGCTTGTAAATGCTTTTTGTAACCGGACAAGAGTCTTCCAATTTTTGTTTGAGGGATTCTCAGCCATTTTTCCTTGGAAAATCCTTCCAGTTCTGTGAGAGTCCAGAGTCGTCTTGTATACACTGCTAGATGGAGGTTTAGCCACAGATTTTCAATGATGTTTAGATCAGGGTACTGTGACAGCCATTGTAAAACCTTCAGCTTGCGCCTTTTGAGGTTGTCTATTGTGGATTTTGATGTGTTTTTAAGATCACTAATAGTGTTGAGCATTCCGATACTGCAAATATCGAGTATCGGCCAATATTCGCGGTATCGGAATTCCGATACTGAGTTCCGATACTTTTAGCATATCAAATACCGGAATCGGAAGTTCCCATAATGCTATGAGCCAGTTTGATTTGATTCAGCCAATGAGGAATCCTAAGAAGTGTGGGCACATCCTGTTAGGCATGTAGGCATGTTAACTAATGGCATGGCTGTGATTGGCTGTTGAAATGATGTCATGATGCACTATAAAAGCCGCCGCCGCCATTTTGGGTTCACTCTGCTGTAAATTCAGTTAGGGACAGGATGATGCTCTTCTGACTCTGAGGGACAGTTATAAATAGTGATTTGCAATATTGTGCTTTACCCAGGCTACTTTAACAACCCCTGTGTGAAGCTTTCTTTTGCCTTGCAGCGCTGTTCACTGCTGTCTGCAAGGTCTGTGTGTGAGTGTAGCTCACACTGTAGTGTGTTCTGCAGCCACCTCTGGTTGTAGGCTGCTCAGCGTGCGTCACTGCCTCATACATATTTTTTTTTTTTATTGCTGCTCATTTTTACTGATTTCTCCTATTAGTGTGCATCCATCCGTATCCATCTACATTGGTTGCAAACACTATATAGGAGTAGATAGCGGAGCCTTTCTGCAGCCTTTCAGTGCTGGTGCACAGTCCTCTGCACTGTTCACGGTTGTCTGTGAGGTCTCTGTGTGTGAGTGCAGCTCATGCTGTAGTGTGTTCTGCAGCCACCTCTGGTTGTAGTCCGCTCAGTGTGCGTCACTGCCTCATACATTGTCCTTTTTTTGCTGTAGTGCTGCTTATTTTTCCTGAATTTCTCCTATTAGTGTACTTCCATCCGTATCCAGCTAGATTGTTTGCAAACACTATATAGGAGTAGATAGAGGAACCTTTTTGCTGGCTTGTGCCCTGCAGCCCCAGCCAGATTAGTATTAGCCTATTTTTTGGAGCCTCATCTATTGCATGTTAGGTTACCTTCCTGCATTGTAATAGCTCCAAAAAGTTTGTGATACTATCGCTTTTACATCTTTGGTCACATCCTTTTTGTTTTTTTTTTAAAAAAACACGTAAATAAAGTTGACCAAACACTCCACTTTACAGTTGTGTAGGCCACATTAGCTTATACTAAAGTGTAGTCCACACACTTTATAAAATTAGTGTTTCTTATACCTGTTAGCAGCTGTTCAGGAATTAGCACACTAAGCCCTTAGTACTTTTCAGCCTATCTTTATCAGTCTACCAAGATGAAGAAGGCAGGGAGTAAGTAACGTGGTCGTGGAGTTTCAGCAGGGAGAGGATGTGGGGAATCTGTGCCTGCTGCGGGCACCAGTGACTCTGCATCTCCCAGTTTTAACAGGGAACAGTCCTTTATGCGCAGCTTTGTAAGAGCTTGTCATACCCCACTGCTGCGGGAAGAACAAATTGAAGCCGTTGTCGGATGGATGGCAGCTAACGCATTGACTTCAATTACCTCCACATCCTCTCAGGTCCAGACCACTGAAGAGCAACCATCTGTCTCTTCACCACCTGCCAAATTGCCCAGGCAGTCAGAGAGCCCTGGAAAGGAGCCATCTCATTCTCTACTTCTGTTCTCTGAATCTCTTGGCTTGGAAAGATGGGACCAGCCAAGCAGCATTCTAGAATGTGAAGAAGAGGGAGTATGCAGTGATGCGCAACAGCTTTGTCTCTCTGAATCTCAAGAGGCAGGTGGGCCAGTGCCTATGGTCAGCACACCTCAGTATGCATCTGATGATGAGACTCAGGTGCCACTTTCTGGTGCGGACTGTGCTGGCGAGACTACCCAGGAGAAGCAGGTGTTTGAAAAGGGTAGTGTAGATGATGAGGTCCTTGACCCATCATGGCGTGAGGAACAGGAAGGTGGTGGGAGCAGCTCTGAGGAAGAGATTCCCTGAACGTCCAAGACAGGAGGGAGAGGGAGGGGGCAGACTTGGTTGCCTGTAGCCTCCACTTCGGCACCCATTAGGAGCATTCCTCTTCCAAAACCCAAAAAGGACGCTCCCAGAATTTGCAGTGCGTGGTCCTTTTTTGACATAGTTGCAGATGACATTTGCTTTGTCAAATGCAAGCTGTGTAATCAGAAAGTCAAAAGAGGGAAAAGTGTCAGCAACCTCAATACCACAAATATGTGGAAACATGTGCGGACCAAGCACATGGTGGAG
The DNA here is from genome assembly GCF_039654945.1 of Dendrobates tinctorius. NCBI lineage: Eukaryota > Metazoa > Chordata > Amphibia > Anura > Dendrobatidae > Dendrobates > Dendrobates tinctorius. The sequence continues at coordinate 11,262,804 of NW_027361898.1, read as the reverse complement.
TTACAAAGACACACTGAAGACGTAGGCCAACCTACAGCACCACCTACCACCTCTTCAGCTCGTGTTGTAGCCTCTTCCTCCAGCTCACACACAGCTGGTTCGGCTTCCTCACAGGATCGCCATGAAAGAACCTCTGGCACGGTTGTACAGAGACCCAGTGTAATTACACCCACAGCACCACGTTCACTGTCATCCTCACACTACCAGGCCACTCTACAGCCATCGGTAGCACAGGCATGGAAAAAAAGGCGGCCATACTCGGCAAACCATCCCCGAGCACAGGCTCTGAATGCTGGCATTGCAAAACTACTGGCCCTTGAAATGCTCTCATTCAGGCTGGTGGAGACTGACACCTTCCGTAACTTCATGGCATTGGCAGTCCCACAATACAATGTGCCCAGCCGCTTTTATTTCAGCAAGCAAGCCGTACCTGCCCTGCAAAAGCATGTGGAGGGAAAAATTAAACATGTGCTACTAAACGCCGTCAGTAGCAAGGACCACCTGACTATCAAAGCGTGGACCAGTAACCATGGACAGGAACGATACCTTTCCCTCACTGCCCATTGGGTAAATGTTGTGGAGCCAGGTACAGATCTTGAGAGTGGCGCTGTACGTTTTCTGCCAACTCCAAGGATTGCAAGAATCCAGTCTGTACACATTGACTCCTCCTCATACTCCAGTTCCTCAGAATCAGCGCTGCAGGAGCCGTCATGATCTACCTCCACATGGACCCGTGAACGCTTACCTGTTACGACCGATATGAGCACAGCCGTGGCCAAACGTCAACAGGCCATACTGAAATTAATTTCTTTGGGGAATCAAAGCCACACAGGAGCTCTGGAATGCCATCAAGCAGGAGCGCGACGTGTGGTTTGTGCCAGCGAATCTCCAGCAAGGCTTGGTAGTGTGTGACAATGGCCGAAATCTGGTGGCAGCTCTGGGCAAAGGCAACCTCACTCACATCCCATGTCTGGCACATGTGCTCAACTTGGTCGTGCAGAGTTTTTTGAGGGACTATCCGGATCTTGATGCACTGCTGCACAAGGTCCGCATAGAGTGTGCTCACTTGCGGCGTTCCAGCATGGCAAGATTGCGCATTGCAGCTCTGCAACACCGATTCCGCCTTCGGGAACATCGCATCATATGTGACCTACCCATCAGGTGGAATTCAACGTTACATATGTTGGAGCGGTTGTGTGAGCAGCAGGCAGCAGTAATGGAGTACCAGCTGCATCAGGCGCAAAGAAGTCGCACTGCGCGCCGTTCACACTTCACCACCACTGAGTGGGCCTCTATGAAGGACATCTGCCACGTTTTAAGTGCCTTCGATGATTCCACGCGGATGGTGAGTGCAGATGATGCACTAGTCAGCATGACTGTCCCCCTTATCTGCCTGCTTCAAAAAACACTGCAAGCACTAAGGGAGGAGGTTTTGGAAGAGGTGGAGGATGAGGAATCACAAATGCCATCTGCTTCTGGACAGTCTGCGCAACGTGGTTCCTCAAAAGGCCTAGGCAGGGGACAGGTTGTGAGGAGGATGAGGAGGAGTCAATGGAGGAGGAAGACATCTCTCCAGAGGAGGGAGGTACAAAATGCTCTAGTAGTCAGTATGAAGAGCGAGGGTGGGGTGATGCAGAGCAGGCAGAGATGACGCCTCAAGCAGGGGACAGCATTTCTTGGCCAGTTGGGAGTCTGCAGCACATGGTTGATTTCATGCTGCAGTGCCTGAGAAACGGCCGCCGCATCACCCACATTCTCAACACGGCTGATTATTGGGTGTACACCCTCCTAGATCCTCGCTACCGGGACAACTTACAAAGCCTCATAACACCGTTGAACCGGGAGCATAAAATGCGGGAGTACCAAGACATACTGGTGCATTCCATCATGTTCTCCATTCCACCCGAGAGCAGTGCTGCTAGTGCTTTACAAAGCAGCTCTGTGCGTTGAGGCAGTGGAAGAAGCTCTGCACAAAGAGGGAACAGAGGCAGCGCCTCAGAACAAGGCAAGACCAGTATGGCCCAAATGTGGCAAAGTTTTTTGTGCCCGCCACAAATGTCTACACCATCACAGACGGCTCCAGTCAGCAGGAGGCAACGTTTCTGTCAAATGGTGACAGCCTACATGTCTTGCCCTCTCAGTGTACTCCCAGATGGCTCTTCCCCCTTCAAGTTTTGGGTCTCTAAGCTGGATACATGGCCAGAGCTTAGCCAGTATGCATTGGAGGTGCTGGCTTGCCCTGCTGCTAGTGTATTATCGGAACACGTCTTTAGTGCTGCAGGTGGTGTACTAACAGACCGTCGCATGCGACTATCCTCCAATAACGTTGACCGGCTTACTTTTCTGAATATGATCAAAGCCTGGATCTCCCCGGAATATGCCAGTCCTCTTCCAGATTAAATAATTGGTTGGCAACAGTATCCAGGTCTCCTGTTGTGTTCATGTTTCTACCACCTGAACTGTAATACCTGGGCTCCAACACCGCCAGTTGCTGCTCAGAAGTGCCGTCTACACAGAGAAAAACACTAGCTCTTGTGTTAGTGGGGTTCAGTAGCACCAGCTGCTCCCCTGCTGTGTGTCCGGCAATATCTCCTGCTCCCTCCACATTCATCCCAACATCAAATATTAAACATGTTTGACCCTGTGCTACAACACCGCCAGTTGTTGCTCAGAAGTGCTGTCTGCACAGAGAAAAATACTAGCTCCTGTGTTAGTCGGGTTCAGTAACGTCAGCTGCTCCCCTGCTGTGTGTCCGACAATATCTCCTGCTCCCTCCACATTCACACTACAACTAATTTTAAACTTGCTCCAATTAGGCCTCAGCCTACTCCATGATTGACCCTGTGCTCCAACACCGCCAGTTGCTGCTCAGATACTAGGGATGGCTAGCACTCAACTGGAAGGTTGAGTCTTTGGTGCTTGTGAAAAGGAGCCAGTGGCCCCATAAACATGAGTTCAATATGAAATCACTGCACACATGGGATATGCTCAAAGTGAACTTTTTATTCAATTTGACGGTGATGAAGCGACAGCTGACGTTTTGGCCTAACGAAGGCCTTTTTCACTTAGTCACCCTTTTATAGTAGAGTTTCGGTGGTCACCGGGTAGTAATGATCACTGCTAGGCAATATTCCAAAGAGAAGTGGAATAACCGATATGATCAGAGGTGCTGCTTACACAGGATCAGAGCTCCTGTGGGTATGACAAGGACTGATTGGTGGCGCAGTGGTGGGAGCAGGCACCGCCGTGCCTCTACAGTGACCACCGAAACTCTACTATAAAAGGGCGACTATGTGATAAAGGCCTTTGTTAGGCCAAAACGTCAGCTGTTGCTTCATCACCTTCAAATTAAATAAAAAGTTCACTTTGAGCATATCCCATGTGTGCAGTGATTTCATATTGAACTCAGTTGCTGCTCAGAAGTGCCGTCTGCACAGTCAACATATGCTCCAGTATTATTGCGGTTCAGTAACGTCAGCTGATCCCCTGCTGTGTGTACGGCAAATTCGCCTGCTCTGTCCACATTCACACTACTCCAGATTTTAAACTTGCTCCAATTAGGCCTCTGGCTACACTCTGTTTCTACTGTAATCCCTGGGCTCCAACACCGCCAGTTGCTGCTCAGAAGTGTCTTTGGCACAGGTACTCCCTCCTACCCAGCCTGGTTCCAGCACACCAGCTGTTTCCGGGTAGTGTCAACGTCACTTTGGCACCAATACATTGTCCTGTCGTGTTGCGGTCGGGTTAGCCGACTCTATGGTGCCTGCAATTTAGGTGCTTCCTATGTGGGCTGCGGGATCTGGCAATAAAGACTGGTTCCGTAGTGCCAATAGGACAAGCACCCCCTGTAGGACTGTGGGTTTCGGTAACTGCGGCCGGCTCGCGGCCTTGCAACTTTGTTTTTCATGGGTACCTTCTGCTACCCATCCGGGTTCCAGTACCGTCAGCTGGTTCTCGGCAGTGCCTTTGGCTTAGGTGCCTCCATCTCGGTATCCGAGTTCCAGCAACGTTTGCTGGTCCTTGGTAGTGCTTTCTAGCACAGGTACCTCCTGCTTAGAAACTGGGTTCCAGCACCGTCTGCTGGTCCTCGGTAGTGCCATTGGCTCTTGTAGCTTCTGCTACCGCTCCGGTTTCCAGCACCGTCAGCTGGTTCTCGGCAGTGTCTTTGGCATGGGTACTCACTCCTGCCCTGCCTGGTTCCAGCACGCCAGCTGTTTCCGGGAAGTGTCAACGTCACTTTGGCACCAATACGTTGTCCTGTCGTGTTGCGGTCAGGTTAGCCGACTCTATGGTGCCTGCAGTTTAGATGCTTCCTATGTGGGCTGCAGGATCTGGCAATAAAGGCTGGTTCCGTAGTGCCAATAGGACAAGCACCCCCTCTAGGACTGTGGGTTTCGGTAACTGCGGCCGGCTCGCGGCCTTGCAACTTTGTTTTTCATGGGTACTTTTTGCTACCCATCCGGGTTCCAGTACTGTCAGCTGGTTCTCGGCAGTGCCTTTGGCTTAGGTGCATCCTTCTCAGTATCTGAGTTCCAGCAACATCTGCTGGTCCTTGGTAGTGCTTTCTAGCACAGGTACCTCCTGCTTAGTAACTGGGTTCCAGCACCGTCAGCTGGTCCCCGGTAGTGCCATTGGCTCTTGTAGCTTCTGCTACCCCTCCGGCTTCCAGCACCGTCAGCTGGTTCTCGGCAGTGTCTTTGGCACGGGTACTCCCTCCTGCCCAGCCTGGTTCCAGCATGCCAGCTGTTTCCGGGAAGTGTCAACGTCACTTTGGCACCAATACATTGTCCTGTCGTGTTGCGGTCGGGTTAGCCGACTCTATGGTGCCTGCAGTTTAGGTGCTTCATATGTGGGCTGCGGGATCTGGCAATAAAGGCTGGTTCCGTAGTGCCAATAGGACAAGCACCCCCTGTAGGACTGTGGGTTTTGGTAACTGCGGCCGGCTCGCGGCCTTGCAACGTTGTTTTTCAGGGGTACCTTCTGCTACCGATCCGGGTTCCAGTACCGTCAGCTGGCTCTCGGCAGTGCCTTTGGCTTAGGTGCCCCCTTCTCGGTATCCGAGTTCCAGCAAAGTCTACAGGTCCTTGGTAGTGCTTTCTTGCACAGGTACCTCCTGCTTAGTAACCGGGTTCCAGTACCGTCAGTTGGTCCTCGGTAGTGCCATTGGCTCTTGTTCCTTCTGCTGCCCCTCCAGGTTCCAGCACCGTCAGCTGGTCCTCGGTTGTTCCATTGGCTCTTGTTCCTTCTGCTGCCCCTTCGGGTTCCAGCACCATCAGCTGGTTCTCGGCAGTGCCATTGGCTCTTGTTCCTTCTGCTGCCCCTCCAGGTTCCAGCACCGTCAGCTGGTTCTTGGCAGTGCCTTTGGCTTAGGTGCCTCCATCTCGGTTTCCGAGTTCCAGCAACGTCTGCTGGTCCTTGGTAGTGCTTTCTAGCGCAGGTACCTCCTGCTTAGAAACCGGGTTCCAGTACCGTCAGTTGGTCCTCAGTAGTGCCATTGGCTCTTGTTCCTTCTGCTGCCCCTCCGGGTTCCAGCACCGTCAGCTGGTCCTCGGTAGTTCCATTGGCTCTTGTTCCTTCTGCTGCCCATTCAAGTTCCAGCACCGTCAGCTGGTTCTCGGCAGTGCCATTGGCTTAGGTGCCTCCATCTCGGTACCCGAGTTCCAGCAACGTCTGCTGGTCCTTGGTAGTGCTTTCTAGCACAGGTGCCTCCTGCTTAGTAACCGGGTTCCAGTACCGTCAGCTGGTCCTCGGTAGTGCCATTGGCTCTTGTTCCTTCTGCTGCCCCTCCAGGTTCCAGCACCATCAGCTGGTCCTCGGTAGTTCCATTGGCTCTTGTTCCTACTGCTGCCCCTCCGGGTTCCAACGCGCCAGCTGTTTCCGGGAAGTGTCAACGTCACTTTGGCACCAATACATTGTCCTGTCGTGTTGCGGTCAGGTTAGCCGACACTATGGTGCCTGCAGTTTAGGTGCTTCCTATGTGGGCTGCGGGATCTGGCAATAAAGGCTGGTTCCGTAGTGCCAATAGGACAAGCACCCCCTGTAGGACTGTGGGTTTCGGTAACTGCAGCCGGCTCTCGGCCTTGCAATGATGTTTTTCAGGGGTACCTTCTGCTACCCATCCGGGTTCCAGCACCGTCAGCTGGTTCTTGCCAGTGCCTTTGGCTTAGGTGCCTCCTTCTCGGTATCTGAGTTCCAGCAACATCTGCTGTTCCTTGGTAGTGCTTTCTAGCACAGGTACCTCCTGCTTAGTAACCGGGTTCCAGTACCATTAGCTGGTCCTCGGTAGTGCCATTGGCTCTTGTTCCTTCTGCTGCCCCTCCGGGTTCCAGTACCATCAGCTGGTCCTCGGTAGATCCTCAGCCTTCTTGTAACTTCTGCTACATTTCCAATTTAAAGCTTTTTGAAATGGTTTTTGGTAATCACTCTGGATCTCCATGACGACGACCCTGAAGACCACCCCAAAGAAGACCAAAAAGATGACCCTGAAGTAGATGACCAAGAGGACAAAGAACATGAAGACCACCACCAAGATACAGAACAACAAGAGACAGAAGACCAAGAAGCAGAAGAACATTAAGCATAAGACTAAAAATCAGAGCAAAAGATATTATCTAAATTATAAGCAGAAGACTACGCAGTGTATGGAGGTGAGTCCGTTTCTCCTCGTGGTGCCCCTGGAAAATGCCTGCTGCTGCAGGCCAAAGTGAACGCAGACAAATCCTGTTGTAAATCTTTTGTGACAGGCAGAACGGAGGGTGTAATCTTCAAACTTTTATAGATAACAACTACAGGAATGCCTGTCACAAGTAAGAATATGATGAAGAAGAAGAATAGGAAGAAGATGAAGAACTAGAATATGAAGAAGAATAATAGTTGAATAAGAAGAATATGAAGAATGTAAAAAAAAGAATAATAGGAAGAAGGTGAAGAAGAAGAAGATGAATAAGGTGAAGAAGAAGGTGATGAAAAAGATGCTGCTGCTGAGGATCATGAAGGAGAATGTGTGGGAGAGTAAAAAAGAAGGTGAAGAGCATGGAAGCAGTGAAACATACATATCTGACAAAATATAACAAAGGTTAACATAGTCAATATCTTTGTAACTCTGAACTTCTTAAAAAAAAAATTAATTCCTGCTATTCCATTTGATTGGGCTAAACCTCTATGCCTTTAATGTCTCCTCCACCTCCCCCAATACATTCTACATTATTCTTAGTTGTTTTTCTTCATGTAGAATTAACCTACAAGGAAAGAAAGGGTTTATTTTAATTCCGATATTTCTGTCCCATTGACTTGCATTGGTTTCCTGTATCGGAATCGTCGATATCCGATACTTTTTGGGTATCGGTCCGATCCAATCCAATCCGATATTTCACGATATCGGAAGGTATCGCTCAACACTAATCACTATCCAATTGTAGAAGCCATATTTTTATCAACTTCAGCTTTTATACAGATGTTATGTTTGCATCTAAAATTTGATAAAATATAATTGAATCCATTTTTCCCCTTTACCTATGATATGTTCCCTGTGCCATTAGCTGCAACACAAGCACAAAACATGATTGATCCAATACCATTTTTAAGCGCTTAGTGACAGAATCAATTTGGTACTTAATGACCAAGCCATTTTTTACAATTCTGTCCACTATCATTTTATGAGGTTATAGCTCTAGAACACTTCAACATATCCCACTGATTCTGAGATTGTTCTTTCATGACATACTGGTAAAATTTCTTCAATATAACTTGTATTTATTTATGAAAAAATCAGAAATTTGGCAAAAAATTGTAAAATTTTGCAATTTTCAAACTTTTCATTTTTGTACCCTTAAATCAGAGAGAGTTGTAACACAAAATAGTTAATAACATTTCCCACATCTACTTTATGTCAGCACAATATTGGAGACATAATTGTTCTGTTTGGACGCTAAAAGGGTTAAAAGTTGACAGACGATTTCTCATTTTTCCAACAAAATTTACAAAACTATTTTTTTTAGGGACCACCTCACATTTGAAGTGACTTTGGGGGTTCAATATAACAAAAAATACCCAAAAGTGACACCAGTCTAAAAACTGCACCCCTCAAAGTGCGCAAAACCACATTCAAGAAGTTTTTTAGCTCTTCAGGTGCTTCACGAGAACTAAAGAAATGTGGAAGGAAAAAATGAACACTTTCCTTTTTTTTACAAAAAATTATTTTGAACCAATTTTTTTATTTTCACATTGGTATCAGGAGAAAATGGTCCACAAAATTTGTTGTGCAATTTCTCCCGAGTACGCCGATACCGCTGATACCCCATATGTGGGGGAAAGCCACTATTTGGGTGCATGGCTGGGCTCAGAAGGGAGGGAGCACCGTTTGACTTTTTGAATGCAAAATTGGCTGGAATCAATAGTCGCACCATGTCGCATTTGGAGATCCAATGATGTAACTAAACAGTGGAACCCCCAATTCTAACTCCAACCCTAACCCCATCACACCCCTAACCCTAATGTTAACTCTATCCATAACCACAACCTTAACCTCAACACACGCATAACCCTAATCCAAACCCTAACTGTAATCCCAACCATAACAACAACCATAGCCCTAGCCCAACCCTAACATTAGCCAAACTCTAACCCTAGCCCTAACCCTAACTTTAGCCCAACCCTAACTTTAGCCAAACCCTAACCCTAGCCTCAACCCTAACCCTAGCCCAACCCTAACCCTAACTTTAGCCCAACTCTAACCCTAATGGAAATAAATACATTTTGATTATTTTATTATTTTTACCTAAGGGGATGATTAAAGGGAGCTTGATTTACTATTTTTTATTTTGATTATTGTAATAGGGTCTATCACAGTGATCAACATGAACCAATAGGATAAATTTCCTATTGTTGCCGGGTGCCGGCTGGCAGATCTCCGCGGGCACACTGCGCATGCGCCCGCCATTTTCTCCCAGAAGAAGGTACCTGCTCCCTGGGGGATTTCATGGGGGATGCAGGGACTCCAGAGGTACCGGATGGGATTGGGGGACCCCATTTTTCTCTCCTCTGATGTGTGACCACCTCATAGGAGAGAGAAATTAAATGGGAAATCGGACCTTTTTTTGTGGTCGCCATTATACCGTTAATAACGGTGATCGCAACACTGGGGTCATTAAAAACCGACCCGAATCATGTTCTCTGGGGTCTCAACTACCCCTGGTAGCCAAGCCCCGGAAAAACTCTTACCTGGGGGGCGCTATACACTTATTTCTCCAAGTATACACAGTAAATGGAGGGCACCACCAGAGAAATTTATATTTATATGTAAGAGCAAGAGGTCTCACCAGGATATGCAAGTAGAAATGTAGTAGAGCAAGAAAAAGTCAAACCCATAAAAGGGAGCACCTGAATTGCATAAGAAATATATATATACCAAATATATGTGTAATGCAAAATTTGAATTTATATTATTCACCAAAAAATTACATACAGAGACAGAACAAAACACATATAGTATAAAAATAATTAAAATTGCATCTGTGTGCAAAGGAGACTCAAGACCAAATGCCACACCACAGTATAAAGGCAATGGCAAACCACAGCAGGCTCCCATAAAAGTCGCTGAATGAATAAATATAACTGGCTTTAGAAATGTATGCCTACAAATGTACAAGCATTTATCACAAAAAGCTTATATAAATATAATATGTGCAAAAAAATTGCATATATAGAGAGTGACAAATGACAAAATTTAACAATGAGTATACAAAACCAAAAGAGGGTCCAACAGCATTTGTGATCAAAGATTGATTTGAAAAAATATCCAGTTGCTAATATGAAACAATGGTAACCCCTCAAAAGAGGGGAATTTTATCACTGAGTCAAATGTGAAGGACATATAATGAAGAGAAATGTCCAAGAGATGGTAAGACTGAATAAGTGTGTCAAAACACACTAAGGTGCAGAGAAGCTGAGAATCAGGGAAATGGTATGTCCCAGCTTGTTTTCATGTTTCTGGGACATACCATTGCCCTGATTCTCAGTTACCATTGTTTCTTATTAGCAACTGGATATTTTTTCAAACCAATCTTTGATCACAAATGCTGTTGGACCCTCTTTTGGTATTGTATACTCATTGTTATATTTGTCATTTGTCACTCTCTATATATGCAATTTTTTTGCACATATTATATTTATATGTATTTTGTGATACATGCTTGTACATTTGTAGGCATACATTTCTAAAGCCAATTATATTTATTCATTTAGCGCATTTTATGGGAGCCTGCTGTGGTTTGCCATTGCCTTTATACTGAGTTGTGGTATTTGGTCTTGAGTCTCCTTTGCGCACAGATGCAATTTTAATTGTTTTTATACTATATGTGTTTTGTTCTGTCTCTGAAAGTATTTTTTTGGTGAATAATAAAAATTAAAATTTTGTATTACACATATATTTGGTATATATTGTGGTGTAGTGACCACTGTGGCCGCTAGGGGGTGCTGTATGGATGTCCCAGGAGAAGGGATGAATGGCAGAATACTGAATAACCGTTATGTATCTCAAGGTGGGTGGCCTTGAGATGGAGACTTATGTGTATGTTGATCAGCAGTGATACTGCTGAGGTGCTGTTTCAATGTGTTGGGAAGTGTCTAGGTAGCTGGAGAGTCGGGCGGAACCAGTTACCTACAAATCCACCCAGGGGTGTGGTTAAGAACGCTATTGTAAAGTGTGTGAGAATGGTTCAAGGACCTGTGATGAGGTCATAGCCATGTGACCAGGTGGGCGTGGCTACGGACCATAGATGGTGGCCAGGGTAGGTCACATGAGGTGAATGCAGGGACCTGGTTGGTCCGTTTTGGAAGGTCCCGTCTGGGAGAGATGGGGGCTCTCTACCTAACAGCAAGGAATGCTGTGTTGAATGGCTGCACGTTCCTGATGATTCCCTGGAGGGAATGGACATCTGCAGCGTGGTGAAGGAACTATGAGGAAACCCTGACGTTGGTGAGATAACTGAGGCTGAAGAGCCTGTGCATGCATAACCTGTGTGACCACAGGGATTACAGAGTTGAACTCTGTCATGGACGCTATGCTGATGTTATGAAGTTTATGTTGCTGCTGTGGGTTTATGATGCTAAATAAACCGCATGGACTATGATTGTTTATGGAAAACTCGTGCCGGATCTGGTTTTGTGGCTGCTAAGCGAGTATCCCCTACTTGAATAACAGCGCTACCTTACAATTGGTGGAGAAAGCTATGGGCAGTGCTGTAGCCTTGTTGCTAGGAGCAATGGAAGAGGACTGCAAAATTCGGTTGCTAAGGGCAACGGTTTCGAAAGCACATGGTGCAGTGCTGGCAACGCTGAGCCAGGAGGGCTGACAGTTGTGAAAGCCGTGTGATATAGTGACAGCAGGTCAGTGGAAGAGACTTATAGGACACCTCTGTGGTAGAGGGGTCCGAGAACCTGCGCAGCCAGCAGGTGACGGTGGTGAAAGCCATGTTGTACTGACTGGGGTCAGAGAAAGAGACTGGTGATTGCTAGGGTGCCTCTGCGGATATGAGGTACCCGAGAACCTGTGGGGTAAACACAGGTAACAGACAGGTGACATGTTGTACTGACCTGGGTCAATGAGAAAGACTGCGTACTTGGAGGGTTCAGTGAGCAAGATCCTGGAGGGTCAGTGTTGGGAGGTTCTGGGAGAAGAATCGGATCCCTGGAGCACATGGTATGACCTTTGACCTGGTGAGGCATAAGTGTTGGACAGTCTCAGGCGGAGACTCATGTCCTGAATAGCATCCGCCGAGCCCCTGGACCTGGTGAGGCCGGTGTGTTGGGAAACCCTGGGAGGAGGGTCAGCTCCCTGAATAGCACCCGATGCGCCCTGTGTGTTGGACGGTCTCAGGAGAGGAGACGGACGTCCTGAATAGCACACAGAAAGAACACGTGAGTTTTGTGTTGCATGTGTGTTTTTTTCTTTTCCCTTGCAAGTCAGCCTGCGGTGGCTCAGTGGGGGTCAAGAAGGTGACAATCGGCTTGCTGTAACTCGGTGGGGTTACGAAGGTGACAAGCGGCTTGCTGCAACTCGGCGGGGTTACAAAAGGGACAAGCGGCTTCCTGTAACTTGGCGGGGTTACGAAGGTGACACCAGCAGCAGTATGTGAACAGCAGCCAGAGGTGTCGGAGATCAGTGACAGCAGGAGCTGTGGTGGTGCCAGCAAGGACTTGAGTGGTATCGTAAAAGAGACATAAACTGTGTTGTGTGAATTGTGGTCTAAGAAGATCTGTAGAGTAGAACGGACATGGGAAAATCCCGAAAGGGGGCGATAACCCAAATCGGGGTGGTAGCCCAAAAGGGGGTGGAGTCCCAGAGGGGGGCAGTGACCCAAATCGGGGTGGTAGCCCAAAATGGGGTGGAGGCCCAGAGGGGGGTGTTACATGTTACGGAACCACTCAGCACCCAGAATACGTTGTGCAGTTATATGTATGTATAATCGGTTCCATGGGAGATGCATGTCCCTAATGCATCAGCCCACAGGCTGCGCCAAGCCACCCCCCTCTCACCTTTGTAATTCCCACAGTAAATATCGGCAGGCTCCGGCCACCTGCGGCTATTGTAATGTATGTCTGGCCTGCCGCTTTTCTATTGGCCTGACCTCTGTATCTGTGTGATATATTCTGTGTCCTGTGAGTAAAGTGTCAGACTGGAAATACGTGGAGAAGCAGTGATCTTTTATATGCGCCCATGTAACCAAGGAATTCCAGCCAGCGTCCTTCATTCAGACTCCAGCCAAAGCAGAGTGGACCTCCGGAAACACGGGGTGGTACTGAAAGAGGTACCCGAGATAGGAAGACCCCGTTACACTGGTGGCAGCCAGCGGGATATGATACCCCTTCTACAGGAGGAAAGGAATGAATGGAAAACAACTACCAGAAATTAAAGAGGACTACATTAAAAGATCTGGTGGAAGCCCGAGGGTTGATCACCAGCAACAAAACAAAAGCGGATTTGATAGCAGCCATCATGGATCACGACAGTGCAGCGCCCCCCAATGTGAACGTGGAGGAGACTGAATTCCAGAGGGAGGTAAAGAACAGACTGGCGTTCTATGGCCCGAACCCTGCAGTAGAGATCATACGAGAGGTGATGGCTGATGTGCGTACTGATCTGAAGGAAAAGATGGCCGAACGGACCAGGATAGAGCTAGCCAAGATGGAGATGGCAGAGCGGACCAAAGTGGAGCTGGCCAAGATGGAGATGGCAGAGCGGAGAAAGGAGAGACAGCGAGCAGAGGGAGCTCTGGCCTTCGACCAGGTACCTTCAACAGTAAGCCACAAAAGATCCAGTATAATGCCTTCCGACAGTTGGGGGAGGCAGAGGAAGACATTGATGGCTTTCTGCAGGACTTTGAGTGGCAGTGTGCCCTTCATCAAGTAAAGCCAGAGGAACGGGTTCAGATTCTGGCCAGCAAGCTGACAGGCCGGGCAGCGGATGCCTATCGCACGGTACCTGATGAGGACTGTATGGACTATGAGCGGATCAAAGAAGTGATCTTGGCCCGGTATGCGCTGACACCAGAGGCATACCGCCAAAAGTTACGTGGACTTATAAAATGCGTAACCGATACCCACGCTGAATGGGCCTGTAAATTATGGCGGTCACTGCTACAGTGGGTACAAGGGAGCCAAGCAACCACTAAGGAGGAGGTCCTTCAGCTCTTCTTGTTAGAACGATTCTTTAATGGACTAACCCCCGAGACACAGGAATTGCTTCGGGACAGGCGGCCAACGACTCTGGAGGAAGCCGCTCATCTGGCCGATGAACATCATGATGCCAGGAGGCCGCAGTTGTCCGAATCAAAGATGGTTACTAGGGGCCCGCCCATGGACCTGGAGGGCCCCAAACCATCGAAGATTGTAGGGGGACCAGCTAGAAACCCGGCCTACCACAGTCCCCCTGGGGCGCGATGCCACACCTGCCGTCAGCTGGGCCACCTGCAAAGACAATGTCCCAACCGGACTCAGCATACCCAGTGGCCAAAGGCGGGAACAGCTACCTTCAGCCGGGCTGCTGTACACTGCTACCAAGGTGAAGCTGACCCAGCATTGGGGGCTACGACTAACCAAGGGGTGGAAGAGATAGAGGAAGTGCTGCATGAAGTAGACCCCATGCAGGCAGCCCGGGCAGATAATCGACAACAGCATCGACAGGTAGTGTGGGTTAATGGGAAACGTATGCAGGGACTAAGAGATTCCGGGGCAACTTTGACCCTTGTGAAGCCTCATCTCGTCCGGGACCAAGAGAAGACCGACCGGACAGTGGCAGTCCATGTAGCAGGGGGAGCTATACATCGACTGCCCACTGCCAGGATTCACCTGAACTGGGGAGTCGGGGATGGCCTTGTTGAGGTCGGCTTGATGGAGGATTTGCCTGCAGATGTCTTGCTGGGAAACGACTTGGGGCCCATGTTGTCTGCATTCTCGGTTGCCCCTCTGGCTGAGACATATCCTGTGACCACCCGGAGACAAGCTCGAGCTGCGGAGGCGGAATCACACTCAGAGGAGGCCCAGGTAAGACATCCCAGCCCTACACGCATTCCCATAGCCAGACACATTTCTTGGGCCACCCCAGATGAATTTAAGAGGGAGTTACTTGAGGATCCTTCATTGGAGGGATATCGTGGGAAGGCACAGGAGGGGAGAGGGGTACTGGAAGGGGAACAGTTTGTATGGAAGCAGGGACTCCTCTACCAGATCACAGAGCAGCACCACACAGGGACGAGCTCCACTATAAAACGACAGCTGGTAGTTCCCAAGAAGTATAGGCAGGAGTTACTGCGAATCTCTCATGATATACCCTTGGCCGGCACTTCGGCGTCAGTCGCACCAGGCATCGTCTGACACAAAACTTCTTTTGGCTGGGGGTAACCTATGATGTTCGTCAGTACTGCCAGACCTGTGACAGTTGCCAGCGCATTGGCAAGAGGGGGGGATCGATGCAAGGCCAAATTACGCCCCCTCCCCATTGTGGATGAACCATTTAGCCGAGTAGCGGTCGATCTGATAGGGCCGTTAGCCAAACCCAGTCCGTCAGGGAAAAGGTATATATTGACAGTGGTAGATTATGCCACACGGTATCCAGAGGCAGTTGCGTTACCTAACATACTGGCAGAGACGGTGGTGGCCGCCCTGCTCCAGGTTTTCTCACAGGTTGGATTTCCCCGGGAGATTATCTCGGACCAGGGTACCCAGTTTACAGCAGAGGTGACCAACCAACTGTGGAAGCTGTGCGGCGTAAAGTCCATTAGAAGCGCCCCATACCACCCGCAAACCAATGGGTTGTGTGAACGCTTTAACAGGACATTAAAACAGCTCATTGGGACTTTTACCAGGACCCTCAGGGACTAGGAGAAATTCTTGCCACACCTCCTGTTTGCCTATCTGGAGGTGCCCCAAGAATCCACGGGGTTCTCCCCGTTCGAGCTGGTATATGGGAGACGGGTAAGGGGACCCCTAGACTTAGTGCTAGAACACTGGGAAGGGGAGGGCCTCATAGAAGGGGTACCTATTGTACCCTATGTGCTGGAATTCGGGATCGCCTACAGGAGCTGACCCAGGCCGTACGTGAGAACATGCAGGCGACCAAGTGGCGCCAGCGCGTATGGTACGATCGGAGGGCCAGAGAGCGCACCTTGGAAATAGGACAGAAGGTCCTGGTGTTAGAGCCCACTAAGCAGAACAAGTTCCAAGCTGCATGGCAGGGGCCCTACCAGGTAGTGGGGAAAATAGCTGACACAACCTATAATGTCGCCGATTGTGACGACCCCAGGGTTATCCGCATGTTCCACGTAAATATGCTGAAGCACTACCAGGAGCGTCCTGAAGAGGTAGTGGCCATCTGTGCACCTGAGGATTTAGCCGGACTTCCCTTGCCGGATGTCTTAGGGGAAAGGACTCAGTCTAAAACATGGGACCAGGTACACTTGGGTGAAGACCTAGGCCCCCGGGAGAGACAGCAGGCGTAGGAGTTGTTGAGGCAGCGACAGAGGATGTTTTCGGGGAGACCAGGGTACACTCGCCTGGCACAACACAAGGTTGAGACCCAGGATCAGACCCCCCTGCGACAAAACCCCTTCCGTGTCCCTGAGTCTGTGCGAGAGGGGATGTGACAAGAGATACAAGAGATGTTGCGTTTAGGGGTCACTTGAAGAGTCAGATAGTCCCTGGGCATCCCCCGTAGTGTTAGTGCCCAAGAAGGATGGGACTACACGGTTTTGTGTAGACTATCGTAAGCTCAATGAGAAAACAGTGATGGATGCATATCCCATGCCGCGTGTGGATGAGTTGTTAGACCGGCTGGCGGGGGCAAAGTATTTGACCACCATCGATCTATGCAAAGGTTACTGGCAGATTCCCCTTAGTCCTGACTAGAGTTGAGCGATACCAGCCGATACTTGAAAATATCGGATCGGAATGGATCGGCCGATCTTAAAAAAAAGTATCGGTATCGCCGATTCCGATACCGGGAACCAATGCAAGTCAATGGGGCCAAAATATCGGAATTAAAAAAAACCCTTTCTTTCCTTGTAGGTTAATTCTACATGAAGAAAAACAACTAAGAATAATGTAGAATGTATTGTGGGAGGTGGAGGAGACATTAAAGCCATAGAGGTTTAGCCCAATCAAATGGAATAGCAGGAATTAAACTTTTTTTTTTAAAGATGTTAGGAGTTACAAAGATATTGACTATGTTAGCCTCATTTATATTTTGCCAGACATGTATGTCTTCTTCTTCTTCTTCCTTTTTTTATCTTCTTCTTCTTCTTCTTCTTCTTCCTTTTTTTATCTTCTTCTTCTTCTTCTTCCTTTTTTTATCTTCTTCTTCTTCTTCTTCTTCTTCCTTTTTTTATCTTCTTCTTCTTCTTCTTCTTCTTCCTTTTTTTATCTTCTTCTTCTTCTTCTTCTTCTTCTTCTTCTTCTTCTTCCTTTTTTTATCTTCTTCTTCTTCTTCTTCTTCTTCTTCCTTTTTTTATCTTCTTCTTCTTCTTCTTCTTCTTCTTCCTTTTTTTATCTTCTTCTTCTTCTTCTTCTTCTTCTTCCTTTTTTTATCTTCTTCTTCTTCTTCTTCTTCTTCTTCCTTTTTTTATCTTCTTCTTCTTCTTCTTCTTCTTCCTTTTTTTATCTTCTTCTTCTTCTTCTTCTTCTTCTTCTTCTTCTTCTTCCTTTTTTTATCTTCTTCTTCTTCTTCTTCTTCTTCTTCCTTTTTTTATCTTCTTCTTCTTCTTCTTCTTCTTCTTCTTCTTCTTCTTCTTCTTCTTCTTCTTCTTCTTCTTCTTCTTCTTCTTCTTCTTCTTCTTCTTCTTCTTCTTCTTCTTCTTCTTCTTCTTCTTCTTCAACAATTATTATTCTACATATTCAGCTTCTTCATCTTCTTCCTATTCTTCTTCATCATATTCTTGTTTGTGTCAGGCATTCCTGTAGTTGTTATCTAGAAAAGTTAGAAGTTTACACCTTCCGTTCTGCCTGTCACAAAAGATTTACAACAGGATTTGTCCGCGTTCAGTTTGGCCTGCAGAAGCAGGCCTTTTCCAGGGGCACCACGAGGAGGAACGGACTCACCCCCATACACTGCTTAGTCTTCTTCTGCTTATAAATAAGATAATATCATTTGCTCAGAGTATTAGTCTTATGCTTAATGTTCTTCTGCTTTGTTTTTTTTATGCTTCTTTGTCTTCTCTCTCTTGTTGTTCTGCATCTTGGTGGTTGTCTTCCTGTTCTTTGTCCTCTTGAACCAGCTGACGGTACTGGCACCCGGAGGGGCAGCAGAAGGAACAAGAGCCAATGGCACTACCGAGGACCAGCTGACGGTGCTGGAACCCGGTTACTAAGCAGGAGGTACCTGTGCTACAAAGCACTACCAAGGACCAGCAGACGTTGCCGGAACTCGGATACCGAGATGGAGGCACCTAGGCCAAACGCTCTGACGAGAACCAGCTGACGGTGCTGGAACCCGGAGGGGTAGCATAAGCTGCAAGAGCAAATGGAAATAGCGAGGACCAGCTGACAGTGCTGGCACCCGGAGGGGCAGCAGAAGGAATAAGAGCCAATGGCACAACCGAGGACCAGCTGACGGTGCTGGAACCCGGTTACTAAGCAGGAGGTACCTGTGCTACAAAGCACTACCAAGGACCAGCAGACGTTGCCGGAACTCGGATACCGAGATGGAGGCACCTAGGCCAAAGGCTCTGACGAGAACCAGCTGACGGTGCTGGAACCCGGAGGGGTAGCATAAGCTGCAAGAGCAAATGGAAATAGCGAGGACCAGCTGACAGTGCTGGCACCCGGAGGGGCAGCAGAAGGAATAAGAGCCAATGGCACAACCGAGGACCAGCTGACGGTGCTGGAACCCGGTTACTAAGCAGGAGGTACCTGTGCTACAAAGCACTACCAAGGACCAGCAGACGTTGCTGGAACTCGGATACCGAGATGGAGGCACCTAGGCCAAAGGCTCTGATGAGAACCAGCTGACGGTGCTGGAACCCGGAGGGGTATCAGAAGTTACCCCTGAAAAGCAAAGTTGGCATGCCGCAAGCTGGCCGCAGTTACCGAATCACACAGTCCTACAGGGGGTGCTTGTCCTACTGGCACTATGGAACAAACCTTTCTTACCAGAACCCGCAGTCCACATAGGAAGCACCTAAACTGCTGGCACCCTAGCCTCGGCTAACCCAACCGCAACACGACATGGCAACTTGGGGTGGCAAACTGACATTGACACTTCCCGGAAACAGCAGGCAGGGCTGGAACCAAGCTGGGCAGGAGGGAGTACCCGTGCCAAAGTCAGTTATGAGCAGCAACTGGCGATGTTGGAGCCCAGGACAAGCACTTAGCAGGCTGAGGCCTGATGTGCTGTCAATTGGGAGGCAGCAGGACAGATTGCCATCAAAACAGCAGGGGAACAGCTGACGTTACTGAACCCCACAAACACAGGAGCTAGTGTTTTACTCTGTGAAGACGGCACTTCCGAGCAACAACTGGCTGTGTTGAAGCCCAGGGACAAGCACGGAGCAGGCTTAGGCTGCATTGAAGAAATTTTAAGATCGGTTGTAGACTACTAATTTGAACCAAGCTCCACTTAGGCCTGTGGATTCACTGATTTTCGTATTTCCCCTGTCCTCCAACCCCGCCAGTTACAGCTCCGAAGTGGCGTCTGCACAATCCACACTTGTTCCTGTGTTACAGGTGTTCAGTCCGGTCAGTTAATCCCCTGATGTGTGTCCGGCAATGTCGCCTGCTCTGTCCACATTCCGATAATGGGAATGTGGACAGAGCAGGCGACATTGCCGGACACACATCAGGGGATTAACTGATCGGACTGAACACCTGTAACACAGGAACAAGTGTGGATTGTGCAGACGCCACTTCGGAGCTGTAACTGGCAGGGTTGGAGGACAGGGGAAATACGAGAGACAGTGGAGCCACAGGCCTAATTGGAGCACGGTTAAAAATCAGTAGTGGTACGACTGTGTAGGCAGCAGGAGACTTTGCCATCCACACAGCAGGGGATCAGCTGACATTACTGAACCCCACTGAGACACGGGAGCAAGTATCTCTTTCCGTGTGGACGGCACTTCCGAACTACAACTGGCTGTGTTGAAGCCCAGGAAATAGGAGGGTGTAGGCAGAGGCCTACTGTATTTTGAATGAGTTTACAGCAGGAGAGACTGCCATCCACACAGCAGGGGATCAGCTGACGTTACTGAACCCCACTGAGACACGGGAGCAAGTATCTCTTTCCGTGTGGACGGCACTTCCGAACTACAACTGGCTGTGTTGAAGCCCAGGAAATAGGAGGGTGTAGGCAGAGGCCTACTGAATTTTGAATGAGGTGACAGCAGGAGAGACTGCCATCCACACAGCAGGGGATCAGCTGACGTTACTGAACCCCACTGAGACACGGGAGCAAGTGTCTCTTTCCGTGTGGACGGCACTTCCGAACTACAACTGGCTGTGTTGAAGCCCAGGAAATAGGAGGGTGTAGGCAGAGGCCTACTGTATTTTGAATGAGTTTACAGCAGGAGAGACTGCCATCCACACAGCAGGGGATCAGCTGACGTTACTGAACCCCACTGAGACACGGGAGCAAGTATCTCTTTCCGTGTGGACGGCACTTCCGAACTACAACTGGCTGTGTTGAAGCCCAGGAAATAGGAGGGTGTAGGCAGAGGCCTACTGTATTTTGAATGAGTTTACAGCAGGAGAGACTGCCATCCACACAGCAGGGGATCAGCTGACGTTACTGAACCCCACTGAGACACGGGAGCAAGTATCTCTTTCCGTGTGGACGGCACTTCCGAACTACAACTGGCTGTGTTGAAGCCCAGGAAATAGGAGGGTGTAGGCAGAGGCCTACTGTATTTTGAATGAGTTTACAGCAGGAGAGACTGCCATCCACACAGCAGGGGATCAGCTGACGTTACTGAACCCCACTGAGACACGGGAGCAAGTATCTCTTTCCGTGTGGACGGCACTTCCGAACTACAACTGGCTGTGTTGAAGCCCAGGAAATAGGAGGGTGTAGGCAGAGGCCTACTGAATTTTGAATGAGGTGACAGCAGGAGAGACTGCCATCCACACAGCAGGGGATCAGCTGACGTTACTGAACCCCACTGAGACACGGGAGCAAGTATCTCTTTCCGTGTGGACGGCACTTCCGAACTACAACTGGCTGTGTTGAAGCCCAGGAAATAGGAGGGTGTAGGCAGAGGCCTACTGAATTTTGAATGAGGTGACAGCAGGAGAGACTGCCATCCACACAGCAGGGGATCAGCTGACGTTACTGAACCCCACTGAGACACGGGAGCAAGTATCTCTTTCCGTGTGGACGGCACTTCCGAACTACAACTGGCTGTGTTGAAGCCCAGGAAATAGGAGGGTGTAGGCAGAGGCCTACTGTATTTTGAATGAGTTTACAGCAGGAGAGACTGCCATCCACACAGCAGGGGATCAGCTGACGTTACTGAACCCCACTGAGACACGGGAGCAAGTATCTCTTTCCGTGTGGACGGCACTTCCGAACTACAACTGGCTGTGTTGAAGCCCAGGAAATAGGAGGGTGTAGGCAGAGGCCTACTGTATTTTGAATGAGTTTACAGCAGGAGAGACTGCCATCCACACAGCAGGGGATCAGCTGACGTTACTGAACCCCACTGAGACACGGGAGCAAGTATCTCTTTCCGTGTGGACGGCACTTCCGAACTACAACTGGCTGTGTTGAAGCCCAGGAAATAGGAGGGTGTAGGCAGAGGCCTACTGTATTTTGAATGAGTTTACAGCAGGAGAGACTGCCATCCACACAGCAGGGGATCAGCTGACGTTACTGAACCCCACTGAGACACGGGAGCAAGTATCTCTTTCCGTGTGGACGGCACTTCCGAACTACAACTGGCTGTGTTGAAGCCCAGGAAATAGGAGGGTGTAGGCAGAGGCCTACTGAATTTTGAATGAGGTGACAGCAGGAGAGACTGCCATCCACACAGCAGGGGATCAGTTGACGTTACTGAACCCCACTGAGACACGGGAGCAAGTGTCTCTTTCCGTGTGGACGGCACTTCCGAACTACAACTGGCTGTGTTGAAGCCCAGGAAATAGGAGGGTGTAGGCAGAGGCCTACTGTATTTTGAATGAGTTTACAGCAGGAGAGACTGCCATCCACACAGCAGGGGATCAGCTGACGTTACTGAACCCCACTGAGACACGGGAGCAAGTATCTCTTTCCGTGTGGACGGCACTTCCGAACTACAACTGGCTGTGTTGAAGCCCAGGAAATAGGAGGGTGTAGGCAGAGGCCTACTGTATTTTGAATGAGTTTACAGCAGGAGAGACTGCATCCACACAGCAGGGGATCAGCTGACGTTACTGAACCCCACTGAGACACGGGAGCAAGTGTCTCTTTCCGTGTGGACGGCACTTCCGAACTACAACTGGCTGTGTTGAAGCCCAGGAAATAGGAGGGTGTAGGCAGAGGCCTACTGTCTTTGTAATGCGGAGACAGCAGGAGAGACTGCCATCTCCACAGCAGGGGAACAGCTGGCAGTGCTGAACCCCACTAACACTTGAACGAACGTGTTTGGTTCTGTGGAGACGACACTTCTGAACACCAACTGACGCTGTTGGAGCCCAGGATTAGGCGAGGAGCAGGCTGGGGCCTACTGGATTTTGGCAGGTGAAGGCAGCAGGAGACTTGCCATCTCCACAGCAGGGGAACAGCTGGCAGTGCTGAACCCCACTAACACTTGAACGAACGTGTTTGGTTCTGTGGAGACGACACTTCTGAACACCAACTGACGCTGTTGGAGCCCAGGATTAGGCGAGGAGCAGGCTGGGGCCTACTGGATTTTGGCAGGTGAATGCAGCAGGAGACTTGCCATCTCCACAGCAGGGGAACAGCTGGCAGTGCTGAACCCCACTAACACTTGAACGAATGTGTTTGGTTCTGTGGAGACGACACTTCTGAACACCAACTGACGCTGTTGGAGCCCAGGATTAGGCGAGGAGCAGGCTGGGGCCTACTGGATTTTGGCAGGTGAATGCAGCAGGAGACTTGCCATCTCCACAGCAGGGGAACAGCTGGCAGTGCTGAACCCCACTAACACTTGAACGAATGTGTTTGGTTCTGTGGAGACGACACTTCTGAACACCAACTGACGCTGTTGGAGCCCAGGATTAGGCGAGGAGCAGGCTGGGGCCTACTGGATTTTGGCAGGTGAAGGCAGCAGGAGACTTGCCATCTCCACAGCAGGGGAACAGCTGGCAGTGCTGAACCCCACTAACACTTGAACGAACGTGTTTGGTTCTGTGGAGACGACACTTCTGAACACCAACTGACGCTGTTGGAGCCCAGGATTAGGCGAGGAGCAGGCTGGGGCCTACTGGATTTTGGCAGGTGAATGCAGCAGGAGACTTGCCATCTCCACAGCAGGGGAACAGCTGGCAGTGCTGAACCCCACTAACACTTGAACGAATGTGTTTGGTTCTGTGGAGACGACACTTCTGAACACCAACTGACGCTGTTGGAGCCCAGGATTAGGCGAGGAGCAGGCTGGGGCCTACTGGATTTTGGCAGGTGAAGGCAGCAGGAGACTTGCCATCTCCACAGCAGGGGAACAGCTGGCAGTGCTGAACCCCACTAACACTTGAACGAACGTGTTTGGCTCTGTGGAGACGACACTTCTGAACACCAACTGACGCTGTTGGAGCCCAGGATTAGGCGAGGAGCAGGCTGGGGCCTACTGGATTTTGGCAGGTGAAGGCAGCAGGAGACTTGCCATCTCCACAGCAGGGGAACAGCTGGCAGTGCTGAACCCCACTAACACTTGAACGAACGTGTTTGGTTCTGTGGAGACGACACTTCTGAACACCAACTGACGCTGTTGGAGCCCAGGATTAGGCGAGGAGCAGGCTGGGGCCTACTGGATTTTGGCAGGTGAAGGCAGCAGGAGACTTGCCATCTCCACAGCAGGGGAACAGCTGGCAGTGCTGAACCCCACTAACACTTGAACGAACGTGTTTGGCTCTGTGGAGACGACACTTCTGAACACCAACTGACGCTGTTGGAGCCCAGGATTAGGCGAGGAGCAGGCTGGGGCCTACTGGATTTTGGCAGGTGAAGGCAGCAGGAGACTTGCCATCTCCACAGCAGGGGAACAGCTGGCAGTGCTGAACCCCACTAACACTTGAACGAACGTGTTTGGTTCTGTGGAGACGACACTTCTGAACACCAACTGACGCTGTTGGAGCCCAGGATTAGGCGAGGAGCAGGCTGGGGCCTACTGGATTTTGGCAGGTGAAGGCAGCAGGAGACTTGCCATCTCCACAGCAGGGGAACAGCTGGCAGTGCTGAACCCCACTAACACTTGAACGAACGTGTTTGGCTCTGTGGAGACGACACTTCTGAACACCAACTGACGCTGTTGGAGCCCAGGATTAGGCGAGGAGCAGGCTGGGGCCTACTGGATTTTGGCAGGTGAAGGCAGCAGGAGACTTGCCATCTCCACAGCAGGGGAACAGCTGGCAGTGCTGAACCCCACTAACACTTGAACGAACGTGTTTGGTTCTGTGGAGACGACACTTCTGAACACCAACTGACGCTGTTGGAGCCCAGGATTAGGCGAGGAGCAGGCTGGGGCCTACTGGATTTTGGCAGGTGAAGGCAGCAGGAGACTTGCCATCTCCACAGCAGGGGAACAGCTGGCAGTGCTGAACCCCACTAACACTTGAACGAACGTGTTTGGCTCTGTGGAGACGACACTTCTGAACACCAACTGACGCTGTTGGAGCCCAGGATTAGGCGAGGAGCAGGCTGGGGCCTACTGGATTTTGGCAGGTGAAGGCAGCAGGAGACTTGCCATCTCCACAGCAGGGGAACAGCTGGCAGTGCTGAACCCCACTAACACTTGAACGAACGTGTTTGGTTCTGTGGAGACGACACTTCTGAACACCAACTGACGCTGTTGGAGCCCAGGATTAGGCGAGGAGCAGGCTGGGGCCTACTGGATTTTGGCAGGTGAAGGCAGCAGGAGACTTGCCATCTCCACAGCAGGGGAACAGCTGGCAGTGCTGAACCCCACTAACACTTGAACGAATGTGTTTGGCTCTGTGGAGACGACACTTCTGAACACCAACTGACGCTGTTGGAGCCCAGGATTAGGCGAGGAGCAGGCTGGGGCCTACTGGATTTTGGCAGGTGAATGCAGCAGGAGACTTGCCATCTCCACAGCAGGGGAACAGCTGGCAGTGCTGAACCCCACTAACACTTGAATGAATGTGTTTGGCTCTGTGGAGACGACACTTCTGAACACCAACTGACGCTGTTGGTGCCCAGGATTACGCATGCCGCATGCAGAGGCCAATGGGCAGCGGTTTTTATGGAGGTTGTGGACTACTACTGATTCTAACCATGCTCCACTTAGGCCTCTGGCTCCACTGTCTCTACTATTTACCCTGGCCTCCAACCCCGCCAGCTACATCTCTGAAGTGGCGTCAGCACAATCTACACTTGTTCCTGTGTTACTGGTGCTCAGTCCCATCAGTTGATCCCCTGATGTTTGTCCGGCAAGTTCGCCAGCTCTGTCCTCATTCCCACTACTGGTTATGGGAATGTGGACAGAGCAGGAGACCTTGCCGGACACACATCAGGGGATAAACTGATGGGACTGAGCCACAGGAACACAGGAACAAGTGTAGATTGTGCTGACGCCACTTCAGAGATGTAGATGGCGGGGTTGGAGGTCAGGGGAAATAGTAGAGACAGTGGAGCCAGAGACCTAAGTTGGGCACGGTTAAAAATCAGTAGTGGTTTGAATGTTGATGGAGCTGGTGACTCTGCCGTCCACACAGCAGGGGATCAGCTGGCATTACTGAACCCCAGTAACACAGGAGCTAGTGTGTTTCTCTGTGCAGACGACACATCTGAGCGACAACTGGCTGTGTTGAAGCACAGGGATTATAGTTCAGGTGGTAGAAAAATGAACACACCAGCAGACCTGGATACAGTTGCCAACCACTAATTTAGTCTGTAAGAGGAATGGCAAAGTCTTTGGAGATCCAGGCCTTGTTCATTTTCAGAAAAGTCAGCCGGTCAACATTATCGGAAGATAGTCGCGTGCGACGGTCTGTTAGTACACCACCTGCGGCACTAAAGACACGTTCCGATAATACACTGGCAGCAGGGCAAGCCAGCACCTCCAATGCATACTGGCTAAGCTCTGGCCATGTATCCAGCTTAGAGACCCAAAACTTGAAGGGGGAAGAGCCATCTGGGAGTACAGCGACAGGGCAAGACATGTAGTCTGACACCATCTGACGGAAGCGTTGCCTCCTGCTGACTCGAGGCGTCGCTGATGGTGTAGACAATTGTGGTGGACACACAAAACTTTGCCACATTTGGGCCATAGTGGTCTTGCCTTGTGCTGCGGCACTGCCTCTGCTCCCTCTTTGTGCAGAGTTTCCTCCACTGCCTCGACGCACAGAGCTGCTTTGTAAAGCACTTGCAACAATGCTGTCGGGTGGAATGGAAAACATTATGGACTGCACCAGTGACTCTTCGTACTCCCGCATTTTACGCTCCCGGTTCAACGTTGGTATGAGCCTTTGTACGCTGTCCCGGTAGCGAGGATCTAGGAGGGTGTACACCCAATAATCAGCCGAGACGAGAATGTGGGCGATGCGGCGGTCGTTTCTCAGGCACTGCAGCATGAAATCAACCATGTGCTGCAGACTCCCAACTGCCAAAGAACCGCTGTCCCCTGTTTGAGGCGTGACCTCGACCTGCTCTGCATCACCCCACCCTCGCTGTACATACTGAGTAGAGGTTTGTGTACCTCCCTCCTCTGGAGAGATGTCTTCCTCCTCCATCGACTCCTCCTCATCCTCCTCACAAAGTGTCCCCTGCCTAGGCCTTTGTGAGGAAACACGTAGCGCAGACTGTCCAGAAGCAGATGGCATTTGGGACTCCTCATCCTCCACCTCTTCTGAAACCTCATCCCTTAGTGCTTGCAGTGTTTGTTGAAGCAGGCAGATAAGGGGGACAGTCATGCTGACTAGTGCATCATCTGCACTCGCCATCCGCGTGGATTCATCGAAGGCACGCAAAACGAGGCAGATGTCCTTCATAGAGGCCCACTCAATGGTGCTGAAGTGTGAACGGCGCACAGTGCGACTTGTTTGCGCCTGATGCAGCTGGTACTCCATGACTGCTGCCTGCTGCTCACACAACCGCTCCAACATATGTAACGTTGAATTCCACCGGGTGGGTAGGTCACATATGATGCGATGTTCTGGAAGGCCAAATCGTCGCTGCAGAGCAGCGAGGCGCGATCTTGCCGTGCTGGAACGTCGCAAGTGAGCGCACTCTATGCGGACCTTGTGCAACAGTGCATCAAGATCCGGATAGTCCCTCAGAAAGCTCTGCACGACCAAGTTAAGAACATGTGCCAGACATGGGATGTGTGTGAGGTTGCCTAGGCCAAGAGCTGCCACCAGATTTCGGCCATTGTCACACACTACCAAGCCCGGCTGGAGATTCGCTGGCCCAAACCACACATCGCTCTCCAGCTTGATAGCATTCCAGAGCTCCTGCGCTGTGTGGCTTCGATTCCCCAAAGAAATTAATTTGAGTACAGCCTGTTGACGTTTGGCCACGGCTGTGCTCATATCGGTCGTAACAGGCTCCTGCTCTGCTGTTTCTGAGGAACTTGAGTAGGAGGAGGAGTCTATGTGTACAGACTGGAGTCCTGCAATCCGTGGCGTTGGAAGAACACGTACAGCGCCACTCTCCAGATCCGTACCCGGCTCCACAACATTGACCCAGTGGGCAGTGAGGGAAAGGTATCGTCCCTGTCCATGGTTACTGGTCCACGCATCGGTGGTCAGGTGGACCTTGCTACTAACGGCGTTTAGTAGCGCATGTTTTATTTTGCCCTCAACATGTTTCTGCAGGGCAGGGACGGCTCGCCTGCTGAAATAAAAGCGGCTGGGCACGTTGTATTGGGGGACTGCCAATGCCATTAAGTCCCGGAAGGTGTCAGTGTCCACCAGCCTGAATGACAGCATTTCAACTGCCAGAAGTTTGGCAATGCCAGCATTCAGAGACTGTGCTCTGGGATGGTTTGCCGAGTAAGGGCGCCTTTTATCCCATGCCTGTGCTACCGATGGCTGTGATGGATGGGAACGTGCTGTTATGGGTGGAATCTGACAGGGTCTCCGGACAACAGTGGCAGAGGTTCTTCCTTGGCGATCCTGTGAGGAAGCCGAACCAGCAGTGTGTGAGCTGGAGGAAGAGGGCCCAACACGAACTGAAGAGGTGGTAGGTGGTGCTGTACGTTGGCCTACGTCTTGAGGGTGTCTCTGCAACTCCAACTCGTGCTTGGTGCGCACATGTTTCCACATATTTGTGGTATTGAGGTTGCTGACATTTCTCCCTCTTTTGACTCTCTGATGACACAGCTTGCATTTGACAAAGCAAATGTCATCTGCAACTGTGTCAAAAAAGGACCACGCACTGCAACTCTTGTGAGCGCCCGGTTTGCCTTTGGAAGGAGGAATGCTCCTAACGGGTGCCGAAGTGGAGGGTACAGGCAACCAAGTCTTCCCCCTCCCTCTGCCTCCTGTTTTGGCCGGTAGGGGAATCTCTTCCTCCGAGCTGCTCCCACCACCTTCCTGTTGCTCACGCCATGATGGGTCAAGGACCTCATCATCTTCCCTCCCCTCTTCAAACAGCTGCTTCTCCGGGGTTGTCTCGCCAGCACCGTACGCACCAGAAAGTGGCAACTGAGTCTCGTCATCATCTGATGCGTACTGAGGTGTGCTGACCATAGGCACTGGCCCACTCGCCTCTTCAGATTCAGAGGGACAAAGAAGTTGCGCATCACTGCATACTCCCTCTTCTTCACATTCAGGAATGCTGCTTGGCTGGCCCCCTCTTTCCAAGCCAACAGATTCCGAGAACAGAAGTAGAGATTGTGATGGCTCCTGTCCATGTCTCTCTGACTGCCTGGGCACTTTGGCAGGTGGTGAAGAGACAGATGGTTGCTCTTCGGTGCTCTGACCCTGAGAGGATGCGGAAGTAATTGAAGTCGATGCGTTAGCTGCCATCCATCCGACAACGGCTTCAATTTGTTCCTCCCGCAGCAGTGGGGTACGTTGAGGTCCTACAAAGCTGCGCATAAAGGACTGTTGCCTGCTAAAACTGGGGGATGCTGATCCACTGGTGCCCGCAGCAGGCCCAGAATCCCCACGTCCTCTACCTGTAGAATCCCCACGTCCTCTCCCTGCAGAATCCCCACGTCCTCTCCCTGCTGAAACTCCACGCCCACGCCCACGCCCCCGCGCCTTACTCCCTGCCTTCTTCATCTTGCAAGACTGCTTAAGATAGGCAAAAAAGGACAAAGGGGGGCCTTAGTGTGCTTATTCCTGAACAGCTGGTTACAGGTACAAGAAACACTAATTTTATGAAGTGTGTGTGTGTGGACTAGACTTTAATAGGAGCTGATGTGGCCTACACAAGTTCAAAATGTAGTGTTTGGTGAACTTTTTATGTGGTTTCTTTGTTTGAAACAAACTCAAAGTATGAGAACAAAGAATTGAAACTGATAGTATCACCAACTTTTTGGAGCTATTACAATGCAGGCAGGTAACCTACAATGCAAAAGATGAGGCTCCAAAAAAATTGGGTAATACTAATCTGGCTGCGCCGGCAGGGCACAAGCCAGAAAAAAAGGCTCCTCTATCTACTCCTATATAGTGTTTGCAACCAACCAATGTTGATGGATACGGATGGATGCACACTAATAGGAGAAGAAAAAATGAGCTGCACTCAGAGACAAATATGTGTGAGGCAGTGACGCACGTTGAGCGTCCTACAACCAGACGTAGCTGCAGGACACTCTACTCAGCGTGAGCTGCACTCACACACAGTCAGAGACCTCTCAGACAGCCGTCAACAGTGCAGCTAAGTGGGCACTGGCACTGACAGGCTGCAGAAAGGCTCCGCTGTGTACTCCTATATAGTGTTTGCAACCACCGTAGATGGAGACGGATGGATGCACACTAATAGAAGAAAAAATGAGCTGCACTCAAATAAAAATATGTGTGAGGCAGTGACGCACGCTGAGCGTCCTACAGCCAGACGTAGCTGCAGGACACACTACTCAGCGTGAGCTGCACTCACACACAGTCAGAGACCTCTCAGACAGCCGTGAACAGTGCAGCAAAGTGGACACTAGCACTGAAAGGCTGCAGAAAGGCTCCGCTGTCTACTACTAGTGTTTGCAACCAACGTATATGGATACGGATGGAAGCACACTAGATTGAAATTATTTAAAAAATGCAGCTCAAAAAATAAAAGATGTATGAGGCAGCAGTGATCACACTGGGTGGCCTACAGCCTGACGTGGCTGCAGGACCCACTCCACAGCGTGAGCTGCACTCACACAGCCCTTGCAGACAGCTGTGAAAACAGCGCTGCTAGGGAAAAGCAAGCTACAGTGGTGGTTTATGTAGCCTGGATAAAGCACAATATTGTTTTTAGAATCGCTATTTCTAACTGTCCCTCACAGTCTTCTACAGCAGCCTGTCCCTAACTGAATTCACAGCAGAGTGACCAGAAATGGCGGCTGCGGTGGCTTTTATAGTGCATCATGACATCATTTCGGCAGCCAATCACAGCCATGCCAATAGTTAACATGCCTACATGCCTAACAGGATGTGCCCACACTTCGGAGGATTCCCATTGGCTTAATCAAAGCAAGCAGGCTCATAGCATGATGGGAACTTCCTATTCCGATTCCGATCCCGGAATCCGATATGAAAAAAGTATCGGAATTAAGTATCGGAATTCCGATACCGCTGATATCGGCCGATACCCGATACTTGCGGTATCGGAATGCTCAACACTAAGTCCTGACGCTATTCCCAAGTCGGCATTTGTCACCCCGTTCGGCTTATTTCAGTTTCTAGTTATGCCAATCGGGATGAAGAATGCCCCGGCGACCTTCCAAAGGCTGGCTGACCGGCTTCTGGATGGTCTCCAGGACTATGCTTGTGCCTACCTGGACGACATCGCCATCTACAGTGTGACATGGGAAGAGCATCTAAATCAAATAGAGACAGTATTGGACAGGATCCACCAGGCTGGAATCACCCTGAACCCCAAACAAGTGTCAAGTGGGCAAAGCAGAGGTTCAGTATTTAGGGCATTGGGTGGGAAGTGGGAAACAGTGACCAGAACCAGCCAAGA
Organism: Dendrobates tinctorius; assembly: GCF_039654945.1. Classification (NCBI taxonomy): domain Eukaryota; kingdom Metazoa; phylum Chordata; class Amphibia; order Anura; family Dendrobatidae; genus Dendrobates; species Dendrobates tinctorius. The sequence goes on along the minus strand of NW_027361898.1, from coordinate 11,232,038 downwards.
TTGAGGCCATAGCCAAATGGCCCACCCCACGCACTAAAACCCAGGTCATGGCATTTCTAGGGACAGCGGGGTATTACAGGAAATTCATTCCCAATTACAGCAGCGTAGCCAAGCCCCTCACTGATCTGACCCGTAAGAACCTCCCCCGCCAGGTAACCTGGACCCCAGAGTGTGAGGAAGCCTTCCGCCAACTAAAGGATGCCCTCACCAATACCCCTTGTATTGGCCGCACCCGATCCAACTAAACGTTTCCTGGTTCACACAGATGCTTCTATGTTTGGATTGGGGGCAGTGCTGAGCCAAGTCGGGCCGGACGGCCAAGAACACCCGGTAGCCTACCTGAGTCAGAAACTACTGCCCCGTGAAGTAAGCTATGCGGCCATCGAGAAGGAGTGCCTGGCGGTAGTATGGGCACTCAAAAAGTTGCAACCATATTTGTATGGACGACAGTTTTCCCTCCTAACGGACCATAATCCCCTAGTCTGGCTTAATCGGGTCTCCGGAGAAAACGCCAGATTGCTGCGGTGGAGTTTAGCCCTACAACCTCTGGACTTCACCATCCACTACAGACCCGGCAAGCAAAACGGTAACGCCGATGGACTAAGTCGACAAACGGAACTTGTACCAACCCCATAAACTTCGGTCAACCCCAAACCGATCCATTAAGGATCAGCCTGTGTATGCCAATCGCGTCGCTGAAAAGGGGAGCCGTGTTACGTGTTACGGAACCATTCAGCACCCAGAATATGTTGTGCAGTTATATGTATGTATAATTGGTTCCATGGGAGATGCATGTCCCTAATGCATCAGCCCACAGGCTGCGCCAAGCCACCCCCCTCTCACCTTTGTAATTCCCACAGTAAATATCGGCAGGCTCCGGCCACCTGCGGCTATTGTAATGTATGTCTGACCTGCCGCTTTTCTATTGGCCTGACCTCTGTATCTGTGTGATATATTCTGTGTCCTGTAAGTAAAGTGTTGTCAGACTGGAAATACGTGGAGAAGCAGTGATCTTTTATATGCGCCCATGTAACCAAGGAATTCCAGCCAGCGTCCTTCATTCAGACTCCAGCCAAAGCAGAGTGGACCTCCGGAAACATGGGGTGGTACTGAAAGAGGTACCCGAGATAGGAAGACCCCGTTACAGGGGGCGATGACCCAAACCGGGGTGGTAGCCCTAAAGGGGGTGGAGTCCAAGAGGGGGGCGGCAACCCAAATCAGGGTGGTTCAGGAAATTGCAGCACTGGTTGCCTCAGTGGGTATGTCTGGGGAACCGCAGTGTGTGTGTATGACTTTTGAAGAATCGGGGACAGTCTTTCCGGATAATGACGGGCCGCAGGTGTGTACAGTGATGTTGCACCGAGAAAGAGTCTCTGGATGGTTGGACTCAAAGAGTCAGGTGACTCTGACAGGAACTCCTCTCGTTTTCTCTCTGACCAAGAAAAACATCAGGATTCGCTGTAAACACGGGGTCACGTGGACTATGCAGTAGACAGAGTAATGTTTGAGGGGACCAAAGGTGGTGAGTGCCAAGGGGGCGGGATACCACGTGACTTAGTGTATGCCTTGGAGAGGGGCCGGGACTTTGTTTTGTTTGATGACGTATGGTCGGACGATGGAGACTTTTCGACTGTGGGGTTAGCAGACACTGAGACGGTGACGCCTCCTAAAGTGGACAGGTCAGAGGTAGAACTGACCGGAAGAAGAGGTACATCTGCCCAACTTACGGACCTATCGTCTCGTGACATGACGGATGGTGACCTGACTAACGAGACAACTGGGGTAAAAACACGGTTAGACGGTAACGGGACGGTTCGGCTGATGGGACTGACCCAGTGGTACCCTTTGACAATATAATTAAAGAGGTAGTGGTGCGACACGTGCAGGCTAGAGTTGAGCGAAACGGGTTGAAAAAATTCAAAAGTTGCCGACTTTCGCCAAAGTCGGGTTTCATGAAACGAAACCCTACCTTAGCATGAGGTCGGCCACGAGGTCGGCGACCATCGCGCCAAAGTCGCGTTTCAAAAGATGCTTTTGCGCCCTTTTTCAGCCAATCAGGAAGAACGGACACTGTGAGCAACGTGATGACATAGACAGCGGTTACCACCATGTTTGTGAAGGGCATGCAAGTGATTGGCTTGCTTTGTGTGGCGTCACAGGGGGTATAAAAGGGCGCACACACCGACCGCCATGTTACTTATGCTGATCTCAGAATAGGGAGAGCTGCTGCTGCTGCTGCTGATTCTGTAGGGAGAGCGTTAGGCAGGGAAGAAGATACCAAAAACTACTTCTGCTGCTAGCGATTTTGCCTGTACAACACACCAGTTACTGTGCAGTGCAAGGGGAGGCTATATTTTGGTGCATCAGCTCTGTTGGTTATTAGGCTGCCTTTTAAGGCTCCCTGATAGCTGCATTGCTGTTTTCACACTGCTGAGCAAACTGCTTTTTTCAAAACAATCCAAATTTTATTGTTTTGTCCTGGTGAGTTACTGAGTGGTCATTTTTTCACACACCGAACAGCGGTGTATGCTCCTCACACAGTACCGTGTACCGGCTGGTATCACAGCCAAATTGAAGCTAAGTGTGTGACTCTGTAAGGAAAAGCCGAGGAGTTTGTCCGTTCTTACAGACCTACACTCTAGGGAGATTCCAATTCTGCCCAATTCTATATACGCCTTGTAGTTAGTCATACACTAGGCCATTTCTTCTGTCTTCTCATACACCAGCCAATTTCTGCCTGTCACATTGCGGTGTAATCTCTACTGGGCCTGAGACAATAGTTCAGCATCCTCCAATCTTCAGTGAGATTCAAATTCTCACCAATACTATATACATCTTCTGCCTTCTCATACACCAGCCAATTTCTGCCTGTCACATTGCGGTGTAATCTCTACTGGGCCTGGGACAATAGTTCAGCGTCCTCCAATCTACAGTGAGTTTCAAATTCTCACCAATACTATATACAGCTTCAGTCTTCTCATACACCAGCCAATTTCTGCCTGTCACATTGCGGTTTAATCTCTACTGGGCCTGAGACAATAGTTCAGCGTCCTCCAATCTACAGTGAGATTCAAAATCTCACCAATACTCTATAGACCCTTTACCTTGTTTTACAGTACCATATAGCTGTTATTTTGGGTACCTTATTCAAAAAAATGAAGAAGTATGGTGGAAGAGGCCGTGGAAGTGGGCGAGGGTTGCCAGCTGGTCCTGATGGTGGTGTTGGTGGTGGTGCTTCTGCTGGTTGTGGCAAAGGCACAATAGCACCTAAGGCAGGAGGTGGTGAGCCAGCGTCATTGTCTGGCTCCACAAGGCCTCGTAGGCTCCCTTTTCTGGGAGTAAGTAAACCGCTTTTAAAGCAGGAACAAGTTTTGGCTTACATTGCTGACACAACCTCCAGCTCTATCGCCTCCTCTTCTGAAGTTTCAAAAAATAAAAGCACTGCGTCATCAGTGGAGGCTCCTGGTCAGGAACAACACCTTTCCTTGTGTCCTTCACCCCTACCAAATGTGAAGGATGCGGCAGGCCACACTACAGATTACTCCATGGAGCTCTTTTCTCATACCATGCCTGGGTTATCTGCTATGAATGGGTCACCGAGGAGGAAAAAACCTAAACATGCTAAGCCCAGAAAAACCAGAGAGGTTGGTAACTATGCAGATTGCATATGCCTGATCCTACCACACAACTAGCAGCAGCCGTGGAGCGTGCCTACGATGAACCTAGACGCCTCGTCACGGCCGGAGGACTAAATAAGCCTAAAGCAAGAAAAGGGAAAACTAACTGCCCCAGAGCAGACCCCAAAGGAATAGACAGCCCCCACACAAGTATTGACGGTGAAACAAGATGAAAACACAAACACAGGTAGGAAAATAGGCTGAGCAAACGATGGGGTCCATACTAACTAGAGAGGATAGGAAAGGAAAGACACTGTCTGCAATCTGCCCAAAACCCTACAAAATAATGTCCAACACTTCTGATAGCAAAATTAACCCTGAAGTCACTAGACTTCTCCCACTATATCAGCACTCTGAAATATTCTGAGACACAGCAAAAAGAGGCCAATCTAATAAGGGACAAAAAGCAAATTGGCAAATACAGATAAATAAGAGTGGAAATTCAGCACAGCCCAAGCCGGGGCTGGCTGACCACACAAAAAACTGAATAGAACAACAAAATCAAGTGTGAACATTAGCAGAGAACTTAGCTTGAGCTGACTGGAACAGAGCTGAGAACCAAGACCTGACAAGCAGAAGGAATCACCAGCAACTGAATAGGGCGTCGGCTGTCTTAAATCCAATCTGAGCCTCCTGAGGTCCAATCATCATCCTCATTCTCAGGTGTCTGATCTCCACGGATCAAATCAGCCTCACTACCACCTGTTACCACCAGAGGGAGTCTGGAAGGAGAACTCACAACTGGTGAACCAGAGAATGAACTCACAACAGTTATCGAGTCAAATCGTGAATTCCCCAGTCCAAAATGAATCTGACATGGAGTGCACTGATGCACAGCCACTGCTAGATTTATCTGCTGGTACATTCACTCAGAGCATGACATTGTCCTCGCAGTGTACTGAGCCAGAATCTGACCCTGATGAAACTCAGGTGCCCCTTCCCGCATACTATACCACCATACACGGTGACACAGAGGAAGGTGCACATGACATTGAAGAGGAGGTGATGGATGACTCAGTTGTTGACCCAGATTCGCATCCATTGGAGGAAGAGGGTGCCGCTGCCAACAGCTCAGAAGAGGAGGAGGAGCATCCACAGCAGGCATCGACATCGCAACAGCTGTTATCTGGCAGGCCCGGAGCAGTCCAAAAACAGGTTACAAAAATCAAAAGAGTTGCAGGACAGCTTGGCCAGACAGTCAAAATAGCACAGCGTGCAAGGCCTCAAAATGTCTTCCATAGTAGGAAGAGTGCAGTGTGGCACTTTTTTGAACAAAATCCTAATGATCAGGCAAAGGTTATCTGTAAGAAGTGCGCAAAGACCTTTAGCCGAGGGAAAAATCTGAGAAAGTTGAATGCCAGTTGCATGCTTAGACATTTAACCACCATGCACTTGCAAGCATGGATGGACTACCAAACCTCACGTACCACATGTGCAACTGCTCCCCAAGAAGGTAGTCAGCAACGCTACATTTTTTCCCCCACTGTAAGCCCACCGGTTAGCACACCACCAGCAGCAAATGTTGAGGTGTCGTCGCAAGGCCAAAGCAGTCAGAGAATCACAATGTTATATCAACGAAAGACTGAATCTAGGCCTTCAGAAAGAACACCAACTCTATCATGATCATCAACCCTCTCTCAGTTCGCCATGTCCACCGCTAGTTCCACCATATGCAGCTCTCAAGTCCAGCTCACCTTACCAGAGACTATGAGTAGGACAAGAAAGTACTCATCCTCTCATCCGCGTACACTGGGTTTGAATGCCCACATTGCCAAACTAATCTCGTTAGAGATGATGCCCTACTGGTTGGTTGAAAGCGCAGCTTTCCGTGAACTTATGGCCTATGCAGTACCACACTATGACCTACCCGGTCGCCACTTCTTTTCTCGCAAAGTCATCCCAGCCCTCCACCTTCATGTGAAAGACCGCATTGTCCATGCACTCAAGAAATCAGTGAGTGGAAAGGTGCACCTCACAACTGATGCATGGTCCAGTAGGCATGGCCAGGGCCGTTACGTGTCCATCACTGCGCACTGGGTTAATGTGGTCGATGCAGGGTCCACAGGGGACAGCGGTGGTGGGACAGTGCTGCCTAACCCACGGTATAGGAAACAGTTGGCTGTAGGCATTCGACCCCCCTCCTCCTCCTCCAGAAGCCAAAGCTCGTCCACAGAGCACAGTCACACGAGCACTCCATCCGCAGCTGCCAGTGTTGCACATGAGGTGTCCCCCTATCGATCAGCTAGTGGAAAGCGTCAGCAGGCTGTGTTGCAGATGATGTGTTTGGGCGACAGACACACCGCGGAGGTACTGGCCGACTACTTTCAGCGACAAACTGAGTCATGGCTGGGCAGTCTACATCTTGAGGCAGGCAAGGTAGTTAGTGATAACGGACGGAATTTTGTGGCAGTCATAGCCCTTTGAAAACTCAGACACATACCTTGCTTGGCTCACACCTTGAGCCTGGTGGTGCAGTGCTTCCTCAATAATTATCCGGAGTTAACAGGCCTGCTCCATAAAGATCGCAGACTGTGCTCGCACATCCGCCAGTCGCCGGTACACTCCAGTCGTATGCAGAAGCTGCAGCGATTGCTCCACCTTCCCAAGCACCGCCTAATTATCGACGTTGCAACAAGGTGGAACTCCACCCTGCACATGGTTGAGCGGCTGTGCGAACAGAGGCAGGCCATAATGCATTTGTGGGATGATACACGGGCAGGCACTTTGATGGCAGACATGGATTTGACAGGTGTGCAGTGGTCGAAGCTGAAAGACCTCTGTAAAGTCCTTCAGTGTTTTGAGGAATGCACACGGCTGGTAAGCGCAGACGATGCCATCATAAGCATGAGCATCCCACTTATGCATCTGCTCATGCAAACTTTGACGCACATTAAGGAGCAGGCGTCTGCAGCCGAGGTAGATGAGGAGGAAGAGGAGGAGGGAAGCCTTGATGACAGTCAGCCATTGTCTGCTCCGGGACCTCTCCTGGACGAGGTGGAGGAGGAAGAGGAAGAGGAGGAGGAGGATGATGATGGGGATGATTATTTAGGGGAGGAGGATGCTTCTCATGGGGAAAGAGAAAATGTTGGTGTGGCAAGGTCTGGTACAGGGTTTGTGCGTGACTGGAGGGATGTGGATTTGCCAGAAAGTGCTCCTCCACCCAGCACTCGCAGTGCAGCATTGACACCGGGAACATTGGCCCACATGTCAGATTATGCCTTGCAGATCCTAAAAAGGGACCCCCGCATTGACAAAATGATGAAAGATGACGACTACTGGTTGGCCAGCATCCTGGATCCAAGCTATAAACCAAATTCCAAAACATAATGCCACAGGAGAACCTTGACTGAATATTGGCTAACAAACAAGCAACTCTGGTAAAACGGTTGGTTGAGGCATTCCCAGCACACAGCAGCGGTGATGGTTCTCACACGAGCCGCAGAGGCCGAGGGCAGCTTGGAAGAGGTTTTCATGGTGCACACATCAGAAGTGGTGTTGGAGATAGGGGTTTCATGACCATGTTGTGGACTGATTTTTCAAGTCCCGCTCACACGACTGGTAATACTGCATCGATTGAAAGTGACAGGAGACAGCAGTTGTCAACTATGGTTACAAACTACTTCTCATCCCATATCGATGTTCTCCCTCACAGGTCATTCCCATTTGACTATTGGACCTCTAAACTGGACACCTGGCCTAAATTGGCACAATATGCCTTACAGGAGCTCGCTTGCCCAGCCGCAAGTGTGCTATCCGAAAGATTCTTCAGTGCAGCTGGATCAATCCTGACAGAAAAAAGGACCCATCTGTCGACCCAAAATGTGGATGATCTAACCTTCATTAAAATGAACCATGCATGGGTTTCCAAGGATTTTGTCCCACCTTACCCTGATGACACATAGGTTGCCAGAAAAATGGCTTGCTTTGGTCCTCCTCTTCCTCGGACTTGACCAATTTCGCCTTTAGCAGCAGCTGAATGTCCCAGATCAACATGTGCCATTTTGTAAACCTCCCTAACTGGGCTGCCTCCCCCCCATGGCCGGGGTCACCACCTAGCGCACACAACCGTGCGAGTGCCGTTGCCCTGGACAGGTGGGTAGGCCGACTCTTGGGCGCAGGCACTGGCACAGGGTCCCTCATAGTGCAATCAAGTGTCTCTGACGGTGGGGTTGCACACCCGCCATCAGACACACCGCTGTACTCTGAGGGGCCCAGTGCCAGTACCGACACCCACGAGTGTGCCCCCCTTGCTTGGGAAGGGCCACAGCATTTGCAATGTTTACCACTCCCTGCTCCTCCGCTGTGTAGTCTGGGCTGTCAAATCCTTCACTGGGACTGCCACTACAAATTTGTTGTACTGATAGATGATGGTTAAGACGTAGCTATGCCCTGTCCCGCTGGCCGGGCTCTAGCTTCAGATGATCAATGGCTTCCATTTCTTATGGACGTCGACTCACAATGACATGCAGTGGTGGTTTATCATCAGCTTCACAGTTTTCCTACTCACAGACGTGTGACATTCCGGCGCACATTTTTAAATGTGCCCTCTCATGCCAATCCCATAGAATCGCCTACAGGCCTGTGGCTTCTGTCTTTTGCACTCCAAAGTTACGTGACAGATCATGATAGGCAGTGAGCAACATGTTTACATCTCTCCCTGTGATAATAATTTGATGGAGATGAGTAACGCTGATGGGATCAACGGTACTGCGATACAGCAACACTTTCTTCACAAAGTTATGTTTTCGCTGTCTCCACACACAAATTAATTGAGGGTCAGCATCGCCTCTGAGAATTGTGACGGAAGTTTTTCCCGTGATTATTAATTCCTAGATTTCTGCAATCATTAGACTTTATGTCAGTAATTGTATGCATCTCATTTCCTATTGCGGAGAGGCTGGACTGTCTTACTGAGACAGAAATATATATGAAGATTTAAAAATACCACCAAAAGTGTATACTGGTGTACGCTTCAAAAACATTTCCTTTTTTCTACTTTTTAGATTGTTGTCTAATCCATACTGAGAACATGGAGATTTTAAATGTTTAAACTATGCTACATATGCCTGCTATCCAGTGATAATGTACCCTTTCTCACCTTTGTCCAATCACGTCTAATCCATACTGGGCATGAGACCGTCTGAGCCTGCCTCCTGATCTATAGACATAGGTTTTTAATGTATAAACTATGCTACATATATACGTGTTATCCGGTGAAACTGTACCCTTTATCAACTTTCTACAATGCTGTCAAATCCATACTGGGCCTGAGACCCTCTGAGCCTGCCTCCTGATCGATAGACATAGGTTTTTAATGTGTAAACTATGCTACATATATACGTGTTATCCAGTGAAACTGTACCCTTTATCAACTTTCTACAATGTTGTCGAATCCATACTGGGCCTGAGAACGGCTGCAGAGCTGTTATGCAAGCTACAGCACCTGTGGTTTGGACGCGTAATTTTTTCATTTTGTCAGGAAAGCCGGTTAGGCCTAATTCTGTAATTGCGGTTGACCTGCACTTACTGGGAAATCATCGTTCGCGGGGAATAATTGGAATCCCAGATCCCCATCACTAACGGTGTTCAGCGGGTTATCAGCACCAGTAAGCGACAAAAGCTGGTCCTTTCAGTGTAGCACGCATGTAGCCCTGGACATGTAAGAGCATGATAGACCTGTTATTGCTCGATCTCGCGAGCCAGAGCCTCGCGTATCCCTCTAGTAACCTTGACGCGTACCGCGGGGGCATGCCGGAGTGTCTGTCGTTAACAGAATAAAGCTGAGAAATCACTAGCACAACTACAAACGGACATACCACACCACACACAGAATCGACAAAGCTTGCCATCTGTCCATCTTTTCTGCAGCTTGTATGGTTGTGGTTTCCCGGATGGAGTCCATTAAAGCCACAGGCTCCACTCCTGGTGGTGCCCTTTTGGGCATTCCTTTAAGGTTCAGCTTTGCAATCATACAGCCCCCGGAAACCAAACACTTCATGGACGCAGTTTGGAGGTTCGTGGGAATAACACCGCCCCATCGGCAGTTGGCATAATTTATTGGTGGGAAGTCCGACGGTAAATGATCGTGTTCGATTTCAGAATTTTTATTTTTTTTTTGGTTTGTATTTTACATTTTTATTCCAGCCTTTCTTGACTTCATAAGGGCATGACAAGCCTATATCTGTGTCTTCTCCACCTCCTCCTTTTACTCCACCTCTTTTCTAAATGTAGTTGCCCTTTTCCATATGTTATTTTTATCTTCTGAGCATTTTATCTGCTTTGGGACACCTTTAAAGTTGTTTTGTAATTTTTTCTATGTGTTTGTATGTGTTTGCCTGCCATTGTTTTCAATAGGGTTCGACGGTGTTCTTCGAACGTTCGATGAACTTGCCTCCTGTGCGACAAACCAAAACTCTAGCGGGGTAGCTCAACACTACTCCTGATATATAGAAGCACATTGTTATTTGTCACGGGGTCCTTCTCTGGTATCAACAGAGCAAGCGAAGAGTGAACAATTCCAAGACCTTTATTCAGGCAAAAATACGTAAAGGTCCATATTCAGTCCACCACACAAGGGATAAGATAGTCCAGAATAAGAATGCAGTCCAGTAACAGGATAAAATGTCCAGGGAAACGAGATTCCACAACTCTAGCACCAGAGGATAAACATGGGTCCTTCTCTCTGAAATGCAGCCTTTTCACCATCTTGTCTCTATTGGAACTCACTTGTCCAGCTGCCGTTCTTCCCCCCACCCCCTTCCTTGTCCAGGGGTAGTCAAACAAGTTGCCTCCCAGAAGAGAACAAAGGGCCTTAGGGATTAATGCACTACAGGGGGTCATCAAGAGACAGATACAGTGAGGCTGTAGACTTACAATGTAATAAGAAAAACACTATGAAAATAACTGGAATTGTTAAAAATAGGAATATACAAAAAATGACATCCACATAACATATCACACCATCACAACCTCTCCCCCCCATAATAAGTGAGCATGCCATGAGGTCTACACAGACCTCTGGCCTGCTCACTTTAGTCCACATTGCTCAGTTATTTATAATTCCTTGTACAGTGGCAGGGGTAGGTCAGCCTGGGGAGCCTATGGTTCTTCTTGTCGAGACAGTCCATCGGCGTTCTGGTGTTGGCTTCCTCGCTTGTACTGGATGGAGAAGCTGTAGGGTTGTAAGGACAAGCTCCACCGCAGCAATCTTCCATTGTCCCCTGATACGCGATTCAGCCATGTGAGGGGGTTGTGGTCTGTAACAATTGTAAAGTCTCTGCCATACAAGTAGGGCTGCAATTTTTTTAGCACCTATACAATGGCAAGGCACTCCTTTTCAATAGTGGCATAGGCAACTTCCCGATCCAGTAGTTTCCGACTGGCAAAAGCAACAGGATGTTCTTCTCCGGCGGCGTTCACTTGGCTAAGTACTGCCCCAATCCCAAAGGTGGATGCATCTGTCTGCATGAGGAACCTGCATTTATAATCCGGGGCAGCCAAGACAGGAGCAGTGACGAGGGCAGTCTTTAACGCTGAAAAGGCATCCTCACATGCCGTCGTCCACGTCAAATTCCTAGGCATATTCTTGCGGGTCAGGTCGGTTAGTGGCTTGGCCAAGGTGCTGAAATTAGAAACAAATTTGTGATAGTAGCCAGCAGTTCCTAAAAACGCAAGTACCTGCTTTTTAGTCTGGGGTCTACACCAGTTGGTAATGGTTTCCACCTTGACAGGCTCAGGCCTTAGTGTCCCACCCCCTACTCTATGCCCGAGGTACTGCACCTCAGCCATCCCTATTTGGCACTTATCAGGGCGAATGGTCAGTCCTGCAGTAAGGATACAGTCCAGCACTATGCCCAAGTGTTTAAGATGTTCCTCCCAGGTTGTGCTAAAAATGGCGATGTCGTCTAAGTAAGCACAGGCAAAGTCCTGACATTGTTGTAACAGTCGATCCACCAGTCTCTGGAAAGTAGCGGGGGCAGTTTTCATCCCAAAGGGCATTCCCAGGAACTCATAAAGCCCAAATGGAGTAATGAAGGCTGAGCGCTCCCGAGCATCCTCCGTTAGGGGTATCTGCCAGTACCCCTTGCTCAAGTCTAACGTGGTCACAAATTGGGCACTGGCCAGATGATCCAATAGGTCATCAATCCTGGGCATGGGATAAGCATCACTCTTGGTGGCATCATTTAGTCATCTGTAATCAACGCAGAATCGTGTTGTACCATCCTTCTTGGGGACCAGGACGACAGGAGAGGCCCAAGAACTGTGAGATGGCTGAATAACTCCCAGTTGTTTCATCTCCTCCAGTTCGTTCTTTATCATGCCTTGAACAGCCTCTGGAACCCGGTAGGCAGCCTGCTGGATGGGGCGTTGTCCGGAGGTTTCCACATGGTGACTGGTGAGAGTAGTCTTCCCCGGCTTTTAGGAGAAAGCAGCAGCCCTCGGCCTTAGTACGGCGACAATATCGTCCTTTTGTATATCCGATAAATGGGAGTCCAGGGGCACTTGTTCCAGTGATCCTCCCGCTTGGGCAACCTGGAGATCTGGGAGATACTCGTCGTCGGCGGTATCACTAGGGGGGTGGCAGACAGCTAGAACAGGCAGAGATCGGTCGTAGTAGTCTTTCAGCATGTTAATGTGGACGGTTTTCTGTCGTCGACCACTAGAGTCCAGGGCAATAACATAGTTAGTGTCATTAAATTTCTTGACAACCTGATAAGGGCCTTCCCACACTGCTTGAAGCTTGTTGGCAGGGGAAGCAGTAATCATGAGTAGTGTTGAGCATTCCGATACTTGCTGTATCGGAATTCCGATACCGACTTCCGATATTTTTTCAATATCGGAAGTCGGCATCGGAATCGGAAGTTCAAAGTTGATTGACAGCCTGACGTCATCATGATGCGCGGTGTGTGCGCATCATGATGCGCCGTCATTTCGGGCCTTCCGGGGGTCTCTGCCGGCCTGCCGGGGGGCTGTGCCGGCCTGCTGGGGGGCTGTGTGGACTGCCCGGGGTCTGTACCGGCCTGCCGGGGGGCTGTGCCGGCCTGCCGTTGGTCTGTGCACCCTGTGGGGGTCTGTATCGGCCTGCCGGGGGGCTGTGCCGGCCTGCCGGTGGTCTGTGCACCCTGTGGGGGTCTGTACCGGCCTGCCGGGGGGCTGTGCCGGCCTGCCAGTGGTCTGTGCACCCTGTGGGGGTCTGTGCCGGCCTGCCGGGGGGCTGTGCCGGCCTGCCGGGGGGCTGTGCTGATGTCCGGGGGTCTGTGCAAGCATCGTCCGATGGGACTACAAGTCCCATCTGGCGATGCCTGCTACCATGACAGTGATTGACACATTAGCCAATGATGGGACAGTAGTAGTCCCATCATCCGGCTAATGTGTTAAATGTTAAAAAAAAAAATACTACATACATACTACATGCATGCTACATACATACTACATACATACTACATACATACCACATATATACTACATACATACCACATATATACTACATACATACTACATGCATGCTACATGCTACATACATACTACATGCTACATACATACTACATACATACTACATATATACTACATGCATGCTACATACATACTGCATGCTACATACATACTGCATGCTACATACATACTGCATGCTACATACATACTACATACACTCACTGGCCACTTTATTAGGTACACCTGTCCAACTGTGTGTTAAGACTTAATTTCTAATCAGCCAATCACATGGCGGCAACTCAGTGCATTTAGGCATGTAGACATGGTCAAGACAATCTCCTGCAGTTCAAACCGAGCATCAGTATGGGGAAGAAAGGTGATTTGAGTGCCTTTGAACGTGGCATGATTGTTGGTGCCAGAAGGGCTGGTCTGAGAATTTCAGAAACTGCTGATCTACTGGGATTTTCACGCACAACCATCTCTAGGGTTTACAGAGAATGGTCCGAAAAAGAAAAAAAATCCAGGGAGCGGCAGTTCTGTGGCCGGAAATGCCATGTTGATGCCAGAGGTCAGAGGAGAATGGGCAGACTGGTTCGAGCTGATAGAAAGGCAACAGTGACTCAAATTGCCACCCGTTACAACCAAGGTGGCCAGAAGAGCATCTCTGAACGCACAGTGCGTCGAACTTTGAGGCAGATGGGCTACAGCAGCAGAAGACCACACTGGGTACCACTCCTCTCAGCTAAGAACAGGAAACTGAGGCTACAATTTGCACAAGCTCATCGAAATTGGACAGTAGAAGATTGGAAAAACGTTGCCTGGTCTGATGAGTCTCGATTTCTGCTGCGACATTCGGATGGTAGGGTCAGAATTTGGCGTAAACAACATGAAAGCATGGATCCATCCTGCCTTGTATCAACGGTTCAGGCTGGTGGTGGTGGTGTCATGGTGTGGGGAATTTTTTCTGGGCACTCTTTGGGCCCCTTGGTACCAATTGAGCATCGTTGCAACGCCACAGCCTACCTGAGTATTGTTGCTGACCATGTCCATCCCTTTATGACCACAATGTACCCAACATCTGATGGCTACTTTCAGCAGGATAATGCGCCATGTCCTAAAGCTCGAATCATCTCAGATTGGTTTCTTGAACATGACAATGAGTTTACTGTACTCAAATGGCCTCCTCAGTCACCAGATCTCAATCCAATAGAGCATCTTTGGGATGTGGTGGAACGGGAGATTCGCATCAGGGATGTGCAGCCGACAAATCTGCGCCAACTGTGTGATGCCATCATGTCAATATGGTCCAAAATCTCTGAGGAATGCTTCCAGAACCTTGTTGAATCTCTGCCACGAAGAATTGAGGCAGTTCTGAAGGCAAAAGGGGGTCCAACCCCTTACTAGCATGGTGTACCTAATAAAGTGGCCAGTGAGTGTATATGCTACATACATACTACATATATACTACATGCATGCTACATACATATTGCATACTACATACATACTACATATATACTACATACATACTACATGCATGCTACATACATACCACATACATACTACATACATGCTACATATATACTACATGCATGCTACATACATACTGCATGCTACATGCATGCTACATACATACTACATACATACTACATGCTACATACATACCACATATATACTACATACATACTACATACAATACATTCATACAATACATACATAGACATACAGTACATATAACATAGAGTAACATACTTACCAATACTTGTCACATTGTTCCCCGAAGCCATTGTCTTTTACGGAATAAATATTAACATAACAAACCACAAAAATACTCACCCACGATCCGAAGCAGTCCACGAGTGTGTCCCACGACGATCTTGGGTAGAGAACTGCAGCATCAGCTGTTGCTGCCGTTCTCTACGGGCTGCAGGAATCCAATGACGGAAGGTAGGTATCCTTCCGCACTGTATTCCTCCACCACTTAAAAAAAAAAAAAAGTCCCTAGTCTCACTTTATGCCATTGCTGCGTGGGAATTCCACGCAGCAATGGCATAAAGTGAGACTAGGGACTTTTTTTTTTTTTAAGTGGCGGAGGAATACAGTGCGGAAGGATACCTACCTTCAGTCATTGGATTCCTGCAGCCCGTAGAGAACGGCAGCAACAGCTGATGCTGCAGTTCTCTACCCAAGATCGTCGTGGGACACACTCGTGGACTGCTTCGGATCGTGGGTGAGTATTTTTGTGGTTTGTTATGTTAATATTTATTCCGTAAAAGACAATGGCTTCGGGGAACAATGTGACAAGTATTGGTAAGTATGTTACTCTATGTTATATGTACTGTATGTCTATGTATTGTAGGGATGTGACTCGCTCAGGTGCAGCGGGAGACAATCATGAGGCAGGTTCTTCCCAAAGTTCATAAGGTTTATTTGCTCCATAAACCATAGACAGCATAACACTGAAATGTAACCTTCACTTCAGGCAAAGGAACAGAAATGTCCGTGGCTTCAGACTCGGACTGAGAGTCTCAGCACATGCTGGGAGCTGTAGTCCTCCCCATATACACTCTCTGTAGTGTCCCACCTGGACACATGGAAGTCTGTCCACACTCTGACAGACTCCCTCCACTCTCCCACATGTGCCAAACACCTCAATTACATAGCCCTGTAACCACACCCAAAGGGGATCACATGGCTATGACATCACCAAAGGTTGTATAGACACACAGGCTTCCCTGACACAGTGTAACAGAAAGATCAGCAGTACCTCTGCTGATCAATACACCCTGGAGCCTGCATCCCAAGGCCACCCACCTTGAGACCCACAATGGTCATTTAGGACCCTGCTCCTGTTACCACACTGAATGTGCCTGTACACCCGTCCTGGGACACCCACACAGCGCCCCCTAGCCGACACAGTGGTAACTACACCACATACCTCCCTCCTCTGTTCAAACTTGTGGGGTTGAACACATGACATCACCCAGGTATCTTGAGACCTGGCACCCATGTCACCTTGCCCTACAAGTCGAGAGGACCATCTCCGTCTGTTTCGGTAGTCAAACTGCCTCATATTCACGTTAGGCCTCCCCCGCCCCCAGCGGTCAGTATCTCGGCCTTGGGCTTTGGCCTTCCCGTCAACGTCCATCAGTGTGATCAGACACTCTTTAGTCTCCACCTGTTTGCAGTGCGCTCCGTCACCCGACCTTTCTCTCACCGGCCGGCTCTCCCAGTTCACACTGTCATGAGTCCCACGTCCAGCTGGGCCAACTGGCTGGTCTGAGTCTGACCCTCTGTCACTATGTCCACCACCGGGTCTCGTGCCTATGTTACTACGATTAGAACGGCCACTTGCGGACTCTCGACGTTCTTGCCTTCGACTACCTGTCCTTTCATTCCTTGGAGGATCCCTTCGGGTCCTTACACCTTGGGTTGGAGGTGGACGCCACCTGACGTTCTCTATCTGCTCATTCATCTGCAGTCGATCCTGTCTTAGCTGCTCAATCTCCTTCAGGTACGCTACCCGATATTCCAGGAGCATGCGAAGCTTCCCAATGCTTTCCACCGAACCAACCACAATGACAGGAACCATGTCATCTTCAATAACGACTTGGATTTCACCAGCAGGTGGGATCCTCACTCTCTTCACACAGGATCGATTCACCATCTCCTGCATCACCTTTCCAAGTCTGCCAACGACTTTCCCCACCAGATTTCTGGGTACCGGAATTATGTCTTCCACAAAGCCCAGCCGACTTTGTGCTTCCCTTGCAAGCTCCAGACGTCGAGCGGCTTTCCTATTACGCTCCACGAGCATCTGTTTCGTGCGGAGACATTGTAGGTGCATCTCCTTCAGGACAGCCACCCTTCTCTCTGTGTCTTCCGTTTCTGCCAGTATCACCAACTGGTCTGTTTCTGGTGCCCAGCTCACACTATAGGCCTTTACTGCCTTTTTAAAGGTCTCATGCACACCTTCGCTGGCACACGCTTCTCGCATGTCTTCGGGTACCTCCATCACGCAATTGAAGGTCATGGACTTGCTCTCATCCTGGACAGATGGCTCTGGGTTCCGCACGGACACTTCCCTCATGGTATCTGCCAAGACCGGGTGACTGTCTTGTGCAGCTCTTGGCTCACCATCTTCCTGAGATTTACAGTCTTCAGGACCCTTCTCCAAGATGGGCTTTGGCAGTTCTGCCTTGCTATCAGTCGGGCAAGGCCGCTGTACGTCTTCGCCCATCCACTTCTTCTGCAGAAGACCTTTTACTACTCCACTGAGTTCTTGCAGAACTTTATCTCGCTCCTCTGCCAGGTAGCGATGCTGATCCTCTCTCCTGAGAATCTCCTGTTGATGCTTCTCTTGGGCCTCTCTGAGCACCTCCATATCTTCCAACAGGGTCTTGTTCATGGTTTTACATGCTGACAGGTGACCTCTGAGCTCAGAGACTTCCTTCTCCAGCTCATCCACTCTGTGCTCAGCTGCTTGCCTTAGGACTCTTTCCCGTTCGACATGTTCTGTTACAGTCTCCTTTATCAGCTGTATCTCACGATCTTGTTCTCTTTTGTCCATCACGTGTCGCACCACTACCTCTTTAATTATATCGTTAAAGGGTACCACTGGGTCAGTCACCCCAGTCGAGTGAACCCTCCAGTTACCGTCCAGCACCAATGTGTCTAGTCCAGTAGTCTCATCTCCCAGCCCACCATCTGTCTTATCACGAGACGTCAAGTCCGTCAGTTGGGCAGATGTACTTCCTCTGGTCAGTTCTACCTCTGACCTGTCCATGTCAGGAGCCGTCACTGTCTCAGTGTCCGCTGGCCCCACAGTCGAAGCATCTCCATCATCCGACCAAATGTCATCAAACAAAAGAAAGTCCCGGCCCCTCTCCCAGGCATAGACTAAGTCCCGTGGTATCCCTCTACCTTGGCACTCACCACCTTTGGTCCCCTCAAACACTACTGTGTCTACTGCGTAGTTCACCGTGACCCCGTGTTTACAGTGAACCCTGACGTTTTTCTCGGTCAGAGAGAAAACGAGAGGAGTTCCTGTCAGAGTCACCTGACTCTCTGAGTCCAGCCGACCAAAGGCTCCTTCCCGGTGCAGCATCACTGTACACATCTGTGGCCCATCATTACTACCTGGAAAGGATATTCCACATTCTGAAAAAGACCTGCACATACACTGTGGTACTCCAGACATACCTACTGAGTCACCCAGTGCTGTCACTTCACACTTGGCCACTTTCTGGACCACCACCCCACTTTGGGTTGCCACTCCAATCTGGGTCACCGCCCCCTTTTGGGACTCCACCCCTTTTTGGGTTACCACTCCAATTTGGGTCACCGCCCCCTTTTGGGACTCCACCCCTTTTTGGGTTACCACTCCAATTTGGGTCACCTCCCCCTTTTGTGACTCCACCCCTTTTGGGGTTACCACTCTAATTTGGGTCACCGCCCCCTTTTGGGACTCCACCCCTTTTTTGGTTACCACTCCCTTTTGGGTCACCGCCCCCTTTTGGGTCACCACCCCCTTTTGGGATTTCCCCATGTCCGTTCTGCAGAACTTCTTATGCCACAGTTCACACAGTACAGTTTGTCTCTCACGATACCACACAAGTCTTTGCTGGCACCACCACAGCTCCTGCTGTCACTGATCACCGGCACCTCCGGCTGCTGTTCACACACATACACAGCGGCTGGTGTCACTGCAGCTCCTGCTGCGCCATCTTCATGGACCCGCCGATCCACCGGAAGCCGCTTGTCACCTTCGTAACCCCGCCGGGTTACTGGAAGCCGCTTGTCACCCTCAAAGATAAAAAAGCCACAAAAGTGCGCCCATAGGGCCTTACCAGTGCAGGTATAATGGGTTATGCAGCAATAATACAGGGTACTCACCCTTAATAGTTGTGTAAAGCCACAACTGCTGTATCCGCTTAGTCACATGCAATAAAGCTGCAGCAGGATGGTGTAGACAGACAGCGTCTGCTACCAATGCTCCCAGGGCAGATCCCTTAAAGAAAACACCAGGTCCCTGTGCTGCGAGACCTTCGTGACCCCACTGAGCCACAGCAAGCACCTTCAGGTTTTGCAGAGGAAAAGAAAAAAAAAAAGAGAAAAAACACATGCACAGTCTCTCACATGTCCTGTTCGTGTGCCACTCAGGACGTACCGTCTCCACCTGAGACCGTCCACCACACAGGGCACACCGGGTGCTATTCAGGGAGCCGACCCTCCTCCCAGGGTCTCCCAACACACCAGCCTCACCAGGTCCAGGGGCTCAGCGGGTGCTCTTCAGGACATCCGTCTCCGCCTGAGACTGCCCAACACACGCCTCATCAGGTCCAAGGTCATATCACGTGTTCCAGGGATCCGATTCCTCTCCCAGAACCTCCCAACACTGACCCTCCAGGACCTTGCTCACTGACCCCTCCAGGAACACAGTCTTTACCACTGACCCAGGTCAGTGCAACACAGACTCCTGTCTGTTACCTGTGTCGGCCACACAGGTTCTCGGATGCCTCTTCTCCTCAGAGGTATCCCACAAATATTAATACAGTCACTTTCTCTGACCTCGGTCAGTATTACTCACGGTTGTCAGACCGTCTGCTCTCCTGGCTCAGAATCGCCAGCGCTGCCACACGTGCTTCTGGGAGTCGCTGCCCGCAGTCTGTCACCAATTGTAGGGATGTGACTCGCTCAGGTGCAGCGGGAGACAATCATGAGGCAGGTTCTTCCCAAAGTTCATAAGGTTTATTTGCTCCATAAACCATAGACAGCATAACACTGAAATGTAACCTTCACTTCAGGCAAAGGAACAGAAATGTCCGTGGCTTCAGACTCGGACTGAGAGTCTCAGCACATGCTGGGAGCTGTAGTCCTCCCCATATACACTCTCTGTAGTGTCCCACCTGGACACATGGAAGTCTGTCCACACTCTGACAGACTCCCTCCACTCTCCCACATGTGCCAAACACCTCAATTACATAGCCCTGTAACCACACCCAAAGGGGATCACATGGCTATGACATCACCAAAGGTTGTATAGACACACAGGCTTCCCTGACACAGTGTAACAGAAAGATCAGCAGTACCTCTGCTGATCAATACACCCTGGAGCCTGCATCCCAAGGCCACCCACCTTGAGACCCACAATGGTCATTTAGGACCCTGCTCCTGTTACCACACTGAATGTGCCTGTACACCCGTCCTGGGACACCCACACAGCGCCCCCTAGCCGACACAGTGGTAACTACACCACAGTATGTATTGTATGAATGTATTGTATGTAGTATGTATGTAGTATATATGTTTTATGTATGTAGCATGTAGTATGTATGTAGTATGTATGTAGCATGCATGTAGCATGCAGTATGTATGTAGCATGCATGTAGTATATATGTAGTATGTATGTAGCATGTAGTATGTATGTAGCATGCATGTAGTATATATGTAGTATGTATGTAGTATATATGTGGTATGTATGTAGCATGTAGTATGTATGTAGCATGCATTATGTATGTAGCATGCATGTAGTATATATGTAGTATGTATGTAGTATATATGTGGTATGTATGTAGCATGTAGTATGTATGTAGCATGCATTATGTATGTAGCATGCATGTAGTATATATGTAGTATGTATGTAGCATATATGTAGTATGTATGTAGTATGTATGTAGCATGCAGTATGTATGTAGCATGCAGTATGTATGTAGCATGTATGTAGCATATATGTATTATGTATGTAGCATATATGTAGTATGTATGTAGCATGTAGTATATATGTAGTATGCATGTTGCATGCATGTAGTATATATGTAGTATGCATGTTGCATGCATGTAGTATATATGTAGTATGTATGTTGCATGTAGTATATATGTAGTATGTATGTTGCATGTAGTATATATGTAGTATGCATGTTGCATGCATGTAGTATATATGTAGTATGTATGTTGCATGTAGTATATATGTAGTATGTATGTTGCATGTAGTATATATGTAGTATGAATGTAGCATGTATGTAGTAGGTAGTATGAATGTAGCATGTATGTAGTATGCATGTTGTATGTATGTAGCATGTAATTTTTTTTTTTTTTTTTACATTCAACACATTAGCCGGATGATGGGACTACTACTGTCCCATCATTGGCTAATGTGTCAATCACTGTCATGGTAGCAGGCATCGCCCGATGGGACTTGTAGTCCCATCGGACGATGCCTGCACAGACCCCCGAAGCCTGCACAGCCCCCCGGCAGGCCGGCACAGCCCCCCGGAGCCTGCACAGCCCCCCGGCAGGCCGGCACAGCCCACCGGAGCCTGCACAGCCCCCCTGGCAGGCCGGCACAGCCCCCCGGCAGGCCGGCACAGACCACCGGAGCCTGCACAGACCCCCTGGCAGGCCGGCACAGCCCCCCGAAAGGCCCGTACAGACCCCAGAGAGGCTGTACAAGGGAAAAACAGGATTTTTCTTATTCCGATACCGGAAGTCCCATAGACTTGAATGGCTTCTGGCTAAACAGCAGTTCGAAGGGAGAGAACCCTGTGGACTCTTGGGGAACCTCCCGATAGGCGAAGAGGAGATGTGGCAGGTACTTTTCCCAGTCTTTTTCAACGTCAACAAAAGCCCTCAGCATATTTTTTAGGGTTCCATTAAAGTGTTCACATAGTCCGTTGGTCTGCGGGTGGTATGGGGTGGTGGCAATGGCTCGAACACCACAGGTATGCCATAGTGACTGGACCAGATCTGACATGAACTGAGTGCCTTGATCCGACAATATTTCACTAGGAAACCCTACCCGGGTAAAGATGGTAACAAGGGCCTCGGCTACCTTTACTGCTGTAATACTGGACAGGGCCACAGCTTCAGGATACCTAGTGGCATAGTCCACCACGGTCAGGATATATTTTTTCCCCGACCTGCTGGGGTGGGCCAGAGGACCTATGATGTCAACGGCTACACGTTGAAATGGTTCCTCAATTATGGGCAGGGATTGCAGGGGTACCTTATGTCGAGCTCCTGGATGCCGCATTCGCTGGCACACATCACAGGTGCGGCAATAATGGGCTACCGACTGCGAGACGCCCGGCCAGTAAAAACTTTGGGTGAGTCTCTTTTCAGTCCTTTTTCTCCCTTGATGCCCAGCCAAGGGGATATCATGGGCCAGTTGAAGTAGCTGTGCCCTGTACTTCTGAGGGACAATGAGTTGCCTGGTCGCTGCCCTTTGTTACACGATAATACAGTCCGTTTTCTCGAGTGAAGCCATCCCCATTATCTCCCATGTGCCCAGTTTCTGCCTTTTGCCTAAGGGCTGCTAAGGTACTGTCACCCTCTATTTCTCTCCTAAACTCCTCTCTGTCCCAAGACTCTCCCAATGTAGTAGCAGCGAAAGTATTGCTTACCGACTCTGATGCGGTTCGTGGTGGTTGCTCCCCGGTGGGGTCCGGATGACGTAGTGCTTGAAGGGCCTGTAGTCGGGTGACTGCTCCCACAAATTGGCACTGTAACTCCCCAATGTCGTTCCTAAGGAGGATATCTGCAGGAAGTCCTCCCATAACTCCAATCCAACACAGTTTTTCTCCACACCCATAATCCAAACGCACAGAAGCTCGCTGTATATATTTGCAGGCACCGCCTGCCAGGACAATGGGAATTCCCGGACCCTGGTAAATTGCCTCGGGTCGAACCACACGGGGGTCAGCGATAGTCAAGAATGCCCCCGTGTCTCTAAATCCTGACACTTTGTATCCATCAATAAAGACATCCTGCAGGTGGCGTTGCTGTTGCTCTGAGTAGCTAAAGGACAGAGGCCGGAGTCCGTACACTCCAGGAGGGGTATCTATGGTGCCGTGGTCGGTGGTCCACTCTGGTGGGGGTGGTGGTAGCTCTTCCTCAGGTGTGGTGGAATGTACAAGATGCACTGGACGAGGTGGGGCTGCGTGGGGCTCCCTCCGAATCTTGGAGGGGCAGCCACACTGCAAATGTCCAGGTTGCCCACACCCATAACACCTCTTCTCTGTGATACCCCCAGGTCGTGGTCGGAACTGTTGGGGCCTAGGATTGTGAGGCGTGATTGTCATCGGCTTGCGACTAGGTGGAAGGGCAGATATAATTGGAGGGGGACGGGGCGCGGGAGCAGGCTGTGGTTCATTGTCCAGAAGCCTCCTCCATTGCGGCCGGATAGTAAGGGCTTCATCGGCCAGGGCTGCAGCTCTATCCACGGTACACGGCGTGTGCTCCCGGACCCATTCCCGTACCTCTGCAGGGCACTTGGCAAGAAATTGTTCTATAAGGAACGCCTGTATAACATCTTCCACAGTAAAGGTGTTTTCTGCTTCCAACCATCTCCGACATGCCTCGGACATCTTATGTGCATACATCCTAAACGATCCCCCCCTTGGTGCATGGGAGGCCTCAGAACTTGGCCCTATATGAGTCTGGGGTGATAGCATGGTAATCCAGGATAGTCCGCTTTACAATGTTATAATCCCGATTCCGCAGTGCATCAATGGTTCGGTAAGCCTCCGCCAAGCTTCCGTTCAGGAGTCCCACTAACAAACGCATCCAGCTAGAGTGGGGCACCTCCATCACAGCACACTGCTGCTCAAAGTCTTTGAAGAACCCCTCCACATCTCCAGAAGCCTCATCAATGGCTTAAACTCTGTCCGGGTGATCCGTACAGGCTCCCGGATTGTTGGGGTTACACTCCACATTGCGTTACTCCCTTTTTCAAGCTCCATTGCTTCCTGTCTCCGCTGTGCCCGGCGGGCAGCCTCCTCCTTGTACTCCTGAGAGACGCCGGGGCCCAGAATCACCATCTCTTCTTCATACCACTCCATCCACTGGCTTTTCTGGATGGGAATCCCTGTCTCCAGTGCTCGCCCTTCAGACATCTGGGAGGAGGTGGCCGGGCTAGCGCCCACCAGTAGACCGATTAAGGCCTCTTTAGTCAGTCCCTGGTAGTTCAGGCCCAGGTCTCTGGCTCTCTCCTGTAAACTGCATACAGTCCAATTTCTGTACTCACTCTGTGGGTGGTTCTCCATTGGGTGACGCTCTGTTGATCCCACCGCTGCCACCAGTTGTCACGGGGTCCTTCTCTGGTATCACACAATCAACAGAGCAAGCTAAGAGTGAACAATTCCAAGTCCTTTATTCATGCAAAAATATGAAAAGGTCCATATTCAGTCCACCACACAAAGGATAAGATAGTCTAGAATAAGAATACAGTCCAGTAACAGGATAAAATGTCCAGGGAAACGAGATTCCACAACTCTAGCACCAGAGGATAAACATGGGTCCTTCTCTCTGAAATGCAGCCTTTTCACCATCTTGTCTCTACCGGAACTCACTTGTCCAGCTGCCGTTCTTCCCCCCACCCCCTTCCTTGTCCAGGGGTAGTCAAACAAGTTGCCTCCCAGAAGAGAACAAAGGGCCTTAGGGATTAATGCACTACAGGGGTCATCAAGAGACAGATACAGTGAGGCTGTAGACTTACAATGTAATAAGAAAAACACTATGAAAATAACTGGAATTGTTAAAAATAGGAATATACAAAAAATGACATCCACATAACATATCACACCATCACATTAATGTTTAAACTATGCTATATATACCTGGTATGTGGTGATACTGTACCCTTTCTGCCAGGAAGTCCTCCTCCAACCAACACTCTAAGTGTATCATTGACACCAGGAACATTGTCCCACATGTGTGATTATTTCTTGCGGATCTTCTTGTTATATGGTGGTGTGATCCATCCTGAGCGTGTGAGTGTCTATGGGTTACTCCTGCAATTTAGATGTACATTTAAAAATTACCCCAAGACTGTATACAGCTCTACGCTTGTGATACATTACCCATTTACTGCTTGTTATATTCTGGTCTAATCCAAACTGACCAAGTGAGAGTTATTTTCTGACTGTGGAAATAAATACTGAAATTGACAACAATGACACCTACACTGTGTACAGCTGTACTCTTGAGATCCATTACCGTTTTACGGCTTTTTAGATTGTGTTGTAATCCAATACTGAGCCTGAGAGTGTGTGTGCCTCCTCAAATATCTACGGAGATTTAGAATGTTTAAACTATACTATATATACCTGCTATCTGATGATACTGTACACTTTGTCTAAATTTTATATTCTTGTCTAATCCATACTGAGCCTGTGAGCATCTCTGTGTGACTGATGGAATATATAGGGAGATTAACAATTATCCTTTGACTGAATAGAGCTGTACGCTTCTGATACAGTGCCATATATCTGATGTTATTTTGGGTCTATTTTCTGCAAAATTTTGAAGTTTGGTGGAAGAGGCCGTGGGCGTGGGTTGGCCAGCTGGTGCTGATGGTGGTGGTGCATCTGCTGGTAGTGGCAAAAGCAGTGCAATGTGAACCTGACCTTAATGAGTTTTTAGTGCCACGGGGGGTTAAAACAGACAGGCTCTTTTGTCTGTCATCAGAAAACGCTGACAGTCTCATGCTGGTAAAAATTAACAAAGAGAAAAAGGCCCATTGTGGGGTCGAAACGCGCTGCTGTTTACCCTATGCTGTACTAGCACATCCATTGTATTATTGAGGAGTACATCTGCCTGTCAAGTTTTTAACGTATAAACGAATAAAGGAATTCATTTTGGAAGCTGGAACGCCTTTTTCTCTTCGTTACTGCATGTCCAAGGTCTGTATTCAAGTTCCGTGCTTCAGTGATGGTTGGTGAGCTGGCTAGGGCTAGCTGGCCAATTTTCTCTTTTTATCTAAAAATTAACGAAGCCTGGATTAGCACCAACTTTTCCACACCATGAGATGACGGCAGCACATGAAGCACATTAAATTTTGCCTTACATACAAGTCATTATACAGGAAAGAATGTTTTTTAACATTTTGTTTCCTGTAAATTGCAATTTCGCATTGATTTTGAATGTTTTATTGTCAGTGCCTAATGTAAAAGTAAAAGTGTGACACCATTGTTCTCAGCATCGATCTGGAAGTCAGAGATGCTTCTGAGCGTCTTCCCCATCCTGTTCTCCTTCCATTCAGCACTTTTTCCATCCATTTTAACAATTACACTACCCCCTAGACCTTCTTGTAGGGTCTGCTGTAACAATGCTCAGATTTCCAATTGACTCCCATTATACTCGATACTTGAAATGAGCATTCGAGCTTTAGGAATTGCTCAGTTCGAGTAACGAGCATCAAAGCATTTTATTCATCCTCATTCCTAGTTTCTACCTGAAAATATTTAAGTTTATTTTTCAGTTAAATTGTACAGATTGTAGGTGAAATTAAAGGAGGAAAAAGTACTGAAATAATTCTTTTTATGATTTTTTGCGTGACAAAAACCTGGCATTTTATTAGAGGTACAGTATGTCAAGTTTTATATCCCCTTTATGAAATTTTTAGTGAAATTTATTCAATATGCGACACATACAAAGACTTTCAATATACAATGTACAATATGTCCTCTTCTTTAGCTTAATGCATATTTAGTATGAAAAGTAATTCATGAAAATAAGCAAATGCAGTTTTACAAATATAGCAATTCTATGAGTTCCCTCTCTTTTTATATAATAAAACACATGAAACATGCATAGATGTCAACAAGAGTGCTTACTTATCAACTAAGAGTTATTACCAACCTCATAACAATTAAACAAAAGAGTCCTGGCATTTGAGTTTAAAATGTAATCATGAATATGTAAAATGCAGCCAACCTATTATTATACTGAAGCTGAAGTGCCATGAGAGAGGTTGTTGTCATGCAGATTAAAAGAGGCATTTGAGTGACATGCATAAGATTACTATGAAATGGTTGTTGGCATTTGATCAGCATGTCCCCAAACCAATATAAAGATGATTGTTGCTGAACAGGTCATACAAAGCTTTCCGAACTGGGGAGATGATGGCATTAATGAAAATTATAATACAAACTTAATATCTTACTCAGATCACTGTGCATCTGTTACATGGTATGTTGACAGCCAGCAGAGAAACTAGAGGACCTCTGATTTGATAACTTGAGACCATGTTGGGTACAGTATTTTTAGGGAGAAAGCAATAAAGCAGTTGTCCAGAACTGAGCTTACACATTTCTGATTGCTTGTCTTGTGAATGTTTTTTTTTTCTCATAGAATCATAGAATCGTAGAGTTGGAAGGGACCTCCTGGGTCATCTGGTCCAACCCCCTGCTCAAAGCAGGATTCACTAAACCATCTCAGACAGATGTCTGTCCAGCCTCTGCTTGAAGACTTCTATTGGAGGAGAACCCACCACCTCTCATGGCAGCCTGTTCCACTCATTGATCACCCTGTCAAAAAAGTTTTTTCTAATATCTAATCTATGTCTTCTCTCATTCAGTTTCATCCCATTGCTTCTAGTCTTTCCTTGTGCAAATGAGAATAAAGATGATGTATAAACAATTAAATATTTGCGCTCAGAGTTGTGTCTGTATAAAGGCTATACTCCACTCAGAGAAGATATTAAATGTTCAAAACAAAACAAATGAACGTTAAGAGTCAGGAACCACCCCCTGGTTAAATATTTGCACTCAGAATTAGGTCAATATAAAAACTATACTCCACTCAGAGGAGACATAAAAGGTCCAAGGCAAGGCAGGTGAACACCAAGAGTCCGGAACCGCCCCCTGATTAAATATTTGCACTCAGGGGGCGGTTCCGGACTCTTGGTGTTCACCTGCCTTGCCTTGGACCTTTATACAGACACAACTCTGAGCGCAAATATTGAATTGTTTATACATTATTTATTTATTTGGATTAATTTGGTGGTAATTGTCCTAATATTTTGCTGCTGAGTAGTCTGTGGCGCTAGAGCTGTCGGTCTGTTAATTTATTTTGAGAATAAAGATGATCCTTCTGCAATGTGACAGCCCTTGAGATATTTGTAGACAGCTATTAAGTCTCCTCTCAATCATCTCTTTTGCAAGCTAAACATTCCCAAATCCTGCAACCTTTCCTCATAGGACATGGTTTGCAGACCATTCTAGTTGCTCTTCTCTGAACTTGCTCCAGTTTGTTGATATCTTTCTTAAAATGTGGTGCCCAAAACTGAACACAGTATTCCAGATGAGGTCTGACCAAAGAGGAGTAGAGGGCAATAATGACTTCACGTGATCTAGACTGTATGCTTCTGTTTATACAGCCTAGAATTGTATTTGCCTTTTTTGCTGCTGCATCACACTATTGACTCATGTTCAGTCTGTGATCTATTAGTACACCCAAGTCTTTTTTCACATGTGCTGTTACTTAGCCCTATTCCTCCCATTCTGTATATGTTTTTTTCATTATTATTGCACAGATGTAGTACTTTGCATTTTTCCGTTAAAAAACATTCAGTTAGTTGCTGCCCACTGCTCCAGTTTATTTATATCTTTTTGAATCCTCTCTCTTCTCTAGTATTAGCTATCCCTCCTAGCTTTGTGTCATCAGCAAATTTAATCAATTTACCATCAACTACTTCATCTAAATCATTGATAAAGATGTTGAACAATACAGGGCCCAGGACAGAGCCCTCTGGTACCCCACCTGAGACATTCCTCCAACTGGATGTGCAGCCATTTACGATCATTGTTTGGATTGGATCACTAAGCCAGTTATTAATCCACCTAACAGCTGCCTTGTCCATTCCATACTTAGTCATTTTTTAAATAAGGATTGTGTGAGATACTTTGTCAAATGCTTTGCTGAAGTCAAGATGTACTATATCTACAGCATTTCCCTGATCCACCCAGTCAGTGATTCTGTCAGAAGAAAATTAAGTTAGCCTGACAAGATGTCATGATCCATTTCTTGGATCTGTGTCAGATCTGGATTTCCTCACATTTAAACTTTTTTCCTTTTCGGCCATTGGGGGTTAATGTCAGTTTTTCCCCCCAGTGGCCGCTGGTGTTACTACAACTTTAGTTAGTCGGCAGGTGAGTTTTTCCCCCCGATGGCCGCTGGTGTTACTGCATTGTGATTAATTACCCATGCAGGTGGGTGCAACTCCCACCTCTGTTTATAAGGCCACCTGGTGCTGCAGATTACTGTTGGTTATACACTTGCTCTTGGGAGACCAACCAAGCTGGAGTTCAGGAGCTGACAGAGTTCTGTGGTGCTTCAGTTGTTTGCTGTTGTCAAGTGGCTAACTCTGCTGTCCAGGAGCACTGCAGCAGAGCAAGCTAAGTATTGTTTTGTTTTACCCTGTCTGTTGAATCCTCCCTTTGGGTTTTTGGTGCAGTACACTTTTTCCCTGTCTCATCTCCTGGGGAGGGGGTTGGGGGCTTTAGCTCAGGGCTAAACAGGAG
The DNA here is from genome assembly GCF_039654945.1 of Dendrobates tinctorius. Classification (NCBI taxonomy): domain Eukaryota; kingdom Metazoa; phylum Chordata; class Amphibia; order Anura; family Dendrobatidae; genus Dendrobates; species Dendrobates tinctorius. The sequence continues at coordinate 11,202,631 of NW_027361898.1, read as the reverse complement.
ACAGGGACAGGTCAGGTACTTGGGCCTCACTACCATTAAGTATACCCCCAAGTTAAGAAGAGTTCACCATTTTCTGGCAAATGCATGAATGGTAATTAACATTCAGGTCCAGACCAGTGTGTGAACGAGTTTGTATGGGTGTCCACCAATCACATCCGGTGGAAGTGTGCTGCTGGATTCTGGAACTCTCAAGTTATCGGTCCTTATCACGTATCTGCCATTCTTGGCCCAGTGACCTACCAGGTGGAGTTACCCTCTGTCATGCCCATACACAATTTGCTCCCCAGGTCGGCGCTCTGGGGATGTGTGCTTCCTCCGGAACATATATATAACCACATTTGCCGTAAGCCTGTGAGTCAGGTGTTTATCTAGGTGAACTCAACTGTGTCCTGGAGTCCTCATCATAGGTTTTTTTTTTTGGTGAGGCACTTTGTTGAGGGTCTGGAGGTCCCTCTTTGAGGGAGGGGTACTTGTTGTGAGTTCATTTTCCCCTTCATTACTGAGGCCCGAGGAACTCCCTCTTCTGGTAAAGAAAGGTAGTGAGCCTGATTATCAAACACCTGAGGCTGATGATGATGACTGGCTGAGTGGAGTTACGGACTGGATATAAGGCCGCCGACGCCCTTCTGCCCTGTGGGTGATTTCTCTGTGGGATCCTTGGAGACCAGTCTGAATTCCTGCTTCTCTAAAGCTAAGTTTGCTGCTCGGCCTTTTGCTTTTGTGCTTTGACTTTGTTTTGCTTGGTTTTTCTGGATTTCTGCCATTCCCTGCTGGGGTGTGCTTTATTCATTTAGCTCTGTCTTCTGAAAATACCTGAGTGCTGATTTAGTTTTTGAAGCCTAGCTGCTTCAGGGCCTTTTTCATATCAGCTTGCTGGCTTCTGTCTTTGATAGGGTTTTGGCAGATTGCAGACAGCAGCCTTCCTGTCCTTTCCTATCTAGATAGTTGCGGGCCCCGTCTTTGCTCAGTCTATCTTTCTGTCTGTGTTAGTATTTTCATCTTGCATCACCGTCATTATATGTTGAGGGCTGCCTATTGCTTTGGGGTCTGCTCTGGGGCAGTTTAGATTTCCCCTTTCTTTCTTTAGGCCTATGCAATTCTCCGGCTGTGATCGAGGGGTCTAGGGCTTCGTAGGAACCCCCCACGGCTACTGCTAGTTGTGTTGATAGGTTCAGGGGTCTGCAATCTGATAGTTGCCAACTTCTCTGGTTTTCTGGACTTAGCTTGTATTTCTGCTTTTGCCTCCTACGGTGACTCATTCATAACAGAATCACCCGCCATACCGCAGATTCTAGGGTACTCAATAGCAGGAAAGAATTGTGAAAAAAAAAAAAAAAAAAAAAGGGTGTATATTTTTTCCTCTATATCTCTGAGGCCGTAGGGGGAATTTTTTTTTCTCTCAATGGAGATAAAGCAATTGTCTGATCATGTGGAGCAGCTCGCTGCGGAAGTGCGGGGAATTTCCGCATACCTTGCTCATTCACATGCTGCTGAACCAAAGATTCCTACACCTGGTGTATTTTTTGAGGATCGGTCTAAATTTTTGAATTTCAAAAATAATTGTAAATTATTTTTTGCCTTGAAGCCTAACTCGTCAGGGAGCTCCGCGCAGCAGGTTAAATTTGTCATCTCTTTGCTGCGTGGCGATCCCCAGGATTGGGCGTTTTGTTTGAAACCAGATGATCCTATTCTGACTAATGTGAACGCATTCTTTCAAGCTTTGGGGTTGTTGTATGATGAACCTAATGCCATTGATCAGGCTGAAAAGACCCTGCTGGCATTGAGCAGGGGTCGTGATTCTGCAGAATTGTACTGTCAAAAATTCCGAAAGTGGGCAGTACTTACTACCTGGAATGATAATGCCTTGGCTGCTCTCTTTCGGAAGGGGTTGTCAGAAGCCGTAAAAGATACTATGGTGGGATTTCCTGTTCCCTCTGGTCTTGACGATTCTATGTCACTAGCCATTCAGGTTCATCGGCGTTTGCGCAAACGCAAAGCTGCACGAAAGGTGTTGCCACCTGTTGAACAAATGTCTGAACCTATGCAATGTGATAGAGTTTTTTCCAGAGAGCAGCGTCAGGAGTTCAGAAGGCGTAATAAGTTGTGTTTTTTCTGTGGAGATGCCTCGCATATTATTTCTGTCTGTCCTAAACGAGAGAAACGTTTTGCACACACGTTTTCTGTTGGGGGTGTTCAACTTAAGTTTCTTCTGGCTATTACTCTGATCTGCTCCCTGTCCACATTTTCCGCCAAGGCTTTTGTGGATTCGGGAGCAGCCCTAAACCTAATGGACTTGGATTTTGCTAAACGTTGTGGATTTCCGATGACACCTCTGCAGACGCCTATCCCTTTGAGGGGGATTGATGCTACTCCTTTGGCTAAAAATAAACCCCAGTTTTGGACCCAGGTGGTAATGCGGGTCGCCCCAGACCATCAAGAAAATTGCAGATTTTTGGTGTTGTATAATCTGCATGATACTATTGTTCTGGGGTTTCCCTGGTTACAGATTCATAATCCAGTTTTGGATTGGAAATCTGTGTCTGTGGTGAGTTGGGGTTGTCGGTGTGCCTTTAGTGAGACTCCGGTGTTTTCCACCTCTCCTCAGTTGCATGATGTTCCTGATTATTTGGCGGACTTTTATGATGTATTTAGTGAGAATGAGTCTGCGTCTCTGCCTCCTCATAGGAGTTATGACTGTGCTATTGAACTGAGCCAGGGGTGTAAATTTCCCAAGGGTCGGCTCTTCAATTTATCTGTACCCGAGCACGAGGCTATGCGATCCTATATTAAGGAGGCGTTGGAGAAGGGTCATATTAGACCATCCTCGTCACCCTTAGGTGCCGGTTTTTTTTTTGTAGCCAAAAAGGATGGATCATTAAGACCTTGTATTGATTATCGTGCCCTCAACAAAATTACTGTTAAATATCAGTATCCATTACCCCTGATTTCTGATCTATTCTCCAGAGTTAAAGGTGCTTGCTGGTTTACCAAGCTTGACCTCAGGGGGGCGTATAATCTTATTCGCATTAAGCATGGGGATGAATGGAAGACGGCGTTTAATACTCCGGAGGGACATTTTGAGTACCTGGTGATGCCTTTTGGGCTCACTAATGCCCCTTCTGTCTTCCAGTGCTTCATGAACGATATTTTCCGAGATTTTGTCGATAAATTTTTGATTATCTATCTGGATGATATTTTGATCTTCTCCAAGGATTGGGATTCTCATGTGGAACATATTCGGACTGTGTTCCGGATCTTGAGGGAGAATTCCCTGTATGTCAAAGGATCTAAATGCCTTTTTGGAGTACAGAGGATTTCTTTTTTGGGATTTATTTTGTCCCCGTCAACTATTGAAATGGACCCGGCCAAGGTACAGGCCATTCACGATTGGGTTCAGCCCACTTCTTTGAAGGTCCTCCAGAAGTTTTTGGGTTTTGCTAATTTTTATCGGAAATTTATAGCAAAATTTTCTAGTATTACCAAGCCATTGACTGATTTGTCTAAAAAGGGTGCTGATGTGTTAAATTGGTCTCCGGAGGCTGTTTCTTCCTTTCAGGAGCTGAAGCGAAGATTCACCTCCGCCCCGATTTTGCGGCAACCTGATGTCTCACTTCCATTCCAGGTAGAGGTGGATGCTTCTGAGATTGGTGCAGGAGCTGTTTTGTCCCAAAAGGATCCTGTAACATCTAAAATGAATCCCTGTGCTTTCTTTTCCCGAAAGTTCTCTCCATCTGAACGTAACTATGATGTGGGGAATAGGGAACTGTTGGCCATGAAATGGGCATTTGAGGAGTGGAGACATTGGTTGGAGGGAGCTAAGCATCAAGTTGTGGTCCTCACTGACCACAAGAATTTGATTTACCTAAAGTCGGCTAAGCGCTTGAACCCTAGACAGGCTAGGTGGGCCTTGTTTTTTACACGTTTTGATTTTGTGGTTTCTTTTCTTCCTGGAACAAAGAATGTCAAGGCAGACGCCCTCTCTAGGAGCTTCTTTGCTGATTCTCCTGTGGTGACCAAGCCTGCTGCCATCTTAGGCGAAGGGGTAGTTCTTTCTGCCATCTCTCCCGATTTGAGACGTGCTCTGGAAGAGTTCCAGGAGGACAAACCTGAGCGTTGTCCCAGTGGAAAGTTGTATGTTCCTGACCAGTGGAAGAAGAGAGTGATGTCTGAAGTTCATTGCTCTGCTTTGGCTGGTCATCCAGGTATTTTTGGTACTAGAGATCTGGTGAGTCGGTTTTTTTGGTGGCCCTCCTTGTCTCGTGATGTCAGGAATTTTGTGCAGTCCTGTGGGACGTGCTCCCGGTCTAAATCGTGTTCTCGCTCTAGTGGGTTGTTGATGCCTTTGCCTGTCCCCAAGAGGCCATGGACCCATATTTCAATGGATTTCATCTCTGATATGCCTGTCTCTCAGAGGATGACTGTTATTTGGGTGATATGTGATAGGTTCTCTAAGATGGTTCATCTTGTACCACTCCCTAAGTTGCCGTCTTCCTCTGAGTTGGTGCCCCTGTTTTTACAACAGGTGGTTCGTTTGCACGGGATTCCTGAGAACATTATATCTGACAGAGGAGTCCAGTTTGTGTCTAGATTTTGGAGAACTTTCTGTTCCAGGCTGGGAATTCAGTTGTCCTTCTCTTCTGCTTTTCACCCTCAGACCAATGGGCAGACAGAGAGAACAAACCAGACCTTGGAGTCATATTTGAGATGTTTTATTTCTGCTGATCAGGATGGTTGGGTATCATTTTTGCCCTTGGCCGAATTTGCTTTAAATAATAGAGCTAGTTCTGCCACTTTGATGTTACCTTTTTTTTGTAACTTTGGGTTTCATCCTCGATTTTCTTCAGGGCAGGTGGAGCCCTCTGCCTGCCCAGGTGTTGACACTGTGGTGGAGAGAATGCACCAGATCTGGGACCAAGTGGTGGATAAGTTATCTCTCTCCCAGGAAAAGGCCCAGCGGTTTTCCAACCGACATAGGACCATTGGTCCCCAGTTTAAGGTTGGTGATATGGTGTGGTTATCAACAAAAAAGATTGCTATGAAGGTGGCTTCTCCTAAGTTTAAGCCTAGATTTATTGGACCTTACAAGATTGTGGAGATTATTAATCCGGTCTCTTTTCGTTTGGCTCTTCCTGTCACATTTAAAATCCATAATGTGTTCCATAAATCTTTGTTGAAGAGGTTTGTTGAACCTGTTGTTCCGGGGTTGGTACCTCCAGACCCTGTATTGGTTGAAGGTAACATGGAATATGAGGTAGAGAAAGTACTGGATTCCCGTCTGGCTAGACGGAGACTCCAGTATTTGGTTAAGTGGAAGGGTTATGGTTAGGAGGATAATTCCTGGGTCTCTGCCTCTGATATTCATGCCAAAAGATTGGTGCGTGCCTTTCATCGGGCTCACCCTGATCGCCCTGGTGGCGTAGTTGAGGGTTCGGTGACCCCTCCTCAAGGGGGAGGTACTGTTGTGAGTTCATTTTCCCCTTCATTACTGAGGCCCGAGGAACTCCCTCTTCTGGTAAAGAAAGGTAGTGAGCCTGATTATCAAACACCTGAGGCTGATGATGATGACTGGCTGATTGGAGTTACGGACTGGATATAAGGCCGCCGACGCCCTTCTGCCCTGCGGGTGATTTCTCTGTGGGATCCTTGGAGACCAGTCTGAATTCCTGCTTCTCTAAAGCTAAGTTTGCTGCTCGGCCTTTTGCTTTTGTGCTTTGACTTTGTTTTGCTTGGTTTTTCTGGATTTCTGCCATTCCCTGCTGGGGTGTGCTGAATTCATTTAGCTCTGTCTTCTGAAAATACCAGAGTGCTGATTTAGTTTTTGAAGCCTAGCTGCTTCAGGGCCTTTTTCATATCAGCTTGTTGGCTTATGTCTTTGATAGGGATTTGGCAGATTGCAGACAGCAGCCTTCCTGTCCTTTCCTATCTAGAGAGTTGCGGGCCCCGTCTTTGCTCAGTCTATCTTTCTGTCTGTGTTAGTATTTTCATCTTGCTTCACCGTCATTATATGTTGGGGGCTGCCTATTGCTTTGGGGTCTGCTCTGGGGCAGTTTAGATTTCCCCTTTCTTTCTTTAGGCCTATGTAATTCTCCAGCTGTGATCGAGGGGTCTAGGGCTTCGTAGGAACCCCCCACGGCTACTGCTAGTTGTGTTGATAGGTTCAGGGGTCTGCAATCTGATAGTTGCCAACTTTTCTGGTTTTCTGGACTTAGCTTGTATTTCTGCTTTTGCCTCCTACGGTGACTCATTCATAACAGGTACTGTCACAATCCATTTCTTGGATCTGTGTCAGATCTGGATTTCCTCACATTTAAACTTTTTTTCTTTTCAGCCATCATGAGTTAATGTCAGTTTGTCCCCCCTGTGGCCGCTGGTGTTATTGCATTAGGTCATAAGGCCACCTGGTGCTGCAGATCACTGTTGGTTATACACTTGCTCTTGGGAGACCAACCAAGCTGGAGTTAAGGAGCTGACAGAGTTCTGTGGTGCTTCAGTTGTTTGCTGTTGTCAAGTGTCTAACTCTGCTGTCCAGGAGCACTGCGGCAGAGCAAGCTAAGTATTGTTTTGTTTTACCCTATCTGTTGAATCTTTCCTTTAGGTTTTTGGTGCAGTACACTTTTTCCCTGTCTCACCTTCTGGGGAGGGGGTTGGGGGCTTTACCTCAGGGCTAAACAGGAGACAGGGACAGGTCGGGGACTTGGGCCTCACTACCATTAAGTGTACCTCCAAGTTAAGGAGAGTCAGGTCTCCCCCTTAGCCTTGGGGGCAGTTCATGGACCCTTCTTCCACGTCACCTGTTTTCCTCTTACAAACCCATGCTGACTCTGTTTAATCACTTCATTCTTATCCAGGTACTTTCATGCAAGTTGTTTAATAATTTGTTCAAAGATCTTTCTTGGTATAGAAGTCAGACTCACCGGTCTATAGCTCCCTGAGTCCACCTTCTTGCCCTTTTTGAAGATAGGAGCAACATTTGTTCTTCTCCAGTCTTCTGGGACTTCTCCTTTTCTCCAAGACTTTTCAAAGATTATGGAGAGTGGTTCAAACATTTCTTCTGCTATCTCCTTCAGTACTCTGGGGTGTAATTCATCTGGACCTGGAGATTTGAATTCATTGTGTGTTTCCTCACTATCTTTCTGTTTATATATATCCTGGATTATTCTATTCCCTTAATAGGACAGTGAAGATCAGTTGATGTTACATTACCTTTCTGAGACAAAACGTGCAAAATAAGAATCTGAAGGTTTGACCTTTTCAACATCCTTTCTTACCATTTCATAATTTTCATCCTGTAAAAATCCTATAGCATCTTAGACTTTTCTTTTACTTTTGACATATCCCCAAAATCCTTTTTATTGCTTTTGACATCTCTTGCAAGCCTTAATTCATTGTCAGCTTTAGATAATCTGATTCATGCCCTGCAGGTTCTGCAGAGAGCATTATATTCTTCTTTAGATATGCCTCCCTATTTCCCATCCTTCCTGGACATTTTTTCCCTTAATGATATCCAGCCATTGGATCCTTCCAATTCTCTTTCTGAGTCCCTTAAAATATGCCTTTCTGAAATCTAACCTTGACGTTTGAGTCTTCACAGGTCTTCCTCTTCTAGTTATCCAAAATTCTAAAATAGCATGGTCACTACCTCCTAGGGTCCCAGCCACTCTTACCTCCTCAACCATTTCCTCCCTGTTTATAAAGAATAGATCCAAGGTAACAGATCCCCTTGCTTTCTCTCCTGCGTTTTGGAAGATAAAGCTGTCAGCAAGAGAGGATAAGAATTTCCTTGACCTGTTAGTTTTGCCTGAGAGGGATTCCCAGCAAATGTCTGGATAGTTGAAATCTCCCATGACCACTATGTCATATTTTTTGGAGAACTTGGCCATTTGATGTATAAAGAGTTCATCCATATCTTCAGCTTGCACAGGTGGCCTGTAGTAAATGTCTACAATGGTGTCCTTTACATTGTTCTGTCCTTGCATTCTTACCCAAACAGTCTCCACAGAACTCCCAGTCTCTGAAGCTTCAATCTCTGTGCAGATATATGGTTTTCTAACATACAATGCAACACCTCCTTCTCGTTTATCAAGTCTGTTTCTTGCAAATAAGTTGTATCCGTCTAGCTTTGTATTCCAATCATGTGTACCGTACCGCCAAGTTTCAGTGATTTCAATGGCATCATATTTCTTTTCATACATTAGTAGTTCCAGTTCTCCTTGTTTGTTGCCCATGCTTTGTGCATTTGTATAGAAACATTTTAGTTTGTGATTGGTTTATCTTTCTTCAATATTTTTATTGTTTAGATTTTTTTTGCCTCTGTTCTTCCCTTCCACTTCTAATAGGTCAATAGAATTTGTCAGCTGTATGGCTTTTTCTGGCCTTTTGCTTGCCTTCCCACATTGTTCTAATTTAAAGCTCTCATTATGAGTGTATCAAGGCGACTTCCAAATACATGTTTTCCAGTCTTCGTAAGGTGCACCCCATCTCTAGCAAGTAGTCCAACATATAGATAATTCACTCCGTGATCCAGAAATCTAAATCCTTGCTGATGGCGCCATCGATGTAGCCATTTGTTATTATTATTACTATTATTATTATTGTTCACCTGCAGAATCTTATTCCACTTGAAGGATGGAAGAGAAGACCACCGGCTCTCGCAGTTCTTTCACTTTCTTACCTAAGTTTTCAAAGTCTCTGCAGAAGGTTTCCAGGTCGTTTCTTGCAGTGTCATTTGTCCCCACATGTATTAGCACGAATGGGTAGTCATCTGTAGGTCTGAAGAGTCCTGATATCCTGTCAGACACATCTTTAATTTTTCCACCTGGAAGACTGAACATTTCTATTGAGGTTACAGCGTCTGTTCCTCTCAACAGGGAATCCCCCATGACCACAACTCTCTGTTTCTTCTTCAAAACATTTTTCTTTCTCCATCCAGGAGGACTCTGAAGGCATGGAAGGTTGTTGTTTGTGGGCAAAGTCTTATCCTGATGTATTGCTTCATTGTTCTCCTGCGTAAGAGCCTGGTACTCGTTCCTGAGCAGTATGGGTGCTGACTGCCTCTTGATCCTCCTGCTTCTGTGGGTCACATGCTTCCATGCACTTTGAATTTCTTCTCTTTCTGTAACATGAAAATATAATTCTGCTCTGTCAGAACTCTTCACCTTCCTTAATTATTTTCAATATAGTTAATCTCTCTTCTAGATTTTGCAACTTTTCCTCCAACAGGGACACAAGCTTGCATTTCTGGCATGTAAAGTTTAGCTTTTCCACTGGTAAGTCTGTGAACATGTAGCAAGAGATGCAGCCCACCAAAAGGCTACTGGCCTCTTCCATGTTCTTATTGTTAAAGCGATATCAAAGCGGTGAAAAATGTGCCAAAATTCCAGAGCACGGTTTATCGATTTCGTCCTTTCAGCTACAACGGCCAAAATCCAGTGTTCTTTGAGCTTGCGGAGACTCTTCACTTATCCCAGAAGGCACTGAGAATACGCAAATTCTCTCCTCAGGACTCTTCTCCTAGTTTGGACACCTAGCATGGTTAGCAAAAGTTTTGCACCCTTCATGGTTAGTACCTAGTAGCACCCCCTTTTGCAAGTATCACAACTTGTAAATGTTTTTTGTAACCAGCCAAGATTCTTTCAATTCTTGTTTGAGAGATTTTCATCCTTTCTTCCTTGGAAAATTCTTCCAGTTCTGTGAGATTCCTCGGTCATCTTGCATGCACTGCTATTTTGAGATCTAGCCACAGATTTTCAATGATGTTCAGATCAAGGGACTGTGAGGGCCATTGTAAAACCTTCAGCTTGCACCTTTGAGGTGGTCTTTTGTGGATTTTGATATGTGTTTAGGATCATTATCCATTTGTAGAAGCCATCCTGTTTTCAACATCTTCCGCTGAGTTGGTACCCTTGTTTTTTCAAACAGGTGGTTCGGTTACACAGGATTCCTGAGAACATTGTGTCCGATAGAGGGGTCCAGTTTGTTTCCAGATTCTGGAAAGCCTTTTGTTCCAATCTGGGAATTCAGTTATCCTTCTCCTCCGTGTTTCATCCCCTGACCAATGGGCAGACTGAGAGAACAAACCAGACCCTGGAGTCTTATTTAAGATGTTTTATATCTGCTGATCAAGATGATTGGGTCTCATTTTTGCCCTTGGCCGAGTTTGCGCTGGACAATAGAGCTAGTTCTGCCACTTTGATGTCACCCTTTTTCTGTAATTTTGGGTTTCATCCTCGATTCTCTTCAGGGCAAGTGGAATCTTCGTCCTGCCCAGGTATGGACACTGTGGTTGTGAGAATGCAGCAGATATGGGAATAAGTGGTGGATAAGTTGTCACTCTCTCAGGAAAAGGCCCAGGGTTTTTTCAACCGGCATAGGACCATTGGTCCCCGGTTTAAAGTGGGTGATATGGTTTGATTGTCTTCTAAGAATATTCCTATGAAGGTTGCATCTCCAAAATTTAAGCCAAGATTTATTGGACCTTATAAGATTTTGGAGATTCTTAATCCTGTTTCTTTTCGATTGGCTCTTCCAGTTACGTTCAAAATCCATAACGTATTTCACAAGTCACTGTTGAAGAGGTTTGTTGAACCAGTAGTTCCTGTGGCGGCACCTCCTGACCCTGTATTGGTTAAAGGCAATGTGGAATATGAGGTAGAGAAAATATTGGATTCTCGTTTGGTTAGACGGAGACTCCAGTATTTGGTCAAATGGAAGGGTTATGGCCAGGAGGATAATTCTTGGGTCTCTGCCTCTGATATTCATGCCAATAAATTGGTTCGTGCTTTTCACCGGGCCCATCCTGATCGGCCTGGTGGCATGGATGAGGGTTCGGTGAACCCTCCTCAAGGGGGGGTACTGTTATGAACTCATTTTATGCTCCTCCAGTTGAGAGTTCTCCTTCCGTTCTCCCTCTGGTGGTGATAGGAGGTAGTGAGGTTGGTTTAAGTGGTAGTGATCTGCCACCTGATGAGGAGGATAACGATTGGATCTCTGGAGTATCAGACTGGATATAAGACAGCCGACGCCCTATCCTGGTGCTGGTGATTCAGTCTGCTTCTCAGGTCTTGGACTTCAGCTCTCTTCCAGTCTTCTGAAGTTAAGTTTGTTTTTTGCTAATGTTCACACTTGCGCTTGTTGGTCAATTCAGTTTCTTGTGTGATCAGCCTGCCCCTGCTGGGGCTATGCTATATTTCCACTCCTATTTATCTGTATTTGCCAATCTGCCTTTTTTGTCCCTTATTAGATTGGCCTCTTTTTGCTCTGTCTCAGAATATTTCAGAGTGCTGATATAGTGGGAGAAGTCTAGTGACTTCAGGGTTAATTTTGCTATCAGAAGTGTTGGACATTATTTTGGTAGGCTTTTTTGGCAGATTGCAGACAGTGTCTTTCCTTTCCTGTCCTTTCTAGTTAGTCTTGCCCCATCGTTTGCTCAGCCTATTTTCCTGCCTTTGTGTTTTCATCTTTTTTCACCGTCAATACATGTGGGGGGCTGTCTCTCCTTTGGGGTCTGCTCTGGGGCAGTTAGTTTTCCCCTTTTCCTGCTTTAGGCTTATTTATTTTCTCCGGTTGTGACGAGGCTTCTAGGACCACCGTAGGAACGCTCCACGACTGCTGCTAGTTGCGTGTTAGGATCAGGGGTCTGCAGTCTGCATAGTTACCAACCTCTTTGGTTTTCTGAGACTTAGCTTGTGCTGTTTTTTATTTCCTCCTCGGCTACCCGTTCATAACAACCATCGTAGGAACGCTCCACGACTGCTGCTAGTTGTGTGGTTAAGATCAGGGATCTGCAATCTGCATAGTTACCAACTTGTCTGGTTTTCTGAGACTTAGCTTGTTGTTTTTTTTTCCTCCTCGGTGACCCATTCATAACAGGTCCCTCTTAAGCCGTCTATATGGGCATGGAGGTCATAGGAAGCTGAATAAAATGATATCTTGATATATGAGATCCAATGTCTCATTCCAGAAAAACTGGTGCTTTTCTTACATGTAAATGAGCTGTTCAAGTCTATGGCCTGGACATTGATCTGCATGAGACTCTGCCTCCAGAGATTATTTTACATGAAAGGGGAGTTACCAGTGTGATGTGCCATGGGCGCTCTCTCTCCTCTCCTTATCTCACTGCAGAACTGCACTGCACATCTTCAGGTTCCTCTCAGTGCTTCAGCTTACATCTCACAGGCAGCCAGTGTTGTAATAGTATTACATTTCAGCAGAGCGTTCCTTCAATTTTAGTTAGCCCCTTTTTCCTCTTGTTTCTTCCAGACCCATTTTCACCCATCACAGCCTAGTCTATTGACTTGTGTTTCATTGCTCCAAATCACCCATTTCCCATCTTCTACTTTCCACTTGTACTTTTTTGCAAACTTGAGGTGACGCTTCTTATGATGATATTGAAATCGAGGCTTTTTCACTTTTTTTGGACCACCATTCCAGATGTTTTGTGATGACTAGTTCTTCAGGCCATACACCATAGGCCTGAGATGGCAAACGCTGTGGGAAATGAGGAGAGGCATGCCCTCCAGGACCTTCTTGACCTTCTATGAGAAAATGAGGGTGGACCAGGTAGGAGCGTTTTTCCCCATAAAAATAAATCTTTATTCTCTCACTCTTTCTCCTGCTGTAAAGATTTTTTTTGAGCTTGCTAAGAAAGACATTCTATGGTTGCCCTCTTCTCCTGTGGTTCCAAGTAACCTTACGCCCGACGAAAAAAGGGCACTGTTGTCCCTTAAGAACAATGGGAATTTTTTAATTAAGGAAGCAGATAAAAGTGGGAATGTGGTTTTATGGCCAGTCCATCTTTATATGGCCGAGGCACATAGACAATTGAACAACATAAAGTTCTATGCTAAATTGCCCTCTGACATTTGCAGCCAAATTTCACTCTTTGCTTAGTCGAGCCTTGGATTATGGCATTATTGATAAGAGCACTAAACAATTTCTTGGAGTCGAATTCCCAGTCATTCCCACCTTCTATCTGCTTCCCAAGGTGCACAAGAACTTAACCACACCCCCTGGACGTCCAATAGTGTCCAGCATTGGGAGCCTCTGCGTCTGTGAACTATTTTCTACAGCCCCTTGAGACCAACCTACCATCTTATATCCGAGACTCGGCCCACTTCATTCGTTCCTGCCGTAACATTATGTGTACTTAACAAAGTCTCTTGGTCACTTGCGACGTTGAGTCGCACTATTCAAACATCAGTCATCAAGATGGTTTATGGGCAGTGGGCTATTTTCTCAGTAAATTGACCAACTTGGATTCTTTTCACAATTCATTTTTGATTGACCTTCTTCATTTCATTTTGCACCATAATTACTTTCTGTTTGATCAGTCTTTTTTTTCGGCAGGTATCAGGCATGGCGATGGGTGCACGCTGTGCACCAGCCTATGCCTATATCTTCCTAGGCTGGTGGGAGGATACCATTGTCTATGGTTATGATTCCTTCAAGAGACATGCCCAGCATTGGCTTCGATTTATTGATAATGTCTTCTTCATCTGGACGGGTACTTGTTATGAATGAGTCACCGGAGGAGGAAAAAAGAAAAATGCAAGCTAAGTCCAGAAAACCGGAGAGGTTGGTAGCTAGCGGATGCAGACCCCTGATCCTATTCACAACAACTAACAGTAGCCGTGGAGCTTTCCTACGGTGGTCCTAGACGCCTCTTCACAGCCGGAGAACTAAATAAGCCTAAAGAAAGAAAGGGGAAATCTAAACTGCCCCAGAGCAGACCCCAAAGCAATAGACAGACCCCCAACATGTAATGTCAGAGAAAACAGATGAAAACACAAACACAGACAGAAAGACAGGCAGAGCAAATGCTGGGGCCCAACTAACTAGATAGGAAAGGACAGAAAAGATGCTGGCTGGAATCCGCAAAAACCCTACCAAAAATGTCCCAACACGTCTGATAGGAAAAACGGCCCTGAAGTCACTAGACTTCAAAATCCCTATATCAGCACTCCGATATATTCTGAAGACAGAGCAAAAGAGATTTAACCGATCAGGGACAAAAATGGAAATTCAGCAGAGCCCCAGCCGGGGCTGGCTTATCACAAAACTAAGCAAATCAGACAAAATTATAAATTGATTGCTTTTTTGCCCTTTAGTGGTGCTCCCTATCCCCCCTTTTTTACGTGTTGTGATGACATAACATTTATTTTTAATTATGCCAGACATATTTTTCAGCAGGTCAAGAGACATTAGCCATTGTTTATATGAGCCTCCACATTGACTCTTGTTGTATATTGACTTGTTGTTGATTTGTCTAATGGGTGCTGACTACCTATTGCATCGGTCCTTGCAGCTTATTGTTCTGCGGAGGAAGTCTGATAATATGACACTGTCAAAGGCATTGAATATTTGACCAGGACAACGTCCCGAATCATAAGTCGAGATTGGCGAAGAAACAGTTCAGTGCCAATGAAGTAGAGGTGCTGAATTAACCCCCACAGTTCCCAGACCTCAACCCAATCAAACACTTGTAGGTAGAGTTGAAGAAAGAGCTGCATACATACCCAAGTGAGTCGACCTGTATGCACCAACTTTGGTAACGTGAGGAAGAGACCTGGGTTCAGATTTCAGTCGACACATGCTTAAATCTGATCGAGAGCATGTCCAGAAGCATTTAGGCAACGTTGAAAGCCAAAAGGTTGATTTACAAAATACTAACATAATTATAAAAATTCAGATTTAGTTTTTTAGGAGCAGAACTGTAACAATGCAGTGACATAACAAGTATCTGCACAACTAATCATTTGCTAAATAGTTGCAAGGCAAATTTATATATGAGTTAGCCAAGATGATTGTCTATAAAATGATGGCAATGTCATGATGACAGCAGTAGTGGATGGTGAGATATGGAGCTTGAAAGTTAAAAGTTCAAAACATTGTGTTACCCTTTTGCTTGACAGTGTATGTTCATACGCATTTGTCTAAAAGAAGTAAGTGCACAGTAACCCAATAGCGACTACTGATTTGCTCCATGGCTCAAATCGCATAGCAATGTCAGGTTTGCCCTTGGAAGCTTGGTGCTGGCATACCCGGAACTGCCCCGTATGGGAGGTGAATATATGTTCTATTTATTTTATAAGGGGACTTCTTTGTTTAAAAAGTGTTATCCAAGTCCTGTAACCTCTCTTGCAAACACTTCACATGGCAACTGCTGAGGTTGCAGGGGTGGAAGAGACTGTACTAGCTGGCAGAGGATGCAATCTAATACTTTGTGATATACAATATTTCAATGAGACAAATTTGTAAATGAGCCATAGCACTAGTCACAATTTGTTGGTGCACAGGTGCAGACAATGTGCACAGTCTATTTAATGATTTTGTAAACTAAAACTATGAATCGGAAACTCTGCAGGTGCTTAATCACCTCCTCTACTTTACAAAGCAGATTTGTTTATTCCTGATCAGTAGCGGTAAACAGGCTCATGTTAACGTGTTTAGTCTCATACACATTCCAATTTGGGGCGGTTCCAATTGTTCTTTCAGTACAGTATTATTGTACGTCTGCTGCATGCATGTCACTTCTGTATCTGCTTTTTACGTTACTTATGTATCATGTACATCTGCTTTATACATGTTACTTCTATATCATGTGCATCTGCTTTGTACATGTTTTATTTCTGTATCATATACATCTGCTTTACACGTGTTCTTTCTAGATATGAGAAGCTCAATCCACAGAGAATCAAATTCAAGTAAACAATTCCTGAAATCCATGGTTCCATGTAAACTTGAACAATCTGCAATTTGGTGTGCGATGATCGGCCAAAGAAAAAAATGTCTGACATGGCAGAAAACCATATATAATTTCCTTTATGCTTCACAAATACTTGCTACTTTTATATTAGTATATCACAAAAAAATTTAAAATTAATAAATTTATGTGTGTAATGTGAACAAATGTGGAAAAGTTCACAGGGTATGAATACTTTTTCAATACACTGTAACAATCATAGGCTCTTCCACAGTTCTGCTGACTGTTGCCGCAAATTTCTTTGGGTGCATCTACTTCTGTAGTGACCTCTTTATTTGGGATTAAGGTTTTCTTTGTTAAAGGTGGGAGAATTATATACCAATCATTGGTTACATTTAAAAGAAAAATTATTAAGAAATTAAACTTTAAACTTTTTTCCAAAATGTTT
Organism: Dendrobates tinctorius; assembly: GCF_039654945.1. Lineage (NCBI taxonomy): Eukaryota > Metazoa > Chordata > Amphibia > Anura > Dendrobatidae > Dendrobates > Dendrobates tinctorius. The sequence goes on along the minus strand of NW_027361898.1, from coordinate 11,186,483 downwards.
GCTAAAGCCAAATATGGCATGGACGATGGATGAGACTAATTGTTTGGTGCTATCATGACCATCATTGTTGTCATCCTCCTCTACTGCATGTCATAATCGAGGTATGCCTCCTCTCCGTAAAAATGGCAAATAACCATGGTCAATTGTGAGTCAAGGAAACAACCGTATGCTCCCAGTAGACCATTTGTTTGCCAACTAAACTCTTATTTTGTCAAGTTGCTAGTGGTACCCTTGGCTGGTCGCAAGAGACAAGGAGGCAAGCCGTGACCATGGCTGGAGAAATGCTAGCGTGTCTTCTAACCTCAAAGTACTGACAGTTGGCATGACAAGGGAAGGTTGTTATTTATGACCAGCAGCGGATTTGGAGGTCCAACTAAGAGTTTGGAACTAGTGATGGGCGAATCCCTGGATGTTTGGGTCCATCGGGTTTGACCGAACAGTTACAAAAAAAAAGTTTGGTTCGGGAATCAGAATAGTACGGGACCCCATTTAAATGGGGCCCTAACATGAATTGCCTACCACACTGTCATCTGCATGACAGCGCAGCAAAAAGATAATTGCTGCCGGTCAGAGAGCTGTGGGTCACATGCTGTCAAAAGACTTTATTCTGGCTGTGTGTTTATTTACAATTTGACTATTGTGACACTCTGCCACTACTCACATTAAGTAGGTTTTAACATTAGAGAGTGCAATTACTGTTCCAATGGGGTATACCTTGTCGCGGTGGGACAGCTTTATGCTTTTTTTTTATCAAAAACAGTTTTTACTTAGTACCCTATGTTAATTATTTAATGGACTTGCTTTTACTTATTTATTTTCATTAGGGTATATGCACACATTGTCTTTTCTTTAGTTTTGTATGAAACTTTGCATGCAGACTAGGTGGAGATGGAGGAAGACATGAGACAGGGAGACACTACCCAGCCCAGCCTCATCTCATCTGATCAGCATGGATTGGATAACAATGATGAGGTGAAGGCTGAGGAGAAAGAAGAGAATCAGGAGCTGGCTGGCTCGCAACAAAGGCTAGTACCCACACAAGCTTTGTCCAATCTCTGCTATGTGGATATAAGCTGAGGAGGGGAATGAGGAGGAGATGGAGAATAGTCAACATGGTGGAGACAGGGACGTGTTGGATCTAGGTAAATTAGCACATATGGCAGATTTTATGTGCCTCTGTCTTTCGCATGACACTGTCTTTTGTGTTATTAGTATCTTGATCAAAAATGGGAACTGGCTGTTTACCCTGGTAGACCTACACTACAAGGAGATCCTTGAATCTCTCCTTCCTGAAGTGGAGAGATTTACTAAAATGGCGCTATAGCAGAAGACCATTGTGGAATATATGTGGAAAAATTCCCATCAGACAATGCTAGTAGCAGGGGGCAAGCTTCCTTGCCCAACCAAGAAGGAGAGGTAAGGGAGACACACAGCAGAGGAAGGGGTACATTGTCACAGGCCTCGGTCAATTTCATGACAAGATTCCAGCATTCAGGCCCAGATGACTGGGTATTTTTGACAAGAAGGGAAAAGTTTTAAGGATGGTGAAGCAATACCTGGCTGACAAAGCCAGCATACTCCCTAATTCCTCTGCAACCATCAGCTATTGGGTCTCAAAGCTGGACACCTGGCATGAGTTGTCCCTCTATGTCTTGGAGGTGTTGTGTTGCCCTGCCGCTAGCGTCTTGTCTAAGCGTGTTTTCAGTGCTCCTGGGGGGTTAAAAAAGACAGGCACTTTATCGCCTGTCAACAGAAAGTGCTGACAGGGTCACTCTGGTAAAAATGAAGAAAGCTTTGATTATCCCCCACTTTTCTACACCACCAGATGTCATTTGCATATAAAGTGTTTTTAACCTTCAATATTTTAATTAGGCCTGCCAGTTGTTGCCTTCAAGAGTCTATGGATGATTGGATGCAGGGCCGCCATCAGGGCATTACTGCCCTGACTTGTATATGGGGCCCAGTGGGTAGAGGGGGCTCACATCAGGCCCCGTTTCATCTGCTCACCGGGCCCTACTGGCAGGCTAAACCAGGCACTTAGCGGCGCTGCAGAAGTTGAACGCTATTGACATGCGGGCATGGGCCCGCATATCAATAGTTAACAGCCACCAGCCAATCGGAGGGTGGAAGCTGACGTCAGCTGCAGCGTGCACATCGCCGGCGTGTGACGTCATTGTCAGTCGCCGGCAAGTGTGCGGTTCAGCTGTGTGGAGGGAGCTTCGCCGCAGGAGCGCAGCCAAGTAAGAAGAACTTGTTTGTTTTTTTTGTTTTTTTATTGAAAGCAACAATCCAGGGGTCCCAGGGCAGAATGCTGGACATGGAGGCAGAATGCTGGACATGGGGGCAGAATGCTGGACATGGGGGAAGAATGCTGGACAGTGGACATGGAGGCAGAATGCAGGACGTGGAAGCAGAATGCAGGACATGGGGGAAGAATGCTGGACATGAGGGCAGAATGCAGGACATGGGGGCAGAATGGACATGGGGCAGAATGTGAGACATGGGGCAAAATGTGAGACATGGGGGCAGAATGTGAGACACAGGGGCAGAATGTGAGACACGGAGCAGAATGTGAGACACAGGACAGAATGAGACAGTGAGACACAGGAGAAGGCAAAATGGATACGGGGGCAGAATGTGACAGTGAGACAAAGGAGGGGGCAGAATGAATGCGGGGGAAGAATGTGACAGTGAGACACAGGAGAGGGCAAAATGTGAGGCACAGGGGCAGAATGTGACAGTAAGACACAGGAGGGGCAGAATGTGACAGTGAGACACAGGAGGGGGCAGAATGGACATGGGGCAGAATGTGACAGTGAGACACAGGAGGGGGAAGAATGTGAGGCATGGGGCAGAATGTGACAGTGAGACACAGGAGAGGGCAGAATGTGAGGCATGGGGGCTGAATGTGACAGTAAGACACAGGAGGAGGCAGAATGTGAGACACAGGAGGGGGCAGGATGCACGACATGAGGCAGGATGGAAGACAAATGGTGCAGGATCATGGGGCAGGATGGATTCAATGTACACAGATGGGGCAGGATCGGGAGATCATATGGATACTCATGAGGGCAGGATGAGAGAAAATATGGCTGGAGCCAGGAATGAGTCACACGGGGGCCTGGATGGGGGATATTATTACCATTGGGGCTAATTAAGGGATATTATTACTGCAGTGATGTATTTAATTTTTTTGAGGATACTGTTTTAAATGGGGAAGGTCCTGTTACTGTGTTTTTTCTTCATCTGGTGTATTGTAGAGGTCGGGAAAAAATTAATTAATGTGTTCTGCAAGTGGAGCTCTAGATAACTGTGTTATTTCCTGCAGAGACGAGCCCTGGCTGGAAGACATGATGGCAGTCTGTGCTGGATGAAAGATGAAGGAGCGAAGCGGAAGGACTTCACCTAGAGACGTCACTGGTGAATCAGTGTTTTACCTGTTACCTGTACACTGACACTATACACTATATACAGAGTGCCTTTGTACAATGTCACCAGTGATCACTGTATTACCTGTACACTGGCACTATATACAGAGGTCCTGTACATAATGTCACTGGTGATTACTGTATTACCTGTACATAGACACTGCATACTAAGTACAGATCTCCTGTGTATAATGGCACTTATAGTGATATTATTATGTTTTTTTTATTAATGATCAGTATTGAAGTATTCAGTCACCATGTGGTGGCAATATGTGGTCTGGGCATGGTGTGGTGATATTTGTCCCTTGTATGTGCTATTATTCTTTCACTGTGGTGGTAATATGTGGTCTGGTCATGGTGTGGCTGTATTTGTTCCTTGTATGTGGTATTATAGGTTACTATGTGGTAGTAATATGTGGTATTTGTCCCTTTGGATGTGATATTATTGGTCATTTTAAAAATTGAAAAATAAATAAAAAAATATACCTAAATTGTATTGGATATTTTAACAAATGTTTAATAGGTTAGAGTAGAGTAGGGCCCGGCCAAAAGAGTCTACCTTGTCGTGGTGGCAGATTTAAAAAATCTTTTGGCCAAAACAAGAGCTGCTGGCTATGTGTGTGATCCCGAGATGGGAACTGTTAATGTGTGATTTTGAGAAGTCAAATTTTTCCAAGAGAGAGCGGTGGGACTGTGGACAGTTGGAGGGGTGGAGCCTGGGGGGAGTCTCAATGGGGCCCCAAAAATTTTGCCAGTATGGGGCCCCAAAATTTCTAGTGGCAGTCCTGATTGGATAACCCTATTTATAATTTTTTCCTGGCTTGGCACTTTGTGCAAAGCCTTTATGAGTGTAGGAGTACATCAACTACACTTTCAAAATATTTTAATGAGGCCCTCCAGTTGTTGCCTTCAAGGGCCTATTGTTGAGCCTGCTTATATTTCTTTCTGGCTTTGCACTGTGTGTAGAGCCTTTATGAATCTAGAACAACCACAACTATACTTTGTTCAGAATATTTGAATGAGGTACTACAGTTGATGCCTTCAAGGGTGCATGGGTGACCCTGCTTGTAACTGTTGGCAATCTTTGCACTGTGCAGAACTTTTATGAGTGTAAGTATAACCCAACTATGTTCAGAATATTTGAATGTGGTACTACATTTGGTGCCTTCAAGTGTGCATGCATGACTCTGCTTGTAATTTTTGGCATGCTTTGCACTTAGTGCATAGCCTTTATGAATCTAGAAGTACCACTATATTATAATTTGAACAAAATATGCATGAGGCCCTCATTTTTATCCAATACACAGTGTATCTCAGTCCCTTTTCCATCATATTTTTGACAGTTCTTGCTTCTTTCATAAATTGCACTGAAATTTCCAATTTTTTAGACAAATTTCAATTTTGGTATACTTAAATTATTTTTTTTATATCCTTTTTAAATTTTGCCTTATATAAAAGTCTTTATATAGGAAAGAATGTTTCTTAACTTTTTTTTCCTGTATACTCCAATTTCTCATCGATTTTGAATGTTTTATTGTCAGTTCTTAAAGGGGAGTAAAAGTGTGACACCATAGTTCCAAGGATCTTCCAAAAAAAGTTCGAATTTCCCATTGACTCCCATTATACTTGTTACATGAAATGAGCATCCGAGCATTAGGAATTGCTCGATTCTAGTAACGAGCATCCGAGCATTTTAGTATTCACTCATCTCTATTCACCACAAATCAAATTTTTGGAGAAAATTTGACAAAGATGGGGAATTTGAATTTTCAAAAGATTCACTCATCTCTAATTATTTCTGCAACATGTCCTTCTGTTTTATACATCTTACTGCTGTATCATGTATATCCGCTCTATACATGGTATTTATATATTATGTACATTGTGAAAAAGTGTTTGCCCCTTCATTATTTCATATTCTTTTGCATGTATGTCACATTTAAATGTTTCCGATTAAAAAAAATTTAAATATTAGACAAAATTAACACAAGTAAACACAAAATGTAGTTTTTAAATGTAGGTCTTCATTACTAAGGGAAACAGAAATCCAAATCTACAGGGCCCTGTCTGCAAAAGTGATTGCCCTCCTCCCCCCATGGTTTATCACATCTTTTTGAAGCTGAGTTCAATTTCCCTAGGCACACCCAGACCTGATTGCTACCACCCCTGTTCTCAATCAAGAAATCACTTAAATAGGATCTGCCTGACAAAGTAAAGTAGACCAAAGATCCTCAAAAGCTAGACATCATGCTGCATCGAGAAATGAGAAACAAAGTAATTGAGATCCATTAGTCTAGAAAAGGGTATAAAACCATTTATAAAGCTTTGGGACTCCAGAAAACCACAGTGAGAGCCATTATTCTCAAATGGTGAAGACATGACCCTTCACAGGAGCAGCCAACCAACCAATATTGCCCCAAAAGTGCAGTGATTACTCGTCCACAAGGTAACAAAAGACCCCCACTACAACATGCAAAGAAGGGCAGGCCTCAATTGCCTCAGTTAAGGTTGGTGTTCTTGACTCCACCATAAGAAGTAGACTGGGCAAAAATTGCCTTCATGACAGAGTTTCAAAGCAAAAAAACATTTCTGAGCAATAAGAGCATAAAGGATCGTCTCAGTCTTGCCAGAAAACAGCTTGATGATCCCCAAGACGTTTATGAGAATACTCTATGGACTGAGTGATGAGACAAAATGAAACTTTTTGGAAAGTGTATGTCCCATTGCATCTAACGTAGAAGTATCACAGCATTTCAGAAAGGGAAATTCAAGCGAACAATAAAATATGGTAGTGGTAGAGTGATGGTCTTGTGGTGTTTTGCTGCCTCATATCCTGTAAGACTTGCTGTAGTAATTGGCACCATGAATTCTGCTGTCTACTAAAAAACCTTAAGCAGAATGTCTGGCCAAATGAATGACTTAAGAAAAACAAAATTATGACTTTTGAGTGGCCTAGTTAAAGTCCTGACCTTAATCCTATTGAGATGCTGTGCCATGACCTTAAAAAGGCGATTCATACTGGTAAACCCTCCAATATGGCAAAAATTCTGCAATGATGAGTGGGTTAAAATTCCTCCTGAGTATTGTAAAAGAGTAATTGCCAGTTATCGCAAACGCTTGATTGCAGTTGTTGCTGCTAAGGGCAGCCCAACCAGTTATTAGGTTTAAGGGGCAATCACGTTTTCACACAGGGTCCTGTATGTTTGGATTTCTTTTTCCCTTAATAATAAAAAACTTCATTTAAAAACTGCATTTAGTGTTTACTTGTGTTACCTTTGTCTAATATTTAAAGCTGTTTGATGATCTGATACATTTAAGTGTGACAATCATGGAAAGGAATAGGAAATCAGGAAGGAGCAGACAATTTTTCACACCACTGTATATCTGTGTTATACAGTTTACTTCTATATCATGTACATCTGCTTTATACATGTTATTTTTCTATCAGGCACATCTACATTTTACATTACTTACCTCTTATTTTTCTCTTAGTTGTCTACACAGATTGGACAACAATTTTTAGTTTATTCTAGCAAAGGTTTATGTGCAAAAAAGTCACAAAATTGTCTTTTGTGTCCTGCCTATACTATATACAATGCATCAGATATATATAAATGAGGTGAATTAAATTCTTATCTACAATTTTACCTATTTTAGTGGGATACGGGGATATGAACCTAGATTTTGAGCAAGGGGGTGATAATATGAATTTGCAATCCATCTCCACCACAATTTACCCTATGTTACCTGAGCTGATTTAATGATTCACAAACATAATTTAATTCTCCTGTACTAAAAATTACAGTCTGTTAGGAAACTCTCTTGAAATCAAGCCCACAGCAAGTGACCCTTCCTAAAGGTCCTTTATCAAATCAGACTGAAATGCTTGACTGGTAAATGCATGCAGAGCATCACATTGCGTTTTAAGCATGACAGCCTGCAGAACATCTCCTCATCTTTAGAGTCCATAATTATCTCTGATTGATGCCGAATTCCTTAACCTCCATAGCAGCACCAGTCACGAATCGTCCAAGGAGCGATTTAGAAAACTTTTCCTTTTACTGCTTATATCCCAACATCCCCAGCTACCTTCTCACTAACCTTTAACATCTCTAAAACATCTACCCACCCGTCCTCCATTTCTCTTCTTGCAGAAAGTCTGTTCCTTGGTTAATCTACAGCACATTATTCCATTTTGTTTACATTGTGTGATATCCGAACACTATTAACTTTCACAAAAAACCTGATTATTTAGATTTAGGTGAGGGTCACATTACCGTATGTTCTCCATCCGATGAAGATGGCACGATTATGCTAATATGACTTTGATCAGAGTATAATCAGACTAAGACCAAAGTGGGATCCATTTTTCTCAGATGTGGAGAATAAAGCAAAAAAGTTTCTCCATCTTCTCCATTCTATCAGTCTGCACTTATATGACATTTTCACAGATCCATAGACTTGAATGGCTGAGTGTGATTCAATTATGAGAGAGAAAATCGACCAAGTGGTCCGAGGTAAAAAAAAACCACTAACATGAGCATGGTCTCATTGAATAGCGTGGTCCGCATGCGATTCGATGTTTTGATGGATGACACTAGGACCGAAACTATGGTCGTCTGCATAAGACCTAAAGAGGAACATGAGATTACAAGTCTGGAATTAATGTGGTGTCTAAAGGAAAACTTAAATCATACATAAAAGGCTATAACATTGTAGGAGTTTATCAAGGCTTTTTCATCAACTTTCGTTAAAGTATCACAAATTTTGATGCATGCCATTTTTGCAAAAAAATTTGAAATTTTACGTATTTCTTGACATTTTTAAAATGTGGATCACTGATGTGAATGATAACTGACCTGCAGGCTGGGTTTGAACCTCCTCCAATAGGATAGATCATCAATATTGTAGTAGTAAGTGCATATACATCAAACTCTACAATATCATATTATGTTAGCCCTCCTTTTACATTTTTATGGTGACATATTGTGTTTCGAATCAAAATATGAACTAAATCATGTATAAAGAAAGTTGTACTGTAGACTAAGAAACAACTTTAAGATTTCGCAGCCCAGTTGAAAAGGCCATAAAGTGGGACTTATATAATGATTTTATTTTAGTGTGATATTATTCTAATAGGTAGTAAAATGTGATTAAAGACATATTTAATACACAAAATCATGTGTAAAAGTAATGCAGAAGTAAAACCTCATATAAAATTTGAAAGAATTGTAACAATGCAAAAAAAAATTAGCACCAATAAATCTGCTCTCGCTAAAATTAACTCAGCATGGTCAAGTAATTGGGAAGGAATTCCCTGATTCTGAAGTGGTAAAAGAATTCTTAGTGTATTACTGAAAATCATTGTTGGAAACATTGTAAGCTATCTGATTTAGGTAATAAGCATATCCAGCTCTGTAGGTTAGCACAATGTACCTGTGCTTTATCTTATCCAAAAGAGCAATATTTATCCTGGAAACCAGAAGGACGTCATTGACCCCGTGCTTTGCCATAAACACAGTCACATTTCAACTTTTCTAGTTCCAGAATTCAAAGAAATATCATTAAAACCTCTAAAAATAGTGAAAGTAGGAACTGCCAGACCACAATCATCAGTTGCGGGCTGTGGGGAAGTTCTTACCGACATGTAATTATTAGTAACAGCTCTGCTCCCCTTGTCAGCGTGACTACATCATATTGTAAATTGATATGGAATCAGTTGCTCCAAACTGTGCTCTCCGGAAAAAGTAAAATGAAGCGAGGGCGATCATATAGGATTTTAAAGGAGAATTGCTTTATTAACTCAGTTATTGCCAAACTTAATTTAGACCAGAATGCTTAGGCATACTTATCCATTAAGACTATGTTTGTGGGAGAAAGGTTAAAGTTATCTCCGACGGAATCAATTCAGTATCTGTGGTTGGCATCTCTTCACTGCTGGCTGCACAATGTAGACCTGTGTAATCAACAGAGGGAGTACATATGGACCCCATTGAGAGCCAGCGGCCCATTCAGAAGGGCTTATGTTGCTCTTGGCATCCCTGATACCGACCACAGAACTTCTCAAAATGTGCGGCCACTGATGGTAAGAAGGTCAGTGTAAGGACATGCATGCAAATCCTTTCTCAAAATATATGTCATGTGCGGCCACTGCTGGGAAGAGGGTTGGTGTAATAATGCGCACGCAAATTCTTTCAGAAGATTTATTTCAAATTTTTCACTTTAAATAATGACCAAAGAAATCAACAAAGTACACAGACTATATCATATAAGGTGCAATGTACAGAACAGGAATTAAAGGGTTTTATCTAAATCACATACTATATCACATGAATCAAGTGCGGCTTTCACCTCCTCATTCATGAGCTCCACTTTAGATAGGATGCCCATTTCTATTATCCTAAAAAAATTGTCGTAAAATAAGAATTGTGAAAAACTGCAGAACCTTGGAGATCACACAATCGGCCCCAGCACCCACTAAGCAGCAAGGACCCAAGCATATATTCTGGTTAGGAATAGTCTAGTATAAATTAATTTCTAATAACAGGACTTTTTCACATTTTGAAAGCCGTTACTTTTTTCTTTTTCTGTCCAAGTAGCCATGAGAGGGCGTGGGTTTTGTAGGATGAGTTGTATTTATTTATGATAAAGGGGATGATAAAAATGTTAAAAATAAAATCTGGGCATTAGCACTTATAAAGAAAGTAGGAATGTTTCTTTGGTCTACAATAATGCATTTAGGTGGGAAAAGTCCCTCTTCTTTAGATAAAAGACCAGGTAGAATGGTAACAGAAATATACGCAGTTTCAATAGAACAGAAAATGGTGTCAGAATTTCAAATCTCAGCATAATGGGCATGCTCAATGTAATCAATAATGGTCACAATGATATTAATGGTTAATAGTAGAGTTGAGCGAAACGGGTCGAAAAAATTCAAAAGTCGCCGACTTTTGGCAAAGTCGGGTTTCATGAAACGAAACCCGACCCTAGGATGAGGTCGGCCACGAGGTCGGCGACTTACGCGCCAAAGTCGCGTTTCAAAAGTTTGTTTTGTGCTCTTTTTCAGCCAATCAGGATCCACGGACACTGTGGGCAACGTGATGACATAGGCACGGGTCACCACCATCTTTCAGAAGGGCATGCAAGTGATTGGCTTGCTTTGGTGGGCGTCACAGGGGGTATAAAAGGGCGTGCACGCCGACCGCCATCTAACTTCTGCCGATCTTAGTATAGGGAGAGGTTGCTGCTGATTCTGTAGGGAGAGCGTTAGGCAGGGAAGAAGACAAAAAAACTGCTTCTGCTGCTAGCGATTTGGCCTGCACAACACACAAGTCACTGTGTGTGCAGTGCAAGGGGAGGCTATATTGTGGTGTATCAGTGGTGTTGGTTGTTGGGCTGCCTTTTAAGGCTTCCTGACACGCTGGCATTGCTGTTTACCCACTGCTCCGCAAACTGCTTTTTAAAAAGCAATCCAATCTCCCTTATCCTCTCGTCACTTTGGTCACAGGCAGCTGTGCCATCGAGCGTGTCACATAGCGCTCAGATATCAGTGGGCCGCACACAATCCACAAGTATCCAGTGTCCAAAAGTGTACGCAGAGATTCAAAATCTCCATTATCCTCTCGTCACTTTGGTCACAGGCAGCTGTGCCATCGAGCGTGTCACATAGCGCTCAGATATCAGTGGGCCGCACACAATCCACAAGTGTCCAGTGTCCAAAAGTGTACGCAGAGATTCAAAATCTCCATTATCCTCTCGTCACTTTGGTCACAGGCAAATGTGCCATCGAGCGTGTCACATAGCGCTCAGATATCAGTGGGCCGCACACAATCCACAAGTGTCCACTGTCCACAAGTGTACGCAGAGATTCAAAATCTCCATTATCCTCTCGTCACTTTGGTCACAGGCAGCTGTGCCATCGAGCGTGTCACATAGCGCTCAGATATCAGTGGGCCGCACACAATCCACAAGTGTCCACTGTCCACAAGTGTACGCAGAGATTCAAAATCTCCATTATCCTCTCGTCACTTTGGTCACAGGCAGCTGTGCCATCGAGCGTGTCACATAGCGCTCAGATATCAGTGAGCCGCACACAATCCACAAGTGTCCACTGTCCACAAGTGTAAGCAGAGATTCAAAATCTCCATTATCCTCTCGTCACGTTGGTCACAGGCAGCTGTGCCATCGAGCGTGTCACATAGCGCTCAGATATCAGTGGGCCGCACACAATCCACAAGTGTCCAGTGTCCAAAAGTGTACGCAGAGATTCAAAATCTCCATTATCCTCTCGTCACTTTGGTCACAGGCAGCTGTGCCATCGAGCGTGTCACATAGCGCTCAGATATCAGTGGGCCGCACACAATCCACAAGTGTCCACTGTCCAAAAGTGTACGCAGAGATTCAAAATCTCCATTATCCTCTCGTCACTTTGGTCACAGGCAGCTGTGCCATCGAGCGTGTCACATAGCGCTCAGATATCAGTGGGCCGCACACAATCCACAAGTGTCCACTGTCCACAAGTGTGTGCAGAAATTCTAAAACTCCCCTGTCCTATAGACACCTTGTACCTTGTTTTACATTACTATATAGTTTGTTGGATTTTGTCTACATTTCTACCAAAAATGAGGAAGGCTGGTGGAAGAGGCCGTGGAATTGGGCGGGGGTTGGCAGCTGGTAATGATGGTGTTGGTGGTGGATCTGATGGTAGTGGCAAGAGCAAAATAGGACCGAATGCAGGAGGTGCTGACCCTGCGTCATCGTCTGGCTACATAAGGACTCGAACGCTTAGTTTTCTAGGAGTTGGCAAACCGCTTTTAAAGGCAGAGCATCAGGAAAAAGTTTTGTCTTACATTGCTGACTCAGCCTCCAGCTCTATCGCCTCCTCTTCTTCAGTTGTAAAAAGTAAAAGCACTGAGTCGTCATTGGAGGCTCATGTTCATGAACCACACCTTTCCTTGTGTCCTTCACCCCAACCAAGATTGAAGGCTGATGCAGGCCATACTACTGATTACTCCATGGAGCTGTTTTCACATACCATGCCTGGATTATCAAGTCAAATGGTGAATTACCCAGGCCAAGATGAATCTGACATGGAGTGCACTGATGCACAGCCGCTGATGGATGATTCTGCTGGTACATTCACTCAGAGCACTACATTGTCCTCGCAGTGTACAGAGCCAGATTTTGACCCTGATGAGACTCAGGTGCCCCTTCCCGCACACTATACCACCATACACGGTGACACAGAGAAAGGTGCACATGACATAGAAGAGGAGGTGATGGATGACCCAGTTGTTGACCCAGATTGGCATCCATTGGGGGAAGAGGGTGCTGCTTCCAATAGCTCAGATGAGGAGCATCCACAGCAGACATCGACATCGCAACAGCTGTTATCTGGCAGGCCCGGAGCACTCCAAAGACAGGTTCCAAACATTAAAAGAGTTGCTGGACAGCTTGTCCAGAGGGTCAAAAGATCACAGCGTGCTAGGCCGCAAAATGTCTGCCAAAGTAGGAAGAGTGCAGTGTGGCACTTTTTTGAACAAAATTCTCATGATCAGGCCAAGGTTATCTGTAAGAAGTGCGCAAAGACCTTTAGCCGAGGGAAAAATCTGAAAAAAATGAATACCAGTTGCATGCTTAGACATTTAACCAGCATGCACTTGCAAGCGTGAACACAACACCAAACCTCAAGTGCCACATGTGCAACTGATCACAATGAAGGTAGTCAGCAACGCTACATTGTTTCCCCCACTGTAAGCCCACCGGTTAGCGCAGCAGCAAATGTTGAGGTGTCGTTGCAAGGCCACAGCAGTCAGGGAATCCCACTGTTATATCAACGAAAGACTGATTCTAGGCCATCAGAAAGAACACCAACTCCATCACCATCATCAACCCTCTCTCAGTCCGCCCTGTCCACCGCTACTTCCACCATATGCAGCTCTCAAGTCCAGCTCACCCTCCCAGACACTATGAGTAGGTCAAGAAAGTACTCAGTCTCTCATCCGCGTACACTGGGTTTGAACGCCCACATTGCCAAACTAATCTCGTTTGAGATGATGCCCTTTCGGTTGGTGGAAAGCACAGCTTTCCACGAACTCATGGCCTATGCAGTACCACGCTATGACCTACCCAGTCGCCACTTCTTCTCTCGCAAAGCCATCCCAGCCCTCCACCATCATGTGAAAGACCGCATTGTCCATGCACTCAAGCAGTCAGTGAGCGGAAAGGTGCACCTCACAACTGATGCATGGTCCAGTCGGCATGGCCAGGGCCGTTACGTGTCCATCACTGCGCACTGGGTTAATGTGGTGGATGCAGGGTCCACAGGGGACAGTGGTGGTGGGACAGTGCTGCCTAGCCCACGGTATAGGAAACAGTTGGCTGTAGGCGTTCGACCCTCCTCCTCCTCCTCCTCCTCCAGAAGCGACAGCTCATCCACAGAGCGCAGTCGTACGAGCACTCCATCTGCAGCTGCCACTGTTGCACACGATGTGTCCCCCTATCGAGCAGCTAGTGGAAAGCGTCAGCAGGCTGTGTTGCAGATGATGTGTTTGGGCGACAGACACACCGCCGAGGTGCTGGCCGAGTACTTGAAGCGACAAACTGAGTCATGGCTGGGCAGTGTACATCTTGAGGCAGGCAAGGTAGTTAGTGATAACGGCTGTAATTTTGTGGCAGCCATAGCCCTTTCAAAACTCAGCCACATACCTTGCTTGGCTCACACCTTGAACCTGGTGGTGCAGTGCTTCCTCAAAAATTATCCGGAGTTAACAGCCCTGCTCCAGAAGGTGCGAAGACTGTGCGCGCACATCCGCCGGTCGCCTGTACACTCCGTTCGTATGCAGAAGCTGCAGCGATTGCTCCACCTTCCCAACCACCGCCTCATTATCGACATTGCAACAAGGTGGAACTCCACCCTGCACATGGTGGAGCGGCTGTGCGAGCAGAGGCAGGCCATAATGCATTTGTGGGAGGATACACGGCCAGGCACTTTGAGAGCAGACATGGAGTTGACAGGCGTGCAGTGGTCGAAGCTGAAAGACCTTTGTAAAGTCCTTCAGTGTTTTGAGGAATGCACACGGCTGGTAAGCGCAGACGACGCCATCCTAAGCATGAGCATCCCACTTATGCGTCTGCTCATGCAAACTTTGACGCACCTTAAGGAGCAGGCGTCTGCAGCCAATGTTGATGAGGAGGAAGAGGAGGAGGGAATCCTTGATGACATTCAGCCATTGTCTGCTCAGGGACCTCTCCTGGACGAGGTGGAGGAAGAAGAGGAGGAGGAGGAGGAGGATGATGGGGATGATTACTTAGGGGAGGAGGATGCAAGTGAAAATGTTGGCGTGGCAAGGTCTGGTACAGGGTTTGTGCGTGACTGGAGGGATGTGGATTTGCCAGAAAGTGCTCCTCCACCCTGCACTCGCAGTGCATCATTGACACCGGGAACATTGGCCCACATGTCAGATTATGCCTTGCGGATCCTAAAAAGGGACCCCCGCATTGCCAAAATGATGAACGATGACGACTACTGGTTGGCCAGCATCCTGGATCCACGCTATAAAGGCAAATTACAAAACATCATGCCACAGGAGAACCTTGACCTAATATTGGCTAATAAACAAGCAACTCTGGTAAATCGGTTGCTTGAGGCATTCCCAGCACACAGCAGCGGTGATGGTTCTCACACGAGCCGTACGGGCCGGGGCAGCTTGGCAGAGGTGTTCGTGGTGCACACAGCAGAAGTGGCGTTGGAGACAGGGGTTTCATGACAATGTTGTGGACTGATTTTTCAAATACCGCTCACACAACTGGTAATACTGCATCGATGGAAAGTGACAGGAGACAGCAGTTGTCAACTATGGTTACAAACTACTTTTCCTCCCATATCGATGTTCTCCCACACAGGTCATTCCCCTTTGACTATTGGGCCTCTAAACTGGACACCTGGCCTGAATTGGCACAATATGCCTTACAGGAGCTCGCTTGCCCAGCTGCAAGTGTGCTATCGGAAAGAGTCTTCAGTGCAGCTGGATCAATCCTGACAGAAAAAAGGACCCGTCTGTCAACCCAAAATGTGGATGATCTAACCTTCATTAAAATGAACCACGCATGGGTTTCCAAGGATTTTGTCCCACCTTCCCCTGATGACACATAGGGTGACAGAAAAATGGCTTGCTTTGGTCTACCTCTACCTGGTACTTCACCTATTTCGCCTTTTGCATCAGTTGAATGTCCAACATCAACATATGCCACTTTCTAAAACTCCCTAACTGTGCTGCCTCCCCCCCCATGGCCGGGGTCACCACCTAGCGCACGACACCGTGCGAGTGCCGTTGCCCTGGACAGGTGGGTAGGCCGACTCTTGGGCGCGGGCACTGGCACAGGGTCCCTCATAGTGCAATCAAGTGTCTCTGACGGTGGTGGTGCACACCCGCCGTCAGACACACCGCTGTACTATGAGGGGCCCAGTGCCAGTACCGACGCCCACGAGTGGGCCCCCCTTGCTTGGCCAGGGCCCCAGCATTTGCAATCTTTACCTCTCCCTGCTCCTCCGCTGTGTAATCTGGGCCGTCAAATCCATACTGTGCCTGACACCGTCTGAGCCTGCCTCCTGAGACATATATTTTGAATGTGTACGCTATCCATACATGTTATCCGGGGATACGGTACCCTTTCTAACCTTTGTGCAATGACGTGCAATCCATACTGGGCCTAACACCGTCTGAGCCTGCCTCATGCTGTATAGACATATATTTTGAATGTGTACGCTATCCATACATGTTATCCGGGGATACGGTACCCCTTCTAACCTTTGTGCAATGACGTGCAATCCATACTGGGCCTAACACCGTCTGAGCCTGCCTCATGCTGTATAGACATATATTTTGAATGTGTACGCTATCCATACATGTTATCCGGGGATACGGTACCCCTTCTAACCTTTGTGCAATGACGTGCAATCCATACTGGGCCTAACACCGTCTGAGCCTGCCTCATGCTGTATAGACATATATTTTGAATGTGTACGCTATCCATACATGTTATCCGGGGATACGGTACCCCTTCTAACCTTTGTGCAATGACGTGCAATCCATACTGGGCCTAACACCGTCTGAGCTGCCTCATGCTGTATAGACATATATTTTGAATGTGTACGCTATCCATACATGTTATCCGGGGATACGGTAGCCCTTCTAACCTTTGTGCAATGACGTGCAATCCATACTGGGCCTAACACCGTCTGAGCCTGCCTCATGCTGTATAGACATATATTTTGAATGTGTACGCTATCCATACATGTTATCCGGGGATACGGTACCCCTTCTAACCTTTGTGCAATGACGTGCAATCCATACTGGGCCTAACACCGTCTGAGCCTGCCTCATGCTGTATAGACATATATTTTGAATGTGTACGCTATCCATACATGTTATCCGGGGATACGGTACCCCTTCTAACCTTTGTGCAATGACGTGCAATCCATACTGGGCCTAACACCGTCTGAGCCTGCTTCATGCTGTATAGACATATATTTTGAATGTGTACGCTATCCATACATGTTATCCGGGGATACGGTACCCCTTCTAACCTTTGTGCAATGACGTGCAATCCATACTGGGCCTAACACCGTCTGAGCCTGCCTCATGCTGTATAGACATATATTTTGAATGTGTACGCTATCCATACATGTTATCCGGGGATACGGTACCCCTTCTAACCTTTGTGCAATGACGTGCAATCCATACTGGGCCTAACACCGTCTGAGCCTGCCTCATGCTGTATAGACATATATTTTGAATGTGTACGCTATCCATACATGTTATCCGGGGATACGGTACCCCTTCTAACCTTTGTGCAATGACGTGCAATCCATACTGGGCCTAACACCGTCTGAGCCTGCCTCATGCTGTATAGACATATATTTTGAATGTGTACGCTATCCATACATGTTATCCGGGGATACGGTACCCCTTCTAACCTTTGTGCAATGACGTGCAATCCATACTGGGCCTAACACCGTCTGAGCCTGCCTCATGCTGTATAGACATATATTTTGAATGTGTACGCTATCCATACATGTTATCCGTGGATACGGTACCCCTTCTAACCTTTGTGCAATGACGTGCAATCCATACTGGGCCTAACACCGTCTGAGCCTGCCTCATGCTGTATAGACATATATTTTGAATGTGTACGCTATCCATACATGTTATCCGGGGATACGGTACTCCTTCTAACCTTTGTGCAATGACGTGCAATCCATACTGGGCCTAACACCGTCTGAGCCTGCCTCATGCTGTATAGACATATATTTTGAATGTGTACGCTATCCATACATGTTATCCGGGGATACGGTACCCCTTCTAACCTTTGTGCAATGACGTGCAATCCATACTGGGCCTAACACCGTCTGAGCCTGCCTCATGCTGTATAGACATATATTTTGAATGTGTACGCTATCCATACATGTTATCCGGGGATACGGTACCCCTTCTAACCTTTGTGCAATGACGTGCAATCCATACTGGGCCTAACACCGTCTGAGCCTGCCTCATGCTGTATAGACATATATTTTGAATGTGTACGCTATCCATACATGTTATCCGGGGATACGGTACCCTTTCTAACCTTTGTGCAATCACGTGCAATCCATACTGGGAGTGAGAACGGCTGGCGAGCTGTTAAGCAAGCTACAGCACCTGTCCAGACAAGTACAGGGATTCCCTAGCGAGGAGACTTATTTGATTGTTTTCTATGTTGGGACAGCAATTTTTGGGGAGCACTATACTCTGGAGAATGATAGATGGGGCCCACCATACACTGGAACATTCCAAAGGTGGACATCAGACACTGGAGCAGCATTTACAGGGCCCATTATACACTAGAGCAGTAGAAATGGGGCCCATTATGTTTGGAGCATTATTTGGGCCCATAAGACAGTGGAGCTTCATCCATGGGGACCAACATATACTGTAGCATTATGTGGAGCTCATCATATACTGTTTCAAACATTATATGGGACCAATGATTTTGTATGGAGAAATAGATGGGCCTCGTCATGAGATGTAAAAAGTGAGGTATTTTTCATTGTACTATACCGCTATTTCTCTGCCGTATCGGAGTATGATGAGTTGTGGTATGTGTTAAAGGGGTGCTCTTTCGCCCAGGGCACATGAAAACCTGCAGCCAGCCCTCCCCCCCACAAATTTAGCCAAATAACCCCCATTTTTCAGTGCGTAACTTGTATTATGAAGTTAATTAAGGTTGACAAGCTTAAGTAAGAAGAATTGATGCTTTTGGCATTCAAATGGGCACTGTAGGTGTGTATCCTGTCCTCCTCTCACTGCCGACTTTTATTCCCCATTGACTTACATTGGGTTTCGTGTTTCGGGACGACCCCGACTTTTCCCTATAATCGGACGATCTTGCTCGACCCGACTTTTGGAAAAGTCGGGTTTCACGAAACGAAACGCGACCCTAAAATAGCAAAAGTCACTCAACTCTAGTTAATAGTGATACAGCTAAGACTGTCTTAGCAAATAAATATATACCGTATATACTCGTGTATAAGCCGACCCGTGTATAAGCCGACCCCCCTAATTTTGTCACAAAAAACTGTGAAAACTTATTGACTCGCGTATAAGCCGAGGGTGCACAGTGAGTGGCCCCAGATAATGCTGCACAGTGAGTGGCCCCAGATAATCCTGCACAGTGTGTGGCCCCAGATAATGCTGCACAGTGAGTGGTCCCAGATAATGAGGACAGTGAGTGGCCCCAGTTATCTGCACAGTGAGTGGCCCCAGATAATGAGAACAGTGAATGGCCCCAGTTAATGCTACACAGTGAGTGGCCCCAGTTTTGCCGCACAGTGTGTGGCCCCAGATAATGCTGCACAGTGAGTGGCCCCAGATAATTCTGCACAGTGAGTGGCCCCAGTTATGCTGCACAGTGAGTGGCCCCAGATAATGAGGATAGTGAGTGGCCCCAGATAATGCTGCACAGTGTGTGGCCCCAGATAATGCTGCACAGTGAGCGGCCCCAGATAATGCTGCACAGTGAGTGGCCCCAGTTATGCTGCACAGTGTGTGGCCCCAGATAATGCTGCACAGTGAGCGGCCCCAGATAATGCTGCACAGTGAGCAGCCCCAGTTATGCTGCACAGTGAGTGGCCCCAGATAATGAGGATAGTGAGTGGCCCCAGATAATGCTGCACAGTGAGTGGCCCCAGATAATGAGGACAGTGAGTGGCTGCAGATATTGCTGCACAGTGAGTGGCCCCAGATAATGAGGACAGTGAGTGGCCCCAGATATTGCTGCACCGTAAGTGGCCCCAGTTATCTGCATAGTGAGTGGCCCCAGATAATGCTGCACAGTGAGTGGCCCTAGTTATCTGCACAGTGAGTGGCCCCAGATAATGCTGCACAGTGAGTGGCCCCAGATATTGCTGCACAGTGAGTGGCCCCAGATATTGCTGCACAGTGAGTGGCCCCAGCTTTGCTGCACAGTGAGTGGCCCCAGTTATCTGCACAGTGAGTGGCCCAGTCATAATGCTGCTGCTGCTGCCGCTGCCTCCGTTACAAAAAGAAACCTGTATACTCACCTCCGTCGCTGCCCCCTACTCATTAGCGTTGCAGGCTCTGCAGTGACTGTGCAGGCAGAGGGCACGATCGTGCCCTCTGACCTGAATGTCACTGCAGAGGACGCAAGACAGCAGAGCACAGGGACAGGTGACTATGCCTCCCCCCGGTCATACTCACCCGGTCCTGGTGCTTGTCTCTGCAGCTCCCCTGCTTGTTCCATGTTGTCGGCGCTGCTCTCTTTCTGCTTCAGCGGTCACGTGGTACCCGCTCATTAAATATATTTAATGAGCCATTTGACCACTGAAGCAGGAAGAGAGCAGCGCCGACAACATGGAACAAGCAGGGGAGCTGCAGAGAAGGGTGAGTATGATTTTTACAATTCTGACAACTGTCCTTTCATGAGGTAATAACTCTGAAACGCTTCCATGGATTCCTGTGATTCTGACATTGTTTTCTCGTAACATATTGTACTTCATGTTAGTGGTAAAACTCCTTTGATACGACTTGAGTTGATTTGTGAAAAAAATGGAAATTTGGCAAAAATTTTGAAAATTTAGCAATTTTCCAACTTTGAATGTTCATGCCCTTAAATCACAGAGATACGGCACACAGAATATTTCATAAGTAACATTTCCCGCATGTCTACTTTACATTAGCACAATTTTGGAGCCCAATTTTTTTTCGTTAGGAAGGTAAAAGGATTAAAATTTAAGCAGCAATTTCTCATTTTTACAACACCATTTTTTTAAAGGGTCCATATTACATTTGAAGTTACTTTGAGGGGTCTATTTAAAAAAAAAAAAACAAAAGTGACACCATTTTAAAAACTCCAACCCTCAAGGCGTGCATATTTGTTGGATTTTTGACTCTTCAAGAAATGCAACGTGTTGCATTTGCCACGCCCTGCCGCACATCGCGAAACGACGCATGGGTGCGCAAAAGCATGCAGATGCATGCAAACTCATGTCCCTGCATACACCATGTTAAATATATGTATGTATGATGCATGCGGATCTATGCGGATCAAACGCTGAGCACACAGATGCAAATGTGAAACCAGCCTAAGCGCTGTTCCCCAGCGCAGGGTGCTGAACACGACTCTCATCATTCTCCCCTGCTCTGCTGGCGATCGCCATAAGCAGAGGAGAAAGATTACTGTAACGCTTCTTCCCTTGTGCCTGTCCTTGTGGTACTGATGCGGCACACGCATGCCATACGTGTGCCGCATGTATTACACACACGGACACTGACATCTCCGGTACTGGAAATATCAGGACGTGTGAAAGAGGCGTTATAGAGGTTTTTTTGTTTGGCTGCTGTCACACACTAAAAGACACTTTTTATTGCTAAAAATAGTTTTTACATCACCATATTTTGAGAGCTATAATTTTTCCAAATTTTTGCCCACAGAGTCATGTGAGGTCTTGTTTTTTGCAGGACGAGTTGACGTTTTTTATTGGTGCCATTTTCGGGACCATAACTTTTTTATCGCTTTTTATTCCGATTTTTGGGAGACAGAATGAACAAAAACAGCAATTCATGAATTTCTTTTGGGGGGGGGGGCGTTTATACCATTCCGCATGTGGTAAAATTGATAAAGCAGTTTTATTCTTTGGGTTAGTAGGATTACAGCAATACCTCATTTTTATTTTTTTTTATGTTTTGGCGCTTTTATACAATAAAAACTATTTTATATATAAAATAATTATTTTTGCATTGCTTTATTCTGACAGCTATAATTTTTTTATTTTTCTGGTGATGGAGCTGTATGGTGGCTCCTTTTTTACGGGACAAGATGCCGTTTTCAGCAGTACCATGTTTATTTATATCTGTCTTTTTGATTGCATGTTACTCCACTTTTTTTCGGCAATATGACGATACAGCATTGTTTTTTGTCTTTTTTTATGGTGTTCACTAAAGGGGTTAACTAGTGGGACAGTTTTACAGATCGGGTCACTAAGGTCGCAGCAATACCAAATATGTGTACTTTTATTGTTTAGATTTTTTTTTCATTCAAATATTTATTTATTGATAGAATAAATATTGATTTTGTTTATTATTTTTAAAAATATTTGTACAATTATTTAAATTTTTTTTTACTTCATTCTATCTTTTACACTTTTTGTGCAGGCTGATCGCTTTTATAGCATGCAGATGAAGCAGCATCTGCATGCTATAGAAGCTGTCAGTGCTACATGTAATTTACACTGACCTGAGAGACTTCCTGATCATGCACTGCGCATGACAGGAAGCTTCTCAGCTCTGGAGACCCGGATGTCATCATTATGACATTGGTTCTCCATGGCAGCGATCGGGACCCTGCTTCACACCGCAGGATCTCCGATCCAAAAGCAGAGGAGCCCCTGTACCGGCTCTGGAAAGCTGCGTTCTTGTTTGATTGCAGTTGTAATGTATAATGGTTTGACCTGTCTCTTTAAGAAAGGAAATCTTGTGACTGGAAGGTTATAGACAGGAAGTGGGTTAGGGAAGTTTCAGTTTCAGTTTAGCCTGAGGAGAGAAATGTGATGCTGTGTGCTGGAGGAAGAAGGAGAAGAATAAAATACAGTTAAAGCGTTCTCTCTTAAATTCCTTATACCGTGTGGACATTATAACTGGCGACGAGGATGGGATACAATCACCTGCTGCTGTGAGTACTAACCCCTGCATTATCGCTTCACACGTCAGCACCACTGAGAGACTCCATCATGGCTGACTACTTGCACATGTTCCCACAGTTTGATATGACTGATGTCATTAATCTCTCTCATAACTGGAGAAAATAGCTATACCGGTTTGAGAATTTCCTGGAAGCTATGGACGTAAAAGAGGAAAAGAAAGAAAGCCTTGCTCCTGCACTGTGCGGGCATAGGAGTCTATGACATGTACAGCACGTTACCTGCA
Source organism: Dendrobates tinctorius (assembly GCF_039654945.1). Taxonomy (NCBI): domain Eukaryota; kingdom Metazoa; phylum Chordata; class Amphibia; order Anura; family Dendrobatidae; genus Dendrobates; species Dendrobates tinctorius. Next base: position 11,163,574 of record NW_027361898.1, on the reverse strand, counting down.
GCAGAGACAGACACGTACAGCAACTGCACCAAAGCTCTCACTAACTACTTCAACCCCAAACAGAACATCAGATATGAAAGATACAAGTTCAAGATTGTTAAGTAGCTTCCAGAAGAATCCATTGACACCTATGTCACAAGGCTAAAAGAGCTAGCCCATGGATGTGCATTTACAGATGTACAATAGATGGTGAAATTCTAACTCAAGTAATTGTCACCTGCTCGTCTAATAACATAAGACATAAAGCTCTGCAGCAGGATCATTCTCTGCATGATTTACTCAAGATGACCCATGCTATAGAGATAGCCGATCATCAAGCCACTGCAATGGAGAATGGGGATAATTTACATGTGCATAATCTTAAACACAAAAGTACACAAGACAAGCAAGCCCCGAAATAGGAGAAATGCTATAGATGTGGACAAGATTTCCCTCATCACCTGAACAAGTGTCCAGTACAGATGAGCGACTTTGACTTTTTTATGGTCGAGTCGGGTTCTTGAAACCCGACTTTCTCAAATGTTTGGTCGAACGAAATCCGCCAACTATAGGGAAAAGCCGGAGGCCGACAGAAACACGAAACCCAATGCAAGTCAATGGAGAGGCAAAGTCGGCAGGGAGTGGAGGACAGTAAACACACCTACAGTGCCCATTTCAATGCCAAAAACATTTCTTATTACTGAAGCTTGTCAACCTTAATTTACTTCATAATAATAGTTACGCATTGAAAACTGGGGATTATTTGGCTAAAGTTGTGGGGGGTAGTGCTGGCTCCAGGTTTTCATGTGCCCTGGGCCAAAGAGTGTCAGTGCGCCCCTTTAACTCATACCACATCTCATGATGCTCCGATACGGCACAGAAATATAGGTATAGTATAATGACAAATACTTCACTGCTTACATGACATGACAGATCTTTTTTAAATTGTACAATAGCTCAAAAAAAACGACAGTATATTGCTCCATACAGTATTATGGCCACCACATTGTGCGCCATACACAATAATGAGCCCCATATATTTCTCCATACAGAATAATTGGCCACATATAATGTTCCATACAGTATATGATGAGCTCCACATAATGCTACAGTATATGATGTTCCCCATGGACGATGCTCCAGTGTGTTATGGGCCCAAATAATGCTCCACATATAATGGGCTCCATTTCTAATGCTCCATTGTATAATGGGCCCATAAATGCAGCTCAAGTGTCTGATGTCCCAAATGTGGAATGCTCCAGTATATGATGGGCCTCATGGATGATGCTCCAGTGTCTTATGGGCCCTAATAATGCTCCATATATAATGGGCCCCATTTCTAATGCTCCAGTGTATAAAGGGCCCCTTAAATGCTGCTCCAGTGTCTGATGTCCACTATTTGAAATGCTCCAGTATATGATGGGCCTCATTGATGATGCTCCAGTGTATGATGGGCCCAAATAATGCTCCATATATAATGGGCCCCATTTCTAATGCTCCAGTGTATCATGTGCCCCATAGATGCTGCTCTAGTGTCTGATCTGCCCCATTTGGAATGCTCCAGTATATGATAGGCCTCATGGATGATGCTCCAGTGTCTTATGGGCCCTAATAATGCTCCATATATAATAGGCCCCATTTCTAATGCTCCAGTGTATTATGTGCCACATAGATGCTGCTCCAGTGTCTGATCTGCCCCATTTAGAATGCTCCAGTATATGTTGGGCCTCATGGATGATGCTCCAGTGTCAGATGCCCCCCTTTTTGAGTGCTCAAGTATATGATGAGCCCCATTTTTAATTAACCCAGGCATGGTATATGAAAAGAGATCCATGGAGTAATCTGAAGTGTGTGCTGCCGCATCCTTCACTTTTGGTGTGGGTAAAGGACACAAGGAAAGTGGTTGCTCCTGACCAGAAGCCCATACTTACAACTCAGTGCTTGCATTTTTTTAAAACTTCAGAAGAGGAGGCGATAGAGCTGGAGGCTGTTTCAGCAATGTAAGCCAAAAACAGTTCCTGATGCTCCGGCTTAAAAAGCAGTCTACCTACTCCCAGAAAACGGAGCCTTCCATGCCTTCCAGAGCTACACCATGATGCAGGCTCAACACCTCCTGTCTTAGCTGCTATTGTGTTCTTAGCACTACCAGCAGATGCACCACCACCATCAGTACCAGATGGCCCCCCACGCCCACGTACGCATCCTCTTCCACCATACTTCCTCATGTTTTAGAAAATGGACCCAAAATACCAGCAGATATATGGTACTGTATCAGAAGCGTACAGCTCTATACAGTCTAGGATTAACAGTAAATCTCTGTATATATTTCATGAGTCATATACCGATGCTCACAGGCTCAGTATGGATTACCCAATAAAATAAAAAGGTGAAAAAGGGTACATATCACCAGATGCAAGGTATATATAGTATAGTGTAAACATTCTGAATCTCCGTATACATTTCAGGAGGCAGACACAAACGCTCTCAGGCCCAGTATGGATTACACAAGAATATGAAAAGCTGTAAATGGGTAATGTAACACAAGCGTACAGCTGTATACAGTGTTGGCCAAATTTGAAATCTCAGTATATATTTCCGGAGTCACCCTCAGACGCTCACTCAGTCTGGGTTTGACCATAATAAAAAATGTTGTAAAAATGGTACTAGATAACAAGATAGCAAGTATACATATATTATAGGGTACAATTGAAATCTCCGTATACTTTGTCCCATAGTCACTCTCAGACGCTTACTCAGTATGGATTTGACCGTAATACTAAATGTCGAACAAAGGTACTGTATAACAAGATACAAGCTGTATCGAGTATAGGGTAAAATTGGTATCTCCAATTCACCGTATATATAGAAATAGAAGGCGTAAACCACACACGCTCACTCACAATGGATGATACCGTAATACAAATTTTTGAACAAAGGTACTGTATCAGCACATACCAGGTGTATCGAGTCTAGGGGTAATTTTAAATTTCCGTCTATACTTCCAGAGTCAGACACAGACACTCACAGGCTCAGTATGCATTATACCAGAATTTAACAAGTAGAAAAAGGGAAAGGTAGTCGAAGAGTACAACATTATACAGTGTTGTGGTACTTTTAAATCTTCGCATATATTTCAATCTCAGTAAGCCAGTCCAGACTCTCCGCTACTGGAAGCTGCATGGATACAAGTACAGACGGAAAGTCGAGTGTTAGAAGAAATTTAGTTATTACTCATCGCAGGAAAACCTCCCGGTACATGTTGCAGAGGCGATGCAGACCCTCAATTACTGTGTCTGTGGAGACAGCGAAAACGGTTCTTTGTGAAGAAAGGATTGCTTTATCGCAGTAGCATGGATCGCATCACCATTACTCGTCTGCATCAAACTGTGATCACAGGGAGAGATGTAGACATGGTCCTCACTGCATATCATGATGTGTCTGGTCATTTTAGGGTGCAAAAGACAGAAGCCACAGACCGTAGGCGATTCTATTGGATTAGCATGAGAGGAGACATTGAAAAATGGTGGCAGGAATGTCACACGTCTGTGACTATCACAACTGTGAAAGGTGATCATAAAGCACCACTGCATCTGCTTGTACGTTGACGTCCATTACAAATGGTAGCCATTGATCATCTGAAGGTAGAGGTCAGCAGGACAGGCCATAGCTACATCTTAACCATCATTGATCAATACACCAAATTTCTAGTGACCGTCCCTGTGAAGAATTTAACTGCCCAGACTACACAGCTGTGGAGCAGGGAGAGGTAAGTATTGCAACTTGCAAGTGTTGTGGCCATGACCAAGCAGGGGGGGCACACTCCTGGGCAAAGGTACTGGCACAGGGCCCCTCATAGTACGCTGGTGTGTCTGATGGCGAGTGGGCCCCCCACCTTCAGAGACACTGTATTGTACTATGAGTGGCCCTGTGCCAGTGCTGTCAGCCATCTGTGGGCCCATCCACCTGTTCAGAGCAACCGCACTTGCCTGGGTGCACCAGGTGTTGACCCGAGCCATTGGGGGGGTGGGCAGCCCACTTAGGGAGGTTTAAAAAATGTCATATGTTGATGTGTTGGCTGGACATTCAGCTGCTGCAAAGGGCGAATTGGGCAAGTCCGAGGAAGAGGAGGACAAAAGTGAGGCAGTTTTCTAGCAACCTATGTGTCATCAGAGGAAGGTGGGACAAAATCCTTTGAAACCCATGCATGGTTCATTTTAATGAAGGTTAGATCATCAACATTTTGGGTAGACAGACGGGTCCTTTTCTCTTTCAGGATTGATCCAGCAGCACTGAAGACTCTTTCAGATAACACATTAACAGCAGGGCAAGCGAGCTCCTGTAAGGCATATTGTGCCAATTCAGGCCAGGCGTCCAGTTTAGAGGCCCAATAGTCAAAGGGGAATGACCTGTGAGGGAGAACATCGATATGGGAGAAGTAGTTTGTAACCATAGTTGACAACTGCTGTCTCCTGTCACGTTTAATTGATGCAGTATTAGCAGTCGTGTGAGCGGTACTTGAGAAATCATTCCACAACATGGTCATTAACCCCTTCACTACCAAGGGTGGTTTGCACGTTAACTCCCGGGCCAATTTTTACAATTCTGACCACTGTCCCTTTATGAGGTAATAACTCTGAAATGCTTCCATGGATCCCGGTGATTCTGACACTGTTTTCTCGTGACATATTGTACTTCATGCTAGTGGTAAAATTTCATTCAAATAACTTGGATTTATTTGTGAAAAAATGGAAATTTGGCAAAAAATTTTAAAATTTTGCAATTTTCCAACTTTGAATTTTTATGCCCTTAAATCACAGAGATACGGCACACAAAAAACTTAATAAATAACATTTCCCACATGTTTACTTTACATCAGCACAATTTTGGAACCAAAATTTTTTTTGTTAGGAAGTTACAAGGGTTAAAAGTTGACCAGCGATTTCTCATTTTTGCAACACCATTTTATTTTTACGGACCACATCACATTTGAAGCCACGTTGATGGGTCTATATGATAGAAAATACCCAGAAGTGACACCATTCTAAAAAATTCACCCCTTAAGGTGCTCAAAACCACATTCAAGAAGTTTATTAACCCTTCAGGTGCATCACAGGAATTTTTTTGAATATTTAAAAAAAAATTAACATTTAACTTTTTTTCACAAAAAAAATACTTCAGGTTCAATTTTTTTTATTTTACCAAGGGTAACAGGAGAAATTGGACTGGAAAAGTTATTGTGCAATTTGTCCTGAGTACGCTGATACCTGATATGTGGGGGGAACCACTGTTTCGGCGCATGGCAGAGCTCAGAATGGAAGGAGCGCCGTTTGACTTTTTCAATGCAAAATTGGCTGGAATTCAGATCTGATGCCATGTCACATTTGGAGAGGCACTGATGTACCTAAACAGTGGAAACCCCCACAAGTGACCCAATTTTGGAAACTAGACCCCCCAAGGAACTTATATAGATGTGTGGTGAGAACTTTGAACCCACAAAGGCTTCACAGAAGTTTATAACGTACAGCCGTACAATTAAGAAATCATATTTTTTCCACAAAAATGATCTTTTCACCCTCAATTTTTATTTTCCCAAGGGTAACAGGACCCTAAAAATTATTGTGGAATTTGTCCTGAGTACGCGGATACCCCACATGTGGGGGTAAACCACTATTTGGGCGCATGGCAGAGCTCGGAAGGGAAGCAGCACCATTTGACGTTTTTGGCTGGAATTGAGATCGGACACCACGTCGCTTTTGGAAAGCCCCTGATGTACCAAAACAGTGAAACCCCCCACAAATGACACCATTTTGGAAACTAGACCCCCCAAGGAACTTATCTAGATGTGTGGGGAGCACTTTGAACCCCCCAGTACTTCACAGAAGTTTATAACGCCCGGGCGTGAAAATAAAAAAATCGTATTTTTTCCACAAGCATGATCTTTTAGTCACCAATTTTTTTATTTTTCCAAGGGTACAAGGAGAAATTGGACCCCAACAGTTGTTGTCCAATTTAATCCTGAGTACGCTGATACCCCATATGTGGGAGAAAACTACTGTATGGGCACATGTCAGGGCTCGGAAGGGAAGTAGTGACGCTTTGGAATGCAGACTTTGATGGAATGGTCTGCGGGTGTCATGTTGCCTTTGGAGAGCCCCTGATGTACCTAAACAGTGGAAACCCCCCACAAATGACCCCATTTTGGAAACTAGACCCCCTAAGGAACTTATCTAGTTGTGTGGTGAGCACTTTGATCCCCCAAGGGCTTCACAGAAGTTTATAACGCCCGGGAGTGAAAATAAAAAAATCATTTTTTTCCACAAAAATGATATTTTTGCCCCCAATTTTTTATTTTCCTAAGGGTAACAGGAGAAATTGGACCCCAAAAGTTGTTTTGCAATTTGTCCTGAGTAGGCTGATACCCTATATCTGGGGGTAAAACACTGTTTGGGCGCTTGGAAGGAGCACCATTTGACTTTTTCAACGCAGAATTGGCTGGAATTGAGATCAGATGCCATGTTGCATTTGGAGAGCACCTGATGTGCCCAAACAGTGGAAACCCCCCAATTATAACTCCAACCCTAACCCCAACACACCCCTAACCCTAATATCAGCCCTAACTCTAGCCTTAACCCTAACCCTAGCCCTAACCCTAGCCCTAGCCCTAGCCCAAACCCTAACCCTAATGGGAAAATGGAAATAAATACATTTTCTTTTAATTTTATTATTTTTCCCTAACTAAGGGGGTGATAACGGGGGGTTTGATTTACTATTTTTTTGCGGTTTTTATTTTTGGCAGCTGTCACACGCTAAAAGACGCTTTTTATTGTAAAAATAGTTTTTACATCACCACATATTGAGAGCTATAATTTTTCCATATTTTGACCCACCGAGTCATGTGAGGTCTTATTTTTTGCGGGACGAGTTGACGTTTTTATTGGTATCATTTTCGGGCACGTGACATCTTTTGTTCACTTTTTATTCCGATTTTTGGGACGCAGAATGAACAAAAACCAGCGTTTCATGAATTTCTTTTGTGGGGTGCGTTTACAACGTTCCGCGTGCAGTAAAATTGATAAAGCGGATGTATTCTTTGGGTCAGTATGGTTACAGCAATACCTCATTTAGGTCTTTTTTTATGTTTTGGTGCTTTTATGCAATGAAAACAATTTTATATAAAAAATAATATAACTTTTATATTTTTTGCTGATGATGCTGTATGGCGGCTCGTTCTTTGCGGGACAAGATGACGTTTTCAGCGGTACCATGGATATTTATATGCGTCTTTTTGATCATGCGTTATTTCACTTTTTGTTCGGTGGTATGATAATAAATCATTATTTTTTGCTTCGTTTTTTATTTTTATTTTTTAAGGGGTTCGCTAAAAAGGTTAACTAATGGGACAGTTTTATAGGGCAGGTAGTTACGGACGCGGCGATGCCAAATATATGTACTTTTATTGTTTTTCTTTTTTTTATTTCAAAAAAATGAATTTATTAGGGAATATTTTTTTTTTTAATCTATTTAGCGATTTTTTAAAAATTATTTTTACACTTTTTTTTTTTTAACTTTATTACATTGTCCCAGGGGGGACATAACTGTCCTGTGACAGATCCATAGGGAAAGAGATCCCCGCAGCAGCGCTGCACATTGCGCTGTGGTGGGGAGCTCAGGGAAGCATGGAGGAAGCCCCCTCCCTGCCGATGCTTCCCTTTAACCCCGGTACACCGCGATCGTGTTTGATCATGGTGTGGAAGGGGTTAAAGTGTCGGGGCGGTCCGTGACCACCCCTGACACATTGTGCCGGATGTCAGCTGTGATAATCAGCTGACACCCGGCCGCGATCAGCGGCGCTCACCACGTGGGCGCCGCTGATCGCTATGACGTAATATTCCATCCATGGGACTTAGGGCCCAGGTCACATGGACGGAATATTACGTCCAATTTAGGAAAAGGGTTAAACCCCTGTCTCCAACGCCACTTCGGCTGTGTGCAACACAAACACCTCTTCCATTGTGCCCACTACGGCTCATGGGAGAACCTGCACCACTGCTGTGTGCTGGGAAAGCCTCAAACAAACGGTTTACCAGAGTTACTTGTTTGTTAGCCAATATTATCTCTAGGTTCTCCTGTGGCATGATGCTGTGTAATTTGCCTTTGTAGCATGGATCGAGGATGCTGGCCAGCCAGTAGTCATCATCCCTCATCATTTTGGCAATGCGGGGGTCCCTTTTTTAGGATCCGCAAGGCATAATCGCACATGTGGGCCAATGTTCCAGGTGTCAATGCACTGCCAGTGGTGGGTGGAGGAGCACTTTCTGGCAAATCCACATCCCTACAGTCATGCACAAACACTGTACCTGACCTTGGAACGCCAACATTTTCTCTTGCCCCTGAGAAGCATCCTCCTGCCCAAAATAATCATCCCCCTCATCCACCTCCTCCTCCTCTTCCTCTTCTTCCTCCACCTCGTCCAGGACAGTTCCCTGACCAGACAATGGCTGACTGTCATCATGGCTTCCCTCCTCCTCCTCCTCCGCTGCAGATGCCTGATCCTTAATGTGTGTCAAACTTTGCATGAGCAGACGCATAAGTGGGATGCTAATGCTTATGATGGCATCGTCTGCGCTTACCATCCCGTGCATTCCTCAAAACACTGAAGGACTTTACAGAGGTCTTTCAGCTTTGACCACTGCACACCTGACAAATCCATGTCTTCCCTCAAACTGCCTGCCTGCGTATCCTCCCTCAAATGCATTACAGCCTGCCTCTGTTCGCACAGCATCTCAACCATGTGCAGGGTGGAGTTCCACCTTGTTGCAACGTCTATGATTAGGCGGTGCTTGGGGAGGTGGAGCAATCGCTGCAGCTTCTGCATACGAGTGGAGTGGATGTTTGAGCGACGGATGTGCGAGCACAGTCTTCGCACCTTATGGAGCAGGGATGTTAACTCTGGATAATTATTAAGGAAGCATTGCACCACCAGGTTCAAAGTGTGAGCCAGGCAAGGTATGTGTGTGAGTTTTGCACGGGCTATGGCTGCCACAAAATTACGGCAGTTATCACTGACTACCTTGCCTGCCTCAAGATGTAGACTGCCCAGCCATGACTCCGTTTGTCTCTGCAAGTAGTCAGCCAGTACCTCCATGGTGTGTCTGTTGTCACCCAAAGACATCATCTTTACCACAGCCTGCTGATGCTTACCACTAGCTATTCGATAGTGGGACATTTTGTGTGCAACACTGCCAGCTGCGGATGGAGTGCTCGTGCGACTGCGCTCTGTGGACGAGCTTTTGCTGATAGAGGAGGAGGAGGATCAAAAGCCTACAGCCAACTGTTTCCTATACCGTGGGCTAGGAAGCACTGTTCCTCCGCCGCTGTCCCCAGTGGAGCCTGCATCCACCACATTAACCCAGTGCACAGTGATGGACACGTAATGGCCCTGGCCATGCATACTGGTCCATGCATCTGTTGTGAGGTGCACCTTTCCACTCACTAACTGTTTTAGTGCATGGACAATGCGGTCTTTCACATGCCGGTGGAGGGCAGGGATGGCTTTTCGAGAAAAGAAGTGCGGACTGGGTAGGTCATAGCTTGGGACAGCGTAGGCCATGATGTCGTGGAAAGCTTTGCTTTCAACCAAACGGTAGGGCATCATCACTAATGAGATTAGCTTGGCAATGTAGGCATTCAAACAAAGTGTACGTGGATGAGTGGATGAGTACTTTCTTGTCCTACTCAGAGTGTCTGGTAGGGTGAGCTGGACTGGAGAGCTGCATATGGGGGAAGTAGCGGTGGACCGGATGGAGTGAGAGGGGGTTGGTGCTGGTATTGGTGGTGATGGCCTAGATTCAGTGTTGCGTCGCAAAACCATTGTGATTCCCTGAGTGCTTTCGCCTTGCGACAACACCTCCACATTTAGTGCTGGTGGTGTGCTTAATCGTGGCGGTGTTCTTACAGTGGGGGAAGCGATGGAGCGTTGCTGGCTACCATCAGTCGGAGCAGGTGCACATGTGCTACCTGAGGTTTTGTAGTCCGTCCACGCTTGCAAGCGAATGTTGATTAAATGTCTAAGCATGCAACTAGTATTCAAATTTCTGAGTTGTTTATCTCGGCTAAAGGTCCTTCCGCACTTCTTACAGATAAACTTTGCCTCATCAGTAGGATTTTGGACAAAGAACTGCCACATAGCACTCTTCCTACTAAGGTATACATTTTCTGGCCTTGCACGCTGTGCTAAGTTGACCGTCTGGCCAAGCTGTTGTGCAACTCTTAGTTTTTGTTCCACGTTTTTGGACAGCTACGGGCCTGGCAGATAACCGCTGCTGCGATATCAATGCCTGCTGCGGATCCTTCTCCTTATCTGAAATATTGCCAGGGCCATCCTCCTCCCCCAATGGATGCCAATCCGGGTCAAGAACTGGGTCATCCATCACCTCCTCTTCAAAATCATCTGCACCTTCCTCTTTACCTTCCTCTGTGTCACCATGTAAGGTGGTATAACATGCGGGAAGGGGTACCTGAGTTTCATCAGGGTCAGATTCTGGCTCAATAGACTGCGAGGGCAAAGTAGTGCTCTGGGTCGATGTACCAGTAGAATCATCTAGCAGTGACTGTGCATCAGTGCACTCCATGTCGATTCATCTTGGACTGGGGAATTCTGGATTTGACTGGATAACCCAGGCATGGTATGTGAAAAGTAGTGTAGAGCATTCCGATACTGCAAATATCGTGTATCGGCCGATATTCGCTGTATTGGAGTTCCGATACTGAGTTCCGATATTTTTACAATATCGAATACCAGAATTGGAAGTTCCCTTAATGCAATGAGCCAGTTGTGTTAGCCATGTTAACTAATGGCATGGCTGTGATTGGCTGCTGAAATGATGTCATCATGATGCGTGGTCTGTGCGGGCCTGCCGGGGGTCTGTGCAGGCTGCCGGGGGTCTGTGCAGGCCTGCCGGGGGTCTGTGCAGGCCTGCCGGGGGTCTGTGCGGGCCTGCCGGGGGTCTGTGCGGGCCTGCCGGGGGTTGTGTGTGTGCAGGCATCGTCCGATGGGACTACAAGTCCCATCGGGCTATGTCTGCTACAATGACAGTGATTGACGCATTAGTCAATGATGGGACAATAGTAGTCCCATCATCCGGCTAATATGTTGAACATAAAAAACATACATACTACATACATACTACATATATAAAACATACATACATACTACAGTCATGGCCAAAAGTTTTGAGAATGACACAAATATTAATTTTTACAAAGTCTACTGCTTCATCTTTTCTAATGGCAATTTGCATATACTCCAGAATGTTATAAAGAGTGATCAGCTTAACAGCAATTACTTGCAAAGTCAATATTTGCCTAGAAAATTGACTTTATCCCCCCAAAACACATTTCAACATCATTGCAGCCCTGCCTTAAAAGGACCAGCTAACATCGTTTCAGTGATTGCTCCATTAACACAGGTGTGGGTGTTGATGAGGACAGGGCTGGAGATCAATCTGTCATGATTAAGTAAGAATGACACCACTGGACACTTTAAAAGGAGGCTGGTGCTTGGCATCATTGTTTCTCTTCTGTTAACCATGGTTATCTCTAAAGAAACATGTGCAGTCATCATTGCACTGCACAAAAATGGCCTAACAGGGAAGAGTATCGCAGCTAGAAAGATTGCACCTCAGTCAACAATCTATCGCATCATCAAGAACTTCAAGGAGAGAGGTTCCCTTGTTGCCAAAAAGGCTCCAGGGCGCCCAAGAAAGACCAGCAAGCGCCAGGACCATCTCTTAAAAGTGTTTCAGCTGTGGGATCGGGCTACCAGCAGTGCAGAGCTTGCACAGAAATGGCAGCAGGCAGGTGTGAGTGCATCTGCACGCACTGTGAGGCGGAGACTCTTGGAGCAAGGCCTGGTCTCAAGGACGACAGCAAAGAAGCCACTTCTCTCCAGGAAAAACATCATGGACAGACTGATATTCTGCAAGAGGTACAGGGAGTGGACTGCTGAGGACTGGGGTAAAGTCATTTTCTCTGATGAATCCCCTTTTCGATTGTTTGGGACATCTGGAAAACGGCTTATTCGGAGAAGACCAGATGAGCGCTACCACCAGTCTTGTCTCATGCCAACTGTCAAGCATCCTGAAACCATTCATGTGTGGGGTTGCTTCTCAGCCAAGGGAATGGGCTCTCTCTCAGTCTTGCCTAAAAACACAGCCATGAATAAAGAATGGTACCAGAATGTCCTCCAAGAGCAACTTCTCCCAACCGTCCAAGAGCAGTTTGGCAATCAACAATGCCTTTTTCAACATGATGGAGCACCTTGCCATAAAGGTGATAACTAAATGGCTCAGGGAACAAAACATAGAGATTTTGGGACCATGGCCTGGAAACTCCCCAGATCTTAATCCCATTGAGAACTTGTGGTCAATCATCAAGAGATGGGTGGACAAACAAAAACTTTCAAATTCAGACAAAATAAAAGCATTGATTTTGCAAGAATGGACTGCTATCAGTCAGGATTTGATCCAGAAGTTGATTGAGAGCATGCCAGGGAGAATTGCTGAGGTCCTGAAGAAGAAGGGTCAACACTGCAAATATTGACTTGCCGCATTAACTCATTCTAACTGTCAATATAACCTTTTGCTACTCATAATATGATTGCAATTATATTTCTATATGTGATAAAAACATCTGACAAACACACATAAAAACCAGAGGCCAGCAGATCATGTGAAAATATAATATTTGTGTCATTCTCAAAACTTTTGGCCATGACTGTACATACTACATGTATACTTCATATATACTACATTCATACTACATACATACATACTACATACATACTACATATATACTACATTCATACAACATACATACATACTATATAATACATACATACTACATATATACTACATTCACAGACCCCCGGCAGGCCCGCATAGACCCCCAACAGCCTGCACAGACCCCCGGCAGGCCCGCACAGACCCCCGGCAGCCTGCACAGACCCCCGGCAGGCCCGTACAGACCCCCGTCAGGCCTGCACAGACTCCCGAGACGCCCGTACAGACCCCGCCCGCACACACACACACATGCACAGTCTCTGCCCACGCACCGCCCACACTTTTCACCCCTCCCGAACTGGATGTGCAAGGAAAGAAATGGTTTATTTTCATTCCGATATTTGTGCCCCATTGACTTGCATGGGTTTCCGGTATCGGAATCGGCGATACCCGATATTTTTGGGGTATCGGTCCGATCCAATACGATCCGATATTTTCTGATATCGCTCAACACTAGTGAAAAGAGCTCCATAGAGTAATCTGAAGTGTGGGCTGCCGCATCCTTAACTTTTGGTGGGGGTGAAGGACACAAGGAAATGTGTTTTTCCTGACCAGAACCCTGCACTGACGACTCCGTGCTTGCAGGTTTCGAGCATTCAGAAGAGGAGGCAATAGAGCTGGTGGCTGTTTCGACAATGTACGCCAAAACCTGTTCCTGATGCTCTGGCTTTAAAAGCGGTTTTCCTACTCAAAGAAAAGGCAACCTTACAGGCCTTCTTGGGCCAGACGATGACGCAGGCTCAACACCTCCTGCCTTAGCTGCTATTGTGCTTTTGCCAGAACCAGCCGATGCACCACCACCATCAGTACCAGCTGCGACCCCTGCCCACATCCGTGGACTCTTCCACCATACTTCCTCATGTTTGGGAAAATGTACCAAATATACCAGCAGAGAGATGGTACTGTATGAGGAGCGTCCAGCTGTGTAAGGTGTATTAAATAAATTAAATCTACGTATATATTTTGTTAGTCACAGACGCTCTCACAGTATGTATTGGACCGTAGGCCAACAAGCAGATATACGGAACTGTATCAGAAGTGTACAGCTGTATACTTTTTTTGTGCAAATAACAATCTCCGTATATGTATTTATGGAGTGTCACACACACACGCTGACTCTGTATAGATATGACTGTAATGCGAACGGCAGATATACAATACTGTTTGAGAATCGGACAGCTCTATACGGTGTCTGTATGGAAAATTGTCAATCTCCATCTATTTGTATAGGGACTGACACACACTGTCTCTGTCTAGTTTTGACCGTATTCAAACTGCAGATATACAAAACCGTTTGAAAAGCGGACAGCACTCTAAGGTGTAGGTCTGGAAAAATGGAAAAACACCTTGGTTTTTTCTTCCAGAGTCACACACAGATAGCTTCTATTTGTCCATGATACAAGGCAGTACACGGTAGTGTGTGAGGAGCGTACACCACTATATGGTGTCTGTATGGACAATTGTCAATCACCGTCTATTTGTATAGGGACTGACACACGCTGTCTCTGTCTAGTTTTGACCATTATCAAACAGCAGACATACGAAACTGTTTGAAAAGCGGACAGCACTCTTAGGTGTAGGTCTGTAAAAACTCTTCGGCTTTTTTTTCCAGAGTCACACACAGATAGCTTCTATTTGTCCGTGATACAAGGCGGTACACGGTAGTATGTGAGGAGCGTACACTGCTATACGGTGTCTGTATGGAAAATTGTCAATCTCTGTCTAATTGTATAGGGACTGACACATGCTGTCTCTGTCTAGTTTTGACCGTTATCAAACAGCAGATATACGAAACTGTTTGAAAAGCAGACAGCACTCTAAGGTGTAGGTCTGGAAAAATGGATAAACTCCTCGGCTTTTTTTCCAGAGTCACACACAGATCGCTTCTATTTGTCCGTGATACAAGGCGGTACACGGTAATGTGTGAGGAGCGTACACCGCTATACAGTGTCTGTATGGAAAATTGTCAATCTCCGTCTATTTGTATAGGGACTGACACACGCTGTCTCTGTCTAGTTTTGACCGTGATCAAACAGCAGATATGCGAAACTGTTTGAAAAGCGAACAGCACTCTAAGGTGTAGGTCTGGAACAACAGAAAAACTCCTCGGATTTTTTTTCCAGAGTCACACACAGACAACTTCTATTTGTTCGTGATACCAGCTGGTACACAGTAGCCAAAACAGCAGAATTCCTCCCTCAAGTCACTCCATTTTGGAAACTAGACCCCCTCAAGGAATTAATCTAGGGGTGTATTGCGCATTTTAAGGCTACAGTTGATTCAGGAAAATTATTACATTTAGGGCTCATGTATGCGAGAAACTCGGACGAGTCTCGCATGTGAATACCAGGCACTGCCGCCGGCACTCGGGACTGAAGTGTTGAGCTGCATAGAAATACATGCAGCTGAACACTCCGGTCCCGAGTGCCGCGGCAGTGCCTGATATTGACGTGCGAGACTCGTCCGAGTTTCTCGCATGTGATTATGAGCCCTTAGATGTGAAAACAAAATTATTTTTTTTCTACTAAAACACTGTGTTAGCAACATAAATTTGTAATTTTTATGAAGGGGAATTAGAGAAAATGGACCCCATAATTTGTTATGCAATTTTTACTTAACGTGGCAATACCCCATATCTAACTGTACACTACTGCAAGGATCGGATGGGAAGGAGCGCTAGTTGGCTTATAGAATGCAGATTTCATTTGAGTAGATTGTGGGGTCCATTAGCAGAAGAGAAAAGAATAAAATGTTCAGCTCCATGATGATGCAAAATAGTTTATTCAGGAAATAATTACATTCATTATTAAGGGTGCTATTGCACTGGAAGCGCGTTGATACAATGTTTTTAATTTTAATTTTTACTTGCACATTTTAATTGTACATGGCTATTTTTTGTACATCGTAGAGCTGAACATTTTCTCCTTTTCCTCTCTTCTATGTCCTGGCACAGACGGTTTTCTTGCTCCGATTGCTGAAATCATTAATGTGATCACACAAAGCAACTGCAGACTTAATTTTACACTGGACAACCCCTTTAAGGATTTCATATGAGGGTATAGTGATTATTTTGAACCCACAGGTGCCTCAAACAATTTTTTTAACATTAGGACTTGGAAGCAAAACATTTTAGTGGAAAAAAAAAAAATTATTTGCTGCAAATTTGTCAGTTACGACGCAAGCACAAAAGCTTTTTTTCATACAAATTTCAGAATTATTTTTCATCACTCAAATGAAAAAAGAAACCTATACATATTTGGTATCTGCATACTCGTACTGACCTGGTGAATCATATTGCCAGGTCAGTTTTACCATATAGTGAACATGGTAAATAAAAAAAAAGCAATTGTGGAATTGCACTTTGATTTTTTCCCCCATTTTCCAGTACAATATGTGGTAAAATCAATGGTGTCATTCAAACGTACAACCTGTCTGGCAAGAAACAAGCCCTAACATGGCAAGTTGAACCCGTTGAAGCATATCTGTGTGAAACGGCCGTTATTCTCTTTATCTTTCCTACACATTCACTTCCCTCAGTTTGACAAATATTTCTTCCAATGAACTGTAAATAAGGGATGTATGAATGCATACCCAGTGAGTGACATTTTTCCCATTTTTTGGATGCATGATTTGAAATGTGAGCACCTCCGATAGATGTAATAGATGGCGCTCCCTCACACTTGGCGTAATTGGCAGCAATGTAATGAAACAATTAATAGTAGTCAAAATGCACACAAGTCCTGCTTTAGAATAACTGTCATAAAGTGCAAGTCATGAAAAAAATGCAGGGAATCAGGTGTCTTGATACTGACCCAAACTGAAATAGCCGCTATATATACAAAGTGTGCACTGCACCATTTAATCTCGAAAATGGTTAGAAATCAGGCATTTCATACCTAGTTATGGGCAAATAATGCAAAGAAAACAAGTTCATAATCATTTAGAAACAACAATACTAATGTTTTATCTCAGGAAGAGCTCAGAAATCAATATCTTGTGGAACAACCATGATTTTTAATCACAGCTTTCATGCGTCTTGGCATGCTTTCCACCAATCTTTCACACTGCTTCTGGCTCAAAAAGCAGCTCTTCTTTGTTTGATGGCTTGTGACTATCCATCATCCTCTTGATTACATTCCAGAGGTTTTCAATGGGGTTCAGGTCTGGAGAATGAGCTGCCCATGACAGGGTTTGGTGAGGTGGTCTCTTAATTTTTGTCAGCGCTGTATATAGCAGCTATTTCAGTTTGGGTCAATATTCCATTTATGGGCTTTGTATTTATGATACCCCATGGCTTTATAGTCCCTCTTTATATGGTCTAGCACCTTTCCTTTGTATGCATGTTTTTTTAATTGTCTTAACAATAAAGTTATATTTTTTATTCAGAAAATACCATTTCTTGGGACCATTTTTTTTTACTTGCGGTTACAGTAACAGAGATATTCGTGTCCAGCTTTGCAGCACAGCCCTACTTTACTAGATTGGGTTGACCTGCAATACCAAGTACAGCACATGTCACAAGAGGTGTTGTTTCTAAGAAAAATCGAGGGCAGCCGCTTTATGACTATGATTAACAGCACTAAAGGACTTTAATTTTGACTGATTAATAATGCTCTTTATCTATCTGTACTATTTAAAGGGAAGTAGTCACCATGAAAATGTAGTCTAATCTGCAGGCACCAGGGGAAGCTGAGCTGATTGATGTAAAGTGAAGTACAATTCTGGTTGTGTTATTCCTAGACGTGTCATCCTCGCAATAACAGCACTTACAATTGACCGGGGTAGTCCTAGCAGATCAGGAATTTCACAATGTGGCTTGTGGCAAATGTAGCATTCCATGTCAGTGCAAAATTTCAAATGCTAGCACAACCCACACTAATAGCAGCAGTGGCGTAATGACCTCAATCACAGCGGTCGCCGCTGCGGCCAACAGCAGTGCCCACTTCAGCAGAATGTGTGTTCTTGTATGCACATTCAGCTGAAGTTTATTGCAGCGCATGAACTTGCCTGGCCTGTGCGCCGCAATACACGCTGCCAGCCAATCAGAGACCAGCAGCTGATGTCAGCGTGCACGTGACAGGGGGCACATGGCAGCGATGTCGCACTCCGAAATCATGTGCCAGGATGGAGGGGCTATGTACCAGGATGGAGGGACAATGTACCACTATGAGGGCCATATATCAGGATGGGGGGTTTTGTACCAGGATGGGGGCCATATGCCAGGATGGGGGCCAAATACCAGGATGAGGGCCATATACCAGGAAGGAGGGGCCATGTACTAGGATGGAGGGGCCATGTACCAGGATGGAGGAGCCATATACCAGGATGAAGGCAATATACCAAGATGAGACGCAGGATGGGAGAAATATATCAGGATGCATGGGCCATATACCAGGATGCAGGGCCCATGTACCAGAATGGAGGAGCCACGTACCCCGATGGAGGGGGCCACGTACCAGGATGGAGGGGCCATTTACCAGGATGGAGGGGCCATTTACTAGGATGGAGGGGCCATGTACCAGGATGGAGGCCATATACCAGGTCCTTATACCAGGATGAGGACCATCTTCCAGGATGAGGGCCATATACCAGGATCGGCCCCAGGATGAGTGCCACATACCAAGAAAAGGCCCAGGATGGGAGCCATATACCAGTATGGAGGGACCACATACCAGTATGAAGGGGCCATATACCATGATGAGGACCAGGATGGGGGCATATATCAGGATGGGGAACATATAACAGGTGATAAAGCTCAAAACATAAGAGGCTGTGCACCTAGTTTTGGACCTAGGCTGGAATCTCACAGCACAGCTGCCACCTTTGGCCAACAATGAGCAGCTGAGTTTTTAGTAGTACTGGAAGCAGACATACTTTATTCACCCCTGTAGGCGGGCATGCAGTAGTGCAGAGTGCAACAATAGCCATGATGTGTATATAAAAATGTACCAGATTTACCTTACTCCTTGTAAGAAATTACACATAACAGTTCTATTAATATGCAGCAGATATTTCTAGATGTTACCGCAAGGTTAGGGAAGAATGCTAGTGACGACTGGGTTATAAGAATGGTTTTGGCTTATCACACCCTATTAGAGCTTCATAGAAAAGAATCCAAATTTATAATGAGGTGATAAGTCCTCATTTCCATACAAATTAATGTGACTCATATAACCCCAATGAAAATGCAATCAACAAATTATTGCTAATTTGCATGTTTTTATATTCTGATCGCGCTTGCCTTGTAATCTAATGCTGCAATTCAATGTATAAGCTCCAATAGAAAATTTACACACATACATATGAGAATACAAGGAAAAACATGCCGTATGGACACAGACGTGTACACATGCAATTACACACATGCAAACAGAATCTGGCATTCCATAGGGAACATTTTTCAATCTAGACTCAAGAAGAAAATGTATTTTCCTAGGATGTTTTTTTTGACACCGGTCAAATCTTTTCTAGCAGAGAAGATTATACAAATGTCATGTCAGGTAAGATATTTCTAACAAGACATTTTAACCAGTTCAAGATCCAAAACATTTTCTCTATGCAAGCTGAATTAAAAGCTATAAGTTTTTTTTCTATTTGGTCAGTTAAAGCTTTTTTGAGTTTCTTTTTTTGGGGGGGATACATCGGACTTAAAGGGAGCATGTCATCAAAAAACGACTTACTGTTTAAATCAGGTTTTTCTGCTAAATGTATTTTTAAAAGATTTTGGCAATTTTTTTATCCGTTTCACAATTTGTACTGAAAACATAAATATTGAAAGTATTGCAATTTTCACATAAGCCACTAGCCTCTAACTTCCTATGCTTTCATTCAATTTACTTGTCAATTAGCAGCAACAGACTGACTCCGACTCTTTTTCTATTGAAGCATCTAATGAGCATGTGCAAAGGACGTTGTGAAGGGAGGGGAAGGAGGTGAGCTGTGACTTTACCTGCTGTGATTGGTGGATCTTGTGTTTTCAGATTTGTAAAGAGGTTTTACCTGTTAGTAAAATAAAAATGTGGTTGCATAATTATGAACACCGTAACCTAATACATTGTTGAAGTTTTCTTTGAAATTATGACGGCATTTATTCTTTTTGAGCATGACTTTATCAGCATGGCACATCTAGAATGGGCAATATTTGGTCAGCGCTCAAAAAATGTCAGATTGTGAGGGCATCTCCTGTGCATAAACATTTTCGAGTCACCCACAGATTTTGCATTAGATTCGGTTCTGGGCTTTAGCTGTTCCATTCCAAAACTTTTCTTATTCCTGCGATGTCATTCTTTTGTTGATTTGGAGGTATGTTTATGGTTGTCAAAATGGCAAAAGATAATGCAAGGTTTTGATGCAAAATTGACCGATAATTGGAACTGTACAAAATTCCCTCCACCTTAACTAAATCCAGTTCCAAATTCTTGACTAATCCAGTTCCAGCTGCCAAAAAACACCCCAAAACACAATTTTGCCTTAGCATCATTCGATGTGGGTATGGAGCTCTTTGGATTCTCCACAAGTGTAGGCTATTAGCCAAACATA
The DNA here is from genome assembly GCF_039654945.1 of Dendrobates tinctorius. Lineage (NCBI taxonomy): Eukaryota > Metazoa > Chordata > Amphibia > Anura > Dendrobatidae > Dendrobates > Dendrobates tinctorius. Next base: position 11,143,217 of record NW_027361898.1, on the reverse strand, counting down.
ATTTTTGGATTTGTGGCCAAAAAAAATCAACTTTTGGTTTACTACATCATAACATGTTTTCTCACAGGCTTTTGGAAGACATGATTAGGTTTTGGCAAAACGTAGCTGGATGTTATCTAATAACTTGGATTTTTGTTATACTCTTCCACTGAATGATGACTTGAACAATGAGATCCCTTTGCTATGTTGTTACTCGTTAGCTATTTATGGACCATGGCATTTGCTGTAAAATGCAACTAGAAAAATGTCAGGAAAATCTTACTTGAACATCTAAACTGTATGTGGGGTTATTCAGAATCCCTGTAAATGATGGCAGCCACTAAGTGACTACTGTTTGACATGAGTGTAAATGTAATTGGCTAATTCTAAACTTAAACACATAATCAGACTTCTGCAAACTTATTGTTTTAGTTTTTGTGATTTTTATTTTCTCCCTTAAATAAATTTCAGTTTGTTTCTCAATAGATTTGTAAAGATTATTGATGACATTAAAGGTGGAATAGATGCTGAAATATTTTTTTCTCTGTATAATTTTCCTACAACACAAAAACCTTAAATTTTAAAAAGCGTGTCTAGACTTTTTATATCCACTATGTTTGTATATATATATATATATATATATATATATATATATATATATATATATATATATATATATATACACAGTATATATATAGCTCTGGCAAAAATTAAGAGACCACTTTCAAATGTTCGGTTTGTCTGATTTTTCTCTTTATAGGTACCGTATTTTCCGGCATATAAGATGACCTTTTAACCCCTGAAAATTTTCTTAAAAGTCTGGGGTTGTCTTATACGCCGGGTGTTGTCTTATTGGGCGGGTGCTGACCAATCATCATATTGTGGGGGGGAGTGGTCCCTATGACGAAGGGAGGGGGCGTCTCACAGGTTAGCTTTAAGTGGCGTATCCCCCTATTACCTCATTGTCGCTCTCTGCGGGTCTATGTGCTGTGGGGCAGTGGCGGCTCCTCTTTTTGCATTCGTGGAGGCTCTGTGCTGGGGGGTGGCGGCGGCAGCTCTGCTTTGTGCTGTGTGGGGGCTCTGTGCTGGGGGGCGGCTGCTACTCATTGTGCAGCGTGGAGGCTCTGTGCTGGGGGGGGCGGCGAGACGAGAAGGGGGTTGTGCTCACAGCCCAACACTGTGCGACCCTCCAAAGAAATGCCACCCCACACCATTAGTGACCGCCAAACCAGTCATGTTGAAGGATGTTGCAGGCAGCAAATCACTCTCCACGGCATCTCCAGACTTTTCACATCTGTCACATCTGCTCAGAGTGAACCTGCTTTCATCTGTGAAGAGCACAGGGTGCCGTTGGCAAATTTACCAATCCTGGTGTTCTGTGGCAAATGCCAAGCGTCCTGCACGGTGTTGGGCTGTGAGCACAACCCCCATCTGTGAACGTCGGGCACTCAGACCATCCTCATGGAGTCAGTTTCTAACCATTGGTGCAGACACATGCACATTTGAAAATGAGGATGAGTGACCTCGTGGAGATCAAACATCCAACACTGCGGAGACACCATCACATGTTTCTCAACGCAGTGATCTAGAGCAATGCCCCCATCCCTTATGGGAAATATGCAAAAACATGCAAAACACAAGCCGCGGAGACACCATCACGTGTTTCTCAACGCAAGCAATGACTAGCCAGGTCTTTCCCCGGGAAGGAACAACCACGGGAAGGGCAGTCTCCAATGAAGGAAACCACCTATGCCAAAACATGGTATCCATCCACAGACAGCTGTTTCGGGGTATTGCCCCTCATCAGTGTGGAGTAGGAAACTGGCTAGTAGGAGCAATGCCTAGTAAAAGACATGCACATTTGAGGCCTGCTGGAGGTCATTTTGCAGGGCTCTGGCAGTGCTCCTCCTGTTCCTCCTTGCACAAAGGCTTTGGTAGCGGTCCTGCTGCTGGGTTGTTGCCCTCCTATGTCCCCCTCCACATCTCCTGGTGTACTGGCCTGTCTCCTGGTAGCGCCTCCAGTATCTGGACACTACACTGACAGACACAGCAAACCCTCTTGCCACAGCTCGCATTGATGTGCCATCTTGGATGAGCTGCACTACCTGAGCCACTTTTGTGGATTGTAGAGTCTGTCTCAGGCTACCACGAGTGTGAAAGCACAACCAACATTCAAAAGTGACCAAAACATGAGCCAGAAAGCATTGGTACTAAGATGTGGTCTGTGGTCCCCACGTGCAGAACCACTCCTTTATTGAGGGTGTCTTGATAATTGCCAATAATTTCCATCTGTTGTCTATTCCATTTGCGCAACAGCACTATATATATATAGTGAGGGGGTTGACTCACTCAGCTGCTTCCAAAGTAGACAGAGGAATGCTTCTTTTGGTAAATCACCTGCTGGTTTATTGTGGAACAGCATAAACCATAGCAGGGTTCAGCCCAGTAAGCAGAGCCTTCTGGCAAATGGCAAAACAAAAAGATAACATATAGCAAAGTCCATATATCTCAAGGATTCGTCGCTCCAACCACCATGTGTCTTCAGCTCCACCTGAAGCCACCATTTAGTATATTTTCTCTCCAAACCACAACACACCGACTGCCTCTCAAGTCCAGCTATTTAAATCCAGATCATGTGACTGATCACATGACTGTGTGAAATATAGCGTGGCACTACTGCAGGGTGCACAAGTAGGTTACCCAAACCAAAGAGTAATAATAAAAATAACTTGGCACTCAACTTATAGCGTTCATGAAAATGGAAAAGAATTTTATTTATGCAGTCTGCAAAAATGTTTCGGCCTACATGGCTTTCACTAGTCTGCGTTAGAATATAACAAACAAGAAAACAAAAGTATAAAAAATAAAATATTGACCTAATCATTATAATATTGCATAGATATTGTATACAATAATTGGTACAGCAACATGGTGAAGAGAATGACATAAGTACCGAAGAAAATGCTGTTATTCATGTCTGAAGATAGACCAGATGGGAGGACGGAAGAAAAAAATGAGGAAAAAATTGGAATAGAAAAAATAGAAAAATGAACCTACCCGACTACTTTAAATAATTTGGTAAGGAGGTAATGAGGTAAGTAATGTGCCAACTCCTGATAAAATAATATGAGGTATTATAAGGTTAATGAGCTGAAATTGGATGCTCATATGGACAATACTCAGGTATTGTAAAATCATACCTGTTGTAAAGACTGTAATGGTGGGCTGTCCAGTTCACTGTCCAGGTAAAACTCTGTACAATAACCAATGTATGGAAAGCTATCCAGCTTCTGTCCAGGCAAAATTCTGTGTAATGACCAAGCACCAAGAGGTAAGTGAATGGTGAACAACCCATAGGTGCACACGGAAAAAAAAGGAAGAAGAAAAGGGCATTTTACCTTTTATTTATGATCAGGGTGCCTGTACAGATGGCCCTTGTAAGGCTAAAAAAGTAAGGTAATATATATGAATAAATACAGAAAAAGTAACTAATCCATGGAGATTGAAAAGGTACTGCAAAGATACCTATTGCGTAAAATGATAAGGATTGTAGTCCGGCTTGCTGCTATGTCAGAGTTCTCTCTAAACAGATAACATAAGGTAGGTATAAAGTGCTCAGTGCTTGAGTGAGTTAATGACAGGGAAAGCGTTTACCTGCTCACTTGTTTTACATGAGTGTGTCAGTACAGCAGGTCCTAATGAGGCTAGAGGGAAAAGTACCATACAATTACCGTTATATGGAAATGGTCGTGAATCGTATGCCAAATGTACAGGTATATGTGCATAATAGTAAGCGCTTACCGCTGGTGGTTAGTAGAAGTGGGCGTGGGTCCGGACGCGGTGTCCACCGCTTGTCGCATCGCTGTGTGGAGCCCAAATGAAGGAAGCTAAATAAGGAAGGGGTGGGACTAAGCGCCGCATGTGTCAGAAGCTTATGGACAGGAAGTGGCGGTGGCATGCGTTCCACAGTCAGGAATTCATTTTATTAGTATACATATAAGAATTATACCCTATTATGGCACCGGGGTGTATGATTTTGAAGGGCCCCATGTATCATGCAGTACATTAGTATGGTATATATGAAAAAAGGGAAAAAATAAAAAAAGGGGGAAAAAATAAAAATAAAAAAGTACAATATTAAACAAAAAAAGGGGAAAAATATACATTAGAGGCAATGGATTATTAATACCCATGAAAGAAAAAGTTGCAGTCGTCTAGGAGAGTAGTAAGAGGTCCAGATGGACGGAAATGTGAGGAAAGCCAGGAGCAGTCAATATAAACGACTCTGCAATAAAGGGAAAGCAGTGTTATTATTTCATTCTAAAACATTCCAAGGATATGGATAAGTACCGTCTTTACCACTCACATAATAATTGAAAAAATGAAAAAGTAATCAAAGAATGACTGGCACGAATATAACAGATTCATTTTTCTACATAATGGACAATAAGTCATAGTCCCTGCTCAGTCCTTTGGGGGTTAACGTATGTAACTCATGAATCCAGTAGGACTCACGTCTCTTTAGGACCTTAATTCGGTCACCTCCATGTCTGGGGGCTGGAACATGTTCTATGACTTGGAACTTTAATTGCGAAACATTGTGTCCTAACTGATGGAAATGATGAGGTAATGGAAAGAGTAGGTTTTTATACCTGATTGTGGACTTATGTTTACTTATCCTATCCTTGATAGCCTGAGTAGTATCGCCTACATAGAGGAGTCCGCAGGGGCATTTAATTAGATACATTACATAACTGGTGTCGCAAGTAGCAACATTTTTAATGGGATATCTTTTACCCGAGTGTGGATGAAAAAATGAATTATCCTTCTGGATATTATTGCACTGATGGCACTGGAGACAGGGGTAAGTGCCTGTTTTTGGAGTTTGTAGGAATCTCTGTGTAGAGGCCATTTTGATGGGACCTACATCAGCCCTAATAAGTGAGTCTCGTATATTATTAGGTCGTTTGTAACATGGTAAAAATGGATTACAGAACTCCGGAATATCTGGGTAGGCCGAAGACAATAAATTCCAATATTTCCTTTTGGTTTTATGTAAGATGTCCACGTAAGGGTGGTAAGTGTGAACAAAAGGTATTGGCTCCTTCACCTGTATTCGCTGTTTCGTCTGTGTTTATTGCGTCTGTCAAAACACTATTTGGAAATTTAGATTGCATCTGTTGAGTCCTCAATTCACGTTTCTCCAGATCAGAAACTATTCTGTGCACTCTTTTAAACTGTGACTTAGGAATCGCTTTCTTAATAGCAGGAGGGTGTAGGCTGGCAAAGAGCAGGAGGCTATTACGATCTGTAACCTTAGTGTAGAGGTCAGTACTGATATGCCTCTGTCATCTTTTATGACCATCGTGTCCAAAAAACTGACACATTTCTCATCACTAGTCATGGTGAAGGAGAGGCCTGTCCAGGCTGTGTTAAGGGTATCAAAGAAGGTAGCTAGAGTCTCAAAAGGGCCTGTCCAAATGCAGAACACATCATCAACGTATCTTTCCATATACGACAATGTGTCTGGAACAGTGGATCAGTATAGACAACCTCCTCCTCAAAATTGGCCATATAGCTGTTGGTGTAAGGAGGCGCCATATTGGATCCCATGGCTGTACCCCTGGTTTGAAGGTAACAATTATCCTCAAACATAAAATAATTCCTTGTCAAAACAATTTCAAGTAGTTGTAAAATAAGGTCCACAATGTCAACATGTGTGTTGGCCCGGGTAAGCAAATTATATACGCGACGTATACCTCTATCATGTGGGATAGAGGTATACAGGTCCTTAACATCGAAAGAGACCAGTATAGCCCCTTCAGGCAGGGGACCCAACTCCACAATTTTTTTGAGAAACTCACCTGTATTCAAAAGAAAAGATGTAGTATCCTTAATTAAAGGTGTGAGAAGTTTTTCAATAAAGATCGATAGCGGGGATACTCAGGCTATCAAGGATAGGATAAGTAAACATAAGTCCATAATTAGGTGTAAAAACCTACTCCTTCCATTACCTCATCATTTCCATGAGTTAGGACACAACATTTCGCAATTAAAGTTAGAAGTCATAGAACATGTCCCAGCCCCCAGATGTGGAGGTGACCGAATTAAGGTCCTAAAGAAATGTGAGTCCTACTGGATTCATGAGTTACAAACGTTAACCCTCAAAGGTCTGAGCAGGGACTATGACTTATTGTCCATTATGTAGAAAAATGAATCTGTTATATTCGTGCCAGTCATTCTTTGATTACTTTTTCATTTTTTCATTTATTATGTGAGTGGTAAAGACTGTACTTATCCATATCCTTAGAATGTTTTAGAATTAGAGTTGAGCGACTTTTGGTTTTTTAGGGTCGCGTTTCGTTTCGTGAAACCCGACTTTTCCAAAAGTCGGGTCGAGCAAGATCGTCCGATTTTAGGGAAAAGTCGGGGTTGTCCCGAAACACGAAACCCAATGTAAGTCAATGGGGAATAAAAGTCGGCAGTGAGAGGAGGACAGGAAACACACCTACAGTGCCCATTTGAATGCCAAAAGCATCAATTCTTCTTACTTAAGCTTGTCAACCTTAATTAACTTCATAATACAAGTTACGCACTGAAAAATGGGGGTTATTTGGCTAAAGTTGTGGGGGGGTAGGGCTGGCTCCAGGTTTTCATGTGCCCTGGGCGAAAGAGCACCCCTTTAACACATACCACAACTCATCATGCTCCGATACGGCAGAGAAATAGCGGTATAGTACAATGAAAAATACTTCACTTTTTACATCTCATGACGAGGCCCATCTATTTCTCCATACAGAATCATTGGTCCCATATAATGTTTGAAACAGTATATGATGAGCTCCACATAATGCTACAGTATATGTTGGTCCCCATGGATGAAGCTCCACTGTCTTATGGGCCCAAATAATACTCCAAACATAATGGGCCCCATTTCTAATGCTCTAGTGTATAATGGGCCCTGTAAATGCTGCTCCAGTGTCTGATGTCCACCTTTGGAATGTTCCAGTGTATGGTGGGCACCATCTATCATTCTCCAGAGTATAGTGCTCCCCAAAAATTGCTGTCCCAACATTGAAAACAATCAAATAGGTCTCCTCGCTAGGGAATCCCTGTACTTGTCTGGACTCCTCGTCGTCCCCATCTTCCATCTCACTGCACAGTATTTCAACTTTGCAAGTGCTGTGATCCTGAGCAAGCAGGGGGGGCCCACTCGTTGGCGACGGCACTGGCACAGGGCCCCTGATAGTACGGTGGTGTGTCTGATGGCGGGTGGGCCGAACCTGCACTTTCATCTGCAGCTTCCTCTTTGTCACCGTGTAAGATGGAACTGTATATGGGAAGGGTAACCTGAGTTTCATCAGGGTCAGATTCAGGCCGTGTAGCGTGCGAGGGGAATGTAGTGGTCTGGGTCAATGTACCAGCAGATTCATCGAGCAGTGGCTGGGCATCAGTGCACTTGTGTCGCCCCCAGGAGTACGGTCGCCACAGTGGCATTACCTTCTTCCTAGGGAGTGTGATGTCATGCTTGGGAGCAACGAACGATCTCTCTAGCAGGTTAACTGATTGGGCGGCGTTATTCCCATGAGTCATGACCCTCCAAACAGCGTTCATGAAGGCAAAGTGTTTGTTTTACGTGGGCAGTATGGTTGCAAAGCTGAACCTTAAAGGAATGTCCAGAAGGGCACCACCAGGAGTGGAGCCTACGGTTAAATTCAACTCCACCTGGGAAACCTCAACCATGCCAGCTACAGAACAGATGCACACATTGCAAGCTTAATTCCGTTAACGAACGAGACTCCGTCATGCCCCGCGGTCCGAGTCCGGCTTACTAGAGGGACACGTGAGGCTCTGGCACATGAGATTGGCCAATAACTGGTGTGTCATGCCATTACATGTCCGTGGCTGCATGTGCGCTACACTGAAAAGGCCAGCGTTTGTCGCTTACAGGTGCAGATAACCCGCTGAACAACGTTAGTGATGGGGATCACTGATGACAATTATTACCCGGGAACAATGATTTCCCAGTAAGTGCAGGTCAACCACAGTTCCGGAATTAGGCCTAACCGTCATTCCTGAAAAAATGAAAAACTTACGTGTGCAAACCACAGGTGCTGTAGCTTGCTTAACAGCTCGCCAGCCGTTCTCACGCCCAGTATGGATTGCACGTGATTGCACAAAGGTTAGAAAGGGTACCGTATCCCCGGATAACATGTATGGATAGCGTACACATTCAAAATATATGTCTATACATCAGGAGGCAGGCTCAGACGGTGTTAGGCCCAGTATGGATTGCACGTGATTGCACAAAGGTTAGAAAGGGTACCGTATCCCCGGATAACATGTATGGATAGCGTACACATTCAAAATATATGTCTATACATCAGGAGGCAGGCTCAGACGGTGTTAGGCCCAGTATGGACTGCACGTGATTGCACAAAGGTTAGAAAGGGTACCGTATCCCCGGATAACATGTATGGATAGCGTACACATTCAAAATATATGTCTATACATCAGGAGGCAGGCTCAGACGGTGTTAGGCCCAGTATGGATTGCACGTGATTGCACAAAGGTTAGAAAGGGTACCGTATCCCCGGATAACATGTATGGATAGCGTACACATTCAAAATATATGTCTATACATCAGGAGGCAGGCTCAGACGGTGTTAGGCCCAGTATGGATTGCACGTGATTGCACAAAGGTTAGAAAGGGTACCGTATCCCCGGATAACATGTATGGATAGCGTACACATTCAAAATATATGTCTATACATCAGGAGGCAGGCTCAGACGGTGTTAGGCCCAGTATGGATTGCACGTGATTGCACAAAGGTTAGAAAGGGTACCGTATCCCCGGATAACATGTATGGATAGCATACACATTCAAAATATATGTCTGTACATCAGGAGGCAGGCTCAGACGGTGTTAGGCCCAGTATGGATTGCACGTGATTGCACAAAGGTTAGAAAGGGTACCGTATCCCCGGATAACATGTATGGATAGCGAACACATTCAAAATATATGTCTATACATCAGGAGGCAGGCTCAGACGGTGTTAGGCCCAGTATGGATTGCACGTGATTGCACAAAGGTTAGAAAGGGTACCGTATCCCCGGATAACATGTATGGATAGCGTACACATTCAAAATATATGTCTATACATCAGGAGGCAGGCTCAGACGGTGTTAGGCCCAGTATGGATTGCACGTGATTGCACAAAGGTTAGAAAGGGTACCGTATCCCCGGATAACAAGTATGGATAGCGTACACATTCAAAATATATGTCTGTACATCAGGAGGCAGGCTCAGACGGTGTCAGGCACAGTATGGATTTTACGGCCCAGATTACACAGCGGAGGAGCAGGGAGAGGTAAAGATTGAAAATGCTGGGGCCAAGCAAGGGGGGCCCATTCGTGGGCGTCGGTACTGGCACTGGGCCCCTCATAGTACACCAAAACCGTCAGAGACACTTGATTGCACTATGAGGGACCCTGTGCCAGTGCCCGCACCTGTCCAGGGCAACGGCACTCGCACGGTGTCGTGCGCTAGGTGGTGACCCCGGCCATGCGGGAGGGGCAGCACAGTTAGGGAGTTTTAGAAAGTGGCATATGTTGATGTTGGACATTCAGTTGATGCAAAAGGCGAAATAGGTGAAGTCCCAGGAAGAGGTGGACCAAAGCAAGCCATTTTTCTGTCACCCTATGTGTCATCATGGGAAGGTGGGACAAAATCCTTGGAAACCCATGCATGGTTCATTTTAATGAAGGTTAGATCATCCACATTTTGGGTTGACAGACAGGTCCTTTTTTCTGTCAGGATTGATCCAGCTGCACTGAAGACTCTTTCCGATAGCACACTTGCAGCTGGGCAAGCGAGCTCCTGTAAGGCATATTGGGCCAATTCAGGCCAGGTGTCCAGTTTAGCGGCCCAATAGTCAAAGGGGAATGACCTGTGTGGGAGAACATCGATATGGGAGGAAAAGTAGTTTGTAACCATAGTTGACAACTGCTGTCTCCTGTCACTTTCCATCGATGCAGTATTACCAGTTGTGTGAGCGGTATTTGAAAAATCAGTCCACAACATTGTCATGAAACCCCTGTCTCCAATGCCACTTCTGCTGTGTGCACCACGAACACCTCTGCCAAGCTGCCCCCGGCCCGTACGGCTCGTGTGAGACCCATCACCGCTGCTGTGTGCTGGGAATGCCTCAAGCAACCGATTTACCAGAGTTGCTTGTTTATTAGCCAATATTAGGTCAAGGTTCTCCTGTGGCATGATGTTTTGTAATTTGCCTTTATAGCGTGGATCCAGGATGCTGGCCAACCAGTAGTCGTCATCGTTCATCATTTTGGCAATGCGTGGGTCCCTTTTTAGGATCTGCAAGGCATAATCTGACATGTGGGCCAATGTTCCCGGTGTCAATGATGCACTGCGAGTGCTGGTTGGAGGAGCACTTTCTGGCAAATCCACATCCCTCCAGTCACGCACAAACCCTGTACCAGACCTTGCCACGCCAACATTTTCACTTGCCCCACGAGATGCATCCTCCTCCCCTAAGTAATCATCCCCATCATCCTCCTCCTCCTCCTCTTCTTCTTCCTCCACCTCGTCCAGGAGAGGTCCCTGAGCAGACAATGGCTGAATGTCATCAAGGATTCCCTCCTCCTCTTCCTCCTCATCAACATTGGCTGCAGACGCCTGCTCCTTAAGGTGCGTCAAAGTTTGCATGAGCAGATGCATAAGTGGGATGCTCATGCTTAGGATGGTGTCGTCTGCGCTTACCAGCCGTGTGCATTCCTCAAAACACTGAAGGACTTTACAGAGGTCTTTCAGCTTCGACCACTGCACACCTGTCAACTCCATGTCTGCTCTCAAAGTGCCTGGCCGTGTATCCTCCCACAAATGCATTATGGCCTGCCTCTGCTCGCACAGCCGCTCCACCATGTGCAGGGTGGAGTTCCACCTTGTTGCAATATCGATAATGAGGCGGTGGTTGGGAAGGTGGAGCAATCGCTGCAGCTTCTGCATACGAACGGAGTGTACAGGGGACCGGCGGATGTGCGCGCACAGTCTTCGCACCTTCTGGAGCAGGGCTGTTAACCCTCCGTCAGGCGCAATATAGATTCTCCTCAGTTCATGCGCAATGTGCCTGACAAGCACAGGTCAGAAAACCACCTATAGTAGCTACATATTTCAATTTCAGGACTATAGAAGTAGTCAGTGACCTTCATAGGAATGTATTAAAAGAGATTACACCAAATCAGATGCAAAAAAAAACATTTATTAACCATAAACTTATTAAAACTAAAAGTACCACTTTTCGGTAGTACCGCCAAATAGGCTCCAGTTATCTTTACTTAACTATTGCTTAAATATAAAATTATGGAAAAAAACTTAAAGGATATTGCACTTAGATGTTACTTAATTATTTTCTACTCATCTTCAGTGGTTTCAATTGCAGCAGAAGCAGCACAGGTACACTTAGAAAAGCAAGGCTGGCAGACGAAAGTTGCATGGGAAAGGCAGATTGATTCTTTACATATTTTGCAGTCATATTTAGAAAGCCTTCTGAAACCAGATACAAATGAGCAGGTAGTACAACTGCGTCTTTTAGAAGGTGGTAGAGTCGGTGTTTGTTCTGGAACGTCCTTGGGACGATATCTCTTCAACCGGTGTTGCAGGGCAAGGGGCATTCCAACCGTCTTTGTACTTCTTAGGCTTAGCTCTCCACTCACCAGTTCATTAGCCAATTGTTTTAGGTACATTCTTCTGCGCATTTGTTTAAGTTCATTACCGAGGTAAATTACTTGTGAGTTGATACCACCCACATTCAGCATTGTAAAGAAGATTACCATCGGCCAGCGTTTGGTATTTCGACTTACATTGAAATTGCCACACATTTGGTCAGCAGTGTCAACGCCGCTTTTGGTCAAATTATAAAAAGTTATGATTTCTGGTTTCCTTAGCTCCCCAGACTCTGGGTCAATGGTGTAATCATTATGTAATGAAGAGACCAAAATCACATTTTTCCTCTCGCATGGGATGTAAGAAACTAAAATCTTTCCATTACTGAACCCAAACATAGTGCTATACTGTTGTTTGCCTTTTGTATATAGAAAATCTGGCGGCAACTGCCTTTTTGTTTTTTCTAACAGTTCCCACATATGACAGCTTTTTCGTTTTTAAAAAATCATTCAGATCAAAGTCAGTAAACCAGTTGTCAGCAGTGATATTTCGACCAGATCCAAACATTGGCTCAGCAATTCTCTTTACCACATCACTAGGCTTGTTGCTCACATTGAAAGGACCTGGTGGCTGTCTTCCACAATAAACTTCCATGTTCATAGTGTACATCATCCTTGCATCAACCATGGCAAAAATTTTAATTCCATATTTGTTTGGCTTTGATGGTATATATTGCCGAAAACCACATCTTCCACGGAAACCTGGAAGCATCTCATCAATAGTGAGGTTTTGCCCCGGGCAATAGCTTTTTTGACAATTCATAATAAATTGTTGAAATATGTCCCGAATTGGTGCAAGCTGGTCATAACCTTTTCGTTCTGTCTGGGTACTTCGATCATCGAAACGGAGGCAACGGATCAGGACTTTGAATCGTTTCAGATTCATCACAAGGCTGAATTTTTCGATGCCATCACCGTCTGTCCCCCACAGCTCCTCCAAACTTTGCCTATTTGCTCTGAAAGCACCAGCTAGGTATAACAAGCCAATAAATGCCTTGAGTTCAATCACATCAGTGTTTTTGATGTCCCTCTCTCTGGAGAATTGCTCTTTGATTGTGTCAATATACTGGTTAGTGAACCGAACAATAGTTTCCAACATGCTATCTGTAATTAGATTACTCCAACATTCCACTGCAGTTTTAGCTTTTCTAGCACTTCCAATAACTCCAGGAAGGTGTGTAATAATATTGTGGGATTCTCTGTGCTGTTTGTTCTTGGGTGCCTTTTTGTTCCACTTTGTATTTTTATCTTTGCCCAAATAATAAGCTAGATCTGTGTCTGTTTCCTCTGTATCAGTGTCATCACCATCCTGCTCTGTTCCAGAATCAGTGTTACATTCTGCTACCTCATCTTCAGATGAAATGTCACTAGATTCCTCTAAAAATCCTCAGTTACTGCTGGTTCTTCCTCATCATCTTCTAACAAAAAAATCTTCATTTCTTCTAAATGAAGGGGTTTAGATGAATCATACTGTTTTCTGGCCATTGCAGCAGAAAATCTGAAGCAAGAGAGAAAGAGTATGTGTTAGGGCGCAATGTGCCTTAGAAGCCACCCTCCTTTTGTCTAAGAAAACAGTACTTATGTACACTAACTTAGCATTAATCCTTCATAAAACAAGCTAAATACACAATCGTGATGAATAAAAAAAGAAAATACTAACCTTTCAATTTGTGTTGAAATCAGGTGCAATGTGCCTGAGAAGCCAAAGTGTTGATATCTGCTCACTAGAAGGTCTGCTGAGTCACTGTGATATCAGGTTTCACAGAGCCTGTAGAGTCAGGAGATAACTAGGAGGGGTGGGGTTTTCTGATAAGTGGGCAAGGAGAGAGAAGTGAAACTAATTACTGTGTGCCTGTCAGATCTATTGCGCCTGACGGAGGGTTAACTCCGGATAATTTTTGAGGAAGCACTGCACCACCAGGTTCAAGGTGTGAGCCAAGCAAGGTATATGGCTGAGTTTTGAAAGGGCTATGGCTGCCACAAAATTACGGCCGTTATCACTAACTACCTTGCCTGCCTCAAGATGTACACTGCCCAGCCATGACTCAGTTTGTCGCTTCAAGTACTCGGCCAGCACCTCGGCGGTGTGTCTGTTGCCCAAACACATCATCTGCAACACAGCCTGCTGACGCTTTCCACTAGCTGCTCGATAGGGGGACACATCGTGTGCAACAGTGGCAGCTGCAGATGGAGTGCTCGTACGACTGCGCTCTGTGGACGAGCTTTCGTTTCTGGAGGAGGAGGAGGAGGAGGGTCGAACTCCTACAGCCAACTGTTTCCTATACCGTGGGCTAGGCAGCACTGTCCCACCACCGCTGTCCCCTGTGGACCCTGCATCCACCACATTAACCCAATGCGCAGTGATGGACACGTAACGGCCCTGGCCATGACGACTGGACCATGCATCAGTTGTGAGGTGCACCTTTCCGCTCACTGACTGCTTGAGTGCATGGACAATGCGGTCTTTCACATGATGGTGGAGGGCTGGGATGGCTTTGCGAGAGAAGAAGTGGCGACTGGGTAGGTCATAGCGTGGTACTGCATAGGCCATGAGTTCGCGGAAAGCTGTGCTTTCCACCAACCGAAAGGGCATCATCTCAAACGAGATTAGTTTGGCAATGTGGGCGTTCAAACCCAGTGTACGCGGATGAGAGACTGAGTACTTTCTTGACCTACTCATAGTGTCTGGGAGGGTGAGCTGGACTTGAGAGCTGCATATGGTGGAAGTAGCGGTGGACAGGGCGGACTGAGAGAGGGTTGATGATGGTGATGGAGTTGGTGTTCTTTCTGATGGCCTAGAATCAGTCTTTCGTTGATATAACAGTAGGATTCCGACTGCTGTGGCCTTGCAACGACACCTCAACATTTGCTGCTGTGCTAACCGGTGGGCTTACAGTGGGGGAAACAATGTAGCGTTGCTGACTACCTTCGTTGTGATCAGTTGCACATGTGGCACTTGAGGTTTGGTGTTGTGTCCATGCTTGCAAGTGCATGCTGGTTAAATGTCTAAGCATGCAACTGGTATTCAAATTTTTCAGATTTTTCCCTCGGCTAAAGGTCTTTGCGCACTTCTTACAGATAACCTTGGCCTGATCATGAGGATTTTGGTCAAAAAAGTGCCACACTGCACTCTTCCTACTTTGGCAGACATTTTGCGGCCTAGCACGCTGTGATCTTTTGACCCTCTGGACAAGCTGTCCAGCAACTCTTTTGATGTTTGGAACCTGTCTTTGGAGTGCTCCGGGCCTGCCAGATAACAGCTGTTGCGATGTCGATGTCTGCTGTGGATGCTCCTCATCTGAGCTATTGGAAGCAGCACCCTCTTCCCCCAATGGATGCCAATCTGGGTCAACAACTGGGTCATCCATCACCTCCTCTTCTATGTCATGTGCACCTTCCTCTGTGTCACCGTGTATGGTGGTATAGTGTGCGGGAAGGGGCACCTGAGTCTCATCAGGGTCAGAATCTGGCTCTGTACACTGCGAGGACAATGTAGTGCTCTGAGTGAATGTACCAGCAGAATCATCCATCAGCGGCTGTGCATCAGTGCACTCCATGTCAGATTCATCTTGGCCTGGGTAATTCACCATTTGACTTGATAATCCAGGCATGGTATGTGAAAACAGCTCCATGGAGTAATCAGTAGTATGGCCTGCGTCATCCTTCAATCTTGGTTGGGGTGAAGGACACAAGGAAAGGTGTGGTTCATGAACATGAGCCTCCAATGATGACTCAGTGCTTTTACTTTTTACAACTTAAGAAGAGGAGGCGATAGAGCTGGAGGCTGAGTCAGCAATGTAAGACAAAACTTTTTCCTGATGCTCTGGCTTTAAAAGCGGTTTGCCAACTCCTAGAAAACTAAGCGTTCGAGGCCTTATGTAGCCAGACGATGACGCAGGCTCAACACCTCCTGCATTCGGTCCTATTTTGCTCTTGCCACTACCATCAGATCCACCACCAACACCATCATTACCAGCTGCCAACCCCCGCCCAATTCCACGGCCTCTTCCACCAGCCTTCCTCATTTTTGGTAGAAATGTAGACAAAATCCAACAAACTATATAGTAATGTAAAACAAGGTACAAGGTGTCTATAGGACAGGGAAGATTTTGAATTTCTGCAGACACTTGTGGACACTGGACACTTTTGGATTGTGTGAGGCCCACTGATATCTGAGCACTATGTCACAGGCTCGATGGCACAGCTGTGACAAAAGTGACGAGAGGATAAGGGAGATTTTGAATTTCTGCAGACACTTGTGGACACTGGACACTTTTGGATTGTGTGAGGCCCACTGATATCTGAGCGCTATGTGACAGGCTCGATGGCACAGCTGTGACAAAAGTGACGAGAGGATAAGGGAGATTTTGAATTTCTGCACACACTTGTGGACACTGGACACTTTTGGATTGTGTGAGGCCCAATGAATATCTGAGCGCTATGTGACAGGCTCGATGGCACAGCTGTGACCAAAGTGACGAGAGGATAAGGGAGATTTTGAATTTCTGCAGACACTTGTGGACACTGGACACTTTTGGATTGTGTGAGGCCCACTGATATCTGAGCGCTATGTCACAGGCTCGATGGCACAGCTGTGACAAAAGTGACGAGAGGATAAGGGAGATTTTGAATTTCTGCACACACTTGTGGACACTGGACACTTTTGGATTGTGTGAGGCCCAATGAATATCTGAGCGCTATGTGACAGGCTCGATGGCACAGCTGTGACCAAAGTGACTAGAGGATAAGGGAGATTTTGAATTTCTGCAGACACTTGTGGACACTGGACACTTTTGGATTGTGTGAGGCGCAATGAATATCTGAGCGCTATGTGACAGGCTCAATGGCACAGCTGTGACCAAAGTGACTAGAGGATAAGGGTGATTTTGAATTTCTGCAGACACTTGTGGACACTGGACACTTTTGGATTGTGTGAGGCCCACTGATATCTGAGCGCTATGTCACAGGCTCGATGGCACAGCTGTGACAAAAGTGACGAGAGGATAAGGGAGATTTTGAATTTCTGCACACACTTGTGGACACTGGACACTTTTGGATTGTGTGAGGCCCAATGAATATCTGAGCGCTATGTGACAGGCTCGATGGCACAGCTGTGACCAAAGTGACGAGAGGATAAGGGAGATTTTGAATTTCTGGAGATACTTGTGGACACTGGACACTTTTGGATTGTGTGAGGCCCACTGATATCTGAGCGCTATGTCACAGGCTCGATGGCACAGCTGTGACAAAAGTGACGAGAGGATAAGGGAGATTTTGAATTTCTGCACACACTTGTGGACACTGGACACTTTTGGATTGTGTGACGCCCAATGAATATCTGAGCGCTATGTGACAGGCTCGATGGCACAGCTGTGACCAAAGTGACTAGAGGATAAGGGAGATTTTGAATTTCTGCAGACACTTGTGGACACTGGACACTTTTGGATTGTGTGAGGCCCAATGAATATCTGAGCGCTATGTGACAGGCTCGATGGCACAGCTGTGACCAAAGTGACTAGAGGATAAAGGAGATTTTGAATTTCTGCACACACTTGTGGACACTGGACACTTTTGGATTGTGTGAGGCCCAATGAATATCTGAGCGCTATGTGACAGGCTCGATGGCACAGCTGTGACAAAAGTGACGAGAGGATAAGGGAGATTTTGAATTTCTGCACACACTTGTGGACACTGGACACTTTAGGATTGTGTGAGGCCCACTGATATCTGAGCGCTATGTCATAGGCTCGATGGCACAGCTGTGACAAAAGTGACGAGAGGATAAGGGAGATTTTGAATTTCTGCACACACTTGTGGACACTGGACACTTTTGGATTGTGTGAGGCCCAATGAATATCTGAGCGCTATGTGACAGGCTCGATGGCACAGCTGTGACCAAAGTGACTAGAGGATAAGGGAGATTTTGAATTTCTGCAGACACTTGTGGACACTGGACACTTTTGGATTGTGTGAGGCCCACTGATATCTGAGCACTATGTGACAGGCTCGATGGCACAGCTGTGACAAAAGTGACGAGAGGATAAGGGAGATTTTGAATTTCTGCAGACACTTGTGGACACTGGACACTTTTGGATTGTGTGAGGCCCACTGATATCTGAGCGCTATGTCACAGGCTCGATGGCACAGCTGTGACAAAAGTGATGAGAGGATAAGGGAGATTTTGAATTTCTGCAGACACTTGTGGATACTGGACACTTTTGGATTGTGTGAGGCCCACTGATATCTGAGCGCTATGTGACAGGCTCGATGGCACAGCTGTGACAAAAGTGACGAGAGGATAAGGGAGATTTTGAATTTCTGCAGACACTTGTGGACACTGGACACTTTTGGATTGTGTGAGGCCCACTGATATCTGAGCGCTATGTCACAGGCTCGATGGCACAGCTGTGACAAAAGTGACGAGAGGATAAGGGAGATTTTGAATTTCTGCACACACTTGTGGACACTGGACACTTTTGGATTGTGTGAGGCCCAATGAATATCTGAGCGCTATGTGACAGGCTCGATGGCACAGCTGTGACCAAAGTGACTAGAGGATAAGGGAGATTTTGAATTTCTGCAGACACTTGTGGACACTGGACACTTTTTGATTGTGTGAGGCCCAATGAATATCTGAGCGCTATGTGACAGGCTCGATGGCACAGCTGTGACAAAAGTGACAAGAGGATAAGGGAGATTTTGAATTTCTGCAGACACTTGTGGACACTGGACACTTTTGGATTGTGTGAGGCCCACTGATATCTGAGCGCTATGTCACAGGCTCGATGGCACAGCTGTGACAAAAGTGACTAGAGGATAAGGGAGATTGGATTGCTTTTAAAAAAAGCAGTTTGCAGAGCAGTGGGTAAACAGCAATGCCAGCCTGTCAGGAAGCCTTAAAAGGCAGCCCAACAACCAACACCACTGATACACCACAATATAGCCTCCCCTTGCACTGCACACACAGTGACTGGTGTGTTGTGCAGGCCAAATCGCTAGCAGCAGAAGCAGTTTTTTTTTCTTCTCAGCAGGACAAAAAAAAAAATTGGGATTGCTTTTAAAAAAGCAATTTGCGGAGCAGTGGGTAAACAGCAATGCAGGAATGTCAGGAAGCCTTAGAAGGCAGCCCAACAACCAACACCACTGATACACCACTATATAGCCTCCCCTTGCACTGCACACACAGTGACTGGTGTGTTGTGCAGGCCAAATCGCTAGCAGCAGAAGCAGTTTTTTTGTCTTCTTCCCTGCCTAACGCTCTCCCTACAGAATCAGCAGCAACCTCTCCCTATACTGAGATCGGCAGAAGATGGCGGTCGGCATGCACGCCCTTTTATACCCCCTGTGACGCCCACCAAAGCAAGCCAATCACTTGCATGCCCTTCTGAAAGATGGTGGTGACCCCTGCCTATGTCATCACGTTGCCCACAGTGTCCGTGGATCCTGATTGGCTGAAAAAGAGCGCAAAACAAACTTTTGAAACGCGACTTTGGCGCGTAAGTCGCCGACCTCGTGGCCGACCTCATCCTAGGGTCGGGTTTCGTTTCATGAAACCCGACTTTGCCAAAAGTCGGCGACTTTTGAAATTTTTCGACCCATTTCGCTCAACTCTATTTAGAATGAAATAATAACACTGCTTTCTCTTTATTGCAGAGTCGTTTATACTGACTGCTCCTGACTTTCCTCACGTTTCCGTCCATCTGGACCTCTTACTACTCTCCTGCTCGACTGCAATTTTTTCTTTCATGGGTATTAATAATCCATTGCCTCTAATGTATATTTTTCCCCTTTTTTTGCTTAATAATGTACTTTTTTATTTTTATTTTTTTCCCTTTTTTCATATATACCATGCTAAGGTACTGCATGATATATGGGGCCCTTCAAAATCATACACCCCGGTGCCATAATAGGGTATAATTCTTGTATGTACACTAATAAAATGAATTAGGACACCTCATAAAGTTATATCGCTATTTTAATAAGGGTTACGGCTTCTCATGCCCCTATAAGATAATAGGAGCACACAATTATGCATTATCCGGTCTCAGGCACACATAAAGGGTAACTTCCTGCATATGGAATGCAAGGACAGCCTCTTCCTGAACGCACGCCACCGCCACTTCCTGTCCATAAGCTTCTGACACATGCGGCGCTTAGTCCCACCCCTTCCTTATTTAGCTTCCTTCATTTGGGCTCCACACAGCGATGCGACAAGCGGTGGACACCGCGTCCAGACCCACGCCCACTTCTACTAACCACCAGCGGTAAGCGCTTACTATTATGCACATATACCTGTACATTTGGCAGACGATTCACTACCATTTCCATATAACGGTAATTGTATGGTACTTTTCCCTCTAGCCACATTAGGACCTGCTGTACTGACACACTCATGTAAAACAAGTGAGCAGGTAAACGCTTTCCCTGTCATTAACTCACTCAAGCACTGAGCACTTTATACCTACCTTATGTTATCTGTTTAGAGAGAACTCTGACATAGCAGCAAGCCGGACTACAATCCTTATCATTTTACGCCTTAGGTATCTTTGCAGTACCTTTTCAATCTCCATGGATTAGTTACTTTTTCTGTATTTATTCATATATATTACCTTACTTTTTTAGCCTTACAAGGGCCATCTGTACAGGCACCCTGATCATAAATAAAAGGTAAAATGCCCTTTTCTTCTTCCTTTTTTTTCCGTGTGCACCTATGGGTTGTTCACCATTCACTTACCTCTTGGTGCTTGGTCATTACACAGAATTTTGCCTGGACAGAGAGCTGGATAGCTTTCCATACATTGGTTATTGTACAGAGTTTTACTTGGACAGTGAGCTGGACAGCCCACCATTAGGCTGAGTGCAGACGGACTTTTTGGCCCTGCGGATTTTTCTGCGCAGAATGGAAGAAATCCGCAGGTCAAATGACCTGCATTTTTCCTGCGGATTTCTTCCATTTTTCCTGCGGTTT
The DNA here is from genome assembly GCF_039654945.1 of Dendrobates tinctorius. NCBI lineage: Eukaryota > Metazoa > Chordata > Amphibia > Anura > Dendrobatidae > Dendrobates > Dendrobates tinctorius. Next base: position 11,122,525 of record NW_027361898.1, on the reverse strand, counting down.
TATTGTGGTTTTTCTGCGGTTTTCCACTGCGGTTTTCCCCCTGCGGATTTGGTGACAGGGGAGATGGAAAACCGCACAAAAGAAGTAACATGCTGCGGATTTTGTACCTCAGGAAAACCGTGCGGAAAAATCCGCAGCGTCTGCACAGCGTTTTTTTTTTTCATTGATTTTAAGGCTACTGTACATCACAATGCGGATATGCAACGTTTCTGCGCGGTAAAATCCGCTGCAAATCTGCATCGTGTGCACATGGCCTTACAGTCCTTACATCAGGTATGATTTTACAATACCTGAGTATTGTCTATATGAGCATCCAATTTCAGCTCATTAACCTTATAATACCTCATATTATTTCATCAGGAGTTGGCACATTACTTACCTCATTACCTCCTTACCAAATTATTTAAAGCAGTCGGGTGGGTTCATTTTTCTATTTTTTCTATTCCAATTTTTACTCATTTTTTTCTTCCGTCCTCCCATCTGGTTTATCTTCAGACATGAATAACAGCATTTTCTTCGGTACTTATGTCATTCTCTTCACCATGTTGCTGTACCAATTATTGTATGCAATATCTATGCAATATTATGATGATTAGGTCAATATTTTATTTTTTATACTTTTGTTTTCTTGTTTGCTATATTCTAGCGCAGACTAGTGAAAGCCATGTAGGCCGAAACGTTTTTGCAGACTGCATAAATAAACTTCTTTTCCATTTTCATGAACGCTATAAGTTGAGTGCCAAGTTATTTTTATGATCACATGACTGTGACATCACACAGTTCCTGTCAGCACACAGCGGTGCCTGCTCTGCAAGTGAAGAAAAGGTGGACATCTTCCCACCCACTTTATAGTGTCCACAAAAAAACAGCCCATGTATGCAACTTTAACTTAACCCTCACAACACATAGTGTAATGGAGGAAAATAGTCTGGTTTCACATCACTGATGCCATAATGCACAGTGACACATATCTCCCCTCATATACAATGCCAGTGACCCTGTCACAATATGTATATATCCTGCTAATATTTTGTCACAGGAATTGTTACAAGGCAGATGAGACTATGGCACAATAGAGACATGAAATGAAGTTTTGTGTTACAACTTTCCAAAACCCATAACATTTTTATTTTTCTGTTGATGGAGCTGTGTGAGAGTTTTTTTTTAAGATATCTGTATTTTTTATTGGTAGTAAGTTTGTGATATGTACACTATGTACAAATTGTTGATACACTTCAAAGTTTTGTCATTTTGTAAAGTTTTTAGCATGCAATCATACAAAGTGTTTATAACAATAATGCCACAAGTAGTCTAAGGTAGATTAGAACCCCTCTACATAGAAAAAAGTTACCATAATACAAAATATCTCATTACTTCTATAAGAATAGCGGAATGGCCGAATCAAAATATCACGTCCTAATATGTTAATTTCATTCTATCCCTATGTGTCCTTTCTTTAGTAGCGTGTAGGGTATCCTTTAGCATCAATAACAGCTTTGCATCTCCTTGGCATTGATTCAACAAGACTTTTCAGGTTTTCTGTGGTTATAACATGGTACCAGGAACTGATAACAGCTGCAATCAATGCCAGTTTTTTGCTCGGTCGCTTACTAGAAACCAATCGCTTTAATCTTGACCACAGATTTTTGATAGGGTTCAGATTTGGACTGTTTCCTGGCCATGAAAGCACAGAAATTTGTTTGCTTTCAAACCATTTTAGACATTGCTTTGCAGTGTGACATGGTGCTCCATCCTGTTGAAAAATAATTTTGGTCTGTTTCTTGCCAAGGTCATGAATTGATGGGATGAGCTTTGGTTAAAGGACATCATGAATATATTTTGATGCATTTACAGTTCCCTCAAGGACCTGTATTGTTCCAATTTCATGCCAGGACATACAGTCCCTTATGATAACACTCTCAGGACATTTCTTTGTAGCTGTCATACACTCTGGAAGACAGTCTTCTTTTGGCCTTCTCTGAACATAACGCACTCCGTCACTACCAAAAATTGATATTCTCTTTTCATCGCTCCAGATTACTTTCTTCCAATCTTCAGTTGTCTAGCTAAGATGTTCTTTAGCCCACGAAATTCTCTTACTTCTCTGTTTAAGATTTAGGAATGGCTTTTTCCTTGATGTTCGTGCTTTCTGGCTGGCATCACGTAATCGACATACTGTTCTGACACCGAAACTCCTCCATCGTGCAAGAACTCGTTGAGTTCCTTGGCTGATGCTCTCTTTTTTGGAGACCAATCAGACTTCCCTGTGGTTGGCATGATTAAAATCTTAAAAAAACAATCATTCAGGAGTTTGTGAAATCAAAATAGACATTTTTAATTATTCAGTTAAAAAATTTAATTTAATTGTTAATAAAATACAAGAAATAAAAATTCCCAATAGTTTGTAAAGAAATTAAAGCCTGTAGGACCTAAACTGAAAGGATCATGTGACGACTGAAGCTTTAAAACACTATTTTTAATAAAAGTAACTAAAAATTGAACATATAACTAAAAAATTATGAATTTTGCTCACAGAGAACGAAGTCCAGTATTCCCTTTCAAAATTAAAAAAACTACTGACAAAATATCAAAAACAAGTCTCCCGATATCTTTAGTAAGAGATTGGGTGCATGGGCTATAAACCTAATTACGTAATGAAGCAAGTATGATCGCCAAAAGTTCCAGAAGCCTCAAAAATTATTATAAACCTCAAGTGTATCCACAATTTTGGCCACTAGTCTAGGACCCTTTGATCATTTCTCATTATTTTAATTGAGAATTGGAATAGACATAAATTCAAGTGCACATAGCTCAATGGATATCCACACGTAATACATGTTAAGTATATATAGAAGCAGCAACCTAGAAGAAATTTAACAGGCGTACTGAGAAGGTGCTTCAGCTTTCTAGTATTTTTTTTACACATTGCTGGATTCATAGCTACACTGCTCAGTACGGTACTGAGCAGTGTAGCAATGAATCCAGCAATGTGTAAAAAAATACTAGAAAGCTGAAGCACCTTCTCTGTGTGTCTTTCTATCTCTTTGTCATTCTGCTCCTCCTTCCATCCTCTCCATGGATTTTAATAAACATATGCAATAGACAGGTATTGTGCACCTGTCCTGCTCATTCTTCAGTTTGCACTGGCTATTGTTTGCCTAGGATAGCATTAAATACATCTCCTGTTGCATCAGAAGGTTATACAAGGGCTCTCTGGCTACACTTGGTGCAAAATGAAGATCATAGTGCCACATTGTAAAATTGCACCTAATGATTGTTATATAGACACATCACGGTAATCTACTGTACTATGATTCTGACTTCTATTGGATATATATGGTAGAAACCACTGGTATTTTCTTCCAGCTATACATTGCATTAGTATATGCAGGCAGGTTGATAGGGATTGCTTGCCGCAAACAAAGACCTTGACATGCATATGCTCATATATACACGGGGCAAGATCTAGTTTCACAAACAATCATAGGTCTGCAGACTGTGCGAATAAACAGCCGTCTCCTTGTGACTGGAGATGGGGAGACCCACACACGGATGTTTGTTATTTGGGTTCTTGGCTGCATGGAAATTAAATTGGTAAAAAGTTCCAGCTCCCCATGATTGCTGGGTCCATTATCATAACAAAAGTTAACTCCTTTTGTGCTGCCAGAAATCCAATGCAAAGATTTCAATTTGTTCCTTTTCAGGCTAAGGATTGCAAACATGGCATGGCTGAATCTATATACAGGGGATGCAAACAAGTGGTCTTGTTGTCTCGTCTACGGCAGTGATAAGTGATTCTTTACAGATCTTCAAGCCTCGGCTGAGTGATGGTTTGCAGGACGCTCTATAAAACGAGAGTGTATATTGTTCCACTTCTATAGATGATCCCCATGGCTGATGGTAATTGCTCCTTTCTAAGGGTGAGCGCAGATTGTTTAGAGGATGGGTAAATAGACATGAAAAATATGTTTCAGAGGAAAGGGGAATGACGTTGGATACGACACACAAGCATTTTGTACATCTGAAGAGGCTTTTTAATCTCATGCTACATAATTAAAGAAGAAAAAATCGTTTGCTGGCAGAATAGATTACAGGATGACTGATACACATGAAATACATGAAATATATGCACTCAGGGTTCTCGGCGTTTTGTGATCTCCACTAGAAGAAAAGCCAAGTGGGATTACATTGATGATATTTGGGTTCACTATTGTTGGGATCCAAAGGGTTTGTCCTAACTCATCAACAGATCATAATTTGCTAATCACATGGGGTCCGACCACTGAATCAGAGACCATTGCTCTGAAGTGCACACCACTCCTCCATTTATTGTCTATGAGACTGATGGACATAACCGAGCACTATGTATCTCAAAAGTTGCCCTGAGATCTAAATGAGATGGAACCTATAGTAAAGCACAATAAATGGGATATAGAAAAAAAAATATAAATGTGGTGTAAGCAGGAATAATAACACATAGTAACAGAAGATAAGCGTTTATATAAGTACAGTGAATAGTATGTCATAACTATAGTAAATATTGCATGAGAAAAACATCAACTAGTGCATAGTGATAACAGCACATCAATGTCAGGAGGTAACATTATTAATTGAATTGCAAATACAGGAGTCTATAGTAGACTGTCCCAGACTGACATATCGATGGTCCTTATGATAGATCCTCAATATGAGACCATCAAAGATTAGCTGAAATTTGCTCATGCAGCAATGTATGGGGCATTATACAGCAGTGTCCTAAATTACTTAGTGGCCTCAGACAAATAATGCAATTTATCTCCCATTTAATAAGTGCAGCACAATGCACAGCATGCAACAAATACAGTAAATGGCAGGTGCAACTGCAATCATTTTTAGCCTTTAGAACAAACAGTACAATAATAGTCTGTAATAAATAGTCATAGTATACATTAAATAATGTACAGTAGAATTAACAATATAAGTTCAATAAATAGTATATAGTAAGTACTGTATAGTCAATACTATACAATAAATATAAAATAAAAAGAAGATAGAGGCAAAACGTAGCACACAACAGTATCAATGTCATATGGGAAATTTGTAAAAAGTACAGACAATATGTATTACCCCATACGTATCTACTGTGGACTGTGGAAAGACCATTTGTCAAAATGACATAGCAAAAGGGGAGGGAAGAAAAAACTTCCTAGACAACAATTAAAGGTCAAAAATAAAATTGCTTTATTGGACACAGGGCAAGAAACCATACAACATGTTAATACATGCATATACAAGGTAATGTAGGACATATGGTTTTGAGGATAGTGATATCTGTATTAATGATTCTTGTGATATCAGCACAAACCTTTTGAGCATTATCTGTCTATTTGACTCATAAGATGGTCCCTTACCCTCTGTGTCCCCTCTTTGAGGTTTATTGAAGCAGCATGTGAGGGCATTGGTATCCTGTTGTCATCCTGACAAGTCATCAGTTATTTTAACATGTTGTATTGTTTCTTGCCCTGTGTCCAATAAAGCAATTTTATTTTTGACCTTTAATTGTTGCCTAGGAAGTTTTTTCTTCCCTCCCCTTTTAATCGATATAAAATAGTAGTGTTAACCCCTTAACGACCGCCAATAAGCCTTTTAACGGCGGTAATTAAGGGTACTAAAACTACAGCGCCGTTAATTCACGGCACTGTGGAGAAAGTACATAGCGCCCCCGTGTCGGATTTTCTCCGGGGTCTCGGCTGCCAGGGTTAGCCGAGACCCCAGAGAACATGAATCGATCAGTTTTTACCGACCCCGCTTTTGCGATCGCCGTTATTAACCCTATAACTGCGACTGCAAAAAAAAAAGCCGCGATTATGCACTAAATTTCTCTTTCCTCTGATGTGATCGCACATCAGAGGAGAGAGAAATAGGGTCCCCGATCCCCCCCCGTTACCTCTCCGTGGTCCTCACTTCCCTCCCGGTGGTCCCGAGTCCCGCCGGCGTCCTCCGATGGGCGCCGCCATCTTGAAAATGGCAGGCGCATGCACAGTGCGCCCGCCGGGAATCTGCCGGCTCCAGCTGGCAGATTCCATTCATTATTTTGGTCACTATGATAAACGATCATAGTGATCAAAATAAAAAAAAATAGTACATAACCCCCCCTTTTATCACCCCCTTATATAGGCAAACATAATGAAATAAAGAAAATATTTTTTTTTTCAGTTTTCCATTAGGGTTAGAGCTAGGGCTAGGGTTAGGGTGGGGCTAGGGTTAGGGTTGGGCTAGGGTTAGGGCTAGGGTTAGGGTTGGGCTAGGGTTAGGGTTGGGCTAGGGTTAGTGTTAGGGTTGGGCTAGGGTTGGGCTAGGGTTAGGGCTAGGGTTAGGGCCACGGTTAGGGCTAGGGCTAGGGTTAGGGCTCAGGTTAGGGCTAGGGTTAGAATTAGGGTTAGGACGAACTAGGATTAGGGTTAGAATTAGGATTAGAGATTAGGGTTGGGATTAGGGTTAGGGTTGGGATTAGGGTTAGGGTTGGGATTAGGGTTAGGGGTGTGTTGGGGTTAGGGTTGGAGCAAGAATTGAGGGGTTTCCACTATTTACCAACTTTGGGGGGGTCTAAAAATTGGGGTCTAAAAAATCACTTTTGTGGAAATAAAGACTTTTTATTTTCACGGCTCTGCATTTATAAACTTCTGTGAAGCGCTTGGGGGTTCAAAGTGCTCACCACACATCTAGATAAGTTCCTTAGGGGGTCTTATTTCCAAAATGGGGTCACTTGTGGGGGGTTTCCACTGTTTAGGCCCATTAGGGGCTCTGCAAACGCAACATGATGCCCGCAGACCATTCCATCAAAGGCTGCATTCCAAAATGGCACTCCTTCCCTTCCGAGCTCTCCCATGTGCCCAAACAGTGGTTCCCTCCCACATATGGGGTATCGGTGTACTCAGGATAAATCACACAACAACTGTGGGGGTATGATTTCTCCTGATACTCTTGTAAAAATAAAAATTTGGGGGCGAAAAGATCATTTTTGTGGAAAAAAATGGATTTTTTATTTTCACGGCTCTACGTTATAAACTTCTATGAAGCACTTGAAGGTTCAAAGTGCTCACCACATATCTAGATAAGTTCCTTAATGGGTCTAGTTTCCAAAATGGGGTCGCTTGTTGGAGTTTTCCACTGTTTAGGCACATTAAGGGCTCTCCGAACGCAACATGGCATCCGATCTCAATTCCAGCCAATTCTTTGTTGAAAAAGTTAAAGGGCGCTCCATCCCTTGCGAGCTCTGCCGTGTGCTGAAAAAGTGGTTTACCCCCACATATGGGGTATCGGCGTATTCAGGAGAAATTGTACAACAAATTTTGTGGTTGATTTTCTCTTTTAACACTTGTGAAAATAAAAAAAATTGGTTCTGAAGTTAATTTTTTGCAAAAAAAAGTTAAATGTTAATTTTTTCCTTCCACATTGCTTTAGTTCCTGTGAAGGGTTAATAAACTTCTTGAATGTGGTTTTGAGCACCTTGAGGGGTCTAGTGTTTAGAATAGTGCCACTTTTGGGTATTTTCTGTCATGTACACCCCTCAAAATGACTTTAAATATCATGTGGTCCCTAAAAAAAATGTTTTTTTTAAATTTTGTTGTAAAAATGAGAAATCGCTGGTCAACTTTTAACTCTTATAACTTCCTAACGAAAAAAACTTTTGCTTCCAAAATTGTGCTGTTGTAAAGTAGACATGTGGGAAATGTTATTTATTAAGAAATTTGTGTGATACATCTCTCTGATTTAAGGGCATAAAAATTTAAAGTTTTAAAATTGCAAAATTTTTGCCATATTTCCGTTTTTTTCATAAATAAACACAAGACTTATTGAAGAGATTTTATCACTAACATGAAGTACAATATGTCACGAAAAAACAGTCTCCGAATCAGTCGGATTCATTAAAGCGTCCCAGAGTTATAACCTCATAAAGGGACAATGGTCAGAATTGTAAAAATTGGCCTGGTCATTAAGCTGCAAACTGTCTCTGTCGCGAAGGGGTTAATAGTATAAATTCAGTTTATAGTATCTAATAAATATATTGTATTAGAATTATATATATACATATATATAGGAGAAGGAGGTTTTGGAGCTTCAAATGTAATCGACATGCAATCGACACTCGACTGGATCCAATATGAAACAGGTGGGTTCACGTTTCGCTGGTGAAAACAGCAGAGATCCAAAGAAAAAGAAAAAATCCAGCACACCAACTTGTATAAAAATGCAAAACTTTATTTGGCTATCAAGCCATGTTTAAAATGTAAAGAATCCTCACTCGTTTCTGGTGCGCTGGAAGCACCCTTATAGTGCCTATGACCAAGGGTGCTTCCAGCGCACCAGAAATGAGCCAGGTTTCTTTACATTCTAAACATGTCTTGATAGCCAAATAAAGTTTTGCATTTTTATACAAGTTGGTGTGCCGGATTTTTTTCTTTATACATATATATAGCATAGTATAGTAAATAGCATAAGCTTAGATAATAGTATCCAACAAATAGCATATGCACTATAAATATAATGTAATTGAATAAATGAAGTATAGCAGAATAAGAAGTATACGCAAAGTTAATATTATATAAAAACTAGCATATTATCCCATCTATATAGTATATTATCCCATCTCCTCCTATATATAGTATATACCTGTATGACATCTCCTTGTATATATAGTATATACCTGATTGTTATCTCCTCCTGTAAATAGTATATACGTGTATGTCATCTGCCCCTGTATATAGTATATACCTGTATGTCATCTCCCCTGTATATAGTATATACCTGTATGTCATCTCCCCAGTATATAGTATATACCTGTATGTCATCTCCTCCTATATATAACATATACCTGTATGTCATCTCCTTGTATATATAGTATATACCTGTATGTTATCTCCTCCTGTATATCTAATATATAAAGCTCAAAGTGTGTATGTATGTATGTATGTATGTGTGTGTATGTATGTGTGTGTGTGTGTCCGGGATAGGCATCCGCACCGTCGCAGCTACAGCCACAAAATTTGGCACAGTCGCACGTCTGGACCCCGAGAGCGTCCTAAGCGATGTTGTGAGGCAAAATTTTAACCCCGCGTGTTCCAATTCACCAATCAAATTTGCCCCCATCTACATACTGGGGAAAAAGTGTGTGCGCGTCAAGCCCCGCCCCTAATTATGATGTCATAATGCCACTATCTGCATACTGGGGAAACAGTGTGTGCGTATCAAGCCCCGCCCCTTATTATAATGTCACAATGGTTGCCATGGCGACGCTGATGTCATCATAGGTTGCAAGCCCTGCCACCGCTCATTATGATGTCATAATGGTTGACTATGGGATGGAGGATGTGTGATGGGTATATGGGCACTGGACTATGGGATGGAGGATATGTATGAAGGGTATATGGGCATGGGACTATGGGATGGCGGATATGTATATGGGCACGGGACTATGGGATGGAGGATGTGTGATGGGTATATCGGCATGGGACTATGGGATGAAGGATATGTATGACGGGTATATGGGCACGGGACTATGGGATGGTGGATATGTATATGGGCACGGGACTATGGGATGGAGGATGTGTGATGGGTATATGGGCACTTGACTATGGGATGGAAGATATGTTTGACAGGTATATGGGCACGGGACTATGGGATGGAGGATGTGTGATGGGTATATGGGCACTGGACTATGGGATGGAGGATATGTATGATGGGTATATGGGCATGGGACTATGGGATGGAGAATGCGTGATGGGTATATGGACACTCGACTATGGGATGGAGGATATGTGTGACGGGTATATGGGCACGGGCCTATGGGATCGTGGATATGTATGATTGGTATATGGGCATGGGACTATGGGATGGAGGATAATCATAATTTACTATAACTAACCACAGTTAGTTACTATGCCCGGGCAGCGCCAGGCTCTTCAGCCAGTAGTATATACGTGTATGCCATCTGCCCCTGTATATAGTATATACCTGTATGTCATCTCCCCTGTATATAGCATACACCTGTATGTCATCTCCCCTGTATATAGTATACACCTGTATGTCATCTCCCCTGTATATAGTATATACCTGTATGTAATCCCCTTCTGTATATAGTATATACCTGTATGTCATCTCCTCCTGTATACAGTATATACCTGTATGTCATCTCCTCCTTTATATAGTATATACCTGTATGTCATCTCCTCCTGTATACAGTATATACCTGTATGTCATCTCCTCCTGTATATAGTATATACCTGTATGTCATCTCCTCCTGTATACAGTATATACTTGTATGTCATCTCCCCCTGTATATAGTATATACCTGTATGACATCTCCCCCTGTATATAGTATATTTTAGGCATCGCGCTTCCCCCACTGCACAGGGGGAATCTCAAGCCATGTCCTCTGCGATCTCCCAATACTCTGCAACCGCAGAGATTCCTGCTCAGCAGAGACATCGGTCCCGGCATCTTGCCCAGGCTGATGCTAGGCGTCTGGTTGCTCCTGACTCTGCTATAATGCCATACTAGAGTCAGCAGGAAGCAGACGCTCCTGGGACTAAGTCCAGTCCTTTGCTTACTGGGGCATGCCCGTGGGGTGACCTCTCATTGGAGGTCGGAGGTCACATGCGCAGGTCCCATTCCTGTTCGGATTGGTCCGCTGGCAGGGTCCCGGAAGGCCGCCACTAAAAAAGAGTCGCATGGCCGCTCGGCCATGCGCTAGTATATACTCAAATGCTTATGGTGTGTATGATGATGGATGCATGTATCTGGTGACTGACTCATTATGAAACCCCTACCCTTGGATGTGCCTGTTGTTAGGGTCTAGTGGTTAGAGTCAGCACTTGTCAGTGGCTAGGCTATATGCCACAGTGCATTCCAGTCCTCTGCACTTGCTAGCGTCCGATTGTGTCTCTCTGCTCAGGGCACCGTCGTACCGCGCCAGGTAGCAGTAGCCGCCAGTGCGGCGTCGTGCGCATCTCTAGCACTTTCCTCCCCACTCTGGGTGGTTAGTGGTGTCCACTGAAGCGGTACAGAGCGCACTTGGTGCAATTATATATTCCTTTTCTTTTGCTTGGCACCGCAGCCACAGCGCTGAGCGCTGATGGTCTAGAGGAACTCCAGCCCTGTGCCTCTGGAACAGAGTTTCGTGGCCTTTAATTAGCACTCACCCAGCCAAGCTCTATGAGTTCAACAGGCTCTGGCGTTTGTTTTAGCGGCTCTGAGGGGTAAGAGAGTTCGCTGCTAAGCACACTAGGTCAGCGGTTAACCCGCCGGTGTGAGTTTTGTATTCCGCCATTACTAAGCAGCAGTTTACCATCTCTGCACGGTGGACCTCAGGCTGCGAACACACCTAGCCTCTATTTTATATTATTAGGTGAGTTCTGCAAGCCCTAACAGTATATACCTGTATGTCATCTCCACCTGTATATAATATACACCTGCATGTTATCTCTACTGTATATAGTATAAACTACCGTTCAAAAGTTTAGGGTCACTTAGAAATTTCCTTATTTTTTAAAGAAAAGCACAGTTTTTCCTATAAAGCTAACATTAAATGATTAAGAAATACACTCTATACATTGTTAATGTGGTAAATGACTATTCTAGCTGCAAACGTTTGGTTTGCAATGCAATATCTTCATAGGTGTATAGAGACCCATTTCCAACAACCATCACTCCAGTGTTCTTATGGTACTATGTGTTTCCTATCTGTGTAAGAAGGCTAATGGATGGTTAGAATACCATGGAAAACCCTTGTGCAAGTATGTAAGCACAGCTGAAAATAGTTTGGCTGATTAGAGAAGCTATAAACCTAACCTTCCTTTGAGCTAGTTGAGAATCTGGAGCATTACATTTGTTGGTTCCATTAAACTCTCAAAATGGCCAGAAAGAAGGAACTTTCATGTGAAACTTGACAGTCTATTCTTGTTCTTAGAAATGAAGGCTATTCCATAAGAGAAATTGCCAAGAAACTGAAGATTTCCTACAACGGTGTGTACTACTCCCTTCAAAGGAGAGCACAAACAGGCTCTAACCAAAGTAGAAAAAGAAGTGGGAGGCCCCGCTGCACAACTGAGCAACAAGACAAGTGCATTAGAGTCTGTAGTTTGAGAAATTGACGCCTCACAGGTCCTCAACCAGCAGCTTCATTAAATAGTACACGCAAAACGCGAGTATCAATGTCTACAGTGAAGAGGCGACTCTGGGATGCTGGCCTTCAGGGCAGAGTGGCAAATAAAAAGCCACATCTGAGACTGGCTAATAAAAGGAAAAGATTAATACGGGCAAAAGAACACAGACATTGGACAGAGGAAGATTGGTAAAAAGTGTTATGGACAGAAGAATACAAGCTTGAGGTGTTTGGATCACATAGAAGATCATTTGTGAGATGGAGAACAACTGAAAAGATGCTGGAAGAGTGCCTGACGCCATCTGTCAAGCATGGTGGAGGTAATGTGATGGTCAGGGGTTGCTTTGGTGCTGGTAAAGTGGGAGATTTGTACAAGGTAAAAGGGATTTTGAATAAGGAAGGCTATCACTCCATTTTGCAACGCCATGCCATACCCTGTGGACAGCGCTTGATTGGAGCCAATTTCATCCTACAACAAGACAATGACCCAAAGCACACCTCCAAATTATGCAACAACTATTTAGGGAAGAAGCAGACAGCTGGTATTCTATCTGTAATGGAGTGGCCAGCACAGTCACCAGATCTCAACCCCATTGAGCTGTTGGGGGAGCAGCTTGACCTTATGCTAAACAAAAAGTGCCCATCAAGCCAAACCAACTTGTGGGAGGGGCTTCTTGAAGCATGGGGTGAAATTTCTCTAGATTACCTCAGCAAAATAACTGCTAGAATGCCAAAGGTCTGCAATGCTGCAATTTCTGCAAAAGGAGCATTCTTTGAAAAAAGCAAAGTTTGAAGGAGAAAATTATTATTTCTAATAAAAATCTTTTCTTTGAACCTTGTCAATGTCTGGACTAGATTTTAATTTCATTTGGCATCTTATTTGATTAAAAAAAGTATGAGTTTTCATGGAAAACACAAAATTGTCTAGGTGACCCTAAACTTTTGAACGGTAGTATATACCTATGTGTTATCTCCCCTATATATAGTTTATACCTGTATGTCATCTCCCCTGTATATAGTAAATGGTTAAAATTAGAAAAAAAAACAGTGCTTTTAGACCTCAAATAATGGAAAGAAAACAAGTTCATAATCATTTAGCAACAATAATACTGATGTTTTAGCTCAGGAAAGGTTCAGAAATCAATATTTTGTGGAATAACCATGATTTTTAGAAACAGCTTTCATGCGTTTTGGCATGCTTTCCACCAGTCTTTCACACTGCTTCTGGTGCAAAAATTTAAGCAGTTCTTTGTTTGATGGCTTGTGGCTATCCATCATGCTCTTGATTACATTCCAGAGATTTTTAATGGGATTCAGGTTTGGAGAATGGGCTGCCCATAACAGGGTTTTGATGTGGTGATCTCTTAATTTTTGCCAGAGCTGTATATACCTGTATGCAGTCTCCCCCTATATATAGTATATACCGGTATGTTATCTCCCTCTGTATATAGTATACACCTGTATGTCATCTCCCCTGTATATAGAATATACCTGTATGTCATCTCCCCCTGTATATAGTATATACCTGCATGTCATCTCCTCCTGTATATAGTATTTACCTGTATGTCATCTCCCTCTGTATATAGTATATACCTGTATGTCATCTCCCTTGTGCATAGTATATACCTGCATTTCATCTCCTCCTGTATATAGTATATACCTGTATGTCATCTCTCCCTGTATATAGTATATACCTGTATGTCATTTCCCCTGTATATAGTATATACCTGTACGTCTCGCAGGTTCCCTCCCATCTGTACACGGTGGAGGTGCAGTCCCTGCTGAGACGTTTCAGTGGCCGTTGAGGAAGCACCTATTGCCTCCCTTTCTTCCATATCTGCACTCCTTTCTGTAAGTCTTGGCTCCCTTTTACTTGGCTTTTTTTCTTCTACACAGTGGTGAAAAAAGTATTTACTCAGCCTCCAATTGTGCAATTTCTCCCACTTAAAAAGATGTGAGAGGCCTGTAATTGATATCATAGGTGGACCACAACTATGAGAGTCAAAAAGATTTATTTTCAAATTATGGTGGAAAATAAGTATTTGATCATCTAAAAACATGCAAGATTTCTGGCTCTCACAGACCTGTAACTTCTTCTTTAAGAAGCTCCTCTGTCCTCCACTCATTACTCATGAATAAATTCTATATACATACAGAGTGGGCCACTTATATGGATACACCTAAATAAAATGGGAATGGTTGGTGATATCAACTTCCTGTTTGTGGCACATTAGTACGTGGGAGGGGGAAAACTTTTCAAGATGGGTGGTGACCATGGTGGCCATTTTGAAGTTGGCCATTTTGGATCCAACTTTATTTTTTTCAGTGGGAAGAGGGTCATGTGACACATCAAACTTTTTGAGAATTTCACAAGAAAAACAATGGTGTGCTTGGTTTTAACGTATCTTTATTCTTTCATGAGTTATTTACAAGTTTCTCTTTGTTTACAGCCATTGACATGTCACAGAAGTTAACACGTGAGGAGCAGATAGAAATTGTGTTGATGTCTGGTGAACGCAGTACCCTGGTCATTGCAGCAGATTTAAATGCAAGAAACCCTACACAAGAAAACTGTCAGCATTCCCATTTTATTTAGGTGTATCCATGTAAATGGCCCACCCAAAAAGTTTGCCTCATCACTGAACATAATGTTCTGTGTAAACTGAGGGTCCTGTTCCAATTTTTGTCTTGACCATTCTGCAAATTCAGCCCGCCGAACTGGGTCACCAATCATTCCCATTTTATTCTGGTGCATCCATATAAATGGCCCACCCTGTCTATATACATACAGTGGGTATGCAAAGTATTCAGACCCCTTTAAATTTTTCACTTTTTGTTTTATTGCAGCCATTTGGTAAATTCAAAACAGTTCAGTTTTTTCTCATTAATGTACACTCTGCACCCCATCTTGACTGAAAAAAAAAAAACAGAAATGTAGATTTTTTTGCAAATGTATTATAAAAGAAAAACAGAAATATCACATGGTCATAAGTATCCAGACCCTTTGCTCAGACACTCATATTTAAGTCACATGCTATCCATTTCCTTATGATCCTCCTTGAGATGGTTGTACTCCTTCATTGGGGTCCAGCTGGGTTTAATTAAACTGATAGGACTTGTAAAGGCACACACCTGTCTATGTAAGACCTCACTGCTCACAGTGCATGTCAGACCAAATGAGAAACATGAGGTCAAATGTACTGGCCAAAGAGCTCAGAGACAGAATTGTGGCAAGGCACAGATCTGGCCAAGGTTACAAAAGAATTTCTGCAATACTCAAGGTTCTTGAGAGCACAGTAGCCTCCATAATCCTTAAATGGAAGACGTTTGGGACCATCAGAATTCTTTCTAGACCTGGCCATCCAGCCAAATTGAGCAATCGTGGGAGAAGAGCCTTGGTGAGGGAGGTAAAGAAGAACCCCAAGATCACTGTGGCTGAGCTCCACAGATGCAGTAGGAAGATGATAGAAAGTTTCACCATGTCATCTATCACTGCTTCCCTCCAGCAGTTGGGACTTTATGGCAGAGTGGCCCAACGGAAGCCTCTCCTTAGTGCCAGACATATAAAAGCCTGCATAGCGTTTGCTAAAAAAGCACATGAAGGACTCCCAGACTATGAGAAATAAGATTCTCTGGTCTGATGAGATGAAGATAGAACTTTTTGGTGATAATTCTAAGAGGTAGGTGTGGAGAAAACTAGGCACTGCTCATCACCTGCCCAATACAGTCCCAACAGTGAAACATGGTGGTGGCAGCATCATGTTATGGGGGTGTTTTTCAGCTGCAGGAACAGGACAACTGGGTGCAATTGAAGGAAACATGAATGCGGCCAAGTACAGAGATTTCCTGGATGAAAACCTATTCCAGAGTGCTCTGGACCTCAGACTTGGCTGAAGGTTCACCTTCCAACAAGACAATGACCCTAAGCACACAGCTAAAATAACAAAGGAGTGGCTTCAGAACAACTCTGTGACAATTCTTGACCGGCCCAGCCAGAGTCCTGACCTGAACCCAATTAAGCATCTCTGAAGAGACCTGAAAATGGCTGTCCACCAACGTTCACCATCCAACCTGACAGAACTGGAGAGGATCTGCAAAGAAGAATGGCAGAGGATCCCCAAATCCAGGTGTGAAAAACTTGTTGCATCGTTCCCAAGAAGACTCATGGTTGTACTAGCTCAAAAGGGCACTTCTACTCAATACTGAGCAAAGGGTCTGAATACTCATGATCATGTGATATTTCAGTTTTTCTTTTTTAATAAATTTGCAAAAATGTCTACATTTCTGTTTTTTTTCAGTCAAGATGAGATGCAGAGTGTACATTAATGAGAAAAAAAATGAACTTTTTTGAATTTGCCAAATGGCTGCAATGAAACAAACTTTCTGCACCCACTGTATATATATAGAGAGAGAGAGAGAGAAAGAGAGAGAGAGAATAAATAGTATATGAACAGTTAATTATATATCATAAGTATAATATAGTAGAATTAATTGCACAAGTGTAATATGCAATAAAAATAATGCAGTAGCATAACTGGTAAGTACAGTGAATCCAGTATAATAGAGTAACTAGTATAAGTAAAGTATTTATTTTTACAGTAAATATAGAATATTCAATTAAAGTATAAGTCTAGTAAACCGTATGTAACACATATAATCATGTAGTGTAAACAGACTGTTTAAATAGCATATGATAAGTGTGATTAATAGTGTGTTGTTGCACAGACATTTTTTAATATTCATTTTTTGGCTTTGTGCTGTATGTAAAGCAAGAAATTATAACTGAAAATGCAGTTTAAAATGTACGAAATTTGGAATTAATAGGACTGACGGTTGCCAGATAATCAACTGTGCTGGGTGCATTGTCTAAATGATCCAAAACAGATATTAATGCCTGTGCCAAAACAGTCCGGACCTTAGCATTCTTCATGGCCAGGATTACATTCAGATAAAATGGTTAATTCCTGCCTTTGCTATCCGTCAATCACTAGTGTGCCGGCACATGAATTCCAGCTTGTATGTTGCTGCCGGGGTCTTGTGTTGAGACCACCCTGCTCTGGAGAACTTCGTGTATTGCCCATTATTGCTACAGTTATGAGTCAGAGCTTTTAGTGCCAAATGTGTTTTGTCATGCGGCTCCGAGAGCAGCAGCGTGAAGGCCTGTACACATTATACATAGGTAACAAAATTAATTTACATGAAAAGTTTCTTCTAAAATTAGAAAACAATAAGCCTGTGAGGCCGTAATAACCTGCCCCGCTGTTACTACACAGAGCTGCAGTTTACTTGCTCCAATTCTTTTTTTTTGCTTATGATGGAGTCTGAAAAAAGCAATTTCTGTACCAGTTCTCAGTGGAAAAGCAAAACTCAGACAGCATCCACAGCACAGTCAGAGGGTAATTACATCACTGGCGCTTACTCCGGCAACTTGTTAATTAATGCTCAACTTTAATTAAGAACAAACTCAACACTTGTATAACTTGCCATGGTACGGGCCCTTGGCTCGGCAGCTCTGAGAGAATTGTTGTGAGGGGGCAAAAATAAGGCGCAGCACAACCACCCACAGTCTAATAACAACTGACAATTGCAATTACGAATATTCCATTAGTACTGTAAGCAACTCACTGAATGGCTCGCTGCATCATAGACATTTACTTCTTCCAGAAGCTGTTACTCACCAAGGCCTTATTCAGTCGTTTCTCTCATACATGTTCGGTCAGTGGCTTTCATGGCTAGAGCAAGTACCAAATATTATAACCTATGGGGATGTTCACATGCCTTTTTGTTTTTTTTGCAGACCAAGTGCTCTGCAAAAAAAATCACAGGAACATCAGTTTTGGATCAGAGTCGCAGATCAATATTACCCATACAATCTACGGGGGCATGAAAACCGCGGACAGTACACAGATACGATTAGTGTACAATCTATCAGCTGTCTGTGATTATTTACAGAACTGTAACTACTCATATATATAAAATACTTATCTTGATTAGAAAATATTAAAAGTGACCCACAAAATCAACTTGAAATAAAGAGTAATCTTCGTTGGCTAGTCATCAATAATTTCAACTATCCCTTCCTAAAAGGAGGCAAAATATGCACAAGATGGTTTCTGTCACAAGTGTGTCACATCCTCCTCAGAGATATGGGGTTAGGCAATCATTACGTGTTGTGAATTGCAGGTCTTCCATTTAGCCTGTGTGTTTTGTTCCTCGTGTTAAATGGACTTCCTTTGGTGTTGAAGAGGTTAACGACTCTTTGTATGCTGGTTAGAGACATGCAGCTCCATCTCACAGCTGTTCCTGACCTTCTCATTTCCTCACTGTATAAAACCTTGCCAGACCTTCTCATCCTTGTCTGTGAAAGTTTACTTCCTGGCTTTCTGGGATTAGTGTGCTGAAGTTGGAGTTCATAGTTGCTGCTGGAGATTGTTGTGTGCTGTTTTTGGGTGTATGCTTTCTCCACTAGCCTATTCCCATTTGATGTGTACATTCCTATCCTTCCCTATATTCTTCTCTACCCTTGGTGAGTGTTTTTGTATTTAAGTTGCTTTTTGTTATTCCTGTTTGTCTTACGTGCTTATACACTAACATATCTGTCCCAGGCCTCCTGGGAGAAGGGGAGGGGAAAGCTTGGGTTATTACAGGAGAATACCTCTTGAGAGCATGGATAATTAGGGCCCCAGCCCTAAGGATGATGGAGGGCTCCTTATCCTAATCGCGTACACTCACAGCATGACAGATACAAGATAGGATAATAATAAAGTAACTATAGTCACTATTAGGACATAAAAAGACCCTAATGAGGCATTTACAAAGAATAATTCCTACCTTATCACGAAGGTTGGCAACCTAATAATGCGATAATGGTGCCCCCACACAAAGATGGCTATCACTCAAAATCCCTATAAATGGCCTAATAGTAAATGTGTAGCTTACAGAGCAATCGCAGGTGCTGGAATAAAGAATCACAATAATAAATGGAGAATAATATCTTCGTCAAAGTCAATAAATCAGTGCCATACATAACATAGTGGAAATAAGCACATATCTTATGTCTTGTGAGAATTCTTCCCTCTAAAGTGGGAAACAATATTTCCACAAACAAAAACCAGCAAATAATTCCAGCGGATGCTTCCTACTTGGCCATAAAATCCATTTTATTTTTATCTTTTAAAATAGTTCTATGTGGCAGAGACCCAAATATATACAGGGGGTCAGAAGAAAAAAGGGCACACTGCTGCTTTATGCGTGCAGACTACGCGTTTCGACCTTACTAGGTCTTCTTCTAGGTCTTAATAGCAGACATATATCCTTGTGAAGCTCGATAACCCACGCCACAAAGAAGAGAGTGCATTGATAGCTTCTCCGGGATTAGCACTGCAATGTACTGTATAAGGGAGACTTTGTCATTTATTTATTTGATATAAGTGAAAATCACTTATTCACGTAAAATACTGATGGTAAAAACAGACACACTGACGAAAAACACTGATAAAAATCAATTTTTTTTTCTCGTATGCTAAAAATGACTGACGTCTGAAAGGGGCCTAAGGATGTCAGTAAGGTGCTAGCTTCCTGTAAAGGACGTAACTAGATGGAGCCTATGTACAACCAGCATATGAACACCATATACCACACAAACTTCTGAATTAAGTTATGAACGGACCGCTACTTTCATAGTGTGAACACAATGAAGCTTAAGTCTTGTCAAAGATAAAAATAATATGGTGCAAATTTGCTAAACCAATCTTATATTTAGGCAGCACAAACTTAGACTAGACAGTGGCTTAAGCTAGATAATAAATTTGGCACAACTCTTCATACACTGTACTTTTGTCTAACTGTAAACCCCTCCTGCTTATTGGGCATACCTCTTGGCTCTAGCTTACATACATTGTTGCATTTTTAAGCCACGTCTCTTTTAAAAAAACAAAACAAAACAGAGTAATAGGCAAACAATAAATGATTCTAAAATTAAATTTTGTGCCAAAATGTGCTCATCTACAGTATAATTTAATTACATTAGCTTGTCATAATAAAATCAAATAAATACGAATACAAACTTACCAAAAGTTTCCATTTTAATGGGCGTATGAGTGTCCCGTAAAATCCTCATCAAAATGGGAAGGGTTAATATGATTTGCACTTACAGATTCCTTATAGGCTGAGGATGGAGCTTAATCGTCCCACAACTTGAGATTTTAACAGTGATGTAGCCTTAGGATTACAGGGGTAGTGACAGCAGCTATGTGGTGTCAGAGGATACTCAAAGGTCCTCCCGCTATATGCATACGTGTGATACCTGGCTGGTAAGGAGCTCTGCTACATACTTGGCATTGGCTCAGGAGCTTTACATTAGGCCTCTGGAATTGAAGGTATTAATATAATTTGGTGGACTAGTGTCAGATGCCTAAAAGTGACTTTGTGTAGCAGCCCTGTTAAGATTGAATCGACCATTGATTGCTATCTTCATTGTCTTCAACGTCAATGGATTTTCATGGATCCCTCTTATCACTCTGTGCATATTGTGCTGGGACTGACAGGTGGGCTTTAAATGTTTCTGATCCTCATTATTGCTGAAAGGTGTAAATACCACATAATTGTATATATTTTATTGTCCACAAGAATAAATCTAATCAGGTTAGTTGGGAAATGATACTAACGTCTTTGCAAGTCATTGACTGCACTGATTGACAAGATTCTGGGCGTAGTGATGATGGGGTTAATGGTCAAGTAATAACCTCCCAGGGATATAGCTTTGTATCTCCTGTCAGTCTATTTTCATGTGAATAGTTGTGATAATCTGTGCAGGAAATGAGAACAAATCTGTCCAGATGTGTCCTGGTAATCTGTATCCCGCAGTCAGGGCAGCTTTGCTGATAGCCAGGATGATAGTCAGGAAATCACTTTATCTCTCTCTGCCTGATTTTAAATGGCTAATGAGATTAGTGGCCCTTTCTGCAGTTAGGAGGCTGTCACAGATAGGGCCGCTACCATCAGACACATACACTGATGCTGACAGCAGATTATACCCTAGCGGTACAGCCAGATACACAGCGCTATACCGCTATACACCAGTGAGTGCATGTTATAGAGAAGCCTTCCAGATAACATGTGGAGACACTTCTGGATTTCAATGGTATATGACGCAGTCAACAAAAGTGTAATCGCATTTATCCTCCGAGATTTCTAAAAAAAAAAAAAAAGCTAAAATTGTCAACTTTATTAAAAGAAATTCCACTTTTAATTAAAAAAAATGGCCTAATATACAGGGTATTGCTCATACTTACTTCTTGTAATGCTTGTTCTGTCTAAATCTAGTGCCTATGCGTTCATAACAGTAATTATGAATTTGTTCATGCAGTGAATATGAATAGGAGCTGTGAGTACTCGACCTAAAATACCCTTCTCCAAAAGTCAAATATTTGAGTTTAAAGAGGATCAGAAGTGAGCTCTTATTTTTTTTCCCCCTGCTCCCCTGAGTATTCCATTTTTTTTTCAGTTTTTTCTAAATCAGTCATATGTGTCACGAATCTGTTGTCGGGTGATCTGGGACTAGGGGCGCCTTCCTTGTCTCTAACACTAGGGGGTACCCTAGCTTGCCCTGTTTCCTGGTTAACTTCTGAAGGTGAAGATGCCAGGGCCACGTACCTTGCCTTATCTCCTGAATCCGCCCTCTGTCTGTACTGTTCCCCCACCCAGGGAAGACTGGAGTAGTTATGCACCATAGTACACCAACCAGACGAACAAGGCAACACAAACATGGGAAGCAGAAAATGCTAGGCATACAAATATACACTCACATATAACATAAGTATACAACAGGGAGTGGAAGATGGGGTAAAGCCAAAGAAGGAGAAGAAAGGGGATTATCACACTTACAAAACCAAGCAAGTCACAGATAAATCCACCAAACGCCTTCTCCAATTACCACAAACTACTATCCTCCCAGTCATGCAGTATAAGCTAGCTCTGACAAAGTCTGTCAGTCAGGACCCAGATTATATAGGGGATAGGAGTGGCTAACAGTGCACAGCTGAGAGCCTTAGGTCACAGAGCTCTCAACAGAGCTAATTAACCCTTGAACTGGTAAAAGCAATGTACACCCTTTAATAAGAAGGTGAAGTGCTTCTATTTAGTGAAGGAGTAGGAGCAGTCAGATGCTGCGGTCTTCTGTCTCTTCTCTGTCACGGTAACCCCATGACAATATGGTTCCAGCAATATGGGCCCTTTTTGTGCTAATTTTTATGTTTTTACTTGCATATTTGGGCTTTATACACATTGCAAGTTGTGAAAGGGGCTGACCAGTCAAATCTGATAATTCTGCAGTCACTTTGTGTGATTACAGACTTATGAATCCCCCCAGCGCACACACTGTGCACTGTGGGGATTCGCCAGTTTCAGACTGTGGAACGAAGAGTATGTATGAGTCATATCCCCGGCCAGTGGGCGCAAACTTGCTCTCCATAGACTAGTATGGAGCCTCTGTACTGTGAGCTGCAGACAAACCTTATGGTGTCTCCCCATTTTTACAGAATTTTCTCCCCTAAAAGCAATGCTTCTTTTGAAGCATAATTCCATAGTATGGCATTACATGGAACTTGCAACATTTTTTTTCTCAATGTACATGGATGTATACTGTAGTATGGGCACTCATTTATTTATTTTACTCACTCATATAGCGCTATTAATTCCACAGCGTTTTACAGACATATCACCACTATACCCATTGGGGCTCACAATCTTACTCTTAATTCCCCATTAGTAAGACTTTGAAGTGTGGGAGAAAACCAGAGAATCCAGATGATACTCAAACATGGGGGAAACATACAAACTTTTTTCAGATGCATCACTTAACAACTTCCAATGTATAAAGCTCCAATCGCTTTTAAAGGGGTTGTCTTGTCATAACCGATAAGGGTACCGTTACACCTAGCGACTCACCAGCGATCCCGACCAGCGATATGATGCGGTCA
The DNA here is from genome assembly GCF_039654945.1 of Dendrobates tinctorius. Taxonomy (NCBI): domain Eukaryota; kingdom Metazoa; phylum Chordata; class Amphibia; order Anura; family Dendrobatidae; genus Dendrobates; species Dendrobates tinctorius. Next base: position 11,099,404 of record NW_027361898.1, on the reverse strand, counting down.
GGATCGCTGGTGCATTGCTAGGTGGTTGCTAGTGAGCTGCCACTCAGGCAGATCTCACTAGCGACATCGCAGGGGACGGGGGTCGCTACTTACCTGTCAGACGAGGCGATCCTGTGTCCTCCCGCCCGGCTCCACGCATCGCTGGTCGGCGCCACAGGAAGCGCCGCAGGAAGCTGACGACGAGAAATGATCCAGGAGCTTCTCGCGCGATCAGCGATAACCAGCGGGGGAGCCGGTCAGAGGTAAGTATCACATGCAGCGATATCGCTAGCAATATCGTTGCAACGTTACAAAATCGGTGACTTTACAGCGATATTGCTAGCGATATCGCAGTGTGTAACAGGGGCTTAAGTCTGCAGTCATTCTGTGTGACTGCAGACTTATGAATCCCCCCCAGCACATGCACTGTGCTCTGCAGGGATTTGCTAACAAATTGTCTGGTCTTTTCAATTTAACAGATAAATACAAAAATGTCAGAAAATACTATTAAAGTGTTTTTTACATAATTCCTCAGTACAAAGAGAAAATCACACAATTCATATAAAATAAGTATTGATTTATTAATAATTTTTCAAGGCAAATTTCCCATATTTACTATTTTAAATTAAGTAATTAGTAAAAAATTGACAAAAATTAATAACCATGTTCCACAACAAGAAAGAAGGAAAGTAGCTCTGAAGATCTTTACAAGTCCTGTACATGTGTTATGCCGTTCGTCATGTATCCAGCTGAGGCTGAAATTTATTTTATATGATAAAATCTTTACAAATGGCATGTTCTGTGCTGGACACATCCATCTCATGGACAACTCAGGATTACAAGAAGTTTGCCCACTTGTGATAAACTGACATCATCTGGTAAACTCAGGACAAAGATGAGGAACACTTCAGATCATAAGGAAACTTCCTAATTTATTATCGCAGTAGAGTTCTGATTCTCCACTCTAGGGAAAATTTTGTTTTCCAGAACGTCCAAATTTATTGATTTTAGTGCGATCTGATATCTGATGATCTTACTAATTGAATGAAATCTTTTCACCAGACTTAGAAAATCTAAGCAAACAAATGACTGTGAGACCGAACACTGACGAAATAAAAATAAGTTCTTATGTTTTCATAGAACATGTCCAAATCCAAGATATTGTAGACCCTATGATGTCTGTCATGGGGTCTCCTGGCTGTGGTTGGGCATGGCTGCATCGGTTAAAAAGGTGACTTAAGTGATGGTCTCGATGTCCACAGTAATAAACCCTCATTAGTTTGCTGCTTGCTATGTAAGCAGTTTCCTAAAATGTTCAAGTCTGATGGTTTCTTCTAAAAACCGAACCATTGCTAAAGGGAAACTGTCACTAGATTCATGCTGCACGGATTATGGGCAACATAAATGAAAGCATGGATGCACGATTGTATTCAGGCATGTCTTTTCTGTACCCACGAGGGTAAGACCTATCAATCAACTGGAGGGAGGTGGGGAGAAACTGGCAGGGGGTGGTGCTGGACTAATTAAATCTCTACTTGTAGTCCTGGCCGGCTTTTCAAACTATATTTTCTCTGAAATGCTGGAGCCTTTCACAGTAAATTATACCTGATTTATGCTTTCTGTAGTTAAGGCAGCATGAATCTAGTGACAGGTTCCCTTTAAGAAGGTTCAGTTCATGGCTGGGCTGATGTGGAGCACCACATATTATCAACTTGTCACTTGGTGTTCATTCTGAGCAAGTAGATGTAACTGTGAAATTAGTAATGGTGTCTGTAAATATCACAGAGCACCAGCATGAAAACAGAAGAGCACTCACAGACCAGGTTAAAGTGGTTTAGTCATCAATAGGAGGAGGTAAAAAAATCTAATTGTTCACTCTCAACATATGTCATTTTAATGTCCTCCTCTAAAGGCAAATACTCATCTAATAATGATCTATATTACAACATGTAGAAACCTTGTTGACTACCTTTTATTGAAGGAGTTTTCCCATAACCAAGTACATTTTAATTACTAGATCTTAGAATGAAAATAAGTTCCACAATAGGATGTGTAAAAAATAATATTTTCCTGTTCCAGGATAGTCATATAAATGTGTCTGTAACGCCGGTGTGTTTATGCCTTGTTTCCCCGTCAGTACTATGCATGTCTGTGTTCTTACCATTTGCTTCTTTCCCTCTAATCAGATCAGCTGGGATACTGTTATCTGTTACCTGTATGGATGCTGCTCAGTTCCCTGCTCTGCAGCATAGCCATACATGTGTTGTAGAGTCATTGCTCCGCTGCATGACCATCTGCATGTGCAGTCTCTGGCTGCTACTGTGGAAGCTATCTGCGGGTTGTGAGGTCCTCTGCAGCTGGTGCATGACTTTCCACGTGTGTTCAGACATGCAGCCGTTGCCAGGTGTCTTAAGCCTCAGTTCCTGTGCTGACAATGCTGTACTGGTGTCTGTCTTTGCTTAGGGTGTGCACAGCCACACCTTCCCCACTGTTATTAGGGTCAGTGTGTGTGCTTGAATTGCTGTCCCCAGCCTATTGCTGAAGGGCAGCTCCTATTTAAGGTTCCTCTTCCCTGTTGGGTGTTGCCAGAGCTTCTCACTAGGTTGCAGAACCTACAGTGCTGTGAAAATTAATTGGGTCAAAGCATTTTTTAAGTAACATCATAAGTTGGTTACCAGTCAGTGATTCAAACCAGTTTTAACTGCTTTGAACAAGTGTGAGCGCCTGTTCAAAGCAGTTTCAACTGGTTTGAATCACTGACTGGTAACCAACTTACGATTTTACTTAAAAAAATGCTTTGTCCCAATTAATTTTCACAGCACTGTAGCCATGTGTGTTTGGTCCAGCATGTTGCTCTGGTCTGCCTTGTCTTCAGCTCATGTTCTGCCTGCTACCAGTTCTGGTAAAGCTGATGTTGTTGTCCCTGGACCCATCCTGTCTATGTGTTGGTACCAAAGTCCTTGCCTTTGAATGTGGATTCTTGCTGTGTGATATTCTTGAAGTCCTTATGTGTCTTGTACCCTGTACCCAGTGACTGTGAGTTTCTAGAGATCTGTGTCTTGAAGATTAACCTGTGTTCGTACCCAGTGACTGTGAGTTTCTAGAGACCTGTGTCTTGAAGACTAACCTGTGCTTGTCTTTTGAAGATAGAGTCCAGTGTTCCTGCTGAGTGTCTACTACGCTGTGCTCAGTTTATTATGCAGTGCTAGCTCAATCCAGCTCTGGTCTGATCCTGCGGTGCTTGCACCATACCGCTTGAGTTCCTTTCTAGGTTGTGTCCAATGTCCGGAGTCTGGCGGCTGCTGTCTGATGCCTGGAGCCTGGGATCGCTGTCTGGTGCCTGGAGACTGACGATCACTCGCTAGTGCCTGGAGCCTGATTACCGCTGCTCGATGTCCTGCCGGTGTTCCTGAAGTCCTGCCGGTGTCTCTGATGTCTTGCCTGGGTCCTGATGTTCTCTGCCTTGAGCCTTGTCTGTTGTCTGGAGTACAGATGTCCTGCTTCTGTCTTAGATGTCCAGCTTTTGTCAAGATATCCAGTCCATGGTCCTTGTGGTCCAGCCAGGTTTCAGAATTGGTCCCGCTCATGTTCCTGGATGGGCTCCTCCTCTGTGTTTCTGCGGAGTCTCCAGTCTTGTTTCTCAGTGACGCCTCTAGAAGCCATTGTGTCTTGGATCTGACCAGCCGATTTCTTGAGCTTCCATGTCGATGTTCCTAGTTCCGTGAGTCACGGGGTCCTTCTCTGGTATCACACAATCAACAGAGCGAGCGAAGAGTGAACAATTCCAAGACCTTTATTCAGGCAAAAATACGAAAAGGTCCATATTCAGTCCACCACACAAAGGATAAGATAGTCCAGAATAAGAATGCAGTCCAGTATCAGGATAAAATGTCCAGGGAAACAAGATTCCAAAACACTCTAGCACCAGAGGATAATAATGGATTCTTCTCTCTGAAATGCAGCCTTTTCACCATCTTGTCTCTACCGGAACTGACTTGTTGTCCAGCTGCTGTTCTTTCCCCCACCCCCTTCCTTGTCCAGGGGTAGTCAAACAAGTTACCTCCCAGAGGAGAACAAAAGGCCTTAGGGATTAATGCACTACATGGGGTCATCAAGAGACAGATACAGTGAAGCTGTAGACTTACAATGTAATAACAAAAACACTATGAAAATAACTGGAATTGTTAAAAATAGGAATATACAAAAAATGACATCCACATAACATATCACACCATCACAACCTCTCCCCCCCCCATAATAAGTGAGCACGCCATGAGGTCTACACAGACCTCTGGCCTGCTCACTTTAGTCCACATTGCTCAGTTATTTATATTTCCTTGTACAGTGGCAGGGGTAGGTCAGCCTGGGGAGCCTATGGTTCTTCTTGTCGAGACAGTCCATCGGCGTTCTGGTGTTGGCTTCCCCGCTTGTATTGGATGGAGAAGCTGTAGGGTTGTAAGGACAAGCTCCACCGCAGCTATCTTCCATTGTCTCCTGACACGCGGTTCAGCCATGTGAGGGGGTTGTGGTCTGTAACAATCGTAAAGTCTCTGCCATACAAGTAGGGCTGCAATTTTTTTAGCGCCAATACGATGGCAAGGCACTCCTTTTCAATAGTGGCATAGGCAACTTCCCGATCCAGTAGTTTCCGACTGGCAAAAGCAACAGGATGTTCTTCTCCGGCGGCATTCACTTGTCTAAGTACTGCTCCAATCCCAAAGGTGGATGCATCTGTCTGCATGAGGAACCTGCGTTTATAATCCGGGGCAGCCAAGACAGGAGCAGTGACGAGGGCAGTCTTTAACGCTGAAAAGGCATCCTCGCATGCAGGCGTCCATGTCACATTCCTAGGCATGTTCTTGCGGGTCAGGTTGGTTAGGGGCTTGGCCAAGGTGCTGAAGTTAGAAACAAATTTGCGATAGTAGCCAGCAGTTCCTAAAAACGCAAGTACCTGCTTTTTAGTCTGGGGTCTACACCAGTTGCTAATGGCTTCCACCTTGGCAGACTCTGGCCTTAGTGTCCCACCCCCTACTCTATGCCCGAGGTACTGCACCTCAGCCATCCCTATTTGGCACTTATCAGGGCGAATGGTCAGTCCTGCAGTAAGGATACGGTCCAGCACTATGCCCAAGTGTTTAAGATGTTCCTCCCAGGTTGTGCTAAAAATGGCGATGTCGTCTAAGTAAGCACAGGCAAAGTCCTGACATTGTTGTAACAGTCGATCCACCAGTCTCTGGAAAGTGGCGGGGGCAGTTTTCATCCCAAAGGGCATTCCCAGGAACTCATAAAGCCCAAATGGAGTAATGAAGGCTGAGCACTCCCGAGCGTCCTCCGTTAGGGGTATCTGCCAGTACCCCTTGCTCAAGTCTAACGTGGTCACAAATTGGGCACTGGCCAGACGATCCAATAGATCATCAATCCTGGGCATGGGATAAGCATCACTCTTGGTGGCATCATTTAGTCGTCTGTAATCAACGCAGAATCGTGTTGTACCATCCTTCTTGGGGACCAGGACGACAGGAGAGGCCCAAGAATTGTGAGATGGCTGAATAACTCCCAGTTGTTTCATCTCCTCCAGTTCGTTCTTTATCATGCCTTGAACAGCCTCTGGAACCCGGTAGGCAGCCTGCTGGATGGGGCGTTGTCCGGGGGTTTCCACATGGTGACTGGTGAGAGTAGTCTTCCCCGGCTTTGAGGAGAAAGCAGCAGCCCTCGGCCTTAGTATGGCAACAATATCATCCTTTTGTATATCCGATAAATGGGAGCCCAGGGGCACTTGTTCCAGTGATCCTCCCGCTTGGGCAACCTGGAGGAGATCTGGGAGATACTCGTCGTCGGCGGTATCACTAGGGGGGTGGCAGACAGCTAGAACAGGCAGAGATCGGTCGTGGTAGTCTTTCAGCATGTTAATGTGGACGGTTTTCTGTCGTCGACCACTAGAGTCCAGGGCAATAACATAGTTAGTGTCATTAATTTTCTTGACAACCTGATAAGGGCCTTCCCACACTGCTTGAAGCTTGTTGGCAGGGGAAGCAGTAATCATGAGCACTTGCTGTCCTTCCATAAATTCCCGGTTCCTGGCATTACGGTCATACCAGGTTTTTTGTCTGGACTGGGCCATTCGCTGATGTTCTTTAGCAAAGTTAGTTAGCTGGGCGAGACGGTCTCTGAGCTCTAGAACATAGGGAACGATGGGCATTCCGGTATCTGAGATGTCTCCCTCCAAATGTTCTTTCAGAAGAGTGAGAGGCCCACGGACCTTCCGGCTAAACAGTAGTTCGAAGGGAGAGAACCCTGTGGACTCTTGGGGAACTTCCCGATAGGCGAAGAGGAGATGTGGCAGATACTTTTCCCAGTCTTTTTCAACGTCAACAAAAGCCCTCAGCATATTTTTTAGGGTTCCATTAAAGCGTTCACATAGTCCGTTGGTCTGCGGGTGGTATGGGGTGGTGCAAATGGCTCGAACACCACAGGTATGCCATAGGGACTGGACCAGATCTGACATGAACTGAGTGCCTTGATCCGACAATATTTCACTAGGAAACCCTACCCGGGTAAAGATGGTAACAAGGGCCTCGGCTACCTTTACTGCTGTAATACTGGACAGGGCCACAGCTTCAGGATACCTAGTAGCATAATCCACCACGGTCAGGATATATTTTTTCCCTGACCTGCTGGGGTGGGCCAGAGGACCTATGATGTCGACGGCTACACGTTGAAATGGTTCCTCAATTATGGGCAGGGATTGCAGGGGTACCTTATGTCGAGCTCCTGGATGCCGCATTCGCTGGCACGCATCGCAGGTGCGGCAATAATGGGCTACCGACTGCGAGACGCCCGGCCAGTAAAAACTTTGGGTGAGTCTCTTTTCAGTCCTTTTTCTCCCTTGATGCCCAGCCAAGGGGATGTCATGGGCCAGTTGAAGTAGCTGTGCCCTGTACTTCTGAGGGACAATGAGTTGCCTGGTTGTTGCGTCAGGGTTGCCCTGGTCACTGCCCTTTGTTACACGATAATACAGTCCGTTTTCTCGAGTGAAGCAATCCCCATTATCTCCCATGTGCCCAGTTTCTGCCTTTCGCCTAAGGGCTGCTAAGGTAGTGTCACCCTCTATTTCTCTCCTAAACTCCTCTCTGTCCCAAGACTCTCCCAATGTAGTAGCAGCGAAAGTATTGCTTACCGACTCTGATGCGGTTCGTGGTGGTTGCTCCCCGGTGGGGTCCGGATGACGTAGTGCTTGAAGGGCCTGTAGTCGGGTGACTGCTCCCACAAATTGGCACTGTAACTCCCCAATGTCGTTCCCAAGGAGGATATCTGCAGGAAGTCCTCCCATAACTCCAATCCAACACAGTTTTTCTCCACAACCATAATCCAAATGCACAGAAGCTCGCTGTATATATTTGCGGGCACCGCCCGCCAGGACAATGGGAATTCCCGGACCCTGGTAAATTGCCTCGGGTCGAACCACACGGGGGTCAGCGATAGTCAAGAATGCCCCCGTGTCTCTAAATTCTGACACTTTGTACCCATCAATAAAGACATCCTGCAGGTGGCGTTGCCGTTGCTCTGAGTAGCTAAAGGACAGAGCCCGGAGTCCGTACACACCAGGAGGGGTATCTATGGTGCCGTGGTCGGTGGTCCACTCTGGTGGGGATGGTGGTAGCTCTTCCTCAGGTGTGGTGGAATGTACAAGATGCACTGGACGAGGTGGGGCTGCGTGGGGCTCCCTCCGAATCCTGGAGGGACAGCCAGACTGCAAATGTCCAGGTTGCCCACACCCATAACACCTCCTCTCTGTGATACCCCCAGGTCGTGGTCGGAACTGTTGGGGCCTAGGATTGTGAGGCGTGATTGTCATCGGCTTGCGACTAGGTGGAAGGGCAGATATAATTGGAGGGGGACGGGGCGCGGGAGCAGGCCGTGGTTCATTGTCCAGAAGCCTCCTCCATTGCGGCCGGATAGTAAGGGCTTCATCGGCCAGGGCTGCAGCTCTATCCACGGTACACGGCGTGCGCTCCCGGACCCATTCCCGTACCTCTGCAGGGCACTTGACAAGAAATTGTTCTATAAGGAACGCCTGTATAACATCTTCCACAGTAAAGGCGTTTTCTCCTTCCAGCCATCTCCGACATGCCTCGGACATCTTATGTGCATACATCCTAAACGATCCCCCCGTGGTGCATGGGAGGTCTCGGAACTTGGCCCTATGTGAGTCTGGGGTGATAGCATGGTAATCCAGGATAGTCTGCTTTACAATGTTATAATCCCGATTTCGCAGTGCATCAATGGTTCGGTAAGCCTCCGCCATGCTTCCGTTCAGGAGCCCCACTAACAAATGCATCCAGCTAGAGTGGGGCACCTCCATCACAGCACACTGCTGCTCAAAGTCTTTGAAGAACCCCTCCACATCTCCAGAAGCCTCATCAAACGGCTTAAACTCTGTCCGGGTGATCCGTACAGGCTCCCGGATTGTTGGGGTTACACTCCACATTGCATTACTCCCTTTTTCAAGCTCCATTGCTTCCTGTCTCCGCTGTGCCCGGCGGGCAGCCTCCTCCTTGTACTCCTGAGAGACGCCGGGGCCCAGAACAGCCATCTCTTCTTCATACCACACCAACCAATGTCTTTTCTGGATGGGGATCCCTGTCTCCAGTGCTCGTCCTTCAGACATCTGGGAGGAGGTGGCCGGGCTAGCGCCCACCAGTAGGTCAATTAAGGCCTCTTTAGTCAGTCCCTGGTAGTTCAGGCCCAGGTCTCTGGCTCTCTCCTGTAAACTGCATACAGTCCAATTTCTGTACTCACTCTGTGGGTGGTTCTCCATTGGGTGACGCTCTGTTGATCCCACTGCTGCCACCAGTTGTCACGGGGTCCTTCTCTGGTATCACACAATCAACAGAGCGAGCGAAGAGTGAACAATTCCAAGACCTTTATTCAGGCAAAAATACGAAAAGGTCCATATTCAGTCCACCACACAAAGGATAAGATAGTCCAGAATAAGAAAGCAGTCCAGTATCAGGATAAAATGTCCAGGGAAACAAGATTCCAAAACACTCTAGCACCAGAGGATAATAATGGATTCTTCTCTCTGAAATGCAGCCTTTTCACCATCTTGTCTCTACCGGAACTGACTTGTTGTCCAGCTGCTGTTCTTTCCCCCACCCCCTTCCTTGTCCAGGGGTAGTCAAACAAGTTACCTCCCAGAGGAGAACAAAAGGCCTTAGGGATTAATGCACTACAGGGGGTCATCAAGAGACAGATACAGTGAGGCTGTAGGCTTACAATGTAATAAGAAAAACACTATGAAAATAACTGGAATTGTTAAAAATAGGAATATACAAAAAATGACATCCACATAACATATCACACCATCACAACCGTGTTGTCCGTGTTTTGCCTGTGTCCTGATGTCCTGCCTGTTCTCTGGGGTTCATCCTGTGATGACGTCTTTCCAAGGGCAGTGTTTGATGTTCTTCTGTTATGCCTGTGCTATGCCTGAGGCCTGAGAGAGGTTCTCCTGATATGCCCATGCCAGATGATCCTGCACTGCATCAACCCGCGTAGGAGCACAGAGAGGCATGTGAACCTGGCATCTCCACCTTCAGGGATAACCCCATGGTTAGGGATAGACTAGGGTCCCTCTAGATTAAGGGATAATATAGAGTCTATCCTCCCTTTCCTTCATATGGTCACAATGTGACAAATGGCCTTTTGGTTTGTCTGATTGTATCTACATTGGCATTTAAAGGATTAACCAGGCCTAGGAATTGATGACCTATCCACAGGATAAGTCTTCGATAGCAGATCACCAATTAACTGTCTTTTGCTAGACAACCCCTTTAAGCATTGAATCAGTAATTTGTCCTGCAGTGCATTACATCTGCTAGTCTATAGCTGTAATGCAATGCTATTGGTACAGCAAGATGTGATCTTGTTTTGCCATTACATTCAGTATCACAACATAGTTCTAGCTTTGCTCTAGATAATATCATTCTAAAGTTTTACATTAATAAGCTTATTTACGCGTGTAATATTATTTTTATTGAATTCTTAATTCAATTCTGTCAAGCATTACCATTTTGCAATTTACATATTACTGTATTTTAGAAACTCTTGAGGGTTACAATTCTTATAAGGACAGAAGCTTGGTGGTTGCAGTTAACTCTTGGAAGAGCACTTGCATGAACTTGAACATTTTTAAACATTTAAGTGCTGCTACTCTTTCTCGGGTCTTTGTAAACTTCATAGGTGCCTCCAGGCTAGTGTTTTCTTCACACCAACACACTGCCTTAGTGCTACCTTAACACTTCTCCACAGCACTTCATCAATCCTAACTATAACATATCTAACAGTGACTATCCAGGAAAGAGGCCGCTATGACCCTACACAATGGTATGTTCACTCACACTCCACAATCATTATACTATGCTTCCAGACTGAACCAACCAGGCCAAGCCACAGGCCTTAGGGTAGCCAACTTTCCTCCACACATTGTCTCCAGTTTTTGCGTCAGGGCCCATGCCACAGCATGATACAGTAGCACCCTTTCATTTCACAGCCTGGAAGCTAATGAACCAGATCTAGGGATGTCCAAAATATAATATAATAAATTCCCCAGGTTGTGGTCAAATTATTGGAAAACCTTCATTGCTTACTGCCAGTGGTTAAAATCAGAAATCTAGAAAAATTAGGAAATAAAATAGAAATTCTGTATGAAAAAATAATTAAGTTATCATTATGCAAAGAGTAGACACATGGAGGCAGGATTGCTAGTTACAGTACAATTATCGGAGTTGTCTCTTGTAATGAACAGTTCACCTCTGTGTTCATTGGGACTGATCTATGTCCACTGATAGTAATCAAGGAAGGTCCTGCTGACTGATTGAATTTTCTTAGGTGTTTTCCAATTCACATATCCTTCACCGATGACATCACATACATCCAGGTGATTGCTGCAGCCAGTCACTGATGTTATGGAAATTTGGTTGGGATAAATCTATCCCTGTGTGTGCTTTGGCTGCTCCCAATTAAACAGAGTAGTTTGAGCGCTCAAGAAATGACGCCCTGTACACGGATGGTGGTTACAGGATAGCATTCCCTCAATACTCTGAAGGTTTATTGTGCATGGTTTTATAATTTCGTATAGAAAGGAGTGGTTAGTTAATTAACATAAGGCTGAGCTTCAATGCTATTGGCTGTCTGAGTATATGGAATGTATCATAATCAATGCATGACAAAAAGGCTGGATAAGTTACTAAAGTGTAACTCTGTAACTCTTGAAACCAGGACAAAGTTGAGACATCTACTTATCACTTTTGCACATCTGTTGTACTTCCTCTTTTCTTATATTGAAGAAAAACCCAAAAGCTGTCTGGTTCGTGGCAGCCATTTTTAAAGCAGTGGATTATAATATATATATTAGCTGTGATTATATATGTGTATATAGGAGTATACATTCAAGTGAGATCTATATGAAATATATACACTCACTGGCCACTTTATTAGGTACACCTGTCCAACTGTGTGTTAAGACTTAATTTCTAATCAGCCAATCACATGGCGGCAACTCAGTGCATTTAGGCATGTAGACATGGTCAAGACAATCTCCTGCAGTTCAAACCGAGCATCAGTATGGGGAAGAAAGGTGATTTGAGTGCCTTTGAACGTGGCATGATTGTTGGTGCCAGAAGGGCTGGTCTGAGTATTTCAGAAACTGCTGATCTACTGGGATTTTCACGCACAGCCATCTCTAGGGTTTACAGAGAATGGTCCGAAAAAGAAAAAAAATCCAGTGAGCGGCAGTTCTGTGGCCGGAAATGCCTTGTTGATGCCAGAGGTCTGAGGAGAATGGGCAGACTGGTTCGAGCTGATAGAAAGGCAACAGTGACTCAAATTGCCACCCGTTACAACCAAGGTAGGCAGAAGAGCATCTCTGAATGCACAGTGCGTCGAACTTTGAGGCAGATGGGCTACAGCAGCAGAAGACCACACCGGGTACCACTCCTCTCAGCTAAGAACAGGAAACTGAGGCTACAATTTGCACAAGCTCATCGAAATTGGACAGTAGAAGATTGGAAAAACGTTGCCTGGTCTGATGAGTCTCGATTTCTGCTGCGACATTCGGATGGTAGGGTCAGAATTTGGCGTAAACAACATGAAAGCATGGATCCATCCTGCCTTGTATCAACGGTTCAGGCTGGTGGTGGTGGTGTCATGGTGTGGGGAATTTTTTCTTGGCACTCTTTGGGCCCCTTGGTACCAATTGAGCATCGTTGCAACGCCACAGCCTACCTGAGTATTGTTGCTGACCATGTCCATCCCTTTATGACCACAATGTACCCAACATCTGATGGCTACTTTCAGCAGGATAATGCGCCATGTCATAAAGCTCGAATCATCTCAGATTGGTTTCTTGAACATGACAATGAGTTCACTGTACTCAAATGGCCTCCTCAGTCACCAGATCTCAATCCAATAGAGCATCTTTGGGATGTGGTGGAACGGGAGATTCGCATCAGGGATGTGCAGCCGACAAATCTGCGCCAACTGTGTGATGCCATCATGTCAATATGGTCCAAAATCTCTGAGGAATGCTTCCAGCACCTTGTTGAATCTCTGCCACGAAGAATTGAGGCAGTTCTGAAGGCAAAAGGGGGTCCAACCCGTTACTAGCATGGTGTACCTAATAAAGTGGCCAGTGAGTGTATATTTCCATCACACTGTCCTCAGTGATCTCATGCTGGACATGATAGCATCACACTGAGGCCAGTGATTAGCTGCAGTGGTCTCATATAATCATAGAATCGTAGAGTTGGAAGGGACCTCCTGGGCCATCTGGTCCAACCCCTGCTCAAAGCAGGATTCGCTAAATTATCCCAGTCAGATGTCTGTCCAGTCTCTGTTTGAAGACTTCCATTGAAGGAGAACTCACCACTTCCATGGCAGCCTGTTCCACTCATTGATCACTCTAACTGTTAAAAAGTTTTTTCTAATATCTAATCTGTGTCTCCTCCCATTCAGTTTCATCTCATTGCTTCTAGTCTTTCCTTGTGCAAATGAGAATAAAGTTGATCCTTCTACAATGTGACAGCTCTTTATATATTTGTAGACAGCTATTAAGTCTCCTGTCAGTCTTCTCTTTTGCAAACTAAACATTCCCAAATCCTGCAACCTTTCCTCATAAGACAGGGTTTGCAGACCGGTCACCAATCTGGTTGCTCTTTTCTGAACTTGCTCCAGTTTGTTGATGTCTTTTTTAAAATGTGGTGCCCAAAACTGGACACAATATTCCAGATGAGGTCTGACCAAAGAGGAGTAGAGGGAAATAATGACTTCACGTGATCTAGACTGTATGCTTCTGTTAATACATCCTAGAATTGCATTTGCCTTTTTTGCTGCTGCATCACACTGTTGACTCATATTCAGTCTGTGATCTATTAGTATACCCAAGTCTTTTTCTCATGTGCTGTTGCTTAGCCCTATTCCTCCCATTCTGTATATTCTTTTTTCATTTTTATTGCCCAGATGTAGTACTCTGCATTTTTCCCTGATAAAAACCATTCTGTTAGTTGTTGCCCACTGCTCCAGTTTATTTATATCTTTTTGAATCCTCTCTCTCTCTTCTCTAGTATTATCTATCCCTCCTAGCTTTGTGATTGTATGTCATGTTGGTGTAGCAAAGTAAACAAAGATCATTGGGAACAACAGGCTTTAGATTGGTAGAAGACTAAGATGGGAATATTGTTTCTTTCCTCATATTCCTTGTTATAAGGCAATTTTAATAAAACCCTGCACACATTGAAAGTCATTAATGGCCATTAGAAAGGCAATAGTGCTACAAATGACCCTGTATTGGGGTCCTAGAGTTTACACTCATACATCTGTAATTCAGTGTTTTTCTCACATCTTCATACATGTATAATTTACTGTTATAAAAGTATGAAGGGAGTGGACACTGTCTTCAGTGACCACGAATGGACATGTGTTGGCTGTCATGTAAAACAAATGTAATGATGGGTAACATTGTAACACTGGTGGATTAGACCTTTGCCACATCAATCTGTCTGAACCATATTTCTTGCAGACCTGAGGGAATTTGCTTGCTTTAAAAATATTCTGACACCGAGAAATCAGAGATCAATTGTAACCACTTGTCCTGTCGAATTCTGGTTAAAAAGGTCAACAGCTCCAGAAGGTGCATTATGAGGAAACCACAAGGGAGAGCAGGTTAATGCTAGGGGCTCCGGGAAAAGCAACATAATGAATTTAAAAACAATATGTTGTTACAGTACAGTGCCCGTCCTAATGGTGTCATTGGGGGTCACTTGATGGTGCTCTCAGTACCGCTAATTATCCGTCCACAAACCCAAAATGCTCTCGTAATAATCCAGCTCATCTCCTGGATAGGTTTCATGCTCAGATGCTGGGGACAAAAAGTGATTTACTTTCTATTCATTGAATTTTTTGGAAAGGTCATTTTGTGCTTCCTGGTAAAGAGAATCAATATCAGCTTGTTAATTATAGAGGATCTTGCTGCCCCCTGTGGCCTGGCCTGGTTTTGTATTACTTAGAGACTCTTCTTCGTTGGTCTCCAATATTTCTCCAATAATCATACTTAGAACATGACCACATATTGTTCATACCCCTTGTTAACTACCCCCTTCTGCTTTGTATCAACCCCCCCAAGTGCCAGGAAGCACATGTCATCCAAGCAGTATAGAATCCTGTAAATGAATCTTCAGTCTAACATTGAATGTTACAGTTTCCTTCTGGAACAGCTGCAACTTCCCATTGCTTAGAAATCCACACAGCGCTCTCCATAAATTCACAGTTATGGTAACTAGTTAACTACCTTCTATTACAGTTAGCATCTATCATACTTGGAATGGAGCAGACGGGTTATGTCTGGATGGAAAAGAAAATATTGATTTCAATCGAGTTTCCTTTCTATGATAAAGTATCACATAATATTTTCAAACATTTCTATCACACATCCAGCAATCCTCCTGCGTGTCATTGTTGCACATAACGATGGCACCGAAGCGCAACCATGGACATTTGTAGCCAGCTGTACAGTATAGTGAATGAATCTGCGAGTTTCAAGGGGCGCTCAGATATGACAGTAGGTGACCAGGGCACAATTACTGTTCACCTCCTTGGTGATCAACATAACATTTATGCTCTCTCCACACAAGCAGATGTATAGTTGTAATCTTAAATATTATATACAAGATACTTTTAGTGGAAAATGCTTATCTACCATTTATTTTTAGTGGTGACTACTTGGCTCTTTTTATATCGGTACCATTACTGTTGCTTTATGATCGGCGACTTAGCAATGATGTTTAATGACAGTCTGAAATCTTATTAATATCTCATCACATAAAAAAGGCAAAGGCAGGAAGAACTGATATTGTGTTATACCTAATGAAGGGCCTGAGGGGGTGTAGCATAACACAAGGACTACAAAATTACAAAAAAAAGAAATTTTGTGCCATGCTCTGCTTTAAAGTGGTGGTCTACTGCTGGACAACCTCAGCTTAATGAAATCAGGAACCTAATTAAAATATGACCAATGTACACTTACTTCCTTCGAAGGCACCATTCCGGCAATATCGATGCCGCTGTTACTGGAGAGTGACGTGAATTGTTGTGAGCTCCCAGGTGTAGCCAATGAGTTTTCTGTTCATTAGAATTCGGTGCACAGGGGACGGACTATATACTAAGCGTTCTCTTCCCTGTAAGTGATTCCCTGGCCATTATGCTTGTCTCCCATCTGTGATTCTCCCACCCTCAGGTCTGTGATTCCCCACCCCCACCTGCCTACGGTCTGTGAGTCTCCAACTTTCCTCCTGCCTCAGGTGTGTGATTCCCTGGCCTCTCCACCTGCCTATGGTCTGCGATTTCCACGACCCTCCTCCTGCCTATCGTCTCTAATTCCCAGACCCTCCTTCTGCCTCAGGTCTGTGATTCCCAGCCCCTCCATCTGCCTACGGTCTGTGATTCACTGACCCGTTCCGCTTGAATCATAGAATCATAGAATCGTAGAGTTGGAAGGGACCTCCTGGGCCATCTGGTCCAACCCCCTGCTCAAAGCAGGATTCGCTAAATCATCCCAGTCAGATGTCTGTCCAGCCTCTGTTTGAAGACTTCCATTGAAGGAGAACTCACCACTTCTCGTGGCAGCCTGTTCCACTCATTGATCACTCTAACTGTCAAAAAGTTTTTTCTAATATCTAATCTGTGTCTCCTCCCATTCAGTTTCATCCCATTGCTTCTAGTCTTTCCTTGTGCAAATGAGAATAAAGTTGATCCTTCTACAATGTGACAGCCCTTTAGATATTTGTAGACAGCTATTAAGTCTCCTCTCAGTCTTCTCTTTTGCAAACTAAACATTCCCAAATCCTGCAACCTTTCCTCATAAGACAGGGTTTGCAGACCGGTCACCATTCTGGTCGCTCTTTTCTGAACTTGCTCCAGTTTGTTGATGTCTTTTTTAAAATGTGGTGCCCAAAACTGGACACAATATTCCAGATGAGGTCTGACCAAAGAGGAGTAGAGGGAAATAATGACTTCACGTGATCTAGACTGTATGCTTCTGTTAATACATCCTAGAATTGCATTTGCCTTTTTTGCTGCTGCATCACACTGTTGACTCATATTCAGTCTTTGATCTATTAGTATACCCAAGTCTTTTTCACATGTGCTGTTGCTTAGGCCTATTCCTCCCATTCTCTATATGCTTTTTTCATTTTTATTGCCCAGATGTAGTACTTTGCATTTCTCCCTGTTAAAAACCATTCTGTTAGTTGCTGCCCACTTCTCCAGTTTATTTATATCTTTTTGAATCCTCTCTCTCTCTTCTCTAGTATTAGCTATCCCTCCTAGCTTTGTGTCATCAGCAAATTTAATCAGTTTACCCTCAATTCCTTCATCTAAATCATTGATAAAGATGTTGAACAATACGGGGCCCAGGACAGAGCCCTGTGGTACCCCACTTGAGACATTCTTCCAACTGGATGTGCAGCCATTTACGACCACTCTTTGGGTCCGATCACTAAGCCAGTTATGAATCCACCTAACAGTTGCCTTGTCCATTCCATACTTAGTCATTTTTTCAATAAGGATTGTATGAGAGACTTTGTCAAATGCTTTGCTGAAGTCAAGATATACTATATCTACAGCATTTCCTTGATCCACCCAAGCAGTGATACCGTCATAGAAGGAAATTAAGTTAGTCTGACATGACTTATTAGTTACAAACCCATGCTGACTCTGTTTAATCACTTCATTCTTATCCAGGTATTGACATACATGTTGTTTAATAATTTGTTCAAAGATCTTTCCTGGTATAGAAGTCAGACTCACCGGCCTATAGTTGCCTGGGTCCACCTTCTTCCCCTTTTTGAAGATAGGAACAACATTTGCTCTTCTCCAGTCTTCTGGCACTTCTCCTGTTCTCCAAGAATTTTCAAAGATTATGGAGAGGGGTTCAAAAATTTCTTCTGCTATCTTCTTCAGTACTCTGGGGTGTAATTCATCTGGACCTGGAGACTTGAATTCATTTAGGTTAGCTAAGTGTTTCCTCACTATCTTTCTGTTTATAGTTATCCTGGATTCTTCTATTCCCTTAATAGGACAGTGAAGAACAGTTGATGTTACATTTCCTTTCTGAGAGAAAACTGATACAAAATAGGAATTTAAAAGTTCAGCCTTCTCAACATCCTGTCTTACCATTTCATCATTTTCATCCTGTAAAAATCCTATAGCATCTTTGACTTTTCTTTTACTTTTGACATATCCCCTAAATCCTTTATTATTGCTTTTGACATCTCTTGCAAGCCTCAATTCATTTTCAGCTTTAGATAATCTGATTTGTGCCCTGCAGGTTCTGCAGACAGCATTATATTCTTCTTTAGATATGCCTCCCTCTTTCCATTTTATAAACATTTTTTTCTTCCTTTTTAGCATGTGCTTAAGTTCTGTGTTCATCCATCCTGGTTTCCTTAAATGCTTCCTATTCTTCCCTCTTTTCGGAATTGTTAACAACTGTGCTTTGAGAATTTCATTTTTCAAGATTTCCCATCCTTCCTGGACATTTTTGTCTTTAAGGATATCCAGCCATTGGATCCCTCCAATTCTCTTTCTGAATCCCTTAAAATCTGCCTTTCTGAAATCTAACCTTGACGTCTGAGTCTTCACAGGTCTTCCGCCTCTAGTTATCCAAAATTCTAAAATAGCATGGTCGCTACCTCCTAGGGTCCCAGCCACTTTTACCTCCTCAACCATTTCCTCCCTGTTTATAAGGATTAGATCCAAGGTAGCAGTTCCCCTTGTTTTCTCCCTTACCTTTTGGAAGATAAAGTTGTCAGCAAGAGAGGATAAGAATTTCCTTGACCTGTTAGTTTTGCCTGAGAGAGATTCCCAACAAATGTCTGGATAGTTGAAATCTCCCATGACAACTATGTCATATTTTTTGGAGAACTTGGCCATTTGATGCATAAAGAGTTCATCCATATCTTCAGCTTGCACAGGCGGCCTGTAGTAAATGCCTACAATGGTGTCCTTTCCATTGTTCTGTCCTTGTATTCTTACCCAAACAGTTTCCACAGAACTCCCAGTCTCTGAGGCTTCAATCTCTGTGCAGATATACGCGTTTCTAACATACAATGCGACACCCCCTCCTCGTTTATCAAGTCTGTTTCTTGCAAATAAGTTGTATCCTTCTAGTCTTGTATTCCAATCATGTGTATCGTCCCACCAAGTTTCAGTGATTCCAATGACATGATATTTCTTTTCCTGTGTTAGTAGTTCCAATTCTCCTTGTTTGTTGCCCATGCTTTGTGCATTAGTATAGAAACACTTTAGTTTGTGATTGGTTTCTCTTTCTCCAATATTTTTATTAATTAGATTCTTTCGTCTTTGTTCTTCCTTTCCACTTCTAATAGCAGAGTTCTCAATAGCATTTGTCAGGTGTATGGCTTTTTCTGGTCTTTTGCTTCCCTTCCCATGTTGTTCTAGTTTAAAGCTCTCCTCACAAGTGTAGCAAGGCGACTTCCAAATACATGCTTTCCAGTCTTCGTAAGGTGCACCCCATCTCTAGCAAGTAGTCCATCGTATAAGTAGTTCACTCCGTGATCCAGAAATCCAAATCGTTGCTGACGGCACCATCGACGTAGCCAGTTGTTCACCTGCAGAATCTTATTCCACCTCCTTGTTCCATGGCCATCCACTGGGAGGATGGAAGAGAAGACCACCTGCGCTCCCAGTTCTTTCACTTTCTTGCCTAAGTCTTCAAAGTCTCTGCAGATGGTTTCCAGGTCGTTTCTTGCGGTGTCATTTGTCCCCACATGTAGTAGCAGGAATGGGTAGTCATCTGTAGGTCTGAAGAGTCCTGATATCCTGTCAGACACATCTTTAATTTTTGCACCTGGAAGACAGCACATTTCTCTTGAAGTTATATCCGGTCTGCAGATAGCGGCCTCTGTTCCTCTCAACAGGGAATCCCCCATGACCACCACTCTCCGTTTCTTCTTCACAACATTTTTCTTTCTCCATCCAGGAGGACTCTGAAGGCGTACAAGGTTGCTGTTTGTTGGCGAAGTCTTATCCTGATTTATTTCTTCATCGTTTTCCTGCATGAGAGCCTGGTACTGGTTCCTGAGCAGTATGGGTGCTGACTGCCTCCTGATCCTCCTGCTTCTCTGGGTCACATGTCTCCATTCCTCTGTTTCTTCAGGTGCACTTCGAATTTCTTCTCTTTCTGTAACATGAAGAGATAATTCTGCTCTGTCCAAGAACTCTTCACCTTCCTTAATGATCTTCAACGTAGCTAACCTCTCTTCGAGATTTTGCAACTTTTCCTCCAACAGGGACACAAGCTTGCATTTGTGGCATGTGAAGTTTGGCTTTTCCACTGGTAAATCTGTGAACATGTAGCAAGAAATGCAGCTCACCAGATGGCTCCGGGCCTCTTCCATCTTGAGATTTCTTAAAAACGATGAAAGATGAGCCAAAATTCGCGCGCCGATTTCCTCTTTTCAGCTGCAACGGCCAAAACCCAGTGATCGTTGAGCTCGCGGAGACTCTTCACTTATCCCAGAAGGCACTGGGAATATGCAAATGATCTCCTCAAGACTCTTCCCCTGGTTTTCCGATTTCCTCTTTTCAGCTGCAACGGCCAAAACCCAGTGATCGTTGAGCTCGCGGAGACTCTTCACTTATCCCAGAAGGCACTGGGAATATGCAAATGATCTCCTGAAGACTCTTCCCCTGGTTTTCCGATTTCCTCTTTTCAGCTGCAACGGCCAAAACCCAGTGATCGTTGAGCTCGCGGAGACTCTTCACTTATCCCAGAAGGCACTGGGAATATGCAAATGATCTCCTCAAGACTCTTCCCCTTCCCCTGCCTTTGGTCTGTGATTCCCTGGCCCCTCCTTCTGCCTATAGTCTTTGATTCCCCAACCCTCATCCTGCATCAGGTCTGTGATTCCCTGGCTCCTCTGCCTGCCTACAGTCTGTGATTTCCCGACCCTTCCTCCTGCCTTCGGTCTCTAATTCCTCGACCCTCCTACTGTCTCAGGCCTATGATTCCCTGGCCCTTCCACCTGCCTTTGGTCTGTGTTTCCCAACCTCTGAGTCTTCCTCCAATCTGCAAATGAACTGCTTCCTCTGTTTGAAATCTCAGTAGTGAACTGCAATCACAGACTGGAGGCAGGTAGAAGGGTCTGGGAATCACAGACTTGAGGCAATCAGACAGGCCAGGGAATCACAGACTGGAGACAGAGGGGCCAAGTATTCACAGGCAAGGAGGAGAAGACCCAGTGTACAATCTTGCCCCTGTGCATTGAAATCTAATTAGCATAAAACTAAATGGTGATTAAAGAAGAGCAACAAAGTCAATTTATTCAGAAAAGGAAGCAAGGTAAACGGTATTATAGCCCCATTTCAGCTACTTATTTACTTTACATGACAAAATCATGCTGATAGGTTCTCTTTAGTTTGTATTGCCCACTGTGCACTGTTAGCACAGGCAAACCACAAGCTCAACAAGAAATTAATGTATGACTATTAAATGACTGCACCAAGATAAATGTATAATGTTTGCATATACACTTACATTTAAACTGAAATACCATCAAATAGTCTATGCTTATAAAATTAAGGTAATTAGTGCACAAGTTGGACAATTTGTGTCTGATCATAAGCCATAAAGAGGTGACCTTTCAATTTCCTTTGCATATGTACTGTGTTTCCCTAAAAATAAGATGGACCCCAAAAAATGAGCAAAATCATGATATTTCAGGCTTTTTGGAGTATGCATAAAATATAAGCCCTACTCCAAAAATAAGCCCTAGTTGCAGTTCAAAAAGAAAGTGTCCAGGCAGCTAAAATAGTTCAAGAACACAGCAGGACCCTACATCAAAGAAAGCAGACACCCCAAAACTGCTCGGATAATGCAGTTTCTCTTTTCTTGGGAAATCTTCTTCATGGCTGCTCTTCGATTCGAACCAGTGACCTGTCACTTAGGAATCAACCTAATAACACACTGAGCTATTAGGGAATGTTAGAGCAGGTTGTAATTTGTACTATACAGGAAGAAAAAGATGTTTCCACCACCAGAAGCATAACAGTAACAATGCAGTGAAATGACAAGAATCTGCTTAACTAAATATGCTAAATAGCTGCAAGTCAAATTTATGTATGAGCTAGCCGAGATGATTGTCCATAAAATGATGGTGGTCTTACGTAGATGGTGAGATATGGAGCCTGAAAGTCAAAAGTTCAAAACATTGCTACCCTATTGCTTCCCACTTCATGTACCCCACCACTATAGGACTGGTATATATGGTTCTGCACTATGAGAACAGTAGATCAATATGAAAATGTGCTCGTGAACTAGCATTATTAAATTAAAATATAAATATTGTATACTAGCTTGGCCCGCGCGAAATCTTTGCACATTTGTTGTCGGGGGTGCAGGCAATTTCAGAAAAAGCAAGCTGGTCAAATGTAAATGTAACATAGTAACATAGTTTTGAAGGCTGAAAGAAGACCTTATGTCCATCTAGTTCAGCCTATTTTTAGTGCAGTTGTTCTGCATTGTTGATCCTGGGGAAGGCAAAAAACCCACAGAGTAGAAGCCAATTTTCTCCATAGGGAAAAAAATTCCTTCCCTTAAGCTGGGTCAACCATCTACCTATAATGTTATGTTATTCTTAACCTTCTATACTGTTACTCACAAGAAAAGCATCCATTCCTTTCTTAAATTCATTCAGTGAGTTGGCCATCACCACTTCCTCAGGAAGAGAATTCCAGAGCCTCACTGCTCTTACCGTGAAGAACCCTCTTCTATGCTGGTGCAGAAATTGTCTTTCCGCCAAACGAAGAGAATGCCCCCTTGTTCTTGTCACAGTCCTTGGTACAAACAGTTCATTGGAGAGATTTCTGTATTGCCCTCTGATATACTTGTACATATATATTAAGTCTCCCCTAAGTCTTCTCTTTTCTAGAGTAAATAGACCTAATTTTGATAACCTTTCTGGGTATTGTAGTGAACCAACTCCATTTATCATTTTAACACACCAAATTCCCAAAACATATTCTGGACAGCTTAGATCTCAATTGCCAGTCCAAGAAAGAAGAAATGCACCAGCTCAAAGTATACCGAAACCACAAGAGAAAGAAAAGAGCCAAAGGTGTCTTAAAGATAAAAGTCTTACTTCCCCTTGAGGAAGCGGCTCTTTGAGGCCGCGAAACGCGCGTCGGGAGCATCACACCCTCCTATCTGTGCCCTCTGTCCTTCCCTGGTAAGTCGGACCATTTGCATCATTACATATTGAGCCTTTACTTGTTGCTACATAACACCTGATGCGCATTGCGCCATGGCTGTTGCTCTTTCACTGGATAATACTTGTTACTCTGGCTCATTAGGTTCACAATAACTATGTGTCATGCTTTTCTACTTACCTACAAGGCATTGTGGCACTTGGGGTTAGATTTCCCTTTCGCTTTTTCACTGGGATCTGCGCATTGTCATAATAACTTATACTATGAATATTTGTAAAATAAAAATTTGACTTTTATCTTTAAGACACCTTTGGCTCTTTTCTTTCTCTTGAGGTTTCCTTTTATCATTTTAGTAGCCAGCCTTGGAACCCTTTCAAGTTCAGTAATGTCTTTCTTGAGCACCGGCGTCCAAAATTGCACACAATACTCCAAGTGTGGTCTGACGAGTGATTTGTACAGAGGGAGAATTATGTTTTCATCTCATGTCCCCAGACCTCTTCTAATGCATCCCATGACCCTATTTGCTTTGGTGGCAGCTGCCTGACACTGGGCACTCCAATTTAGATTCTTATTGACTAAGATGCCTAAGTCTTTTTCCATGTCTGATTTCCCCAGCAGTTTCCCATTTAGTAAGTAATTGTAGCATCAGTTTCTCCTTCCCATGTGCATAACCTTACACTTATCTGTGTTAAACCTCATTTGCCATTTTTCAGCCCAATTCTACAATTTACTCAAATCTGTCTGTAGTTGCAAACTGTCCTCCTTTGTGTTAACTACCTTACATAGTTTTGTATCATCTGCAAATACTGATATTTTACTGTGTAAGCCATCCACTAGATCCTTAATAAATATATTAATATGTATTTCATGAGCTGATGAACACAGACAGGTATTTATGTATGTAGATTGGTAATACAATAAATTGTTTTGATAAGTAGAGGCCAAAAAATGTTTTCCAGTTGAGGTGCCACCTGCAGGTCATTGTGTCTTTCTGCAGATTTATGAAAATTAATGTTTAAATTGTATTTAGTGATAAAAACATGAATGTGTGGTTTGTTTGGCTGTTTATTGCTGAAGGGAGCAAGTTTACCTTTCAAATGGTGTATCGTGTGTTTGTGGGGCAAAGTAATGAGCGAAAAAGCAGTGCATGTTTACAAATGTGTTGGTAGTGTGCTTGGGGTACTGTGGTGCCACCTGCAGGTCATTTTTCCTTACTGCAAGTTTATGAAAATTATTGTTTAAACTGTATTTTGTGATCAAATCGTGAATGTGTGGTTTGTTTGGCTATTTTCTTGCTGAAGGGGGCAAGTTTACCTTTCAAATGGTGTATCATTTGTATGTGTGGGTGCAGTATGAACAGGGATATAAAGGAATCACCGAAAAACAGTGTTTAGAAATAATAGAATAGATCAACATACCAGTACATGGCATCACATAACAAATAATTCATCAAATGATAAGACCTACAATTTCCAAAAAGGAATTTATACCACATCTATTTGTCATATGTATCTTAGGCCGATTTCACACGTCAGTGTCTCCGGTAAGTGTGGTGAAAGTTTTCTCATGTACCAGAGACACTAATATGCAAATAAAGTCTGTGGAGCCTCATTTAAGAGTCTCAAACACGGGACTAGCCAGATCTTCCTCCAGGGAAGGACCCTGCCAAGGGTGGCTTCTTTCGGAAACCACCATTACCACCATATTAAGTGGCCCTTTAAATCAATATCCAGCTCTTTACGAGTTTACAGATATGACAAGGGAAATACCAAGGCCAGGTATCCAGCCACAGACAGCTGTTTCGGGGTGCTGCCCCTCATCAGTGTGGCGTAGGATTCTGGCTAGGTGGGAGCAATGCCTAGTAGACCAACATCACAAAACAATCACTGACCTCAGGGACTAATATCTGTATACTCGTAAAGAGCTAGATATTGACTTAAAGAGCCACTTAATATGATGGTAATGGTGGTTTCTGAAAGGAGCCACTCCTTGGCTGGGTCCTTCCCTGGAGGAAGATCTGGCTAGTCCCGTGTTTGAGGCTCTTAATTGAGGCTCCACGGACTTTATTTGCATATTCGTATATCCCAGGGAGCAATGCACCTAGGATTTCACTGATTGAGCGCCTTTGCCGGCTGCCGCAGTGTTTTCTTTGACTGGTCTCCCTGAGGTCAGTGATTGTTTTGTGGTACCGGAGACACTGACACACGTAGACTCATTCAAATGAATGGGTCTATGTACATGTCAGTGTGTTTTCACAGACCGTGTGTCCATGTACAAAACAAGTTGACATGTCCGTTTTTGAGAGACAGCGGACCCATACAAGTCAATGCAAACATGTACCTCACACGGATGGTGTCCCTGTGCCATCTGTGTGCTATCCATGTGCATTTTAAAAGCCATAGGGTTAACACTGAAACAAATTGTTTCAATACATGGACACGGACAGCATATGGACTGCACATATGGATGGTACACACGGACACACGGATGCCACACGAATGTGACAAATTGACACACGGACACACGGACATGGATATCTCCAGTACCGTTTTCCTTAGGTAAATTTCCTTTTGGGAATTGTAGGTCTTATCTTTTGATGAATACTCCACTTATGGTTGCAAGGTTAATTTATATGCTCATACCTTTCCCTATTCATTTGTTATGTGGTGCCATCTACTGGTTAATTAATTTATTTATATTTTAATTTTCAATTTTCATTAAATTGTATTTTCTAGAAAAAAATGTAATACACTTTCTTTTGAGGATTGTTGCTCATCCCTTGATAATAAGCCCCAGCACATCTTTTGGAGAAAAAAAATAAAATAAGACCCAGTCTTATTTTCGGAGAATTATGGTATTAGTGCACAGAGTGTGTTACTGCACTTTTAGGTATGCAGGTATTATATAACAAACGTCTAATAGCTTGCACCTGTTCACATTTGCTTCATTATGTTTGGTATGGGTCAGATTTGTTTTTCTGCTACATGCATTGAAGGATGTAACTGCCTGCATAGTTGGCTGAGCACTTTTCCCTTCAGTCCATTGATTCTTTCATTTTTTACTCCCATATCATTATCATTCACTGCTGTTCTTATTTCCACTGCATTTCTGTCACCTTTATTGTGCTCTGCTCTCCCATCTATTATGCCTTTTCCTCTATTATGCCCTCCCCTCCATTGAGCTTTCTCCTTCACAGTAGTCTTCTTTCTATTCTGCTCTCCCTTCCATTGTGCTCTTAACTTGCAATGTGTTCTTATCTTCATTAAGCATTTTCCATCACTGTGCTCTCCCCTCCATTCTGCACTATTCTCCATTGTTCCCACTTCTCCATTGTCATTTCTTCATTGTGTTCCCTCCTCCATTCTGCTCTTTTTATCATTATACTCTCTTCCTCATTCTGCCCCTCCACTATGCTTTCTTTTCCATTGAGCTCTCAACCGCTGCTGACTACAGCCAGAGTTGTGGATGAGGTTGCAGTGCTTGTCAAGGTTGCATAACTCCATGTCTGTGTGGCAAGCTGCAATATAAACTCCTCGTCTTCCTCCTTCTCCACCTCCTCTGCTGAGCTACTCAGCTGCATGCCTCTGGGTTCACAACAAGTAGGATCTACAACCTCATCATCATCCTCGCTGTTCTCACACTACTTGCCCTGAGAGTCACCCTCCGCCTCTTCCTGCCTTGACAATACAATACAGAGCAAGTGCGCCTCAGAAATGTGACACTCATCAGGATCACCTCCTCTCCTGAGGGTTAACATCTGGTGGTGAGGGTCTGAATTCTGCTAAGATCCTATGTCGTCAGGCCCTGGATTCAACTGAAAAAATTTTTAGCCATCGGTGCAGATTAGAGATAAGCGACTTTGCCTTTTTCAGGGTCGAGTTGGGTTTCATGAAACCCGACTTTCTCAAAAGTCGAGTCGATCGAAATCGGCCGACTATAGGGAAAAGTCGGGGTCCGACTAAAACATGAAACCCAATGCAAGTCAATGGGGAAGCAAAGTCGTCAGGGAGTGGAGGACAGTAAACACACCTACAGTGCCCATTTCAATGCCAACAACATCAATTCTTATTACTTAAGCTTGTCAACCATAATTTACTTTATAATAATAGTTACGCATTGAAAACTGGGGGTTATTTGGCTAAAGTTGTGGGGGGGTAGGGCTGGCTCCAGGTTTTCATTTGGCCCGGGCCAAAGAGTGTCAGTGGGCCCCTTTAACATATACCACAATTCATGATGCTCCGATACGGCAGAGAAATATTGGTATAGTACAATGAAAAATACTTCACTTTTTACATGACATGACTGATATCCATTTTAAATTCTCCAATAGCTCCAAAAACGGACAGTATATTACTCCATACAGTATTATGGCCACCACATAGTGCGCCATACAGAATAATGAGCCCCATATATTTCTCCATACAGAATAATTGTTCCCATATAATGTTCCATACAGTATATGACGAGCTCCACATAATGCTACAGTATATATTGGTCCCCATGGATGATGCTCCACTGTCTAATGGGCCCAAATAATGCTCCATGTATAATGGGCCCCATTTCTAATGCTGCAGTGCATAATGTGCCCCATAAATGCTGCTCCAGTGTATGATGTCCCCCATTTGGAATGTTCCAGTATAAGATGGGCCTCATGGATGATGCTCCAGTGTATGATGGGCCCAAATAATGCTCCATATATAATCTGCCCCATCTAGAATGTTCCAGCACATGATGGGCCCCATGGATGATGCTCCAGTGTCTTATGGGCCCAAATAATGCTCTATATCTAATGGGCCCCATTTCTAATGCTCCAGTGTATAATGGGCCCCGTAAATGCTGCTCCAGTATATGATGGGCCAAATGGATGATGCTCCAGTGTATGATGGTCCCCATATCTCATTCTTCAGTGTATAGTGCTCCCCAAAAATTGCTCCCAACCTTTAAAAAAGTTAAATACCTCTCCTCGCTAAGCACTGCTCTACTCTGGACTCCCCAGTGTCAACATCTTCCAGCTCTCTGCACGTGGACTGTTTAGGCAGAGGGCATACAGACGTGATGTCATCGCGCTCTCTGACTTGAATGTCACTGTCAGGAAACGCGGAAGATGTCACAGCGGTGGAGCAGGGAGAGGTAAGTATTGCAAGTGCTGTGGCCATGAGCAAGCGGGGGGGCAACTCGTGGGCGACGGCAGTGGCACAGGGCCTCTCATATTACATCGGTGTGTCTGACGGTGAGTGGGCCCTCCCACTGGCAGAGGCACTTTTGCGTACTATGAGGGGCCCTGAGCAAGTGCCGTCGCCCACGAGTATGCCCCCCTGCTTAGGGAACTGGCACTTTCATCTGCACCTTCCTCTGTGTCACTGTGTAAGGTGGTATAGTATGCGGGAATTGGTACCTGAGTTTCATCAGAGTCAGATTCTGGCTCTGTAGAGTGCGAGGGAAATGTAGTGCTGTCGGTGAATGTACCAGAAGAATCATCTAGAAGTGGCTGTGCATCAGTGCACTCCATCTCTGATTCATGTTGGACTGGGAAATTCAGGATTTGACTTGATAACCCAGGCATGGTATGTGAAAAGAGCTCCATGGAGTAATCAACAGCCCTGCAGAGTCACATATCTGTGGTTCCCCACAATCAGTTGGGCAGTTCGAGAGTTGTGACGTGGGGGGAAACCAGGATAATTGGGGTGTCACCTCTGAGAACTGTACTGTGTGTGATGTTAAGGTGGAGCAAGAGGAATAGAGGCCATTTGATGCAGCGCTTGCCAGCCAGTGGAGCACATGCTCTTTCTGGGTCTCCTCTACAAGGTGTAGATGAGGGTGTCCCACATGGTCTCTGCCCCTTGTTAACTCTGGACTCTGATCTCTCCTTCAAAACACATATCCATGCTATTTCCACTTCCTGCCGACTGCAACTCAAAAATATTTCCCGGATCCATACATTCAATCAAGAATTGCAAAAACCCTAGTCCATACACTCATCATCTCCAGCGTCAACCACTGCAAGCTCCTGCTTTGTCCTCTCCTTTCTAACAGTCTCACCCCCCTCCGATCTATCCTAAACTCTTCTGTCCATCTAATCTACCTATTCCCCCATTATTCCACGGCTTCTTTCTCTGTCAATCTCTTCACTGGCTTCCCATTACACAGAGACTCCAGTTCAAAACCCTAACCATGGCATACAAAGACATCCACAACCTGTGTCCTTCAGATATCTGTGACCTAGTCTCCCAGTACATACAGTAACTACACGCATCCTCACAAGATCTCCTTCTCTACTTCCCTCTTATCTCCTCTTCCCACAATTGCACACTAGATTTCTCCCGTACACCTCTCTACTCTGGAACTGTCTACCCCAAAATATCATATTCTTGCCTACCATGGGAACCTTCAAAAGGAACCTGCAGAACCACCTCTTCTGACACGCCTACTAAACTAACCATTACTCCAACCTACGGCTGCACGACCAGCTCTACCCGTACCTACTGTATCCTCACCCATCCCTTGTACACTGTAAGCCCTCACAGGCAGGGTCCTCTCTTCTCCAGTACCAGTCACTGACTTGAGTTGTTTAAGATTCTTGTACTTGTTTTATTATGTATACCCCTTATCAAATATAAATGGAATAAATGGAAATATAACCTTAAATAATACTAATAATAATATCGCTATGCGGCTGCCAAAGAAATTGTGTCAAGTAGCCTGTACAGTAACAGAAGTTGTCAAAAAAACTGAGCAATTATATTATTTCTACTCTGGGAAAATTAATAACACTTTAGTGATGTGTGGCAATAATATGGGGAAATGTTTTTACTTTAAGTTGGCTCTCCTTCATGTGTGCTGTCTGTAGCAGTATGGTTACCAGACCGGCAGGCCTGCACGTACTTTCAAGCAAATACCTGTGTTATTATCCTTAAATGTTTCTAACAATAGTAGTTGATGAAGCTGATATTTGTGCCACATGAGTGTGGCTGAGCAGAAAATCAGTTTCAGCTGTTGCATGAGGTATCAGGGCTCCCAGCACAGCAGGCCTACACTAGTCCCTCACCCAAATCGTATTAATTTAAACTTAAATTAAAAACAATATTATCTGTTCCAGATCCTGATACCTCATGCATGTGTAAGGAGGTGGACCAGGTACCTGTACCCTGCTGTGTCTGGAACTGTTGAGGCTGCCTCCCATGTTGCCTGGGGGAAGAAATGAGGAACCCGACCAACCTCATGACCCAGGTAGGAGGGGCCAGATGAAAGAAAATGTGCGAGCCATGGCAGGGAGTTTGGCATGAACCAGCAGTGTGCAGCAGGGTGAGCAGTGTGCTCTGTCCCCTGAGCAACGGCGCTGCGACCAGCTGTGCTTGTCGGCTCCCACCATCTTCAGCTGGACCGTTGGAGAGAGAGGCGCCGTGCACCCAGTGTCTGTAGGAGAGCGAGGTGTGGCCGTAAGTACGGAAGGGAGAAAGCCGGGTGCCGGACAAAGGCATGCGGCCTGCCCCGCCTGTTGCTGCACTTTAGCCCATGATTGATTCTGGAATTATTGCAGCCCTTTTGATTTTGTCCTGGGGGCTTAGCGGAGCGGAAGGTAGCGAAGACCGACCGATGCCACCAGAAAATGAACCATCGTTTAAAGGACCCCATCTATGGACAACTTCCCGGTCGTTGCCGGTGCTACAACCCCTGCGGGATCAGCTGTGGAGGATTCTAAAGAACGCGTTGAGCTTTGCCAATTGGACTTCTGCTACTCTGCATCTTTTGCCATCTGTTTTGTTTCTTGCATTAACTTTTTAACCACTAATCTCCCTGCGAGAAGCTTATACTCTGTTAAATTAAATTGTTAAACTAGTTAACCCTTGTTCTGTCTTCTGTCCGTCACTGCATCCCGCAACCTGCTTACACTTGGCGTAGTCAGCAGGATGCAGTCCACGGGCACAAAGGTGACAGACCAAGAGGCCATGGGTGTCCCAAGGCCCAGCTTGCCGCTGGGGGCCATGCTCAACAATCTCCCAAAGTTTACAAGGAGCAATTCACTGCGGTGGGACTGGTCCGAGCGGGTTAAAGGCATGCTTAAAATTCACCCCATGACCACTGCTCTGCAGGCAGAGATTGCTGTGATGGCCCCAGATGGGGAAATGAGATGCTCTGTCATGCTCTGGCCCCTGCATGAGCGGAACATGTTCACCAAGGTGTTACAGATCTTGGTTGAGATGCATGGAAACCCCACGGATGTCGGTGAATTGCAGATGCGCTTGTTTAGCCACGTCCAAAGGGAGTGGGAGTCTGTTACCCAATATATGAACGTGCTGTAGGAGATTCACGCCGCGAACTCTAAGTGGGATGGCAGGCATCAGGGATGTTCTGCTTAAGCAGGCCTTGCGGGAGTGCTTGTGGGTCAATCCGTGCATGTCTTTCCTAGAAATCTGGGCGGAAGCGCGTGCGCGCAAGCAAGAGCAGGGGATGGCAGCCTCGACAGAGAAAGTCTGGAGTGGGGAGTTATCTGTCCTGCCTACAACTGAGCTAGGTTGGGTTAGAGAAATCCGGAAAGAAATCCAGGACATGCGGGAAGATTGGTCTGAACTAAGGGAAAAACCCACAGTGGCCCCGAGCTCCTCCAGAGGCAGAACTGACCATGAGAACCATCAGGAAATGGCACAATCCTGAGCAGAGAGATGTCCATTATGCTCGAGGATGCGCAAGACGGGGGAGTCCACTTACCCATCGGCCATTAAACTAGTGTGCTCTGTGGCTGGGGGATGCTGCCAGGAGCCTGAGCAGCCAAGAAGGAGAGAATGTAGTTTGGTTTCCCCAAGTCCTCTCTTATGGGCCGAAATGGATGGTCGGGCCATCCACTGCCTAGTTGATACTGGTACCCAAGTGTCCATCATGCCAGAGACTTGGCCAGACATCATTTTTCTGAGGCGATGCGGCTTGAATCGGGCCCAGTGATTAAGTTAACAGCTGCCAATCAATTGCCCATCCCGGTTGCAGGGGTCCTGGATGGAAATCACCATGTGCGGCAATGATGTGGGCCAGAAAGAAGTGGTGAAGACCCTGGCAATGGCCCCACTGTGACATTGGAGATGAACATGTTGAAGGAGCTCAGGACTATCCTGGTCATTGAGTCACCAGATACTTTTCTCAGTTAATGGAGCCTTGGCACCCCTCCAGAGGAAGGTGTTCCATCAGCTGATACGGGTGGCCCAGAATCAAGAAACGTCGAGTGAAGGACAAATCCTGGGGAAGGTATTAGTTCCTTCTGCTGCCAAACTTGTCTTACCACCTAGTCAGACTGTGCTCACTCTGCCTGTGCGGGCTTGTACACCCCTCGAAGGAGTGGAAGTCCAGATAGAGCCAACCCTATTGGATCAAATACCTTCCAGGTTCATCACACGAACAACAGCTACTGTTCACGACGGTAATGTAGTGGTGCGGTGTGTCAACGTGGGGGAGGACAATCTCAAGCTCTTGCCCAAAAACGAAGTGGCGCTAGTACTGGGTATGACGAGCTGATACCACCAGAAGCCATTCAGTTAGCGGTGAAATAAGGAGATCCCTGGACTGTAGCCGTTACTGTATCCACAGAACCTCAGTCCAACACCATGAAAGTTGCAACAGGTGGAAGCTATGCTGGGGCGTTACCAGCATGTCTTTGCCCGTCATGATGATGATTTCGGGTGCACCACAGCCATAACTATTATTATTATTTATTTATATAGCACCATTGATTCCATGGTGCTGTACATGAGAAGGGGTTACATACAAATTACAGATATCACTTACAGTAAACAAACTAACAATGACAGACTGATACAGAGGGGAGAGTGGACCCTGCCCTTTCGGGCTTACATGCTACAGGATGGTGGGGAAGGAGACAGTAGGTTGGTGGGTTGCAGCAGTTCTGGTGTAGGTTGAGGTGATATCACCGGTAGTGGTGAGAGAGAAGGAGGTAGTGGGGTCATTACAGGCTGTAGGCTTTCTTGAAGAGGTGGGTTTTCAGGTTCCGTCTGAAGGATCCAAATGTGGTTGATAGTCGGACTTTGTTGGGGCAAAGAATTCCAGAGATTAGGGGCTATTCGGGAGAAGTCTTGGAGGAGGTTGGGTGAGGACTGGAGCGAATAAGTGTGGAGGAGAGAAGGAGGTCTTGGGAGGACCGGAGATTACGTGAGGGAAGGTATCGGGAGATTAGTTCAGAGACAAATGGGGGAGACAGGTTATAGATCACCTTGTAGGTCAGTATTAGTAATTTGAACTGGATACGCTGAGGGAATGGGAGCCAGTGAAGAGATTTGCAGAGGGGAGAAGCGGAGGAGTAGCGAGGAGAGAGATGAATTAGTTGGGCGGCAGAGTTAAGGATGGACTGGAGAGGTGCGAGGGTGTTAGCAGGGAGACCACAGAAAAGGATGTTGCAGTAGTCGAGGTGGGAGATGATGAGGGCATGTACAAGCATTTTAGTAGATTGAGGGTTGAGGAAAGGATGGATTCTGGAAATATTTTTGAACTGAGATTCCCACAGGAAATGCTGCATCGATTCGGGAGCGCTATCGACAGATCCCGCCGCAAATGTACCAGGAAGTGAAAAAAACATTGGTACACATGCTGTAGAGTGGAGTTATACAGGACAGCAAGAGCCCATGGGCAGCCCCAATCATTTTAGTTCAGAAAAAGGATGGAATCCTGTGCTTTTGTGTTGCCAACTGGCCGCTAAAAGGCCTGTACAGTGCAGGACTCTTATCCCCTACCAAGAATTGGGGCATCGTTGTCTGCCCTGGGAAAAGTCAAGTACTTCCCATCATTGGATCTGGCCAGTGGATATTGGCAAGTGCCCATGGCTGAGCAAGACCGGCTGAAGACAGCGTTCATATTGCCTATGGGATTGTTAGAATTTAACCGGATGCCCTTGAGTCTCACCAACGTGCCTGTAACCTTTCAGCGACTGATGGAGTGGTGTTTGGGAGACCTGAACTTTGACGCTACCCTCATTTATCTGGATGACATAATTGTCTGTGCCGTTACTTTTGAGGAGCACCTCCAACGGCTGGAGCAGGTTTTGAGTCGGCTGCAGAAACACGGCTTGAAAGTGAAACCTCAGAAATGCCACCTTTCCCGCCAGCAGATTGAGTACCTCGGACATGTTGTATCCACTGAGGGGTTGAGACCTGCACATGAGAAAATAGCGGCAGTACAGGACTGGCCCACTCCGAAGACAGTGACAGACGTGTGGGCTTTTCTGAGGCTTACGGGGTACTATTAATGGTTCGTGAAGGACTTCACTCGTATTGTCAATCCACTGCTAGAGTTGTTGAAAGGAGTGCCATCTGATACAAAGAATCGGACCATTCAATGGAGGGAAAGCCAGGAAGAAAACTTTTGAGGCCTGAAGGTGGCTGTCACGATCCATTTTTGGATCTGTGTCAGTTTGAACTGCTCACATATAATTTTTTTTCCTTTCCAGCCATCGGGGGTTAATATTAGTTTTTCCCCCCGGTGGATGCTGGTGTTACTACATGTTTAGTTATTCTGTGTGTGCTGGTGGTGACCACTCACACCTTCCTATATAAGGTCACCTGGTGCATCAGCTGACTGTTGGTTATGACAGGTCCTTTTTGGATACCAACCATGGTAAGGACTGGAGCTATCTGGTGCAGTGGTGGTTCAGCTTATCTGGAGCAGTGGTGGTTCTGCTGAAGAGAGGAGCTTTCTGGAGCAGTGGTGATTCTGCTGAAAGCTGAGTTCAGGAGCCTTATTCTGCTGCACGGTGCATTGGCAGCAGAGAAAGCTAAGTGTTGTTTTGTTTAACCCTGTCTGTTGTATCTCCCCTTGGTGTTTTATTAGTGCAGCGATGGGACCAGTGTCCACACTTACCAATTCCCTAGTGAGGGATAAGTGCAGGGTAAGTGAGGGACAAGGTATCCTGCTCGGCGACAGGTTGAAAGAACCTGTATAGGAACATCAGGATAGACCAGGGCACAGCCTCAGGAGAGTGCAGGAGGTGTCAATTTCCCCGTTCCCTATAGCAGGGCCCACACTTGTAATTGTGTCCCCGGTGTCCCCTTGTTTGTCTTGTTGTTTGGTGACCGACTGGCCATCAGGTTGTGCCACGCAGGACCAGTCACATATCGTGACAGTGGCACTGACTGAAGCACCTATACTGGCCTATGCAGACTTCTCTCAACCCTTCATTCTTCACACCGACAGAAGTCTCCAGGGATTAGGGGCTGTATTGTCCCAGATACAAGATGGAAAGGAACGAGTGATTGCCTATGCAGCCGGTCTCTCTATGACTCCGAACGAAACAAAGATAGGAGGGGCCAGATAAAAGAAAAAGCGCATGCGGTGGTGGGGATTTTGGCGTGAACCAGCAGCGTGCAGCAGGTTGAGCAGTGTGCTCCAGTGCGCCTAGTGACTATAGGGGAGCGAGGTGATGTATGCCCCGTAACCATTTTGCCCTCTGTTTTGTTTCTTGCATGAACTCTTTAATCGTTAATCTCCCTGTGAGGAGCTTATACTCTGTTAAACTTGTTAACCTTTGTTCTGTCTCCTGTCCGTCACTGCATCTCGCAACCTGCTTACATGTGACCCATGGTTGACTGCTCCTGTGCCATTATCAAATTATCAAATTTCTGCTGTGTGTTGTCTGCCCCTAATTTTTGGAAATGTTTGGACTCCAAGTTGGCTCGCCTTCATGTGCGTTGCTTGAATTTGGCAGGCCTCTCAGAGCACCAGGCCTACACCTGTCACTAATACACCTATTACTGATCAATGTTTCAGCCAGAAATGCTAGTCCAAGATCTCTCCCAGGCCCTGTCCCATGCATCCACGCTGCACAATTATACTATATGTACTCTGGGTCAATTGATGCCAATTGTCCTGGTTTCTGCCCCTAATTTGAGGTGATGAAGAAGCTTTTTGCATCCAGCTTAAGGTGTTGTCTATGCGTTTGGTTTTCCTTCCAACTGAATTCAATGAGGTTCAGGTATTTTCGACAAACCTTTCCGAGTAGATGTTTCATGAACATTGGGATGTTTGCCGAGCCGAACCTTGAAAGACTTGCTAATCTTTACTCTTTACGATCTCATGTAGCATCACTTCCCTGAGTGGCATTGCCACCTTGCAGCCAGGATCCTGCTTAGGCAGCATGATGACATCATCTTGCTGCTTGCATCATATAGAAGGTGCGGGGTAGGGAGCCCATGATGGTGTCTGCACCTCTGCTGCTCTTTTCAATTACAGGTAGTGGAGCTGCAAGAAGATATCTTCAGTTCCCTACCCAACACTGCCCTAATAGTGGTAAACTTGATTACAATGGGGTCTATATGCCCATGGACCTCAGGATCCCTAAACCTCGGGTTGCTGCCAAGATTGCCCTTATTAAAATAAGCGTCAAATTTCATTATCTTTTTTATACCAATGCATTTCCTGTGCCTAAGAATACAGATCAGATATCTAACTGTACAGAGATGATCACTAGCTATATATCGCAATGTGCTGAAACATCCTCCGAAGAAGACTGTCAGTTATGTTAATGCACACTGCTATGGTGAAACAGGTAGAAAATTCCACTGGAGAAACTGCAGAACATAGTGAAAGTGCTGATGTGGCTTATCTGCTGAGTGTCTCCCTCATAATACCTTGAGATTGGCAGGCATCATTCTGTACCGTTCCTCCATTGTGTCCTTCACATTATTGTGTCCAGCGGCCTAGTGCTATATCCATTATTGGATTGTATTAGTAGTAGCACACAGTAACTGGCAGTTGGCAGACTACAGACTGCCATAAACATCACATCAATTTCATTTATAGCAAAATTAGAGAACTGCTTGTAACACAGTTTTTCACATACAAGTTTCACTTTAAGTTAGAGGGAAAAGTTTTGGACCCTGAGCATAGAACAGGAATTTTTTTTAGATCAGAGAACAAACCAAGGCCTCCTTCACATGACAATATAAACCACATGCATGAAAAACTGGTACAAGAGTCATCAGTGTTTACCATCAGTGTGTCATCCGTCTGTCATCAGTGTGTAATCCATTTTTACCATCAGTTTGTCATCCGTGTGTAATCAGTGTGCAATCTGTGTTTACCATCAATGTGTCATCTGTGTGTCATCAGTGTTTACCATCAGTGTTTACCATCCTTGTGTCCTACGGGTTTACCATCACTTTGTTATCAGCGTTTACCATAGGTGTGTCATCCGTGTGTCATCCATTTTTACCATCCATGTGTCTTCAGTGTTTACCATCTGTGTGTTATCCATGTATCATCGGTGTGTCATCAGCGCGTCATCTGTGTTTACCATCAGTGTGTCATCCATATTTACCATCCATGTTTAGCATCCTTGTGTCATACGTGTTTACCATCTGTATTTACTACTGGTGTGTCATCCGTGTTTACCATCAGCGTGTCATCCAGTTTAACATCAGTGTGTCATCCGTGTGTTATCCATAGTTACCATCCATGTTTAGCATTCGTGTGTCATACATGTTTACTATCCGTGTTTACTACCAGTGTGTCATCCGTGTTTATCATCTATGTGTCATCAGTGTTTACCATCTGTGTTTATAATCCTTGTGTATCATCTGTGTTATCCGTGTGTAATCCATGTGTCATCTGTGTTTGCCATCAGTGTGTCATCAATGTTTACCATTTGTGTGTTATCTATGTGTCATCCGTGTGTTATCCATAGTTACCATCCATGTTTAGCATTCGTGTGTCATACATGTTTACTATCCGTGTTTACTACCAGTGTGTCATCCGTGTTTATCATCTATGTTTATCATCCTTGTGTACCATCTGTGTTATCCGTGTGTAATCCATGTGTCATCTGTGTTTACCATCACTGTGTTATCAGCGTTTACCATCAGTATGTCATCCGTGTGTCAACTGTGTTTACCATCCATGTGTCATCAATGTTTACCATTTGTGTGTTATCTATGTGTCATCAGTGTGTCATCCGTGTTTACCATCCGTATTTACTACCAGTGTGTCATCAGTGTTTACCAACTGTGTTTATCATCCTTGTTTACCATCCGTGTGTTATCCGTGTGTAATCCATGTTTGCCATAAGTGTATGATCAGTGTTTGCCATCCATGTGTTAGCCATGTGTCATCAGTGTGTCATCTGTGTTTACCATCCATGTGTCATCAGTGTTTACCATCAGTGTGTTATCCATGTGTCATCAGCGTGTCATCAGCGTTTACCATAAGTGTGGCATCCATGTTTACCATCACTGTGCCACCAGCGTTTACCATCCGTGTGGCATCAGTATGTCATCAGTGTTTACCATCAGTCATCAGTATTTTTCTCATATGGATAGAGAAATAAATCATAAAGCTTTTCCTATACTTTGCAATGTGGACAGCGCATGGATGCTATCCGTGTGCTGTATGTGTTTTTTACGTACCCATAGACTTGTATTGGGCCTTGTCATCTGTACTGCCAAAAAAATGGACATCAATGAACACACCACATGTACTGGAAACACGGACATGTGAAGGAGGCCCAACATGGAGAACATAAAGTCAGGTATATAGCATTTTACAGCTCGCTCTGCCATAATAGCATTGGAGACAGACCAATTCCATCCAGAGCCTGGAACTTTTCAATTCATCTTGTAGATAACCCTTTACGATTGCTACCTTGTTTACTGGGTGTTATTGCATATGTAGCTATGGAGCGCCGTTCCCACTATTCGGGACAAGTGAGATCTCTCTCAAGTGTTGTTGTAATTAAGAGAGATGTGGCAGCTGTTTGCTGAATTATTGTATAATCCGAGACTTATCACTTCCAGGGCACAGTATAAGAGACACATGGGAGACTCGGGGAGACACACGTCTGTTCTTCATGCGATACATGTGTTCATCTCATCAGGATAAAGGCTCACACAGGGGTAGATTGGGTTCCAAGCTGAGTACTTGCAAAGAGGCCAAGTTTACAGGCTTTGTTTTATTAACACATTTAACATGCCTGTTTCATAGTGTAACACGTTAGGCGCTCATAAAGTTTAACTGCGCAGTGACTCAGCCAGGCCTCGTCCTAGAGAGACGGCGAAGAGATGAGGTCACCCTGGATGAGGTTGTGAAGGAACGAGCTGCTGGAGAACAGACACAGAGATGCCAACTCCCTGTATAATACCTCTCATCCGCCTGCTATCTGGAAAGCATCATCTACTGCCTCTTCTCGTCCCCCATTTCCTTATGGGGTTCTCACCTCTTAGTCAGAGAAAGGAACGCCCAGAAGGTTGGAATCAAAGTACAAGAGAAGGTTTTCCCCAAATCCCATGGAAGGCCCAGGAACGAGCTGCATGCAGACATACAACATTTGCGCTGCGCTCTTGGTCAGCTCACAGAGGAAACTGGAATGTAGAAAGTGAGAGAGAACAGGAAGCAACACAGAAGGGTCACAGACATGAGAGCGATGCAAAATCTCAATTTACTCTCAGAGAGATGGCTCTTCCATTATGCAACCTATGTGGCCATGATGGACCTTGCAGCTGATGGAGAATTCACAGGCTCCCACCTTTTCTGTGACAGAAACCGGAGAAAAGAACGATGACCCTAATGAAATATTTCAACCCTGGAAAGTGTTCATGTCTGGTTTTTAATTCTACAGACTCCCATTTAGTGGCTGATATTGAGCCATCCATGAGCACAATTGAGTTTTACACGTGTCTCCTTTTCAAAAGAAGAACATAATGCCTAAGAACTGTCTTTTTATGCTCCCTATTTAATAAATGAGCAAAGGGGAGCCTTAAATGTTGGAGAGAACCTGACAAAATCAGAACAGGGAATCCCAAGATCCAGATTTTTCCCTCTTCACACACAAGCATTTTTTGCTTTCCTACATAAATATTTAATTTGTCTCCATCTGTAACCCTAGGGGCAGAGTTGTGATTAGCCTGAGTTCATCGTGTCACAGTGTTACATCTGCTATGAAAAATGCTGCCTTGCAACCGGATCCCCCAAGAGATAGGCAGAGAGTGAACATGGACGCGCCTGAGTGCACAACACCCCTTTCTCCCATTGACTCCCTCTCCTTTGTCGCCTTTCACCTCTACTGGGATGAAGTTGTCCATTCCAGATACATTAAGGCTGCTGCCATTTATCTGATAAGCACAACATTGGATATTGATTATGAGATGATGCTAATCACAAAGGCAGGTGCACTGACATTTACCGCCAGCGCCATTCCCTATATATAAAGACTTTATAGACTATTCAGCTACACTGAGGTTCACATGTTGCACCCATTTTTGCCATGAATTTGAAAGGACGATGCAATAATAAGTTGGCCTCTAAAAAGTCTCCATGTAGCCAAGGTCAAATATTAAAGAAGTTTTCCACTACTTGGAAAACTTCTTCTCATACCCCTCGCTTAGCTCGGATAAAATAATAAAATTTATACTCACCTCCCGTGCCTGTGACATTCCTGCAGTGTCATTGCTAGTTCTCTCGGAACTCCCATGCTGCTGTTGTAACATGTGACGCCGGTGTCCAATCAGTGCTGTCATCACTCCTGCCGTCTTCAGACTAATCGAACATGAAGAGGAAGTCCGGGACGCAGCTGCTGATTGGGCGCCAGCGCCACGCGTCACCAAACCGCATCAGAGCCCCAAGGAGAGCGAGTACTGACACCTTGGGAACAGCGCCGGCACGGGAGTTGAGCATAGACCTTATTATTTTATGGGGGCCAAACATTTTGATGATCAAGAAGGAGTTGTCCTAGTAGTGGACAACCCCTTTTAAGCGTTTATTTACTATTTGCACTGCACCTCTGAATTACAGGCAGATGCAACATTTAAATGTCTTAGGCCGGGTTCACATAACGATATGGCAGTCTGTTAAATGGATTGTGTTACACCGCGGCATTATCGCGATGTAAGGCATCCGTTAACGCTGCCATAGACTGCCATAACGCGGTGCATCGCTTACACATGTCAAAATCGGCATGCGTTAGCGATGTGCCATCATACTGTGACAGACCATCGAACGTGGTCTGCAGCGTTCGAGGGTCTGTCACTTCTAGCGCAGATTAAGAAGCTGCACTAGCGCGATCGCATTAACGCGATCCAAAAATGAAGTAGCGTTAGCGCAGTCCATTTAACTTATGCATTGAACGGACTGCACTAACGCTATGTGAACCTAGCCTTATCTACGATTTAATTAAATGAATTCATATACTTGTATTTCCTCTAGTATTAGTACTAAATTGTGTTACATTTAGATATATGATAAAGGGTTAATAGTCTATGTCTGTTAATGACTTAAGAACTACTTGATTCCAGCCAGAAGCAGTAAGACATCCGAGCTTCCACCCGTGATACATGTCCTTCCGACTGCCATTGTTATTCTTGGATAGACGCTACCCTTCTCTATATCCATCACGGGCAGTGTTATAAGGCTGAGTGCAGACGTACTTTTTGGCCCTGCGGATTTTTCCTGCGGATTTCTTCCATTTTTCATACGGTTTTCTTGCGCTTTTTGTGCGGTTTTCCCCCTGCGGATTTGGTGACAGGGGAGATGGAAAACCGCACAAAAGAAGTAACATGCTGCGGATTTTGTACCGCAGAAAAACCACGCGGAAAAATCTGCAGCGTCTGCACAGCGTTTTTTTTTTTTAATTGATTTTAAGGCTACTGTACATCACAATGCGGATATGCAACGTTTCTGAGCGGAAAAATCCGCTGCGGATCCGCTGCAAATCTGCATCGTGTGCACACAGCGTAATGGCTGCAGCCAGATATACGGACTGGTTTTCTGTATGAGCTGGTC
Source organism: Dendrobates tinctorius (assembly GCF_039654945.1). Classification (NCBI taxonomy): domain Eukaryota; kingdom Metazoa; phylum Chordata; class Amphibia; order Anura; family Dendrobatidae; genus Dendrobates; species Dendrobates tinctorius. Next base: position 11,057,884 of record NW_027361898.1, on the reverse strand, counting down.
CTTGCTGAGGAATGTGCTGCAGAGGGCTGGGAGGCGCTCGCTGCGGTAACATGACTCTGCTCCTGTCACACTTCTATAATCCAAGTTAGCAATCATAATATTTGTTTAATTGCGATTAGTGAGTGATATGTTATATCTGCTAAAAGAAATCCATTCACAGCGGGCTTATAGCCTACTACCAGGGTTAGCCATGGGGACCACTGGTGCACCAAGCCAAGTGTTAATATTATGCGCTTCCTATAATCACTTTTACTAACTGAAGACATAAACTGTAAGAAACTATAATATGGAAAAGTGTATCTAATATCTGATACATCTGTGTACTTGCTTACATGTACACCATCCATGTATTTTATAGCAACGGATTAAACTATGTGCAAATGTTATCCCTCCTTGCAAATATTTATCAAATGGGCACAATAGTGCAAGTTCAGATAATGGAGAACAGGTAAAAGAGAACACCGTATGCACTACTTGGAGAGGTGCACAAGTAGGGTCCCACACCTTTTGTAAAGTAAGAAAAACTTGGCACTCAACTTCTGAATAAATGCAATTGTATTTAATGCAGCCAAATTAAACAACAAATATGTTTCGGCCTCATGTGGCCTTCATTAGTTAGGCGACTGCTCAGAGATAGGAAAAGATCTTGTCTAATGAAACAGGTAGGGGATTATATCCCATATAAATGCGGCCACTGGTAAGTAGCCGTATATATGGGCACATTGCTGTACAGCGTCCTTACAGACGTCTAAGGATTGTACACGTGCTGCCTGCAGTGACACGGTACCCACGGCCGACGAACGGTGGATACCGTGTCACTGCAGGCAGCACGCGCACAATCCCACAAGTTCAGTCAGTTACAAGCTGCATGTTTTTCTCCTCACAGCTCACGCCAGCTTCCTGAAAACTCCCAGATCAGAACACTCACAGGAAAAACAGCCCCTCCCCTCCCATAGCTGGCAGAACAAACCAAAGCAGTCTTATTGCAGGGAGAGTGGAATGTCCCATTGCTCTAGTCAAGGGGGTTCTGTCTCTTAAAGTGGCAATTTGTCTCTACTGTCCATAGCAATGCCACCCCCTTACACGAGCATTCATAAAATTAACAACTATTTTCCATAACATTGGAAACCTATTAAATTAACAGTTATAATATCACCAAAATAAACACAACATGCACACACCATTATCTGAGTATAGTGTACAAATGAACAGCATATGCATGTCATGTACGCCATGTTAATATTTAGCCCTGGAATTATAATGCTCTCCAAGTGCTGGATCAACAGAAACAATTAGCACAAGATTTACCAGTGCAGAAGCCATCAGAGAGGGACAACATGGGCAGAAGAGACAGCCACAAATGGCAGCTGAGTGACATCCTCAGCGAGAAGGTGGAGGGAGCCACAGCACCACTAGAGTCTTTTCATGGTTCCATCTCCTTCTTCTCTGTGTTTGAGGCTGTGTCCCCACGTGTTTTTACCGGCAAAACGCTTAAAAATCGCTTTAAAGAAGCATCCCATTCATTTTAATGAATTTTGCACTTTTTGTGCATATTGATGCGTTTTTTTCCGCGAAAAAAACGCTTTGCGGTAAAAACGCAGCATGCTCATTAATTTTGCGGAAAAGTCCGCGCTTTAGCTATTTTCTATGTGTCTGGGGACGCACGGAAAAAACGCATCAAAAACGCATGATTTTTGAGCAAAAAAGTGCAGAAAACGCGCAAAAAACGCGCGGAATATAAAAGCGCGTTTTCTGGGAAGGAGTCCAGTTTTCATGCAGAAATTTTCTTCACACGTGGGCACATAGCAGTGTCTGCCAAGACCACAGGAGCCAACCATTAGCCATGGGTTGGGGATCCCTGCCATAGAGGATCAGAGGTGTTGGGCTAGGGTCACTTGACTGTATCTTCCCCATCCGAGAAAAATGGTCCGTTTATGCTAAGAGAGTTTGACCAGAGCAGGATCCTTTTTTCTCAGGCATGGAAGATAAAAAAAAGTCTCAATCTTTTTTATTCTGGCAGTCCATGAAAATAGAACCACACTCGGATGTCATCTGAGTGCACTGCAGTTTTTTTCACGGACCCATAAACTGTCCAAGGAAAAAAAAATCCGAACTATACATGGCTTCACTGAATAACATTGGTTCGAGTGTAATCTGATGTTTTGACAGATCGCACCTGAATCGAACTTTATGACTAAACATTGGTCGGTATTAAAGACTGATCTGTTTTTTGCAAGTTATCTACCAAAGAGGCCAATGATGACGGCTAGAAGATCTAGAAATTTGAGAGATTTGCTTGTTAACAGTCATTATGTGGCAAAGCCCCTTGACCATTTTGGGGCTGGTATACCTAGAGTAGGTTTGTATCCCTGTGGTGACTGTCTGGCAGGTAATAATTTTATAAGGACCACATCATTCACATCTAGCGATGGTTCTCGGACCTTTAAGGTTAAGGAATACATTACGTGCAGTACTACTAATGTAGTGTACTATGCGAAATGTACATGTTCACTGATATATGTGGGTTTAACCACAAGGGAACTGCATGTGAGAGCGCGTGAACATGTCAGAGACATAATAGCTGCTAATAATGTGGATGATGTGAGAACCCTTAAAACCCTCCCAAGACATTTCAGGGAGAAACAGGTTGCAATTTGGTGCGCTCGGCGCAGCGTCAAAAGGACGCATGCGCCGCCAAACGCATACTGCGCACGGCCTGCGTCCCAAGTGCTAAAGATAGGGGACGCAGGAAGCATGCAGCGTCATGCGTCCGTAGGCGGAGCTACCGGCGGAGGCGCGTCAGGGGGCGGGGCTTAGCGGCGCCCATGCACAGCCCGACGCTGCGGCAGTAAACGCTAATGTGAAACTAGCCTAAGTTTTGCCCCATATCTATGAATTAGATTTGGTTTTATTTTCTTTGTGTGTTTTGTTTTTTACATTGTATATATTTTTCTTTTATATTTAGTTTTTGTCTATTCTGATGGTGTTTTCCCCATTGAAATACCCATATTTCATATATGGAATCTTTTGGCCGAACATGGGAGCAAGTGGAACAACGTGTAAAAAGAATGATGGCTATTCTACGGATCAAGATTTAATTTTTGTTACACTCTGGTTTTTTGTCACTTCTCGTTATATATAATGTTATATTATATGTCACTTCATGATTATATTTCACTTGTTGTATTAGTTATTACATATAATGCTACATTACATGTCACTTATGATTGTATTTATTTGCACCTTGCTTGATTATATTAACATTTTCACGGTATTTTTATTTATTATTTTCTAATATATGCACTTTGTCACTATATATATATATATATATATATGATTTATACATATGAGCGGTGTATTTCTTATGTTTCTAAGTAGGTACTGCCATTATTATATTATTTTAACTCCTTTTATGAACGCATTCTTGTTGAACGCTGCTGTGTGTCGCTGGTGTCTGGATCACTTGGTGATTCTAACACCTTACTGCGATTCCCGGCGGTGTTTTTTCAAGCTGCGCCATACTGGGAGATATAAAGTCATGTTGCTATGACGCCTGGTTTCCTATGAACATGTGCGCATGTCCATGACGCGTATGGGCGGGAGCGTCACTCTTGGAGTCCGTGGTGTGACGTGTGAGACTCAGGTTGCCATGGTGCGACTTGTGTACTCGCGCCTCGCACTGGAGGTCGGGGGGGACGTCATTTACGGCCCTGTGTCTGTCATTTACATGCACCGCTTACTATGTTCATGATGGTATGGGTGTTTACAAGCTGACTTGTGCCTGCGGTATGTGAGGTTGTGGTTGTCATGGCAACGGTGTCGTCATGTGAAATATTCCACCTATCAACTGGGGCTTTTAGATACTGACCCTATGTGACTCATCCATATGCGCCGCTCATTACACCGTGAATTGGTACAGCTGTATGGGGTATATATATAAGACTAAACACACAGACTTATGCACAGCCCACTTAGGAAGCCCAAGCGAAACGCGTGTTGGGGCTGCTTGGTGTGACCAGTTACACAGATACATTCGGGTGAGACTTTTTAGTATCCAGATTTTTATCAGATTTTTGTGGGTTGATTATTAGATTGGTATGTGCATTATATATATATCTAAGGAGGCATAGAGATTTCTTTATATGTCTGGTACTAGTGGTACATTTGAAGATACTATAAGGCAGTTTATATGATTATAGCTTCCCCGATCTGTGACTATAGTAACTGTGTTAGACCTTACGTCTTGTGTCCTTCACATCGTTTTGATTTTTATAATATAAATTTTTTTTTATGTATTTTGTAATAAATATTTATGAATATATTCAATAAAATATTATTTATATATGGTATTTGATGCTACTGATTTTTTTCTTTTTTATTTATATGTTTTATTGGAGTATACCTGCTTATTATTATTATTTTAGTAAGCTTTAACTCCTTTTTCTGGAATTTTTTAATTGGAGGACTTAGCACTAGAGTTGAGCGACTTTTGGTTTTTTAGGGTCGCGTTTCGTTTCGTGAAACCCGACTTTTCCAAAAGTCGGGTCGAGCAAGATCGTCCGATTATAGGGAAAAGTCGGGGTCGTCCCGAAACACGAAACCCAATGTAAGTCAATGGGGAATAAAAGTCGGCAGTGAGAGGAGGACAGGAAACATACCTACAGTGCCCATTTGAATGCCAAAAGCATCAATTCTTCTTACTTAAGCTTGTCAACCTTAATTAACTTCATAATACAAGTTACGCACTGAAAAATGGGGGTTATTTGGCTACAGACTGTGGGGGGGGAGGGCTGGCTCCAGGTTTTCATGTGCCCTGGGCGAAAGAGCGCCCCTTTAACACATACCACAACTCATCATGCTCCGATACGGCAGAGAAATAGCGGTATAGTACAATGAAAAATACCTCACTTTTTACATCTCATGACGAGGCCCATCTATTTCTCCATACAGAATCATTGGTCCCATATAATGTTTGAAACAGTATATGATGAGCTCCACATAATGCTACAGTATATTTTGGTCCCCATGGATGAAGCTCCACTGTCTTATGGGCCCAAATAATGCTCCAAACATAATGGGCCCCATTTCTAATGCTCTAGTGTATAATGGGCCCTGTAAATGCTGCTCCAGTGTCTGATGTCCACCTTTGGAATGTTCCAGTGTATGGTGGGCCCCATCTATCATTCTCCAGAGTATAGTGCTCCCCAAAAATTGCTGTCCCAACATTGAAAACAATCAAATAAGTCTCCTCGCTAGGGAATCCCTGTACTTGTCTGGACTCCTCGTCGTCCCCATCTTCCATCTCACTGCACAGTATTTCAACTTTGCAAGTGCTGTGTTCCTGGGCAAGCAGGGGGGGCCCACTCGTTGGCGACGGCACTGGCACAGGGCCCCGATAGTACGGTGGTGTGTCTGATGGCGGGTGGGCCGAACCTGCACTTTCATCTGCAGCTTCCTCTTTGTCACCGTGTAAGATGGAACTGTATATGGGAAGGGTAACCTGAGTTTCATCAGGGTCAGATTCAGGTCGTGTAGCGTGCGAGGGGAATGTAGTGGTCTGGGTCAATGTACCAGCAGATTCATCGAGCAGTGGCTGGGCATCAGTGCACTTGTGTCGCCCCCAGGAGTACGGTCGCCACAGTGGCATTACCTTCTTCCTAGGGAGTGTGATGTCATGCTTGGGAGCAACGAAGGATCTCTCTAGCAGGTTAACTGATTGGGCGGCGTTATTCCCACGAGTCATGACCCTCCAAACAGCGTTCATGAAGGCAAAGTGTTTGTTTTACGTGGGCAGTATGGTTGCAAAGCTGAACCTTAAAGGAATGTCCAGAAGGGCACCACCAGGAGTGGAGCCTACGGTTAAATTCGACTCCACCTGGGAAACCTCAACCATGCCAGCTACAGAACAGATGCACACATTGCAAGCTTAATTCCGTTAACGAACGAGACTCCGTCATGCCCCGCGGTCCGAGTCCGGCTTACTAGAGGGACACGTGAGGCTCTGGCACATGAGATTGGCCAATAACTGGTGTGTCATGCCCTTACATGTCCGTGGCTGCATGTGCGCTACACTGAAAAGGCCAGCGTTTGTCGCTTACAGGTGCAGATAACCCGCTGAACAACGTTAGTGATGGGGATCACTGATTACAATTATTACCCGCGAACAATGATTTCCCAGTAAGTGCAGGTCAACCGCAGTTCCGGAATTAGGCCTAACCGTCATTCCTGAAAAAATGAAAAACTTACGTGTGCAAACCACAGGTGCTGTAGCTTGCTTAACAGCTCGCCAGCCGTTCTCACGCCCAGTATGGATTACACGTGATTGCACAAAGGTGAGAAAGGGTACCGTATCCCCAGATAACATGTATGGATAGCGTACACATTCAAAATATACAGTGGGGCAAAAAAGTATTTAGTCAGTCAGCAATAGTGCAAGTTCCACCACTTAAAAAGATGAGAGGCGTCTGTAATTTACATCATAGGTAGACCTCAACTATGGGAGACAAACTGAGAAAAAAAAATCCAGAAAATCACATTGTCTGTTTTTTTTTTCATTTTATTTGCATATTATGGTGGAAAATAAGTATTTGGTCAGAAACAAGCAATCAAGATTTCTGGCTCTCACAGACCTGTAACTTCTTCTTTAAGAGTCTCCTCTTTCCTCCACTCATTACCTGTAGTAATGGCACCTGTTTAAACTTGTTATCAGTATAAAAAGACACCTGTGCACACCCTCAAACAGTCTGACTCCAAACTCCACTATGGTGAAGACCAAAGAGCTGTCAAAGGACACCAGAAACAAAATTGTAGCCCTGCACCAGGCTGGGAAGACTGAATCTGCAATAGCCAACCAGCTTGGAGTGAAGAAATCAACTGTGGGAGCAATAATTAGAAAATGGAAGACATACAAGACCACTGATAATCTCCCTCGATCTGGTGCTCCACGCAAAATCCCACCCCGTGGGGTGAGAATGATCACAAGAACGGTGAGCAAAAATCCCAGAACCACGCGGGGGGGACCTAGTGAATGAACAGCAGAGAGCTGGGACCAATGTAACAAGGCCTACCATAAGTAACACACTACGCCACCATGGACTCAGATCCTGCAGTGTCAGACGTGTCCCACTGCTTAAGCCTGTACATGTCCGGGCCCGTCTGAAGTTTGCTAGAGAGCATTTGGATGATCCAGAGGAGTTTTGGGAGAATGTCCTATGGTCTGATGAAACCAAACTGGAACTGTTTGGTAGAAACACAACTTGTCGTGTTTGGAGGAAAAAGAATACTGAGTTGCATCCATCAAACACCATACCTACTGTAAAGCATGGTGGTGGAAACATCATGCTTTGGGGCTGTTTCTCTGCAAAGGGGCCAGGACGACTGATCCAGGTACATGAAAGAATGAATGGGGCCATGTATCGTGAGATTTTGAGTGCAAACCTCCTTCCATCAGCAAGGGCATTGATGATGAAACGTGGCTGGGTCTTTCAACATGACAATGATCCAAAGCACACCGCCAGGGCAACGAAGGAGTGGCTTCGTAAGAAGCATTTCAAGGTCCTGGAGTGGCCTAGCCAGTCTCCCGATCTCAACCCTATAGAAAACCTTTGGAGGGAGTTGAAAGTCCGTGTTGCCAAGCGAAAAGCCAAAAACATCACTGCTCTAGAGGAGATCTGCATGGAGGAATGGGCCAACATACCAACAACAGTGTGTGGCAACCTTGTGAAGACTTACAGAAAACGTTTGACCTCTGTCATTGCCAACAAAGGATATATCACAAAGTATTGAGATGAAATTTTGTTTCTGACCAAATACTTATTTTCCACCATAATATGCAAATAAAATGAAAAAAAAACAGACAATGTGATTTTCTGGATTTTTTTTTCTCAGTTTGTCTCCGATAGTTGAGGTCTACCTATGATGTAAGTTACAGACGCCTCTCATCTTTTTAAGTGGTGGAACTTGCACTATTGCTGACTGACTAAATACTTTTTTGCCCCACTGTATGTCTATACATCAGGAGGCAGGCTCAGACGGTGTTAGGCCCAGTATGGATTGCACGTGATTGCACAAAGGTTAGAAAGGGTACCGTATCCCCGGATAACATGTATGGATAGCGTACACATTCAAAATATATGTCTATACATCAGGAGGCAGGCTCAGACGGTGTCAGGCCCAGTATGGATTGCACATGATTGCACAAAGGTTAGAAAGGGTACCGTATCCCCAGATAACATGTATGGATAGCGTACACATTCAAAATATATGTCTCAGGAGGCAGGCTCAGACGGTGTCAGGCCCAGTATGGATTGCACGCGATTGCACAAAGGTTAGAAAGGGTACCGTATCCCCAGATAACATGTATGGATAGCGTACACATTCAAAATATATGTCTCAGGAGGCAGGCTCAGACGGTGTCAGGCCCAGTATGGATTGCACGTGATTGCACAAAGGTTAGAAAGGGTACCGTATCCCCAGATAACATGTATTGATAGCGTACACATTCAAAATATATGTCTCAGGAGGCAGGCTCAGATGGTGTTAGGCCCAGTATGGATTGCACGTGATTGCACAAAGGTTAGAAAGGGTACCGTATCCCCAGATAACATGTATGGATAGCGTACACATTCAAAATATATGTCTCAGGAGGCAGGCTCAGACGGTGTTAGGCCCAGTATGGATTGCACGTGATTGCACAAAGGTTAGAAAGGGTACCGTATCCCCAGACAACATGTATGGATAGCGTACACATTCAAAATATATGTCTCAGGAGGCAGGCTCAGACGGTGTCAGGCCCAGTATGGATTGCACGTGATTGCACAAAGGTTAGAAAGGGTACCGTATCCCCAGATAACATGTATGGATAGCGTACACATTCAAAATATATGTCTCAGGAGGCAGGCTCAGACGGTGTTAGGCCCAGTATGGATTGCACGTGATTGCACAAAGGTTAGAAAGGGTACCGTATCCCCAGATAACATGTATGGATAGCGTACACATTCAAAATATATGTCTCAGGAGGCAGGCTCAGACGGTGTTAGGCCCAGTATGGATTGCACGTGATTGCACAAAGGTTAGAAAGGGTACCGTATCCCCAGATAACATGTATGGATAGCGTACACATTCAAAATATATGTCTCAGGAGGCAGGCTCAGACGGTGTTAGGCCCAGTATGGATTGCACGTGATTGCACAAAGGTTAGAAAGGGTACCGTATCCCCGGATAACATGTATGGATAGCGTACACATTCAAAATATATGTCTATACATCAGGAGGCAGGCTCAGACGGTGTCAGGCACAGTATGGATTTGACGGCCCAGATTACACAGCGGAGGAGCAGGGAGAGGTAAAGATTGCAAATGCTGGGGCCCTGCCCAAGCAAGGGGGGCCCACTCATGGGCGTCGGTACTGGCACTGGGCCCCTCATAGTACAGCGGTGTGTCTGACGGCGGGTGTGCACCACCACCGTCAGAGACACTTGATTGCACTATGAGGGACCCTGTGCCAGTGCCCGCTCCCAAGAGTCGGCCTACCCACCTGTCCAGGGCAACGGCACTCGCACGGTGTCGTGCGCTAGGTGGTGACCCCGGCCATGGGGGGGAGGCAGCACAGTTAGGGTGTTTTAGAAAGTGGCATATGTTGATGTTGGACATTCAGCTGATGCAAAAGGCGAAATAGGTGAAGTACCAGGAAGAGGTGGACCAAAGCAAGCCATTTTTCTGTCACCCTATGTGTCATCAGGGGAAGATGGGACAAAATCCTTGGAAACCCATGAGTGGTTCATTTTAATGAAGGTTAGATCATCCACATTTTGGGTTGACAGACGGGTCCTTTTTTCTGTCAGGATTGATCCAGCTGCACTGAAGACTCTTTCCGATAGCACACTTGCAGCTGGGCAAGCAAGCTCCTGTATGGCATATTGGGCCAATTCAGGCCAGGTGTCCAGTTTAGCGGCCCAATAGTCAAAGGGGAATGACCTGTGTGGGAGAACATCGATATGGGAGGAAAAGTAGTTTGTAACCATAGTTGACAACTGCTGTCTCCTGTCACTTTTCATCGATGCAGTATTACCAGTTGTGTGAGCGGTATTTGAAAAATCAGTCCACAACATTGTCATGAAACCCCTGTCTCCAACGCCACTTCTGCTGTGTGCACCACGAACACCTCTGCCAAGCTGCCCCCGGCCCGTACGGCTCGTGTGAGAACCATCACCGCTGCTGTGTGCTGGGAATGCCTCAAGCAACCGATTTACCAGAGTTGCTTGTTTATTAGCCAATATTAGGTCAAGGTTCTCCTGTGGCATGATGTTTTGTAATTTGCCTTTATAGCGTGGATCCAGGATGCTGGCCAACCAGTAGTCGTCATCGTTCATCATTTTGGCAATGCGGGAGTCCCTTTTTAGGATCCGCAAGGCATAATTTGACATGTGGGCCAATGTTCCCGGTGTCAATGATGCACTGCGAGTGCTGGGTGGAGGAGCACTTTCTGGCAAATCCACATCCCTCCAGTCACGCACAAACCCTGTACCAGACCTTGCCACGCCAACATTTTCACTTGCCCCACGAGATGCATCCTCCTCCCCTAAGTAATCATCCCCATCATCCTCCTCCTCCTCCTCTTCTTCCTCCACCTCGTCCAGGAGAGGTCCCTGAGCAGACAATGGCTGAATGTCATCAAGGATTCCCTCCTCCTCTTCCTCCTCATCAACATTGGCTGCAGACGCCTGCTCCTTAAGGTGCGTCAAAGTTTGCATGAGCAGACGCATAAGTGGGATGCTCATGCTTAGGATGGCGTCGTCTGCGCTTACCAGCCGTGTGCATTCCTCAAAACACTGAAGGACTTTACAAAGGTCTTTCAGCTTCGACCACTGCACACCTGTCAACTCCATGTCTGCTCTCAAAGTGCCTGGCCGTGTATCCTCCCACAAATGCATTATGGCCTGCCTCTGCTCGCACAGCCGCTCCACCATGTGCAGGGTCGAGTTCCACCTTGTTGCAATGTCGATAATGAGGCGGTGGTTGGGAAGGTGGAGCAATCGCTGCAGCTTCTGCATACGAACGGAGTGTACAGGCGACCGGCGGATGTGCGCGCACAGTCTTCGCACCTTCTGGAGCAGGGCTGTTAACTCCGGATAATTTTTGAGGAAGCACTGCACCACCAGGTTCAAGGTGTGAGCCAAGCAAGGTATGTGGCTGAGTTTTGAAAGGGCTATGGCTGCCACAAAATTACGGCCGTTATCACTAACTACCTTGCCTGCCTCAAGATGTACACTGCCCAGCCATGACTCAGTTTGTCGCTTCAAGTACTCGGCCAGCACCTCGGCGGTGTGTCTGTCGCCCAAACACATCATCTGCAACACAGCCTGCTGACGCTTTCCACTAGCTGCTCGATAGGGGGACACATCGTGTGCAACAGTGGCAGCTGCAGATGGAGTGCTCGTACGACTGCGCTCTGTGGACGAGCTTTCGCTTCTGGAGGAGGAGGAGGAGGGTCGAACGCCTACAGCCAACTGTTTCCTATACTGTGGGCTAGGCAGCACTGTCCCACCACCGCTGTCCCCTGTGGACCCTGCATCCACCACATTAACCCAGTGCGCAGTGATGGACACGTAACGGCCCTGGCCATGCCGACTGGACCATGCATCAGTTGTGAGGTGCACCTTTCCGCTCACTGACTGCTTGAGTGCATGGACAATGCGGTCTTTCACATGATGGTGGAGGGCTGGGATGGCTTTGCGAGAGAAGAAGTGGCGACTGGGTAGGTCATAGCGTGGTACTGCATAGGCCATGAGTTCGCGGAAAGCTGTGCTTTCCACCAACCGAAAGGGCATCATCTCAAACGAGATTAGTTTGGCAATGTGGGCGTTCAAACCCAGTGTACGCGGATGAGAGACTGAGTACTTTCTTGACCTACTCATAGTGTCTGGGAGGGTGAGCTGGACTTGAGAGCTGCATATGGTGGAAGTAGCGGTGGACAGGGCGGACTGAGAGAGGGTTGATGATGGTGATGGAGTTGGTGTTCTTTCTGATGGCCTAGAATCAGTCTTTCGTTGATATAACAGTGGGATTCCCTGACTGCTGTGGTCTTGCAACGACACCTCAACATTTGCTGCTGTGCTAACAGGTGGGCTTACAGTGGGGGAAACAATGTAGCGTTGCTGACTACCTTCGTTGTGATCAGTTGCACATGTGGCACTTGAGGTTTGGTGTTGTGTCCACGCTTGCAAGTGCATGCTGGTTAAATGTCTAAGCATGCAACTGGTATTCAAATTTTTCAGATTTTTCCCTCGGCTAAAGGTCTTTGCGCACTTCTTACAGTTAACCTTGGCCTGATCATGAGGATTTTGGTCAAAAAAGTGCCACACTGCACTCTTCCTACTTTGGCAGACATTTTGCGGCCTAGCACGCTGTGATCTTTTGACCCTCTGGACAAGCTGTCCAGCAACTCTTTTGATGTTTGGAACCTGTCTTTGGAGTGCTCCGGGCCTGCCAGATAACAGCTGTTGCGATGTCGATGTCTGCTGTGGATGCTCCTCATCTGAGCTATTGGAAGCAGCACCCTCTTCCCCCAATGGATGCCAATCTGGGTCAACAACTGGGTCATCCATCACCTCCTCTTCTATGTCATGTGCACCTTCCTCTGTGTCACCGTGTATGGTGGTATAGTGTGCGGGAAGGGGCACCTGAGTCACATCAGGGTCAGAATCTGGCTCTGTACACTGCGAGGACAATGTAGTGCTCTGAGTGAATGTACCAGCAGAATCATCCATCAGCGGCTGTGCATCAGTGCACTCCATGTCAGATTCATCTTGGCCTGGGTAATTCACCATTTCACTTGATAATCCAGGCATGGTATGTGAAAACAGCTCCATGGAGTAATCAGTAGTATGGCCTGCGTCATCCTTCAATCTTGGTTGGGGTGCAGGACACAAGGAAAGTTGTGGTTCATGAACATGAGCCTCCAATGACGACTCAGTGCTTTTACTTTTTACAACTGAAGAATAGGAGGCGATAGAGCTGGAGGCTGAGTCAGCAATGTAAGACAAAACTTTTTCCTGATGCTCTGGCTTTAAAAGCGGTTTGCCAACTCCTAGAAAACTAAGCGTTCGAGGCCTTATGTAGCCAGACGATGACGCAGGGTCAGCACCTCCTGCATTCGGTCCTATTTTGCTATTGCCACTACCATCAGATCCACCACCAACACCATCATTACCAGCTGCCAACCCCCGCCCAATTCCACGGCCTCTTCCACCAGCCTTCCTCATTTTTGGTAGAAATGTAGACAAAATCCAACAAACTATATAGTAATGTAAAACAAGGTACAAGGTGTCTATAGGACAGGGGAGATTTTGAATTTCTGCAGACACTTGTGGACACTGGACACGTTTGGATTGTGTGAGGCCCACTGATATCTGAGCGCTATGTGACAGGCTCGATGGCACAGCTGTGACCAAAGTGACTAGAGGATAAGGGAGATTTTGAATCTCTGCACACACTTTTGGACACTGGACACTTTTGGATTGTGTGAGGCCCACTGATATCTGAGCGCTATGTGACAGGCTCGATGGCACAGCTGTGACCAAATTAACTAGAGGATAAGGGAGATTTTGAATCTCTGCACACACTTTTGGACACTGGATGGACACTTTTGGATTGTGTGAGGCCCACTGATATCTGAGCGCTATGTGACAGGCTCGATGGCACAGCTGTGACCAAAGTGACTAGAGGATAAGGGAGATTTTGAATCTCTGCACACACTTTTGGACACTGGTCACTTTTGGATTGTGTGAGGCCCACTGATATCTGAGCGCTATGTGACAGGCTCGATGGCACAGCTGTGACCAAAGTGACTAGAGGATAAGGGAGATTTTGAATCTCTGCACACACTTTTGGACACTTTTGGATTGTGTGAGGCCCACTGATATCTGAGCGCTATGTGACAGGCTCGATGGCACAGCTGTGACCAAAGTGACTAGAGGATAAGGGAGATTTTGAATCTCTGCACACACTTTTGGACACTGGACACTTTTGGATTGTGTGAGGCCCACTGATATCTGAGCGCTATGTGACAGGCTCGATGGCACAGCTGTGACCAAAGTGACTAGAGGATAAGGGAGATTTTGAATCTCTGCACACACTTTTGGACACTGGACACTTTTGGATTGTGTGAGGCCCAATGAATATCTGAGCGCTATGTGACAGGCTCGATGGCACAGCTGTGACAAAAGTGACTAGAGGATAAGGGAGATTGGATTGCTTTTAAAAAAGCAGTTTGCGGAGCAGTGGGTAAACAGCAATGCAGGAATGTCAGGAAGCCTTAGAAGGCAGCACAACAACCAACACCACTGATACACCACTATATAGCCTCCCCTTGCACTGCACACACAGTGACTGGTGTGTTGTGCAGGCCAAATTGCTAGCAGCAGAAGCAGTTTTTTTTTCTTTTCAGCAGGACAAAAAAAAAAATTGGGATTGCTTTTAAAAAAGCAGTTTGCGGAGCAGTGGGTAAACAGCAATGCAGGAATGTCAGGAAGCCTTAGAAGGCAGCCCAACAACCAACACCACTGATACACCACTATATAGCCTCCCCTTGCACTGCACACACAGTGACTGGTGTGTTGTGCAGGCCAAATCGCTAGCAGCAGAAGCAGTTTTTTTGTCTTCTTCCCTGCCTAACGCTCTCCCTACAGAATCAGCAGCAACCTCTCCCTATACTAAGATCGGCAGAAGTAAGATGGCGGTCGGCGTGCACGCCCTTTTATACCCCCTGTGACGCCCACCAAAGCAAGCCAATCACTTGCATGCCCTTCTGAAAGATGGTGGTGACCCGTGCCTATGTCATCACGTTGCCCACAGTGTCCGTGGATCCTGATTGGCTGAAAAAGAGCGCAAAACAAACTTTTGAAACGCGACTTTGGCGCGTAAGTCGCCGACCTCGTGGCCGACCTCATCCTAGGGTCGGGTTTCGTTTCATGAAACCCGACTTTGCTAAAAGTCGGCGACTTTTGAATTTTTTCGACCCGTTTCGCTCAACTCTACTCAGCACCTGTCCACACTGCCAAAAGCACCAATACCTGGTTTACAAACAACAGTATCGCTGTGCTTGATTGGCCAGCAAACTCATCTGACCTTAACTCCATAGACAAGGGTGGAGTTCTAATTTTTAACAACAGGTTCTGTGTTTGTGTGTAGGAAAACCACACCCATTTTTAAGCCACACCCATTTACACATACATATACAAGATGGGCGCAGTCAAACAGTTGAAAAAAAATAAATTGGAATGAGATCAGTACAGTGCACAATCTGGCCAGCAGCTTTCCTGACCCGAGTGTGACAGCTGCATATATTTCTATGCAGCTGTATCACGTGACTGACCGGCTGGCCAGGCTGTGCAGTTATGTGCCATTTAAAGCATCACATAGTGACATCACACAGCATTATGTGCCATATATAGCATCACATAGTGACATCACAGCATTATGTGCCATATATAGCATCACATAGTGACATCACAGCATTATGTGCCATATATAGCATCACATAGTGACATCACACAGCATTATGTGCCATATATAGCATCACATAGTGACATCACAGCATTATGTGCCATATATAGCATCACATAGTGACATCACACAGCATTATGTGCCATATATAGCATCACTTAGATACATCACAGCATTATGTGCCATACATATCGTTACAACGTGACATCACACAGCATTATGTGCCATTTATAGCATGACATAGTGACATCACACAGCATTATGTGCCATTTATAGCATCACATAGTGACATCACAGCATTATATGCCATTTATAGCATCACATAGTAACATCACACAGCATTATATGCCATTTATAGCATCATATAGTGACATCACACAGCATTATGTGCCATATATAGCATCACATAGTGACATCACAGCATTATGTGACATATATAGCATCACATAGTGACATCACACAGCATTATCTGCCATTTATAGCATCACATAGTGACATCACAGAGCAATATGTGCCATTTATAGCATCACATAGTGACATCACACAGCATTATGTGCCATTTATAGCATGACATAGTGACATCACACAGCATTATGTGCCATTTATAGCATCACATAGTGACATCACAGCCTTATATGCCATTTATAGCATCATATAGTGACATCACACAGCATTATGTGCCATTTATAGCATCACATAGTGACATCACACAGCATTATGTGCCATTTATAGCATCACATAGTGACATCACACAGCATTATGTGCCATTTATAGCATCACATAGTGACATCACACAGCATTATGTGCCATTTATAGCATAACATAGTGACATCACACAGCATTATGTGCCATATACAGCATCACATAGTGACATCACAAAGCATTATGTGCCATTTATAGCATCACATAGTGACATCACACAGCATTATGTGCCATTTACAACATCATATAGTGACATCACACAGCATTATGTGCCATCTATAGCCTCACACAGTGACATCAAACAGCATTATGTGCCATTTATAGCATCATGTAGTGACATCACACAGCATTATGTGCCAATTATAGCATCACATAGTGACATCACACAGCATTATGTGCCATTTATAGCATCACATAGTGACATCACACAGCATTATGTGCCATTTATAGCATCACATAGTGACATCACACAGCATTATGTGCCATTTATAGCATAACATAGTGACATCACACAGCATTATGTGCCATATACAGCATCACATAGTGACATCACAAAGCATTATGTGCCATTTATAGCATCACATAGTGACATCACACAGCATTATGTGCCATTTATAACATCACATAGTGACATTACACAGCATTATGTGCCATTTATAGCATCACATAGTGACATCACATAGCTTTATGTGCCATTTACAGCATCACATAGTGACATCACACAGCATTATGTGCCATTTATAGCATCACATAGTGACATCACACAGCATTATATGCCATATATAGCATGACATAGTGACATCACAAAGCATTATGTGCCGTATACAGCATCACATAGTGACATCACACAGTATTATGTGCCATATACAGCATCACATAGTGACATCACAAAGCATTATGTGCCATTTATAGCATCACATAGTGACATCACACAGCATTACGTGCCATTTATAACATCATACAATGATATCACACAGCATTATGTGCCATATATAGCATCACATTGTGACATCACACAGCGTTATGGTCCATATATAGCATCACATAGTGACATCACACAGCATTATGTGCCATTTATAGCATCACATAGTGACATCACACAGCATTATGTGCCATATATAGCATCACATAGTGACATCACACAGCATTATGTGCCATATACAGCATCACATAGTGACATCACAAAGCATTATGTGCCAGTTATAGCATCACATAGTGACATCACACAGCATTATGTGCCATATATAGCATCACATAGTGACATCACAGCATTATATGCCATTTATAGCATGACATAGTGACATCACAAAGCATTATGTGCCATTTATAGCATCACATAGTGACATCACACAGCATTATGTGCCATATATAGCATCACATAGTGACATCACAGCATCATATGCCATTTATAGCATGACATAGTGACATCACAAAGCATTATGTGCCATTTATACCATCACATAGTGTCATCACAAAGCATTATGTGCCATTTAAAGCATCACATAGTGACATCACACAGCATTATGTGCCATTTATAGCATCACATAGTGACATCACAGAGCATTTTGTTCCCTTTATAGCATGACATAGTGACATCACACAGCATTATGTGCCATTTATAGCATCACATAGTGACATCACACAGCCTTATGTTCCATTTATATCATCACATAGTGACATCACAGTGCATTTTGTTCCCTTTATAGCATGACATAGTGACATCACACAGCATTATGTGCCATTTATAGCATCACATCGTGACATCACACAGCATTATCTGCCATATACAGCATCACATAGTGACATCACACAGCATTATGTGCCATTTAGAGCATCACATAGTGACATCACACAGCATTATGTGCCATTTAGAGCATCACATAGTGACATCACACAGCATTATGTGCCATTTATAGCATCACATAGTGACATCACACAGCATTATGTGCCATTTAGAGCATCACATAGTGATATCACACAGCATTATGTGCCATTTATAGCATCACATAGAGACATAACACAGAATTATGTACCATTTAGAGCATCACATAGTGACATCACACAGCATTACGTGACATTTCTAGCATCACATATTGACATCACACAGAATTATGTTAATTTTATATTATCACATAGTGACATCACACAGCATTATGTGCCATATATAGCATAACATAGTGACATCAGAGAGCATTATGTGCCATATACAGCAACACATAGTGACATCACACAGCATTATGTGCCATATATAGCATCAAATAGTGACATCACACAGCATTATGTGTCATATATAGCATCACATAGTGACATCACACAGCATTATGTGCCATTTATAGCATCACATAGTGACATAACAGAGCATTATGTGCCATATACAGCATCACATAGTGACATCACACAGCATTATGTGTCATATATAGCATCACATAGTGACATCACACAGCATTATGTGCCATTTATAGCATCACATAGTGACATCACACAGCATTATGTGCTATTTATAGCATCATGTAGTGACATCACACAGCATTATGTGCCAATTATAGCATCACATAGTGACATCACACAGCATTATGTGCCAATTATAGCATCACAAAATGACATCACACAGCATTATGTGCCATTTATAGCATCACATAGTGACATCACACAGCATTATGTGCCATTTATAGCATCACATAGTGACATCACACAGCATTATGTGCAATATATAGCATCACATAGTGACATCACACAGCATTATATGCCATATATAGCATCACATAATGACATCACACAGCATTTTGTGCCATTTATAGCATCGCATAGTGACATCACATAGCATTTTGTGACATTTCTAGCATCACATAGTGACATCACAGAGCATTATGCGCCATATATATCATCACATAGTGACCTCACACAGCATTATGTGCAATATGTAGCATCACATAGTGACATCACACAGCGTTATGGTCCATATATAGCATCATATAGTGACAACACACAGCGTTATGTGCCATATATAGCATCACATAGTGACATCTCACAGCATTATGTGCCATATGTAGCATCACATAGTGACATCACACGGCATTATGTGCCATATATTGCATCACATAGTGACATCACAAAGCATTATGTGACATTTCTAGCAACACATAGTGACATCACACAGCATTATGTGCCATATATGGCATCACATATTGACATCACACAGCGTTATGTGCCATATACAGCATCATATAGTGACATCACACAGCATTATGTGCCATATATAGCATCACATATTGACATCACACAGCATTATGTGCCATATACAGCATCACATAGTGACATCACAGAGCATTATGTGCCATTTATAGCATCACATAGTGACATCACACAGTATTATGTGCCATTTATAGCATCATATAGTGATGTCACACAGCATTATGTGCCATATACAGCATCGCATAGTGACATCACAGAGCATTATGTGCCATATATAGCATCACATAGTGACATCACACAGCATTATGTGCCATATATATCATCACATAGTGACATCACACAGCATTATGTGCCATATACAGCATCACATAGTGACATCACACAGCATTATGTGCCATATACATCATCACATAGTGACATCACAGAGCATTATGTGCCATATACAGCATCACATAATGACATCACACAGCATTATGTGCCATATATAGCATCACATAGTGACATCACACAGCATTATGTGCCATATATAGCATCACATAGTGACATCACACATCATTATGTGCCATATATAGCATCACATAGTGACATCACACAGCATTATGTGCCATATACAGCATCACATAGTGACATCACACAGCATTATGTGCCATATATAGCATCACATAGTGACATCACAGAGCATTATGTGCCATATACAGCATCACATAGTGACATCACATCATTATATGCCATATATAGCATCACATAGTGACATCACACAGCATTATGTGCCATTTGTAGCATCATATAGTGACATCACACAGCATTATGTGCCATATATCGCATCACATAATGACATCACACAGCATTATGCGCCATGTATATCATCACATAGTGACCTCACACAGCATTATGTGCCATATATAGCATAGCATAGTGACATCACACAGCATTTTATGCCATATATAGCATCACATAGTGACATCACACAGCATTTTGTGCCATTTACAGCATCGCATAGTGACATCACACAGCATTATGTGCCATATATAGCATCACATAGTGACATCACACAGCATTATTTGCCATATATAGCATCACATAGTGTGACATCACACAGCATTATGTGCCATATATAGCATCACATAGTGACATCACACAGCATTATGTGCCATATATAGCATCACATAGTGACATCACACAGCATTATGTGCCATATACAGCATCACATAGAGACATCACACAGCATTATGTGCCATATATAGCATCACATAGTGACATCACAGAGCATTATGTGCCATATATAGCATCGCATAGTGACCTCACACAGCACTATGTGCCATATATAGCATCACATAGTGACATCACACAGCATTATGTGCCATATATAGCATCATATAGTGACATCACACAGCATTATGTGCCATATATAGCATCACGTAGTGACATCACACAGCATTATGTGCAATATACAGCATCACATAGTGACATCACACAGCATTATGTGCCATATATAGCATTACTTAGTGACATCACAGAGAATTATGTGCCATATACAGCATCACATAGTGACATCACAGAGCATTATGTGCCATTTGCAGCATCACATAGTGACATCACACAGCATTATATGCCATATATAGCATCACATAGTGACATCACACAGCATTTTGTGCCATATATAGCATCACATAGTGACATCACACAGCATTATATGCCATATATAGCATCACATAGTGACATCACACAGCATTATGTGCCATTTATAGCATCATATAGTGACGTCACACAGCATTATGTGCCATATATAGCATCACATAATGACATCACACAGCATTATGTGCCATATACAGCATCACATAGTGACATCACACAGCATTATGTGCCATATATAGCATCACATAGTGACATCACACAGCATTATGTGCCATATTCAGCATCACATAGTGACATCACACAGCATTATGTGCCATATATAGCATCACATAGTGACATCACACAGCATTATATGCCATATACAGCATCACATAGTGACATCACACAGCATTATGTGCCAGTTATAGCATCACATAGTGACATCACACAGCATTATGTGCCATATATAGCATCACATAGTGACATCACAGCATTATATGCCATTTATAGCATGACATAGTGATATCACAAAGCATTATGTGCCATTTATAGCATCACATAATGACATCACACAGCATTATGTGCCATATATAGCATCACATAGTGACATCACACAGCATTATGTGCCATATACAGCATCACATAGTGACATCACACAGCATTATGTGCCAGTTATAGCATCACATAGTGACATCACACAGCATTATGTGCCATTTTTACCATCACACATTGACATCACACAGCCGTATGTGCCATTTATAGCATCACATAGTGACATCACAGAGCATTTTGTTCCCTTTATAGCATGACATAGTGACATCACACAGCATTATGTGCCATCTATAGCATCACATCGTGACATCACACAGCATTATCTGCCATATATAGCATCACATAGTGACATCACACAGCATTATGTGCCATTTATAGCATCACATAGTGACATCACAAAGCAATATGTGCCATTTAGAGCATCATATATTGACATTACACAGCATTAAGTCCCATTTATAGCATGACATAGTGACATCACACAGCATTAAGTGCCATTTATAGCATCACATAGAGACATCACACAGCATTAGGTGCCATATATAGCATCACATAGTGACATCACACAGCATTATGTGCCATTTATAGCATCACATAGTGACATCACACAGCATTATGTGCCATATACAGCATCAAATAGTGACATCACACAGCATTATGTGCCATATATTGCATCACATAGTGACATCACACAGCATTATGTGCCATATACAACATCACATAGTGACATCACACAGCATTACGTGCCATTTATAACATCATACAATGATATCACACAGCATTATGTGCCATATACAGCATCACATAGTGATATCACACAGCATTATGTGCCATTTATAGCATCACATAGTGACATCACACAGCATTATGTGCCATTTAGAGCATCATATAGTGATATCACACAGCATTATGTGACATTTATAGCATGACATAGTGACATCGCACAGCATTATGTGCCATTTATAGCATCACATAGTGACATCACAGCATTATATGCCATTTATAGCATCACATAGTGACATCACAAAGCAATATATGCCATTTAGAGCATCACATAATGACATCACACAGCATTATGTGCCATATATAGCATCACATAGTGACATCACACAGCATTATGTGCCATATACAGCATCACATAGTGACATCACACAGCATTATGTGCCAGTTATAGCATCACATAGTGACATCACACAGCATTATGTGCCATTTTTACCATCACACATTGACATCACACAGCCGTATGTGCCATTTATAGCATCACATAGTGACATCACAGAGCATTTTGTTCCCTTTATAGCATGACATAGTGACATCACACAGCATTATGTGCCATCTATAGCATCACATCGTGACATCACACAGCATTATCTGCCATATATAGCATCACATAGTGACATCACACAGCATTATGTGCCATTTATAGCATCACATAGTGACATCACAAAGCAATATGTGCCATTTAGAGCATCACATATTGACATTACACAGCATTAAGTCCCATTTATAGCATGACATAGTGACATCACACAGCATTAAGTGCCATTTATAGCATCACATAGAGACATCACACAGCATTAGGTGCCATATATAGCATCACATAGTGACATCACACAGCATTATGTGCCATTTATAGCATCACATAGTGACATCACACAGCATTATGTGCCATATACAGCATCAAATAGTGACATCACACAGCATTATGTGCCATATATTGCATCACATAGTGACATCACACAGCATTATGTGCCATATACAACATCACATAGTGACATCACACAGCATTACGTGCCATTTATAACATCATACAATGATATCACACAGCATTATGTGCCATATACAGCATCACATAGTGATATCACACAGCATTATGTGCCATTTATAGCATCACATAGTGACATCACACAGCATTATGTGCCATTTAGAGCATCATATAGTGATATCACACAGCATTATGTGACATTTATAGCATGACATAGTGACATCGCACAGCATTATGTGCCATTTATAGCATCACATAGTGACATCACAGCATTATATGCCATTTATAGCATCACATAGTGACATCACAAAGCAATATATGCCATTTAGAGCATCATATAGTGATATCACACAGCATTATGTGCCATTTATAGCATGACATAGTGACATCACACAGCATTATGTGCCATTTATACCATCACATAGAGACATCACACAGAATTATGTGCCATTTAGAGCATCACATAGTGACATCACACAGCATTATGTGCCATATATAGCATAACATAGTGACATCACAGAGCATTATGTGCCATATACAGCATCACATAGTGACATCACACAGCATTATGTGCCATTTATAGCATCATGTATTGACATCACACAGAATTATGTGCCTTTTATAGCATCACATAGTGACATCACACAGTATTATGTGCCATATATAGCATAACATAGTGACATCACAGAGCATTATGTGCCATATACAGCATCACATAGTGACATCACACAGCATTATGTGCCATTTATAGCATCATGTATTGAAATCACACAGCATTATGTGCCAATTATAGCATCACATAGTGACATCACACAGCATTATGTGCCAATTATAGCATCACATAGTGACATCACACAGCATTATGTGCCATATATAGCATCACATAGTGACATCACACAGCATTATGTGCCATTTATAGCATCACATAGTGACATCACACAGCATTATGTGCCATTTATAGCATCACATACTGACATCACACAGCATTATGTGCCATATATAGCATCACATAGTGACATCACACAGCATTATGTGCCATATATAGCATCACATAGTGACACCACACAGCATTATGTGCCATATACAGCATCACATAGTGACATCACACAGCATTATGTGCCATATATAGCATCACATAGTGACATCACAGAGCATTATGTGCCATATACAGCATCACATAGTGACATCACACAGCATTATGTGCCATATATATCATCACATAGTGACAGCACACAGCATTATGCGCCATGTATATCATCACATAGTGACGTCACACAGCATTATGTGCCATATATAGCATCACATAGTGACATCACACAGGATTATATGCCATATATAGCATCACATAGTGACATCACACAGCATTATGTGCCAGATATAGCATCACATAGTGACATCACACAGCATTTTGTGACATTTCTAGCATCACATAGTGACATCACACAGCATTATCTGCCATATATATCATCACATAGTGACCTCACACAGCATTATGTGCCATATATAGCATCACATAGTGACATCACACAGCGTTATTTGCCATATATATCATCACATAGTGACATCACACAGCATTTTATGACATTTCTAGCATCACATAGTGACATCACACAGCATTATGCGCCATATATATCATCACATAGTGACCTCACACAGCATTATGTGCCATATATAGCATCATATAGTGACATCACACAGCGTTATGTGCCATATATAGCATCACATAGTGACATCACACAGCATTATGTGGCATATGTAGCATCACCTAGTGACATCACACAGCAATATGTGCCATATATAGCATCACATAGTGACATCACACAGCATTATGTGCCATATATAGCATCACATAGTGACATTACACAGCATTATGTGCCATTTATATCATCACATAGTGACATCACACAGCATTATGTGCCAATTATAGCATGACATAGTGACATCACACAGCATTATGTGCCATTTATAGAATCACATAGTGACATCACAGAGCATTATGTGCCTTTTATAGCATCACATAGTGACATCACACAGCATTATGTGCCAGTTATAGCATCACATAGTGACATCACAGCATTATATGCCATTTATAGCATGACATAGTGATATCACAAAGCATTATGTGCCATTTATAGCATCACATAGTGACATCACACAGCATTATGTGCCATATACAGAATCACATAGTGACATCACACAGCATTATGTGCCAGTTATAGCATCACATAGTGACATCACACAGCATTATGTGCCATATATAACATCACATAGTGACATCACAGCATTATATGCCATTTATAGCATGACATAGTGACATCACACAGCATTATGTGCCATTTATAGCATCACATAGTGACATCACAGAGCATTATGTGCCATTTATAGCATCACATAGTGACATAACACAGCATTATGTGCCATATACAGCATCACATAGTGACGTCACAAAGCATTATTTGCCATTTATAGCATCACATAGTGACATCACACAGCATTATGTGCCATATATAGCATCACATAGTGACATCACACAGCATTATGTGCCATATATAGCATCACATAGTGACATCACACAGCGTTATGTGCCATATATAGTATCACATAGTGACATCACACAGCGTTATGTGCCATATATAGCATCACATAGTGACATCACACAGCGTTATGTGCCATATATAGCATCACATATTGACATCACACAGCATTATGTGACATTTCTAGCATCACATAGTGACATCACACAGCATGATGTGCCATATATAGCATCATATGGTGACATCACACAGTATTATATGCCATATATAGCATCATATAGTGACATCACACAGCATTATGTGCCATTTATAGCATCACATAGTGACATCACACAGCATTATGTGCCATATGTAGCATCATTTAGTGACATCACACAGCATTATGGGCCATTTATAGCATCACATAGTGACATCACACAGCATTATGTGCCATATATTGCATCACATAGTGACATCACACAGCATCATGTGCCATATACAGCATCACATAGTGACATCACACAGCATTATGTGCCATATACAGCATCACATAGTGACATCACACAGCATTATGTGCCATATATAGCATCACATAGTGACATTACACAGCATTATGTGCCATTTATATCATCACATAGTGACATCACACAGCATTATGTGCCAATTATAGCATGACATAGTGACATCACACAGCATTATGTGCCATTTATAGAAGCACATAGTGACATCACAGAGCATTATGTGCCTTTTATAGCATCACATAGTGACATCACACAGCATTATGTGCCAGTTATAGCATCACATAGTGACATCACAGCATTATATGCCATTTATAGCATGACATAGTGATATCACAAAGCATTATGTGCCATTTATAGCATCACATAGTGACATCACACAGCATTATGTGCCATATACAGCATCACATAGTGACATCACACAGCATTATGTGCCAGTTATAGCATCACATAGTGACATCACACAGCATTATGTGCCATATATAACATCACATAGTGACATCACAGCATTATATGCCATTTATAGCATGACATAGTGACATCACACAGCATTATGTGCCATTTATAGCATCACATAGTGACATCACAGAGCATTATGTGCCATTTATAGCATCACATAGTGACATCACACAGCATTATGTGCCATATACAGCATCACATAGTGACGTCACAAAGCATTATTTGCCATATATAGCATCACATAGTGACATCACAGAGCATTATGTGCCATTTATAGCATCACATAGTGACATCACACAGCATTATGTGCCATATACAGCATCACATAGTGACATCACACAGCGTTATGTGCCATATATAGCATCACATATTGACATCACACAGCATTATGTGACATTTCTAGCATCACATAGTGACATCACACAGCATGATGTGCCATATATAGCATCATATGGTGACATCACACAGTATTATATGCCATATATAGCATCATATAGTGACATCACACAGCATTATGTGCCATTTATAGCATCACATAGTGACATCACACAGCATTATGTGCCATATGTAGCATCATTTAGTGACATCACACAGCATTATGTGCCATTTATAGCATCACATAGTGACATCACACAGCATTATGTGCCATATATTGCATCACATAGTGACATCACACAGCATCATGTGCCATATACAGCATCACATAGTGACATCACACAGCATTAAGTGCCATATACAGCATCACATAGTGACATCACACAGCATTATGTGCCATATATAGCATCACATAGTGACATTACACAGCATTATGTGCCATTTATATCATCACATAGTGACATCACACAGCATTATGTGCCAGTTATAGCATCACATAGTGACATCACAGCATTATATGCCATTTATAGCATGACATAGTGATATCACACAGCATCATGTGCCATATACAGCATCACATAGTGACATCACACAGCATTATGTGCCATATACAGCATCACATAGTGACATCACACAGCATTATGTGCCATATATAGCATCACATAGTGACATCACACAGCATTATGTGCCATTTATATCATCACATAGTGACATCACACAGCATTATGTGCCAATTATAGCATGACATAGTGACATCACACAGCATTATGTGCCATTTATAGAAGCACATAGTGACATCACAGAGCATTATGTGCCTTTTATAGCATCACATAGTGACATCACACAGCATTATGTGCCAGTTATAGCATCACATAGTGACATCACAGCATTATATGCCATTTATAGCATGACATAGTGATATCACAAAGCATTATGTGCCATTTATAGCATCACATAGTGACATCACACAGCATTATGTGCCATATACAGCATCACATAGTGACATCACACAGCATTATGTGCCAGTTATAGCATCACATAGTGACATCACAGAGCATTATGTGCCATTTATAGCATCACATAGTGACATCACACAGCATTATGTGCCATATACAGCATCACATAGTGACGTCACAAAGCATTATTTGCCATTTATAGCATCACATAGTGACATCACACAGCATTATGTGCCATTTATAGCATCACATAGTGACATCACAGAGCATTATGTGCCATTTATAGCATCACATAGTGACATCACACAGCATTATGTGCCATATACAGCATCACATAGTGACGTCACAAAGCATTATTTGCCATTTAAAGCATCACATAGTGACATCACACAGCATTATGTGCCATATATAGCATCACATAGTGACATCACAGCATTATATGCCATTTATAGCATGACATAGTGACATCACAAATCATTATGTGCCATATATAGCATCACATAGTGACATCACACAGCATTATGTGCCATTTATAGCATCACATACTGACATCACACAGCATTATGTGCCATATACAGCATCAAATAGTGACATCACACTGCATTATGTGCCATATACAGCATCACTTAGTGACATCACAGAGCATTATGTACCATATACAGCATCACATAGTGACATCACACAGCATTATGTGCCATTTCTAGCATCACATAGTGACATCACAAAGCATTATGTGCCATATACAGCATCACATAGTGACATCATACAGCATTATGTGCCATTTATAGCATCACATAGTGACATCACACAGCATTATGTGCCATATACAGCATCACATAGTGACATCACAAAGCATTATGTGCCAGTTATAGCATCACATAGTGACATCACACAGCATTATGTGCCATATATAGCATCACATAGTGACATCACAGCATTATATGCCATTTATAGCATGACATAGTGACATCACAAAGCATTATGTGCCATTTATAGCATCACATAGTGACATCACACAGCATTATGTGCCATATACAGCATCACATAGTGACATCACAAAGCATTATGTGCCATTTATAGCATCACATAGTGACATCACACAGCATTATGTGCCATATATAGCATCACATGGTGACATCACAGCATCATATGCCATTTATAGCATGACATAGTGACATCACAAAGCATTATGTGCCATTTATACCATCACATAGTGTCATCACAAAGCATTATGTGCCATTTATAGCATCACATAGTGACATCACACAGCATTATGTGACATTTAAAGCATCACATAGTGACATCACACAGCATTATGTGCCATTTATAGCATCACATAGTGACATCACAGAGCATTTTGTTCCCTTTATAGCATGACATAGTGACATCACACAGCATTATGTGCCATTTATAGCATCACATAGTGACATCACACAGCCTTATGTTCCATTTATAGCATCACATAGTGACATCACAGTGCATTTTGTTCCCTTTATAGCATGACATAGTGACATCACACAGCATTATGTGCCATTTATAGCATCACATCGTGACATCACACAGCATTATCTGCCATATACAGCATCACATAGTGACATCACACAGCATTATGTGCCATTTAGAGCATCACATAGTGACATCACACAGCATTATATGCCATTTAGAGCATCACATAGTGACATCACACAGCATTATGTGCCATTTATAGCATCACATAGTGACATCACATAGCATTATGTGCCATTTAGAGCATCATATAGTGATATCACACAGCATTTTGTGCCATTTATAGCATCACATAGAGACATAACACAGAATTATGTACCATTTAGAGCATTACATAGTGACATCACACAGCATTACGTGACATATACAGCATCACATAGTGACATCACACAGCATTATGTGCCATATATAGCATCACATAGTGATATCACACAGCATTATGTGTCATATATAGCATCACATAGTGACATCACACAGCATTATGTGCCATTTATAGCATCACATAGTGACATAACAGAGCATTATGTGCCATATACAGCATCACATAGTGACATCACACAGCATTATGTGTCATATATAGCATCACATAGTGACATCACACAGCATTATGTGCCATTTATAGCATCACATAGTGACATCACACAGCATTATGTGCCATTTATAGCATCATGTAGTGACATCACACAGCATTATGTGCCAATTATAGCATCACAAAATGACATCACACAGCATTATGTGCCATTTATAGCATCACATAGTGACATCACACAGCATTATGTGCCACTTATAGCATCACATAGTGACATCACACAGCATTATGTGCCATATATAGCTTCACATAGTGACATCACACAGCATTATATGCCATATATAGCATCACATAATGACATCACACAGCATTTTGTGCCATTTATAGCATCGCATAGTGACATCACATAGCATTTTGTGACATTTCTAGCATCACATAGTGACATCACAGAGCATTATGCGCCATATATATCATCTCAAAGTGACCTCACACAGCATTATGTGCAATATGTAGCATCACATAGTGACATCACACAGCGTTATGGTCCATATATAGCATCATATAGTGACAACACACAGGGTTATGTGCCATATATAGCATCACATAGTGACATCTCACAGCATTATGTGCCATATGTAGCATCACATAGTGACATCACACGGCATTATGTGCCATATGTAGCATCACATAGTGACATCACACGGCATTATGTGCCATATATTGCATCACATAGTGACATCACACAGCATTATGTGACATTCCTAGCATCACATAGTGACATCACACAGCATTATGTGCCATATATGGCATCACATATTGACATCACACAGCGTTATGTGCCATATATAGCATCACATATTGACATCACACAGCATTATATGCCATAAACAGCATCATATAGTGACATCACACAGCATTATGTGCCATATATAGCATCAAATATTGACATCACACAGCGTTATGTGCCATACATAGCATCACATAGTGACATCACACAGCATTATGTGCCATATACAGCATCACATAGTGACATCACAGAGCATTATGTGCCATTTATAGCATCACATAGTGACATCACACAGCATTATGTGCCATTTATAGCATCATATAGTGATGTCACACAGCATTATGTGCCATATCCAGCATCACATAGTGACATCACAGAGCATTATGTGCCATATATAGCATCACATAATGACATCACACAGCATTATGTGCCATATGTATCATCACATAGCGACATCACACAGCATTATGTGCCATATACAGCATCACATAGTGACATCACACAGCATTATGTGCCATATACATCATCACATAGTGACATCACAGAGCATTATGTGCCATATACAGCATCACATAGTGACATCACACAGCATTATGTGCCATATATAGCATCACATAGTGACATCACACAGCATTATGTGCCATATATAGCATCACATAGTGACATCACACATCATTATGTGTCATATATAGCATCACATAGTGACATCACACAGCATTATGTGCCATATACAGCATCACATAGTGACATCACACAGCATTATGTGCCATATATAGCATCACATAGTGACATCACAGAGCATTATGTGCCATATACAGCATCACATAGAGACATCACATCATTATATGCCATATATAGCATCACATAGTGACATCACACAACATTATGTGCCATTTGTAGCATCATATAGTGACATCACACAGCATTATGTGCCATATATCGCATCACATAATCACACAGCATTATGCGCCATGAATATCATCACATAGTGACCTCACACAGCATTATGTGCCATATATAGCATAGCATAGTGACATCACACAGCATTTTATGCCATATATAGCATCACATAGTGACATCACACAGCATTATGTACCATATATAGCATCACATAGTGACATCACACAGCATTATGTGCCATATATAGCATAGCATAGTGACATCACACAGCATTTTGTGCCATTTACAGCATCGCATAGTGACATCACACAGCATTATGTACCATATATAGCATCACATAGTGACATCACACAGCATTATTTGCCATATATAGCATCACATAGTGACATCACACAGCATTATGTGCCATATATAGCATCACATAGTGACATCACACAGCATTATGTGCCATATACAGCATCACATAGTGACATCACACAGCATTATGTGCCATATATAGCATCACATAGTGACATCACAGAGCATTATGTGCCATATATAGCATTGCATAGTGACCTCACACAGCACTATGTGCCATATATAGCATCACATAGTGACATCACACAGCATTATGTGCCATATATAGCATCACGTAGTGACATCACACAGCATTATGTGCCATATACAGCATCACATAGTGACATCACACAGCATTATCTGCCATATATAGCATTACTTAGTGACATCACAGAGAATTATGTGCCATATACAGCATCACATAGTGACATCACAGAGCATTATGTGCCGTTTGTAGCATCACATAGTGACATCACACAGCATTATATGCATATATAGCATCACATAGTGACATCACACAGCATTTTGTGCCATATATAGCATCACATAGTGACATCACACAGCATTATATGCCATATATAGCATCACATAGTGACATCACAGAGCATTATGTGCCATTTATAGCATCACATAGTGACATCACACAGCATAATGTGCCATATATAGCATCACTTAGTAACATCACAGGGCATTATGTGCCATATACAGCATCACATAGTGACATCACAGAGCATTATGTGCCATATACAGCATCACATAGTGACATCACACAGCATTATGTGCCATTTATAGCATCATATAGTGACGTCACACAGCATTATGTGCCATATATAGCATCACATAATGACATCACACAGCATTATGTGCCATATACAGCATCACATAGTGACATCACACAGCATTATGTGCCATATATAGCATCACATAGTGACATCACACAGCATTATGTGCCATATTCAGCATCACATAGTGACATCACACAGCATTATGTGCCATATATAGCATCACATAGTGACATCACACAGCATTATGTGCCATATATAGCATCACATAGTGACAGCACACAGCATTATGCGCCATGTATATTATCACACAGTGACCTCACACAGCATTATGTGCCATATATAGCATCACATAGTGACATCACACAGCATTATGCGCCATATATAGCATCACATAGTGACATCACACAGCATTATGTGTCATATATAGCATCACATAGTGACATCACACAGCGTTATGTGCCATATATAGCGTCACATAGTGACATCACACAGCATTATGTGACATTTCTAGCATCACATAGTGACATCACACAGCATTATGTGCCATATATAGCATCACATGGTGACATCACACAGTATTATGTGCCATATATAGCATCATAAAGTGACATCACACAGCATTATCTGCCATTTATAGCATCACATAGTGACATCACACAGCATTATGTGCCATATACAGCATCACATAGTGACATCACACAGCATTATGTGCCATATATTGCATCACATAGTGACATCACACAGCATTATGTGCCAATTATAGCATGAGATAGTGACATCACACAGCATTATGTGCCAATTATAGCATGACATAGTGACATCACACAGCATTATGTGCCTTTTATAGCATCACATAGTGACATCACACAGCATTACGTGCCATTTATAACATCAAACAATGATATCACACATCATTATGTGCCATATACAGCATTAAATAGTGACATCACACAGCATTATGTGCCATTTATAGCATCACATAGTGACATCACACAGCATTATGCGCCATATATATCATCACAAAGTGACCTCACACAGCATTATGTGCCATATATAGCATCATATAGTGACATCACACAGCGTTATGTGCCATATATAGCATCACATAGTGACATCACACAGCATTATGTGGCATATGTAGCATCACATAGTGACATCACACAGCATTATGTGCCATATATAGCATCACATAGTGACATCACACAGCATTATGTGCCATATATAGCATCACATAGTGACATCACACAGCGTTATGTGCCATATATAGTATCACA
Organism: Dendrobates tinctorius; assembly: GCF_039654945.1. NCBI lineage: Eukaryota > Metazoa > Chordata > Amphibia > Anura > Dendrobatidae > Dendrobates > Dendrobates tinctorius. The sequence goes on along the minus strand of NW_027361898.1, from coordinate 11,023,618 downwards.
TAGTGACATCACACAGCGTTATGTGCCATATATAGCATCACATAGTGACATCACACAGCGTTATGTGCCAGTTATAGCATCACATAGTGACATCACACAGCATTATGTGCCATTTTTACCATCACACATTGACATCACACAGCCGTATGTGCCATTTATAGCATCACATAGTGACATCACAGAGCATTTTGTTCCCTTTATAGCATGACATAGTGACATCACACAGCATTATGTGCCATCTATAGCATCACATCGTGACATCACACAGCATTATCTGCCATATATAGCATCACATAGTGACATCACACAGCATTATGTGCCATTTATAGCATCACATAGTGACATCACAAAGCAATATGTGCCATTTAGAGCATCATATAGTGACATTACACAGCATTAAGTCCCATTTATAGCATGACATAGTGACATCACACAGCATTAAGTGCCATTTATAGCATCACATAGAGACATCAAACAGCATTAGGTGCCATATATAGCATCACATAGTGACATCACACAGCATTATGTGCCATTTAGAGCATCACATATTAACATCACACAGCATTATGTGCCATATACAGCATCAAATAGTGACATCACACAGCATTATGTGCCATATATTGCATCACATAGTGACATCACACAGCATTATGTGCCATATACAACATCACATAGTGACATCACACAGCATTACGTGCCATTTATAACATCATATAATGATATCACACAGCATTATGTGCCATATACAGCATCACATAGTGATATCACACAGCATTATGTGCCATTTATAGCATCACATAGTGACATCACACAGCATTATGTGCCATTTAGAGCATCATATAGTGATATCACACAGCATTATGTGCCATTTATAGCATGACATAGTGACATCACACAGCATTATGTGCCATTTATAGCATCACATAGTGACATCACAGCATTATATGCCATTTATAGCATCACATAGTGACATCACAAAGCAATATGTGCCATTTAGAGCATCATATAGTGATATCACACAGCATTATGTGCCATTTATAGCATGACATAGTGACATCACACAGCATTATGTGCCATTTATACCATCATATAGAGACATCACACAGAATTATGTGCCATTTAGAGCATCACATAGTGACATCACACAGCATTATGTGCCATATATAGCATAACATAGTGACATCACAGAGCATTATGTGCCATATACAGCATCACATAGTGACATCACACAGCATTATGTGCCATTTATAGCATCATGTATTGAGATCACACAGAATTATGTGCCTTTTATAGCATCACATAGTGACATCACACAGTATTATGTGCCATATATAGCATAACATAGTGACATCACAGAGCATTATGTGCCATATACAGCATCACATAGTGACATCACACAGCATTATGTGCCATTTATAGCATCATGTATTGACATCACACAGCATTATGTGCCAATTATAGCATCACATAGTGACATCACACAGCATTATGTGCCAATTATAGCATCACATAGTGACATCACACAGCATTATGTGCCATATATAGCATCACATAGTGACATCACACAGCATTATGTGCCATTTATAGCATCACATAGTGACATCACACAGCATTATGTGCCATTTATAGCATCACATACTGACATCACACAGCATTATGTGCCATATATAGCATCACATAGTGACATCACACAGCATTATGTGCCATATATAGCATCACATAGTGACACCACACAGCATTATGTGCCATATACAGCATTACAAAGTGACATCACACAGCATTATGTGCCATATATAGCATCACATAGTGACATCACAGAGCATTATGTGCCATATACAGCATCACATAATGACATCACACAGCATTATGTGCTATATATATCATCACATAGTGACAGCACACAGCATTATGCGCCATGTATATCATCACATAGTGACGTCACACAGCATTATGTGCCATATATAGCATCACATAGTGACATCACACAAGATTATATGCCATATATAGCATCACATAGTGACATCACACAGCATTATGTGCCAGATATAGCATCACATAGTGACATCACACAGCATTTTGTGACATTTCTAGCATCACATAGTGACATCACACAGCATTATCTGCCATATATATCATCACATAGTGACCTCACACAGCATTATGTGCCATATATAGCATCACATAGTGACATCACACAGCGTTATTTGCCATATATATCATCACATAGTGACATCACACAGCATTTTGTGACATTTCTAGCATCACATAGTGACATCACACAGCATTATGCGCCATATATATCATCACATAGTGACCTCACACAGCATTATGTGCCATATATAGCATCATATAGTGACATCACACAGCGTTATGTGCCATATATAGCATCACATAGTGACATCACACAGCATTATGTGGCATATGTAGCATCACATAGTGACATCACACAGCATTATGTGCCATATATAGCATCACATAGTGACATCACACAGCATTATGTGCCATATATAGCATCACATAGTGACATCACACAGCGTTATGTGCCATATATAGTATCACATAGTGACATCACACAGCGTTATGTGCCATATATAGCATCACATAGTGACATCACACAGCGTTATGTGCCATATATAGCCTCACATATTGACATCACACAGCATTATGTGACATTTCTAGCATCACATAGTGACATCACACAGCATGATGTGCCATATATAGCATCATATGGTGACATTACACAGTATTATATGCCATATATAGCATCATATAGTGACATCACACAGCATTATGTGCCATATACAGCATCACATAGTGACATCACACAGCATTATGTGCCATTTATAGCATCACATAGTGACATCACACAGCATTATGTGCCATATGTAGCATCATTTAGTGACATCACACAGCATTATGTGCCATTTATAGCATCACATAGTGACATCACACAGCATTATGTGCCATATATTGCATCACATAGTGACATCACACAGCATCATGTGCCATATACAGCATCACATAGTGACATCACACAGCATTATGTGCCATATACAGCATCACATAGTGACATCACACAGCATTATGTGCCATTTAGAGCATCACATATTAACATCACACAGCATTATGTGCCATATACAGCATCAAATAGTGACATCACACAGCATTATGTGCCATATATTGCATCACATAGTGACATCACACAGCATTATGTGCCATATACAACATCACATAGTGACATCACACAGCATTACGTGCCATTTATAACATCATATAATGATATCACACAGCATTATGTGCCATATACAGCATCACATAGTGATATCACACAGCATTATGTGCCATTTATAGCATCACATAGTGACATCACACAGCATTATGTGCCATTTAGAGCATCATATAGTGATATCACACAGCATTATGTGCCATTTATAGCATGACATAGTGACATCACACAGCATTATGTGCCATTTATAGCATCACATAGTGACATCACAGCATTATATGCCATTTATAGCATCACATAGTGACATCACAAAGCAATATGTGCCATTTAGAGCATCATATAGTGATATCACACAGCATTATGTGCCATTTATAGCATGACATAGTGACATCACACAGCATTATGTGCCATTTATACCATCATATAGAGACATCACACAGAATTATGTGCCATTTAGAGCATCACATAGTGACATCACACAGCATTATGTGCCATATATAGCATAACATAGTGACATCACAGAGCATTATGTGCCATATACAGCATCACATAGTGACATCACACAGCATTATGTGCCATTTATAGCATCATGTATTGAGATCACACAGAATTATGTGCCTTTTATAGCATCACATAGTGACATCACACAGTATTATGTGCCATATATAGCATAACATAGTGACATCACAGAGCATTATGTGCCATATACAGCATCACATAGTGACATCACACAGCATTATGTGCCATTTATAGCATCATGTATTGACATCACACAGCATTATGTGCCAATTATAGCATCACATAGTGACATCACACAGCATTATGTGCCAATTATAGCATCACATAGTGACATCACACAGCATTATGTGCCATATATAGCATCACATAGTGACATCACACAGCATTATGTGCCATTTATAGCATCACATAGTGACATCACACAGCATTATGTGCCATTTATAGCATCACATACTGACATCACACAGCATTATGTGCCATATATAGCATCACATAGTGACATCACACAGCATTATGTGCCATATATAGCATCACATAGTGACACCACACAGCATTATGTGCCATATACAGCATTACAAAGTGACATCACACAGCATTATGTGCCATATATAGCATCACATAGTGACATCACAGAGCATTATGTGCCATATACAGCATCACATAATGACATCACACAGCATTATGTGCTATATATATCATCACATAGTGACAGCACACAGCATTATGCGCCATGTATATCATCACATAGTGACGTCACACAGCATTATGTGCCATATATAGCATCACATAGTGACATCACACAAGATTATATGCCATATATAGCATCACATAGTGACATCACACAGCATTATGTGCCAGATATAGCATCACATAGTGACATCACACAGCATTTTGTGACATTTCTAGCATCACATAGTGACATCACACAGCATTATCTGCCATATATATCATCACATAGTGACCTCACACAGCATTATGTGCCATATATAGCATCACATAGTGACATCACACAGCGTTATTTGCCATATATATCATCACATAGTGACATCACACAGCATTTTGTGACATTTCTAGCATCACATAGTGACATCACACAGCATTATGCGCCATATATATCATCACATAGTGACCTCACACAGCATTATGTGCCATATATAGCATCATATAGTGACATCACACAGCGTTATGCGCCATATATAGCATCACATAGTGACATCACACAGCATTATGTGGCATATGTAGCATCACATAGTGACATCACACAGCATTATGTGCCATATATAGCATCACATAGTGACATCACACAGCATTATGTGCCATATATAGCATCACATAGTGACATCACACAGCGTTATGTGCCATATATAGTATCACATAGTGACATCACACAGCGTTATGTGCCATATATAGCATCACATAGTGACATCACACAGCGTTATGTGCCATATATAGCCTCACATATTGACATCACACAGCATTATGTGACATTTCTAGCATCACATAGTGACATCACACAGCATGATGTGCCATATATAGCATCATATGGTGACATTACACAGTATTATATGCCATATATAGCATCATATAGTGACATCACACAGCATTATGTGCCATATACAGCATCACATAGTGACATCACACAGCATTATGTGCCATTTATAGCATCACATAGTGACATCACACAGCATTATGTGCCATATGTAGCATCATTTAGTGACATCACACAGCATTATGTGCCATTTATAGCATCACATAGTGACATCACACAGCATTATGTGCCATATATTGCATCACATAGTGACATCACACAGCATCATGTGCCATATACAGCATCACATAGTGACATCACACAGCATTATGTGCCATATACAGCATCACATAGTGACATCACACAGCATTATGTGCCATATATAGCATCACATAGTGACATTACACAGCATTATATGCCATTTATATCATCACATAGTGACATCACACAGCATTATGTGCCAATTATAGCATGACATAGTGACATCACACAGCATTATGTGCCATTTATAGAAGCACATAGTGACATCACAGAGCATTATGTGCCTTTTATAGCATCACATAGTGACATCACACAGCATTATGTGCCAGTTATAGCATCACATAGTGACATCACAGCATTATATGCCATTTATAGCATGACATAGTGATATCACAAAGCATTATGTGCCATTTATAGCATCACATAGTGACATCACACAGCATTATGTGCCATATACAGCATCACATAGTGATATCACACAGCATTATGTGCCAGTTATAGCATCACATAGTGACATCACACAGCATTATGTGCCATATATAACATCACATAGTGACATCACAGCATTATATGCCATTTATAGCATGACATAGTGACATCACACAGCATTATGTGCCATTTATAGCATCACATAGTGACATCACAGAGCATTATGTGCCATTTATAGCATCACATAGTGACATCACACAGCATTATGTGCCATATACAGCATCACATAGTGATGTCACAAAGCATTATTTGCCATTTATAGCATCACATAGTGACATCACACAGCATTATGTGCCATATATAGCATCACATAGTGACATCACAGCATTATATGCCATTTATAGCATGACATAGTGACATCACACAGCATTATGTGCCATTTATAGCATCACATACTGACATCACACAGCATTATGTGCCATTTATAGCATGACATAGTGACATCACAAAGCATAATGTGCCGTATACAGCATCACATAGTGACATCACACAGCATTATGTGCCATTTATAGCATCACATAGTGATATCACACAGCATTATGTGCCGTTTATAGCATCACATAGTGACATCACACAGCATTATGTGCCATATATAGCATCACATACTGACATCACACAGCATTATGTGCCATTTACAGCATCACATAGTGACATCACACAGCATTATATGCCATTTATAGAATCACATAGTGACATCACACAGCATTATGTGCCATATATAGCATCACAGCATTATATGCCATATATAGCATGACATAGTGACATCACAAAGCATTATGTGCCGTATACAGCATCACATAGTGACATCACACAGCATTATGTGCCATATATAGCATCACATATTGATATCACAGAGCATTATGTGCCATTTATAGCATCACATAGTGACATCACAAAGCATTATGTGCCATTTATAGCATCACATAGTGATATCACACAGCATTATGTGCCGTTTATAGCATCACATAGTGACATCACACAGCATTATGTGCCATATATAGCATCACATAGTGACATCACACAGCATTATGTGCCATTTATAGCATCACATAGTGACATCACAAAGCATTATGTGCCATTTATAGCATCACATAGTGATATCACACACCATTATGTGCCGTTTATAGCATCACATAGTGACATCTCACAGCATTATATGCCATATGTAGCATCACATAGTGACATGACACAACTTTATTTGCCATATACAGCATCACATAGTGACATCACACAGCGTTATGTGCCATATATAGCATCACATAGAGACATCACACAGCATTATGTGCCATATGTAGCATCAAATAGTGACATCACACAACATTATGTGCCATTTATAGCATCACATAGTGACATCACACAGCATTATGTGCCATATGTAGCATCAAATAGTGACATCACACAACATTATGTGCCATATATAGCATCACATAGAGACATCACACAGCGTTATTTGCCATATATATCATCATATAGTGACATCACACAGCATTATGTGCCAATTATAGCATGACATAGTGACATCACACAGCATTATGTGCCAATTATAGCATCACATAGTGACCTCACACAGCATTATGGGCCATTTATAGCATCACATATTGACATCACACAGCATTATGTGCCATATATAGCATCATATAGTGATATCACACAGCATTATGTGCCATTTATAGCATCACATAGTGACATCACACAGCATTATGTGCCATATATTGCATAACATAGTGACATTACACAGCATTATGTACCATTTATAGCATGACAAAGTGACATCACACAGCCTTATGTGCCATTTATAGCATGATCTAGTGGCATCAGACAGAATTATGTGCCATTTTTACCATCACACATTGACATCACACAGCCGTATGTGCCATTTATAGCATCACATTGTGACATCACACAGCATTATCTGCCATATATAGCATCACATAGTGACATCACACAGCATTATGTGCCATTTATAGCATCACATGGTGACATCACACAGGATTATCTGCCATTTATAGCATCACATAGTGACATCACACAACATTATGTGCCATTTATAGCATCACATAGTGACATCACACAGCATTATGTGCCATTTGTAGCATCACATAGTGACATCACACAGCATTAAGTGATATTTCTAGCATCACATATTGACATCACACAGCATTATGTGCCATATATAACATCACATAGTGACATCACACAGCATTATGTGCCATTTGTAGCATCACATAGTGACATCACACAGCATTAAGTCACATTTCTAGCATCACATTTTGACATCACAAAGCATTATGTGCCATATATAACATCACATAGTGACATCACACAGCATTATGTACCATTTATAGCATCACATAGTGACATCACACAGCATTATGTGCCATTTATAGCATCACATAGTGACATCATACAGCATTATGTGCCATTTATAGCATCACATAGTGACATCACACATCATTATGTGCCATTTATAGCATCACATAGTGACATCACAGCATTATATGCCATATATAGCATGACATAGTGACATCACAAAGCATTATGTGCCCTATACAGCATCACATATTGACATCACACAGCATTATGTGCCATATATAGAATCACATAGTGACATCACAGAGCATTATGTGCCATTTATAGCATCACATAGTGACATCACAAAGCATTATGTGCCATTTATAGCATCACATAGTGATATCACACAGCATTATGTGCCATATGTAGCATCATATAGTGACATGACACAACTTTATTTGCCATATACAGCATCACAAAGTGACATCACACAGCATTACGTGCCATTTAGAGCATCACATAGTGACATCACACAACATTATGTGCCATTTAAAGCATCACATAGTGACATCACACAGCATTATGTGCCATTTATAGCATCACATAGTGACATCACACAGCATTAAGTGACATTTCTAGCATCACATAGTGACATCACAAAGAGTGATGCGCCATTACTAGCATCACATATTGACATCACACAGCATTATGTGCCATATGTAGCATCACATTGTGACATCACACAGCATTATGTACCATTTATAGCATCACATTGTGACATCACACAGCATTATGTGCCATATGTAGCATCACATAGTGACATCACACAGCATTATGTGCCATATACAGCATCACACATTGACATCACACAGCATTATGTACCATTTATAGCATCACATTGTGACATCACACAGCATTATGTGCCATTTCTAGCATCACATAGTGACGTCACACAGCATTACGTGCCATATATAGCATCACATTGTGACATCACACAGCATTATGTGCCATATATAGCATCACATAGTGACATCACACAGCATTATGTGCCATATACAGCATCACACATTGACATCACACAGCATTATGTACCATTTATAGCATCACATTGTGACATCACACAGCATTATGTGCCATTTATAGCATCACATAGTGACATAACAAAGCATTATGTGCCATTTATAGCATCACATAGTGACATCACAAAGCATTATGTACCATTTATAGCATCACATTGTGACATCACACAGCATTATGTGCCATTTATAGCATCACATGGTGACATCACACATCATTATGTGCCATTTATAGCATCACATAGTGACATCACAGCATTATATGCCATATATAGCATGACATAGTGACATCACAAAGCATTATGTGCCCTATACAGCATCACATATTGACATCACACAGCATTATGTGCCATATATAGCATCACATAGTGACATCACAGAGCATTATGTGCCATTTATAGCATCACATAGTGACATCACAAAGCATTATGTGCCATTTATAGCATCACATAGTGATATCACACAGCATTATGTGCCATATGTAGCATCACATAGTGACATGACACAACTTTATTTGCCATATACAGCATCACAAAGTGACATCACACAGCATTACGTGCCATTTAGAGCATCACATAGTGACATCACACAACATTATGTGCCATTTAAAGCATCACATAGTGACATCACACAGCATTATGTGCCATTTATAGCATCACATAGTGACATCACACAGCATTAAGTGACATTTCTAGCATCACATAGTGACATCACAAAGAGTGATGCGCCATTACTAGCATAACATAGTGACATCACAGAGCATTATGTGCCATATACAGCATCACATAGTGACATCACACAGCATTATGTGCCATTTATAGCATCATGTATTGAGATCACACAGAATTATGTGCCTTTTATAGCATCACATAGTGACATCACACAGTATTATGTGCCATATATAGCATAACATAGTGACATCACAGAGCATTATGTGCCATATACAGCATCACATAGTGACATCACACAGCATTATGTGCCATTTATAGCATCATGTATTGACATCACACAGCATTATGTGCCAATTATAGCATCACATAGTGACATCACACAGCATTATGTGCCAATTATAGCATCACATAGTGACATCACACAGCATTATGTGCCATATATAGCATCACATAGTGACATCACACAGCATTATGTGCCATTTATAGCATCACATAGTGACATCACACAGCATTATGTGCCATTTATAGCATCACATACTGACATCACACAGCATTATGTGCCATATATAGCATCACATAGTGACATCACACAGCATTATGTGCCATATATAGCATCACATAGTGACACCACACAGCATTATGTGCCATATACAGCATTACAAAGTGACATCACACAGCATTATGTGCCATATATAGCATCACATAGTGACATCACAGAGCATTATGTGCCATATACAGCATCACATAATGACATCACACAGCATTATGTGCTATATATATCATCACATAGTGACAGCACACAGCATTATGCGCCATGTATATCATCACATAGTGACGTCACACAGCATTATGTGCCATATATAGCATCACATAGTGACATCACACAAGATTATATGCCATATATAGCATCACATAGTGACATCACACAGCATTATGTGCCAGATATAGCATCACATAGTGACATCACACAGCATTTTGTGACATTTCTAGCATCACATAGTGACATCACACAGCATTATCTGCCATATATATCATCACATAGTGACCTCACACAGCATTATGTGCCATATATAGCATCACATAGTGACATCACACAGCGTTATTTGCCATATATATCATCACATAGTGACATCACACAGCATTTTGTGACATTTCTAGCATCACATAGTGACATCACACAGCATTATGCGCCATATATATCATCACATAGTGACCTCACACAGCATTATGTGCCATATATAGCATCATATAGTGACATCACACAGCGTTATGTGCCATATATAGCATCACATAGTGACATCACACAGCATTATGTGGCATATGTAGCATCACATAGTGACATCACACAGCATTATGTGCCATATATAGCATCACATAGTGACATCACACAGCATTATGTGCCATATATAGCATCACATAGTGACATCACACAGCGTTATGTGCCATATATAGTATCACATAGTGACATCACACAGCGTTATGTGCCATATATAGCATCACATAGTGACATCACACAGCGTTATGTGCCATATATAGCCTCACATATTGACATCACACAGCATTATGTGACATTTCTAGCATCACATAGTGACATCACACAGCATGATGTGCCATATATAGCATCATATGGTGACATTACACAGTATTATATGCCATATATAGCATCATATAGTGACATCACACAGCATTATGTGCCATATACAGCATCACATAGTGACATCACACAGCATTATGTGCCATTTATAGCATCACATAGTGACATCACACAGCATTATGTGCCATATGTAGCATCATTTAGTGACATCACACAGCATTATGTGCCATTTATAGCATCACATAGTGACATCACACAGCATTATGTGCCATATATTGCATCACATAGTGACATCACACAGCATCATGTGCCATATACAGCATCACATAGTGACATCACACAGCATTATGTGCCATATACAGCATCACATAGTGACATCACACAGCATTATGTGCCATATATAGCATCACATAGTGACATTACACAGCATTATGTGCCATTTATATCATCACATAGTGACATCACACAGCATTATGTGCCAATTATAGCATGACATAGTGACATCACACAGCATTATGTGCCATTTATAGAAGCACATAGTGACATCACAGAGCATTATGTGCCTTTTATAGCATCACATAGTGACATCACACAGCATTATGTGCCAGTTATAGCATCACATAGTGACATCACAGCATTATATGCCATTTATAGCATGACATAGTGATATCACAAAGCATTATGTGCCATTTATAGCATCACATAGTGACATCACACAGCATTATGTGCCATATACAGCATCACATAGTGATATCACACAGCATTATGTGCCAGTTATAGCATCACATAGTGACATCACACAGCATTATGTGCCATATATAACATCACATAGTGACATCACAGCATTATATGCCATTTATAGCATGACATAGTGACATCACACAGCATTATGTGCCATTTATAGCATCACATAGTGACATCACAGAGCATTATGTGCCATTTATAGCATCACATAGTGACATCACACAGCATTATGTGCCATATACAGCATCACATAGTGACGTCACAAAGCATTATTTGCCATTTATAGCATCACATAGTGACATCACACAGCATTATGTGCCATTTATAGCATCACATAGTGACATCACAGAGCATTATGTGCCATTTATAGCATCACATAGTGACATCACACAGCATTATGTGCCATATACAGCATCACATAGTGATGTCACAAAGCATTATTTGCCATTTATAGCATCACATAGTGACATCACACAGCATTATGTGCCATATATAGCATCACATAGTGACATCACAGCATTATATGCCATTTATAGCATGACATAGTGACATCACACAGCATTATGTGCCATTTATAGCATCACATACTGACATCACACAGCATTATGTGCCATTTATAGCATGACATAGTGACATCACAAAGCATAATGTGCCGTATACAGCATCACATAGTGACATCACACAGCATTATGTGCCATTTATAGCATCACATAGTGATATCACACAGCATTATGTGCCGTTTATAGCATCACATAGTGACATCACACAGCATTATGTGCCATATATAGCATCACATACTGACATCACACAGCATTATGTGCCATTTACAGCATCACATAGTGACATCACACAGCATTATATGCCATTTATAGAATCACATAGTGACATCACACAGCATTATGTGCCATATATAGCATCACAGCATTATATGCCATATATAGCATGACATAGTGACATCACAAAGCATTATGTGCCGTATACAGCATCACATAGTGACATCACACAGCATTATGTGCCATATATAGCATCACATATTGATATCACAGAGCATTATGTGCCATTTATAGCATCACATAGTGACATCACAAAGCATTATGTGCCATTTATAGCATCACATAGTGATATCACACAGCATTATGTGCCGTTTATAGCATCACATAGTGACATCACACAGCATTATGTGCCATATATAGCATCACATAGTGACATCACACAGCATTATGTGCCATTTATAGCATCACATAGTGACATCACAAAGCATTATGTGCCATTTATAGCATCACATAGTGATATCACACACCATTATGTGCCGTTTATAGCATCACATAGTGACATCTCACAGCATTATATGCCATATGTAGCATCACATAGTGACATGACACAACTTTATTTGCCATATACAGCATCACATAGTGACATCACACAGCGTTATGTGCCATATATAGCATCACATAGAGACATCACACAGCATTATGTGCCATATGTAGCATCAAATAGTGACATCACACAACATTATGTGCCATTTATAGCATCACATAGTGACATCACACAGCATTATGTGCCATATGTAGCATCAAATAGTGACATCACACAACATTATGTGCCATATATAGCATCACATAGAGACATCACACAGCGTTATTTGCCATATATATCATCATATAGTGACATCACACAGCATTATGTGCCAATTATAGCATGACATAGTGACATCACACAGCATTATGTGCCAATTATAGCATCACATAGTGACCTCACACAGCATTATGGGCCATTTATAGCATCACATATTGACATCACACAGCATTATGTGCCATATATAGCATCATATAGTGATATCACACAGCATTATGTGCCATTTATAGCATCACATAGTGACATCACACAGCATTATGTGCCATATATTGCATAACATAGTGACATTACACAGCATTATGTACCATTTATAGCATGACAAAGTGACATCACACAGCCTTATGTGCCATTTATAGCATGATCTAGTGGCATCAGACAGAATTATGTGCCATTTTTACCATCACACATTGACATCACACAGCCGTATGTGCCATTTATAGCATCACATTGTGACATCACACAGCATTATCTGCCATATATAGCATCACATAGTGACATCACACAGCATTATGTGCCATTTATAGCATCACATGGTGACATCACACAGGATTATCTGCCATTTATAGCATCACATAGTGACATCACACAACATTATGTGCCATTTATAGCATCACATAGTGACATCACACAGCATTATGTGCCATTTGTAGCATCACATAGTGACATCACACAGCATTAAGTGATATTTCTAGCATCACATATTGACATCACACAGCATTATGTGCCATATATAACATCACATAGTGACATCACACAGCATTATGTGCCATTTGTAGCATCACATAGTGACATCACACAGCATTAAGTCACATTTCTAGCATCACATTTTGACATCACAAAGCATTATGTGCCATATATAACATCACATAGTGACATCACACAGCATTATGTACCATTTATAGCATCACATAGTGACATCACACAGCATTATGTGCCATTTATAGCATCACATAGTGACATCATACAGCATTATGTGCCATTTATAGCATCACATAGTGACATCACACATCATTATGTGCCATTTATAGCATCACATAGTGACATCACAGCATTATATGCCATATATAGCATGACATAGTGACATCACAAAGCATTATGTGCCCTATACAGCATCACATATTGACATCACACAGCATTATGTGCCATATATAGAATCACATAGTGACATCACAGAGCATTATGTGCCATTTATAGCATCACATAGTGACATCACAAAGCATTATGTGCCATTTATAGCATCACATAGTGATATCACACAGCATTATGTGCCATATGTAGCATCATATAGTGACATGACACAACTTTATTTGCCATATACAGCATCACAAAGTGACATCACACAGCATTACGTGCCATTTAGAGCATCACATAGTGACATCACACAACATTATGTGCCATTTAAAGCATCACATAGTGACATCACACAGCATTATGTGCCATTTATAGCATCACATAGTGACATCACACAGCATTAAGTGACATTTCTAGCATCACATAGTGACATCACAAAGAGTGATGCGCCATTACTAGCATCACATATTGACATCACACAGCATTATGTGCCATATGTAGCATCACATTGTGACATCACACAGCATTATGTACCATTTATAGCATCACATTGTGACATCACACAGCATTATGTGCCATATGTAGCATCACATAGTGACATCACACAGCATTATGTGCCATATACAGCATCACACATTGACATCACACAGCATTATGTACCATTTATAGCATCACATTGTGACATCACACAGCATTATGTGCCATTTCTAGCATCACATAGTGACGTCACACAGCATTACGTGCCATATATAGCATCACATTGTGACATCACACAGCATTATGTGCCATATATAGCATCACATAGTGACATCACACAGCATTATGTGCCATATACAGCATCACACATTGACATCACACAGCATTATGTACCATTTATAGCATCACATTGTGACATCACACAGCATTATGTGCCATTTATAGCATCACATAGTGACATAACAAAGCATTATGTGCCATTTATAGCATCACATAGTGACATCACAAAGCATTATGTACCATTTATAGCATCACATTGTGACATCACACAGCATTATGTGCCATTTATAGCATCACATGGTGACATCACACATCATTATGTGCCATTTATAGCATCACATAGTGACATCACAGCATTATATGCCATATATAGCATGACATAGTGACATCACAAAGCATTATGTGCCCTATACAGCATCACATATTGACATCACACAGCATTATGTGCCATATATAGCATCACATAGTGACATCACAGAGCATTATGTGCCATTTATAGCATCACATAGTGACATCACAAAGCATTATGTGCCATTTATAGCATCACATAGTGATATCACACAGCATTATGTGCCATATGTAGCATCACATAGTGACATGACACAACTTTATTTGCCATATACAGCATCACAAAGTGACATCACACAGCATTACGTGCCATTTAGAGCATCACATAGTGACATCACACAACATTATGTGCCATTTAAAGCATCACATAGTGACATCACACAGCATTATGTGCCATTTATAGCATCACATAGTGACATCACACAGCATTAAATGACATTTCTAGCATCACATAGTGACATCACAAAGAGTGATGCGCCATTACTAGCATCACATATTGACATCACACAGCATTATGTGCCATATGTAGCATCACATTGTGACATCACACAGCATTATGTACCATTTATAGCATCACATTGTGACATCACACAGCATTATGTGCCATATGTAGCATCACATAGTGACATCACACAGCATTATGTGCCATATACAGCATCACACATTGACATCACACAGCATTATGTACCATTTATAGCATCACATTGTGACATCACACAGCATTATGTGCCATTTATAGCATCACATAGTGACATCACACAGCATTACGTGCCATATATAGCATCACATTGTGACATCACACAGCATTATGTGCCATATATAGCATCACATAGTGACATCACACAGCATTATGTGCCATATACAGCATCACACATTGACATCACACAGCATTATGTACCATTTATAGCATCACATTGTGACATCACACAGCATTATGTGCCATTTATAGCATCACATATTGACATAACAAAGCATTATGTGCCATTTATAGCATCACATAGTGACATCACAAAGCATTATGTACCATTTATAGCATCACATTGTGACATCACACAGCATTATGTGCCATTTATAGCATCACATGGTGACATCACAAAGCATTATGTGCCATATACAGCATCACACATTGACATCACACAGCATTATGTGCCATTTATAGCATCACATAGTGACATCACACAGCATTATGTTCCATTTATAGCATCATACAGTGACATCACACAGCATTATGTGCTATTTATAGCATCACATAGTGACATCACACAGCATTATGTGCCATTTATAGCATCACATAGTGACATCACACAGCAATATGTGCCATGTATAGCATCACATAGTGACATCACACAGCATTATGTTCCATTTATAGCATCATACAGTGACATCACACAGCATTATGTGCTATTTATAGCATCACATATTGACATCACACAGCATTATGTGCCATTTATAGCATCACATAGTGACATGACACAGCATTATGTGCCATTTATAGCATCACATAGTCACATCACACAACATTATGTGCCATTTATAGCATCACATAGTGACATCACACAGCATTATGTGCCAGGTATAGGATCACATAGTGACATCACACAGCATTATGTGCCATTTATAGCATCACATAGTGACATCACACAGCACTATGTGACATATATTGTATCACATAGTGACATCACACAGCATTATGTGCCATTTATAGCATCACATAGTGACATCACACATCATTATGTGCCATATATTGCATCACATAGTGACATTACACAGCATTATGTGCAATATATTGCATCACATAGTGACATTACACAGCATTATGTGCCATTTATAGCATCGCATAGTGACATCACACAGCATTATGTGCCATTTATAGCATCACATAGTGACATCACACAGCATTATGTGCCATTTATAGCATCACATAGTGACATCACACAGCATTATGTGCCATTTATAGCATCACATAGTGACATCACACAGCATTATGTGCCATATATAGCATCACATAGTGACATCACACAGCATTACGTGCCATTTATAACATCGTATAATGATATCTCACAGCATTATGTGCCATATGTAGCATCACATAGTGACATGACACAACTTTATTTGCCATATACAGCATCACAAAGTGACATCACACAGCATTACGTGCCATTTATAACATCATATAGTGATATCACACAGCATTATGTGCCATTTGTAGCATCACACATTGACATCACACAGCATTATGTGCCATTTAAAGCATCACATAGTGACATCACACAGCATTATGTGCCATTTATAGCATCACATAGTGACATCACACAGCATTACGTGACATTTCTAGCATCACATAGTGACATCACACAGCATTAAGTGACATTTCTAGCATCACATAGTGACATCACAAAGAGTGATGCGCCATTACTAGCATCACATACTGACATCACACAGCATTATGTGCCATATATAGCATCACATAGTGACATCACACAGCATTATGTACCATTTATAGCATCACATTGTGACATCACACAGCATTATGTGCCATATGTAGCATCACATAGTGACATCACACAGCATTATGTGCCATATACAGCATCACACATTGACATCACACAGCATTATGTACCATTTATAGCATCACATTGTGACATCACACAGCATTATGTGCCATTTATAGCATCACATAGTGACATCACACAGCATTACGTGCCATATATAGCATCACATAGTGACATCACACAGCATTATCTGCCATTTATAGCATCACATAGTGACATCACAAAGCATTATGTACCATTTATAGCATCACATTGTGACATCACACAGCATTATGTGCCATTTATAGCATCACATATTGACATCACAAAGCATTATGTGCCATATACAGCATCACACATTGACATCACACAGTATTATGTGCCATTTATAGCATCACATAGTGACATCACACAGCATTATGTTCCATTTATAGCATCATTCAGTGACATCACACAGCATTATGTGCTATTTATAGCATCACATAGTGACATCACACAGCATTATGTGCCATTTATAGCGTCACATAGTGACATCACACAGCAATATGTGCCATGTATAGCATCACATAGTGACATCACACAGCTTTATGTTCCATTTATAGCATCATACAGTGACATCACACTGCATTATGTGCCATTTACAGCATCACATAGTGACATCACACAGCAATATATGCCATGTATAGCATCACATAGTGACATCACACAGCATTATGTTCCATTTATAGCATCATACAGTGACATCACACAGCATTATGTGCCATTTACAGCATCACATAGTGACATCACACAGCATTATGTGCCATTTGTAGGATCACATAGTGACATCACACAGCATTATGTGCCATATATAGCATCACATAGTGACATCACAGCATTATATGCCATATATAGCATGACATAGTGACATCACAAATCATTATGTGCCGTATACAGCATCACATAGTGACATCACACAGCATTATGTGCCATATATAGCATCACATAGTGACATCACAGAGCATTATGTGCCATTTATAGCATCACATAGTGACATCACAAAGCATTATGTGCCATTTATAGCATCACATAGTGATATCACACAGCATTATGTGCCGTTTATAGCATCACATAGTGACATCACAAAGCATTATGTACCATTTATAGCATCACATTGTGACATCACACAGCATTATGTGCCATTTATAGCATCACATATTGACATCACAAAGCATTATGTGCCATATACAGCATCACACATTGACATCACACAGCATTATGTGCCATTTACAGCATCACATAGTGACATCACACAGCATTATGTGCTATTTATAGCATCACTTAGTGACATCACACAGCATTATGTGCCATTTATAGCGTCACATAGTGACATCACACAGCAATATGTGCCATGTATAGCATCACATAGTGACATCACACAGCATTATGTTGCATTTATAGCATCATACAGTGACATCACACAGCATTATGTGTCATTTACAGCATCACATAGTGACATCACACAGCATTATGTGCCATTTATAGAATCACATAGTGACATCACACAGCATTATGTGCCATATATAGCATCACATAGTGACATCACAGCATTATATGCCATATATAGCATGACATAGTGACATCACAAAGCATTATGTGCCGTATACAGCATCATATAGTGACATCACACAGCATTATGTGCCATATATAGCATCACGTAGTGATATCACAGAGCATTATGTGCCATTTATAGCATCACATAGTGACATCACAAAGCATTATGTGCCATTTATAGCATCACATAGTGATATCACACAGCATTATGTGCCGTTTATAGCATCACATAGTGACATCACACAGCATTATGTGCCATATATAGCATCACATAGTGACATCACACAGCATTATGTGCCATTTATAGCATCACATAGTGACATCACAAAGCATTATGTGCCATTTATAGCATCACATAGTGATATCACACAGCATTATGTGCCGTGTATAGCATCACATAGTGACATCTCACAGCATTATGTGCCATATGTAGCATCACATAGTGACATGACACAACTTTATTTGCCATATACAGCATCACATAGTGACATCACACAGCGTTATGTGCCATATGTAGCATCAAATAGTGACATCACACAACATTATGTGCCATTTATAGCATCATATAGTGACCTCACACAGCGTTATGTGCCATGTATATCATCATATAGTGACATCACACAGCATTATGTGCCAATTATAGCATGACATAGTGACATCACACAGCATTATGTGCCAATTATAGCATCACATAGTGACCTCACACAGCATTATGGGCCATTTATAGCATCACATATTGACATCACACAGCATTATGTGCCATATATAGCATCATATAGTGATATCACACAGCATTATGTGCCATTTATAGCATCACATAGTGACATCACACAGCATTATGTGCCATATATTGCATCACATAGTGACATTACACAGCATTATGTACCATTTATAGCATGACAAAGTGACATCACACAGCCTTATGTGCCATTTATAGCATGACCTAGTGACATCACACAGCATTATCTGCCATATATAGCATCACATAGTGACATCACACAGCATTATGTGCCATTTATAGCATCACATGGTGACATCACACAGGATTATGTGCCATTTATAGCATCACATAGTGACATCACACAACATTATGTGCCATTTATAGCATCACATAGTGACATCACACAGCATTATGTGCCATTTATATCATCACATAGTGACATCACACAGCATAATATGCCATTTATAGCATCACATAGTGACATCACACAGCATTAAGTGATATTTCTAGCATCACATATTGACATCACACAGCATAATGTGCCATTTATAGCATCACATAGTGACATCACACAGCATAATGTGCCATTTATAGCATCACATAGTGACATCACACAGCATAATGTGCCATTTATAGCATCACATAGTGACATCACACAGCATTAAGTGACATTTCTAGCATCACATATTGACATCACAAAGCATTATGTGCCATATATAACATCACATAGTGACATCACACAGCATTATGTACCATTTATAGCATCACATAGTGACATCACACAGCATTATGTGCCATTTATAGCATCACATAGTGACATCATACAGCATTATGTGCCATTTATAGCATCACATAGTGACATCACACAGCATTATGTGCCATTTACAGCATCACATAGTGACATCACACAGCATTATGTGCCATTTATAGCATCACATAGTGACATCACACAGCATTATGTGCCATATATAGCATCACATAGTGACATCACAGCATTATATGCCATATATAGCATGACATAGTGACATCACAAAGCATTATGTGCCGTATACAGCATCACATAGTGACATCACACAGCATTATGTGCCATATATAGCATCACATAGTGACATCACAGAGCATTATGTGCCATTTATAGCATCACATAGTGACATCACAAAGCATTATGTGCCATTTATAGCATCACATAGTGATATCACACAGCATTATGTGCCATATGTAGCATCACATAGTGACATGACACAACTTTATTTGCCATATATAGCATCACAAAGTGACATCACACAACATTATGTGCCATTTAAAGCATCACATAGTGACATCACACAGCATTATGTGCCATTTATAGCATCACATAGTGACATCACACAACATTATGTGCCATTTAAAGCATCACATAGTGACATCACACAGCATTATGTGCCATTTATAGCATCACATAGTGACATCACACAGCATTATGTGACATTTCTAGCATCACATAGGGACATCACACAGCATTTTGTGACATTTCTAGCTTCACATAGTGACATCACAAAGAGTGATGCGCCATTACTAGCATCACATATTGACATCACACAGCATTATGTGCCATATATAGCATCACATAGTGACATCACACAGCATTATGTGACATTTCTAGCATCACATAGTGACATCACACAGCATTAAGTGACATTTCTAGCATCACATAGTGACATCACAAAGAGTGATGCGCCATTACTAGCATCACATATTGACATCACACAGCATTATGTGCCATTTATAGCATCACATAGTGACATCACACAGCATTATGTGACATTTCTAGCATCACATAGTGACATAACACAGCATTAAGTGACATTTCTAGCATCACATAGTGACATCACAAAGAGTGATGCGCCATTACTAGCATCACATATTGACATCACACAGCATTATGTGCCATATATAGCATCACATAGTGACATCACACAGCATTATGTACCATTTATAGCATCAAATTGTGACATCACACAGCATTATGTGCCATATGTAGCATCACATAGTGACATCACACAGCATTATGTGCCATATACAGCATCACACATTGACATCACACAGCATTATGTACCATTTATAGCATCACATTGTGACATCACACAGCATTATGTGCCATTTATAGCATCACATAGTGACATCACACAGCATTACGTGCCATTTATAGCATCACATTGTGACATCACACAGCATTATGTGCCATATATAGCATCACATAGTGACATCACACAGCATTATGTGCCATATACAGCATCACACATTGACATCACACAGCATTATGTACCATTTATAGCATCACATTGTGACATCACACAGCATTATGTGCCATTTATAGCATCACATAGTGACATCACAAAGCATTACGTACCATTTATAGCATCACATAGTGACATCACACAGCATTATCTGCCATATATATCATCACATAGTGACATCACACAGCATTATGTGCCATTTATAGCATCACATAGAGACATCACACAGAATTATTTGCCATTTAGAGCATCACATAGTGACATCACACAGCATTATGTGCCTTTTATAGCATCACATAGTGACATCACACAGCATTATGTGCCATTTATAGCATCACATAATGACATCACACAGCATTATGTGCCATATACAGCATCACATAGTGACATCACACAGCATTATGTGCCATTTATAGCATCACATAGTGACATCACACAGCATTATGTGCCAATTATAGCATCACATAGTGACATCACACAGCATTATGTGCCATTTATAGCATCACATAGTGACATCACACAGCATTATGTGCCAATTATAGCATCACATAGTGACATCACACAGCATTATGTGCCATATACAGCATCACATAGTGACATCACAGAGCATTATGTGCCTTATACAGCATCACATAGTGACATCACACAGCATTATGTGCCATATGTTGCATCACATAGTGACATCACACAGCATTATGTGCCATTTATAGCATCACATAGTGACATCACACAGCATTATGTGCCATTTATAGCATCACATAGTGACATCACACAGCATTATGTGCCATATATTGCATCACATAGTGACATCACAAAGCATTATGTGCCATTTATAGCATCACATAGTGACATTACAAAGCATTGTGTGCCATATATTGCATCACATAGTGACATTACAAAGCATTATGTGCCATATATTGCATCACATAGTGATATCACACAGCATTATGTGCCATTTATAGCATCACATAGTGACATCACACAGCATTATGTGCCATTTATAGCATCACATAGTGACATCACACAGCATTATGTGCCATTTATAGCATCACATAGTGACATCACACAGCATTATGTGCCATATATTGCATCACATAGTGACATCACACAGCATTATGTGCCATTTATAGCATCACATAGTGACATCACAAAGCATTGTGTGCCATATATTGCATCACATAGTGACATTACACAGCATTATGTGCCATATATTGCATCACATAGTGATATCACACAGCATTATGTGCCATTTATAGCATCACATAGTGACATCACACAGCATTATGTGCCATATATTGCATCACATAGTGACATCACACAGCATTATGTGCCATATGTTGCATCACATAGTGACATCACACAGCATTATGTGCCATTTATAGCATCACATAGTGACATCACACAGCATTATGTGCCATATATTGCATCACATAGTGACATCACACAGCATTATCTGCCATATATAGCATCTCATAGTGACATCACACAGCATTATGTGCCATTTATAGCATCACATAGTGACATTACACAGCATTATGTGCCATTTATAGCATCACATACTGACATCACACAGCATTATGTGCCATTTATAGCATCACATAGTGACATCACACAGCATTATGTGCCATTTATAGCATCACATAGTGACATCACACAACATTATGTGCCATTTATAACATCACATAGTGACATCACAAAGCATTATGTGCCATATATTGCATCACATAGTGACATTACACAGCATTATGTGCCATTTATAGCATCACATAGTGACATCACACAGCATTATGTGCCATTTATAGCATCACATAGTGACATCACACAGCATTATGTGCCATTTATAGCATCACATAGTGACATCACACAGCATTATGTGCCATTTATAGCATCACATAGTGACATCACACAGCATTATGCACCATATATATCATCACATAGTGACATCACACAGCGTTATGTGCCATATATAGCATCACATAGTGACATCACACAGCATTATGTGCCATTTATAACATCATATAGTGATATCACAAAGCATTATGTGCCATTTATAGCATCACATAGTGACATCACACAGCATTATGTGCCATATATAGCATCACATAGTGACATTACACAGCATTATGTGCAATTTATAGCATCACATACTGACATCACACAGCATTATATGCCATATGTAGCATCACATAGTGACATCACACAGCATTATGTGCCATATATTGTATCACATAGTGACATCACACAGCATTATGTGCCATTTATAGCATCACATAGTGACATCACACAGCATTATATGCCATATGTAGCATCACATAGTGACATCACACAGCATTATATGCCATATGTAGCATCACATAGTGACATCACAGAGCATTTTGTGCCATAAATAGCATCACATAGTGACATCACAGCATTATGTGCCATTTATTGCATCACATAGTGACATCACACAGCATTATGTGCCATATATTGCATCACATAGTGACATCACACAGCATTATATGCCATATGTAGCATCACATAGTGACATCACAGAGCATTTTGTGCCATAAATAGCATCACATAGTGACATCACACAGCATTATGTGCCATTTATAGCATCACATAGTGACATCACACATCATTATGTGCCATTTATAGCATCACATAGTGACATCACACAGCATTATGTGCCATATATAGCATCACATAAAGACATCACACAGCATTATTTGCCATATATAGCATCAAATAGTGACATCACACAACATTATGTGCCATTTATAGCATCACATAGTGACCTCACACAGCGTTATGTGCCATATATACCATCATATATTGACATCACACAGCATTATGCGCCATTTATAGCATCACATAATGACATCAAACAGCATTATATGCCAGTTATAGCATCACGTAGTGACATCACACAGCATTATGTGCCATATATAGCATCACATAGTCACATCACACAACATTATGTGCCATTTATAGCATCACATAGTGACATCACACAGCATTATGTGCCATATATTGCATCACATAGTGACATCACACAGCATTATGTGCCATTTAAAGCATCACATAGTAACATCACAGCATTATGTACCATATATAGCATCACATAGAGACATAACACAGAATTATGTGCCTTTTATAGCATCACATAGTGACATCACACAGCATTATGTGCCATATACAGCATCACATAGTGACATCACACAGCATTATGTTCCATATATTGTATCACATAGTGACATCACACAGCATTACATGACATTTATAGCATCACATAGTGACATCACACAGAATTATGAGCCTTTTATAGCATCATATAGTGACATCACACAGCATTATGTGCCATATTCAGCATCACATAGTGACATCACACAGCATTATGTGCCATTTATAGCATCACATGGTGACATCACAGAGCATTATGTGCCATTTATAGCATCACATAGTGACATCACACAGCATTATGTGCCAATTATAGCATCACATGGTGACATCACACAGCATTATGTGCCATTTATAGCATCACATAGTGACATCACACAGCATTATGTGCCATATTCAGCATCACATAGTGACATCACACAGCATTATGTGCCATTTATAGCATCATGTAGTGACATCACACAGCATTATGTGCCATTTATAGCATCACATGGTGACATCACAGAGCATTATGTGCCATTTATAGCATCACATAGTGACATCACACAGCATTATGTGCCATTTATAGCATCACATAGTGACATCACACAGCATTATGTGCCATTTATAGCATCAAATAGTGACATCACACAGCATTATGCACCATATATATCATCACATAGTGACATCACACAGCGTTATGTGCCATATATAGCATCACATAGTGACATCACACAGCATTATGTGCCATTTATAACATCATATAGTGATATCACACAGCATTATGTGCCATTTATAGCATCACATAGTGACATCACACAGCATTATGTGCCATATGTAGCATCACATAGTGACATCACACAGCATTATATGCCATATATAGCATCACATAGTGACATCACACAGCATTATGTGCAATTTATAGCATCACATAGTGACATCACACAGCATTATGTGCCATATATTGTATCACATAGTGACATCACACAGCATTATGTGCCATTTATAGCATCACATAGTGACATCACACAGCATTATGTGCCATATATTGCATCACATAGTGACATTACACAGCATTATGCGCCATGTATATCATCACATAGTGACATCACACAGCATTATGTGCCATTTATAGCATCACATAGTGACATCACACAGCATTATGTGCCATATATTGTATCACATAGTGACATCACACAGCATTATGTGCCATTTATAGCATCACATAGTGACATCACACAGCATTATGTGCCATATATTGCATCACATAGTGACATTACACAGCATTATGTGCCATATATTGCATCACATAGTGACATCACACAGCATTACATGACATTTATAGCATCACATAGTGACATCACACAGTCTTATGTGCCATTTATAGCATCACATAGTGACATTGCACAGCATTATGTGCCATTTATAGCATCACATAGTGACATCACACAGCATTGTGTGCCATTTATAGCATCACATAGTGACATCACACAGCATTATGTGCCATATATAGCATCACACATTGACATCACATATGTGCCATTTATAGCATCACATAGTGACATCACACAGTCTTATGTGCCATTTATAGCATCACATATTGACATTACACAGCATTATGTGCCATTTATAGCATCACATAGTGACATCACACAGCATTATGTGCCATTTTTAGCATCACACATTGACATCACACTGCATTATGTGCCATTTATAGCATCACATAGTGACATCACACAGCCTTTTGTGCCATTTATAGCATCACATCGTGACATCACACAGCATTATCTGCCATATATAGCATCACATAGTGACATCACACAGCATTATGTGCCATTTAGAGCATCATATAGTGATATCACACAGCATTATGTGCCATTTATAGCAGGACATAGTGACATCACACAGCATTATGTGCCATTTACAGCATCACATAGAGACATCACACAGCATTATGTGCCATATATAGCATCACATAGTGACATCACACAGCATTATGTGCCATATACAGCATCACATAGTGACATCACACAGCATTATGTGCCATTTATAGCATCATGTAGTGACATCACACAGCATTATGTGCCAATTATAGCATCACATAGTGACATCACACAGCATTATGTGCCAATTATAGCATCACATAGTGACATCACACAGCATTATGTGCCATTTATAGCATCACATAGTGACATCACACAGCATTATGTGCCATTTATAGCATCACATAGTGACATCACACAGCATTATGTGCCATATATAGCATCACATAGTGACATCACACAGCATTATGTGACATTTCTAGCACCACATAGTGACATCACACAGCATTATGTGCCATACATAGCATCACATAATGACATCACACAGAATTATGTGCAATATATAGCATCACATAGTGACATCACAGAGCATTATGTGCCATATACAGCATCACATAGTGACATCACACAGCACTATATGCCATATATAGCATCACATAATGACATCACACAGCATTATGTGCCATTTATAGCATCGCATAGTGACATCACATAGCATTTTGTGACATTTCTAGCATCACATAGTGACATCACACTGCATTATGCGCCATATATATCATCACATAGTGACCTCACACAGCATTATGTGCCATATGTAGCATCACATAGTGACATCACACAGCGTTATGGTCCATATATAGCATCATATATTGACCTCACACAGCGTTATGTGCCATATATAGCATCACATAGTGACATCACACAGCATTATATGCCATTTATAGCATCACATAGTGACATCACACAGCATTATGTGCCATATATTGCATCACATCGTGACATCACACAGCATTATGTGCCATATATAGCATCACATAGTGACATCACAAAGCATTATGTGCCATTTATAGCATCACATAGTGACATCACACAGCGTTATGTGCCATATATAGCATCATATGGTGACATCACACAGCATTATGTGCCATATATAGCATCATATAGTGACATCACACAGCATTATGTGCCATATATAACATCACATATTGACATCACACAGCGTTATGTGCCATATATAGCATCACATAGTGACATCACACAGCATTATATGCCATATATAGCATCACATAGTGACATCACACAGCGTTATGTGCCATATATAGCATCATATAGTGACATCACACAGCATTATGTGCCATATATAGCATCACATATTGACATCACACAGCGTTATGTGCCATATATAGCATCACATAGTGACATCACACAGCATTATGTGCCATATACAGCATCACAGAGTGACATCACAGAGCATTATTTGCCATTTATAGCATCACATAGTGACATCACACAGCATTATGTGCCATATACAGCATCATATAGTGACATCACACAGCATTATGTGCCATATATAGCATCACATATTGACATCACACAGCGTTATGTGCCATATATAGCATCACATAGTGACATCACACAGCATTATGTGCCATATACAGCATCACATAGTGACATCACAGAGCATTATGTGCCATATACAGCATCATATAGTGACATCACATAGCATTATGTGCCATATATAGCATCACCTATTGACATCACACAGCGTTATGTGCCATATATAGCATCACATAGTGACATCACACAGCATTATGTGCCATATACAGTATCACATAGTGACATCACAGAGCATTATGTGCCATTTATAACATCACATAGTGACATCACACAGCATTATGTGCCATATAGAGCATCACATAGTGATATCACACAGCATTATGTGCCATTTATAGCATCATATAGTGACGTCACACAGCATTATGTGCCATATACAGCATCGCATAGTGACATCACAGAGCATTATGTGCCATATATAGCATCACATTGTGACATCACACAGCATTATGTGCCATATATATCATCACATAGTGACATCACACAGCATTATGTGCCATATACAGCATCACATAGTGACATCACACAGCATTATGTGCCATATACAGCATCACATAGTGACATCACAGAGCATTATGTGCCATATACAGCATCACATAGTGACATCACACAGCATTATGTGCCATTTATAGCATCATATAGTGACTTCACACAGCATTATGTGCCATATATAGCATCACATAATGACATCACACAGCATTATGTGCCATATATAGCATCACATAGTGACATCACACAGCATTATGTGCCATATATAGCATCACATAGTGACATCACACAGCATTATGTGTCATATATAGCATCACATAGTGACATCACACAGCATTATGTGCCATATACAGCATCACATAGTGACATCACACAGCATTATGTGATATATATAACATCACATAATGACATCACACAGCATTATGTGCCATATACAGCATCACATAGTGAATTCACACAGCATTATGTGCCATATACAGCATCACATAGTGAATTCACACAGCATTATGTGCCATATATAGCATCACATAGTGACATCACAGAGCATTATATGCCATATACAGCATCACATAGTGACATCACAGAGCATTATGTGCCATTTGTAGCATCATATAATGACATCACACAGCATTATGTGCCATATATAGCATCACATAATGACATCACACAGCATTATGCGCCATGTATATCATCACATAGTGACCTCACACAGCATTATATGCCATATATAGCATCACATAGTGACATCACACAGCATTTTGTGCCATTTTATAGCATTGCATAGTGACATCACACAGCATTATGTGCCATATATAGCATCACATAGTGACATCACACAGCATTATGTGCCATGTATTGCATCACATAGTGACATCACACAGCATTATGTGCCATATATAGCATCACATAGTGACATCACACAGCATTTTGTGACATTTCTAGCATCATATAGTGACATCACACAGCATTATGTGCCATTTATAGCATCATATAGTGACTTCACACAGCATTATGTGCCATATATAGCATCACATAGTGACATCACACAGCATTATGTGTCATATATAGCATCACATAGTGACATCACACAGCATTATGTGCCATATACAGCATCACATAGTGACATCACACAGCATTATGTGTCATATATAGCATCACATAATGACATCACACAGCATTATGTACCATATACAGCATCACATAGTGACATCACACAGCATTATGTGCCATATATAGCATCACATAGTGACATCACAGAGCATTATGTGCCATATACAGCATCACATAGTGACATCACAGAGCATTATGTGCCATTTGTAGCATCATATAATGACATCACACAGCATTATGTGCCATATATAGCATCACATAATGACATCACACAGCATTATGTGCCATATATAGCATCACATAATGACATCACACAGCATTATGCGCCATGTATATCATCACATAGTGACCTCACACAGCATTATATGCCATATATAGCATCACATAGTGACATCACACAGTATTTTGTGCCATTTTATAGCATCGCATAGTGACATCACACAGCATTATGTGCCATATATAGCATCACATAGTGACATCACACAGCATTATTTGCCATATATAGCATCACATAGTGACA
This sequence comes from Dendrobates tinctorius, assembly GCF_039654945.1. Taxonomy (NCBI): domain Eukaryota; kingdom Metazoa; phylum Chordata; class Amphibia; order Anura; family Dendrobatidae; genus Dendrobates; species Dendrobates tinctorius. The sequence goes on along the minus strand of NW_027361898.1, from coordinate 10,991,590 downwards.
TCACACAGCATTATGTGCCATATACAGCATCACATAGTGACATCACAGAGCATTATGTGCCATATACAGCATCACATAGTGACATCACACAGCATTATGTGCCATTTATAGCATCATATAGTGACTTCACACAGCATTATGTGCCATATATAGCATCACATAATGACATCACACAGCATTATGTGCCATATATAGCATCACATAGTGACATCACACAGCATTATGTGCCATATATAGCATCACATAGTGACATCACACAGCATTATGTGTCATATATAGCATCACATAGTGACATCACACAGCATTATGTGCCATATACAGCATCACATAGTGACATCACACAGCATTATGTGATATATATAACATCACATAATGACATCACACAGCATTATGTGCCATATACAGCATCACATAGTGAATTCACACAGCATTATGTGCCATATACAGCATCACATAGTGAATTCACACAGCATTATGTGCCATATATAGCATCACATAGTGACATCACAGAGCATTATATGCCATATACAGCATCACATAGTGACATCACAGAGCATTATGTGCCATTTGTAGCATCATATAATGACATCACACAGCATTATGTGCCATATATAGCATCACATAATGACATCACACAGCATTATGCGCCATGTATATCATCACATAGTGACCTCACACAGCATTATATGCCATATATAGCATCACATAGTGACATCACACAGCATTTTGTGCCATTTTATAGCATTGCATAGTGACATCACACAGCATTATGTGCCATATATAGCATCACATAGTGACATCACACAGCATTATGTGCCATGTATTGCATCACATAGTGACATCACACAGCATTATGTGCCATATATAGCATCACATAGTGACATCACACAGCATTTTGTGACATTTCTAGCATCATATAGTGACATCACACAGCATTATGTGCCATTTATAGCATCATATAGTGACTTCACACAGCATTATGTGCCATATATAGCATCACATAGTGACATCACACAGCATTATGTGTCATATATAGCATCACATAGTGACATCACACAGCATTATGTGCCATATACAGCATCACATAGTGACATCACACAGCATTATGTGTCATATATAGCATCACATAATGACATCACACAGCATTATGTACCATATACAGCATCACATAGTGACATCACACAGCATTATGTGCCATATATAGCATCACATAGTGACATCACAGAGCATTATGTGCCATATACAGCATCACATAGTGACATCACAGAGCATTATGTGCCATTTGTAGCATCATATAATGACATCACACAGCATTATGTGCCATATATAGCATCACATAATGACATCACACAGCATTATGTGCCATATATAGCATCACATAATGACATCACACAGCATTATGCGCCATGTATATCATCACATAGTGACCTCACACAGCATTATATGCCATATATAGCATCACATAGTGACATCACACAGTATTTTGTGCCATTTTATAGCATCGCATAGTGACATCGCACAGCATTATGTGCCATATATAGCATCACATAGTGACATCACACAGCATTATTTGCCATATATAGCATCACATATTGACATCACACAGCATTATGTGCCATATATTGCATCACATAGTGACATCACACAGCATTATGTGCCATATATAGCATCACATAGTGACATCACACAGCATTTTGTGACATTTCTAGCATCACATAGTGACATCACACAGCATTATGTGCCATATATATCATCACATAGTGACCTCACACTCTCTGCAGGGCACAAAGGCATTGGAGACAACATAAATCTGGCAGAGAAGCTTGGCACAGCCAGTGGGTACAGGATACAGCCACACAGACTGACACTTACACCCTGGCACCACTATATGCCATCTAAATACTGCACCTGCCCCGCATTTACATCATGCACATAGTATATCCTTTTCACCTGCAACCTGGTGATCCTGCGTGCAGTCGGGCCATATGTGCGCGATATTCCACTCAATGCAGGCACCGTGCACAATATGCAGCAAGTCACCGACAAGCACAATATGGGTGCACCCCAATGTCTCCTTATTCTTCCCCCTTGCAGGGGCCACAGATGCCGGAGAAGTTACTGATGGAGCTTCCCCCCTCCACATACCAGGACCCATCACGCATCCCCCTCCCCACTTACCAGGAGGGCCTATCACTTATCCCCCCCCCGACATTTCGGGGCCCCGTCACGTATCCCCCCACAACACACACACAATAGAGCAGAACACACACCAGCTCCATACACGTTCCACCTATGCTCACACAGCACTCACCCTCGCCCTCTGCACACAGATCACTTTGCTCCACACCCCAGCACCGCTCAGTCCCGGTGACATCCGCTCGGCAGCACTGTACACAGACTGTCACTATGACAGGACCGCAGTCTCCCACCTCAGGCCCACAGTGTCAGCGCTTCCTGTTCCTTCCGGAAATGCCTCTCAGCAGCTGCACAGATCCGGGAGCGGAACCTGTTGTTTTAAGCTCCAGTTGTAAGGTGGAAATAATTGACTGCTGCACTGCGTTCTAGTTTCCATAGAAACCCCAGCTGCTCTGCTTTGCCTCTCAGACTGAGCTCGTGAGTGTAACTGAGCAACCTGGGCTTCCATAACATCTCAGCAGTGTCACAGGCTGATCGCCTCCATGCCACGCCGCATTGATGCAGTAATTGATGCAAATGGAGCCCCGACCATGTACCGAATACATTTTGTGAACGTACATTTCAGTAGGGCAACATTTCAGATTTTAAAATAATTTTTCAAGCTGGTGTTATAAAGTATTCTAATTTACTGAGATAATGACTGTTGGGTTATCATTGGCTGTAAGCCATAATCATCAACATTAACAGAAATAAACACGTGAAAACTCTGTGTGTAATGACTCTATATAATATGAGTGTCACTTTTTGTATTGAAAAACTGAAATAAATTAACTGTTTGATGATATTCTAATTTTGAGAGATGCACCTGTATGTGTATACAGTTGTGGCCAAAAGTATTGACACCCCTGCAATTCTGTCAGATAATACTCAGTTTCTTCCTGAAAATGATTGCAAACACAAATTCTTTGGTATTATTATCTTCACTTAATTTGTCTTAAATGAAAAAACACAAAAAGAATTGTCCTAAAGCCAAATTGGATATAACTCCACACCAAACATAAAAAAGAGGGTGGACAAAAGTATTGGCACTGTTCGAAAAATCATGTGATGCTTCTCTAATTTGTGTAATTAACAGCACCTGTAACTTACCTGTGGCACCTAACAGGTGTTGGCAATAGCTAAATCACACTTGCAGCCAGTTGACATGGATTAAAGTTGACTCAACCTCTGCCATGTGTCCTTGTGTGTACAACATTGAGCATGGAGAAAAGAAAGAAGACCAAAGAACTGTCTGAGGACTTGAGAAACCAAATTGTGAGGAAGCATGAGCAATCTCAAGGCTACAAGTCCATCTCCAAAGACCTGAATGTTCCTGTGTCTAACGTGCGCAGTGTCATCAAGAAGTTTAAAGCCCATGGCACTGTGGCTAACCTCCCTAGATGTGGACGGAAAAGAAAAATTGACAAGAGATTTCAACGTAAGATTGTGCTGATGTTGGATAAAAAACCTCGACTAACATCCAAACAAGTTCAAGCTGCCCTGCAGTCCGAGGGTACAACAGTGTCAACCCATACTATCTGTCGGCGTCTGAATGAAAAGGGACTGTATGGTAGGAGACCCAGGAAGACCCCACTCCTTACCCCGAGACATAAAAAAGCCAGGCTGGAGTTTGCCAAAACTTACCTGAAAAAGCCTAAAACGTTTTGGAAGAATGTTCTCTGGTCAGATGAGACAAAAGTAGAGCTTTTTGGGCAAAGGCATCAACATAGAGTTTACAGGAGAAAAAAAGAGGCATTCAAAGAAAAAAGCACGGTCCCTACAGTCAAACATGGCGGAGGTTCCCTGATGTTTTGGGGTTGCTTTGCTGCCTCTGGCACTGGACTGCTTGACCGTGTGTATGGCATTATGAAGTCTGAAGACTACCAACAAATTTTGCAGCACAATGTAGGGCCCAGTGTGAGAAAGCTGGGTCTCCCTCAGAGGTCATGGGTCTTCCAGCAGGACAATGACCCAAAACACACTTCAAAAAGCACTAGAAAATGGTTTGAGAGAAAGCACTGGAGACTTCTAAGGTGGCCAGCAATGAGCCCAGACTTGAATCCCATAGAACACCTGTGGAGAGATGTAAAAATGGCAGTTTGGAGAAGGCACCCTTCTAATATCAGGGACCTGGAGCAGTTTGCCAAAGAAGAATGGTCTAAAATTCCAGCAGAGCATTGTAAGAACCTCATTCATGGTTACCGGAAGCGGTTGGTCACAGTTATTTTGGCTAAAGGTTGTGCAACCAAGTATTAGGCTGAGGGTGCCAATACTTTTGTCTGGCCCATTTTTGGAGTTTTGTGTGAAATGATCAATGTTTTGCTTTCTGCTTCATTCTCATTTGTGTTTTTTCATTTAAGACAAATTAAATGAAGATAATAATACCAAAGAATTTGTGTTTGCAATCATTTTCAGGAAGAAACAGTATTATCAGACAAAATTGCAGGGGTGTCAATACTTTTGGCCACAACTGTGTATATATATATATATACAGTATATACATAGCACTCTGCAAAAGTTTTAGGCAGGTGTGGAAAAAATTCTGCAATGTAATAATGCTTTCAAAAATACAAGTGTTATTTGTTTTTTTTTCTCAATTAGTAAAATGCAAAATGAATGATCAAACGAAAAATCTAAACCAAATCATTATTTAGTGTGACTACTATTTAGCTTCAAAACAGCATCAATTCTTCTACATACACTTGCACAAAGTTTTGGAAGGAAGTCGGCCACAGGTTGTTCCAAACATCTTGGAGAACTAACCACAGATCTTATATGGATATAGGCTTGTGCAAATTCTTTTGTTTCTTCATGTAATCTCACACATCCTAGATGTTAAGATCAGGCCTCTGTGGCACATATTATTAAAATTATTTGATAATTTGGTCCACAAAGAGGATTTGCACAAACCTACATCTACAGAATATCTGTGGTTTGTTCTCCAAGATGTTTAGACTAACCTCCCTGCTGAATTCCCTCAAAACTATGTGCAAATGTACCTAGAAGAATCGATGATTTGATGTTGTTTTGAAGGCTACATAGGAGCAGAAATGTGTCCCATTTTTAACGGTGTGAAATTGCCCTTGATGTCTCAATAGACACATTTACAGATATTTTCATATTTAAAGGTTCTTTTAAAGAAGCATTCCCATCAAAGTTTTTATCCTCTTAATATTTTGCAGTCATATTATTTAGCACTGTGTACTTACAATTGCTCATTGTGCCCATCTATCCAGTTAATTCTTCTCTTTGCTCTGTGTAGAAAAAGGAAGTCTCTTGTCCCTGCATGAGTCATCCTTCTCTTCAACTACTGACCTGGCTGCTCCCTCCACCCACCAGGGACTTCACAGTGATGTAGTTCTAATGATAACTCATGCAGGAAAAAGTGACTTTCTGCTTCTACATAGAGCTTAGAAGGATTCAGCTAGTCATTTTTTAATCACATGTTGTCACAGACCTAATAGAAAAGTGAAGAATTAACTGGGTAGAAAGGCAGAATGAGTACACAATGCTATATAATGTGATGACTGCAATATATTAAGAGGATGCAACTTTTGATGAGAGTCCATCTTTAAATAGTTTACAATGGATCATTAAACTGTGGTTTGACATATGTTGCAGCAAATCTCTTAGCACTTGCTTATTACTGTTAGTTTAGGTTGATTTACCTTGGCTTCCACATAAAAGGCATCAGTGCACTATATGAAGACAGAGCAGTTACAGTGGTTTGGTAGGATCCAGCATTTATGCCAGTAATGTCAGCTCAAGCATCTGCACCCAATTATAATTCCTTAATTAGGACTGTTAGCGGTAACTAAATACATCTTTAAATGGTAGTAACTAACAATAAGGAGCGATCTTAGCAATAGGGTGTCAATAACTGTAACCTAGTTGCATTCATTTAATGAGGCCTGATAAGTGTGATTTAAACGTGTTTAATGGGAATTGGAAACAGTAGCCACTTTTATGAGCCGCTTGGTAATAATGAATCATAGGGAAGTCACACAATACCCTGCACAGATTTTAGAGTGCTCACAGTGAACACAGGATCTGTAACTGAAGCTTTCAGGGACACATCTCCAATGTAACCTCTTCAATGCTGGTCGCCTAAATTCAGAGAGGACTCCAGATGAGCTCCTCTCCCAACTGGTGCAGAATCTACTATGTAGATACAGTGACACATACTACAAGCTATATCGGGAACCATTCAGGATATAAAAGACACCTCCCTATGAAGCATTAGTAACCTCCGAGGTCACAATTGTTTCCTTGTAATATATATAATACTCAGGGTCGCCCTTATGGACACAACTGAAGCGCAAAGTCACAGACAGATCCATTAAATGGAGAAAAGGAAAAGTAGCTACAGTGCCGCAGCTTCTAGGACTGAAGTATTGACCTCTAACAGTGAGGTGAAGCGTGGAGACTGAAGAGAGATTAATGTCCTCAAGTGATGTGCTTAAAGTCCGGTGACGAAATGTCAGAGATTCAGTCCCAGAGACATTCCCTGTGCGGGAGAAGGAATATTGTGTCTAGAGCGGCGGATAAAGGATATTTGTTCTTCAAAGTAGATGATATCACACATTGACCAGTGTCTGTCAGCTAAGAATACCAATGGAATTAGCAATCTCACTAGTGAGGCTTACAGGGATTTGCTATCTATCTATCTATCTATCTATCTATCTATCTAATATATGTTATCCACCTCTCTAGCATCTATCTATCTACTTTCTGTTATCATCTATCTATCTAGCTATCTATCTATTTATCTATTGCTTATCTATTTATTATCTATCTATTAAAAATAAGAAAGAAAAAGAACAGCACCAGCAATCTTGGTGCAAAGCCTCCCAGGCACATAACAGTCCTTAGTATAACAAAAAAGAACAGAAGCAGCACTCCATATTGTGTAGAAAAATATGCTAATTTAATTATGTTATCTATTTATCTATGATCAATCTATCTATATATCTATTATCTATCTATTTATTTATCCATCTATCTATTTATCTGTCACAGTTCCACCCCTCAGTGTGTCTGGGATGAAGCTGTCAGTACTTTGATTGACAGCTTCAATACAAAAATGGTGGGGGGAACAAGAGGCGCAATAGTGCCCTATCACTAGTGACACTAGAAGTATGAGCGGTATAATACAGTTCCACTCACCTATTCCAGTTGTGTAACCCACAACTGGCTTGAGAGCATATCACAGAATCAGCTGCTGCAGGACCTCCACCAACCACTCGCACGTGGAAAAACCTTCAGAAAGTTGTGGGAAGCAGGGTGTGTTGCAGTCCGCGCTGCCGAGATTCACAAATCACCTGGGATGCAAGATGTTGTAGCAGTGTACTCCTTTATTTCCTCCTACGCGTTTCGGCGCCCTTCCTGGCACCTTCCTCAGGGATATTACATCAGCCATAGGAGCAGGGAATTTATAGCCCCTTACATTAGCAATTATGGGTGTGTTCTGTTTACATGTGATGTCATAATGGTCATCACTGGGGGAGGGGCCAACATTTTTGGCGGAATTTCACATAAATAGCATGATAAAACAAGAAAATGGTCCAAAACACTTGCTAAAATGTACATAAAAATCTTACAAACAGAATGATGTAAAAATTTCCATGAAAAATGCAGCAGAAACATTGCTAAAATATCCAGACTATCACTGCAGAAAAAATGCTTTATAAACCCATTGTCACCCGACTTTCAGGGTAGTAGAACCCATGTATTTGCTGGTTTCAGTGTTTTCTCTTGTGACTAATGTTGAGCGCCACCGTCTCACTGGTATCAGTGCCTGTGGATCGAAGGTTCTATAAACTGCTTTTTCATGACACTATCCTGTTAAATATATGGTCCTATGGTTGTTATAAAAGAATTGTTATGAAAAATTATCAAAGAAATATGTCAAAAATATTATTATTATGGTAACAAACAATCTTCTTTATTTTTGTTTTAGGAGGGGAGCAAAGAGTGGTACTGCTTTTAAAATAAACTTCATAAAATATAAACCAGATTATTCCTAAGATCAACTGCTTCTTAAAAGTTTTTATTTTTATTTTATTTTAATTATTTATTGTCAATAAAAAATTATCTAAAAAATTGTATTAAAACTATTAAAAATGGCTTAAAAACTGTGTTTCTCATCTTCCGTGTGTTTATGGTCACTATTTTATATATTGGCTGTGGTGGTATCACCCATAGATCGTGTGTCTATTGGTACAGCAAACCTAGGTTCTAATACCCAGGAAGATCACAGGTCTCCATACAGGCGCAAACAATATAGCACAAGCAATATAGCATAAAGGACAATGAGGAGAAAATACACGCCATCAGAAAAACCAGAAAGTTCACATAGCTATTCATTAGATCTTGTGTTGGTATTCATATACTATCTTCAATAACCAGAAAAAAACAAGACAAATTCATATAGCTGTTCATTAGATCTTGTGTTAGTATTCTAAAGCACCAGTAGATGGCACTACATACATTCATACCAAGCAGTGTGGATGCTGTTACTATGTAGAAATAGATATATTAAACCATCAGTTTATTGTTGTGAACTTGTGTTCGAGTGAACATTATTCTAACAAATACTAGTGAATTGTGATTTCTATATACCAGTGGGGGAAAAAAAATAAATAAATAAAAGTAAATACAAAACTGTGGGTGAAACAGATTTGAAAATAACAGATTTTAGAAAGGGATTGGGAGTGATCTCAGTGTGTATGTGTTTATACTGATAGCATCTATTACCTGTGATTGTGTCACCCACTTAGATAAATGTCAGGAAGTGAGCGTGGTGTGGGAATTCATATCAATTCAGAAATTATATTCAAGCCTTTTGGTTTTAATGTGTCCAGCTTAAACATCCAATATTTCTCACGTTTTTTTAGGTGTTCGAACCTATTTGGTACATTGTCTGCTATGTGATCAATTGGGGTTAGTTTGATTGCTCTTATATCTCTGTTGTGGTGGGTGTCATAATGAAGTGACACACCATGGGCTCTATAACCATTCTTTATGTTTGAACGGTGTTTGTTTAGCCTTTCGTGAAGCGGTCTGATGGTCCTCCCTATATATTGTAATCCGCACGGGCATTCAAGCAAATAGATAACGAATTCTGTTGAACAATTCATACCATGTTTGATGGAAAAGGATTCTTTTGTCGAGGTAGATTGGAAGGTGGTTGTCTGTTGTATACTTTGACAACAGAGGCATCTATTTCTTCTGCACTTTAAGACCTTTTTCAGTGGTTCTTTACTGGGTTTCGTGGTCATTTTTTGTTTAAGCCGACTTGGAGCTATTATTCCTTTTATGTTTGGGGCTCTACGGAATGTTATCCCTGGTTTCCCAGGTATGATTGATTTTAAGATGGGGTCACTCTGAAGTAGATGCCAATGAGTGTTCAAACATTTCCTGATGGTTTTGTGGCAATTATTGTATGTTGTTATAAAATTCAGTGCTTTCGCTTCCTCGGTCTTTTTCTTATTCTTCTGTGTTAGGAGAATTGCTTGAGGGATTTCTCCACTGTGTCTCTGCGTACTGGATATTAATTCCTTCGGGTAACCTCTCTCTAAGAATCTATCTTTGAGGATTTGGGATTGTGATGTATAATCTTCTTCTGAAGTGCAATTTTTCTTTATTCTTCTGAATTGGTTTGCCGGGATATTACGCAACCATTTTGTGTAGTGTCCACTCTTGTAGTTGATGTAGGAATTCTTGTCTGTCGGTTTAAAATATGTTTTTGTGTAGATCTGTGTATCAACAGAAAAGATTGTAAGGTCAAGGAAATTGATGTTGTTTTCATGTGTTGTTGGCACGAACTTGATGCCCCAGTTGTTGTTGTTTATATTATCAAAGAAGTTGTCGAAATTGCCAAGCTCAGTGTCCCAGATGAGGAACAGGTCATCAATGTACCTTTTGTATAGGACCAGGCCTTTCTTATGTTCGTTGTCATATATATGTATTCCTTCAAAAAGACCCATAAATAGGTTTGCATAAGAGCAAGCTGTTTTTGAGCCCATTGCTGTGCCATGTTTCTGGTGATACATTGCACCATCAAATGTGAAATAGTTGTTGTTAAGTATAAAGTTCAGCCCATCGAGGATGAAATTGATGGTTCCTTTATCCAATTGTGTATCCTTTTTCAGGTAGTATTCTGTGCACAAAAGTCCTATGTCATGTCCTATGTTTGTATACAATGAAGTAACATCCATAGTGACAAATCTGTAAGATTTCTTCCATGTCATTCCTTTTAGGATCCTGATCATGTCTGTCGAATCTTTGATGTAGCTGTCTAATGTCACCACATATTTCTGTAGATTTTGGTCAATGTAGGTTGCGAGATTACTTGTGAGAGAGTCAATACCTGAGATTATTGGTCGTCCAGGGGGATCGACCAAATTTTTGTGAATTTTAGGTAGATGGTATAGAAACGGGGTGGGGGGTTGCCTTTTTATCAGAAATTTCTTTAAATCTGCAGTGATTATTTCTTGTTGGAATGCCGTATTTATTTTTTGGTTGTAAAGTTTTATCAGAGAGGGATATGGGTTGTCTTTGATTTTTTCATAATATTTCGTATCTGATAATAATCTTGATGCTTCTTTTTTGTAGTCATCAATATTTTGTATGACGATGCCCCCACCTTTGTCGGCTGCCCGAATCACTATTTCTCTGTTCTTGCTCAGATTCTGAAGTGCTTCTCTTTCTTTTTTCGTCAGGTTATTTTTGTCCTTCATCCTGCCTGTGTAGGTGTTATTATTCTTTATAAGAATATCTTTCTTGAGGTCTTTCAATAGTAAATCTTGAAATGTCTCAAGTATGTGGCCCCTGCTCTCCAGGGGATAAAAACTGGACTTTGCTTTTAAATTGGGATTGGATTGTATTATGTCTCTATTATCACTGTTGTTGTCAGGTTTAAGTAAAAAGTGTCTTTTGAGGGTCAACCTCCTAATAAATTGATGCACATCTATGAAAAGTTTAAAATCATCTGGCTGGTTAGTGGGGCAAAATAGTAAGCCTTTATTGAGAACCCTTGTCTCCTCTTCTGTTAGTGTATGGTCTGACAAATTGATGATGTTCTCATTATTATTGGTAATTTTTTGTTTCAATCCCGAAAGCTTATTCTTACTTTTTTCCTTGCTTCCTTTTCCTCTTTTTCCCCTTTCTTTCTTTTTCCTGTGGTAGGGCTGAAAAACTTCGTTATATTTTGGTTTGATCCTTTTACTGCGGCTAAAAAAGGAACTATGCCATTGTTGTCATTTTTCGAGTTGTCCAGTATGACTCTTTGTGTGGGCGTGTCACTGTTCAGTTCTATTGCTGTTGGTGTTGTTATGTTAATTAGATCTTCCTGGATTTGATTGGTGCCTGATATGACCATCAAATCTGGTTCTGGACTTTTGTTATTGTTTGTTGTCTTGCCATTACTGTGCAATATGATTGGATCTAGGGGCTTCTCCCTATTGATTTTATTAATGAGTTCTTTGATCTTTAGGTGTTCTTCATCACTTGTTGTTGCTTTTTTAATGGGTGTGTTGTCCTTAGGGCTATTGTGAACTTGTGCCACAGTGGTTATTTGGTTGTTACTAGCTACTTTATTTGTAGGTGTTGCACTATTTTCACTGTAAATCCTGCTGTCTGATCCCATCAAATTGCCGGGTAGTTTTGCCACATCAATGAACCCGTCCTCATCAAATATTTCATCTGGGAATAAACTGGATTCCTCCTCACTAATAGTCCAGAACCAGATTTGATGGTCATATCAGGCACCAATCAAATCCAGGAAGATCTAATTAACATAACAACACCAACAGCAATAGAACTGAACAGTGACACGCCCACACAAAGAGTCATACTGGACAACTCGAAAAATGACAACAATGGCATAGTTCCTTTTTTAGCCGCAGTAAAAGGATCAAACCAAAATATAACGAAGTTTTTCAGCCCTACCACAGGAAAAAGAAAGAAAGGGGAAAAAGAGGAAAAGGAAGCAAGGAAAAAAGTAAGAATAAGCTTTCGGGATTGAAACAAAAAATTACCAATAATAATGAGAACATCATCAATTTGTCAGACCATACACTAACAGAAGAGGAGACAAGGGTTCTCAATAAAGGCTTACTATTTTGCCCCACTAACCAGCCAGATGATTTTAAACTTTTCATAGATGTGCATCAATTTATTAGGAGGTTGACCCTCAAAAGACACTTTTTACTTAAACCTGACAACAACAGTGATAATAGAGACATAATACAATCCAATCCCAATTTAAAAGCAAAGTCCAGTTTTTATCCCCTGGAGAGCAGGGGCCACATACTTGAGACATTTCAAGATTTACTATTGAAAGACCTCAAGAAAGATATTCTTATAAAGAATAATAACACCTACACAGGCAGGATGAAGGACAAAAATAACCTGACGAAAAAAGAAAGAGAAGCACTTCAGAATCTGAGCAAGAACAGAGAAATAGTGATTCGGGCAGCCGACAAAGGTGGGGGCATCGTCATACAAAATATTGATGACTACAAAAAAGAAGCATCAAGATTATTATCAGATACGAAATATTATGAAAAAATCAAAGACAACCCATATCCCTCTCTGATAAAACTTTACAACCAAAAAATAAATACGGCATTCCAACAAGAAATAATCACTGCAGATTTAAAGAAATTTCTGATAAAAAGGCAACCCCCCACCCCGTTTCTATACCATCTACCTAAAATTCACAAAAATTTGGTCGATCCCCCTGGACGACCAATAATCTCAGGTATTGACTCTCTCACAAGTAATCTCGCAACCTACATTGACCAAAATCTACAGAAATATGTGGTGACATTAGACAGCTACATCAAAGATTCGACAGACATGATCAGGATCCTAAAAGGAATGACATGGAAGAAATCTTACAGATTTGTCACTATGGATGTTACTTCATTGTATACAAACATAGGACATGACATAGGACTTTTGTGCACAGAATACTACCTGAAAAAGGATACACAATTGGATAAAGGAACCATCAATTTCATCCTCGATGGGCTGAACTTTATACTTAACAACAACTATTTCACATTTGATGGTGCAATGTATCACCAGAAACATGGCACAGCAATGGGCTCAAAAACAGCTTGCTCTTATGCAAACCTATTTATGGGTCTTTTTGAAGGAATACATATATATGACAACGAACATAAGAAAGGCCTGGTCCTATACAAAAGGTACATTGATGACCTGTTCCTCATCTGGGACACTGAGCTTGGCAATTTCGACAACTTCTTTGATAATATAAACAACAACAACTGGGGCATCAAGTTCGTGCCAACAACACATGAAAACAACATCAATTTCCTTGACCTTACAATCTTTTCTGTTGATACACAGATCTACACAAAAACATATTTTAAACCGACAGACAAGAATTCCTACATCAACTACAAGAGTGGACACTACACAAAATGGTTGCGTAATATCCCGGCAAACCAATTCAGAAGAATAAAGAAAAATTGCACTTCAGAAGAAGATTATACATCACAATCCCAAATCCTCAAAGATAGATTCTTAGAGAGAGGTTACCCGAAGGAATTAATATCCAGTACGCAGAGACACAGTGGAGAAATCCCTCAAGCAATTCTCCTAACACAGAAGAATAAGAAAAAGACCGAGGAAGCGAAAGCACTGAATTTTATAACAACATACAATAATTGCCACAAAACCATCAGGAAATGTTTGAACACTCATTGGCATCTACTTCAGAGTGACCCCATCTTAAAATCAATCATACCTGGGAAACCAGGGATAACATTCCGTAGAGCCCCAAACATAAAAGGAATAATAGCTCCAAGTCGGCTTAAACAAAAAATGACCACGAAACCCAGTAAAGAACCACTGAAAAAGGTCTTAAAGTGCAGAAGAAATAGATGCCTCTGTTGTCAAAGTATACAACAGACAACCACCTTCCAATCTACCTCGACAAAAGAATCCTTTTCCATCAAACATGGTATGAATTGTTCAACAGAATTCGTTATCTATTTGCTTGAATGCCCGTGCGGATTACAATATATAGGGAGGACCATCAGACCGCTTCACGAAAGGCTAAACAAACACCGTTCAAACATAAAGAATGGTTATAGAGCCCATGGTGTGTCACTTCATTATGACACCCACCACAACAGAGATATAAGAGCAATCAAACTAACCCCAATTGATCACATAGCAGACAATGTACCAAATAGGTTCGAACACCTAAAAAAACGTGAGAAATATTGGATGTTTAAGCTGGACACATTAAAACCAAAAGGCTTGAATATAATTTCTGAATTGATATGAATTCCCACACCACGCTCACTTCCTGACATTTATCTAAGTGGGTGACACAATCACAGGTAATAGATGCTATCAGTATAAACACATACACACTGAGATCACTCCCAATCCCTTTCTAAAATCTGTTATTTTCAAATCTGTTTCACCCACAGTTTTGTATTTACTTTTATTTATTTATTTTTTTTCCCCCACTGGTATATAGAAATCACAATTCACTAGTATTTGTTAGAATAATGTTCACTCGAACACAAGTTCACAACAATAAACTGATGGTTTAATATATCTATTTCTACATAGTAACAGCATCCACACTGCTTGGTATGAATGTATGTAGTGCCATCTACTGGTGCTTTAGAATACTAACACAAGATCTAATGAACAGCTATATGAATTTGTCTTGTTTTTTTCTGGTTATTGAAGATAGTATATGAATACCAACACAAGATCTAATGAATAGCTATGTGAACTTTCTGGTTTTTCTGATGGCGTGTATTTTCTCCTCATTGTCCTTTATGCTATATTGCTTGTGCTATATTGTTTGCGCCTGTATGGAGACCTGTGATCTTCCTGGGTATTAGAACCTAGGTTTGCTGTACCAATAGACACACGATCTATGGGTGATACCACCACAGCCAATATATAAAATAGTGACCATAAACACACGGAAGATGAGAAACACAGTTTTTAAGCCATTTTTAATAGTTTTAATACAATTTTTTAGATAATTTTTTATTGACAATAAATAATTAAAATAAAATAAAAATAAAAACTTTTAAGAAGCAGTTGATCTTAGGAATAATCTGGTTTATATTTTATGAAGTTTATTTTAAAAGCAGTACCACTCTTTGCTCCCCTCCTAAAACAAAAATAAAGAAGATTGTTTGTTACCATAATAATAATATTTTTGACATATTTCTTTGATAATTTTTCATAACAATTCTTTTATAACAACCATAGGACCATATATTTAACAGGATAGTGTCATGAAAAAGCAGTTTATAGAACCTTCGATCCACAGGCACTGATACCAGTGAGACGGTGGCGCTCAACATTAGTCACAAGAGAAAACACTGAAACCAGCAAATACATGGGTTCTACTACCCTGAAAGTCGGGTGACAATGGGTTTATAAAGCATTTTTTCTGCAGTGATAGTCTGGATATTTTAGCAATGTTTCTGCTGCATTTTTCATGGAAATTTTTACATCATTCTGTTTGTAAGATTTTTATGTACATTTTAGCAAGTGTTTTGGACCATTTTCTTGTTTTATCATGCTATTTATGTGAAATTCCGCCAAAAATGTTGGCCCCTCCCCCAGTGATGACCATTATGACATCACATGTAAACAGAACACACCCATAATTGCTAATGTAAGGGGCTATAAATTCCCTGCTCCTATGGCTGATGTAATATCCCTGAGGAAGGTGCCAGGAAGGGCGCCGAAACGCGTAGGAGGAAATAAAGGAGTACACTGCTACAACATCTTGCATCCCAGGTGATTTGTGAATCTCGGCAGCGCGGACTGCAACACACCCTGCTTCCCACAACTTTTTGATTGACAGCTTGGCCATCCAATTTGGTACAGGGGTGCACTGAGCTGTCAGTGTGTTGATTGACAGCTCAACTATCCAATCTGAGACAGTGAGGTGTCGGCTGTCTCATGTGTTCATTATTTCAGTTAATGGTCACGCTTCTTAACTGAGCTGTGTTTCCCAGAACACTGCCAGACATACATTCATCTTGTGAGGTTTGTGCTGTGCTTTCCTGTGCCTTGAGTTCTGTATGCATGATCTTTTACCTGACCTTGGACTTTGGTGAGACCATCTGCGTGTTTAACCCCTTCAGCTCTGATCCGTTATCCTCCCGGTACTCTGATCTTGGAACGTTACCTGACTATGCTTTTGTCTCTTCCTTCTGTTTATGACATACCCTCCTGGCTTCTGACCTTGGACTCCTTGACCACTCTGACTCACAGATTGGCCTTGAGAAGTGACTAGCATCACATTATCTATCTATTTATTTATCTATCTATACATCTCTGGCAAAAATTAAGAGACCACTGCACAGTTTTATAAAAATCAGCTTCTGTACATGTCTGACAGCCATTCCATTCCAGTGTCAGTTGAATTCCAACCAGAGTGCACCTCATTCTACTTAATGAGCTTCTGATTAGGTGATCACCTGAACCAAATCTTATTTAACGAAGGAAAGTATAAAAAACCCTGCTGTGGTGTTCACAATCCTCTTGCAATAGGACAAGCTGGATGGCAAAACAAGTGCTAATAATATCAAAAAAGTAATAGGAAAGGAAAAATAACTTTTAACCATGCCAAAGGAGTTGAAAAGAAAAGTCTTGAGTGAGGAAATGAAGGGCTTAATTCTGGATTTACTAGCAGAGGGATAGAGTGAGTGTCATGTTGCCTCCATCCTCAAAATTTCTAAGATGGCAGTACATTACAACAAGGTCAAGCAGCAGACTTTGGGGACAACAAAGCTTCAGACCTGCAGAGGGCGAAAACGTCTCTCCACTGACCGGGATGACCGTCATCTTATTTGAATGTCACTCAGCAACTCCAGGATGACATCAAGTGACCTACAAAGGAATGGCAAATGTCAGCTTGGGTGAAGTGCACGGCAAGAACAGTTCGTAACAGGCTCCTAGAGGTAGGGCTCAAGTCATGTAAAGCTAGAAAAAAGCCTTTCTTCAATGAGAAGCAAAGGTGAGCCAGGCTTAAGCTTGCCAAAGACCATAAGGATTGAACCATAGAGGACTGGAGTAAGGTAATCTTCTCTGATGAGTCTAATTTTCAGCTTTGGCCAGCACCTGGTCATCTAATGGTTAGACAGAGACCTGGAGAGGCGCACAAGCCATAGTGTCTTGCACCCACTGCGAAATTTGGTGGAGGATCAGTGATGATCTGGGGATGCTTCAGCAAGGCTGGAATTGGGCAGGTTAATCTTTGTGAAGGACGTATGAATCAAGCCACATACAAGGTTATCCTGGAAAAACAGTTGATTCCTTCTGCTCAGGCAATGTTCCCCAACTCTGAGGACCAGTTTTTCCATCCGGACAATGTGCCATGCCACACAGCTAGGTCAATCAATGTGTGGATGAAGGACCACCACATCAAATCCCTGTCATGGCCAGCCCAATCTCCAGACCTGAACCCCATTGAAAACCTCTGGAATGTAATCAAGAGGAAGATGGATAGTCACAAGTTATCAAACAAAGAACTGCTAAAATGTTTGTACCAGGAGTGGCATAAGGTCACCCAAAAGCAGTGTGAAAGACTGGTGGAAAGCATGCCAAGACGCATGAAAGCTGTGATTAAAAATCATGGTTATTCCACAAAATATTGATTTCTAAACTCTTCCTGAGTTAAAACATTAGTATTGCTGTTTCTAAATGATTATGAACTTGCTTTCTTAGCATTATTTGAGGTCTGCAAGCACTGCATTTTTTTGTTATTTTGACCATTTCTCATTTTCTGAAAAAAAATACAAAATTTAGTGCTTGAAAATTCGAAGACATGTTGTCAGTAGTTTATAGAATAAAAGTTCAATTTAAATTTTATTCTAAAATATACCTATAAAGAGAAAAATCAAACAAACTGAAAATTTAGCAGTGGTGTCTTAATTTTTGCCAGAGCCGTGTATATATATATATAAATATAGATATCTTTGCCTGTGTGGATTGGATGGATTGTTACTAACATCTGATGGCAATAGCATCTTTAAAAATATATTTACTTAGAAAATTGGTAATATATTGTATATATACATATTATATATATATATATATATGTGTATATATATATATATATATGACAATCCACAATATCGGATTACTCTGTGGATCTCTATTCTCCACTGGATGATCGAATTTTGTGGATAACTACTGTATATCGTGTAACAGCAATGAACTGAGTAATAACTTACAGCCGGCATTGAGTATTGGTAGATATATATGGTACATATATATAATAATAATAATCTTTATTTTTATATAGCACTAACATATTCCGCAGCGCTTTACAGTTTGCACACATTTTCATCACTGTCTAAATTCCCTATCAGTATGTCTTTGGAGTGTGGGAGGAAGCCGGAGTGCCCGGAGGAAACCCACGCAAACACGGGGAGAACATACAAACTCCTTGCAGATGTTGTCCTTGGTGGGATTCGAACCCAGGACCCCAGCGCTGCAAGGCTGCAGTGCTAACCACTGAGCCACCTTGCTGCCCATATATATATATATTCTTTGAACTAAGTTTCGCCTGGCCATGCAATACTTAGGCCCAAGATCCTGTCTGTGCGCCAAGAATTCCACTTTGCAGGACAATGAGCAGAATTCGATAGGGCTTAGGATTTTCACACTTGTTGCTAAATCTACTTCCAATGAAGGAAGCCATTTGTCATAGAAAGTGTGAGGATTACAGCCTGCTATGCTGTAAACCCCAGGAGCACAAAAGAACAAAGGGGGGGGAATGATTTTTAAACAGGAGATGTCTGATTGACCTTTTATTTGGTCTCTATTAGTAGCTATATTATGGTTACCAACCTTGATCGCTTTAATAAATATATATTTTACACATGTGGAAAGGCACCCCACACACTTCTCCGCTTTGGCACAACCATACAGCCCCATCAGCAGTATGCAGAGCAGTCCCGGTGATACACCATCCGTATCCTGTAGACAGTTAGCAACTCTCTTACATTTCCATGGTGGCCAGAAGAATTGATGCTACTTATTTGACCCTATCACACAATCAATTAGCGGCACGGATTAGCTGGGTGAAACACAGACATTACACTGTAGGCAATGTAGAAAAGAAATCCTGATTAATGTGTATTCATTTCTGTATTTCTGTCTCATTTATTTGCATTAGGAGGAACAATCTCCGCACATTGAGCCCCAAGTGGGAGACAGGACGGATACCTTGTTCTGCAGCGTCATCTACTGGTGACATGGGGATATACACCCATTATTCAGGTTAAATGATGTTAGGTAATGTTTGCTGTTAGGAGACAATTACATTTCATGCAAATCAAGGGAAATTGATGAAGTAAGGTGCATGTTTAATTAGAATCCAGATACACGGATTTCTCATTATTGTGGTCATTTTGTTTCATATAGTTGATACGGTCCCATGAGAAGAGTGAAATCACCATAAATCTTTTATTTGTGCCATAAATGCACTCAGAAACTGCTTACTGGCACGATGGTACTGAACGCTGAAATGTAGGTTGATGATCCGGGGAATATGTATACAAACACATTCAGCGGAGCTGTAGAATGGCCAGAGACGTCTTGTGTAACCACTGCTATAATCTGTCCAAGATGAAGACGCCCCAGAGGTTCATATTCCATCAGTGAGGACATTTACACAATATTTCTTACTTGTCCAGGCCCTTTGTCACTGGACCAGGGGAATATTTTGTGCCTGTGCTGGCAATATGAGACGCCCGTACAAACGGGTTCTTCATGCTCTGAAGTTCTCCGGTGTCACCGAGCTCCTGGACCATGTAAGACGCGACATATGACGGGCTCCCAGGACAGTGACATGCCATCTGCTCCTGCATGGAGAATCCATTAATCTCTCTTCAGGTTTATCTGGGCAGGCCATGCTCTTGTCTGCCCTTCTTGTCACTGATGCTCTTTAAGACAACGCTCCTTTATCTCTGACGCTTCAGGCTTTCATCAGTGACCTCCAGGCTTGTGATCAGAAATGACACAACTATATACACTTTCCCTTCCAAGATCCATTTACTGAGTTGCTGTGAATTGTCAGAGATCGGAGATGATTTACGGTAAATACAATCCATTATGACTACTATAAACTTATTAAGATCCGTTATGACTACAATATACTGATATCTGTATAATATAAAATTGGCAGCATGAAAGAATTGTACATGCATACATCATAAGATTATATTTTATGCTGCCAATTTTATAATGTACAGAATTTGGTCTCTTCCATCACTTGCATTGAGCAGGGGTTTGGACATGATGACCCTGGAGGTCCCGTCCAACTCTACTATTCTATCATTCAATTACTTTACATTACAATTATCATCTCTATTGTCATTGCTCTAAAATGGCTGGACGAATTGCTGGAAAGACTTTTGCCACATATGTCTGTCCTGCCATCCATCCTACAGTGCGTTGAGCAGAGGGTTGAACATCATGGCCATTAAGGTCCTTTCCAACTCTATCATTCAATTCAATTCTACCATTAAATTACTTTACATTACAATTATCAACTCTATTCTAATTGTTCTAAAATGGCTGGACACTTTGCTGGGAAGACTTTTGCTGCACATGTCTGTCCATCCTGCATTGAGCAGTGGGTTGGACATGATGACCCTTGAGGTCTCTTCCAACTCTACCATTCAAATGTCAAATGTGCATTCATTCTATACAAAGCTAATTTGATTACAAAGAATAAAACTACGCTTGACTCTACATTGGGTGCTCAAGTTGCTAATTGCCATGGCAGCCACATCATCAAGTGTCCACTGATCACCAGGTACTAAAAAAAAAAAGAATTTTTTCAGCTCACCCCAAAGAAGACAGCTATAAGTCCAATCGGTGCACGGAATGTGGAAACAGGATCCCTCTGCAGCAAAGCGTGATATGGAAAAAATTCCAGCATCCAGATCAGTAATTAAATTTAAAAAAAAATTTTTATTCCTTTATTCCAAAATTAAAAAAATCATAAGATTCTCCATCATGATAAGAGACGCATCAGGACGTGTAGTTGGACGCGTTTCGGACAAAAAACCAGTCCTTATTCTAAGACAACACATAATACATCTGAACACATGCTTTTAAAAGGAAACATAGGAAGTCAAGGAACAATCAAGACTAAACATAGGCAGCTGATTAATGGGAGGTAGTAAGTCACAATCACACTTACAAAACACTCAAAATCTCATTCCTAATATTCATACCCGTTGGAACTCTGCTTTGTAATAATAACATCCATTTTGCCTCTCGGCGTAATAATAAATCATTTAAATTTCCACCTACCCTTTTTGTCTGCACCTTCTCTATGGCATTAACCCTAAAGTTGCTAAGATCTCCTTTATGTATATGCAAAAAATGTCGAGAAGCAGCAGACAAACTGCGTGTGGTAGTGTGACCTACGTCATATACGTGCTCGGAAATACGACGTCTCAAGGTGCGTGAAGTATTTCCCACATACTGAATATTACAATCCACGCATGTTATGACATAGATCACACCAGTGGAACCACAGTTCAAAAAAGATTTTATTTTAAATTCCTTTCCATTAACAGAAGATACTATTTTTTCTGTGTTCCACATAAACCTACATAGCCCACAGTTTTTCTGAGCACACTTAAAAGATCCACAAGTGGGTAACCAATTAGTTATACTTGCTGAACTGTCTGAAAAATATTTATTAGCATGTCTATTGACACTAGTATGATCACTTGGAGATACCTTATTAGCAATTGTTTTATTCCTCCTTGAAACAAATCTAATCCCATCCTTCAGTATATTCTTTAATGTATCATCAACATACAAAATAGGAGGAATTTTTTAATAATATGAACAATCCTGTAGTAGTCAGTACTAAAATTAGTTGAAAAAAAATAGGTGACCGACCCTCCACAGAATTTGGTGTTTTTCTACTTTCCTTCTGCAAATAATCCTCTCTACTTTTTTCATCCGTTCTATGCTTAGCTTTCTGAATGTCTACCTTAGTATAACCCCTCTTTATAAAACGTTTACCAATGATCTCACATTGTTTATCGTATAAATTAGGCGTGGTACATGTTCTTTTTGCTCTTACAAACTCCCCTGTAGGTATATTGGCTATAACATGACGTGGATAACAGCTAGATGCGTGTAACAATGAATTACCTGCCGTAGATTTTCTAAAAATATCACAATCAATCTTTCTTTCCTCCAAATTTGCCGACAAAAGAATATCCAAAAACGAAATTGTCTTGGCATCAAATTGATATGTGAAACGTATATTGCATGGATTATTATTAATATAGAACATGAAATTCTCAATATTAAATACATCACCATCCCACACAATTATAACATCATCAATAAATCTCAAAAAAAGAAAAATATCAGAAGAAAAAGGATTTTTTTCAGAAAAAATATACTCCTCCTCCCACCAGGCCATAAAAATATTAGCAAGAGACGGTGAAAACTTGGAACCCATGGAACAGCCTTGCACCTGTAAATAAAGATCATCCAAAAAAGAAAAAAAATTGTTTTTTAACAAAAAATAGGGCACTTCAATCAAATACATCTGTAAATCTTCTGAAAAATTACTGTATTTCTGTAAATAAGTAGTAAGAGCCAAAATAGCCAAATCGTGTGGGATGGAAGTGTACAAATTTTGTATATCACAAGTGAGCCAACAAAAGGAACTTCGCCATTCCACCTGAGAAAAAATACTAAGAACATGCTTGGAATCCTGCACATAGCTAGGTGAAATAGTGGCTAGAGGTTTTAATCTTGCGTCCAACCATTCCGACAAGTTTTCATTAAGAGATCCGATACCCGATATGATAGGACGGAACAAAGGTGGAAAAACCTCCTTATGAACTTTTGGAAGTGCATGTAACAAAGGAACTCTGGGATATAAAGGACAGAAAAATTCACATTGTTTTTGATTAATAATTCCCAAACTAAAACCCCTATGTAACAATTCAATTCTGATGTTATCTGTGGGGTTATAATTAATTCCCTTGTATACTTCACTATTAAAAAGCATAGCCCTCACCTCTCTTTCATACAGCCCAGTATCTAATATGGTCACAGATCCCCCCTTGTCAGAATTTCTTACCACGATATTGACATTAGCAGATAACAAATCAAGTGCCTGTTTCTCAGTACGAGAAATGTTAGAACGACCATTCTGATTAGCATTATAGATTTTCATAAGTTCATCCTCAACAAGAAATTGAAAATCATCCATAACTTGCAATTTTGACTGCTCAGGATAATATCTAGGATTAGGGACTCTAGAGGAAAAATTAACATCAGTTAAATACATTAACTTAGAACCAGATTCAGACAAGTCCCTCAAATTCTTTAGGGTAACTTGCTCCTGGAAAGAAGTAGGCATAAATTCCTCAGGAACTTTATCAACATGTTCATCATTAATATTGGAAGTTTTTTCATATTCCACATCCTCTGCAAAAAAATGTCTCCTAAGAGTCAATCTTCTCATAAAATGATTAACATCAAGCATAGTGTTGAATAAGTCCATTTTCGCTGTAGGCACAAAATTAAGACCCCTTTCAAGGATATTAATTTGATCATTCGATAAAATCGATGCAGAAAGGTTCAGGACTGTAAAATCGTCAGTTGTATCTAAGCATGCTTGTTCCGCGCTGATCTCCTGAATTCTCTTATGATGGGAGTGTTTCCTCCCTGATCTCCTTTGACGTTTTTTCTTTTTCCTGAACCGTTTTTTGGAAAACTACTGCTTTGTGAAATCCGCTGCACCACATCCCGTGCATACGTGGAACTATTAGATGGTAAATTCTCAGCATCAGAAGTGTCAGTATTAACATCCGTATTATCCATATCCGTTGAGGAAAAGCTTACCCTATTATCTCTGCGTTTGAGAATAGAAGGGTAAATGTTATTACGTTTTCTTCTATAATCATGCCAGTCATAAATATGATTATTTTGGTAATCAGTTTTATCTCTTTTGAATTTCTTTTCTTTTATCACTGTAATAGAGTCCTCCATTTTACTTAGATTGTCATTAATTTTGTCTCTAGTCATTATAAAAGAAGAAGAATCTTTATATTTTACCAAATCACTTTCAATCATTTTAATAGATTCCTCCAAAGTTAACATCTTGGCTTCCTCTCTCTTCACAATCAAATTCATCAGCTTAATAGAACAGTCACTAAGAATATTGTCCCATTCTTTTACAAATTCAGGGTCATATTCCATAGTAGGTACTGTCTGACAACGAGAAGCCCCACAATCAGCTTATAATTGGTGCCATGTCAGCCACATCATCAAGTGTCCACTGATCATCAGGTACTGTCTAACAATGAGAAGTCCCCAAGATCAGCTTATAATTGGTGCCATGGCAGCCACATCATCAAGTGTCCACTGATCATCAGGTACTGTCTGACAATGAGAAGCCCCATGATCAGCTTAAAATTGGTGCCATGGCAGCCACATCATCAAGTGTCCACTGATCATCAGGTACTGTCTGACAATGAGAAGCCCCCACAATCAGCTGATAATTGGTGCCATGGAAGCCACATCATCAAGTGTCCACTGATCATCAGGTACTGTCTGACAATGAGAAGCCCCCACAATCAGCTGATAATTGGTGCCATGGCAGCCACATCATCAAGTGTCCACTGATCATCAGGTACTGTCTGACAATGAGAAGCCCCCACAATCAGCTGATAATTGGTGCCATGGAAGCCACATCATCAAGTGTCCACTGATCATCAGGTACTGTCTGACAATGAGAAGCCCCCACAATCATGATGCCATGGCAGGCCACATCATCAAGTGTCCACTGATCATCAGGTACTGTCTGACAACGAGAAGCCCCACGATCAGCTTATAATTGATGCCATGGCAGCCACATCATCAAGTGTCCACTGATCATCAGGTACTGTCTGACAATGAGAAGCCCCCACGATCAGCTGATAATTGGTGCCATTGCAGCCACATTATCAAGTGTCCACTGATCATCAGGTACTGTCTGACAATGAGAAGCCCCCACGATCAGCTTATAATTGGTGCCATTGCAGCCACATTATCAAGTGTCCACTGATCATCAGGTACTGTCTGACAATGAGAAGCCCCCACAATCAGCTGATAATTGGTGCCATGGCAGCCACATCATCAAGTGTCCACTGATCATCAGGTACTGTCTGACAAGGAGAAGCCCCACGATCAGCTGATAACTGGTGCCATGGCAGCCACGCTACCAGGTGTCCACTGATAATCAGGTACTGTGTGTTGGACCCCCAGTGATCTGTTATTGATAATTTATCCAATAGATAATCATCTTAGTCTCTGATGACTCTTTTAAAGGGAATCTGTCACCGACCCTTTGGCGGGCGATGAAAACGAGGTCGGTTCGATGGGCGGTGTTCCCGATGTGTGCCGCCTCCCCATCCTTGTACGCCGTCCGCAGGTTATTGCTGAATTGGAGTAGGGGTACGCCATTTTTTGTGCAAGCACTAAGCATTCATAGCTAGCGCACGCGCAGTATGCTTTGCCCAACTGCGGGCAAAGCCGAAAAGCCGGACTGCGCATACGCCGGTTAACTAAGCCCTAGAACACAGCAAAATACTTCTGGGGCTTAGTTACCCGGCACATGCGCAGTCCAACTTTTTGGCTTTACCCGCAGTTGGGCAAAGCATACTGCGTGTGCGCTAGCTATGAATGCTTAGCGCACGCGCAAAAAATGGGGTGCACCTACTCCAATTCAGCAATAACCTGCGGACAGCGGGCAAGGATGGGGAGGCGGCACACATCGGGAACACCGCCCATCGGACCGGACCGACCTCGTTTTCATCGCCCGCCAAAGGGTAGGTGACAGATTCCCTTTAACACCTACAACTTTTGTTCTTATGAGAAATGAGCCAAAGCAAGCATTCACGTGTATGGGGGAGTCAAGAGCCAAACACTTGTGTATCTAAGGTGTATGGTAACTTTAAGGGTCAGTGTGTCACATTTCAAGGACTTTAATAAAAAGCCATTCTGACATTATTGAGATGATTGGTTTCTCAGTTTCCAGGTGTATTTGGTTTGGACCGTTCTCTGTGTGACATATAATACAAGGAAACAGAAAAGTTGAGAGTCTATTGTCTCCTTGACATTGTGAATGATGTCAGCGCCTACATATTCTGCATTCTGTGTTTGCTCTTCTAACTTAAAGGAGACTCCCTGGCAGAAGTCCTTGTCCTGTCTGTTCTGTGTGACTTCTGTTTGCTCTGAAATATACAGCTTTACTGCCCTGTGTTGTGCTGTATTATATGAGCAGATGGATTTTGCCCTCATAAAGATTCTCACAATATGAGCGACAGCTCCTATAGAAGTATCTTGGAGCAAAGTGGGGAAGAGAAGATGTGAGGTGCATTAGCGTAACTGGACGCCTCGTTATGTGTAGTGTTGTTGCCTAGGGGTGGCTGAGCTCACTGTATTGTTCCCATCAATCACCTTTTGTGAATTTTATCAAGTTTCAATCTTTACACATTCTGGGAAGTACACAAGGAAACCCACAGGCTATGAGAAACACACTGAGGCATGAAGACTGGGGCAACATACCAATGTCTAGAAAAATGGAGCCTCCCCTCCCCCATCCTCCTGTGTAATGACTGAGTGATCGGAATATATGAGCCCTATCGTGACTGTAGAAGAGAGAAGTGGGAGGAATAGATAGATAGATATGGGATAGATAGATGGATAGATAGATGGATAGATAGATAGATAGATAGATAGATAGATAGATAGATAGATAGAGATATGGGATAGATCGATAGATATGGGATAGATAGATAGATAGATAGATAGATAGATAGATAGATATGGGATAGATAGAAAGATAGATAGATATGGGATAGATAGATAGATAGATAGATAGATAGATAGATAGATAGATATGGGATAGATAGATGAATTGATAGCTAGATAGTAAATAGATAGATGTATATGGGATAGATGGATATATAGATAGATGATAGATAGATAGATAGATAGATAGATAGATAGATATGGGATAGATAGATAGACACAGATAGATAGATACATACATAATAGATAGATAGATATTAAATAGATATATATATATAGATGGGATAGATAGATACATAGATAGATACATAGATGGATACATAGATAGATAGATAATTGATAGATAGATAGATAGATATGGGATAGATAGATAGATAGATAGATAGATAGACAGACAAATAAATGATGGCTAGATAGATAGATAGATAGATAGATAGATAGATAGATAGATAGATAGATAAAATGTTAGATAGACAGACAGAGCATAAGTATAGCATTAGCAAAGACACAAAATTATGAAAAATTGCGTGCATAAAAAGCATCTCGGACAAAAACAAACCTAAGAATATCCAAAAAAAGATAAAGGCAGCGCTCCATAGTCCAATTTTCAATGGTTTATTGGCCCATTGTGGCAAAGCAATGTTTTGCGTGGACTGTAAGCCCACAAGGGCAGGGTCCTCTCCCCTCTGTATCAGACTGTGATTGTTAGTTTGTTTACTGTAAGTGATACCTGTAATTTGTATGTAACCCCTTCTCACGTACAGCATCATGGAATCAATGGTGCTATATAAATAAATAATAATAACAATAAAAGTGTAGAACTTTTTCTAGCTTTTATCTTTCTTGGCTAGATAGCATGGCGTCTATACAACATTACTGTGCGTGTCAGTGCTGGACAGCCGATAGGAATACAGGAAGGTAAGAGATATCCACACATGCGTAGTTGTGAACGGCAGTTTGTGTTCGCCATTTTTTAGAAAGAAATACAGATGGTTTTGTGCCTGCACAGTCATTTCTAAAAATCTATTGAACATGAATCAATTAATCTGCTATTTCATGTTTTTATGCATTATTGTGAAATTTGTTCATGATTTTTCCATACTTTTGTCACTTGCACTTTATATTGAGAAAATGGCCACATGCATGTTTGCAGAAATGATTAGGCGTTACATATTAAAGCTGTTTTGACTAAATGCTTGTAAATGATATTATAATCTAATACTCCTGTATATACTTCCTTGTACACCCATTTCACTGCTTGATGAAGGTTCAGTGCAACCATAACGTCGGCATGCCACATGGGCTAAATAACGTTTGCTTGTTTTTTGGTAACTATTGAAGTGCTGCCTACTTCTTTTATTTTATATACATTATTGCAAATGTCAGATGTTTTGCATAGGAAGCCTTGCAACCACCTATTACTCTTTTGTAGTGTGTTGTTCCAATTTCTTCTCATAGATAGATATGTAATTACACCTGTTTGGTTATATACACGTTTATTTCCTTTGTGTGTATTGGAATAACAAGAAAAAAACATCTCTCCCCCGGCAGTCTTTAGCGCCGAAACGTGCGTCGGGGATTTGGCACCACATTCCAGCACGGGTAATATTACTTTTTACAACTTTCATCTGTCTATCCTTATTTTTGCTTTATTAGGGATATGCAACCGCTGCATAGGATATTACATGTGCCCTATGGGACAATATGGATGCCTTTAGATAATACAGTATACAGCTATTATAGTGGAAGCCAATGTAATTCTTGTAGTTTTTTGCCTATTTAGGGATTATTAGTTACACATTTGTTATATATATAATAATTTTTTTTCCCTGTTGCTGGTATGTGGTGCCACCTTTTGGCTAATCTGTATAATTACATGTTTTAACATATTTTTCATTATCTTTTGTTATTTCCTGCACTACTTTATATATGATTCCAATAACCTTATAGATTAGACACAGGTACTTTGTAAGGTTAACATTAAACTTCTTTCACACATAATATTTTGTTTTGTGCAATATTTCTCCCACATTATTCAGTGGTGAATGACTTAATACAATATATTATGTAAACTATTGCATTTCTTTTATACACATTATATGAACAAAAGCTTTGGGACACCAACACATTACATGCACAGGAGTTTTCACAACATCTAAGTGTAAATCTATAGAGGTTGGTCCCAACTTTGCAGCTGTAAAAGTTTCCACTGTTCTGAGAAGACTTTTTATAAGATTTTGGAGATGTCTGGGAATATTTGCTCAATCATACAGTAGAGAATTTGTGACGTCAGACACCGATGTTGGATGACAGGACCGGTCTACCAATCTCCAATTTAGCTTATCCCAAAAGTGATCGAAGGGATTGAAGTCTGGGCTCTGCATAGGCCAATCAAATTCTTACACATGAAAATGGGACCAATCTCTGAGAAACAACTCCATAGAATTATTCCTCTACCGCCAAAATGTCACTGTTGACACATTCTAGTCCGGCAGGTAATATTCTCCTGGCATTTGCCAAAACCAGACTTGTCCATCAGACTTCCAAAGTGAGAAGTGTGATCTGTCACTCCACAAGAGCAAGTTTCCTCAGCTCCAATGGCATCTTTATACCTCCCCATCTGACGTTTGGGGATGTAAGTGTTGCATACAGTTGCTTTGCCATGGTGATCATAGAGTCGTAGAGTTGGAAGGGACCTCCTGGGCCATCTGGTCCAACCCCCTGCTCAAAGCATGCCATGAAGCTCCACCAAAAGAGGTCTGGACTCTGCAGAGGGCACTGGTGACTTTAATGCCCTCTGCTCCTAAGCACTCGGTGGCCCTGTTCTATACATTTCCTTTAGTGTAATTTTTCTGTTATTATTATGTACTGTGTTAATACTCCTCTGGATCCTGAATATATAGGGGTCCATCAGTGAGGGTCATTCAGAGCTCGGTTACTTGTTCGTATGCCGGTATAGATCACTGTAGAATTAATGTGTTTATTGACTATGCACACAGGTCTTTGGATATTAAGATAAACCTTATTTTCCAATCATATATAGACGCAGGGCTTTAAACCAATGCCGCTCAATCTAATTAGAGGTTGACTTGTCTGTGAATCAGGCAATGTTGACTTCTCTATGTATAAGCTGCTGCTTCATCCTCTAGGTATATTTCAAAATTACATTTATGGGTAATTTTTCTTTTCACCTATTAAATCTTGAATTGTGTATATATTATTTTACCTGACCAGGATAAAGATAGGGTTAAGTAGGGAGAGTAAAGATTTTTACAATCATTCTGCAGAAAGTTGATACATTTCCTTTGTAGTCATCACCCTGGACAGTTCTCCTTAATTACTGGAGTGATAGACCTTAAGGCGGTCCGAATAGTGAGTGATGTAAAAGGTCACCTAGGCGCTGTAAAATGCATTAGCATCTGATTTTTGACACTGAATACCTCTCTGAATCACTGAATACATCTCTGTCACAGAAACATTACACAACGGGAAAGAAAAAAAAATCATTAATGATATCCCAAGAAAGATGTCAGACATCAGCCAGCAAAGACAAGGGACATCAAGAGACTTTTAGACCTCTGATATATCCTTGTCAATCCATCTGTCACACAATGAGAGACACCGAGATCAAGTAACATTTTGACAAAGGTCCATCTGGAGTCACAGCTTGTAAATGTTGGGCACAAGTCTAGTCTGTGCCAAATCCCAGTCTATATTCTGGTATTAATATTATTAGCATTCTTTTATTACAGCCTCTGTAAGCAGAAGCTAATTACATTGTGTGAGTCATCCTAACATTCTGTTCTAATGACCTTGCTATCCATGCCACCGGCAAGACATCAAGGGACCCAGCAAAGTTTTACCAATGTTAGAATAAACTATGTATCACTCGTAAATGCAACCTTTTATTTTTCTTATTCTATTGAAAATTGTACTTGTCAATGAGTCACTAAGTGAAAACAAGCCTTGAAGCTCTGCTCTATAAAAGCACACTGAGTAAATGTCCGACTTCACATAGAATTAGTAATGGCAGTAATTCAGATGTTTTACACCAAATATTTGTTAAGGCTTCAAACTGAATGGAATACGAGATCAGAGAAAATGGAGTTATACTGCCACCTTGTGGACATATCTCACAGCTGCATTGGAAAAAGATTAAGTTGTGCACATAGAAATATCTATACAGCTGTAGAACACACAGCTGCAGTTGAACTTAGAATGTATTTATTGGAGCGCTACCTATTTCACTTTGTTTTAGTGGTGCTGAGAAATAAGTGTATAGCGCCCCCCAGGGTCAGAGGTTATCTGCGATCTCGGCTACAGGGGGTAGCTGAGACCCCAGAGAACATGATTCGGGTCGGTTTTTACTGACCCCAGTGTTGCGGTCGCAGTTATTAACAGAATAACGGCAACCACAAAAAAAAGGTCTTAATTTCTCTCTCCTCTGCTGTGATCGCACATCAGAGGATAGAGAAATGGGGTCAACCGGAGTCATTGCAACCCCCCGTGAAGTCCCCCGGGTCGTGGCGTCTTCTTAGGAGAAGAAAATGGCGGGTGCCTGCCGAGATCTGCCGGCCAGCACCCGGCAACAATTAGAAATTTTTCCTATTGGTTCATTTTGAAGCCACCTGTGATCGATCCTGTATCACGGTGATCAAAGTAAAAAAAATAGCAAATTGAAGCCCCTTTATCACCCCTTAGTGAGGTAAAAATCATAAAATAAAAATAGTATTTATTTCCATTTTTCCAGGGTTAGATTTGGGCTAAAGTTAACTTTGGGATAAAGAAAAAGTTGGGCTAAAGTTAGGGTTAGGGTTGAGCTAAGGTTATGGATAGGGTTGGGCTAGGGTTATGGTTGGGGCTAGAGTTAGGGTTGGACTAAAGTTTGGGTTGGGCTAAAGTTAGGGTTAGGCTAAAGTTGGGGTTAGGGTTGGGCTAAATTTAGGATTAGGATTGAGCTAAAATTAGCGTTAGGGTTGGGCTAGGGTTAGGGTTGTCCTAAAGTTAGGGTTGGGCTAAAGTTATTGCTGGGCTAAAGTTAGGGTTGGGCTAAATTTAGAGTTTGGCTAGGGTTAGGATTACGGTTAGGGTTGGGATTTGGGTTAGGGCTGTGTTAGGGTTAGGTTTATGGTTAGGGTTATGATTAGGGTTAGGATTAGGGATAGAGGTTTGTTGGGGTTAGGGTTGTGGTTAAGGTTATGGTCATGATCGGACTGGGATGCCTAGGGCCCACCAGGGGCTTTAACACTAGGGGCCCACTCTACAGCTACCATAAACATTTTTTTGTATAATTTAAGGACAGTGATGTTAATCATATTTGTAACATAACTCATTAGGAAAATAAGCTTCTGGGAGCAGCAAATGATGAGTCCTGATGTTCCTGAGCTCTTGGCTTTCTCTACACCCGGCCCCTGATTTATAGCTTTTTTTTTTAAAACTGAATTAGCAACGGGGGCAGAGAAAGTCAGGAACTCATGAATACTCAGGACTCATCATTATGTGCTGAAGCTTCCAATACAAGATTTTGGTACAACTGAGTGATCCAGCTTTCTGCTATGGGGATCTGTCACTAGTTTGCTACTGTTAGGCATCAGGTTTCTGCATCTGCTCTGCTGGAATCCAGAGCCTCACGTTCTGCGGTCTCCTGCTGTCTATCTACCGCAGAGGAGATTACTTTGCAGCAGATCGCTCTAGAGACTAAGTCCCTCTGTTCTTCTACTGGGCATGCTCACGAGACGATCTCCCATTGGAGATGGGGAGTCATGTGCCCAGGTCCTGCTCCAGATCTCATTGGTCCATCTCGGAGATCTGGAAGCTTCTGGAAGGTCGCGGCTATAAAAAGCACGCATGACCGTTCAGCCATGCGCTAGTATAGTCTCTAGTTGCTACTGTGTGAATGATGATGGATGTATGAACATGCGAATGACTCATTAAGATCCCCTTCCTCTGATATTCCGAATGTGTACAGGGACTTAGATTAGAGTCAGAGCCAGCGTGTGGCAAGCCTCAAGCCAATACAGCATCATCCACAGTGCTAGCGTCCAACATTGAGCCTGCTTCCTTGCTTTGTCGACTAGCGGCAGTGTCCTACGCCGCGCTGCAGTTGCAGCCCTCTTTGGCGTCCGCAGTAGCGATGCCACACGCACGGTAGGTCTAGACGGACGCAGCTCCTCTGTCTTGGGTCCTGCTCCTGTGACCAGATACCGTGTGTGCATTTACCTGAGACCTGTGACACTAACAGGCTCAGCCTTTTGTGTTTACCTCTGCTGACATCTCTGTGAGCAAACAGAGATTGCTTAGCGCACTTGGGTGGCGTTCAACCCGCGTGCGCATTTCCACCATATTGCCCGTCTGTCACTACTTAGCAGCAGTGTTTACACCTACTGCATGGAGGACCTCGAGCGGCGAACGCACTTTATTATTTATTTTTATTTAGTGCGTTCCGCCATTCCTAACAGTTACCCTTTGTTAGGATACCATAAAATCAGTGACAGATTCCCTGTAACAGAATCCCTGGATACTACCTTTAGGGTAATTTTACACCAGCGATTCCACTGCGGAATGCCTGCTGCTTGTATCCCACAGTGGAACCGCTCTGGAGGACGATTGTGCCGACATTATACTGATATATAATCATATATAATTCCGGGTGCATTATATACAATGTTTTGAGTCAGAGTGAAAAACTTCAAGTGCATTGGGCATCTCTTTAAAAGCTCTCTGTCAGCACAGAATGACTGTTCAAACCAAGCAGAGGAGCTCAGATTATCATGGCGGCCAATCATTTATATGCACTTTCCCCCCTGCTTGTTTTCCATCCATCGCCATCCTTCTCTGGCTCTACTGTAAAGAGGAAGACTGGGCTGGGGGTACCTGTTTTGAGCCAGGTCCGGAATTGTCGAGGCTGCATCCCATGTTGCCCGGGAGAAGGAATAGAGGACCGGACAGGTCCCATGACCCGGGAAGAGGGGGCGTGTTTAAGATGGAAACAGAGCTGAATGCGCTCGAAGCAGGAGTTAGTTTCCCGCCAGCAGCTCGAGCAGAAGCAGGCGTGCGGAGCGCTCCACAGGGTGACAGACAGCACGGAGACAAGCCGCAACAGAGATTAAGCGAGCGCTCCAGACAGACAGTGAGTGTGCAGAGCGCCATGCGCCTGGCTAAGCAAAGGGCTGTGCTTGTGCGGAAGAGTGTATGCCAGGTGCAGGGTCCCAAGGTGTGTTCCCCTTTACCGAAAGATGAGCAGCGGCAGCAGCAGCACACGTGTTGGACAGAGACTCCTGCAGCGCTCCCTACTTTGGCTGCACAGATTTATGGACTAGGGGCTCAACTGGTAAAACCAGTGACCACCGTTGTTGCCAGAAACTGGACCATGATTCGCTGAACTGGACCATGATTCGCTGGATCCACCTAAGGACACCACGCTGGCCGTTGCCGGTACTACAACTCCCATCAGACAATATTTGAATGAGGACCAGAGAAGACTAGGGTAAGTGCCATTTACATATCAGACTGTCGCATTAAACCTTTGTTTACTCCCCTTGTTACTATCCATTGGTTAATGTTATTAGCTCCCTGCGAGGAGACCATTGCCACCCTTTTCTTTGTTAGCCAATGAAGCAACCTTGTTATATAGCCTTGTTCTGCAATCCCTGCATTACTGCATTCCCACACCTGCTTACATTTGACGTAGTCAGCAGGATGCAGTCTACGAGCCGTAAAACAAAGAGATCCTTAGACTGTGGAGGTTTAGCCAAATGGGGTGATGGATGTGGGGCCGGAGCCGAGGCGGCGGATTGTAGAGAGAGCAGTCGATTGTCCACTGAGGCAATGTAATTAAGTATGTGGGCTTGGGTGTCTCGCTGCTGGGCGAGTTCCTGCTGGAGACTGGAGAGCTGGGACACGCTCCCTGGATCAGAGGGCTGTAAAGCCAAGAGATGGGACTCCATGGTCTTCAAAAAAGCCATGATCCGGGACTGATTTTCCCGCAGGAACGCTAGTTCCTTCTGGGCGGCGGCAAAGGTACCAGCAGGGTCCATGGCCTGATTGTACTGAGACTTTTTGGAGGTACTCCTGGAGTGGACCCGCTGGACCGTGGCAACAAACCTCCCACGGGCGAGTTGACCAGGTGGACCACCCCCTATACAGTGAGCGTTAGGGGCAGACCCACGGGAAACTATCACCACGGCAGCTGGTACCCAGGGAAAGGACTCAGGAGTCACAGCGGGAGACCGGAGAAGCTGGCGGAGGACCACACAAGGACAGGAACACGGACGGCGGGCAGGACTGGAAACACGGAAAAGGCAGCAGGGTCAAGGCACGGGCTGGAGGACACAGCTGAGACACCAGAACAAGACAGGACGGAACCACGGACAGCCAGGCACTAGGAGAGAGGAAAATGGAGAGAGCGGATAAGATACAGGCACGGGGAACAGAAGCTGCAGACAGGGACACGCCGCGCAGCGGGACGTGGGGCTAGAATCACTTGTTAGGCACAAATGACAATCAGGCACCGTCAGGAAGAAGAGGCGGCCTGATATGGGGAATGTGCCAAGGACTTCCGGGTCATGAACCCCACAGGGCAGAGTGACAGGAGCGCTTGCCCTCAGGAAGGACGGAGTGCGCGTGCGCTCCTAAACATAGTGTGAGTCCGTGCCCGTCGGGAAGCAGGAAGCAGAGTGGGAGCGTGCGCCCATCGGGGAGCAGAAGACAGAGTGGGAGCGTGCGCCTGTTGGGGAGCAGGAGACAGAGCGGGAGTGCGCGATGGGTTAGTGTGCCGGGGAGCGGCGGTGAGGCCAGCGGTGGGCGCGGCAGCGGCATGAGAGCCGGCAGCGACCGCGGCGTGACAGCCTGAGTACGTGGCTGAATTTGTCTGGGTGTACAACAACCAAGTGCACAGTACAACCGGATACACTCCGCATACTCTACTGTTTGGCTGAAAAGTATGGGAGATTACAGAGCTGGAATTGGATCTAGATGAAGACTACCCACAGACCGGGGCTGTTTTCCTGGGTCTGAGAACATCGACATCAGCTGCAGACTGTGCACCCGCTGATGCAGACTAAGTTCCAAGAACTCGAACATCACGAAGTGGCACTCATTCAAGGGACAGCTCTTAAGGCCAGGGATTGAGTGTTAGTTCGAGACAAGCAACCTCGGGGCAAGATATAGCATTGATGGGAGAAAACTTTGTATCGGGTGAAGTGCCGAGTTGGGTCCAACAGGACAGTGTACGAAGTTCAAGAAAAGAGGAAATCCCGTCCCTCACATGTGTTAATTTAATTTGCAATTAACACATGTGAGTGCTGGGATTTCCTCTTTTCTTGGATGAATCATTCCCTCCACGTGCAGCACGATAATGACTGGAGTACCGACTACTTTTCATTATCATAGTGTACGAAGTTCAAACTGAAGGCTAAGAAGGGGCACCTACCTGAATAGTTCACCATAGCATGTTGTGTCCTTGCCTGTCACAGGATCCTGAGAAAGAAGAGAGGGAGCCAGTCATCACCAAAACACTCACTCCCACAGTTCTCGACTGTGATGAGGAAGAACCACTGACCTCGTTCTCTGACTTGGATAGTCCACCGCCCACCAGTCCAAGGGAAGTACATAGGATTGAAACTGCAGAGGTGGTTGCTCCATTAGACCCGGACGTGCTCCCGTCTTCTACTGCCCAACCAGACTCTACAACTCAACCTGAACTATGTCGTACTGAGCAGATGACAGCTGGCATACGTCCCTCTCGTTATGAACAAGACCAGTTTATTTGACAGCGAATTGTTCAAGAAATGGAAGAGTGTCAACGTCTGCTGAAGGAACTCTCGCCCATGGAATGGTGAGCTAAAGGAGAAGGGGGAGTGTAAGGAGGAAGACCCAGCGGCTGTATTGAGCCAGGTACAGAACTGTCGAAGCTGCGTCTCATGTTGCCTGGGGGAAGGAAGAGGGGGTGTATTTAAGCCGGAAACAGAGCTGAATGTGCGTGAAGCAGGCGTTAGTCTCCCGCCGACAGCACGAGCAGAAGCAAGCGTGCAAGCGTGCTCCACAGGGTGACAGACAGCGAGGAGAAGAGCCATAGCAGAGATTAGTAGAGTTGAGCGACTTTTGGTTTTTTAGGGTCGCGTTTCGTTTCGTGAAACCCGACTTTTCCAAAAGTCGGGTCGAGCAAGATCGTCCGATTATAGGGAAAAGTCAGGGTCGTCCCGAAACACGAAACCCAATGTAAGTCAATGGGGAATAAAAGTCGGCAGTGAGAGGAGGACAGGAAACACACCTACAGTGCCCATTTGAATGCCAAAAGCATCAATTCTTCTTTCTTAAGCTTGTCAACTTTAATTAACTTCATAATACAAGTTACGCACTGAAAAATGGGGGTTATTTGGCTACAAACTGTGGGGGGGGAGGGCTGGCTCCAGGTTTTCATGTGCCCTGGGCGAAAGAGCGCCCCTTTAACACATACCACAACTCATCATGCTCCGATACGGCAGAGAAATAGCGGTACAGTACAATGAAAAATACCTCACTTTTTACATCTCATGACGAGGCCCATCTATTTCTCCATACAGAATCATTGGTCCCATATAATGTTTGAAACAGTATATGATGAGCTCCACATAATGCTACAGTATATGTTGGTCCCCATGGATGAAGCTCCACTGTCTTATGGGCCCAAATAATGCTCCAAACATAATGGGCCCCATTTCTAATGCTCTAGTGTATAATGGGCCCTGTAAATGCTGCTCCAGTGTCTGATGTCCACCTTTGGAATGTTCCAGTGTATGGTGGGCCCCATCTATCATTCTCCAGAGTGTAGTGCTCCCCAAAAATTGCTGTCCCAACATTGAAAACAATCAAATAAGTCTCCTCGCTAGGGAATCCCTGTACTTGTCTGGACAGGTGCTGTAGCTTGCTTAACAGCTCGCCAGCCGTTCTCACGCCCAGTATGGATTACACGTGATTGCACAAAGGTGAGAAAGGGTACCGTATCCCCAGATAACATGTATGGATAGCGTACACATTCAAAATATATGTCTCAGGAGGCAGGCTCAGACGGTGTTAGGCCCAGTATGGATTGCACGTGATTGCACAAAGGTTAGAAAGGGTACCGTATCCCCGGATAACATGTATGGATAGCGTACACATTCAAAATATATGTCTATACAGCATGAGGCAGGCTCAGACGGTGTTAGGCCCAGTATGGATTGCACGTGATTGCACAAAGGTTAGAAAGGGTACCGTATCCCTGGATAACATGTATGGATAGCGTACACATTCAAAATATATGTCTATACAGCATGAGGCAGGCTCAGACGGTGTTAGGCCCAGTATGGATTGCACATGATTGCACAAAGGTTAGAAAGGGTACCGTATCCCTGGATAACATGTATGGATAGCGTGCACATTCAAAATATATGTCTATACAGCATGAGGCAGGCTCAGACGGTGTTAGGCCCAGTATGGATTGCACGTGATTGCACAAAGGTTAGAAAGGGTACCGTATCCCTGGATAACATGTATGGATAGCGTACACATTCAAAATATATGTCTCAGGAGGCAGGCTCAGACGGTGTTAGGCCCAGTATGGATTGCACGTGATTGCACAAAGGTTAGAAAGGGTAACGTATCCCCGGATAACATGTATGGATAGCGTACACATTCAAAATATATGTCTATACAGCATGAGGCAGGCTCAGACGGTGTTAGGCCCAGTATGGATTGCACGTGATTGCACAAAGGTTAGAAAGGGTACCGTATCCCTGGATAACATGTATGGATAGCGTACACATTCAAAATATATGTCTACACAGCATGAGGCAGGCTCAGACGGTGTTAGGCCCAGTATGGATTGCACGTGATTGCACAAAGGTTAGAAAGGGTACCGTATCCCTGGATAACATGTATGGATAGCGTACACATTCAAAATATATGTCTATAGAGCATGAGGCAGGCTCAGACGGTGTTAGGCCCAGTATGGATTGCACGTGATTGCACAAAGGTTAGAAAGGGTACCGTATCCCTGGATAACATGTATGGATAGCGTACACATTCAAAATATATGTCTCAGGAGGCAGGCTCAGACGGTGTTAGGCCCAGTATGGATTGCACGTGATTGCACAAATGTTAGAAAGGGTACCGCATCCCCGGATAACATGTATGGATAGCGTACACATTCAAAATATATGTCTATACAGCATGAGGCAGGCTCAGACGGTGTTAGGCCCAGTATGGATTGCACGTGATTGCACGAAGGTTAGAAAGGGTACCTTATCCCTGGATAACATGTATGGATAGCGTACACATTCAAAATATATGTCTCAGGAGGCAGGCTCAGACGGTGTTAGGCCCAGTATGGATTGCACGTAATTGCACAAAGGTTAGAAAGGGTACCGTATCCCCGGATAACATGTATGGATAGCGTACACATTCAAAATATATGTCTATACAGCATGAGGCAGGCTCAGACGGTGTTAGGTCCAGTATGGATTGCACGTGATTGCACAAAGGTTAGAAAGGGTACCGTATCCCTGGATAACATGTATGGATAGCGTACACATTCAAAATATATGTCTCAGGAGGCAGGCTCAGACGGTTTTAGGCCCAGTATGGATTGCACGTGATTGCACAAAGGTTAGAAAGGGTACCTTATCCCCGGATAACATGTATGGATAGCGTACACATTCAAAATATATGTCTATACAGCATGAGGCAGGCTCAGACGGTGTTAGGCCCAGTATGGATTGCACGTGATTGCACAAAGGTTAGAAAGGGTACCGTATCCCTGGATAACATGTATGGATAGCGTACACATTCAAAATATATGTCTCAGGAGGCAGGCTCAGACGGTGTTAGGCCCAGTATGGATTGCACGTGATTGCACAAAGGTTAGAAAGGGTACCGTATCCCTGGATAACATGTATGGATAGCGTACACATTCAAAATATATGTCTCAGGAGGCAGGTTCAGACGGTGTTAGGCCCAGTATGGATTGCACGTGATTGCACAAAGGTTAGAAAGGGTACCGTATCCCCGGATAACATGTATGGATAGCGTACACATTCAAAATATATGTCTATACAGCATGAGGCAGGCTCAGACGGTGTTAGGCCCAGTATGGATTGCACGTGATTGCACAAAGGTTAGAAAGGGTACCGTATCCCTGGATAACATGTATGGATAGCGTACACATTCAAAATATATGTCTCAGGAGGCAGGCTCAGACGGTGTCAGGCACAGTATGGATTTGACGGCCCAGATTACACAGCGGAGGAGCAGGGAGAGGTAAAGATTGCAAATGCTGGGGCCCTGCCCAAGCAAGGGGGGCCCACTCGTGGGCGTCGGTACTGGCACTGGGCCCCTCATAGTACAGCGGTGTGTCTGACGGCGGGTGTGCACCACCACCGTCAGAGACACTTGATTGCACTATGAGGGACCCTGTGCCAGTGCCCGCGCCCAAGAGTCGGCCTACCCACCTATCCAGGGCAACGGCACTCGCACGGTGTCATGCGGTAGGTGGTGTCCCCGGCCATGGGGGGGAGGCAGCACAGTTAGGGAGTTTTAGAAAGTGGCATATGTTGATGTTGGACATTCAGCTGATGCAAAAGGCGAAATAGGTGAAGTTCCAGGAAGAGGTGGACCAAAGCAAGCCATTTTTCTGTCACCCTATGTGTCATCAGGGGAAGGTGGGACAAAATCCTTGGAAACCCATGCGTGGTTCATTTTAATGAAGGTTAGATCATCCACATTTTGGGTTGACAGACGGGTCCTTTTTTCTGTCAGGATTGATCCAGCTGCACTGAAGACTCTTTCCGATAGCACACTTGCAGCTGGGCAAGCGAGCTCCTGTAAGGCATATTGGGCCAATTCAGGCCAGGTGTCCAGTTTAGCGGCCCAATAGTCAAAGGGGAATGACCTGTGTGGGAGAACATCGATATGGGAGGAAAAGTAGTTTGTTACCATAGTTGACAACTGCTGTCTCCTGTCACTTTCCATCGATGCAGTATTACCAGTTGTGTGAGCGGTATTTGAAAAATCAGTCCACAACATTGTCATGAAACCCCTGTCTCCAACGCCACTTCTGCTGTGTGCACCACGAACACCTCTGCCAAGCTGCCCCCGGCCCGTACGGCTCGTGTGAGAACCATCACCGCTGCTGTGTGCTGGGAATGCCTCAAGCAACCGATTTACCAGAGTTGCTTGTTTATTAGCCAATATTAGGTCAAGGTTCTCCTGTGGCATGATGTTTTGTAATTTGCCTTTATAGCGTGGATCCAGGATGCTGGCCAACCAGTAGTCGTCATCGTTCATCATTTTGGCAATGCGGGGGTCCCTTTTTAGGATCCGCAAGGCATAATCTGACATGTGGGCCAATGTTCCCGGTGTCAATGATGCACTGCGAGTGCTGGGTGGAGGAGCACTTTCTGGCAAATCCACATCCCTCCAGTCACGCACAAACCCTGTACCAGACCTTGCCACGCCAACATTTTCACTTGCCCCACGAGATGCATCCTCCTCCCCTAAGTAATTATCCCCATCATCCTCCTCCTCCTCCTCTTCTTCCTCCACCTCGTCCAGGAGAGGTCCCTGAGCAGACAATGGCTGAATGTCATCAAGGATTCCCTCCTCCTCTTCCTCCTCATCAACATTGGCTGCAGACGCCTGCTCCTTAAGGTGCGTCAAAGTTTGCATGAGCAGACGCATAAGTGGGATGCTCATGCTTAGGATGGCGTCGTCTGCGCTTACCAGCCGTGTGCATTCCTCAAAACACTGAAGGACTTTACAAAGGTCTTTCAGCTTCGACCACTGCACACCTGTCAACTCCATGTCTGCTCTCAAAGTGCCTGGCCGTGTATCCTCCCACAAATGCATTATGGCCTGCCTCTGCTCGCACAGCCGCTCCACCATGTGCAGGGTGGAGTTCATTACCAGCTGCCAACCCCCGCCCAATTCCACGGCCTCTTCCACCAGCCTTCCTCATTTTTGGTAGAAATGTAGACAAAATCCAACAAACTATATAGTAATGTAAAACAAGGTACAAGGTGTCTATAGGACAGGGGAGATTTTGAATTTCTGCACACACTTGTGGACAGTGGACACTTTTGGATTGTGTGAGGCCCACTGATATCTGAGCACTATGTGACAGGCTCGATGGCACTGCTGTGACAAAAGTGACTAGAGGATAAGGGAGATTTTGAATATCTGCACACACTTTTGGACACTGGACACTTTTGGATTGTGTGAGGCCCACTGATATCTGAGCGCTATGTGACAGGCTCGATGGCACAGCTGTGACAAAAGTGACTAGAGGATAAGGGAGATTTTGA
Source organism: Dendrobates tinctorius (assembly GCF_039654945.1). Classification (NCBI taxonomy): domain Eukaryota; kingdom Metazoa; phylum Chordata; class Amphibia; order Anura; family Dendrobatidae; genus Dendrobates; species Dendrobates tinctorius. The sequence goes on along the minus strand of NW_027361898.1, from coordinate 10,949,222 downwards.
ATATCTGCACACACTTTTGGACACTGGACACTTTTGGATTGTGTGAGGCCCACTGATATCTGAGCGCTATGTGACAGGCTCGATGGCACTGCTGTGACAAAAGTGACTAGAGGATAAGGGAGGTTTTGAATATCTGCACACACTTTTGGACACTGGACACTTTTGGATTGTGTGAGGCCCACTGATATCTGAGCGCTATGTGACAGGCTCGATGGCACAGCTGTGACAAAAGTGACTAGAGGATAAGGGAGATTTTGAATTTCTGCACACACTTGTGGACAGTGGACACTTTTGGATTGTGCGAGGCCCACTGATATCTGAGCGCTATGTGACAGGCTCGATGGCACTGCTGTGACAAAAGTGACTAGAGGATAAGGGAGATTTTGAATTTCTGCACACACTTGTGGACAGTGGATACTTTTGGATTGTGTGAGGCCCACTGATATCTGAGCGCTATGTGACAGGCTCGATGGCACAGCTGTGACAAAAGTGACTAGAGGATAAGGGAGATTTTGAATTTCTGCACACACTTGTGGACAGTGGACACTTTTGGATTGTGTGAGGCCCACTGATATCTGAGCGCTATGTGACAGGCTCGATGGCACAGCTGTGACAAAAGTGACTAGAGGATAAGGGAGATTTTGAATTTCTGCACACACTTTTGGACACTGGACACTTTTGGATTGTGTGAGGCCCAATGAATATCTGAGCGCTATGTGACAGGCTCGATGTCACAGCTGTGACAAAAGTGACTAGAGGATAAGGGAGATTGGATTGCTTTTAAGCAAGGTATGTGGCTGAGTTTTGAAAGGGCTATGGCTGCCACAAAATTACGGCCGTTATCACTAACTACCTTGCCTGCCTCAAGATATACACTGCCCAGCCATGACTCAGTTTGTCGCTTCAAGTACTCGGCCAGCACCTCGGCGGTGTGTCTGTCGCCCAAACACATCATCTGCAACACAGCCTGCTGACGCTTTCCACTAGCTGCTCGATAGGGGGACACATCGTGTGCAACAGTGGCAGCTGCAGATGGAGTGCTCGTATGACTGCGCTCTGTGGACGAGCTTTCGCTTCTGGAGGAGGTGGAGGAGGAGGAGGGTCGAACGCCTACAGCCAACTGTTTCCTATACCGTGGGCTAGGCAGCACTGTCCCACCACCGCTGTCCCCTGTGGACCCTGCATACACCACATTAACCCAGTGCGCAGTGATGGACACGTAACGGCCCTGCCCATGCCGACTGGACCATGCATCAGTTGTGAGGTGCACCTTTCCGCTCACTGACTGCTTGAGTGCATGGACAATGCGGTCTTTCACATGATGGTGGAGGGCTGGGATGGCTTTGCGAGAGAAGAAGTGGCGACTGGGTAGGTCATAGCGTGGTACTGCATAGGCCATGAGTTCGCGGAAAGCTGTGCTTTCCACCAACCGAAAGGGCATCATCTCAAACGAGATTAGTTTGGCAATGTGGGCGTTCAAACCCAGTGTACGCGGATGAGAGACTGAGTACTTTCTTGACCTACTCATAGTGTCTGGGAGGGTGAGCTGGACTTGAGAGCTGCATATGGTGGAAGTAGCGGTGGACAGGGCGGACTGAGAGAGGGTTGATGATGGTGATGGAGTTGGTGTTCTTTCTGATGGCCTAGAATCAGTCTTTCGTTGATATAACAGTGGGATTCCCTGACTGCTGTGGTCTTGCAACGACACCTCAACATTTGCTGCTGTGCTAACCGGTGGGCTTACAGTGGGAGAAACAATGTAGCGTTGCTGACTACCTTCGTTGTGATCAGTTGCACATGTGGAACTTGAGGTTTGGTGTTGTGTCCACGCTTGCAAGTGCATGCTGGTTAAATGTCTAAGCATGCAACTGGTATTCAAATTTTTCAGATTTTTCCCTCGGCTAAAGGTCTTTGCGCACTTCTTACAGATAACCTTGGCCTGATCATGAGGATTTTGTTCAAAAAAGTGCCACACTGCACTCTTCCTACTTTGGCAGACATTTTGCGGCCTAGCACGCTGTGATCTTTTGACCCTCTGGACAAGCTGTCCAGCAACTCTTTTGATGTTTGGAACCTGTCTTTGGAGTGCTCCGGGCCTGCCAGATAACAGCTGTTGCGATGTCGATGTCTGCTGTGGATGCTCCTCATCTGAGCTATTGGAAGCAGCACCCTCTTCCCCCAATGGATGCCAATCTGGGTCAACAACTGGGTCATCCATTACCTCCTCTTCTATGTCATGTGCACCTTCCTCTGTGTCACCGTGTATGGTGGTATAGTGTGCGGGAAGGGGCACCTGAGTCTCATCAGGGTCAGAATCTGGCTCTGTACACTGCGAGGACAATGTAGTGCTCTGAGTGAATGTACCAGCAGAATCATCCATCAGCGGCTGTGCATCAGTGCACTCCATGTCAGATTCATCTTGGCCTGGGTAATTCACCATTTCACTTGATAATCCAGGCATGGTATGTGAAAACAGCTCCATGGAGTAATCAGTAGTATGGCCTGCGTCATCCTTCAATCTTGGTTGGGGTGAAGGACACAAGGAAAGGTGTGGTTCATGAACATGAGCCTCCAATGACGACTCAGTGCTTTTACTTTTTACAACTGAAGAAGAGGAGGCGATAGAGCTGGAGGCTGAGTCAGCAATGTAAGACAAAACTTTTTCCTGATGCTCTGGCTTTAAAAGCGGTTTGCCAACTCCTAGAAAACTAAGCGTTCGAGGCCTTATGTAGCCAGACGATGACGCAGGGTCAGCACCTCCTGCATTCGGTCCTATTTTGCTCTTGCCACTACCATCAGATCCACCACCAACACCATCATTACCAGCTGCCAACCCCCGCCCAATTCCACGGCCTCTTCCACCAGCCTTCCTCATTTTTGGTAGAAATGTAGACAAAATCCAACAAACTATATAGTAATGTAAAACAAGGTACAAGGTGTCTATAGGACAGGGGAGATTTTGAATTTCTGCACACACTTGTGGACAGTGGACACTTTTGGATTGTGTGAGGCCCACTGATATCTGAGCACTATGTGACAGGCTCGATGGCACTGCTGTGACAAAAGTGACTAGAGGATAAGGGAGATTTTGAATATCTGCACACACTTTTGGACACTGGACACTTTTGGATTGTGTGAGGCCCACTGATATCTGAGCGCTATGTGACAGGCTCGATGGCACAGCTGTGACAAAAGTGACTAGAGGATAAGGGAGATTTTGAATATCTGCACACACTTTTGGACACTGGACACTTTTGGATTGTGTGAGGCCCACTGATATCTGAGCGCTATGTGACAGGCTCGATGGCACTGCTGTGACAAAAGTGACTAGAGGATAAGGGAGATTTTGAATATCTGCACACACTTTTGGACACTGGACACTTTTGGATTGTGTGAGGCCCACTGATATCTGAGCGCTATGTGACAGGCTCGATGGCACAGCTGTGACAAAAGTGACTAGAGGATAAGGGAGATTTTGAATTTCTGCACACACTTGTGGACAGTGGACACTTTTGGATTGTGTGAGGCCCACTGATATCTGAGCGCTATGTGACAGGCTCGATGGCACTGCTGTGACAAAAGTGACTAGAGGATAAGGGAGATTTTGAATTTCTGCACACACTTGTGGACAGTGGATACTTTTGGATTGTGTGAGGCCCACTGATATCTGAGCGCTATGTGACAGGCTCGATGGCACAGCTGTGACAAAAGTGACTAGAGGATAAGGGAGATTTTGAATTTCTGCACACACTTGTGGACAGTGGACACTTTTGGATTGTGTGAGGCCCACTGATATCTGAGCGCTATGTGACAGGCTCGATGGCACAGCTGTGACAAAAGTGACTAGAGGATAAGGGAGATTTTGAATTTCTGCACACACTTTTGGACACTGGACACTTTTGGATTGTGTGAGGCCCAATGAATATCTGAGCGCTATGTGACAGGCTCGATGTCACAGCTGTGACAAAAGTGACTAGAGGATAAGGGAGATTGGATTGCTTTTAAAAAAGCAGTTTGCGGAGCAGTGGGTAAACAGCAATGCCAGCCTGTCAGGAAGCCTTAGAAGGCAGCCCAACAACCAACACCACTGATACACCACTATATAGCCTCCCCTTGCACTGCACACACAGTGACTGGTGTGTTGTGCAGGCCAAATTGCTAGCAGCAGAAGCAGTTGTTTTTTCTTCTCAGCAGGACAAAAAAAAAAAATTGGGATTGCGTTTAAAAAAGCAGTTTGCGGAGCAGTGGGTAAACAGCAATGCCAGCCTGTCAGGAAGCCTTAAAAGGCAGCCCAACAACCAACACCACTGATACACCACTATATAGCCTCCCCTTGCACTGCACACACAGTGACTGGTGTGTTGTGCAGGCCAAATCGCTAGCAGCAGAAGCAGTTTTTTTGTCTTCTTCCCTGCCTAACGCTCTCCCTAAAGAATCAGCAGCAAGCTCTCCCTATACTAAGATCGGCAGAAGTAAGATGGCGGTCGGCGTGCACGCCCTTTTATACCCCCTGTGACGCCCACCAAAGCAAGCCAGTCACTTGCATGCCCTTCTGAAAGATGGTGGTGACCCGTGCCTATGTCATCACGTTGCCCACAGTGTCCGTGGATCCTGATTGGCTGAAAAAGAGCGCAAAACAAACTTTTGAAACGCGACTTTGGCGCGTAAGTCGCCGACCTCGTGGCCGACCTCATCCTAGGGTCGGGTTTCGTTTCATGAAACCCGACTTTGCCAAAAGTCGGCGACTTTTGAATTTTTTCGACCCGTTTCGCTCAACTCTAGAGATTAGCACTCCAGACAGACAGTGACTGTACAGAGCGCCCTTTGCCAGGCTAGGCAGAGGGCTGTGCTCATGCAGGAGTGTGTGCCTGGTGCAGATTCCCAAGGTGCATTCCCCTTTACAGATAGATGAGCAGCAGCAGCATAATTGTTGGACAGAGACTCCTGCAGTGCTCCCTATCTTGGCTGCACAGATTTATGGACTAGGGGCCCAACGGGTAAAACCGGTGACCGCCCGTTGTCGCCAGAAGCTGGACTGTGATTCACTGGATCCACCTAAGGACTCTACGCCGGCTGTTGCCGGTACTACAACTCCCATCAGATTGTATTCGAATGAGGATCAGAGAAGTCCACGATAAGTGCCATTTACATATCAGACTGTCCTGTTAACCCTTTGTTTACTCCCCTTGTTACTATCCATTGGTTAATGCTATTTGTTCCATGTAAGGAGACTATTGCCACCCTTTTCTTTGTTAGCCAATGAAACAACCTTGTTATACAGCCTTGTTCTGCAATCCCTGCGTAACTGGATTCCGCACCTGCTTACATTACTCTATGAAGCCAGAGCTGTCAAATTAGAGGGGAGTGGAGAATGATGGAATACAAATAGAAGGGAAGGTGAATTTTCATGATTGGCCCTGCCGTGAAGCACCGAGCGGCAGGACTTTGTTTGAACAGTCATTCTGTAGTGACAGAGTCCTTATTTATCTGCAGATATAGGATTATTCTGCAGGTAAGTGGGGTTTAAAGCCTGGTTAGCCGGCTTAATGGAAAAACAAACATTGAATACAAGGAGAAAATTAAGCTTTAGTCTCCTTTCTGCCACTTGCCTCTTGTGATGTAGTAGGTGCATGGATGGATACATTACAGTTACCGCTAAGTACAAAGTGAGCGTGCTGTAATAACATCCAAGCACTGTGATTGTGAAATCATCCAGGGAGCCCAACCTTAGGTCGGGATTCAAGAAATGACTAACATGGCAGCAACACATGACACCCATCAGCAACCTGCAACTACGTCACAGGAGGCTGATGAGTGCAGCTGAGTGCAGGCACCAGCCATCTAAATGCTGGTGTCAGTGATTGACAAGAGCATTTAAATAAAATATCAGTGTGAGGGATCTCGCAGGGGAAAGGGGGCATCAACTTCACTCACCTCGGGAGGGGCGGGAGAGAAGGACCCACAGGGATCGGCTCTCTGGCACCTCCACTTGCTCCAGGTTAGTCAGGGACCTCCACCAAGGGCAATGGCTTCCCTTATAGGTACTAGTTAGTTAGGCACTCCCAGAGAGGGGGATATATATCACCAGTCCAGGCTGGGGATATATATTTAAATCTCCCGGCCATCACTGCCAGAGTTCCTCACTAACTAAAACAATACTGTATTCTGCCACCAGTTCCTTGTTCGACATAAGTCCCGTCCAACAAGAGGCTTATATCGGGTCAGAAACCAACCCGGGTAGCGTACAATTGACCAACTGAGGGCGCGGACCTGGGGATTCGTGAATCGAGATAAAAGAGCAGCCCAAGATTAATTTTATATTTAATTGCCGAAAAAGCGCACTAGAAATTTACAGGTATATATTTACAAGAACAATATACAGGTATACAGTCACAAGTGTAGTACAAGGATAGGGTATAGATAGGTTGCAATTACCATGTTATCTAGCATGTGATCACAGGGAGGCGCTGATGGGTCACAGGTCCAAATCTTAGTTATAGGCTTTTCTGGCTGATTTAGCTAGCGTATCCTCCTGCCATTATTATTATTATTATTATTATTATTATTATTATTATTATCATCTATTTATAAAGCACCATTAGTTCCATGGTGCTGTACATGAGAAGGTGTTACATACAAATTACAGATATCACTTACAGTAAACAAACTAACAATAACAGATGGATAAAGAGGGGAGAGAGGACCCTGCCCTTTCGGGCTTACATTCTACTGGATGGTGGGGAAGGAGAAAGTAGGTTGGAGGGTTGCAGCAGCTCCACTGATGATGAGGCGGTAGCTCCAGTAGTGGTGAGGAGGCAGCGGGGATCATTGCAGGCTGTAAGCTTTCCTGAAGAGATGGGTTTTCAGGTTCCGTCTGAAGGATCCGAGTGTGGTTGATAGTCGGACGTGTTGGGGCAAAGAATTCCAGAGGATGGGGGATATTCGGGAGAAGTCTTGGAGGCGGTTGGGTGAGGAGCGAATAAGTGTGGAGGAGAGAAGGAGGTCTTGGGAGGACCGGAGGGAAGGTATTGGGAGATTAGTTCAGAGATATATGGAGGAGACAGGGACAGGTTATAGATGGTCTTGTAGGTCAGTATTGGTAATTTGAATTGGATATGCTGAGGGAATGGGAGCCAGTGAAGAGATCTGCAGAGGGGAGAAGTGGAGGAGTAGCTAGGAGAGAGATGAATTAGTCGGGCGGCAGAGTTAAGGATGGACTGGAGAGGTGCGAGGGTGTTAGCAGGGAGGCCACAAAAAAGGATGTTGCAATAGTCGAGGCAGGAGATGATGAAGGCATGCACAAGCATTTTAGTAGATTGAGGGTTAAGGAAGGGACGGATTCTGGAAATATTTTTGAGCTGGAGGCGACAGGAGGTGGAGGGAGCTTGGATGTGCGATTTGAAGGACAGGGAAGAGTCAAGGGTTACGCTGAGGCAGCGGACCTCTGGTACGGGGGAAAGCGTGGTGTCATCAATTGTTATAGATAGGTCAGGTAAGGAAGATTTGTGAGTTGGGGAAAGATGATCAATTCAGATTTGTCCACATTGAGTTTGAGGAAGTAATAGGAGAAGGAGGATATGGCTGATAGACACTCCGGGATTCTGGAGAGCAGAGAGGTGACGTCTGGGCCAGAGAGGTAGATCTGAGTATCATCGGCATAATGGTGGTACTGGAATCCATGGGACTTTATGTGTTGCCCCAGGCCAAATGTATAGATTGAGAAGAGTAGGGGTCCTAGAACAGAGCCTTGGGGGACTCCAACAGAGAGAGGGTGGGATGGGCAGGTAGTGTGAGAGTAGGAGACGCTGAATGTGCGGTTTGAAAGGTATGAGGAAATCCAGGATAGGGTGAGGTTTTTGATGCCAAAGGAGAGCATCTGTAGTAGGAGGCAGTGATCAACTGTGTCGAAAGCAGAGGACAGGTCTAGAAGGAGGAGTATAGAGTATTTTCCGTTAGCTTTGGCTGTAAATAGGTTGTTGGAAATTTTGGTCAAGGCTGTCTAAGTGGAATGATGGGGATAGAAACCAGATTGTAGATTGTCAAAGAGCAAGGTAGATGAGAGATGGGAGAAAAGTACAGCGTGGACGTGCTGTTTCAGGAGTTTGGAAGCGAATGGGAGCAGCGATATTGGGCGATAGTTGGACATGGCTGTTGGGTCAAGGGTTGGTGTTTTAGGGATAGGCGTGATTGTGGCATGTTTTAAAGCAGAAGGGAAGGTACCAGAAGTTAGTGATAGGTTGAAGAGTTGGATTAGGGATGGGATAAGAGTGGTGGTGATGTTGGGGAGGAGGTGGGATGGGATAGGGTCAAGTGCACAAGTGATGAGGTGTGATTTGGAGAGAAGATGAGCAAGCTCCCCCTCAGTGATGTTAGATAGGGAGGTTATGTGGTTTGGGCATTGGTCTAGTGTGCAAAGGGGTTGTGGTGATTGAGCAATAAAAACTTGCCGTGTCTGGTCTATCTTGTTTTCGAAGTGTGTGGCAAAGTCCTCGGCAGAGATTAGGGAAGTCGGAGGAGGCAGTGGTGGGTGGAGGAGGTAGTTAAAAGTATTGAACAACTGTTTGGGGTTGTGGGATAAGGAAGATACAAGGGATGTAAAGTTGGCCTGTTAAGCAGATGTGAGGGCAGATTTGAATGCGAGTGTTGCTTATTTGAGTGCAGTGAAGTCGTCTTGCGAATGTGTTTTCTTCCAGTGCTGTTCTGCAATTCTGGATGCTTGCCAAAGCTTTTTAGTGATGTTATTGTGCCAGGGTTGTCTATTGATTCGTCGCACTCTGTTATGCATGACAGTGGTGACCGAGTCGATAACTGATGCAAGAGTGGCATTGTAGAAACTAGTGGCAGTGTCTGTGTCATGGAGTGAAGATGTGGAGGATAGTGGTAGAATAGAGTCAGAGAGTGTGCGAGTGTCTAGATATGCGAGGTTTCTGCGGTGGTGGGCATGTTGCTGGACATGGGTGACAGGTGGAGGAGGACAGGGATGAGAAAGTGAGTAGATGGTGGTCAGATAGAGGGAGAAGGAAGGTTGTGAAGTTAGATAGAGAGCAGAGACGGGTGAAAACCAGGTCTAATGTATGTCCATCTGTGTGGGTGGCTGAGGAGGACCTCTGAGTAAGTCCAAAAGATGATGTAAGAGACAGGAGTTTGGAGGCTGCTGACTGGTGGGTGTCAATGGGGATGTTGAAGTCACCCATGATGATGGTGGGAATGTCAGCAGAGAGAAAGTGAAGGAGCCAGGTGGAGAATTGGTCAATAAAGGCAGTGGTCGGGCCTGGAGGTCAGTAGATGCGGACAGAGTGGACTTCAAAAGAGGGGAGGATAAGGGAGGATAGAGGTGGGATTGGGTTGAAGGTGCAGTTGGAAGAAAGGAGAAGGCCTACTCCTCCACCATGTCTGTTGCCAGGGTGAAGAGTGTGGGTGAAGTGGAAGCCACCGTACCATAGCGCAGCAAGGGAGGCGGTGTCGGAGGGTGTCAGCCATGTTTCGGTGAGGCCAAGGAAGGAAAAATTATGAGAGGTAAAGAGGTCGTGAATAACATGGAGTTTAATGCAGACAGAGTGATCCAGAGTGATGGGAGCAGGGTGGTGGGTGTCAAGGGCACGGATTTGAGGTGGGAAAGATTTCGGGTATTTGTATTGGGTTGGGAGTAGTGTTGAGCGATACCATCCGATATCATGAAATATCGGATCGCATTGGATCGGACGATACCAAAAAAGTATCGGGTATCACCGATTCCGATACCGGAAGCCCCATTCAAGACAAGTAGGTTAATTCTACATGAAGAAAAACAACTAAGAATAATGTAGAATGTATTGGGGGAGGTGGAGGAGACATTAAAGTCATAGAGGTTTAGCCCAATCAAATGGAATAGCAGGAATTAATTTTTTTTTTTTTAAAGACGTTCAGAGTTACAAAGATATTGACTATGTTAACCTCTTTTATATTTTCTCAGATATGTATGTTTCACTACTTCCATGCTCTTCACCTTTTTTTTACTCCTCCCACACTTTCTCCTTCTTGATCCTCAGCAGCAGCAGCATCTTTTTCATCAACTTCTTCTTCAGCTTATTCATCTTCTGCTTCTTCACCTTCTTCCTATTATTCTTTTCTTTTACATACTTCATATTCTTCTTATTCAACTATTATTCTTCTTCATATTCTACTTCTTCATCTTCTTCCTATTCTTCTTCTTCATCATATTCTTATTTGTGACAGGCATTCCTGTAGTTGTTATCTATAAAAGTTTGAAGATTACACCTTCCGTTCTGCCTGTCACAAAAGATTTACAACAGGATTTGTCCATGTTCAGTTTGGCCTGCAGCAGCAGGCATTTTCCAGGGGCACCACGAGGAGGAATGGACTCACCCCCATACACTGCTTAGTCTTCTTCTGCTTATGATTTAGATACTATCTTTTGCTCTGATTTTTAGTCTTATGCTTAATGTTCTTCTGCTTTTGGTTCTTCTGATTTTTGTTCTTCTGCTTCTTGGACTTCTGTCTCTTGTTGTTCTGCATCTTGGTGGTTGTATTCATGTTCTTTGTCCTCTTGGTCATCTTCTTCAGGGTCATCTTTTTGGTCTTCTTCGGTGTGGTCTTCAGTAGTGGGAATGTGGACAGAGCAGGAGACATTGCCGGACACACATCAGGGGATCAGCTGACGTTACTGAACCCCACTAACACAGGAACAAGTGTTGATTGTGCAGACGCCACTTCTGAGCAGCAACTGGCTGTGTTGGAGGCCAGGGGAAATACTACAGACAGAGTGGAGCCAGAGGCCTAGTTGGAGCAAGTTTGAAATCAGTAGTAGTGTGAATGTGGAGGCAGCAGTAGACATTGCCGTCCACACAGCAGGGGAGCAGCTGGCGTTACTGAACCCCACTTACACAGGAGCTAGTGATTGTCTCTGTGCAGACGGCACTTCTGAGCAACAACTGGCTGTGTTGATGCCCAGGGATTACAGTTCAGGTGGTAGAAACATGAACACAACAGGAGACCTGGATACCGTTGCCAACCAATTATTTATTCTGGAAGAGGACTGGCTAATTCTGGCGACATCCAGGCCTTGTTCATTTTCAGAAAAGTAAGCCGGTCAATGTTATCAGAGGATAGTCGCGTGCAACGGTCTGTTAGTACACCACCTGCGGCACTAAAGATGTGCTCCGATAATACACTGGCAGCAGGGCAAGTCAGCACCTCCAATGCATACTGGCTAAGCTCTGGCCATGTATCCAGCTTAGAGACCCAAAACTTGAAGAGGGAAGAGCCATCAGGGAGTACACTGACAGGGCAAGACATGTAGTCTGTCACCATCTGATGGAAACGTTGCCTCCTGCTGACTGGAGCCGTCTGGGATGGTGCAGACATTTGTGGAGGGCACACAAAACTTTGCCACATTTGGGCCATACTGGTCTTGCCTTGTGCTGAGGTGCTGCCTCTGCTCCCTCTTTGTGCAGAGCTTTCTCCACTGCCTCAACGCACAGAGCTGCTTTGTAAAGCACTAGCAGCACTGCTCTCAGGTGGAATGGAGAACATGATGGACTGCACCAGTGTCTCTTGGTACTCCCGCATTTTACGCTCCCGGTTCAACGGTGCTATGAAAGTTGTCTCGGTAGCGAGGATCTAGGAGGGTGTACACCCAATAATCAGCCATGTTGAGAATGTGGGCGATGCGGTGGTCGTTTCTCAGGCACTGCAGCATGAAATCAACCATGTGCTGCAGACTCCCAACTGCCCAAGAAATGCTGTCCCCTGCTTGAGGCGTCATCTTTTGTGAGCTTATTTTCGGGTTTGCCTCTGGCTTCTGGTGAGGGTTATGGAGCTGGCTGTGCTGACAGAGGAGTAATGAGTTCTCTATCTGGACTCCCTCTGTTGGTGAAGGGAGGTAATGAAGCTAATCTAAATGGCAGAGACCGGCGACCTGAGGAAGAGGACTGCGATTGGATATCAGGAGTTTCTGATTGGATTTAAGGCAGCCGACTCCCTAGTTTCTTGCTGGTGATTTTTCCTGACTGTGGCTCTGGTTTCCAGTTTGGTTCCTGCCTTTATAAAGCTAAGTTTTCTCTGCTATTGTTCATATGAGTTTTTGTCTGGTTTACTTAGTTTTTGTGTTCAGCCAGCCCTGGCTGGGACTGGGCTGAATCCCCATTTTGTCTCTGATCAGTTGATCTCTTTTGCTCTGTCTTCAGAATATACCTGAGTGCCGATATAGTGATTTGAAGTCTAGCGACTTCAGGGCCTTTTTCTATCAGACGTGTTGGACATTCTTTTTGGCAGGGTTTTTTGCGTGATTGCAGACAGCAGCTTTTCTTTCCTGTCCTTTCTAGTTAGCGAGGACCCCATCGTTTGATTAGCCTATCTTTCTACCTGTGTCTGTGTTTTCATCTTGTTTCACCGACAATACATGTTAGGGGCTGTCTATTGCTTTGGGGTCTGCTCTGGGGCAGTTTAGATTTTCCCTTTCTTCCTTTAGGCTTATTTAGTTCTCCGGCCGTGACGAGGCGTCTAGGACCACCGTAGGCACGCTCCACGGCTACTGCTAGTTGTTGTGGATAGGATCAGGGGTCTGCAATCCGCTGGTTACCAACCTCTCCTGTTTTCTGGGCTTAGCTTGCTTTTTGTTTTTTCCTCCTCGGTGACTCATTCATAACAGTCATCTCTGCCTCCTCTGCATCACCCCACCCTCGCTGTACATACTGACTAGAGCATTGTGTACCTCCCTACTCTGGAGAGATGTCTTCCTCCTCCATTGACTCCTCCTCCCCTGCCTAGGCCTTTGTGAGGAACCACATAGTGCAGACTTTCCAGAAGCAGATGGCATTTGTGACTCCTCATCCTCCACCTCTTCCAAAACCTCCTCCCTTAGTGCTTGCAGTGTTTTTTGAAGCAGGCAGATAAGGGGGACAGTCATGCTGACTAGTGCATCATCTGCACTTGCCATCCACGTGGAATCGAAGGCACGCAAAACGTGGCAGATGTCCTTCATAGAGGCCCACTCAGTGGTGCTGAAGTGTGACCGGCGCACAGTGCGACTTGTTTGCGCCTGATGCAGCTGGTACTCCATTACTGCTGCCTGCTGCTCACACAACCGCTCCAACATATGTAACGTTGAATTCCACCTGATGGGTAGGTCACATATGATGCGATGTTCCGGAAGGCGGAATCGGCGCTGCAGAGCTGCAATGTGCGATCTTGCCGTACTGGAACGCCGCAAGTGAGTGCACTCTATGCGGACCTTGTGCAGCAGTGCATCAAGATCCGGCTAGTCCCTCAGAAAGCTCTGCACGACCAAGTTGAGCACATGTGCCAGACATGGGATGTGAGTGAGTTTGCCTAGGCCCAGAGCTGCCACCAGATTTCGGCCATTGTCACACACTATCAAGCCTGGCTGGACATTCGCTGGCACAAACCACACGTCGCTCTCCTGCTTGATGGCATTCCAGAGCTCCTGCGCTGTGTGGCTTAGATTCCCCAAAGAAATTAATTTCAGTACGGCCTGTTGACGTTTGGCGACAGCTGTGCTCATATCGGTCGTAACAGGCTCCTGCAGTGCTGATTCTGAGGAACTGGAGTATGAGGAGGAGTCAATGTGTACAGACTGGATTCCTGCAATCCTTGGAGTTGGCAGAACACGTACAGCGCCACTCTCAAGATCTGTACCAGGCTCCACAACATTGACCCAATGGGCAGTGAGGGAAAGGTATCATCCCTGACCATGGGTACTGCTCCACGCATCGGTGGTCAGGTGATCCTTGCTACTGATGGCGTTTAGTAGCGCATGTTTAATTTTTGCATCCACATGCTTTTGCAGGGTAGGGACGGCTCGCCTGCTGAAATAAAATCGGCTGGGCACGGTGTTTTGTGGGACTGCCAATGCCATGAAGTTCCTGAAGGTGTCAGTCTCCACCAGCCAGAATGAGAGCATTTCAAGGGCCAGTAACTTTGCAATGCCAGCATACAGAGCCTGTGCTCGGGGATGGTTTGCCGAGTATGGCCGCTTTTTCTCCCATGCCTGTGCTACCGATGGCTGTAGAGTGGCCTGGGAGTGTGAGGATGAACGGGAACGTGGTGTTGTGAGTGGAAGTTCACTGGGTCTCTAGACAACAGTGCCAGAGGTTCTTCCATGGCGATCCTGTGAGGAAGCCGAACCAGCTGTGTGTGAGCTGGAGGAAGAGGCTACAACACGAGCTGAAGAGGTGGTAGGTGGTGCTGTAGGTTGGCCTACATCTTCAGTGTGTCTTTGTAACTCCACCACGTGCTTGGTCCGCACATGTTTCCACATATTTGTGGTATTGAGGTTGCTGACACTTTTCCCTCTTTTGACTTTCTGATGACACAGCTTGCATTTGACAAAGCAAATGTCATCTGCAACTGTGTCAAAAAAGGACCACGCACTGCAAGTCTTGGGAGCGCCCGTTTTGACTTTTGGAAGAGGAATGCTCCTAACGGGTGCCGAAGTGGAGGCTACAGGCAACCAAGTCTGCCCCCTCCCTCTCCCTCCTGTTTTGGCAGTTCAGGGAATCTCTTCCTCAGAGCTGCTCCCACCACCTTCTTGTTCCTCATGCCATGATGGGTCAAGGACCTCATCATCTACACTCCCCTCTTCAAACACCTGCTTCTCCTGGGTAGTCTCGCCAGCACCGTGCGCACCAGAAAGTGGCACCTGAGTCTCATCATCTGATGCTTACTGAGGTGTGCTGACCATAGGCACTGGCCCACCTGCCTCTTCAGATTTAGAGGGACAAAGCAGTTGCGCATCACTGCATACTCCCTCTTCACATTCTTGAATGCTGCTTGGCTGGCACCCTCTTTCCAAGCCAACAGATTCAGAGAACAGAAGTAGAGACTGTGATGGCTCCTGTCCAGGGCTCTCTGACTGCCTGGGCAATTTGGCATGTGGTGAAGAGACAGATGGTTGCTCTTCAGTGCTCTGGCCCTGAGAGGATGTGGAAGTCATTGAAGTCGATGCGTTAGCTGCCATCCATCCGACAACGGCTTCAATTTGTTCGTCACGCAGCAGTGGGGTACAGCGAGGTCCTACAAAGCTGCGCATAAAGGACTGTTGCCTGGTAAAACTGGGGGATGCTGACTCACTGGTGCCCGCAGCAGGCACAGAATCCCCACGTCCTCTCCATGCTGAATCCCCACGTCCTCTCCCTGCTGAATCCCCATGTCCTCTCCCTGCTGCAACTCCACTTCCACGACTACATGCCTTACTCCCTGCCTTCTTCATCTTGGTAGTCTGATAAAGATAGGCAGAAAAGTAGAAAGGGGGGGGCTTAGTGTGCTTATTCCTGAACAGCTGCTAACAGGTATAAGAAACACTAATTTTATAAAGTGTGTGGACTACACTTTAATAGGAGCTAATGTGGCCTACACAACTGCCAAGTGGAGTGTTCGGTGAACTTTATTTTGTTTTTTCAAAAAAACAAAAAGGATGTGACCAAAGATTTGAAAGCGATAGTATCACAAACTTTTTGGAGCTATTACAATGTAGGAAGGTAACCTACAATGCAAAAGATGAGGCTCCAAAAAATAGGGTAATACTAATCTGGCTGCACCTGCAGGGAACAAGCCACCAAAAAGACTCCTCTATCTACTCTTATATAGTGTTTGCAACCAACCAATGTAGATGGATACGGATGGATGCACACTAATAGGAGAATTAAAGAAAAATGAGCTGCAATAAAAGAAAAATATGTATGAGGCAGTGACGCACGCTGAGCAGCCTACAAGCAGACGTGCTTGCAGGACACACTACAGCGTGAGCTGCACTCACACAGAGACCTCTCAGACAGCCATGAACAGTGCAGAGAATTGGGCACTAGCACTGAAAGGCTGCAGAAAGGCTCCGCTCTCTACTCCTATAATGTTTGCAACCAACGTATATGGATACGGATGGATGCACACTAATAGGAGAATGAAAAATTTGCAGCAAGAAAAGAAAAATATGTATGAGGCAGTGACACGCTGAGCGGCCTACAAGCAGACGTGCCTGCACGACAAACTACACAGAGTGAGCTGCACTCACACAGACCTTGCAGACAGCTGTGACTAGCGCTGCTGCAAGGCAAAACAAAGCTACAATTATTGAGAATGTAGCCTGGGTAAAGCACAATGTTATTTGGAAAATCGCTCTCTAACTGTCCCTCACAGTCTTGAACAGCAGCCTGTCCCTAACTGAATTCACAGCAGAGTGAACCCTAAATGGCGGCGGCAGCGGCTTTTATAGTGCATCATGACTTCATTTCAGCAGCCAATCATAGCCATGCCATTAGTTAACATGCCTACATGCCTAAGAGGATGTGCCCACACTTCTGAGGATTGTCATTGGTTGAATAAAATCGAACTGGCTCATAGCATTATGGGAACTTCCGATTCCGGTATTCGATATCCTAAAAGTATCGGAATTCCGATACTTGCGGTATCGGAATGCTCAACACTATTTGGGAGTGATAGAAGGGGGTAATAATGGGAGGTATGTGGGGGTCCAGGGTTGGGAGATATGTCACCAGCAGTGAGGAGAAGCAAAGAGAGGGAGAGCATGTTGGAGAAGGAAGGTGGGAGGCTTGTTTTGTATTTTATTGGGAGAGATCTGAGGTTGAGGAGCAGGTCAGCAGAGGCGGTCAGGTGGGGAAGCAAGAGGGAAGGAGAGATTATTACTTGGTTAGCGGGTGCTGGGGTTTGCGGATAGCGAAGTTGAGTGAGCAGTAATGGCGCCGAAACTGTTAGAGCGTATGTCAGCATGGTGAGAGTAAGTGTTGAGGAAAAAGAAATTTAGTACTTATAAACACAGTGGTTAGTCATACCTTCTGTTCACTTCTGGCTCATTTCTGGCATATTTTTTTGAAGCATATCCGTTTATTTGTTCGCTATGTGGATGACGTGTTTATAGTTTGGGATGGAACGGATTCTATTTTTTCAACATTTGTGGGATGGCTAAATGACATTAATCAGATGAATATGAAGTTCACGTTTAAGTTCGGGGGCACATGTCTGGAATTTTTAGACATTAATTTGTGGGTAGATGATGGGTCCTTGCACACGGAAATTTATCGGAAACCGTCTGCCACTAATGGTCTCTTGCATTTTGATAGTGCACATCCATATTATGTGAAAAACTCCCTCCCGTATTCACAATTCCTGAGATTGAAGAGATTTAACAGCACACATGCTGGTTATCAGAAGCAAGCGCAGGCTTTGAAAAAACGCTTTGAGAATAGAGGTTATCCTAGTGCAGTTCTAGATAATGCCATGTCCCGTGTTGATAACTTGAATGCCTCTCAAACAGTTGCAGAAAAAACTTTGCTGCAGAAAAAATTAAAAATGTTTCACTTTTTCGTTCTCTTTCAGTCCAGTGGACAATTACATCAGGAGTGTCATCAGAAAGAATTGGCATTTATTAGAGAGGGACAAGGATTTAAGCCTTTGGCCAGATTTTCATCAATATACTCCTTTAAGGCTTGAAGCTCAGGTGCTGCCAAAGGGTATATGTTACTGAAAGGAATAGCTGCCCCAGGAAGCAGCTCAATGGGACAGTCATAATGCCTCTGTGGAGGAAGCTGATCTGCATTCTTCTTGTCACAGATGTCAGAGAATCCTTTATACGCTGAAGGTAAAGTAAATACCTGTACAGGTGGTTCCGTAGCCGTGGACTCAGCGACAGCTTCAGTTATTGCCGAGTTGCTCCTTGTTGGAAAGTTAATCTCCTTGGTCTCCCAGTTGATAGTCGGGTATTGAGAACGCAACCAAGGGATGCCTAGAATCACAGGGAAATGAGGAGAAGAAATTAGCAAGAAGGAAAGTTGCTCCTGATGTTTAGGCTCAAGAGGTACAGTCTCCTGATCGACAGGGCCGGAGATTAAAGGCGACCCATCCACTGTTTCCATGGTAATCGGAGAAGCTCTTTGCTGAATCTCAATACCATGTTCTTTGGCAAAGGTAATGTCCATAAAATTGCCCCCTGTGCCAGAGTCAATCATAGATGCACTGGAATATCCACTGCTCTGAACACAAGATCTTATTAAGTGAACAGTGAGAGTTCTTCTCCTTCAATTCCCTGGGAGGTGCAGGCTACATTCAGAGATGTCAAATTCATCATCATAGTTGTCATACTCCAATACTGCTGCTAGCACCTTGTTAGGCCGTCTGGGATACTTGGGACAGTTGATCAGAAAGTGGTCAGATTGGCCACAGTAGAAACAAACTTTCCCAAAGGCGGTACTCCTGGCGTTCATCACTCTCACGCCTCTGCACAGAATCAGTCTGTATGGGCACCTCCTCTACCTCCCAAGATGTTTTACCTGCAGGCTCTTTGGGCGGAAGGGAAAAGTTAGACACACGGTTAAATACAGCCAATTTATCCTGCCTACACTCAGTAAGGCGAATGTCTATGCGCGCACAATGCTGTATAAACATTTCGATTGTACTTGAGAATGCTGGAAACAAGTAGGTCCATGTCTAGTCCATGCATGGATAAGCAAGTCCAAACAAGGTATTTTGTTATCCAGGGAGGCCTGGGTAGGCTGTCTCAGATTAAGTAGAGCAGACCCAAGCTTTGCAGCTAATTAAATTAAGGCAGAACTGGAGCAGCAGCCAGCTTACATGTTGCAGGTGAAGGTCAGCGGCACCGAGGAAGCAGCATGAGTAGTCAGGAGCAGGAGGAACACTGGCACAGATGAATACAGCAGAATTCAGGTAGCGAGGAGCAGGATATCAACACAGGTTTGCAGGAGCAGCTGGAAAGCCAGGAAACCACCAGGAGCAGGATACAGGCAGAATACTCTAGCACAGACTAGAGTATGGGGTGGAGTTATAAGGTAGGAAGACAAGGGGCACATTAAACAAAAGATGACGTATTGAAAAAGGACAGGCTTGCCCAAAAGGTAACAAAAAATATTCCTGACACTGCCACCCTGTCTAGTCTTATAAGCAATAACCTCCACACAGTACCCTCTTCATGCTTGCCCTCTACATACTTCCCCCATGCTACCCCTATCTCTACTTTGCCTCTACATATTGTCCTCTCTATACTGTGCCCTAATACTGTCCCCCAATCCAGCCTCCTTTCTATACAGTGCCCTCACACTGTTCCCCTACACTGCCCCCTCTCTGTGCTGTGATCTCACTCTCCCCTTTCTGCACTGACCATTCTCTATATTGTGCCCACACACTGACCTCCCAACACTGCTTTCTCTCTATACTGTTCACTCTCACTGTACCTCACAGTCTGCCATTTTTCTCTACTGTGCCCTCTCCATATACTGTGCAATCAGTCTTCTCACCCTCCAGACTGCACTATTCTATGCTGTGCCCTCTCTCTATATTGTAACCTCACTCTTTCACCCTTCCAGGAGGTGTGAAGATGAAGATCAACGAAACGTGCGTTGGGGCGATGGGGACGCCAGGGTCGCCTGCTCATTTTTGCAGTAAGTGTAATCTTTACTTACTATAGCTTTTTTTTGTGCAGTTAGATTTCCTTTTAATCACTGCTTCAGCATTTACCTTGCACTTATTTGCACAATATTTTATTTGCATATTGGCATGAAGTACACTACTTTATTTCATGAAACCTCGCTAGCAATATAAGGGGGTTCCTTCCTCAATAATTACTGAGCCTCGTGCTTATCCAATTCCTTTCTTCCACTTGAATTAAATCAAGCTTTATTTATAGCAAAAAGGATCTGGTATATATTTTGTATTTGAAATATTCCATTAGCACTGTGCACTTTAATCCTAGTGCACTTCTGTCTCTTATAGATTGATTGTTTATTTTTAGCTTGGTCTAAACTATTTACTGCATGTGCAGGTTACCTTGGCCCCTGTTATTTGGTTTCTAGCTGACTTTTAACATTTTATGAATGTCTAAAAAAGCCTAATATATTTTTTTTGGATTATACTCATATTGTGGTGGTTCAATTACTTCCCCACATCTTGTGGTATCGATGTTTCTGAGTTCTCTTGTCCCATATTGAATTCTGCATTGGGTGTTTTTTGTGTCACTGCCCACCATCCATGGTGCCCTTCTCTATAAAGTGCCCTCACCCCACCTTTCCTCTTGTCTACAAGATGTTATTTGAATCCTGGGCTCCACTACAGAGTGCTTACCATTTCAGTAGTCTTCGCCACCTCTGCAGCACTGCGTTGACGGCAGCAGTGTGATAAGATGATAGCACTTGTATTTGTGTCTAAAAACGTGAATTCAATTGAATTCAGAAAGCAGAAAAATGGTCGAATCCCAATTCTGATGAGCAGTGGCAAATTGCCATCCACTAAGAGACACCTCAGACCTATGCCTGGGGTAAAATGCTGATTTCGCCTCATAGTATTGTGAGGAAAGAGGGAGACACAAGCACAATATAGGGTCTTATCCCACAAATAAAGTAAGCTGTTTGACAGAAAACTGCTCACCTGGTAGTAGGTATTCAAAACACGTATAGATAAGGGCTGCTGCAGATCCACAAGTCGGTCACCGACTATCTGAAACAGAACTCTGCAAAGGAATATGTGGATTTCGTCCACGCTGCCGAAATGATGAAATTCCAGAAGGTTAATAAAGTTTGACAGTGGTTTATTCTACGCGTTTCAATGTTTTTTGCAACCTCTTCTTCAGGAAATACCACATGAAGCATACATAGGTGGTGCACTAAGTACACACAGAAAAAAAAAATGAGCTCCAAACAGTCAGATGACACATGTCAAAGTTTATAGTTAGCAGGCAGTATAAAAATTCATAGTAATAGTTAGAAGCTGTTCTTATATTGACATGTCTATTTTAATTTCACAGGTTGTTGAACAAAAGGAAAAAAATATGGAAAATTAAAAAACACATGTATACTGAGCAAGAAAAGCAAATCTCGGACACAAACTCCTAAAGATATGCCTCAGTTTCCTCCAGATCTGCCACCTGACAATTTGACCACTCAGCTGATCCTGCAAGCGTGTCCAATGTGGAAGAGACATATGTTGAAATAAACCATTAGTTCAAAAAATTAAATTGTAAGGATCTAAATTTTAATCAATTAAAAATATTTTATTAATAAAAAATATAGAATATATATATATATATATATATATATATATATATATATATATATTTTAAATCTTAGGTTCGGCTTATTATTTCTATTTATTGAAGAATTAGAATAAAGGGAAAAAAAAGGAAATCACTCATCCGCCAAAGCTCAGTGGCAGAGTGGGAAGGATGATGTGCTCCACACCTGCAATATTGCATACACCTTCAGGATCGTACCACAGGAGGAGCACACAGCACTTCTCCAAATACCACATGGCTGTTAAAAATTCAGAGTCAGATTATACAGCCACCAGTGCTAGTATAAGTCACATACCAAAGTTTTTTTAAAAAATCACTCCTTCAGCAGCGTTATTAACATCACCTGAGGATAGCAAATCATGTCAGAGGATGATTTCTTTAAGACAAAGGAATGATTGGTTATATACAAATATTTCTGAGAGGAATATTAACAAACTTAAAGATTAAAGAAAAAAAAAATTTACACCAGTATTCATTTTTATAATTATACTGGGGTCCAAAGACAGTCCAGAAAGAGGAGAGGAGTTAATGCTCTGTAGAACTACTCTTTCTCTGAGTGGAGATAGAATAAAAAAAATTGGAGAAGAAAACAAAACAAAACAGGGTTTCGGGATTTCCCTTACCCACTCTGCGGGAAAAAGAGAGAGTGAAGCTATATTTGTAATTATGGTGTAAAGTGTATCAGGAAGGACCAAGAACACCCAACAAGGGGGACAATTACTTAGTTGGCATTACTCATCCAATTTTCTAACTGCAGCACCATCGATTTAATTCTATTACTGTGGAAGGCTTATAGTTAATAAGTCTTTAAATTTAAAGGGCTTACTAGACATAAAGGAGTATGATGGAAATAAATATATTAAAAACAAATTAAAAATACTTCCCTTATAAAACATGAATAAGATCTTTTACAACAATTAAATAATCAACCCATCAGGTATTTCCTGGTCAAATTCTTTAAAAACTCCCATAGAAAAAATAAATATTAAAGACATCCTTAAATATTAAAAAATATAAAAATACATATAACAAACTCTATTAATAAATTTAATAAAAACTTCTGTGATCTCATTAAGACCCTGTGGTTTGAGGCTTCTTAATTTATAGATCCAATATATCTCTTTCCTGTTTAATTTCAGAATCCTATTTGGGATATGAGCAGGGATATGATCAATAAGAATAATTTTTAACTTATTAAAATCTTTATTATGAACTAAGGTAAAATGTTTCAAAAGACCATGGGTAAGAATACCTTTTTTTAAGTTGTGTCTGTGGGAATTCAGACGGAGATGAAGTTGTTGTGTAGTTCTTCCTACATATTGCTTTCCGCAGGGGCATTCAATCATATAAATAACAAATTCAGAATTATAGTTTAGGAAGTAAGGTATATTGAATTTTTCTTTAGTGGAAAAGGAGATAATATCCATCATCTTATGCCCAATACTCTGGCAACATAGACAGTTCTTAGTTCCACACTTAAAAGCACCTTTAATAGTGTTTGAAATATGCCTCTCATGGCTGTTGGTTACTGGCTTGAGGCGACTAGGTGCTATGATGCTCCTGATAGTAGGTGCTCTATGGTACGTTATTCCAGGATTTCTTGGAAGGATTTTACTGAGGACAGGGTCATCAAGTAGGATGTACCAATTTTTTTGTAAAACCTCGCGGATTTCCTTGTGTTGATTGCTATATTGAGTTATAAAATTCATGCAAAATTTATTGTCAGTACCATTTTTAACATTATTCTCTAACAGCGCTGTCTGCTTCAATATCATAGAATTTTTATAGACATGTTTTACCAGGTGTGAGGGATATTTCTGTGTTACAAATTTTTTTCTGATAATAGCAGACTGGTGTTTAAAATCAGTATCAGTGGTACAGTTCTTTCTGATACGGCGAAATTGATTGTTCGGGATATTTTTCAGCCATTTAGGATAGTGCCCACTGCTGAAGTGGATATAGCTATTAGAGTCAACTTTCTTAAAAAAGGTTTTACTACAGATCTTGTTATTTTCTACAAAAAGAGTGACATCTAAAAAGTTAATACTAAAAACATCATAAAAAGCAGTAAAGGAAATACCCAAGTTGTTGTTGTTCATTTGTTGGATAAAATCATTAATATTGTTTTCTGTATTGTCCCAAATAAAAAATAAGTCCTCAATAAATCTCTTATAAAATACAATATATTTTTTGCCAAATTTCATAAAAAACAAATATTTCTTCAAAAACCCCCATAAAAATATTCGCAAGCATAGGTGCTACTTTCGAGTCCATCGCGGTCCCATTCATTTGATGGTAAAACTCATTTTCAAATGTAAAATAATTATTTTTTAATATAAATTCTATTCCCTTGGCTAAAAGGTTTTTTGTAAAATAGAGAGTCTCTCATCAAATTTAAGAAAGTAATAAAAACAAAGTAGACCCACATCATATGGGATATTAGAATATAGTGATGCTGCGTACATGGTTAAAAAAACATAACTGGTTATCCAAGGGATATCTTGTAGTAGCGCCAGTAGATGAGAGGAGTCTCGAGATGACTCTTGAGGTTAAAAACATGTATTAGCATGGTTCTATCAATGTATTGTGCCAAATTGGAAGTCAATGAGTTAATTCCTGTGATAATTGGTCTGCCTGGGGGGTTTTGCATGTTTTTATGTATTTTTGGGAGATGGTAAAAAAATGGGACACTAGGGTTTTTAATACTTAAAAAATTCCTTTCTTTTTTAATAAAAATATCCAACTCAAAATTTTCTAAAATGAATTCATTATATTTCGCTGTAGATGAAGTATATTCTTTAAGGGTGCTTTTTTATAATAATTATCATCAGAAAGAATCCTCATAGCTTCATTAATATAATCCTTGCGATTTTGTTTCACTATTCCTCCGCCTTTGTCGGCTGATCTGATTACAATATTTTTATTAGAGGCCAGGGATTTCATTGCCAGTTTTTCAGCCGAACTTAAATTGAGTTTTTTATTACTGAGTTTTTTATTACTACTAATGATTTAAGTTTTTTTCTTTGTAATTTTTTCAAGTTGTTTTAGTACAATGTCACAAAAGACACTGATATGATGACCTTTGTCTTCTATAGGATAAAAATTTAATTTAACAGGAACATCTAGATGAAAAAAATTCTGTTTCAGATTTAGTTTCAACAGGTGTATTAATATTCTTATTTTCCCTTAATAAAAAATGTCTTTTGAGAGTAAATTTTCTCACAAAGGTTTGTAAGTCCAAAAAAGGATCAATTTTTTTAGAACTATTAGTTGGGCAAAAGGATAAACCTTTACATAGTAATGAACTTTCATTTTCTGTTAAAACATGATCAGACAGGTTAAAAATGCTGGATTTTGTCTTTACTTCCATAGAAGAGGATTTTCTCTTTTTTTATTTTTGTTTCTCCCTCCCCTGGAACCTCTGTGCCACTTTTTCTTTTGTCCATTTTTGGAAGAAAAAACTGATTTGTTTGGGAGTTTATGAAAACCCGGGGCAAAAAAGGAACAGTGCCAGTGTTGGACATATTTGAGTTATCAATTAAACAGGAGTTATTCGGTTGAGATGAAGTTAGCATACTTGGTGTAGTATCATGGACTGAAAGATCCAACAGTGATATAGGGATAGAGTCGGAAAAAATTGTAGGAGAATTATTTGATTGAGAGGGTTTATTAATTACATTCTTGTCGGGAATATTTTTATCTTTCTTTTTATTTTTTTCTTCATTAAGTTTATTAATTTGAGATCTAATATTTTCGAGGTGTTTTCTGGCTTCGGATAAAGTCTGGGAGTGATTTCAAATATCTTCCTTAGCAGTCCTTGGGGATGCTTTGGGAGTACTCATATTAATTTTTATATCCGATGTCTGCTTAATGACAGGATTTTTATCCACAATTTTTTCCTTAGTTACTTCATTATTAGGAGTAGTTTCATTGGTAATTTTCAGCTCTTTCGTTTTCTCACTTTTTTTACTTGTTTTATTTTTATAATCATCTCTATCTCTGTAGTTTTTTAGATTTTCTTAAAATAGTTTCATTTTCAAGCTGCATAATAAAAGTGGTTACATTTGAATTAATTTTCTTAAATTCAGGATGTGAAAGGAAAGGTTTTAGATTTTCAGAGAGCTGCTTAATGTTAATAGTAACAATATCGCACAATTGTGTTCTTTTTATATACAGACATTTTAACATGTTACTCATGCAGTTCTCTAGATTATCATTCCAGTCAGGTGTGAAATCTAGGTCATCAGGGAATGGAGAGTTGTGCATGATCCTCAGACCTGTAGGACAAATTTTCTCTCTCAGATAAATGGAGAGAAAATGAGCGTCAAGATTATAATGCAATTCCTCCTTAAGTGCTTCCTTAAAGTCATAAAAAATCTCACGAAGTCTTTTAGTTTCATCCTCTGAAAAATGTTGATTTACCTCCATAGAGGTGGTTAGCTCAATAGCACCAATTGTTTGCTTGATCAAGTGTTCTCTGGATGCTAGCCGATTCAGAAAGTAATCCATGTTGCTGGAGAAGTTGAAAGTGGAACGGTCCCTCTGCTGCAGATAGATCTCAAAGCTGGGAGGATTTCCAAGGATCCCGCCAGTAAGCAACTCGTATTGTGAGGAAAGAGGGAGACACAAGCGCAATATAGGGTCTTATCCCACAAATAAAGTAAGCGGTTTGACAGAAAACTGCTCACCTTGTAGTAGGTATTCAAAGCATGTATAGATAAGAGCTGCTGCAGATCCACAAGTTGGTCACCAACTATCTGCAACAGAACTCTGCAAAGGAATACGTGGATTTCGTCCGCGCTGCCCAAATGATGAAATTCCAGAAGGTTAATAAAGTTTGACAGTGGTTTATTCTACGCGTTTCAAGGTAAAATATATATATATTCTATATTTTTTATTTATAAAATATTTTTAATTGATTAAAATTTAGATCCTTACAATTTAATTTTTTGAACTAATGGTTTATTTCAACATATGTCTCTTCCACATTGGACACGCTTGCAGGAACTTGTTAGTATAGCTGAGTGGTCAAATTGTCAGGTGGCAAATCTGGAGGAAACTGAGGCATATCTTTAGGAGTTTGTGTCCGAGACTTGCTTTTCTTGCTCAGTATAGATGTGTTTTTTAATTTTCCATATTTTTTCCTTTTGTTCAACAACCTGTGAAGTTAAAATAGACATGTCAATATAAGAACAGCTTCCAACTAATACATTGCATTTTTATACTGTCTGCTAACTATGAACTTTGACATGTGTCATCTGACTGTTTGGAGCTCATTTTTTTTTCTGTGTGTACTTAATGCACCACCTATGTATGCTTCATGTGGTATTTCCTGAAGAAGAGGTTGCAAAAAACCTTGAAACGCATAGAATAAACCACTGTCAAACTTTATTAACCTTCTGGAATTTCATCATTTGGGCGCTGAATGGTGGTATTTTCTAATTGATGTGTAGTTTTAGCAGTTAAATAAACATAAAAATAGTAGTAAAGTGATAGTAGTTAATTTTAAAGTGTTCACTAAATTTACTATGATTATTGGGACATTGATTTCCTCTCTCTCAATGTTTTTTTTTTTATGTTCTGGTTATTTGCTGCAGACTACGCCGCTTCTAGCAATTGCCTGAGCACTGTACCATCTTAATGAAACATCAGCTTGCAGTGTGAAAATCCAGACGACATGATACTTCAGAATTATCTGTGTCAGCACATCAACTGCACAAATAATTCAAATCTGTGCTGATGGTTACGTCTTTTTATTTTTCCACTCATTTAAACCTGAAATAACTGAGGTATCCATTTTCAGCACTTAACAGAGTAGTCATTCAACCATAGAATAACAAAAGCTAACTAGCAATATCCATAATTCAGCAATAACCCATGAATAATATAGAAGATGAGACAATTGCTCTCATTTGAGACTTTAGCTTCTTTAAACATTTCATTTATTACTAACTTGCTTGTTTAATTTTCATCATTTATTGCACATACTGGATAAAGCACAGGCTCTAAAAATAAATAGGATTATAAGTAGTGTTGAGCGATACCATCCGATACCCTAAAATATCGGATCGGATGGTATCGGCCCGATACGAAAAAAGTATCGGGTATCGCCGATTCCGATACCGGAAGTCCCATTCAAGTCTATTTTGGACTTCTGGTATTGGAATAAGAAAAACCCTTGTCCAGCCTCTCGGGGGGGTGTACGGACCTTCCGGGGGTCTGTGCCGACTGCCCGGGGGTCTGTGCGGACTGCCGGGGGTCTGTACCGGCCTGCCGGGGGGGCTGTGCCGGCCTGCCGATGGTCTGTACCGACTGTCCGGGGGTCTGTACAGGCTGCGGGGGTCTGTACCGGCCTGCCGAGGGGCTGTGCCAGCCTGCCGGTAGTCTGTACCGACTGTCCGGGGGTCTGTGCAGGCTGCGGGGGTCTGTGCCGGCCTGCCGGAGGGCTGTGCCGGCCTGCCGGTGGTCTGTACCGACTGTCGGGGGGTCTCTGTAGGCTGCGGGGGTCTGCGCCGGCCTGCCGGGGGCCTGTGCCGGCCTGCCGGTTGTCTGTACCGACTGTCCGGGGGTCTGTGCAGGCTGCGGGGGTCTGTGCAGGATCGTCCGATGGGACTACAAGTCCCATAGGGTGATGCCTGCTACCATGACAGTGATTGACACATTAGCCAATGATGGGACAGTAGTAGTCCCATCATCCGGCTAATGTGTTGAATGTACAAAAAAAAATACATACTACATACATGCAACATACATATTACATGCATGCTACATACATACTACATATATACTACATGCATGCAACATGCATACTACATGTATACTACATATATACTGCATACATACTACATATATACTACATGCATGCAACATACATACTACATACATGCTACATATATACTACATGCATGCAACATGCATACTACATATATACTACATACATGCTACATTCATACTACATATATACTACATGCAACATGAATACTACATATATACTACATGCATGCAACATACATACGACATATATACCACATATATACTACATATATATCACATGCATGCAACATACATATATACTACATATATACTACATGCATGCAACATACATATATACTACATGCATACTACATATATACTACATGCATGCAACATACATACTACATATATACCACATGCATGCAACATACTGTACATACTACATATATACCACATGCATGCAACATACATACATACTACATATATACTACATGCATGCAACATACATACTACATATATACCACATATATACTACATGCATACTACATATATATACCACATGCATGCAACATACATATATAAAACATATATACTACATGCATACTACATATATACTACATATATACTACATACAACATACATACTACATATATACTACATGCATACTACATATATACCACATGCATGCAACATACATACAACATATATACTACATGCATGCAACATGCATACTACATATATACCACACATATACTACATGCATGCAACATGCATACTACATATATACCACATATATACTACATGCATGCAACATACATGTATACTACATATATACTACATGCAACATGCATACTACATATATACCACATGCATGCAACATACATACTACATATATACCACATGCATGCAACATACATACTACATATATACTACATGCATGCAACATACATATATACTACATATATACTACATGCAACATACACACTACATATATACTACATGCATGCAACATACATACTACATACATGCTACATATATACTACATGCATGCAACATGCATACTACATATATACTACATATATACTACATACATGCTACATGCAACATGAATACTACATATATACTACATATATACTACATGCATGCAACATACATACTACATATATACCACATATATACTACATATATATCACATGCATGCAACATACATATATACTACATATATACTACATATATACCACATATATACTACATGCAACATATATACTACATAAATACTACATGCATGCAACATACATACTACATACATACTGCATATATACTACATGCATACTACATATATACCACATGCATGCAACACACATACAACATATATACTACATGCATTCAACATGCATACTACATATATACCACATATATACTACATGCATGCAACATACATATATACTACATATATACTACATGCATACTACATGCATGCAACATACATACTACATATATACCACATGTATGTAACATACTGTACATACTACATATATACCACATGCATGCAACATACATACAACATATATACTACATGCATGCATCATACATACTACATATATACCACATATATACTACATGCATACTACATATATACTACATGCATGCAACAAACATATATACTACATATATACTACATGCAACATACATACTACATATATACTACATGCATACTACATATATACCACATGCATGCAACATACATACAACATGTATACTACATGCATGCAACATGCATACTACATATATACCACACATATACTACATGCATGCAACATGCATACTACATATATACCACATATATACTACATGCATGCAACATACATACTACATATATACCACATGCATGCAACATACATACTACATATATACCACATGCATGCAACATACATATACAACATATATACTACATGCAACTTACATACTACATATATACTACATGCATGCAACATACATTTATACTACATATATACTACATGCAACATACATACTACATGCATGCAACATACATACTACATACATATATACTACATAAATACCACATGCATGCAACATACATATATACAACATATATACCACATGCAACATACATACTACATATATACTACATGCATGCAACATGCATACTACATATATACTACATGCATGCAACATACATACTACATATATACCACATATATACTACATATACCACATGCATGCAACATACATATATACAACATATATACTACATGCATGCAACATACATATGTACAAAATATATACTACATGCATGCAACATACATATGTACAACATTGGATTCCTGGAGCCCGTAGAGAACGGTAGCATCAGCTGATGCTGCTGTTCTCCACGCAAGATTGTCGTGGGACACTCGTGGACTTCTGCGGATCAGGGGTAAGTATATTGGTGGTTGGCTATTTTAATATTTATTCCACAGATGACAATGGCTTCGGGGATCAAAGTGACAAGTGATGGTGAGTATGTACTCTATGTTATATGTACTGTATGTCTATATGTATGTATTGTATGAATGTATTGTATGTAGTGTATATGTATGTTGCATGCATGTGGAAAATATGTAGTATGCATGTTGCATGTAGTATATATGTATGTTGCATGCATGTAGTATATATGTTGCAGTATGTATGTGGTATATATGTAGTATGCATGTTGCATGCATGTAGTATATATGTAGTATATATGTAGTATGCATATTGCATGGAGTATATATATGTTACATGCATGTAGTATGCATGTTGCATGCATGTTGTGGTATACATGTAGTATGTAGCATGTATGTAGTATGTATGTAGCATGCATGTAGTATATATGTAGTATGTATGTAGCATGTATGTAGTATGTATGTAGCATGTAGTATATATGTAGTATGTATGTAGCATGTATGTAGTATGTATGTAGCATGTAGTATGTATGTTGCATGCATGTAGTATATATGTAGTATGCATGTAGTATATATGGCTGTTGCATGCATGTAGTATATATGTAGTATGTATGTTGCATGTAGTATATATTTTGTATATATGTATGTTGCATGCATGTGGTATATATGTAGTATGCATGTGGTATATATGTAGTATGCATGTTGTATATATGTATGTTGCATGCATGTAGTATATATATATGGTATATATGTAGTATGTATGTTGCATGCATTTAGTATATATGTAGTATGCATGTTGCATGCATGTAGTATATATGTAGTATGTATGTAGCATGTAGTATGTATGTAGTATGTATGTAGTATGTATGTAGCATGCATGTAGTATATATGTGGTATGTATGTTGCATGTAGTATATATGTTGTATATATGTATGTTGCATGCATGTGGTATATATGTAGTATGCATGTGGCATGTAGTATATATGTATATTGCATGCATGTAGTATATATGTGGTATATATGTAGTATGTATGTTGCATGCATGTAGTATACTGTATATGTAGTATGCATGTTGCATGCATGTAGTATATATGTAGCATGTATGTAGCATGTATGTAGCATGTATGTAGCATGTAGTATATATGTATGTATGTAGTATGTATGTAGTATGTATGTAGCATGTATGTTGCATGCATGTGGTATATATGTAGTATGTATGTTGCATGTAGTATATATGTATGTTGCATGCATGTGGTATATATGTAGTATGCATGTGGTATATATGTAGTATGCATGTTGCATGTAGTATATATGTATGTTGCATGCATGTAGTATATATAGTATGTATGTTGCATGCATTTAGTATATATGTAGTATGCATGTTGCATGCATGTAGTATATATGTAGTATGTATGCAGCATGTATGTAGTATGTATATAGTATGTATGTAGCATGCATGTAGTATATATGTGGTATGTATGTTGCATGTAGTATATATGTTGTATATATGTATGTTGCATGCATGTGGTATATACAGTATGTGGTATATATGTAGTATGCATGTGGTATATATGTAGTATGCATGTTGCATGTAGTATATATATATGTTGCATGCATGTATTATATATGTGGTATATATGTAGTATGCATGTTGCATGCATGTAGTATATATGTAGTATGTATGTAGCATGTATGTAGTATGTATGTAGCATATAGTATGTATGTAGTATGTTTTTTTTTTACATTCAACACATTAGCCGGATGATGGGACTACTACTGTCCCATCATTGGCTAATGTGTCAATCACCATCATGGTAGCAGGCATCGCCCGATGGGACTTGTAGTCCCATCGGATGATGCCTGCACAGACCCCCGCAGCCTGCACAGACCCCCGGACAGTCGGCACAGACCATCGGCAGGCCGGCACAGACTCCCAGCAGGCCGGTACAGACCCCCGGCAGTCCGCACAGACCCCCGGGCAGTCGGCACAGACCCCCGGACAGTCGGCACAGACCACCCGCAGGCCGGCACAGCCCCCTGGCAGACCCCCGGGCAGTCGGTACAGACCCCCGGAAGGCCCGAACTGACGGCGCATCATGATGCACACAGACCGCGCATCATGATGACGTCATTTCGGCAGCCAATCAGAGCCACAACAGTGGCTCATTGCATTATGGGAACTTCCGATTCCGATATTGAAAAAATATCGGTACTCGGTATCGGAATTCCGATACAGCGAATATCGGCCGATACCCGATATTTGCAGTATCGGAATGCTCAACACTAATTATAAGCGGTAGGAATTATTGCATTGAATCCACTTGAGGTTAGAGGAGCTAAGAAAGGGTAGCAAGAGTAAAGGATGTCTTGTTTCAGGCTCTATGCGAACTCCTAACACTGGCACAGCTTAGTCACATGCTCGCTAATCTACAGCTCTGGCAAAAATTAAGAGACCACCACATCAAAACCCTGTCATGGGCAGATGATGATGGATAGTCACAAGCCATAAAACAAAGAAGAACTGCTTAAATTTTTGCGCCAGAAGCAGTGTGAAAGACTAGTGGCAAGCATGCCAAGACACATGAAAGCTGTGATTAAAAATCATGGCTATTCCACAAAATATTGATTTCTGAACTCTTCCTGTGTTAAAACATTAGTATTGTTGTTTCTAAATGATTATGAACTTGTTTTCTTTGCATTTTTTGATGTCTGAAAGCACTGTTTTTTTTAATTTTGACCATTTCTCCTTTTCAGAAAAAAAAAAATGTATTGCTTGGAAATTTGGAGACATGTTGTCAGAAGTTTGTAGACTAAAAGAACAATTTACGTTTTACTCAAAAATATACCTATAAAAAGAAAACTCAGCCAAACTGAATATTTGAAAGTGGTCTCTAAATTTTTGCCAGAGCTGTATATATAGAGATATATAAAAAGAGTGTATGTGTGTATGTGTGTGTATCAAGCCACGCCCACTCCACATAGCCCCACCCACTCTACATAGCCATACTCACTCCACATGCAAAGCCCCATATAATAAATATCTAATATATATATATATTTCATAGGCACATCTTCTTGACCACAACAGATTACACTGCCTTTGTTTCCCATAGCTACCAATCATTGAGCATCTTTCATTTCACCAGAGCTGTTTGAAAGATGAAAACTGAGCTGTGATTGGTTGCTATGAGCAACAGTTTTCCTTGTAGACAGTTGTGGTAACTGAGGCCTATTATTCTTGTCATTTCTATGGTGTTATCAACCTTCTGTACAGCTGGAAATAACACAATTTATTACCATGCTGACACAGACCACCCTCTGACACAGACTGCAGGGGGAGCCCAGAATCAGGAACTTCTCTTTGTCTGGCATGAAGCATCTCATTAACTTAAATTCAAACAGAGACTAAAAAAAGAAACACAAGACAGGTTTCTCCAACCCAGGTATCATTTTAATTGGTGTAACAGCGCCAACCTGACAATGTTGGCTTTGATGGGATGATGCGGGATATTAGTGGTAGTAGTCCGGTGGCTCTGGCTGATGGGATGATGTGGAATATTAGGGGTAATAGTACGGTGGCTCTGGCAGGATAATGTGGGATATTAGGAGTAGTTGTCCAGGGGCTCTAATGAGATGATGTGGGATATTAGAGTGAGTGTTGCTATGCAGAGTGGGCGGGGCTATACACTCAGCTTTATATATATCATCTTCAGCTATTGACATATAAATGGAATATGCACATTGCCATAGGACAGTCCTAAAGGTCAAAGAATCATGTGGCTTTCTGACAAAATAAAAGTTTAGCTACCAAAATTCTTCAGAAGGCAACCCATTTTGTAGCTGACTTGTTGCTGAGCTGTATCAGTAGTTTGGGTTATTTCAGAAATATTTACTGATATTCCATTGACAAGATGACATACCATATCAGTCAAAAGTTTAGACACACTTAACCATGCAATTTTTTTTCTTGTTCTTATTGGAATGTGCACATTGTAGCTGCAGAATGAAGGCAGCAAAACCATGAAAAAATATGTATGGAATAAGGAAACACTTGTAAGACAAACCCATGTATTAAATGTTAGATTCCTCTAAACACCCCCCTTTTAATCTGATTACAGCTGTTGTGAATTCCCTGGCTCAGACTTCTGAGCTGAAGCTCCCCCTGCTGCCTCCAGTGGTTACTGGAGCTAGCCAGATAGACACTTGATGATGAGAGAACTGGGGTTACTGATTGGAGTATTTAAGTCTGCAGACTTCCTTCAATCCTTGCTGGTGATTGCTTTCCTGTGCATTCTGAGGTCTGATGTCTCCTGCCCTGATCCTGCATTTTTCAGCTAAGTGGTTCATTTGCTAATCCTTTGCATCTGATCTGTTTTTGTCTCTCTCCTTTTTGTATGGATTTAGCTTGCTCCTCTGGGGCTGTGCTTGACTACCACTCCATATGTTACTGTTAGGCGTCAGATTCCGGACACTGCACAGCGGGAATCCAGAGCCAGACATCCAGTGGTCTCCCATTCTCCTCCAACCGCTCCAGGTGCTGCTCAGCAATCACGGCGAGCCAGGCGTGCTACTCAGACTTGCTCTGACAGCCTGGATGTTGCTGCCACCTCTGGTGCAGCAATGGTAGCGCATCCTGTTCTGCAGGGAACCGCTCCAGAGGCTAAGTCCTCATGCCGTGCTACTGGGCATGCCCGCAAGGTGACCTCTCACTGGAGAGCAGGGGTCACATGCTCAGGTCCTGCGTCGGATCTGATTGGTCCTTTCCAGGGTACTGGAAGGTCCCGGAAGCGCATGGCTATAAAAAGCCCACATGGCGGCTCGGCCATGCGCTAGTGTAGCATATTATGCTGTGTGTGTATGGTGATGGATGCATGGACTGGTGACTAACTTATTATGAAACCCCTTCCCTTGGATAATACGATTGGTGACTGTGTGTTGGGTTAGTCAGCTCCAGGTTGTGGCAAGCTACATGCCATTGTGTGATACACGCCTACACTAGCGTCCGTCGGTGCCCGGTCCTCGGCGCCGACGCTTGTGGCTTTTGCTGCCGCTGCGCTGCAATACCAACAGCTATTGGTGTTCGCGGCTGTGACGCCACACGCCATTTCCTGTGACTTTAACAGGGCCAGCGCTTTTGCATATATTTTTGCCAAGCGACTCTGTGTCTGAACAGAGCCGCTCCTAGCGTTCAGGTGACATTAACCCGTGCGCACTACGGCACCTTCTGGTGCATCTGCCATTGTCCAGCAGCGGTCTAGTCACCTACCGCACGGTGGACCCCGGGCGGCGAATGCACCTCCTATTATTTATATTTGGTGCGTTCCATCATCCCTAACATTACACTAGCGCCAGGGTCTGGCTGGCAGTGGCAGACGTGCAGCAGTTGCAGCGCTATATTCGGCAGCTGGAGAGCAGGTTGGCGGCTATTGAGAGCGCCAACTCAGCAGCGAATACCGTGCTAGCTGCTGCCCAGACAGTCTCCGAGGCTGTCTCACGTGCGCCCGCTCTTTTGCCCATGCCGACACTTTCTCGCCTCCCGCTTCCCGACAAATTTTCGGGTGACAGCGCCACCTGTAGGGGATCCGTCAGTCAGTGCTCAATTCAGCTTGAGTTACTGGCTGCACGGTTTCCTACAGAGCGGGCTAAGGTGGGGTTTATTGTGTCACTTTTGTCTGGCAGAGCATTACAGTGGGCCACGCCATTGTGGGAACGTGATGATCCCGTGGTTCAGGGTGCTGCGCAGTTCCTCGCGGCCCTGAAGCAGGTCTTTTTGGGACCACGGATCACGCACGACACCTCTTTACAATCACTCTCCCTAACACAGGGGTCATTCTCGGTCAGCCATTATGCGTCCGGTTCCGGACATTGGCTTCTGAGTTAGAGTGGCCGGACAAAGCCTTAGTCCCGGTGTTTTGGAGAGGGTTGGCTGAGCACGTTAAAGACGCTCTAGCTACCAGAGAGGTTCCCACAAGTCTGGAGGATTTGATTGCCGTTTCCACCCGCATTGACCTCCGGTTTACGGAGCGCGGGCTGGAACGGGCACAATCCAGACGTAGGGTTAACTTGGCTCCCACATTCACCGAACCACTAATATACCCCGCACAGGAGCTTTCACCCTCTGAACCTATGGAGGTGTCTCGCACCGGCTCTAAGCCACGACCGATGCGAAGCTCTGCACGTTGCTATCAGTGCCGACAGTTTGGTCACCCGGCTAGCACGTGTCCTCTGCAGGCGAAAAGGCGTCCACGCCCAGTGGCCGTAGGTAGTGGGCAGTCCAATATGAAACCCTTCTCACCCAAACCGGTATTCCGGGGCATCTTAGACAGTGGGTCCTCCACCTGGGAGGCAGAGGTTACCGTGGACTCTGGGGCCGAGGGGAACTTTATGTCTTCTACCTTCGCCCAGAAACACGCCATTCGCCTGGTATTATTACCTCAGCCTCTGACCATCAGGGTAGTTAACGGAGCACCGTTACCCTCTCAGGTGACCCATCAGACAGCTCCACTAGGGCTCACTATCTCACCCTCTCATCATGAGACTCTGCTAATCCTGCCAGACGGCATCGATCAGGTGCTGCTCGGGGTTCCTTGGCTTCGGTGCCACTCTCCTCATATCGAGTGGGTGACAGGGAAGATACTGGCCTGGAGCAAGGACTGCGATGAGAGATGTCTGAGGGGCAGTCTTCAGGTGGCTTCCACTGAAGTGCCTGCGGATCTCTCCGCACTACCTAAACCCTATCACCAATACGCGGACGTCTTCTCCAAAAAATCTGCAGAGACGCTCCCGCCACACCGTCCTTACGACTGCCCGATAGACCTCATGCCAGGCACAGAACCTCCTAGAGGCTGGGTGTATCCACTATCTCTCCCTGAGACTGAAGCTATGTCACAATACATCCGGGAGAACCTGCCTAGAGGCTTTATCAGAAAGTCGGTGTCACCGGCTGGTGCAGGGTTCTTCTTCGTTCAGAAGAAGAGCGGAGAGTTACGCCCCTGCATTGACTACAGAGGTCTCAATGCGATCACGGTTAAAAACAAATACCCTCTACCATTGATCTCTGAGTTGTTTGACA
The DNA here is from genome assembly GCF_039654945.1 of Dendrobates tinctorius. Taxonomy (NCBI): domain Eukaryota; kingdom Metazoa; phylum Chordata; class Amphibia; order Anura; family Dendrobatidae; genus Dendrobates; species Dendrobates tinctorius. The sequence continues at coordinate 10,911,904 of NW_027361898.1, read as the reverse complement.
GGTTGCGAGGGGCCCAGATCTTTACTAAGTTGGATCTGCGAGGGGCATACAACCTGATCCGCATTTGCGAAGGAGACGAATGGAAGACAGCTTTTAATACCAGGGATGGCCATTACGAATATCTGGTTATGCCTTTTGGCCTTTGTAATGCGCCAGCTGTCTTCCAGGATTTTGTCAACGACGTCTTCCGCGACATGCTTTCTACCTCGGTGGTGGTATATCTGGATGATATACTCATCTTTTCGCTAGATTTGACTACCCATCGGAGGGACGTCTGCAGGGTCTTCGACCGTCTGCGGGTGAATTCCCTCTTTGCCAAGCTGGAGAAGTGCCAGTTTGAGCAGGAGTCCTTGCCGTTCCTGGGCTATATCATCTCGGCCCAGGGGCTGGCCATGGATCCTGCCAAACTGCAAGCAGTAATGGACTGGCAAGAACCTCATTCACTCAAAGCGGTGCAGCGCTTTCTGGGGTTCATGAACTATTACCGCCAGTTTATACCACACTTTTCCACCCTGGTAGCTCCTTTGGTTGCTCTCACCAAAAAAGGAGCTAACCCCAACGCTTGGTCTGAACAGGTCTCCAAGGCCTTCTCGGCTATAAAGTCTCATTTTGCTGGCGCTCCCATCCTACATCGTCCCGATGTGAACAAGCCATTCATACTAGAGGTAGATGCCTCCTCTGTCGGTGCAGGAGCAGTTCTTTTCCAAAAGGACGCTCAAGGTCGGAAGCATCCCTGCTTCTTCTTCTCAAAGAACTTCTCACCGGCAGAGAAGAATTACTCCATCGGTGACAGGGAGCTGCTAGCCATGAAGTTGGCCTTTTCAGAATGGAGACATCTCCTGGAGGGGGCTCGGTTTCCCTTCCAGGTATATACGGACCATAAAAATCTGGTCTATTTACAGACTGCCCAGCGCCTGAACTCCCGTCAGGCTAGGTGGTCGCTCTTCTTTTCCCGCTTCCGCTTCACCCTGCACTACCTTTCTGGAGAGAAGAACGTCTGTGCGGATGCTCTGTCACACTCGGTGGTCTCGGCGGAAGAAGGAGAGGCTGAGCCTCGGTTAATTCTCCCACCGGAGAGTTTTACGACCGTGGCTCCAGTCGCTCTCGAGTCAGTGCCACCAGGCAAGACCTTGGTGCCTCCTCAGCTACGGCCGGAGGTCCTCGCCTGGGCACATGCCTCCAGGGTGGGTGGTCATTTTGGCAATAAACGGACCACCGAACTCCTGGCAAGGTCATATTGGTGGCCACATATGGCTCGAGATGTCAAGGAATACGTGCAAGCATGCGTCTCGTGTGCTCAAAACAGACCCTCTAGACAGAGGCCGGCGGGGCTGTTGTATCCCCTGCCAGTGGCGGATAGACCATGGGAGATGGTTGGCATGGATTTCATAGTTGGCCTGCCCAAGTCTGGTGGCAGTACGGTCATCTGGGTGGTCACCGACCATTTTTCCAAAATGGTGCACCTGGTGCCACTCGCACGCCTGCCTTCCGCTCGAGGTCTGGCCACTTTGTTTATTAAGCATGTATTCCGTTTGCATGGCATGCCGGACAAAATCGTGAGTGACCGAGGTCCCCAGTTTGCGTCTCGGTTTTGGAGGGAGCTCTGCAGCCTACTCAGCATCGAGCTAAATCTGTCCTCCCCCTACCATCCTGAGACGAATGGCTTGGTCGAGAGAGCCAATCAGACCTTGGTTACCTATCTACGGCATTTTGTCTTTGCCAGGCAGGATGACTGGGCATCCTTGCTACCTTGGGATCAATTTGCCCTAAACAATGTGGTGGCTGATTCCACTGGACAGACGCCCTTCCTCTTAAACTACGGCCAACATCCACGCGTCCCTGTCCCGATGCCAGTGTCCTCCACTGACTCCAGGGTGTCAGACTGGGCAGTGGAGGCCCGGGACATCTGGGATCGCACTCAGGATGCTATCCGTGCCTCTAAGGAGAGGATGAGGGCTTCCGCTGACACGCATAGGCGACCCGCTCAAAGCTTCTCCCCTGGCGACATGGTGTGGCTCTCCACCCGAAACATCAAACTACGGGTCGAGTCCCCTAAGTTCGCGCCGCGATATATTGGACCTTTCAAGGTCCTTGAGCGAATTAGCTCGGTGGTCTACCGCCTGGCTCTTCCTCCACATTTAGCCATTTCGGACGTGTTTCATGTGTCCCTCCTCAAACCAGTTCACATGGTCCGGTTTTCTGAGTCATCGGCCGGGTCGTCAGACTTATCGTCTGACGAGTTTGAGGTTAATGCCATCGTAGGGCGCAGGTTTATCCGTGGCAAAAAATTTTATTGAGTGGATTGGAAGGGTCATGGGCCTGAGGCTCGAACCTGGGAGCCAGTGGAGAATATCCACGCACCGCTCCTGATCGCGGCTTTTGAGCGCAGTGAAGGGGGCCTTAGGAGGGGGGGTAATGTTAGGCGTCGGATTCCGGACACTGCACAGCGGGAATCCAGAGCCAGACATCCAGCGGTCTCCCATTCTCCTCTGACTGCTCCGGGTGCTGCTCAGCAATCACGGCGAGCCAGGCGTGCTACTCAGACTTGCTCTGACAGCCTGGATGTTGCTGCCACCTCTGGTGCAGCAATGGTAGCGCATCCTGTTCTGCAGGGAACCGCTCCAGAGGCTAAGTCCTCATGCCGTGCTACTGGGCATGCCCGCAGGTTGACCTCTCACTGGAGAGCAGGGGTCACATGCTCAGGTCCTGCGTCGGATCTGATTGGTCCTTTCCAGGGTACTGGAAGGTCCCGGAAGCGTATGGCTATAAAAAGCCTGCATGGCGGCTCGGCCATGCGCTAGTGTAGCATATTATGCTGTGTGTGTATGGTGATGGATGCATGGACTGGTGACTAACTTATTATGAAACCCCTTCCCTTGGATAATATGATTGGTGACTGTGTGTTGGGTTAGTCAGCTCCAGGTTGTGGCAAGCTACATGCCATTGTGCGATCCACGCCTACACTAGCGTCCGTCGGTGCCCGGTCCTCGGCGCCGACGCTTGTGGCTTTTGCTGCCGCTGCACTGCAATACCAGCAGCTATTGGTGTTCGCGGCTGCGACGCCACACGCCGGCTCCTGTGACGTTAACAGGGCCAGCGCCTTTGCATATATTTTTGCCAAGCGACTCTGTGTCTGAACAGAGCCGCTCCTAGCGTTCGGGTGACATTAACCCGTGCGCACTACCGCACCTTCTGGTGCATCTGCCATTGTCCAGCAGCGGTCTAGTCCCCTACCGCACGGTGGACCCCGGGTGGCGAACGCACCTCCTATTATTTATATTTGGTGCGTTCCGCCGTCCCTAACAGTTATAGCCTGTGTCAGTTTGTTCAGTCCCCTGTTATATTGGTCTCTTTTGCTTTGCTTCCAGTTCATACCGGAGTGCTGATATAGTGGGGTGAAGTCGTATGACTTCAGTGTTTTTTTGTACATCAGACGTGTTGGATTTTTTAAGGGTTTTTGGGTGATTGCATACAGTGTCTTTCCTTTCCTATCCTATCTAGTCAGTTTGGGCCCCATCATTTGCTCAGTCTATTTTTCTGCCTGCATTTGTGTTTCATCTTGTCTCACCGACATTATATGTTTGGGGGCTATATATTCCTTTTGGGGTCAGCTCCAGGGCAGTTTAGATTTCACCTTTCTTGCTTTAGGCTTAGTTAGCTCTCCGGCTGTGCCGAGGTTTCTAGGGCATCGTAGGTACGCTCCATGGCTACTACTAGTTGTGTGGATAGGATCAGTTGTCTGCAATCCGCTGAGTTACCAACCTCTGGTTTTCTGGTGGCTTAGCCTGTTCCTGCCATCCTCCTCGGTGACCCATTCATAACAGACAGCTTTATACAGCTTTTGCATTCTTTCAAGCAGCTGCTTCTTCAAGTAGTCACTTGGAATGGTTTCCAATGAATAGGTGTGCCTCGTCAAGTGTCCAATTGTGGAATAACTGGCCTTCAGAAAGTGTTTGCAACCGTCGGGTGCATTTTGCAGAGGCAGTATTGGAACACAGTTCCATTCACTGCTGAGCCCAATTATACAACTGCTCTAAGCTAGAATATTGCAAGAACCACTCGACTAAGTAAAAGAAAATTACACTCCATTATTATGTTAACACATGAAAATCAGTTAGTCCAGAAAATTGCTAAAACCTTAAAGGTATCCTCAAGCACAGTCATAAAGACCATCAATTGCTATTGATGAAACTGGCACTAATGAGGAACACCTCATTAAAGGAAGACCAAGTATTACCTCTGCTGCAGACTATAAATTCATCAGAGTTATAAACCTCAGAAATGGCAAATTGACAGCATTTCATATGATAGCCCTCATATGTGTTACACAGGCATCAGGTACCAGACACATTTCAACATCACCTGTCCAGATAATACTAGGAGAAGCAAGCCTTTATGGTCAAATGGGTGCAAAGGAGCCACTACAGAGGACACTAGTGTGGGCCAAGCAACACAAATACCGGGCAAGAGATCAGTGAAAATCTGGACTGTTGTCTCAAGAGTCAAAATTTCAGATTTCTGATATCAACTGCCATGCCTTTTTAAGATGCAGAAAAGGTGAGTGTCTGGTCTCTATATGTGTGGCGCCCACCATGAATCATGTGGCTAAAGGTGAGAAGGTGCTTTGCCGATGACACTGTTGATTTAAGTCCAAATTCAAGGCACACATGCCATCTCATCAGGTTTGCACTTAGTGACACAATCATTTGTGTTGCTACAAAACAATGACTCAAAACTAGTGTTGAGCGATACTTTCCGATATTGGGAAATATCGGATCGGATTGGATCGGACCGATACCCAAAAAGTGTCGGGTATCGCCAACTCCGATACCAGAAACCCATGCAAGTTGATGGGACAGAAATATCGGAATTAAAAAAAACACTTTCTTTACTTGCACATCCAGTTCGGGAGGGGGAAGAGTGTGGGCGGTGCGTGGGCGGAAACTGTGCGTGTCTGTGTGCGGGCGGGGTCTGTACAGGCCTCTCGGGGGTCTGTGCGGGCCTGCCGGGGGTTGAGTGTGTGTGCAGGCATCGTCCGATGGGACTACAAGTCCCATCGGGCTATGCCTGCTACAATGACAGTGATTGACACATTAGCCAATGATGGGACAGTAGTAGTCCCATCATCTGGCTAATGTGTTGAATGTAAAAAAAAAAACAAAACATACATACTACATACATACTATCAGGGCTGCCACTAGGAATTTCGGGGCCCCATACTGGCAAAATTTTTGGGGCCCCCCTTGAGACTCCGCCCAAGCTCCACCCCAGCCCCGCCTCCACCCCTCGAACTGTCCACAGCCCCACCGCTCTCTCTTGGAGAAACTCCACTTCTCACCAATCACACATTAACAGTTCCCATCACCAGATCACACATATAACCAGCAGCTTTTGTTTTGGCCAAAAGATTTTTTAAGCTGCCACCATAACATGGTAGACACTTTTGGCCGAGCTCTACTCTACTGTAATCTATTAAATATTTCTTAAAATATGCAATACAATTTAGGTACATTTTTATTTATTTTTCAATTTTTAAAATGACCAATAATATCGCATACAAGGGACAAATACCACCGCACCATGTCCAGACCACATAGTGACTTATAATACCATACAGAAGGAACAAATACCGCCAGACCAGACCACATATTACCACCACAGTGACCGAATAATATCACATACAAGGAACAAATACCACGGCACCATGACCAGACCACATATTACCACCACATAGTGACCTGTAATACCACATACAAAGAAGAAATATCACCACACCATGACCAGACCACACATTACCACCACAGTGACAGAATAATGGCACATACAAGGGACAAATACCACCGCACCATGACCAGACCACATATTACCACCACATTGACCGAATAATAGCACATACAAGAGACAAATACCGCAATACCATGTCCAGACCACATAGTAGCACCACATAGTGACTGAATATTACAATACTGATCAGTAATAAAAAAACACAATAATATCACCATAAGTGCCATTATACACAGGAGATCTGTACTTAGTATGCAGTGTCTGTGTGTACAGGTATTACAGTGATCACTAGTGACATTATACACAGGAGCTCTGTATATAGTATACAGTTTACAGTGGCAGAGTACAGGTAACACACTCACTCACCACTGACGTCTCTAGGTGAAGTCCTTCATCCTTGCTTTTCATCTTTCATCCAGCACAGACCGCCATCACTTCTTCCAGCCAGGACTCGTCTCTGCAGGAAATAACAGTTATCTAGAGCTCCGCTTGCAGAACACATTACTTATTTTTTCCTAACTTCTACATTACATCACATGAAGAAAAAAAGGCAACATAGTATCACTCTATACAGTAACAGGACCACCCCCCCCATTTAAAACAGTATACTCAAGAAATAAAATAAATACATCACTGCAGTAATAATATGCCTTAATTAGCCCCTATGGTAATAATATCCCCCATCCTAGCCCCGTGTGTCTCATTCCAGGTTTCAGCCATATGTTCTCCCATCCCACCCTCATGAGTATCCATTCTGCCCCATATGATCTCCCCAACCTTCCCCATCCATCTCCATCATATCCATCCTGCCCCATGATCCTGCACAATCTGTCTCAAACCTTTCCCCCAGTGTCTCCAACCTTTCCCCCAGTGTCTCCAATCATGCCCCCATTGTCCCCAATCATGCCCCCATTGTAACTAATCATGCCTCCAGTGTCTCCAATCATGCCCCATGTCTTTCATCCTGCCCCCTGTTTCTCCAATCATTAACTAGGGGTAACTAGTGGGACAATTTTATAGGTCGGGTCGTTGCGGACGCGGTGCTGATATTAATTATGTGCACTTTTAGTGTTTAGATTTTTTTCTTCAAAGAATGATTTAATGATGGAATATTGATTTTTTTTATATATATTTTTTCACTTATTTATTTTTTTAAATTTTTTTACACTGTATCCTGCCCTGTGAGCCCTGTTGGAATGCGGCCCCCCTGCCTGCCCTGGGCCCTGTTGTTGGATGCTGCGGCTGCGCAGGGCCCCCCCTGCCTGCCCTGGGAATTCTGAAGTGTGTGCACCCCCCGGGCCCTGTTGGTGGATCATGATCCCCTGGGCCCTGTTGGTGGAAGCTGCGGCTGCGTCGGATCCCCTGCCTGCCTTGTGGCTGTGGGAATGCTGCAGTGCAGGTGCCCCCCCGGCCCTGTTGGTGGATGCTGCAGCTGCGCCGGGTCCCCCCTGCCTGCCCTGGGGCCCTGTGTCTGTGCGAATGCTGAAGTGTGCAAGTGACCCCCCGGCCCTGTTGGTGGATCATGAAGCTGCGGGTAACTGCGCCGGGCCCCCCCTGCCTGCCCTGTGGCTGTGGGAATGCTGCAGTGTGGGAGCCCCCCCGGGCCCTGTTGAGGGATGCAGCTGCGCCGGGTCCCCCCTGCCTGCCCTGGGGCCCTGTGGCTGTGCGAATGCTGAAGTGTGCGGGCCTGTTGGTGGATGCTGTGGGCGGCTGCGCCGGGCCCCCCCTGGCCCCCTGCCAGCCCTGTGGCTGTGGGCCCTGTTAGTGGATGGCTGCTGGCTGCGCTGGGCCCCCCTGCCTGCCCTGCTGAGACAGGCTACTCACCCAGCCTGCTAATTCGCCTGCCGCCTCCAGCTGCACATCTGATCCGGTCCACTGCACTTCTCCTCTGGTGTCCGTCCTCTCTGACCGCCGTCTGCCGGGCCCGACCGCTGTCCACTGCTCCCATCCACATGGCACACCACACATGCTGCTCTGCTCCGGAATGAGGAAGTGGAGCAGAGTAGTGTGTGACATCAGGAGAGGCTGGCTAGACCATGATGCACTGGGGCAGGCCGTAGCTTAAAGCTACAGTGCCCGCCCATTTCCTTTTGCCGGCTGGGCCCGGGGCATTGCAAAATATAAGTGCCCGCTGCCTGAATAAAATATCAGGGGGCCCCAAGCGCGCACGGGCCCCTCAAATCACCGGGCCCCATACAGGAGTAAGGGCTGTAATGCCCTGATGGCGGCCCTGCATACTATATATACTACATTCATACAACATACATACATACCTACATACATATATACTACATTCATACAACATACATACCTACATACATATATACTACATTCATACAACATATATACATACATATATACTACATTCATACAACATACATACATATATACTACATTCATACAACATACATACCAACATACATATAACATACATACCAACATACATATATACTACATTCATACAACATATATACCTACATACATATATACTACATTCTTACAACATATATACCACATACTACATACATACAACATATATACCACATACTTCATATATACTACATTCATACAACATACATACTACATACATACTTCATACATACTACATACATACTTCATACATACTACATTCATGCAACATACATACATTCATACAACATACATACATTCATACAACATACATACCTACATACATATATACTACATTCATACAAAATACATACCTACATACATATATACTTCATTCATACAAAATACATACCTACATACATATATACTTCATTCATACAACATACATACCTACATACTTATATACTACATTCATACAACATACATATCACATACATACTACAAACAAAAATACTACATACATACTACATACATACCACATACATACTACATACATACTACATACATACTTCATTCATACAACATGCTACATACATACATACTACATACATACTACATACATACTACATTCACACAACATACATACTACATACATACTACATACATACTACATTCATACTACATTCATACAGCATACATAGTACATACTACATACATACAACATACATACTACATACATACTTCATATATACTACATTCATACAACATACATACTACATTCATACAACATACATAGTACATACTACATACATACAACATACATAAAACATGCTACAGACATACAACATACTACATACATACTACATACAATACATTCAAACAATACATACATATAGACATACAGTACATATAACAGAGTACATACTCACCATCAATTGTCATTTTGATCCCCGAAGCCAGTGTCATCTGTAAAAAATATTAAAATAACAAACAACTGATACACTCCCTGATCCGCAGAAATCCACGAGTGTCCCACGATAATCTCCCGTGGAGAACAGCAGCATCAGCTGATGCCACTGCTCTCTAGGGGCCCCAGGAATACAATGACAGGAGGTAGGTATCCTTCCGCACTGTATTCATCCACCACTGTAAAAAAATAGTCCCTAGTCTCACTTTTGGCATTGCTGTGTGAGAAAGTTCCCATGCAGCTTTTGCCATAAAGTGAGACCAGTGAACTATAGTAATCTCTCAGTGATGCAGTGCAGGAGATCGTCGTGGGACACTCGTGGATTTCTGTGGATCAGGGAGTATATCGGTTGTTTGTTATTTTAATATTTTTTACAGTGCGATGACACAGGCTTCGGGGATCAAAGTGACAAGTGATGGTGAGTATGTACTCTGTTATATGTACTGTATGTCAATATGCATGTATTGTATGTAGTATGTATGTAGTATGTATGAATGTTGTATATATGTAGTAAGTATGTAGTATATATGTAGTAAGTATGTAGTATGTATGTATGTTGTATGAATGTAGTATATATGTAGTATGTATGTATGTTGTATGAATGTAGTATATATGTAGTATGTATGTATGTTGTATGAATGTAGTATATATGTAGTATGTATGTATTATGTAGTATATACAGTCATATGTAAAAGTTTGGGCACCCCTATTAATGTTAACCTTTTTTCTTTATAACAATTTTGTTTTTTGCAACAGGTATTTCAGTTTCATATATCTAATAACTGATGGACTCAGTTATATTTCTGGATTCAAATGAGGTTTATTGTACTAACAGAAAATGTGCAATCTGCATTTAAACAAAATTTGACCGGTGCAAAAGTATGGGCACCCTTATCATTTTCTTGATTTGAACACTCCTAACTACTTTTTACTGACTTCCTGAAGCACTAAATTGGTTTTGTAACCTCATTGAGCTTTGAACTTCATAGCCAGGTGTATCAAATCATGAGAAAAGGTATTTAAGGTGGCCACTTGCAAGTAGTTCTCCTATTTGATTCTCCTATGAAGAGTGGCATCATGGGCTCCTCAAAACAACTCTCAAATGATCTGAAAACAAAGATTATTCAACATAGCTTTTCAGGGGAAGGATACAAAAAGTTGTCTCAGAGATTTAACCTGTCAGTTTCCACTGTGAGGAACATAGTAAGGAAATGGAAGAACACAGGTACAGTTCTTGTTAAGCCCAGAAGTGGCAGGCCAAGAAAAATATCAGAAAGGTAGAGAAGAATGGTGAGAACAGTCAAGGACAATCCACAGACCACCTCCAAAGACCTGCAGCATCATCTTGCTGCAGATGGTGTCACTGTGCATCGGTCAACAATACAGCGCACTTTGCACAAGGAGAAGCTGTGTGGGAGAGTGATGCGAAAGAAGCCGTTTCTGCAAGCACGCCACAAACAGAGTCGCCTGAGGTATGCAAAAGCACATTTGGACAAGCCAGTTATATTTTGGAAGAAGGTCCTGTGGACTGATGAAACAAAGATTGAGTTGTTTGGTCATACAAAAAGGCATTATGCATGCGCTGTATTGTTGACCGATGCACAGTGACACCATCTGCAGCAAGATGATGCTGCAGGTCTTTGGAGGTGGTCTGTGGATTGTCCTTGACTGTTCTCACCATTCTTCTTCTCTGCCTTTCTGATAGTTTTCTTGGCCTGCCACTTCTGAGCTTAACAAGAACTGTACCTGTGTTCTTCCATTTCCTTACTATGTTCCTCACAGTGGAAACTGACAGGTTAAATCTCTGAGACAACTTTTTGTATCCTTCCCCTGAAAAGCTATGCTGAATAATCTTTGTTTTCAGATCATTTGAGAGTTGTTTTGAGGAGCCCATGATGCCACTCTTCATAGGAGAATCAAATAGGAGAACTACTTGCAAGTGGCCACCTTAAATACCTTTTCTCATGATTTGATACACCTGGCTATGAAGTTCAAAGCTCAATGAGGTTACAAAACCAATTTAGTGCTTCAGGAAGTCAGTAAAAAGTAGTTAGGAGTGTTCAAATCAAGAAAATGATAAGGGTGCCCATACTTTTGCACTGGTCAAATTTTGTTTAAATGCAGATTGCACATTTTCTGTTAGTACAATAAACCTCATTTGAATCCAGAAATATAACTGAGTCCATCAGTTATTAGATATATGAAACTGAAATATCTGTTGCAAAAACCAAAACTGTTATAAAGAAAAAAGGTTAACATTAATAGGGGTGCCCAAACTTTTACATATGACTGTATGTAGTATGTATGTATGTATGTTGTATGAATGTAGTATATATGTAGTATGTATGTATGGTGTATGAATGTAGTATATATGTAGTATGTATGTATGTTGTATGAATGTTGTATATATGTAGTATGTATGTATGTAGTATATACACTCACTGGCCACTTTATTAGGTACACCATGCTAGTAACGGGTTGGACCCCCTTTTGCCTTCAGAACTGCCTCAATTCTTCGTGGCAGAGATTCAACAAGGTGCTGGAAGCATTCCTCAGAGATTTTGGACCATATTGACATGATGGCATCACACAGTTGGCGCAGATTTGTCGGCTGCACATCCCTGATGCGAATCTCCCGTTCCACCACATCCCAAAGATGCTCTATTGAATTGAGATCTGGTGACTGAGGAGGCCATTTGAGTACAGTGAACTCATTGTCATGTTCAAGAAACCAATCTGAGATGATTCGAGCTTTATGACATGGCGCATTATCCTGCTGAAAGTAGCCATCAGATGCCTGTTCTTAGCTGAGAGGAGTGGTACCCAGTGTGGTCTTCTGCTGCTGTAGCCCATCTGCCTCAAAGTTCGACGCACTGTGCGTTCAGAGATGCTCTTCTGCCTACCTTGGTTGTAACGGGTGGCAATTTGAGTCACTGTTGCCTTTCTATCAGCTCGAACCAGTATGCCCATTCTCCTCTGACCTCTGGCATCAACAAGGCATTTCCGGCCACAGAACTGCCGCTCACTGGATTTTTTTTCTTTTTCGGACCATTCTCTGTAAACCCTAGAGATGGTTGTGCGTGAAAATCCCAGTAGATCAGCAGTTTCTGAAATACTCAGACTAGCCCTTCTGGCACCAACAATCATGCCACGTTCAAAGGCACTCAAATCACCTTTCTTCCCCATACTTATGCTCGGTTTGAACTGCAGGAGATTGTCTTGACCATGTCTACATGCCTAAATGCACTGAGTTGCCGCCATGTGATTGGCTGATTAGAAATTAAGTCTTAACACACAGTTGGACAGGTGTACCTAATAAAGTGGCCAGTGAGTGTATGTAGTAAGTATGTAGTATGTATGTATGTTGTATGAATGTAGTATGTATGTTGTATGAATGTAGTATATATGTATGTTGTATGAATGTAGTATATACAGTATGTAGTATGTATGTAGTATGTAGTATGTATGTATGTTGCATGAATGTAGTATATATGTAGTATGTATGTATTATGTAGTATGTATGTAGTATGAATGTAGTATATATGTAGTATGTATGTTGTATGAATGTAGTATATATGTAGTATGTATGTATGTTGTATGAATGTAGTATATATGAAGCATGTATGTTGTGTGTATGTAGTATGTATGTTTTTTTTTACATTCAACACATTAGCCGGATGATGGGACTACTACTGGCCCATCATTGGCTAATGTGTCAATCACTGTCATTGTAGCAGGCATAGCCCGATGGGACTTGTAGTCCCATCGGACGATGCCTGCACACACACAACCCCCGGCAGGCCCGCACAGACCCCCAGCAGACCCGTACAGACCCCCGGTAGGCCCGCACAGACCCCCCGGCAGGCCCGCACAGACCCCCCGGCAGGCCCGCACAGACCCCCCGGCAGGCCCGCACAGACCCCCCGGCAGGCCCGCACAGACCGCGCATCATGATGACATCATTTCAGCAGCCAATCACAGCCACAACACTGACTTATTGCATTATGAGAACTTCCGATTCCGGTATTCGATATTGTAAAAATATCGGTACTCGGTATCAGAATTCCGATACAGTGAATATCGGCCGATACAAGATATTTGCAGTATCGGAATGCTCAACACTACTCAAAACACATTTCCAGTTTATGTGTGGGCTATTTGACCAAGAAGGAGCAGGACAGAGTGCTGCATCAAATGACGTGGCTACCACAAACACACAGCCTGAACCCAAATGAGATGATTTAGCATGAATTGGACTACAGAATGAAGGCAAGGCAGCCAACGAATACTCAGCATCTCCGGTAATACCTTCAAGACTGTTGGAAAACCATTCCAGGTGTTCACCTGACCAAATTTCTTGAAAGAATGCCAAGGGGATGAAAACCATCATTAGAATAAAGGGGAGGGAAGGTACTTTAAGGATTCTAAAATTTAAAACATATTCTGGTTTAGTTCACACTTGTTTCTTTGCCCCTTTTTTCCCTGTGTCTTTTCGCGGTTTTGCTGCCTTCAGTCTGAATCTACAATATGTACATTCTAGTAAGAACAAGATAAACATTTGCATAATTAAGTGTCTTTCTGGCCTAATCCTCCTCATGGAACCTCAATAAGTTTATGAGTGCTTCTTGTATAACCTCAAGATCAATCTTTCATACTGTATGCTCCAGATATCCCTTTTGTATTTGAAGGCTATAGAAGATATAAAAAAAGAGGAAAAAGTATTTTCTGGATATACATTTGAAACCACAAGTTTACATACACTATACAAAAGACACATATGCATGTTTTTCTCAATATCTGACATGAAATCAGATAAACCTTTCCCGTTTTAGGTAAATTAGGTTTACCATAATTATTAATATTTGCTAAATTCCAGAATAATGAGAGAAAGAATGTTTTAAGGCATTTGTATTACTTACTGCAAAGTCAAAAGTTTACAAACACTAAGATTACCATGCCTTTAAACAATTCTGGATTGCCCATATGATCAGGTCATGTGTTTGGAAGCTTCTGATAGGTTTTTTGCAACATCTGACTTGGAGACACACCTGTGGATGTATTTTAATGCACACCTGAAACACACTGCTTCTTTTTGTAGCATCACAGGAAAGTCTCAAGAAATCAGCTAAGATATCAGGAAGAGAATGTGGACTTGCACAAGTCTAGTCCATTCTTGGGTACAGTTTCAAGATACCTGAAGGTGCCTTGTTCATCTTTTTAAACAATTATATGTAAGTACAAACAAGATGGGAATGTCCGGCCAACATACTGCTCAGCAAGGAGATGGTTTCTGTGTCCCAGAGATGAACGTGCTATGGTCCAACATGTGCATATCAATCCAAGGACAAAAGCAAAAGACCTTGTAAAGATGATGGCGGAAGCTGGTAACATTGTGTCAATATCCACAATGAAATAAGTCCTGTATCAACATGGGCTGAAAGGTCACTCTGCCAGGAAGAAGTCATTACGCCAAAAGAAACATAAAGACAGTATATTGTTTGCAAATGCACACAGGAACACAGACCTTAATTTTTTGAGACATGTCCTGTGGTCTGATGAAACTAAAATTGAACTTTTTGGGCATAATGACCATTGTTATGCTTGTAGGAGAAAGGAAGAAGCTTGGAAGCCTAAGAACACCATCCCAACTGTAAAACACGGGGGTAGCAGCATCATGTTGTGGGGTTGTTTTGCTGCAGGAAGGACTGGTGCATTACTGAAGCAACATTGTTAGAAATCAGCAGGAAGTTAAAGCTTGGACAGAAATGGGTCTTCCAAAAGGACAATGACTCAAAGCATACTGCCAAAATGCTAACAAAATGGCTTATGGATAACTAAGTCAACGTTTTGGAGTGACCATCACAAAACCCTGATCTCAATCCCATTGAAAATTTGTGTGCAAAGCTGAAAAGGCAGGTGCAAGCAAGGCGACCTACAAACCTGTATCAGTTACCAGTTTTGTCAGAAGGAATGGGCCCGAATTATGACCAACTATTGTGAGAAGCTTGTAAAAGGATACCCCAAACATATGACACAACTCATTCAGTTTAAGGGCAATGGTACCAAATACTAATGAAATGTATGTAAACTTTTGACTTTGCAGTAATAAAAATGCCTCAAAACATTCTCATTATTCTGGCATTTAGCAAATATTAATAATTATGGTAATCCTAATTGACCTTAAACGGGAAAGATGTATTCTGATTTCATGTCAGATATTGAGGAAAAAACATGCATGTGTCTCTTTATATAGTGAGTGTAAACTTCTGGTTTCAACTGTACCTGTCATGGGTTTACAGCGACAGAGAGGGACCAGAAAACTGCAGAGCCTGATTTCACATACCCCTGCACTGATCAGAATCACTTCTCCTTCATATTAAATGTGCAGGTTTCTGTTAACAATGCAGGGGTTAAACTGTTTAGCTTTGAGTCTCTGAGGCTACCCAGCTTGAATGAGCTCAGCTGTTTAACATTAATCACTCCCCTCCTATATATATCTGCCTATGGCAATCTAGATTTCCAGTGTTAATTCTTGTACTGCCTGGTGAAGGACTGGAGGAGTTGGTTGTTGGTATAGGCGTTTTGGAGTGTTTATCTTTGACTGTTGCATGGTGTTTCAGCTGTGTTCAATCCCTCATCCTCTCCTATTTACCTTCCCTACCTTTTATCCCTGATGTTCCCCTTTGGTGTCTGTGAGTGCATATTTGTATGACTGGTATATTCATTTATCCCTGTACATCTTTCCTTGTTTGTCTGGTTTGTGTATAAACATGCACTCTTCCTCCCCACTTCCCTGGGTAGCGGAGGGGGACAGATATAGAGTTGATTCAGGAGTTCAGCAAGGTAGGTGGAACAGGAACATCTTCACCATCAGACATAATCTGGGGAACAGGGATAGCTAGGGCATCCTAGTGTTAGGGACAGAGAGGGAGTCGCTAGTGACAGGGAATAAATGTGACAATACCCTTCTTAAAGCATTTAAGGACAATCCTATGACAAAGTAGCAGAGATATTTATAGAATTTGTTTTTACTTTTCCTCATATATTTTGAAGGAGGTTTTATGCTGCTGTAGACACATGACAATTTTCTTTATACCCATGTAATTGTATTCAATATTTTGCTATCTTCTCTTTCCTCTGTACCTGGTCCACTCCTGATATTTTCCTCTTGATCCTCGGTTTGCTTTTGCTCATTGTCAAGTATTGCTCTTTAGTATAACTATGTGCTTTGCTTTTATGCACACATTGGTATTTAAAGTTTATGGCATTTTATTTGTGAGGGCCCTGCATATATTTTGTACAATATAGAATAAATATTTATCTCCTGCATTCAATAAAGATAGTCACAGTTTACTTTTAATCTACTGTACATAAGGGAAAGAACCATATATAATTTTATGATCTGTTTACCTAAAGATTCTTGTACAAAGCATCAGTCTCGTTTAAACAATATGGGTTCAGTCATTTTCTATAACCTGGCACTTGAGGTTACTATGGGAACATAGTAGGCAGCCCAGCCAGAACTACTAGGACAATAGATGCCGATGTACTTCAACATGAGAGGAACACTTCATATAATAAAACTGAGAGAGACCTCAAAGAAATCCAAAATAAAATCAATAAAATCTTAACTGAATTTATGATGCCCCAAATTCCCTGTCAGTGATGGACAAATCTACAAAAGAAGTAGAACAATAAGAGCCAGACACATTATCACCATGACTCTCTTCAATGCTTGACAACATAGTCCATCCTAACAAATCACTCCCTACAGAATATGATATGCTTACAAACTCTCTAAATGTGAAGTGCTCAAAGTCTCACAAATAAGAACATACAAAAATACTACAAATGAGAAAACCTAGTCTTCTGAATAAAAAAATCTCATTTTGTAGACTGTAGATAGGCAGGTTCAGATTGCTTTGCATTAGCAAAGGGGCTAGCAGCAGATCATGAATGGACAAACAAAAACAAAATGAAACACCCAACCTTACCACATTCTTCACACTAAAAAAAATAAAACAATACTGTAAATCATGCAAAGGTAACAAAAATAGGGGAAAAAAAAAAAAAGAATAAAGACGTAAACCCAGTGGCGTAGCAACTGTTTGTGGCGCCCGGGGCGGTCGAAAAATTTGCCGCCCCTTTGGTCGTTGATAATTCGGAAGCATCCGAAGAGCCCACACTACACTCAAAGATCTAATTTTTAGTCTGCTACTAACTCTGCTATTATTTCTAGACTTTCAACTTCTTACAGTTCTCTATATGTATGTATTAGCTTGATGATGCTGGATGAAGACCTAATGGCTTTTTTTAATACTAATTTTTAATAATGTGACAGAAAAAAAAACAGAAAGTACAAATTATTTTGGCGGACAGGGGGCGGACACTGACAGCTTGGGGTCCCTGTGCAAGAAATGTGTCCGGGCCCCCCTCCTTTTATGGCGTCAAAGCTACGTGTGTGTATATATACATATACAGTATATATAGATTATTGATGTTATATAGTCACACACACACACATACAGGTATATATTACATAGTCTCCTTTATTATGTATATCCCAATCCCCCACACCCCTCATTGTCCTCCTCCCCTCGCATCCCATTATTGTCCTCTCCCCCACCTCCATCATTTTCTTCTCCACCACTATCTTTGCTTTCTCCCCCACCACTCCCATCATTGCCCATTCCACCACCTCCATCATTTCCTCCTCCTCCACCACCCCCATTTATTGCCCTTTCCACCACCACCATCATTGCATTCTCACCCACAACCCCATCATTGCCCTCTCGACCATCACCCCATCATTGTCTTCTCCCCATCACTGCCTTCTCCATCACCCCATCACTGCCTTCTCCCCATCACTCCCATCATTGCCTGCTCCATCACCCCATCACTCCCATCATTGTCTGCTCCATCACCCCATCATTGCCTGCTCCATCACCCCCATCATTGCCTGCTCCATCACGCCATCACTCCCATCATTGCCTTCTCCATCACCCCATCACTGCCTTCTCCATCACCCCATCACTGCCTTCTCCATCACCCCATCACTGCCTTCTCCATCACCCCCATCATTGCCTGCTCCATCACCCCATCACTCCCATCATTGCCTTCTCCATCACCCCATCACTGCCTTCTCCATCACCCCATCACTGCCTTCTCCATCACCCCAATCATTGCCTGCTCCATCACCCCATCACTCCCATCATTGCCTTCTCCATCACCCCATCACTGCCTTCTCCATCACCCCATCACTGCCTTCTCCATCACCCCATCACTGCCTTCTCCATCACCCCCATCACTCCCATCATTGTCTGCTCCATCACTCCCATAATTGTCTGCTCCATCACCCCATCATTGCCTGCTCCATCACCCCATCACTCCCCTCATTGCCTGCTCCATCACCCCATCACTGCCTGCTCCATCACCCCATCACTCCCCTCATTGCCTGCTCCATCACCCCATCACTGCCTGCTCCATCACCCCATCACTGCCTGCTCCATCACCCCATCATTGTCTGCTCCATCACCCCATCACTGCCTGCTCCATCACCCCCATCACTGCCTGCTCCATCACCCCCATCCCTGCCTGCTCCATCACCCCCATCATTGTCTGCTCCTTCACCCCATCACTGCCTTCTAGACCATCACTCCCATCACTGCCTGCTCCATCATACACACAGACATACACACAGACATACACACACAGAGACATACATACATACACACAAGACACCACCTCTCTCCTCTCACCTGTCCGCAGCATCGCCAGCGCTTCCTCCCTCACACAGCAGCGGCCGCTGAATGATGACGTCATTCAGCGGCGCTCCTCTGTGTGAAACAGGAAGCGCGGCCTCCGGGCAGGAAGCAGGACGGACCCTTGCCGCTCCGTTCCTGCTATTCACTCTTGCAGGCAGCAGAGCTGCCGTGATCGCATCGCTCCCTGCCCGCCGCTGCACTGCACTGCAGGGTGGAATTGCTGCTGCCGCGCCACCCCCACACACATGCCGCCTGGGGCGGACCGCCCCCCCCGCCCCCCCCACGCTACGCCAGTGCGTAAACCCCTGGTCATATAAATTCAAGAGACACATGAATGATGAAAATCTTTATTCTTTACACATACAAACTCAATGCATCTGAACGACTGTAAAAGAAAAGAAAACAGTCCTAAGAACAAAATAAAGTTTATTATTATTAGTAGATTGAAGATGGTGAAATTCAAACTGTTAACTGTGCCATGTGTAGGAGTGAATAATCTTTTATGTGAGCACAACTGCACAAGTGGGGGTTTGCTGCTGTGCCGACATAGGGTGGAGTAGGGTGAACATGACAAGCTGCTGGACTGTGAGAGAGGTGCAGGAGGGGATGTTATGGTGGATTGAAAAAGATGGGGTGTGCTTGGTAGGTAAGGTCAGTCAAAAACAGCAGGCATGTCCAATTCCATATCAGCTGACAGGCTATCAATCACCCCAACAATAGGGGGTAAACAAGTGGAGGAGGAATAATCGGAAGATGAGGTTGATGAGGTGGACGGTAGTTGGCGAGACCCGCTAGTCTGCATTTTAGTACAATGACATTCCCATGTTAACCACGCATGTGGCAGGTCATGCATGTAGCACTGAAATGATTTAAATTTTTTTTTACTATACTAGGCTGTTTTTTTTTTTTTAAAAAGTTGACAGATAACATGAGTTTTAAGATTTTTGCCAATCTGAATAAAAGACCCAAGCTAGGCAACTGCAGAACCATGAACGCTGCTGTCCACTGCCACAGTTGGACCTCAGGATGCATCGGTTGTTGTGGTTGCATAACTTGTCTACATAAACTCCTCATCTTCCTCCTCTTCATCTGCTGAGCTACTCAGCTGCAAGCCTCTGAGTTTACGCCAAGTGTAATCTAGTACCTCATCGTCATCCTCTCTGTTCTCCCACTCCTCGCCCTGAGAGTCACCCTCCTCCTCTTCCTGCCTTGACAGCACAGTACAGTCCACGGGGGCCTCACATATCTGAGTCTCATCATAAATGGATTATCGTCACCCAACGGGGTTAACATCTGTTGAAGAGGGTTTGGTTTACGCTCGTACAAAACTTTGTCCGGCCATAGATCTAAGTCAGAAAAAAATTGACCATCGGTGCAAATGATTTCCTCCTCTTGACTCTGTGAATCTTTATAGCAGACCTCTGATACCCATGAAAATCATTTTATTGATTTAAACCTTTTCTCACCATAGATGTCCAGAAAATTATAGAGATAGGAGCAGTCTTGGTAGGTTTGATGTCTTTTCCTTTATTTTTATGTGTATTTCTGTTTCTTTTCCTTCCATGAGCCATATTTCCTTAATACCTTGTTCCGCCCTCCCTACCACTTGTGCACATATCAATACTTGTTTCTTCTGTTATTGATATCTTCATTGATTGATTGTAGTATCTGATTGTATATTGTATATACTTTTGTCGACTTTGCAGTTTACTGATGAAGGCTAGTTGATACAGCCGAAACGTCTATATTTGTGACTGCAAATAAAAATTCTTCATCTTTGCAACGAGTTGAGTGCCAAAAATTTTTTGATTATTCTATACTGGTGTGGGAACCTTCTTTTGTGCACTGACACAGCTGTGCCACGTTATACTATTGATTCATCACAAGCATAACCCACCTCTTCAACCTGTCACTAACAACTGGTGTCTTCCATCCTGATTGAAACATACCTTGATCACAGCCATCCTCAAAAAGCCCACCCTTGACCCATCCTCTGTGTCTACCTATCGTCCCATATCATTTCTCCTCTATGCCAACAATCTACTGCAACAACATGTCCATTTTGAACTGTCCTCCCACCTCTCCTCTTGCTCCCTCTTTGACCGCATACAATTTGACTTCAGACCGCACCATTCCACTGAAACTGCCCTGACTAAAGTCACGAACGACCTACTAACTGCCAAATAAAAGCCACGCAAGTTTGTCCTCCTCCTTCTCCTGGACCTGGCATCTGTCATTGACACAGCGGACCATTCCCTCTTACTACAGACTTTCTGATCTGTTGACATTACAGACTTGGTCCTTTGTTGGATCTCCTCATACTTAACAGGGCATTCAGTGTCTCCCACTCACACACCACCTCCTCATCTCGCCCCCTATTATTATTATTATTATTATTTATTGTTATAGCGCCATTTATTCCATGGCGCTTTACATGTGAGGGGGGTATACATAAAAACAAGTACAATAATCTTAAACAATACAAGTCATAACTGGTACAGGAGGAGAGAGGACCCTGCCCGCGAGGGCTCACAATCTTCAAGGGATGGGTGATAATACAGTAGGCGAGGGTAGAGCTGGTCGTGCAGCGGTTTGGTCGATCGGTGGTTACTGCAGGTTATAGGCTTGTCGGAAGAGGTGGGTCTTCAGGCTCTTTTTGAAGGTTTCGATGGTAGGTGAGAGTCTGATATGTTGTGGTAGAGAGTTCCAGAGTAGGGGTGATGCGCGAGAGAAATCTTGTATGCGATTGTGGGAAGAGGAGATAAGAGGGGAGTAGAGAAGGAGATCTTGTGAGGATCGGAGGTTGCGTGCAGGAAAGTACCGGGAGACGAGGTCACAGATGTATGGAGGAGACAAGTTGTGGATGGCTTTGTATGTCATGGTTAGGGTTTTGTAATGGAGTCTCTGGGCAATTGGGAGCCAGTGAAGGGATTGACAGAGGGGAGAAGCTGGGGAATAGCGGGGGGACAGGTGGATTAGTCGGGCAGCAGAGTTTAGAATAGATTGGAGGGGTGCGAGAGTGTCACCCCTATCACGGTGCTCGGATGTACTCGTTATAACATTTCTTGACTGTGGCCTCTTAACCTGCATGCTCCAAGAGTAACAGGAGGACATGATGTTTAGTGATGCACAAAACTTAGAGCAGCCATGGCCACAATAACATGACAGTGGAGAGCGGCAAGTCTGCGATAAGGAGAAAAATGATAAAACACAGTTGCCTTTAAGTTTTGTTGTTGTTAAGTCACAAACTCTTGAGGAGCAGGATGCGATGGTGGAAGAAGAGGTGGTGGATGATTAGCTCACCAAGCCAACCTGTAAAGCTGGCATGCAGAGTGAGGCCGATAGCACTGATGGGGAGAGATAATCAGCACCAAAACAGACAGGAAGACACAGTGGGGTGACCAGAGAGAGAAGGTGTAAAACTGTTCTGCAGAGCACCGACACTCGTACATTACTTCATCTAATAGTTAGGTGTTCCCCAGGTTGGGACTTTTTTTAAATAGAGTTCTGAGACTAGCAAAATGGCCATTTGCAACCTGTGTTATGCCAAGATTAGCAGGGGCCTGACCACTAAGAACCTAACCACCACTAGCATGATAATAAGGCACATGTTATCTAAGCACCCAACTTAGATGGCCGAACATATGGTTCTACGATTGGTGCCATTGGGTGACACGACTGCCTCTTCCCTTGTGCTTCCCAATCCCCTGTCCAAATCATTGGCGTAAATTATTCCTGCCATGCAACTATTCTTGCACATTCTGACTTACCTTCATCAGGCACTTCCAAATCCTTGTCCTTGCATAACATACAGCCGTTCCAACCCCAGGCCTTGAAACAAAAAAGATAGTTCCCAGGCATCCACTCACAGGCCCAAATGCTAAAGGATCACTGCTTGCTATGGAAATCTTGCCATTTAGGCTGGTAAACATGAAGAATTTCTAGTGACTCATGTCGGTAGCTGTCCTTCGGTACTTGGTCCTCAGCTGCCACTTTTTCTCCAGCTGTGTCATCCCCGCCATGTACCAGCATGTGTCCAGGAACATGACCAGTGCCCTTACCAATGTGCTTACTGGAATTGTCCACTTAACGACCGACACGTAGACAAGTGCTTGTGGCCTGCAATGCTACATTTCCTTGATGGCACACAGGGTGAACATTGTGAAGGTTGGAGCTGAGTCACACCCTGGCACAGCACATGTGCTCCTGCTGCCTAGGATTGCTGGCCATTCTTGTATCAGAGCTTCCACCACCTCCTACAGCAGTTCCTGCACCCCCTCCTGCTCCTCTTTATCCTTCATATCTGATATGCTATCTCAGAGCATGTCGTCCATATCAGCCAGAAGCTGGAATGTCTGCAGTACTGCCACAGCAAAGCGGCAACTGGCTCTGCTAAAGCTAATTTGTCTAGGAGACAAACTACACACAGCAACAGAGTTACTTAAATGAATAAGAGACCAGACAGATCTGTAGTTTTTGCCACTGAACCTCCATAATGGGTGTAACCTGATGGAGGCTGTGAAGCTTGGCAAGTTCACACACATATCATGCTTGGCACAACTTGGTAGTTCAGCGGTTTCTGAGAATATACCCAGATTTTCCAGATCTTCTGGTCAATGTATGCCTCATCAGTGTCCATTTCTGCAAGTCAGTTACAGGTGCCACCGCTCTGGCAGTGCCTGCAGCAGCACATGCAAGTACCAGCTCACCGACTGGTGTGCAACATCAGCATGTGCTCAAAATCTACACTGCACATGCTGGCAAGGCTTTGTGAGCAGTAGAGGCTAGTGGTGGAGTACCAGCTCCATCATGCTCATCTGTATTTTGGTCAACCTCCACATAGAACAACTGAAGAGTGGGCATCATGTATGTCTGACATTTGTGCGGTTCTCCAAGACTCCACAAAGATGGTGACTGGCAATGATGCCATAGTCAGCGCAACTATCCAGCATCTGTGCATACTTACACAGTCGCTGCTCACAATTATCTATGCATGCGGAGCAGCTGGGGATGGAGGAAGACATAGCACAGAGAGATTGCAGCCAGCCCAGTCTCATCTCATCTGCTCAGCGTGGATTAGATATCAATAAGCAGGTGGTCGCTGAGGAGGAGGAAGAGGAGGAAACAGAGCATGAGGCTAACACAACAGAGGCTAGTAGCCACACAACCTTCGTCCCATTTCTCCTACGTAGATGGGCTGAAGATGGTATTGAGGAGAAAGAGGAAATGAAGAATCGGCATTATGGAAACGTTTTTAAAGGTGGTCAAGCAATACCTCGCACACTATACCAACAACTCCCTAATTCTTCTGTGACCTTCAACTGTTGGGTATCAAAGCTGGACACCTGGCATGAGCCTTGGAGCCTCTATGCCTTGGAGGTGTTGTGCTGCCCTGCCACTAGTATCTTGTCTGAGCGGGTTTCTACTGCAGCCGGGGGGTCATAACAGACAGGTGCTTTCACATGTCAACAGAAAATGCTGAGAAGCTCACTCTGATAAAAATCAACAAAGCCTGAATTAGGCTCCACCACTTTTCCACACCACCAGATGACAGGAGAACATAAAGTGTTTTTAATCTTTAAACATTGAATGAGGCCCTCCATTTGTTTCCTTCCTTATAATGTTTTCCTGCCTTAGCCCTTTTTTCAAAGCCTTAATGAGTCTAGTAGTATAGCAACTGCCTTTAAAAATATTTGAATGAGGCCTGCTAGTTGTTGCCTGTAAGGGGTATATGGATGACCGGATGACCCTACTTATATTTTTTTCCTGCAAAGCCTTTATGAGTGTAGAAGTACATTAAATACACCGTCAAAATATTTATGGCCAAAAACTTTCTGAATTATATTATTCAACCATGCAGTTTAACAAGGTTATAGTTACATTACACTGGTATATAACACTCCAAAAACCTTTTAAATAATTGTCCGGATTAAATTAGTAATCCAAACAGTATTAGGAGCTATGTGGTACATTTAGGTGGTATACAACACTACAAAAAAAGTTGAAAAATTTGCCTGAATTCATTAACTGATCCAAACAGTATGAGGTACTCTGTGGTACATTTTCCTGGTATATGGATTGAATTACACATCCATACTGTTTTATGTGCTGTTACATTTCGGTGTTATAAAAAATTCCAAAATAACATTGAAAAAATGTTTATGGATTCAGTAATTTCTTCATACACTGTAACGCGGTTCCTGTTACTTTTCACTGGTATATTGAAATCTAGAAAAACACCTTCCAAAACATTTTGTGGATTCAGTGATTCATCCATACAGTGTGACGCATTTCTTGTTACATTTTGCTGGTATCTTAAATTCCCAAAACAACTTCCAAAGCTTTTTAAGGATTCAATGATTCATCCATACACCGTAAAGCTGTTCTTGTTACATTTTCCTGGTATATTAAATAGGGATGAGGGAGCATTAAATGCTCAAACCGAGCAATTCCTAATACTTGCATGCTCGTTTCGAGTAATGAGTATGAAGGGAGTCAATGATAAAGCTGAGTTTTTTTCCGGCAGACCCTACAAGGAGGTCTAGGGCTCAGAAAAAATGTTCAAATAGATTGGGAAAATGTTGAATGGAAGAGAACTGCATGAAAAAGATACTGGAAGCATCTCTGACTCCCAGATCACTGCTGAGAATAATAGTGTCACATCTTTACTCCACTTTAAGGAGTGACAATAAAGTATTCCAAACCGACGAGAAATTGCATTTTACAGGGAAAAAAAATGTTAAGAAACATTTTTTTCCTGTAAAATGACATGTATATAAGGCAGAATTTAAAAAGGATTGAAAATATAGATTTTAAGTAAATTAAAATTGATTTTTTTAATTAAAATATAGTAGATTTCAGTTTAGTTTTTGATGGAAGCAAAATTTGCCAAAAATTAGGGACTCAGATACTCCGTGTATTAGACATCATGGAGTGCCTCATAGACACTCTGTTCAAATTGTCATGTATTGGTAATCCTAGATTTATAAAGGCTATGCACTTTTGAGAGTTATATGCCAAGGAAATGTACTCCAGACCATGGAATAGTGTATGGGTGAGCAATATAATACCGACAAGGATACTGTATGTGCACACGTTAAGTAAAATTTCTGCATCATTTCTTCATCTCTGCTTATTTTTTGGTGCATTTTTGCTATGTTTTTGTTGCTTTTTTGCCCTGCATTTTTAGATTATTTGACTGAAGTCAGTGATGAAAAACGCAGGGAAAAAACGCACAGAGAATTGACATGCTGCAGATAATTTTCTGCACCAAATTTGCAAGTCAAAAATAATTAACATGTGTATGACACTTTAGGTTTCTCATTCACTTTGCTGGCATCAGGTTTTTCTTCAGGTTTTGTCACAAATCTGCGCCACAAAAATGAACAAAATCTGCCACATGTGCACACAGCCTAAAATCCTTGGCTGGGTAAAGAGGAAGTTTGCCTCCAGCTGCTAGGGTTGTTTGATGGTAATTTTTTAAACATATTTTCAACAATGACCTTCTGGCATAGCAACATTTCAGAAGTCCTCTCCGACCAGGAAGGAGAGATGCAAAGATCTCCTTGTAGCATGGGTCTAGCAGGGTGAACAACCAATACACTTTTTTGCCAAGATAAATAAAACATGAGGGTCACAGGAAAGGCAGTGGTACATAAAGTCAGCCATAATGTATGTCCAAAGCTCGCTCCATCCAACATTTCCCTGTCTCCGTAATAATAATAATAATAATAATAATAATAATAATAATTATAATCTTTATTTATATAGCACCAACATATTCTGCAGTGCTTTACAGTTTAACAGTTGCAAAACACAACTCATAAGTAATAACGTTAACAGTACAATAATTAAAGCAAAATAAGACAACCCTGCTCGTGAGAGCTTACAATCTACAATGAGGTGGGGGAGATACAAAGTACAGGTGTGTATTTACAATGGTGTATTTACAATGATGGTCCAGCTATCTTGAGGGAGTGAGGGATGGATGGATGGAGATAGTGAATGGGCTACACACGTACGCTTACACATAAAATGACTTTGATTAGTGAACGTGATAGGCCGCTCTGAACAAATGTGTTTTGAGGGAGCGCCTGAAACTAGGCAAATTGTGGCTAGTCCTAATTTCTTGGGGTAGAGCATTCCAGAGGATTGGGGCAGCACGGGATAAGTCTTGAAGTCGGGAGTGGGAGGTACGGATTAGTGCAGAGGTTAGTCGAAAGTCGTTTGCAGAGCGCAGCAGTCGGTTAGGCCGATAGACAGAAATGAGGGAGGAGATGTAGGGGACTGGTGAAGAGCAGATTTGTCCGAGTACCGATTAGCCAGATAGATGACCCTGGCTGCTGCATTAAGTATGGACTGGAGCGGGGATAGTCAAGTAACAGGGAGGCCAATTAATAGAGCATTGCACTAATCCAGGCAGGAGTGGATCAGTGCTACAGTGAGGGTTTTTGTTGTTTCCATGGTGAGAAAAGGGTGGATTTTAAAGATCTTCTTTAGGTGTAAATGGCAAGAGCGGGCAAGAGATTGTAAATGGGATGTGAAGGAGAGATTGGTGTCAAACATAACACCCAGACCGCGCGCCTGCTGCCAGGGTGTTATTATGGTGCCACCCACGGAGAGGGAAATGTCAGATATAGGGAGGTTAGTAGATGGCGGGAGCAGAAGAAGTTCAGTTTTGGAGAGGTTGAGTTTCAGATAGAGAGCAGACATGATGTTGGAGACTAAGGACAGTCACTGGCGTTCTGTAGTTCAGCAGGGGTAAGGTCGGGGAATGATGTATATAGTTGTGTGCCATCAGCATAAAGATGATACTGAAAGCCAAATCTGCTGATGGTCTGTCCAATTGGGGCTGTGTAGAGAGAGAGAAGAGAAGGGGGCCAAGGACTGAGCCCTGAGGTACCCTGACAGCAAGAGGAAGAGGACATGATGTGGAGCCAGAGAACAAAACCCTGAAGGAAAGGTCAGAAAGATAGGAAGAGAACCAGGAGAGAGCAATGCCTAGTGACTGGAGACTAGAGAGTAGGAGATGGTGGTGGTCAACAGTGTCGAAAGCTGCAGATAGGTTGAGAAGAATGAGCAGAGAGTGGTCACCATTACGTTTTGCTGTCATAAGGTCATTGGTTACTTTGATGAGTGCAGTTTCAGTCGAATGTAGGGGGCGGAAGCCGGACTGTGAAGGGTCTAGAGAGAGTGGAGAGGTAATGGGTAAGGCGGGAGTAAACTAGGCACTCCAAAAGTTTAGAGATGAAGGGGAGATTGGAGACTGGTCTGTAGTTGTTTGTGCAGGATGGGTCGAGAGCGGGTTTCTCTAGTAATGGGGTAACGATGGCGTGTTTGAAGGAGGATGGGAAAATGCCCGAGGAGAGGGAGAAATTAAAGATTGAAATTAAAGGCGAGTTGTGACGACTGGAGATGATGACAACTTTACGTCAGTGAAAATCCTCTGTGTCAACAAGCCAAAACTGCAACATTTCCATGGCAAACTCCTGGAAATGTGTCCGTTTAGCCTTTGTACCTGTCGGTGGGTGGCTGGAAACTCTCACTTTCATTGCAAAGCCTGGTGTAGGGACAGCTGAACCCTGTGCTGGGACAAGTAGTTGGAAGTGCAAGGCGAGAGGCATCTGCACCAGTATTATGGACAAGGGATTGGCAGCACCTAGCACAGGGGAAGAGGCAGTAGTGTCACCCGAAGGCTCTAGTTGTGGACCCAGGAGCTCAAACCACCGAGTCAGGTGCTTGGATGATATGTGCCTTACCATGCTGGTGGTGGTTAGGCTCTTAGTGGTCATGTGCCTGCTGATCTTGGCATGGCACAGGTTACAAATGACCATTTTTTTTGTCCCAGAACTCTCTTTAATAAAGTCCCAGATTAGGGAACACCTAACTCTTTGACGTAGAAATTCAAGAGTGTCGGTGATCTGCGGAACAGTTGCCCGCCTTGTCCCTCTGGCCACACCAGTGCCTCTTCCTGCCTGTTTTGGTGCTACCGAACCCTCGCTTGTTCCAGATTCCAGATGCATTCCAGATTCTTAGGTTGGGTAGGTGACTTTGTCCTCCACCACCTCATCTTCCTCTGCCACACCCTGAACCTCCTGACTTGGTGATTTAAAAACAACCTAACTTATTGGCAACTGTGTTTAATCATCATCTTCCTCCCTCGACAAAATTTGCAGTTCCTCACAGTCATCTTCTTGTGGCCATAGCTGTTCTAAGTTTCGTGCTTCACTAAAAAGCATCTCCTCCTGTCCCTCTTGGAAAATGCAGGGTGAGAGGCCACAATGAAAAAGTGATGTTGTAAAGAGCTCCTTGTATTTAACTAGTGTGGGATCACTAGTTTCCTGTGACTCAACACAGTGGGAGGAAGATGGATCAGGGTGATAATGAAGTGATCCATACTGTTGACTGGCAACACTGGACTATGTGGAAGACTGGGTGGTGCTGACAAGTATGCTGGAAGCATTATCAGCTATCCAAACGACTACCTGTTTTCACTGCTCTGGCTTCATATGTGGTGTACCGTGCCTCCCTGCAAAGTTGGACAGAAAATTATGTGTCATGGAT
Organism: Dendrobates tinctorius; assembly: GCF_039654945.1. NCBI lineage: Eukaryota > Metazoa > Chordata > Amphibia > Anura > Dendrobatidae > Dendrobates > Dendrobates tinctorius. Next base: position 10,882,477 of record NW_027361898.1, on the reverse strand, counting down.
GAGCAATTGAGCGGGTTTCCTGTGCTCAAGCAACAGGCGTCATTGCTCCTGCCCCACGTTCTCGGCACCGGCGTGGACCATCACCAGAACTTTCACTTCTCCATCCTTTACTGCACACCTTATGCATTTTCTAATTGTTATGTTTCTTGAAACAAAATTTATCTTTAACCCCTTTACTACCAAGGGTGGTTTGCACATTAACTCCCGGGCCAATTTTTACAATTCTGACCACTGTCCATTTATGAGGTAATAACTCTGGAATGCTTCAACGGATCTAGGCGATTCTGACATTGTTTTCTCGTGATATATTGTACTTCAGTTTAGTAATAAAATTTCTTTGCTATAACTTGCGTTTATTTATGAAAAAAATGGAAATATGGCGAAAATTTAGAAAATTTTGCGATTTTCAAACTTTGAATTTTTATGCCCTTAAACGAGAGAGTTACGTGACCCAAAATAGTTAATAAATACCATTTCCCACATGTCTACTTTACATCAGCACAATTTTTGAAAAAAAAAATTTTTTGTTAGGAAGTTAAGGGTTAAAAGTTGACCAGCGATTTCTCATTTTTACAACAAAATTTAAAAAAACATTTTTTTAGGGACCACCTCACATTTGAAGTCACTTTGAGGGGTCTATATGGCAGAAAATACCCAAAAGTGACACCATTCTAAAAACTGCACCCCTCAAGCTACTCAAAACTACATTCAAGAAGATTATTAACCATTCAGGCGCTTCACAGGAGCAGAAGCAACATGAAAGGAAAAAGAAATAACATTTAACTTTTTAGTCAGAAAAATGATCAGTTAGCAACAATTTAATTTTTCCAAGGGTAACAGGAGAAATTGGACCATAAAAGTTGTTGTCCAATTTGTCCTGAGTACGCTGATACCCTATATGTGGGGGAGACCACTATTTGGGCGCACGGCAGGGCTCGGAAGCGAAGCAGCGCCGTTTGACTTTTTCAACCTAAAATTGGCTGAAATTGAGATTGGACGCCATATTGCGTTTGACGAGCCCCCAATGTGCCCAAATGTTACGATTGCGGACGCAGCGTGGCTTACAGTCAACGCTCCCGTGTTGTCGAGCTATAACGACAACGGGGTATGCGTCCCAGGCGGTCATGGAATGTGGACCCGGACCTACCCAGACTAGGGAAGGGTAGCGACCGGGGTCTGTGGCAGCTGAGCTTGTGGACAAGATGGCCATAAGCAGGACTTAAAGACACCGCACAACTTCAGGTATGAAGAAAAAATAAAGTTTACTGAAATAAGGCAAAAACATAGAAACACCAGGTTCCGGAAAATGCACATCATGAAGGAAACCCATCTCAGGTTGACAGGCGAAGCAGGAGGTAATCGTGGGTTGATGTGGTCCAGGGTTGTCTGGCACGGGCTTACCGGGGGGGGACCGCACGTGGGGGTGGTCATGCAGTGCAGCGGATCCACGCACGCATGTATGGCAACGGGCGTAGCACAGGCACAGCAGGAGAACGTCAGACGCCGACCACAGGCAGACTTCAGATGATGGCAGAGGTCATCACGGGAAAGACCCCAGAGAACCGGCAGGACAACAGAACAGGACTTGGATAGCGCAGGTCCAGGAGTGGTGGCACTACAACATCGGGCATAGGCTGGTCAGATCCAGGACTCGCAGGTGGGACCGTCACCAGGGAGCAGAGCTGGAAACTCCCAGAAACCATGGAGGAGGATTCCATCCAGGAAGGAGAACGGGACCGGCTTAAGAGCACAACTTGGACCACCAGAGCCACGGACTGGACATCTGGTGGACATCCGGACACCTGGTGGACATCCGGACACCTGGTGGACATCCGGACACCTGGTGGACATCTGGAAGACATCAGAACATCAGGTGGACATCAGAACATCAGGTGGACATCTGGAAGGGGTCATCAGACATTGGATGACAGGCTCCGGATGAGAGACCAAGGTCATCAGGCTCCAGACATCTGGAAGCGACCTAGAAAGGAACCCAAGCAGTCTGGTGCAAACCCTGCCAGATTGGACAGGAGCCGGCAGGGAATTTGCACCAAATCCACAGCTGAGTACTGAGTAGCAGAAACTCAGCGGACACACAGGACTCCTACTTCCTAGATGAACCCAGGTTAGATCACACAGTGAGCACAGTTCAGACAGGGTCAGGTAAAGGAGTAGATCCAGGATTCAGGAAACAACACATAACATACACGGGGCCTGGATATGCAGCCTCCAGGAAGGGCGATCTGGGTATTACTGCCCCCAGAGCAGGAGGAGAAACAAGACACAATTCAGACAGGCCTGGATATGCAGCCTCCAGGAAAGGCGATCTGGGTATTATGCCCCCAGAGCAGGCCAAGATACAAGACAGAGGGATAAAGAGCAACAGCTCCCCCAGAACTGAACAGAATCAGAGCAGGCGCAGAACACAGACTCACATGGCAAGGTCCAGGAACTCAATGTGAAGCTCTGGCAACATCCCAAAGGCCCAAAGGGGAGGGACCTTTATATAGGAGCTGCCACACAGCCATAGGCTTGAGTAGCAATTGTAGCACACACCCTTTCCTGATAAAAGGAAGGGAGGTGTGGCCGCGCGTGTCCTAAGCAAGACAGAACATAATCATCAATGCAAAGGACTCCTGGCAGAAGCTGAAGCCTGAACACACGTGGTAAGACACGCAATGTGTAGCAGACCTATTAACCCACGGGTGGCTGCCAGGGACCGCACACACGGGTGGTCATGCAGCGCAGAGGAACCACGCACACATGTATGGCTATGCCGGACACTGGGCGGCATCCACACAGATAACTGACACCAGCATTCCAGCACATTAGAGGGAAAAAGAGCGAAGGGTTAAAGCAGAGATGCAGAGTAACGCCTTCAATCAAGGTCCAAACACAGCGGCGTTACACCAAACAGTGGAAACCCCCCACAAGTGGCCCCATTTTGGAAACTAGACCCCCTTAGGAACTTATCTAGATGTGTGGTGAGCACCTTGAACCCCCTAGGGCTTCACAGGAGCTTATAACGCCCGGGCGTGAAAATAAAAAATCATGTTTTTTTCCACAAACATGATCGTTTAGTCCCCAATTTTTTATTCTCCCAAAGGTAGCAGGAGAAATTGGACCCCAAAAGTTGTTGTCCAATTTGTCTTGAGTACGCTGATACCCCATATATGGGAGTAAACCACTATTTGGGCACATGGCAGAGCTCGGAAGGGAAGCAGCGCCATTTAAGTTTTTTGGCTGGAATTGAGATCGGTCGCTATGTCATGTTTGGAAAGCCCCTGATGTGCCAAAACAGTGGAAACCTCCCACAAATGACACCATTTTGGAAACTAGACCCCCTAAGGAACTTATCTAGATGTGTGGTGAGAACTTTGAACCCCCAAGGGCTTCACAGAAGTTTATAACATAAAGCCGTACAATTAAAAAATCATATTCTATCTCCAACCCTAACCCTAATGGGAAAACGGAAATAAATCAATTTTTTTTATTTTATTATTTTTCCCTAACTAAGGGGGTGATAACGGGGGGTTTGATTTACTATATATGGCGGGTTTTTATTTTTGGCAGCTGTCATACGCTAAAAGATGCTTTTTATTGTAAAAATAGTTTATGCATCACCACATTTTGAGAGCTATAATTTTTCCATATTTTGACCCACCAAGTCATGTGACATCTTATTTTTTGCGGGACGAGTTGTCGTTTTTATTGGCGCCACTTTTGGGCATGTGACATTTTTTGATCGCTTTTTATTCCGATTTTTGGGACGCAGAATGAACAAAAACCAGCGTTTCATGAATTTCTTTTGGGGTGTGCGTTTACACCGTTCCATGTGCGGTAAAATTGATAAAGCGGTTTTATTCTTCGCTTCAGTTTGGTTACAGCGATACCTCATTTATGTCTTTTTTTATGTTTTGGTGGTTTTATGCAATGAAAACAATTTTATATAAAAATAATTATTTTTGCATCGCTTTATTCTGCGAGCTATAACTTTTTTACTTTTTCGCTGATGATGCTGTGTGGTGGCTCATTTTTTGCGGGACAAGATGTCGTTTTCAGCGGTACCATGGATATTTATATGCGTCTTTTTGATCGCGCGTTATTGTACTTTTTGTTCGGCGGTATGATAATAAATCAATTTTTGCTTCGTTTATTATTTTTATTTTTAAGGGGTTCTCTAAAGGGGTTAACTAATGGGACAATTTAATAGGGTGGGTCATTACGGACGCGGCGATACCAAGTATGTGTACTTTTATTGTTTTTTTATTTTCAAAAAATGAATTTATTAGGGAATATTTTTTTTTAAATTTATTTAGCGATTTTTTAAAATTATTTTTACACTTTTTTTTTTTTTTACTTTATTATAATGTCCCATGGGGGACATCACTGTCCTGTGACAGATCGCTGATCTGTCACATCACAGATCACTGTGACAGATCAGCGATCTGTCACAGGCATAGACGCAGACTTCCTCATGCCTGCGCTCTGCGGGCAGTGAGGAAGCCAGCTCCCTGCAGGCCCCTGAAGGTCCATGTCGCCATATTGGATCCGGGGACCTGTAGGGAAGGAGACCCCAGGAAGCACGGAGGGAGCCCCCTCTCTGCCGATGCTTCCTTTAACCCCCGGTACACCGCGATCATGTTTGATTGCGGTGTGCCAGGGGTTAACATGTCGGGGGCGGTCTGTGACCACCCCTGACACATTGTGCCGGGTGTCAGCTGTGATAATCAGCTGACACCCGGCCGCGATCAGCTGCGCTCCTCTCGTGAGCGCAGCTGATCGCATTAGACGTACTATTCCGTCCTTGGGACTTTGGTCCCAGGTCACATGGACGGAATATTACGTCCATTGTAGGAAAGGGGTTAATATAAATAAAAAACGTGGTCACCTGCAGCACTCCAAGTGGTTTTTTGAAGTTTAGTACCAGCATTATGTACCACAGAGCCCATAATACTGTATGGATGAGTAATTCAATAAATCAAGAATAATTTTACAACACTTATTGCGCATGTTATAAAGAAATGTACCACATACCATGTAATACTCTGTGGATGAGGAATTGAATTCAGAAAAAAATGGAAAAGCTTTTTGGAAGAGTTTTATAACACCAAAATGTACCATAGAGCACATGATACCATATGTGTAAGTAATTCATTCCAGAAAACATTTTCAACACTTTATTGGGAGCGTTATATCTCACAGAAATGTAGCATAAAGCACAAAAAATTCTATTGATGACAATTTTGGTAAATTTTTGCACACAAAAAAATCTGGTCATATGCAGCACCTATATATTTAGAAACTGACAGTGGAGCACTCAGCCCTGGAAACAGTCCCTAGGCTAAATGCACAATGTATCCAAACCACAAAGCCCAATACTAGTCCTTGGAAGGGCTATTACTATGATGGTTCAGAATCAGTACCAGTATCAACGGTAGAGGACTCATATCAGTTAAACTGTGCACACACAGGCCTGGATAACTGCTCTCTCTCTAATATGAACTGTCCCTGAGTTGTGCAATGGCATCACTATGCCTGTCCTTTACTACCCCCTAATGATGTAAGACGGCCAGTCAATCATAGTAATGCCACTATCAAGATGGCTACCGCATTATAGTGACAGGCAAGCAATCCCTGCATGCTTAATGGCTGTGTAAAAGGCACCAAACATGAGGAGCATAAATTCGAGATTGAAATCGAGCACCAGCTAATGCTTGCCGAGTAACAAGCACATCTGAGCACCCAGGTACTCGAGTGATATCTGAGTATCACTGAGCACGTTCGTTTGTCCCTAGTCCACATACTGATTGATGGCTCTGGCCCATTTAACTTCTGGGTCTCCAAATTGCAAACATGCTCAGCACGGTTTGGGAGACCCCACCCCTCTCCTGTGTGATGTGCACATAAATGAACTATCGTTCACCACAAACCCATATACTGGGAAGCGCCTGTCTGTATCCTGTTCATTTAGACACTGTTCACACGTTCAGGTTTTAAATACATTAGATAGGGACTGCTTCATGAAGGGTTACCGCGACGTGGTGAAGCGGCTTGGTATATATTTTTTGCAAAAAACGTATCGACTAAATACCCTGTATTTGTTAAACAGCACTTGCTGATTACTGTCATGTTTTTTTACTGCAGAGTATTTTTGCAAATTTGTCATTTTGTGTTTTCTTGTTGTGAAATTGCAAACATGGCCTGAGCTTGTCCTTTAGGCCTTGGAAGTGCTGGCCTGCCCTGCGGAAAGTGTACTGTCAGAATGTGGGTTTAGCACATTTTTAGGTAGGAGGGGTGATCACAACAGGCGCATGCGTGTGTCCACAGCCAATGTGGGCAAGCTCACATTCATTGAAATGAACCAGCCGTGGATCCCACAGGATTCGTCCATACCTTTGACTGAAAATAGAAGTATACCATCTGCACACAGCCATTGCTAGACTCCACCACAGTTTATTCTATTTTCCATTTGCAATATTTTGGGGCCTACGCAAATTAAAATGAAAAAAACATTCAAAGAGAATGTTTTGCAGAGTACATCCGCAAAGGCTGTTTTGTAAAGTAACCCCACAGAGGCTGCTTTGCAGAGTAGTCCTACAGAAGTTTTCCAGAGTCTACAGAGACGCATGTAGAGTACACACACAGGTTTTTATTGCACAGTAGTCCCACAGACACGGTTGCAGAGTATAACCTTTTTTTAGGCACGCTACTGGCACAGACATGGCTGCAGTGTACACAGAGACTTTTTTGGCATAGTACTTCCAGAAGCAGAGTACACACAGAGGCTTAAAGGCACAGTTATTTTTTTTAGGCACAGCCACAACTTGTACAGTAGAATTATTTTTTAGAAACACTACTCACAAAAAGACAGCTGCAGAGTAGAATTATTCTTTAAACACACTACTCGTATAGGCATAATGGTAGAATAAAATATTTTGGCCCACAAATGGAAAAGAGGGAAAGAGACAATTGCAGAGTAGAATTATTTTTTAGAACCAAAAATGGGAGACAGCTGCAGAGTAGAATTATTTTATGCCACAACACGTGTATAGACACAACTGCAGAGTACGCAGAGGCTTTTTGGAACATTTCTTGCACAGATAGGGGTGCAAAGTGCACACAGAGACTTAAAAGCACAGTACTCATACACAGGTGGGATTGTAAGTACACACAGCAACTTTCTGGCACAGTACAGAGTATACAAAGACGCTTTTTTGCAGAGTGTGCAGTATAATTCTGTCCCTCAATCCAGCCATGTCATGCCTCTACACTAATCAGCGTAGAATGGTGGCAGCACTTGTGATATGGCATTTTTACAGACCAGGTAACGTGGTGCTATGACCAATCACAGCCATGCCAATATTTTGAATGCCGTGAAAGAGCACAGCTGCACTTCTCCGGGATAATTGATTACCTCCGACTCCTTGGAATCACGGGTGCCATGCCAAATGAATTACAATGTCCACATTCAAAGTGCAAAAAGATGCAAGGCACTCACCATCCCATTATATGTCATTTTATTATGGATCACACATACAAAGCAGGAGAGCTCTCAGTGGAGCCGCACTGGATGACGGCCGTTTCGTGCAATACTGCGCTTCTACGGATATTTTGAGTTTTCAATAGGGTTGTAAAAAATGTGAAATCCCCATAATAAACAGCAGTTGCTCAAGATGCCACTAGATGGTGCTCTGAGAATGTCGGAGACTGGATAGGGCTTACTGTACAAACAGTATATTGAACACAATGCCTAATACTAAAAAATACTGGTCATTCAACCATGTTAATGTGACGGAGTCAGCTTACGCTGAGTCGATTTCTTTAGAGTGGACCCTTTGGGTCGTGGCACCCACCCACCTAGGGCGAACTGACCTTATGAGGAACCACCCCCTATACAGGGAGTGTCAGGGGCAAGACCAAGGGGGTGAGCCACCACGACTGCTGGAACCAGACGGCCGGCTCGAGTAGACACTACGTGCGAGTGTCTGACAACAAAGGACGTGCAGGAAACAAGACAAGACAATACGTAAATTCAAGGTATCTTCATTAAGGCAAATTCAGGATAACATTAAGTGCAAAACGTGATAACAGGCAAACACAGCAAGGTGCGTGCGTGGCACGCCAAGGTCCATGGCATGGTATGTGCCAGAAGGTAATCCCGGTTACCGGCAAGAACACGATGGCATTGGACTCCGTACAGCTGGCAAGGATCAGGGCATCAGGCTGCGGACACCAGCTCCGGACATCAGGCCGTAGTCTTCATGATTACGATCTCCTTCAGTGATGGCAGGTTCCGGGAATCCAGCAGGCAAACCAGGGTACAGGCAAGGAGGCAAAACAGATCTTCAGACATGGTGCATGTTAGGGAACACGCCGAGGTCCAAGGCAAGATTCCAGGCAGGGTGCGTCCTAGGGCACACCAGGGTCCAGGGCAAGGTGCAAGGCAAGGTGCATGTGTAGGGGACACGTCAGGTTCAACGTGCAAAGTACAAGACATAGTGCGCATGTAGGGGACACGCCAGGGTTCAAGGTCCAACATACAAGACAAGGTGCATGTGTAGGGACACGCCAGGGTCCAAGGCAAGGTCCTGCGCGTGCCGAGGGACACGCCAGGGACAGGGTTCAAGGCAGAGTCCTGCACGTTCAAGGCAGAGTCCTGCGCGTGCAGAGAGCACGCCAGGGTCAGGGTTCAAGGCAAGGTCCTGCGCATGCTGAGGGACACGCCAGGGACAGCGTTCAAGGCAAGGTCCTGCACGTGCAGAGGGGCACAAGGGTCAGGTTCAAGTCAGGGTGCGTGCTAAGAGACATGCCAGGGTACCGGCTAAGGCAAGGGCCTGCGCATACTAGGAGGCATGCCAGGGTACAGGCTAGGGCCTGTGTGTGCTAGAGGGCACGACAGGGTACATGGCAAGACCTGCGCGCACTTTTACAGAAGCACGGGGAGGTATGCCAAGGAGCAGGCTAGGACCTGCGCATGCTATTAGAAAAGCACACAAAGTACAGAGCAGAGACAGCGTGGGTGCAAGGAAGCACAGAGAGCACGGCTGGGGCACTGGCTAACTGGTCGGGCTGCGGCACAGACAGATGGGCAAGACTCCAGCGAACAGCTGAGGCATAACAGGCGACACAGCTGTCACTGGCCGATGAGCACGGCTGACGCACAAGCAGGTGGGCACAGCTAGGGTGGGCACGGCTGAGGCTCAGACAGGAGGCTAGGAAGGCCAGGCGCATGCGAAGGGCACACGAAGAAACAAGGCGAAGCAAGGCGAGAAACAAGGTAAGACAAGGTCAGAGCGAGAACAGAGCTAGCAGCGGAGTGTAGGCCGAAGCCCAGAGCCGGGTCAAGGCAGAGCCAGTAAATGTGCAAGAGAGCACCATAGGTCAGAGAGCAGAGGAATGGTGCATGTGCCAGGAGGCACAACAGAGCACCATATGTAAGAGAGGAGGGATGGTGTGTGTGCCAGGAGGCACAACAGAGCACCCCAGGTCAGAGAGCAGAGGAATGGTGCGTGTGCCAGGAGGCAAAACAAAGCACCATAGGTAAGAGAGGAGGAATGGTGCATGTGCCAGGAGGCACAACAGAGCACCCCAGGTCAGAACAAGGAAGACCAGGCAGAAACAGGGAAGCGGAAGCAGTACAAGGAAAGCATAGACAAAATATGGCAAAGCAGGCAAAGGCAGAGAACACAGGAAGGACTACAAGTCCAAGCATGACAGAGACAAAACATGGCACAAAGGACAACACAAGACATGGCACAGGACAAGAGGCAGAGTACAAGCACAGAGCGTGTGCAGAGACGCACGACAGGGCAAAGTGCAGGGGCACAGAATACAGGGAGCGACCGAGCAGACCAAGCAGCCATGCAGGGCAGCAACACAATACTCAGGCCCCGACCATAGGAAGGGGTGGTCTGATATAGGGCATTAGCACCTGCACTTCCGGGTCAGGACCAGGGGAGAACTTCCAGTTCAGTTCCTCCACAATCACAGAGAGCATTGCTGGATCAGACTGGGTTGGACCATAGAGACGGTCACATGATCAGGGGCTCCCGGAATACAGAGAGGATTGCAGAATCAGACAGTGCTGGAACATAGGAAAGGTCACATGATCAGGGGCTCCAGGAATACAGAGAGGATTGCAGAATCAGACAGTGCTGGAACATAGGAAAGGTCACATGATCAGGGGCTCCAGGAATACAGAGATGATCACAGGAGGCAGAGCAGAGACGGATGGTTACCCAGCAACAGCGTGAAGCCATGAGGTAAAGCACACATGCGCACAGGCAATGACGAACAGCCATGAGATGAGGCGCGCGTGCACACTGCTCCTGGCATCTTGCAGCACAACAGTCACGAGGTGAGTGTGCTCACTGCTCCAGGGGTCATGCGGCAAATCAGACATGGCGGGCATGACAGTTAATAGTTAACAGTAGCAATATTCTGAAGATGTTCTGAAGGCATCAATATTCAGTAATATGCTCCATGATTGAAGGGCCCTCATTCCTTTTGGTATCTGTTATGATCTATGTGATTATTGTTGTGCTGTAATGTCTATCGTCTGTACAAGTCGCCTCTGAAATGTAAAGTGTTGTGGAATATGTCAGCGCTATAGAAATAAAATTTATTTTTATTATTAACCTTTCTAGACCAATTTCACTTTTCAACTGCCCCACGACCTTTTAGTTCTTTTTCAGTAATGTTTTTATTGTTTTATATAAGTCTATATATTTGAGTAACAGGTACATATATACACAACAATTGACTATATGCTAATAAGCTAGAACTGGTCCAAATCTGGAATTGTCCCACTGTTTCCGGACCGGGCTTATATTTAATGAGGAACTGGTGGCAGTCCCACTCTCACTCCTCATGCCTTTCATGTAGAAAGGGGGTGTCTGTGTAAAACTGTGCCAGGCTCACCTTACATATCCACAAAGGGTGAGAAACTTCACATGTGTGAAAGTGGTGAGACCGTACAGTGTGACCCCTCAATGTAATAGTGAGGTCAGATGGGGCTGTGTAGTGTGGTCCTTCATAGATACATACAGAGAAGATAGCTTTCTTATGTTCTGTCCGATCTGTTACATCCACCACTTCTCCTGAGCCTTCCGTGGCTACGTATTCATGAGACTGTCCTAGACTGGAGAACCGGTGAGGTGCTTTGTTGGGGACAGTGCTGCCACGAAAAGTGTCTTAGAGTCAGTAATGAGCGGTCATAGAGGAGCGCTTAGGAAGCAACCCAGGGGCAGACTAGGATGTCAGGTATCCACCGCAGCTCCAGACGAGAACCTCCGATGGAGGATAGGAGCAATGAGAAAATGGAAAACGGTCTTAAGAGCGCAGGAAAGAGACTCAGACAAGAGATGGGGTTAAACCACTACACGTTTCGACATAGGGGATGGGGTATTTAAATGGGAAGAAGCCAAGCCAAGACCGTTTTCCATTTTCGCATGAAAAGCGTCTTGTCACTGTACATCCAGTTCAGCCATATAAAACCTACAAGAGAAAAAAAGTGAGCAAAAACCCACCTGTAACTAAGTAAATAAAAAGCAAAAAGTACATTTAAATAACACATAGTTTTTAGTAATACATTTTTTTTTATCAAAATAGCATTAAAAAAAATAGCAAAAAAGCCATCCCACTATGACTAGGTAACTCTGATCACAACAGTCCTACACTGTCTAATATTAAAAACCTTACCATGTGTCAATGTTAACGTCAGTGTGTGAATATGGGCAGACAAAAGGACTAGCCCCACCTAGTGGAAAACCAGTCTGGGGAAGCCTTATATACAATTTCCAGCTCAGGAGAGGGAGGCCACACCCTGGGGCTTGCACAGAATGCAATAATACAAAGGAAAAAAAACAAACCCTGTTCAGCCAGTTGTTTGATTGTCTAAAGGCCCTTTTACATTTAGCGATGCACCAGCGATCCAACCAGCGATCCGACCCGGTCAGGATCGCTGGTGCATCGCTAAATGATCGCTAGTGAGCTTTCATACAGAAAGATCTCACAGCGATGCAGCAGCGACGCAGCGCACGATACTTACCATTCACACACAGCGATCCTGCGTCCTCCCGCCCGCCTCCACGTGTCGCTGGACGTCACAGCAGGAAGCCCAGCAGGAAGCGCCCGACGAGAAATGGAGCCGGACATTCTCGCGCGATCAGCGATGGACAGCGGGGGAGCCGGTCGTTGGTAAGTATCACACATAGCGATATCACTAGCAATATCGCTATAACGTCACAAAACCAGTGACGTTTTAGCGATATTGCTAGCGATATCGCTTAGTGTAAAACCCCCTTAAGATGTGCCAGAATCTTTACCATGCTGGATCTGAGAGGAGTTTACAACTTAAAGTGAACCTGTCACCTCTTTTTTGGTCTACCAGCTAAAAATATCAGTTAACTGAGTGCCAGCTATGCATTCCACAACTACTACTGAAACCTCCTGACTCCCCATGTATCACACATAAAAACCTTTTTTATTGCTCCTGCGCTGTATAGTAATGTTTGGTCCGGTCCGATGGGAGTTGCTTCGGTTCCCTCACTTCACCCCGTGAATATCGCAGATCGCGTAGAGATTTCACATGTGTACATTCAAATGGGATCTCATGCGTGCACAGTATGCTTTGCCCAACTGCGGTCAAAGCCGAAAAGCAGTATGGCGCACACGTGAGATCCCATTTGAAAGCGCACGCACAAAATCTCTGCGCTATCTACAATATTCACAGCAAGGAATGAGTACAGCAAGCCGAGGAGGGGTGGATGAGGTAACCAAAGCAACGCCCATCGGCTTGGACCGAACACATTACCATACAGCGCGGGAGCAATAAAAAGGTTTTTATGGGTGATACATGGGGAGTCAAGAGGTTTCAGAAGTAGTTGTGGAATGCATAGCTGACACTCAATTAACTGATATTTTAAACTGGTAGGCCAAAAAAGAGGTGACAGGTTCCCTTTAATCCTCATCTGACAAGGAAATGAATGGAAGACTGCTTTCAACACCCAAGACTGCCACTGTGAGTACAGTGTTATGCCCTTTGGGGTCAGTAATATCCGAGCTGTCTTCTAGGAATACGTGATGCTCTTGCATCATGGTTTATCTGGATGATATCCTGGTTTTCTCCCCAGATCTTTCTTCTCACAGAAGTAATGTTCACCAAATCTTGCAGAGAATAATGAGAATCGCCTGTATGCTATTTTGAAAAGTAAATCTTTGAACAGTCCTCTCTGCCTTTCCTAGAATATGTCATCTTTGACACGGGCTTGAGGATGGATCAAGAGAATGCATCGTCAATTCTCAAATGGTTGCATCCTGCTGTCGTTAAGGCAATTTAGTGATTCCTAAGATTTGGTATTACCGCCAGTTTATTCCCCTTTTCTAGTCTTGAACTGCCTCCATTTCAGCGATGATCCAAAAGGGCGCCAGTGCGAATCTGTGTACTTCGGAGGCTGAGAATGCATTTCTATCCCTAAAACAGGCCTTCTCCTCTGCTCTTGTGTTACATTGTCTCTAAATCAACAAACAATTCTTCCTGGAAATGGATGCTTCATCCACTGGTATAGCCAGTTCTCACCCAGAAGTCTTACTTGGGCTGAATTGTCACCTGTGGTTTCTTCTCCAAGGCCTTCTCTGCTCCTGAACATAACTACTTGATTGGCTATCAAGCTTTATTAGCAATTAAGATGCTCTAGAAGAATGTTGTTAAATTCTTAAAGTGGTAGTTCTTCTGGTTGAAAGAACTTTGATTATCTGCAGCTCGCACAAAGGCTGAGTCTGCGCCAGGCGGTCACTGTTCTTTGCCCGCTTTCACTTCGATTTGCATTTTTAGCCTGATAACAAGAACAACAAGGCAGAAGATTATTCAGCACATCTTCTGCCATCACAGGTTTATTTGATACAATTTAAATGAAAAGTCAGAGGCTGAAAGATGTCAGGAAAAAAGACACAAAAAAGCATTGAACAAACAGGAAAAAAGAAGAAGCACCAGCCGACAATTCATAAAGCGCGAAAGGTAGTAATGCAGATAAAGAAACTCACATAGCAGGGGGGAGGAAGGTAGCCCCCAACCCCTGTATCCTGGTGCAAAGGAACCCTGTCAGCCAGGCCGCCCCTCTGTATGTGGTGTGAAGTTGTAGGGGGGTGGAAGGATTGAGGAAGACATCGTGGAAATGGGAGTTGACATGATGCTAGTTGAAGTTTGTTGGAATATGTTTGGTGCAACAACGCCATTCCTGTCTATGAGTGTTTAGTTATTAGTTTTGTAAGCTGTTTATAAAGTTAAAAAAACTCCCAGAGGCTCACACTGTGAGAGCATGTGACTGTATTTCCTTTTTTTTCTGTGTCTATGTATAAGAGAAGCAGTCTGCTGTAGATGTTGCACAGGTAGAAACACACAAATGATTTATTCCTGATCTATTAAGCATATCGTTCCTGAATAAAGAAGCTGTGCTGTCACACTATTGGAGAGTATCCTGAATAATCCACTGCCAACAGGTTATGGGCCCAGAGTGACACAGAACCCCAGAGTAACACAGCATCAGAAGCCCAGAGCAAAAGCAGCGCAGAGCAACAGAGATGTCCACTAGTAGCAATCTTGTCAAGTTCTCAGTGCCAAGCTTCACTAACCAGAACTACCAGTCCTGGAAATTCAAGGTGAAGATGCTGCTCAAAAGATAAAGTACGTGGAAATATACTCAGGAACAAGTGCCTCATCCATTACCAGATGACTGGCTAGAGAAGGATCACAAAACACAAAGCCCTATCTCCCTCAGTGTAGATGATAATCAGATTGTGCATATATGCAAGTGTGCAACTGCAAAGGAGATGTGGTATGAGTCACAGAAAGTACATGAAAGATGAAATCTCAGCAATAAGCTTTATCTCATGAGAAAGCTGTATCAGTCTAAAGGGGGTTTTACACTAAGCGATATCGCTAGCAATATCGCTAAAACGTCACTGGTTTTGTGACGTTATAGCGATATTGCTAGCGATATCGCTATGTGTGATACTTACCAGCGACCGGCTCCCCCGCTGTCCATCGCTGATCGCGCGAGAATGTCCGGCTCCATTTCTCGTCGGGCGCTTCCTGCTGAGACTTCCTGCTGTGACGACGAGCGACGCGTGGAGGCGGGCGGGAGGACGTCTGGATCGCTGTGTGTGAATGGTAAGTATCGTGCGCTGCATCGCTGCTGCATCGCTGCTGCATCGCTGTGAGATCTTTCTGTATGAAAGCTCACTAGCGATCATTTAGCGATGCACCAGCGATCCTGACCGGGTCGGATCGCTGGTGCATCGCTAAATGTAAAAGGGCCTTAAGCTAAATGATGGACAGAATATGCAGGACTACATAAGAAACACCCTAGAGATTGTGGAGTTTCTCAATGGTATTGGAGAAGAAATTAAAGATTTTCATGTTGCTGCACTTCTAGTAAGTGGTCTTCCAGAGAGTTATGACACACTTGTAACTGCACGGCCAGATGATGTGCTGACACTAGAGTATGTTAAAGGCAAACTTGTGGATGAATTCAAGAGAAAAACGCAGCATGTAAACAGCAGTAATGAATTCAGAGCAGAAACAGCATTAAAGACACAGTATTTCCTTAAATATAAGAGCAATCTAAGAGAAACTCGTGAATGTTTTGTCTGTAAAAAGCCTGGCCACCTTCAAGCAGACTGCAGAATTTGGAAAGCAAGAATGAATCAGCTTAAAAAGACCCGATTCTAATTTTTTTTGTCTTGAAAAGGCCCAAAGAGGTGCTGGGCTCTCGCCACCAGCCGTTCTAGGCGAAGCGTGAATGCATTCGTCAGGTGGTGGCCGCTAAGCAGCTTGAGCCTGGGCTGGGACCCGAATGGGAGACCATGCCGGGCTCATGCATTTTGCCCAATTTCACTTCCGATTTTTTTTGTCTTGAAAAGACCCAAAGAGGTGCTGGGCTAGTGCCACCGGCCGTTCTAGGCCAAGAGTGATTGCATTCATCAGGTGGCAGCTGCTAAGCAGCCTGGGCTGGGACCGGAAAGGGAGACCATGCCAGGCTCATGCATTTTGCCCAATTTCACTTCCAATTTTTTTTGTCTTGCAAAGAGCCAAAGAGGTGCTGGGCGAGTGTCACCGGCCATTCTAGGCTGAGCGTGACTGCATTCATCAGGGGGCATCTGCTAAGCAGCTTGAGCCTGGGCTGGAACTCAAATGGGATACCAGCCCACGCTCGCAGGTCTGGGGGCATGCATTTTGCCCAATTTCACATCCTGGGGTTTTTTTTGTCTTGAAAAGACCCAAAGAGGTGCAAGGCTGGTGCCAATGGCCATTCTTGACTGAGTGTGACTGCATTAGTCAGGTAGCGGTCGCTAAGCAGCTTGATCCTGGATTGGGACCCGAATAGGAGACCAACCAGTGCTCGCATGTCTGGGGTCATGAATTTAGACCAATTTCACTTCTGATACCTTTTGTCTTGAAAAGACCCAAAGAGGTGCTGGGCTAGCACCATTGGCCATTCTAGGCTGAGCGTGAGTGCACTTGTCAGGTGGCGGCCACAAAGCAGCTTGAGCCTGGGCTGGGATGTGAATGGGAGACCAGCCTGCGCTCTGAGCTCATGCATTTTGCCCAATTTCAATTCCGATTTTTTTTTTGTCTCGAAAAGACCCAAAGAGGTGCTGGGCTAGCGCCATTGGACATTCTAGGCGGAGTGTGAGCGCATGCGTCAGGTGGAGGCCGCTAAGCTGCTTGGACCCAAATGGAAGACCAGCCTGCACTTGAAGGTCCAGCGTCATGAATTTTGCCCAATTTCACTTCCAATTTTTTGTGTCTTGAAAAGACCCAAAGAGGTGCTGAGTTAATGCCGCTGGCCATTCTAGGTAGAGCGTGAGTGCATTTATCAGGTGGTGGCCGCTAAGCAGGCTGAACTTGGCCTGGGACCCAAATAGCAGACCAGCACGCGCTAGCAGGTCTGGGGTGATGCATTTTGCCCAATTTCACTTCCGATTTCTTTTGTCTTCAAAAGGCCCAACGAGGTACCATTCTAGGCTGAGCGTGCGTGCATTCGTAACGTGGCGACCGCTAAGAACTTGATCCTTGACTGGGACCAAATGGGAGACCAGCTGGCGTGTGCAGGTCCAGGGTCATGCATTTCACTTACAAATTTTTTTGTCTTGAAAGAGGTGTAGGGCTAGTGCCACCTGCAATTCTAGGCGGAGTGTGAGTGCTCTTGTCAGGTGATGGCGGCTAGGCAGCTTGAACCTTGGCTGAGACCCGAATGGGAGACCAGCCCACAGTTCCAGGGTCATGCATTTTGCCCAATTTCCCTTCCGATTTTTTTTTTCTTGAAAAGACCCAAAAAGGTGTGGGCTTACGCCACCAGCCATTCTAGACTGAGGGTGACTGCATTTGGTGGCTGGTGGATGTCAAGCAGTTTGAACCTGGTCTGGGACATGAATGGGAGACCAGCCAGCGTTCGCAGGTCTGGGGTCATGCTTTTTGCCCAATATCCCATACAATTTTTTTTTTTCTTGAAAAGACCCAAAAAGGTGCTTGACTTGCAACACCAGCAATTCTAGGCTGAGCATGACTGCATTCAGCAGCCGGCAGATGCTAAGCAGCTTGAGCCTGGGCCGTGACCGGAATAGGAGACCAGCCCACGTTCGGGGGCATGCATTTTGCCAAATTTAAGGTCCGTTTTTGTTTTTTTTTCTTGAAAAGACCCAAAAAGGTGTTTGGCTTGTGCCACCGGCCATTCTAGGGCGAGCGTGACTGCATTCAGCGGCTGGCGGACGCCAAGCAGCTTGAGCCTGGGATGGGACCCAAATGGGAGACCAGCCCACATTCACAGGTCCAGGGTCATGCTTTCTGCCCAATTTCCCTTCTGATTTTTTTTTTTCCTTGAAAAGACACAAAAATGTGCTGGGCTTGTGACACAAACCATTCTTGGCTGAGCGTGACTGCATTTGGCAGCTGGCAGACACCAAGCAGCTTGAGCGTGGGGTGGGTCCTGAATGGGAGACTATCCTGGGTCATGCATTTTGCCCAATTTCCTTTCCGATTTTTTTTTCTTGAAAAGACCCAAAAAGGTGCTAGGCTTGTGCCACTGGCGACTCTAGGGCGAGCGTGACTGCATTCAGCGGCTGGCGTACGCTAAGCAGCTTGATCCTGGAATGGGACCCAAATGGGAGACCAGCCCGCATTCACAGGTCCAGGGTCATGCATTTTGCCCAATTTCCCTTCCGATTTTTTTTTTTCCTTGAAAAGACACAAAAATGTGCTGGGCTTGTGACACAAACCATTCTTGGCTGAGCGTGACTGCATTTGGCGGCTGGCGGACACCAAGCAGCTTGAGCGTGGGTTGGGTCCCGAATGGGAGACCATCCTGAGTCATGCAATTTGCCCAATTTCCTTTCCGATTTTTTTTCTTGAAAAGACCCAAAAAGGTGCTAGGCTTGTGCCACTGGCAAGTCTAGGCTGAGTGTGACTGCGTTTGGCGGCGGGTGGATGCTAAGCAGCTTGAACCTGGGCCGGTAACCGAATGGGAGACCAGCCTGCATTTGCAGGTCTGGAGTCATGCATTTTGCCCAATTTCCCTTCCTAATGTTTTTTTTTCTTGAAAAGAACCAAAAAGGTGCTGGGCTTGTGCCAATGGCCATTCTAGGCTGAGCGTGACTGTATTTGGCAACTGTTGGCTGCTAAGCAGCTTGAACATGGGCCAGTACCCAAATGGGAGACCAGCCCAGGTCTGGGGTCATGCATTTTGCCCAATTTTCCTTCCCATTTTTTTTTTCTTGAAAAGACCCAAAAAGGTTCTTGGCTTGTGCCACCAGCCACTCTAGGCTGAGCGTGACTGCATAAGGCAGCTGACAGATGAAAAGCAGCCTGAGCCTGGACCAGGAACCAAATAGGAGACCAGCCTGCGTTCGCAGGTACAGGGTCACGCATTCTGCCCAATTTCCCTTCCAATTTTTATCTTCTTGAAAAGACCAAAAAAGGTGCTGGTCTTGTGCCACCAGCCATTCTAGGCTGAGCGTGACTGCATTTGGCAGCTGGCAGACTCCAAGCAGCCTGAGCCTGGACTGTGACCCAAAAGGGAGACCAGCCCACATTTGCAGGACCGGGGTCATGCATTTTGCCCAATTTCCTTTCCGAATTTTTTTTTCTTGAAAAGACCCAAAAAGGTGCTGGGTTTGTGCCACTGGCTATTCTAGGCAGAGAGTGAATGCATTTGGTGGCTGGTGGACACTAAGCAACTTAAACCTTGGACTGGTCCTGAATGGGAGACCAGCCCGCACCCAGGGTCTTGCATTTTGCCCAATTTCCCTTCGATTTTTTTTTCTTGAAAAGACCCAAAATGGTGCTGGGCTTGCTCCACCAGCAATTCTAGGCTGAGCGTGACTGCATTTGACGGCTGGCGGATGCCAAGCAGCATGAGCTTGGGGTAGGACCCGAATAGGAGACCAGCCCACACCCACAGTTCCGGGGTCATGCATTTGGCCCAATTTCCATTCCGATTTTTTTTTCTTGAAATGCCCCAAAAAGGTGCTGGGTTTGTGCCACCGGTCATTCTAGGCTAAGCGTGACTGCATTCGGCAGCTGGCAAATGTCAAACAGCCTGGGCCGAGACCCGCCCGCGTTCGCAGATTCGGGTCATGCATTTTGCCCAATTTCCCTTCCGATTTTTTTTCTTGAAAAGACCCAAAAAGGTGCTTGGCTTTTGCCACCAGCCATTCTTGGCTGAGCATGACTGCATTTGGTGGCTGGTGGACAGTAAGCAGCTTGAGCCTGGGCCAGGACCCAAATGGGAGAACAGCCTGTGTTCGCAGGACTGGGGTGATGCATTTTGCCAAATTTCCCTTCCGATTTTTTATTTCTTGAAAAGACCCAAAAAGGTGCTGGGCTTTTGCCAACCTTGGCTGAGCATGACTGCATTTGGTGGCTGGTGATGCTAAGCAGCTTGGGCCAGAAGCCGAATGGGAGACCAGTTCGCAGGTTCATGCATTTTGCCCAATATCCCTTCCGATTTTTTTTTTTCTTCAAAAGACCCAAAAAGGTGTTTGGCTTGTGTCACTTGCCATCCTAGGCTGAGCGTGATTGCATTTGGCAGCTGGTGGACACTAAGCAGCTTGATCCTTGGTCGGAACCCGAATAGGAGACAAGTCCGCATCTGGGGTTGTGCATTTTGCCCAATTTCAATTCCAACTTTTTCTTTCTTGAAAAGACCCAAAAAGGTGCTGGGCTTGTGCCACCGGCTGTTCTAGGCTGAGCGTGACTGCATTTGGTGGATGCTAAGCAGCTTGAGCCTGGGCTGGGACCCAAATGCGAGACCAGCTCACAGGTCCTGGGTCATACATTTTGCCAAATTTTCCTTCTGATTTTTTTGCTTGAAATGCCCCTAGAAGGTGCTTGGCTTGTGCCACCGACCATTCTAGGCTAAGGGTAACTGCATTTGGCAGCTAGTGGATGCCAAGCAGCCTTGGCCAGGACCCGAATTGAAGACCCACCTGCATTCGCAGGTCTGGGTCATGCATTTTGCCCAATATCCCTTTCGATTTTTTTTTTCTTGAAAAGACCCAAAAAGGTGCTGGGCTTGTGCTACCAGCCATTCTAGGCTGAGCGTGACTGCATTTGGTGTCTGGCAGACAGTAAACATCTTGAGCATGGGCCAGGACCCGAATGGGAGACCAGCCTGCTTTCGCAGGTCTGAGGTCATGCATTTTGCCCAATTTCCCTTCTGGTTTTTTATTTCTTGAAAAGACCCAAAAAGGTGCTGGGCTTGCGCCACCAGCCATTCTTGGCTGAGCGTGACTGCATTTGGCGGCTGGGGACGCTATGCAGCATAGGCCAGGACCCGAATGGGAGACCAGCAAACGTTCGTAGGTCCAGGGTCATGCATTTTGCCCAATTTCCCTAGCGATTTTTTTTTTCTTGAAAAGACCCAAAAAGGTGCTTGGCTTGCGCCACCAGCCATTAAAGGTTGAGAGTTACTGCATTTGGCAGCTGGTGGATGCTAAGCAGCTTGCGCCTGGGCCAGGACCCAAATGGGAGTCCAGCCTGCGTTTGCAGGACCAAGGTCATGCATTTTGCCCAATTTCCCTTCCGATTTTTTATTTCTTGAAGAGACCCAAAAAGGTGCTGGGCTTGTTCCATTGGCTGTTCTAGGATGAGCGTGACTGCATTTGGTGGCTGGTGAATGCTAAACAGCTTGAGCCTGGGCCAGGACCCCAATAAGAGACCAGCCCGCATTCGCAGGTCAGGGGGTTGTGCATTTTGCCCTGTTTCCCTTCCGATTTTTTTTTCTTGAAAAGACCCAAAAAGGTGCTGGGGCTTCTGCAACCAGTCTTGCTAGGCTGAGCATGACTTCATTCAGCAGCTGGCGGACACCAAGCAGCCTGGGCTGGGACCCGAATGGGAGACCAGCCCACGTTTGCAGGTCGGGGGTCATGCATTTTGCCCAATTTCCTTTCGGATTTTTTTTTCTTGAAATTACCAAAAAAAGGTGCTGGGTTTGTGTCACCGGCCATTCTAGGCAGAGCATGACTGCATTTGGTGGCTGGCAGAAGCTAAGCTGCTTAACCCTTGGACAGGAACTGAATGGGAGACCAGCCCACGTTAGCAGGTCCAGCGTCATGCATTTTGCCCAAATTCCCTTCCGATTTTTTTTTTCTTGAAAAGACCCAAAAAGGTTGCAGGGCATGTGCCGACACTCATTTTAGGCTGAGTGTGACTGCATTTGGCAGCAGGCAGATGCTAAGCAGCTTGAGCCTGGTCTGCGACTCGAATGGGAGACCAGCCTGCGTTCGCAGTTACAGGTTCTTGCATTTTGCCCAATTTCAATTCCGACTTTTTCTTTCTTGAAAAGACCCAAAAAGGTGCCTTGGCTTGTGCCACCGGCTATTCTAGGCTGAGTGTGACTGCATTTGGTGGCTGGCAGACGCTAAGCAGCTTGAGCTTGAGCCGGGGCCCAAATTGGAGAGCAGGTTGGAGTTCATACATTTTGCCCAATTTCCCTTCTGATTTTTTTTCTTGAAAAGCCCCAAAAAGGTGCTGGGCTTGTGCCACCGAACATTCTAGGCTAAGCGTATCTGCATTTGGCAGCTAGTGGACGCCAGGCAGCCTGGGCTGGGACCCAAATTGGAGACCTGCCCGCGTTCGCAGGACCCGAATGGGAGACCAGGTGCAGGGTCATGCATTTTGCCCAATTTCCCTAGCGATTTTTTTTTTCTTGAAAAGACCCAAAAAGGTGCTTGGCTTGTGCCACCGGCCATTAAAGGTTGAGCGTGACTGCGTTTGGCGGCTGGTGAATGCTAAGCAGCTTGAGCTTGAGCTTGAGCCTGGGCCAGGACCCAAATGGGAGCCCAGCCTGTGCCTGCAGGTCTGGAGCAGCTGGTGGATGCCAAGCAACCTGGGCCACAACCCCAATGAGAGACCGGGTCGCGGGTCATGCATCTTGCCCAATTTCCTTTCCGATTTTTTTTTTCTTGAAATGACCCAAAAACGTGCTGGGCTTGTGCCACTGGCTATTTTAGGCTGAGTGTGATTGCATTTGGTGGCTGGTGGACGCTAAGCAGCTTGAGCCTGGGCCAGAACCCAAATGGGAGATGCATCTGGGGGCATGCAGTTTGCCCAATTTCCCTACCGATTTTTTTTTCTTGAAAAGACCCAAAAAGGTGCTGGGTTTGTGTGACCGGCCATTCTATTCTGAGCTTGACTGCATTCGGCAGCTGGCGCATGTTAAGCAGCTTGAGCCTGGGCCGTGACCCAAATGGGAGACCAACCTGTGTCTGGGGGTCATGCATTTTGCCCAATTTCCCTTCTGATTTTTTTTTTCTTGAAATGACCCAAAAACATGCTGGGCGTGTGCCACCTGCCATTCTAGGCAGAGTGTGACTGCATTTGGCAGCTGGCAGACACTAAGCAGCTAGAACCTGGGCTGGGACATGAATGGGAGACCAGCCAGCATTTTGCCCAATTTCCCAACCGATTTTTTTTTTCTTGAAAAGACCAAAAAGGGGCTGGGCTTGCGTCACCAGCCTTGCGCCACCGGCCATTCTAGGCTTAGTGTGATAGCATTCAGCAGCTGGCGGACGCTAAACAGCCTGAGCCCGGGGCAGGATCCGAATGGAGACCAGCCTGCATTCGCAGGTCCAGAGTCATGCATTTTGCCCAATTTCCCTTCCGATTTTTTTTTTCTTGAAAAGACCCAAAAAGGTGCTGGGCTTGTGTCACAGGCAATTCTAGCCTGAGTGTAACTTCATTCAGCGGCTGACGGATGTGATGCAGCTTGAGCCTGGGCCGGGACCCGAATGGGAGACCAGCCCGCGTTCGCAGGTGTAGAGTCATGCATTTTGCCCAATTTCCCTTCCAATTATTTTTTTTGAAAAGATCCAAAAAGGTGCTTGGCTTGTGCCACTGGACATTCTAGGCTGAGTGTGACTGCATTTGGCAGCTGGCCCATGCTAAGCAGTTTGAGCCTGGGCCAGGACCCGAATGGGAGACCAGCCCAGGTTTGGGGTTATGCATTTTGCCCAATTTCCCTTCAGATTTTTTTTTCATGAAAAGACCCAAAAAGGTGCTTGGCTTGTGCCACTGGTCATTCAAGGCTGAGCATGACTGCATTTGGTGGCTGGCAGATGCTAAGCGGCTTGAGCCTGGGCTGGGACCCAAATGGAGACCAGCCTGCATTCGCAGGTCTGGAGTCATGCATTTTGCCCAATTTCCCGTCTGATTTTTTTTTTTCTTGAAATGACCCAAAAACGTGCTGGGCTTGTGCCACTGGCCATTCTAGGCTGAGCGTGACTACATTTGGCAGCCACTAAGCAGCTAGAGCCTGGGTTGGGACATGAATGGGAGACCAGCCCGCATTTGCAAGTCCAGGGTCATGCATTTTGCCCAATTTCCCAACCGATATTTTTTTCTTGAAAAGACCCAAAGAGGTGCTGGGCTTGCGCCACTGGCCATTCTAGGCTGAGTGTAACTGCAGCTGTAATGGAAGATTCTGCATGTGTTAAAGCTGCATTTAATGGCAGTACAGGCCCATTTGCAAAGCATATATGATGTATAGATTCTGGTGCAAGGAGCCTTATGACAAATAACAAGGATTTCTTCACTGACCCTAATGAAAGCAAGTCAGAAAAGTTCAGCTTAGCTAATGGTCACTATATGACTTCAGAAGGAGTAGAAGACTGCTACCTCTACTGTCCTGTTTCCTCAGCACAAAGCAGGAAGGTCTCAATAAAGGATGTTCTCTATGTTCCCAGCCTTGAAAGCAACTTCTGTCAGTAAAGATGCTCATGCAAAAGGGGAATGTAGTACTTTTAGAGATAACAGCTGCATCATCTCATAGAAGGGTCACACTCTTGCAGAAGGAAAAATCCAAGATGAACTTTATCAGCTAAAATGCAAAGGAAAAGTGTACAGTGCTAGACAAGACCTACATAAGAACTGTATCCATGTATGGCACAGACATCTTGGGCACAGAGACCCAGTAGCTGTAAGGAAGCTAGCTCAACTTACAAATGGAATTGAAATCAATCAGTGTGGTCAAATGAAGTGCACTAGCTGTCTTAAAGAGAAAATGTCCAGAAAATCTTTCCTAAAATAAGCACCACTAGATCTGCACAGCCTATGGATATGATACATAACGATGTATGTTGTTGTGAATTCACTTTCTGGCCTACCTCTGGTTACTAGTGAAGGTAGTGGAGCTGGTTATATTGACAAAGGGGTCGAGAGTTATTTTTCCGGGCTCCCTCTGGTGATTACAGGAGGTAATGGAACTGATCTAATTAACAGAGGCCTGCCACCTGATAATGAGGAGGACGATTGGACATCTGGAGTTTTTGACTGGATTTAAGACAGCCGACTCCCTCTATTCCTGCTGTTGATTTTTTCCTGCCTCCTGACGTCTTAGTTTCCAGCTCAGTCCCTGCATGCTCAAGCTAAGTGTTCTTTTGCTATTGTTCACATATGATTTGGTTTTCTCTATTCAGTTTTGTGTGGTCAGCCAGCCCCGTCTAGGGCTGTGCTGAATTTCCATCCTTTTGTTACTGCTTGTGCCAGTTTGTTTTTGTCCCTTATTAGATTGGCCTCTTTTGCTCTGCTTTCAGAATATGCCAGAGTGCTGATAGAGTGGGCGAAGTCGAGTGACTTCAGTATTTTTCTATCAGACGTGTTGGACATTTTTTGCAGGGTTTTTTGCGTGACTGCAGACAGTGTCTTTCCTTTCCTGTCCTGTCTAGTTCATGTGGGCCCCATCGTTTGTTCAGCCTATTTTCCTACTTGCGTTTGTGTTTTCATTTTGTCTCACTGACAATATATGTTTGGGGGCTATCTATTCCTTTGGGGTCTGCTCTGGGGCAGTTTAGATTTCCCCTTTCTTGCTTTAGGCTTATTTAGTTCTCAGGCTGTGTTGAGGCATCTAGAATCATCGTAGGTACGCTCCTCGGCTACTGCTAGTTGTATGGATACGATCAGGGGTCTGCAATCCACTTAGTTACCAACTTCTGTGGCTTAACCAGGTCTTGTATTCCTCCTCGGTGACCCAATCATAACAAAATCACCAGCGTAAACCGCAGATTCTAGGGTACTCAAAAGCAGGAGAGAATTGTAAAAAAAAAAAAATGTCAGAATTTTTTTTATATATATATTTTTTCTTTAACCCCTTTCTGACATCAGATGTACTATCCCGTCCATGGGACCTGGGCCCCTATGCCCATGGACGGAATAGTACGTCTACCGCGATCAGCGGCACCCACGTGGTGAGCGCCGCTGATCGCGGCCGGGTGTCAGCTGACTATCACAGCTGACACCCGGCACAATGTGTCAGGGGCGGTCACGGACCGCCCCCGACACGTTAACCCCTTGCACACCGCGATCAAACACGATCGTGGTGTACCGGGGGTTAAAGGGAAGCATCGGCAGGGAGGGGGCTCCCTCCGTGCTTCCCTGAGCCCCCCACGGCAGCGCAATGTGCAGCGCTGCTGCGGGGGACTCCTTTCCTGCAGGCCCCCAAATCCAAGATGGCGACGGGGGCCCTCGGGGGCCTGCAGGAAGCTGGCTTCCTCAGTGCCTGCAAAGCGCAGGCATGAGGAAGCCTTCGGCACTGCCTGTGACAGATTGCTGATCTGTCACAGTGATCTGTGATGTGACAGATCAGCGATCTGTCACAGGACAGTGATGTCCCACCTGGGACTATTTAATAAAGTTAAAAAAAAATAAAAAAAAGTGTTAAAATAATTAAAAAAAAATCGCCAAATAAATTAGAAAAAAAAAAAAATATTCCCCCAAATAAATCCATTTTTTGGAAATAAAAAAAAACAAAACAATAAAAGTACACATATTAGGTATCGCCGCGTCTGTAACGACCCGCCCTATAAAACTTTCCCATTAGTTAACCCCTTTAGTGAACCCCTTAAAAAATAAAAATAAAAAACGAAGCAAAAAATAATGATTTATTATCATACCGCCAAACAAAAAGTGTAATAACGCGCGATACTATTTTTACAATAAAAAGCGTCTTTTAGCGTGCGACAGCTGCCAAACATAAAAACCGCCATAAATAGTAAATCAAACCCCCCGTTGTCACCCCCTTAGTTAGGGAAAAATAATAAAATAAAAAAAATGTATTTATTTCCATTTTTCCATTAGGGTTAGGGTTAGGGCTAGGGTTAGGGCTAGGGTTAGGGTTAGGGTAGGGTTAGGGCTAGGGTTAGGGATAGGGCTGAGATTAGGGTTAGGGTTGTGTTGGGGTTCGGGTTGGAGTTAGAATTGGGGGTTTCCACTGTTTGGGCACATCAGGGGCTCTCCAAATGCAACATTGCGTCTGATCTCAATTCCAGCCAATTCTGAGTTGAAAAAGTCAAATGGTGCTCCTTACCTTCCAAGCTCTGCCATGTGCCCAAACAGTGTTTTACCCCCACATGTAGGGTATCAGCCTACTCAGGACAAATTGCAAAGCAATTTTTGGGGTCCAATTTCTCCTGTTACTCTTAGGAAAATAAAAAATTGGGGGCAAAAATATCATTTTTGTGGAAAAAAATGATTTTTTTATTTTCACGTCCGAGCGTTATAAACTTCTGTGAAGCACTTGGGGGTTCAAAGTGCTCACCACACATCTACATAAGTTCCGTGGGGGGGTCTAGTGTCCAAAATGGGGTCACTTGTGGGGAGTTTCAATAGTTTAGGTACATCAGGGGCTCTCCAAACGCACATGACACCCGCAGACCATTCCATCAAAGTCTGCATTCCAAAACGTCACTGCTTCCCTTCCGAGCCCCGACGTGTGTCCATACAGTAGTTTTCTCCCACATATGGGGTGTCAGCGTACTCATGACAAATTGGACAACAACTTTTGGGGTCCAATTTCTCCTGTTACCCTTGGGAAAATGAAAAAATTGGGGACTAATTGATCATGTTTGGGGAAAAAATACGATTTTTTTATTTTCATGCCCGGGCATTATAAACTTCTGTGAAGCCCTTGGGGGTTCAAAGTGCTCACCACACATCTAGATAAGTTCCTTAGGGGGTCTCGTTTCCAAAATGGGGTCATTTGTGGGGGGTTTCCACTTTTTAGGTACATTAGGGGCTCTCCAAAGGCAACATGACACCCGCAGAACATTCCATCAAAGTCTGCATTCCAAAACATCACTACTTCCCTTCCAAGCCCTGACGTGTGTCCATACAGTAGTTTTCTCCCACATATGGGGTGTCACCATACTCAGGACAAATTGGACAACAACTTTTGTGGTTCAATTTCTCCTGTTACCCTTGGGAAAATAAAAAAAATTGGGGACTAATTGATCATGTTTGTGGAAAAAATACGATTTTTTTATTTTCATGCCCTGGCATTATAAACTTCTGTGAAGCCCTTGGGGGTTCAAAGTGCTCATCTCACATCTAGATAAGTTCCTTAGGGGGTCTAGTTTTCAAAATGGGGTCATTTGTGGGGGGTTTCCACTGTTTAGGTACATTAGGGGCTCTCCAAAGGCAACATGACACCCGCAGACCATTCCATCAAAGTCTGCATTCCAAAACGTCACTACTTCCCTTCCGAGCCCTAACGTGTGTCCATACAGTAGTTTTCTCCCACTTATGGGGTGTCAGCGTACTCAGAACAAATTGGACAACAACTTTTGGGGTTCAATTTCTCCTGTTACCCTTGGGAAAATAAAAAATTGGGGACTAATTGATCATGTTTGTGGAAAAAATACGATTTTTTTATTTTCATGCCCTGGCATTATAAACTTCTGTGAAGCCCTTGGAGGTCCAAAGTGCTCACCTCACATCTAGATAAGTTCCTTAGGGGGTCTAGTTTTCAAAATGGGGTCATTTGTGGGGGGGTTTCCACTGTTTAGGTACATTAGGGGCTCTCCAAAGGCAACATGACACCCGCAGACCATTCCATCAATGTCTGCATTCCAAACCGTCACTACTTCCCTTCCGAGCCCTGAAGTGTGCCCATACAGTAGTTTTCTCCCACATATGGGGTGTCAGCGTACTCAGGACAAATTGGACAACAACTTTTGGGGTTCAATTTCTCCTGTTACCCTTGGGAAAATAAAAAAATTGGGGACTAATTGATCATGTTTGTGGAAAAAATACGATTTTTTTATTTTCATGCCCTGGCATTATAAACTTCTGTGAAGCCCTTGGGGGTTCAAAGTGCTCACCTCACATCTAGATAAGTTCCTTTGGGGGTCTAGTTTTCAAAATGGGGTCATTTGTGGGGGGTTTCCACTGTTTAGGTACATTAGGGGCTCTCCAAAGGCAACATGACACCCGCAGACCATTCCATCAATGTCTGCATTCCAAAACATCACTACTTCCCTTCCGAGCCCCGACGTGTGCCCATACAGTAGTTTTCCCCCACATATGGGGTATCAGCATACTCAGGACAAATTGGACAACAAATTTTGGGGTCCGATTTCTCCTGTTACCCTTGGGAAAATAAAAAAATGGTGACTAAAAGATCATGTTTGTGGAAAAAATACGAATTTTTTATTTTCACGCCCGGGCGTTATAAACTTCTGTGAAGCACTGGGGGTTCAAAGTGCTCACCACACATCTAGATAAGTTCCTTGGGGGGTCTAGTTTACAAAATGGTGTCATTTGTGGGGGGTTTCCACTGTTTAGGTACATCAGGGGTTCTCCAATCGCGACATGGTGTCCGATCTCAATTCCAGCCAAAAACGTCAAATGGCGCTGCTTCCCTTCCGAGCTCTGCCATGCGCCCAAATAGTGGTTTACCCCCACATGTGGGGTATCAGCGTACTCAGGACAAATTGCACAATAACTTTTAGGGTGCTGTTACCCTTGGAAAAATAAGAATTGAGGGTGAAAAGATCATTTTTGTGGAAAAAATATGATTTTTTAATTGTACGGCTTTATGTTATAAACTTCTGTGAAGCCCTTGGGGGTTCAAAGTTCTCACCACACATCTAGATAAGTTCCTTAGGGGGTCTAGTTTCCAAAATGGTGTCATTTGTGGGAGGTTTCCACTGTTTTGGTACATCAGGGGTTTTCCAATCGCGACATGGTGTCCGATCTCAATTCCAGCCAAAAACGTCAAATGGCGCTGCTTCCCTTCCGAGCTCTGCCATGCGCCCAAATAGTGGTTTACCCCCACATGTGGGGTATCAGCGTACTCAGGACAAATTGCACAATAACTTTTAGGGTCCTGTTACCCTTGGGAAAATAAAAATTGGGGTGAAAAGATCATTTTTGTGGAAAAAATATGATTTTTTAATTGTACGGCTGTACGTTATAAACTTCTGTAAAGCCCTCGTGGGTTCAAAGTTCTCACCACATATCTAGATAAGTTCCTTGGGGGGTCTAGTTTCCAAAATGGGGTCACTTGTAGGGGGTTTCCACTGTTTAGGTACATCAGGGACTCTCCAAACGTGACATGGCGTCCGATCTGAATTCCAGCCAATTTTGCATTGAAAAAGTCAAACGGCGCTCCTTCCATTCTGAGCTCTGCCATGCGCGAAACAGTCGTTCCCCCCCACAAATCATGTATCAGCGTACTCAGGACAAATTTCACAATAACTTTTGCAGTCCAATTTCTCCTGTTACCCTTGGTAAAATAAAAAAAATTGAACCTGAAGTATTTTTTTTGTGAAAAAAAGTTAGATGTTCATTTTTTTTTTAAATATTCAAAAAAATTCCTGTGACGCACCTAAAGGGTTAATAAACTTCTTGAATGTGGTTTTGAGCACCTTAAGGGGTGCAGTTTTTAGAATGGTGTCACTTTTGGGTATTTTCTATCATATAGACCCCTCAAAGTGGCTTCAAATGTGATGTGGTCCTAAAAATAAAATGGTGTTGTAAAAATGAGAAATCGCTGGTCAACTTTTAACCCTTATAACTTCCTAACAAAAAAAAATTTTGGTTCCAAAAGTGTGCTGATGTAAAGTAAACATTTGGGAAATGTTAGTTATCAAGTTTTTTGTGTGCCGTATCTCTGAGATTTAAGGGCATAAAAATTCAAAGTTGGAAAATTGTGAAATTTTCAAAATTTTTGCCAAATTTCCATTTTTTTCACAAATAAACGCAAGTTATTTGAATGAAATGTTACCACTAACAAGAAGTGCAATATGTCACGAGAAAACAATGTCAGAATCACCGGGATCCATGGAAGCGTTCCAGAGTTATGACCTCATAAAGGTACAGTGGTCAGAATTGTAAAAATTGGCCCGGTCATGAACGTGCAAACCACCCTTGGGGGTGAAGGGGTTAATGGAGATTAAGCAATTGTCTTCGTGTTGAGCAGCTTGCTGCTGAAGTGGGGGGAATTTCCGCCTATCTCACTCAATCACCTGCTGTAGAACCAAAAATCGCTACTCCTGATGTGTTTTCTGGGGATCGGTCTAAATTTTTGAATTTTAAGAATAATTGTAAACTATTTCTTGCCTTGAAGCCTAACTCATCGGGGAGCTCTGTGCAGTAGGTTAAAATTGTCATCTCCTTGCTGCACGGCGATCCCCAGGATTGGGCTTTTTCTCTGACACCTGGAAATCCTATTCTGACTAATGTGGATGCATTTTTTCAAGCCTTGGGGTTGTTGTATGATGAACCTAATGCTATTGATCAAGCTGAGAAAACCCTATTGGCATTGAACCAGGGTCAGGATTCTGCAGAGTTATACTGTCAAAAATTCTGAAAGTGGGCGGTTCTTACTACATGGAATGATGGTGCCTTAGCAGCTCTCTTTTGGAAGGGTTTATCAGAAATGGTAAAAGATGTTATGGTGGGATTTCCTGTTCCCTCTGGTCTTGATGATTCTATGTCATTAGCCATTCAAGTTGATCGGTGTTTACGTGAACATAAAACTACACGAGAGGTGTTGCCGCCTTTTGAACAAACCTGTGAACCCATGCAATGTGATAGGATTTTGTCTAGGGCACAATGTCAGGAGTTTAGAAGGCATAATAAGCTGTGTTTTCTTTGTGGGAACGCCTCTCATACTATTTCTGTCTGCCCTAAACGAGAGAAACGTTTTGCGCACGCATTTGCTGTGGGCAGTGTACAACCTAAGTTCCTTTTGGCAATTACTCTGATCTGCTCCTTGTCTACATTTTCCACTAAGGCTTTTGTAGATTCAGGAGCAGCTTTGAATCTGATGGATTTGGACTCTGCTAAACGTTGTTGTTTTCCTATGATACCCCTGCGGATTCCTATCCCTTTGAGGGGTATTGATGCTACTCCTTTGGCGGAGAATAAACCCCAGTTTTAGACCCAGGTGATAATGCGGGTCGCCCCGGACCACCAAGAAAATTGTAAATTTTTGGTGCTGCACAATTTGCATGATACTATTGTTCTGGGTTTTCCCTGGTTGCAAACTCATAATCCTGGTCTGGATTGGAAATCTGTGTCTGTGGTGATTTGGGGTTGTCAGTGTGTTCTTAGTGACACTCCTGTTTTCTCCACCTCTCCCCAGTCTCAAGATATACCTGATTATTTGGCTGATTTTTCTGATGTATTTAGTGAGAGTAAGTCTGCGTCTTTGCCTCCTCATAGGGGTTATGACTGTGCAATTGAGTTAATGCCCGGGTGTAAATTTCCCAAGGGTCGGCTTTTCAAGTTATCGGTACCCGAACACGATCTTATATCAAGGTGTCATTGGAGAAGGGTCATATTAGATCATCCTCTTCACCCTTAGGTGCTGGGTTTTTTTTGTGACCAAGAAAGATGGTTCATTAAGGCCTTGTATTGACTATCGCTCCCTTAACAAAATCACTGTTAAATATCAGTACCCGTTACCCCTGATTTCTGATTTATTTTCCAGAGTTAAAAGTGCTTGCTAGTTTACCAAGCTTGACCTCAGGAGGGCGTATTATCTTATTCGCATCAAGCACGGGGATGAATGGAAGACGGCGTTTAATACCCTGGAGGAACATTTTGAATACCTGGTGATGCCTTTTGGGCTCACTAATACCCCTTCTGTCTTCAATCTTTTATGAACGATATTTTCCGGGACTTTGTGGATAAGTTTTTGATTATTTATCTGGATGATATTTTGATCTTTTCCAGTGATTGGGATTCTCATGTGGAACATGTCCGGACTGTGTTCCGGATTTTGAGGGAAAATTCCCTGTATGTTAAGGGATTGAAATGCCTCTTTGGTGTAAAGAGGATTTCATTTTTGGGATTTATTTTGTCTCCGTCAGCTATTGAAATGGACCCGGCCAAGGTACAGGCCATTTAGGATTGGGTTCAGCCCACTTCTTTGAAGGCTCTCCAGAAGTTTTTGGGTTTTGCTAATTTCTATCGTAAATATATAGGTAATTTTTCTGGTATTGTCAAACCACTGACTGATCTGACCAAAAAGGGCGCTGATGTGGTGAATTGGTCTCTAGTGGCAGTCTCGGCATTTCTGGAGCTTAAGCGGAGATTCACTTCTGCTGCGGATCTGCGGCAACCTGATGTCTCCCTTCCAATTCAGGTGGAGGTAGATGCTTCTGAGATTGGTGCAGGAGCTGTTTTGTCCCAAAAAGATCCGGTGACTTCTAAAATGAATCCCTGTGCCTTCTTTTCTCGAAAATTCTCCCCATCTGAACGTAACTATGATGTGGGGAATCGGGAATTGTTGGCCATGAAATGGGCATTTGAAGAGTGGAGACATTGGTTGGAGGGAGCTAGACATCAAGTTGTGGTCCTCACCGACCACAAGAATTTGATTTATCTTGAATCAGCCAAACGCTTGAATCCTAGACAGGCTAGGTGGGCCTTGTTTTTCACACGTTTTAATTTTGTGGTCTCTTTTCTTCCGGGCACTAAGAATGTTAAGGCAGACGCCCTTTCTAGGAGTTTCCTTGCGGATTCTCTTATTGTGACCGAGCCTACTGCCATTCTAGTTGAGGAGGTAGTTCTTTCCGCAATCTCGCCCGATTTGAGACGTGCCCTGGAGAAATTTCAGGAGGACAAACCTGAGCGTTGCCCTATGGGAAAATTGTATGTTCCTGACCAGTGGAGGAAGAGAGTAATGTCTGAAATTCATTGCTCCGCGTTGGCTGGTCATCCAGGTATTTTTGGCACCAGAGATTTGGTGAGCCGGTCTTTTTGGTGGCCTGCCTTATCTTGTGATGTCAGGAATTTTGTTCAGTCCTGTGGGACTTGTTCTCGGTCTAAACCCTGTCCTCATTCTAGTGGGTTGTTGATGCCCCTGCCGGTGCCCAAGAGGCCATGGACCCATATCTCAATGGATTTTATTTCTGATCTTCCTGTCTCTCAGAGAATGACTGTTATCTGGGTGATTTGTGATAGATTTTCTAAGATGATCTGTTGTGAGCTCAT
Organism: Dendrobates tinctorius; assembly: GCF_039654945.1. Lineage (NCBI taxonomy): Eukaryota > Metazoa > Chordata > Amphibia > Anura > Dendrobatidae > Dendrobates > Dendrobates tinctorius. The sequence continues at coordinate 10,848,699 of NW_027361898.1, read as the reverse complement.
CTGTTCATTCACCTTTTGTGTCCGAGGATCTCCCTCTTCTGGTGAAGGAAGGTAGTGAGGCTGATTTGGATGAAAGAAACCAAACACCTGATCAGGTGGATTGTGACTGGGTAACGGGAACTTCAGACTGGATATAAGGCATCCGACGCCCTTCTGAGTGGCTGGTGATTTCTCTGCTGGAGACCAGTCTGATTCCTGCTTCCCAAAGATAAGTTTTTGCTCTGCTATTGAACTTATTAGTTTTGGTTTTGTTTACCTTGTTTTTGAGTTCAGCCATCCCCGGCCGGGGGTGTGCTGGATTCTTATTCCTTGATCAGTGTACTCTTTTGCTCTGCTTTCAGAATATTCTGAGTGCTGATATAGGGTTTGAAGTCTAGTGACTTCAGGGTCCTTTTTGCTTATCAGTTGTGTTGGTAATATTTTTAGCAGGGTTTTCTCAGATTGCAGACAGCAGCTTTTCTGTCCTGTCCTTTTTAGTTAGCTTGGGCCCCATCGTTTGCTCAACCTATCTTTCTATCTGTGTTAGTGTTTTCATCTTATTTCACCGTCATTATATGTTGGGGGCTGCCTATTGCTTTGGGGTCTGCTCTGGGGCAGTCAGTTTTTCCCTTTTCTCTCTTTAGGCTTATTTAGATCTCCGGCTGTGACGAGGTGTCTAGGATCACCGTAGGAATACTCCACGGCTTCTACTAGTTGTGTGATAGGATTAAGGGTCTGTTATGAATGAGTCACCGTAGGAGGCAAAAACAGAAATACTAGCTAAGCCAGAAAACCAGAGAAGTTGGCAGCTATCGGATTGCAGACCCATGAACCTATCAACAACAACTAGCAGTAGCCGTGGGGGGTTTCTACGGTGCCCTAGACCCCTCGATCACAGCCGGAGAACTAAATAGCCTAAAGATAGAAAGGGAAATCTAAACTGCCCCAGAGCAGACCCCAAAGCAATAGGCAGCCCCCAACATATAATGACGGTGAAGCAAGATGAAAAAACACTCACACAGATAGAAAGATAGGCTGAGCAAATGATGGGGCCCAAGCTAACTAAATAGGACAGGATAGAAAAGCTGCTGTCTGCAATCCGCCAAAACCCTATCAAAACAAGGGCCAACAGACTGATAGGGAAAAAAGCCATGAAGATGCTAGGCTTCAAAAAGACTATATCAGTACTCAGGTATTTTCTGAAGAAAGAGCAAAAAGGAATTCAGCTCACCCCAGCAGGGAATGGCAGAAATCCAGAAAAACAAGGCAAAACAAAACAAAACCAAAACACAAATGCAAAAAGCAGAGCAGAAAACTTAGCTTTTGAGGAGCAGGAATCAGACTGGTCTCCTAGAATCCCTATGAGAAATCACCAGCAAGGCAGAAGGGCGTCGGCTGCCTTATATCCAGTCAGCAATTCCAGTCACCCAGAAATCATCATCCTGCTCAGGTGCTTGGTAATCAGCCTCACTACCTTGCTTCACCAGAAGAGGGAGTTCATCAGACCTCAATGGTGAAGGGGAAAATGAACTCACAACAGGGGTCTGCAATCCGCTAGTTTCCAACCTCTCTGATTTTCTGGGCTGAGCTTGTGTTGTGTTTTTTCCTCCTCGGTGACTCAATCATAACAATGATCCATCTTGTACCACTCCCAAAGTAGCCATCTTCATCAGAGTTGGTGCCCTTGTTTTTACAACAGGTGGTTCGGTTGCATGGGATTCCTGAGAACATTGTGTCAGACAGAGGAGTCCAATTTGTTTCCAGATTTTGGAGAACTTTTAGTTCCAATCTGGGTATTCAGTTAACTTTCTCCTCTGCGTTTCATCCTCAGACCAATGGGCAGACTGAGAGAACAAACCAGACTTTGGAGTCCTATTTGAGATGTTTTATATCTGCTGATCAGGATGACTGGTTCTCATTTTTGCCCTTGGCCGAATTTGTGTTAAACAATAGAGCTAGTTCTACCACTTTGATGTCGCCCTTTTTCTGTAACTTTGGGTTTCATCCTCGATTTTCTTCAGGGCAAGAGGAATCTTCGACCTGCCCAAGTGTGGACACTGTGGTAGAGAGAATGCAGCAGATTTGGGACCAAGTGGTGGATAAGTTGTCCCTCTCTCAGGAAAAAGCCCAACGGTTTTACAACTGGCATAGGATCATTGGTCCCCGGTTTAAAGTGCGTGATATGGTTTGGTTGTCATCAAAGAATATTCCTATGAAGGTTGCATCTCCAAAGTTCATGCCAAGATTCATTGGACCTTTTAAGATTTTGGAGATTCTTAATCCTGTTTCTTTTCGATTGACTCTTCCAGTTACGTTTAAGATCCATAACGTGTTTCATAAATCTCTGTTGAAGAGGTTTGTGGAGCCAGTAGTTCCTATGGCGGCTCCTCCTGATCCTGTGTTGGTTAAAGGCAATGTGGAATATGAGGTAGAGAAAATATTGGATTCATGTTTGGCTAGACGGAGACTCCAGTGCTTGGTCAAATGGAACGGTTATGGCCAGGAGGATAATTCTTGGGTCTCTGCTTCTGACATTCATGCCGCTAGATTGGTTTGTGCTTTTCACCGGGCCCATCCTGATCGGCCTGGTGGCGTGGATGAGGGTTCGTTGACCCCTCCTCAAGGGGGGGTACTGCTGTGAGTTCACTTTCTGGCCAACCTCAGGTTACTAGTGAAGGTAGTGGAGCTGGTTACATTAACAGGGGGGTCACGAGTTCTCTTTCCGGGCTCCCTCTGGTGGTTACAGCAGGTAATGGAGCTGATCTAATTAACAGAGGCCTGCCACCTGATAATGAGGAGGACGATTGGACATCTGGAGTTTTTGACTGGATTTAAGACAGCCAACTCCCTCTATCCCTGCTGGTGATTTTTTCCTGCCTCCTGAGGTCTTAGTTTCCAGCTCAGTCCCTGCATGCTCAAGCTAAGTGTTCTTTTGCTATTGTTCACATTTGATTTGGTTTTGTCTATTCAGTTTTGTGTGGTCAGCCAGCCCAGCTGTGGCTGTGCTGAATTTCCATCCTTATGTTACTGCTTGTGCCAGTTTGTTTTTGTCCCTTATTAGATTGGCCTCTTTTTGCTCTGCTTTCAGAATATGCCAGAGTGCTGATATAGTGGGCGAAGTTGAGTGACTTCAGTAGTTTTCTATCAGACGTGTTGGACACTTTTTGCAGGTTTTTTTGCGTGATTGCAGACAGTGTCTTTCCTTTCCTGTCCTGTCTAGTTAGTGTGGGCCCCATCGTTTGCTCAGCCTATTTTCCTACCTGCGTTTTTGTTTTCATCTTGTGTCACCGACAATATATGTTTGGGGGCTATCTATTCCTGCTCTGGGGAAGTTTCGATTTACCCTTTCTTGCTTTAGGCTTATTTAGTTCTCCGGCTGTGTCGAGGCATCTAGAATCATCGTAGGTACGCTCCACGGCTACTGCTAGTTGTGTGGATAGAATGGATAGAATCATAGAATCGTAGAGTTGGAAGGGACCTCCTGGGCCATCTGGTCCAACCCCCTGCTCAAAGCAGGATTCGCTAAATCATCCCAGTCAGATGTCTGTCCAGCCTCTGTTTGAAGACTTCCATTGAAGGAGAACTCACCACTTCTCGTGGCAGCTTGTTCCACTCATTGATCACTCTAACTGTCAAAAAGTTTTTTCTAATTTCTAATCTGGATAGGAACAGGGGTCTGCAATCTGCTTTGTTACCAACCTCTCTGGTTTTCTGTGGCTTAGCCTGGTCTTGATTTCCTCCTCGGTGACCCAATCATAACAGTATGTGGTCCAATGAGTGTTCAAACTCCAAGCAAGAAGAGATCTTTTCTCACATTTATTGATGACTGCTCCAGATACAGAGTCGCCTACCTGCTTTGCGGTAAGGATGAAGTTCCACAGAAACTTGAAGAATATCTTGCTGTAGTGTTTAACAAATTTGGAAGAATGCCAAAAAGCCCTGTGTGCAGATAATGGAACCGAATATACACGAGGTAAGGTGCAAACCATTTTAAAAAAGGATGGAATCGTGTTCCAGACTACCATTCCATACAACCCAGAACAAAATGGCATTGCAGAGAGAAAGAACCATACTCTCTGTGAAAGTGGAAGAAGTATGCTGTTTGATGCAAATCTACTTACAACGTATTGGGGAGAAGACATCATGACAGCTTGCTATCTTCAAAACAGTGTGCTAGGTAAAGCTACAAATTAAACTCCATATGAGCTATGGAACTGCAAGAAGCCTAACCTGAAACACCTCAGGATATTTGGAAGCAAAACATTTATGTATGTTCCCAAAGAAAAACATTCCAAGTGGGAATCCCATGCAAAGCAAGGAGTCCTGGTGGGCTATAGCAAAACTCAAATGGGATACAGAATCCTGCACCCAGAGACCAACACAGTAACAATCAGCAGAGATGTAGTGACTGATGAAAATCTGTATCGCTTAAATTCCATGAAGTTACACCAGTTATTCACCCTAAGAAGCAAGAACAAGAATCTCAGTCACCAAACCCAGACACCGAAAAGGAAAACACTGAAGTATGGATAAGCTCTGAAGCCACCAAAGAAGACACAGAAGAACCAAGTCAATCTCCAGTCTGTCAGAAAGGCCAAACAAAGGTATCCCAGCTAGACACCTTTCTTATATGGTCAGAACACTTCCTGAACCAGAGCCACAGTCATGGCAAGAAATGCAAAAACTGCCTGTCCACAAGAAGCAGAAGTGAATAAATGCCGCTAATGAAGAGATGGCGTCCCTTCACCAACTCCAGACATGGGAGCTTACTGAGCTACCACAAGGAAAAAGAGCTATCGGATGTAAGTGGGTCTTCAAAAACAAATATGACTCGGAAGGTAAAGTTCACCGGATTAAGGCAAGATTGGTCGCAAAAGGGTACTCGCAAAAGTATGGTGAAGATTATGATGCTACATTTTCTCTAGTTGCGAAGTAAACCACATTCAGAGCTTTAATGTCCGTAGCTGCAGTTCAACAGATGACAATGAGACATTTTTACATCAAAACAGCCTTCCTACATGGTGACATTGAAGAAGAGTTTTACATGAGCCAATCCAAGGGATATATTAAAAAGAGTGAAGAGCACGTTCTTTGTAAAATGCAAAAATCTCTCTATGGACTTAAGCAGTTGGCAAGAGCTTGGAACTTGAAAATGAACAAAGTTTTGATGAATGAAGGATTTAAAAAATCTCAAGCTGATCCATGTTTGCATATGAAAAATGTAGCGAAGGAGTGGATGTATGTTCTCCTATATGTAGACAATGTAATCATGTGTCATCAAGATGAAAGAGAAATTGCAAAGCTAGGTGAAATTCTCAACCAGCACTTTGAGACTAAGGACCTTGGAATTGTGACATATTATTTGGGAATCCAAATCCAGAGAGAGGAAGATGGGAGTTTTCTTCTCAACCAAAGTTCTAAAATTTCCGCAATCCTAAGCCAGTTTGGAATGTCAGAAGTCAAAGGTGCGTCAACACCAATGGATCCATCCTACTTAAAGTTGGAAGTAGAAGAAGATCTGCTACCCAGCAATTGGAGTTACAGAGAAGCAGTGGGGGCGATTCTGTACGTAGCAGCCACAGTTGGAATTCTCTGCCGATGTGTAAGTAAGCCACGCCAAAGAGACTGGAAAGCAATTAAGAGAATTCTGTAATATCGAAACTCAAAGGCTAAATCTTAAGATATCTGCATCAGGAGATCTCACTCTCAGAAGTTATATGGATACAGATTGGGCTGGAGATCAAGTGATCGAAAATCAGCAAGTGGTTACTTGTTCAAGTTAGGAGAAAATTCAATTTCTTGGTCCAGCAGAAAACAAGTGTCAGTCACATTATTTTCTACAGAAGCATTTCAGTTTGGTTGAAATAACTTTTGGAAGATTTTGGCAAGCCATTAGTTCAACCAACAGTTATCTATGAGGACAATCAAGGATGCATTAAACTTGCCAGCAGTGAGAAGATTAGTGCTAGGACTAAACACATTGATGTAAAACATCCCCACTTACATGACTTAAGCCCCCGTCACACATAGGGATCTCACTAGCGAGATTGCTGCTGAGTCACAAGTTTTTTGACCCAACAGCGATCTCACCAGCAAGATCGCTGTGTGTGACACTGACTAGCGACCGGCCTCCCTGCCGGTTATCGCTGATCGTCGTGGAATTTTTTTTGATCGCTGGTCTCCCGCTGGCCAGCACGCATCGCTGCATGTGACAGGTGGGAGACCAGCGATCAAAAAAATGTCCTGGATATTCCAGCGTGCTGGTAACTAAGGTAAACGCAGGGTTTTTAAGCAGCACGCGGTGCTTAAAAACCCGATGTGTACCTTAGTTATCAGCGCGCTGATGCAGGGAGCACATCGCTATGTGTGACGGGGGCTTAAGGCTGGTGGGCCAAACCTCCTCACCTTTAGAGGTACCTTTCAGATAAGGGATAGTTAGAGTGCCATCCCTAGAAACAGTGCAGGACCAATTTCCCTAAACACGTACAGTAACAGTGTGCCAGCTTCTTAGTGGTTTTATGTCCCTCAAAATAATCAAATTGCTGTAGTACCTACACAAAATTGAGATAGGCACAAAATCTGCATATGATGATTCACCTTCCAAAGAACAAAATGGCACATTTGCTCCCTTTGACTAACAAGGTTAAAGGGAAACCATCATGTTCTCTATGGGAAGCACAGTATAGAAAAGGAGAAGCTGAGCAAAATAATATATGGGTTTGTTGAAAAAGATTCAGTAAAACATGTATTTTACACATTCTCTGGTGCCTGTATACTTGGGAGTCAAGTGGGCAGCCCTACTTGTGATTGACAGTCTTCTCTGAATGACTGCGATAACAGAGATAGTTTTCAATCACTCATAGTACCACCCACTGGACTCATACATAAAAACACCTGGGATTTCAATTAATAAAATACAAATTTTACTGAAACACTTCCCACAAAAATGTATATAAATCTGATCAGGCCCTTCTGCTCTATATCATCCTGTCTGCAGATCAAATATAATTTTCAACATGACAGGTTCCCTTTAAGGAGGTTGTAACAGACACTGAACACTTTAAATGGAAGGATTTTAAAGAACATCTGGGGTATAAAAGATATCCTCAACTGAGAACATACATTTCTCTGGTTTGCCAAATAATTTATTGTCTCTGAGTATTTGTATGACCTGCCTGACATGCACCTGATGTGCCTCAAGGTCAGATGAATATATTAATATGTCATCAAGACAGATAGCAACAAATCTTCCTACAAGGTGACTAAAAATGTCATTTACAAAGTGCTGAAAGATGGCAGGAGCATTAGTCAACTCAAATGGTATCACAAGGTTCTTATAGTGACCCTCAGGCATATTGTAATGCAGTGTCCTTGACAATACTCACTCCACTTTACCACCTCCCGAGACACCTGAGAAAGCAACTGTGAAACACACGTCAGCTGCCTGATGGGTGAGTACTCCTACTTATGTTGAAACCATATATCTGATGTACTTTGATATTAATCACATGGAGATTTTTATACCCTTTTAAATAATGATTTACATATATATATATGCATATTTTGTGCATTCATTAATGTGATGTACCATATCTAATATAAAAAGCTCAATGTGTGTATGTATGTGTGTATGTCCGGAATTGGCATCTGCACCGTCGCAGCTACAGCCACAAAAATTTGCACAGTCACACGTCTGGACCCCGAGAGCGTCATAGGCTCTGTTTTGAGGCGAAATTTTAACCCCACGCGTTCCAATTCACCAAACAATTTTGCCTATTATTCTTATAATTTCTATGGTGTTATCGTCCTTCTGTAAAGCTGGAAATAACACAATTTATTACCGTGCCAACACAGACCACTCTCTGACACAGACTGCAGGGGGAGCCCAGTATCACACAGGATAGGAATAGATACACGGCTCAGCAGACAGTATCACACAGGATAGGATTAGATACACAGCTCAGCACACAGTATCACACAGAATAGTATTAGATACACGGCTCAGCAGACAGTATCACACAGAATAGGATTAGATACACAGCTCTGCAGTCAGTATCACACAAGATAGGATTAGACACATGGCTCAGCAGTCAGTATCACACAGGATAGGATTAGATACACGGCTCAGTAGACAGTATCACACAGGATAGGATTAGATACACAGCTCAGTAGACAGTATCACACAGGATAGGTGTTAGCTCCGCTCCCACCGCTCCCCGCTCCCCGGCTGTACTCACCGCCCCCACTCCTGGTCCGGCTTCCTCCTCAGTCTCTGCCTTGACGCGCGCCCCCGCTCTGCGCGCTTTCCGGCAGCTGGCCTCCCGACGCCCTCCTCCACTTCCCTCGGCCGCGCGCATGGTACCTCTGCGCATGCGCCGGAGGGTTAGATCATGCACCTATAGCCGCCTGTCGGCGTGACCTGCTCGGACCTCCTCCCGACCTATCAGAGCCCTCCACCAGGTATTTCAGGCCGCCCTCCCCTAGTGGAGGCGCCTGAATATTGAGTTATTGTCTCTTGTGTCTAGGCCGTGCTCGCTGCTGTTGCAGCTGTTGTCCTGTTAACCCTCTGTGCTGTCTGTCTCTGTGCTCCCTGTCCCTGTGCTCCCAGTCTCTGTGCTTCCTGCTGTGCCATAGTGTTATCGCTTTGTCTCCTGCTCCTGCCCTCTGTTTAACCCTCAGTGTCCTCTCTCCTTTTTAGTTTTGCTCCCACTCCTGCCTCCTGCTGGTTCCGCCGTCCCACCGTCTCCTCCTCGGATCTCCCACCACTCCTCTTCATCGCTCACCCTCTTGAGCCGACCCCTGGTCCTGGCTGCCGTGGCGCTTGAACTCCTCGAGTCTGTTCCCTAACGGTCCCTGTATAGGGGTCGGTCCACTTGGTGCGCTCGCTCGGGGAGGGTTCGGCGTCACGGTCCAGTGGGTCCACTCTCGCTTCCGGCATCCGAAGTGTAACAGAATAGTCAGGCCATGGACCCTGCCGGGGCCGCCACCCAAAAGGAGTTGGTATTCCTGAGGGAAAACCAGACCCGAATTATGTCTTTTATGAAGACCATGGATTCCCGCTTGTCGGCCTTACAGGCCGCTGACCCTGGCAACGCCTCCCAACTGGCCAGCCTCCAGCAGGAGCTGGTTCAGCAACGGGACACCCAAGCCCATATCCTCTCTTACATGGCCTCGGTCGACGATCGGTTGCTGTCCCTGCAGTCGGCTGCCGCGCGCGATCCGTCCGGCGGTTCCGATCCCGTACCTGCCCCGTCACCCAGGCTGGGTAAACCGCCTCGGTATGGCGGCGACCCAAAGTTGTGCAGGGGCTTCCTAATTCAGTGCAGGTTGCATTTCGAACTATTGCCCCAACAGTATCCCACCGATCGGGCCAAGGTGGCCTTTATTGTGTCCCATCTGGAGGGAGAGGCTCTCTCCTGGGTGAATCCCCTGTGGGAGCGGGACGATCCCGTAGTCTCTAGTGTCCAGAACTTCACGGACACTTTCCGTAGAGTCTTTGACGAGCCCGGTTGGGTAGCTTCCGCCACGGAGTCCCTTTTCTGCCTCCCTCAGGGTACCCTTACGGTCGGACAATATGCCATCCGGTTCCGTACCTTGGCCTCTGAGTTTGGGTGGAATAACGAGGCTTTGGTCGGGGCCTTCTGGCGTGGTCTCTCTGGCAAAATCAAGGACGAACTGGCAGGGCGTGATACCCCGACCACCTTGGAGGATCTTATTTCTCTGGCCACACGAATTGACCTCCGGTTTCAGGAACGCGCTCGGGAGGCTGCGAGAGAGAGGCGACCGCTCAGACCGTCTGCTTCTTTTCACAGGCCGTCCAGTCTTCGTCCTCCTGGTCCGTCCTCCAGTCTTGCACCGGAGCCGATGCAGGTGGATCGAGTCAAGTTGGCAGAACAGCGCCATAAGGAGAGACTGATGGAGGGTTTGTGCCTGTATTGTGGCAGCACGTCCCACTTCCTGCGTTCTTGTCCTGAGAGGCCGGGAAACTCCTCCACCTAGGGCAGGTAAGAGAGGCCGACCTAGGTGTATCTCACTCCTCTCATCCCCTTACCCTTTCGGTTCAGCTGGTTTTTGGTCAGAGACGTGGCTCGGAGGTGGCCTATGTGGACTCGGGCGCGGCGGGGAACTTCATATGATTGAAGGAGGTGAGGAAGTACCGGATTCCCGTGATTACCCTGAAAACTCCACGTGTTATCGCCTCTGTAGATGGAAGACCCCTACAGGAATCCGTGTCCCTGGTTACGGAGGAGGTGTGTCTGCAAATCGGGGCCTTGCACTGGGAGCGGATCGCATTCTACGTTCTTCCTGACCTAGCCCATGCCTTGCTACTTGGCCTACCCTGGCTTAGAACACATGAACCCGTCCTGAATTGGCGTTCTGGGGAGGTCCTCCGCTGGGGACATCCCTGCCAGGAGAGGTGCCTGGGGTCTGTGCGTCCAGTCAGTCCTCCTCCAGTCTCCTGGGGCCCAGGAGGCTTACCGCCCGCATACTGGTCATTCTCAGACGTGTTTGATAAGAAGGAGGCGGAGATCCTTCCTCCGCATCGCCCGTATGACTGCCCTATCGACCTCCGACCCGGGACCACTCCGCCCCGTGGGCGAATTTATCCCTTGTCCCCAGCTGAGACTGCGGCCATGTCTGAGTACATTCGTGAAAATTTAGCCAGAGGTTTCATACGGAAGTCTTCTTCGCCTGCCGAAGCCGAGTTTTTCTTTGTGAAAAAAAAGGATGGTTCTCTCCGTCCTTGCATTGATTTCCGGGGATTGAACGACATTACTGTAAAAAACAAGTATCCCTTGCCTCTCATCCCTGAACTCTTTGATTGGCTGCGTGGAGCCCGCATCTTCTCGAAGTTGGATTTACGCGGAGCCTACAATCTCGTCCGCATCCGTCCGGGTGACGAATGGAAGACCGCCTTCAACACCCGGGATGGGCATTACGAATATCTGGTTATGCCCTTCGGTCTCTGCAACGCTCCCGCGGTGTTCCAGGAATTCGTCAACGATATCTTCCGAGACCTATTGTACTCCTGCGTGGTGGTGTATCTGGACGACATCCTTATTTTCTCCCCGGATCTGGCATCTCACAGGAGGAGCGTTCGTCTGTTTCTACAACGCCTACGGGAGAATCACCTCTACGCAAAGCTGGAGAAGTGTCTCTTTGAGCAGTCTTCCTTACCCTTTTTGGGCTACATTGTTTCTGATTCTGGTCTGGAGATGGATCCTGGAAAGTTGTCGGCAATTCTTCAATGGCCCCGGCCGGTGGGAGTCAAGGCGATTCAAAGGTTCCTCGGCTTCGCCAATTATTATCGCCAATTTGTGCCACATTTTTCATCCGTCATCAAACCCATCTCCAGTCTCACTCGCAAGGACGTCAACTCCTCGTCCTGGTCTCCGGAGGCTGAAGAGGCCTTCTCCTGTCTGAAACAAGCCTTTGCAACGGCACCTGTTTTACACCGACCCGAGGCTACCAAGCCATTCATTCTGGAGGTGGATGCCTCTTCCATCGGAGCAGGTGCAGTGCTTTCTCAGAGATCCCCGTCCGGCCGACTGGTTACCTGCGGGTTCTTTTCAAAAGCCTTCTCTCTAGCAGAGTGTAACTACTCCATCGGGGATCGCGAACTGCTGGCCATAAAATTGGCATTGGAGGAATGGCGCTACCTTCTTGAGGGGTCGGTCCACCCGTTTACCATCTTTACCGATCACAAGAACCTGGCATATCTCCAGTCGGCTCAGAGACTTAATCCTCGACAAGCCAGATGGTCTCTCTTCTTCGCTCGGTTCGATTTCGAGCTGCATTTCCTCCCCGGGCCAAAGAACCTCAAGGCGGATGCATTGTCCCGGTCTCTGCAGTCTCCTGATTTGGTGGAGGATCCGACTCACATCATCGATCCAGCCAAGATCATCACGGTGGCCCCGGTAAGACTGATTACTCCTCCCCCAGGCAAGACCTACGTGCCCGAGGCAGACAGAAAAAAGGTACTGCAGTGGGGACATTCCTCTAAAGTTTCTGGACATGTCGGAGTCAAAAAGACAATGGAGCTCATCACTCGTTTTTATTGGTGGCCCTCTCTCCACAAAGTTGTGTCTGACTTCACGGCGTCCTGTTCCTCTTGTGCCAAAGTCAAGGTTCCCAGGCGACCACCCTCCGGTTTCCCCTGCCGATTCCCTCGGTCCCATGGCAACATATCGCTTTGGATTTCATTACGGACCTGCCTGACGCTTCCGGATATACAACTATCCTGGTAACTGTCGACCGCTTCTCCAAGATGGCCCATTTCACTCCTCTTCCAGCCTTGCCCTCCGCCCCAGAGTTGGCGAAGATTTTTATCCAGCACATCTTTTGCCTCCATGGCTTTCCGAAGCATATTGTGTCTGATCGAGGTGTACAATTCACCTCGCAATTCTGGAGAGCCTTATGTGAGCTTCTCGAGGTAAGGTTGGACTTTTCCTCCGCGTACCATCCCCAATCCAATGGCCAAGTGGAACGCATTAATCAGGTACTAGCGACATATTTACGGCAGTTCACCAACGCTCATCAGGATAACTGGGTCCATCTCCTTCCCTGAGCAGAGTTCTCCTACAATAATCACCCCAGCGAGTCTTCGGCCAAGTCTCCATTCTTCGTGGTGTTTGGGATGCATCCTGGTATCCCTCTACCTATTTCCACCACCTCTGGTGTGCCTGCAGCAGATTCTCTGACCCTGGAGTTCTCTAAGATCTGGTCCGAGACTAAGGAGGCTCTCAGGAAGTCTGGGGAGCGCATGAAGAGACACGCTGACAAGAGACGCTTGGACTCTCCGATCTACCTCCCGGGTCAACAAGTTTGGCTTTTGGCCAAGTACATTAGGCTAAAGCTCCCTTCTTACAAACTGGGACCTCGCTACATTGGACCTTTCAAGATTCTCAAACGCATTAACAACGTATCTTACAAACTGGAGTTACCCGTCTCGCTTCGGATCCCCAACTCCTTCCACGTCTCTCTCCTTAAGCCGGTTGTCTTGAATCGGTTCCACCCAGCTCCTAACCCTTCTCCTCTACCTGTCTCTTCTGATGATATCTTTGAGGTAAGAGACATTTTGGCCTCGAGAAAAGTTAGGGGTAAAACTTTTTTCCTAATCAATTGGAAGGGTTTCGGTCCCGAGGAGAGATCTTGGGAGCCGCAAGAGAACATCAATGCTCCGCGCATTCTTAAGAAGTTTTTAGCCAGACACAGTGGAGGGGAGGGTAAGAGAGGGGGTACTGTTAGCTCCGCTCCCACCGCTTCCCGCTCCCCGGCTGTACTCACCGCCTCCACTCCTGGTTCGGCTTCCTCCTCAGTCTCTGCCTTGACGCGCGCCCCCGCTCTGCGCGCTTTCCGGCAGCTGGCCTCCCGACGCCCTCCTCCACTTCCCTCGGCCGCGCGCATGGTACCTCTGCACACGCGCCGGAGGGATAGATCGTGCACCTATAGCCGCTTGTCGGCGTGACCTGCTCGGACCTCCTCCCGACCTATCAGAGCCCTCCACCAGGTATTTCAGGCCGCCCTCCCCTAGTGGAGGCGCCTGAACATTGAGTTATTGTCTCTTGTGTCTAGGCTGTGCTCGCTGCTGTTGCAGCTGCTGTCCTGTTAACCCTCTGTGCTGCCTGCCTTTGTGCTCCCTGTCCCTGTGCTCCCAGTCTCTGTGCTTCCTGCTGTGCCATAGTGTTATCGCTTTGTCTCCTGCTCCTGCCCTCTGTTTAACCCACAGTGTCCTCTCTCCTTTTTAGTTTTGCTCCCACTCCTGCCTCCTGCTGGTTCCGCCGTCCCACCGTCTCCTCCTCGGATCTCCCACCACTCCTCTTCATCGCTCACCCTCTTGAGCCGACCCCTGGTCCTGGCTGCCGTGGTGCTTTAACTCCTCGAGTCTGTTCCCTAACGGTCCCTGTATAGGGGTCGGTCCACTTGGTGCGCTCGCTCGGGGAGGGTTCGGCGTCACGGTCCAGTGGGTCCACTCTCGCTTCCGGCATCCGAAGTGTAACAATAGGATTAGATACACAGCTCAGCACACAGTATCACACAGAATAGGATTAGATACACAGCTCGCAGTCAGTATCACACAGGATAGGATTAGATACATGGCTCAGCAGTCAGTATCACACAGGATAGGATTAGATACATGGCTCAGCAGTCAGTATCACACAGGATAGGATTAGATACACAGCTCAGAAGACTGTATCACACAGGATAGGATTAGGTACACGGCTCAGCAGTCAGTATCACACAGAATAGTATTAGATACACAGCTCAGCAGACAGTATCACACAGAATAGGATTAGATACACGGCTCAGCAGTCAGTATCACACAGGATAGGATTAGATACACAGCTCAGCAGTCAATATCACCCAGGATAGGAATAGATACACGGCTCAGCAGACAGTATCACACAGGATAGGATTAGATACATGGCTGAGCAGTCAGTAACACACATGATAAGATTAGTTACACGGCTCAGCAGTCAGTATCACACAGGATAGGGTTAGATACACGGCTCAGCAGTCAGTATCACACAGGATAGGATTAAATACACAGCTCTGCAGTCAATATCACACAGGATAGGAATAGATACACGGCTCAGCAGACAGTATCACACAGGATAGGATTAGATACACAGCTCAGCACACAGTATCACACAGAATAGTATTAGATACACGGCTCAGCAGACAGTATCACACAGAATAGGATGAGATACATGGCTCTGCAGTCAGTATCACACAGAATAGGATTAGATACACGGCTGAGCAGTCATTAACACACATGATAGGATTAGGTACAAGGCTCAGCAGTCAGTATCACACAGGATAGGGTTAGATACACGGCTCAGCAGACGGTATCACACAGGATAGAATTAGATACACTGCTCAGCAGTCAGTATCACACAGGATAGGATTAGATACACGGCTGAGCAGTCAGTAACACACGATAGGATTAGATACACAGCTCAGCAGAAAGTATCACACAGGAGAGGATTAGGTACACAGCTCAGCAGACATTATCACACAGGATAGGGTTAGATACACAGATACACATGTTGTTTATCAAAAGGCTCTTGAATGAGTTGAAAATAAAATACTATCAATACTTGGGTAATCGTTTAGTTAATTTGTGTTGCAAATCTGTAGTGTTGAATATATGATGTGAAATGTTTTTATGTGCAATATAATCATTATAATTTGTTATAACTAACCACAGTTGGTTACTATGTCCAGGCAACGCCGGGCTCTTCAACTCGTTATCTATACAATTGTGAGATTTATTTTCTATTTGATGCGTTTTTGAATAGATTCCTATTGTGACTAATGGACTATTCCAATCAATCACAGGATTGTGCAGAGCGAGACAAGGTAGTCCAAGAACCACAGGAGAGGGCGGACCCTCTAGCACAAAACAGTCAATATCTTCTCAGTGCATGGCCCCTACTTGTTGATGTAACACTCGGACGACTTGAGTAAAATACTCCTGTCTCAAGGGTGAGAAGTCGATGGTGATTATGGGTATAGGTCTGGACAATGTATGTGGATTGAGGCCCTGGACCTAGATGAACCTAGCGTTGATCAAGTTAAACTCCACCTCACTGTCCAGAAAGGCAGAAATAACCACCTTATTTTTGCCAAGATGGATCTCAGCAGGCAGAAAAAAATGTGTCCTATCCGCTGAGGAGATATTTACAACCAGGTTGCTAACCTCTTTGCAACCTGGGCTCCTTAGTTTTCTAGCGGCTGATGGTGATCTTCCCGGATAGCCTGAGACACGGCTGCCTCAAGGGAAACTGGAGTCTCATGTAGGGCTAAGGCATTCTTTGCCCTTACTGACAGTTGACAGAACTGGCTACTGAGCACAAGGTCATTTTAATTAGTATCAGTGGACCACCTCCGAAACTCAGAGCAATACTCCTCCGCTGGCTGGTCTCCCCGCTGAAGCTGATGTAGTGTGGAAACGGGGTCGGGTGCATCGTATATATACTAAGGGTTGCCTGGGAGTCATGGTCCCCAAACCTGATGTATTATGTTGCTGCAAAACGACAGAAGCTGAGTTGCTGCAGTTGCCCTGTCAGAGCAGGGATAGGATCCATAATGGATCAAAAAAAACAGTTTTGGTCAGAGCTAATGTCACAACTCTGTTGTCACGTGTCCCGGGACATGGCGCTCCTTACTTGTCCGTAACACTAGAGGTGCCCTAGCTCGCCCTGTTCCCCGGAATACGTCTGATGGTGAAGATTCCGGGGCAACATACTTTGCCTTGGTTCCTGAATCTGCCCTCAGTCTGTATCCTTCTCTCACCCAGAGAAGAACGGGAGTATTAGTATACCGTAATACATCAAGCAGACTAGCAATGTAATATGAACAGGGTTAAAGGAAAATACTAATACAAATATATTCACACAAACAACAGAGGCATACATCGGGGAGTGGAGGATGGGGTAAAGCCAGAGTAGGAGAAAAAGGGGAATTAGCACACACCCAAACTTAGCAACAGTCACAGATAAATCCACAAAACGCTTTCTCAAATAGCAACTAACAACCTCCAGCTAATTGATAGGTGATGGGAGGGGCTAGCAATGACCAGCTGAGCCTTAATGCATTAAAGCTTCCAAGAACACTCAACTGAGCAGATTAACCCCTGCACTGCTAAAAGAAGCCTGCACCATTTAATATGACGGTAAAGTGCTTCTAATCAATGAAGGAGTAGGAGAAATCAGACACTGCGGTCTTCTAGTTCCTCTCTGCCGCAGTAAACCCGTGACAGCATATAAGTAGTATTGTATATTATTTTATTATACTCCATAAGTAGTGCATTTTATTATCTGAGAACAAAAGATCATATGTTCAAGTCCACTAGCAGGACTAATAAGTATTGTCAACACATAAATGTTTTCAACCCCTTCATCCCCAGGCGATTTTCCTTTTTCTGTTTTTGTTTTTTCCTACCCCATCTTCCAAGATCCATACCTTTTTTTATTTTTCCATTCACATAGGCATATGAGTAGTATTTTTTGTGGGATGAGCTGTACTTTTGAATAACACTATTCATTTTATCATGTGATGCACTGGTAGTTGGGGAAAAAAATTCCAAATGCAAAAAAGCATAATTTCACTAGTTTGTTTTGTTTTTTTTTTTGGGGAGGGAAAGTTCATTTACCATGTTCTCCATACAGTTAAACTGACCTGGCAATGTGATTCTCCAGAGAACATGAGAACATATAAAGCACCAAGCCCAGAGTAGCAGACACTCAAAAAGAAGGTACGGATTAAATACAACAATCTATAGCATAAGACTATGTATAATTGAATATATCTCTACAATATCCTTCAGACAGCCTAAGCACCTACAAAGTCCTTAGAAATATACTGGACTGATCCTACTTGACTGCGGAGGTTGGCACCCTAAAATGTATGAGATGTGGCACCCCAACTCATCGACGGCTGGCACTGTCTTCCCTACCTGTTATAGGCAGGTGGGAAAAGACAGGTGAATAATAAGAGATGAAAACACAATATACAAACTAGCTATGAACCCGTTCTACGCCCGGGTGGTGAGCATTTTAATTGGTATATGGTCTCCCATCCCGGTATGTGCTGCCACTCTCCTATCCTGGTATGCATGGCACCCGTCATTCCTATCCTGGTATGCATGGTACCCTCACCCCCCCAATCCTAGTATGCATGGCACCCCAGTCTTCATCCTGGTATGCATGGTCCCCTCACTCCTCAATCCTTTAGACTTATTTAGCTCTCCAGCTGTGACGAGGGGTCTAGGGCACCATAGGAACCCCCACGGCTACTGTTAGTTGTGGTGAATAGGATCAGGGGTCTGCAATCCGCTAGCTACCAACCTCTCCGGTTTTCTGGACTTAGCTTGTGTTTTTGTTTTTTCCTCCTCCGGTGACTCATTCATAACACATCCCTATCCTGGTATGCATGGTACCCCTCACCCCCCTATTCTGGTATGCATGGTACCCCTCATCCCCCAATCCTGGTATGCATGCTCCTCTCACCCTCCTCAATCCTGGTATGCATGGTACTCCCTCATCCCTATCCTGGTATGCATGGTCCCCTCACCCCCTGTCCTGGTATGCATGGTACCCCTCATCCCTCAATCCTGGTATGCATAGTACTCCCTCATTCCTATACTGATATGTATGTTCCTCTCACCCCCCTATCCTGGTATGCATGGTCCCCTCAGCCCCTATCCTGGTATGCATGGTACCCCTCATCCCCCAATCCTGGTATGCATGGTACCTCTCATCCCCCAATCCTGGTGTGCATGGTACCCCTCATCCCCCAATCCTGGTATGCATGGTACCCCTCATCCCCGAATCCTGGTAAGCATGGTACCCCTCACTACACTATTCTTGTATGCATGATACCCCTCATCCCCCAATCCTGGTATGCATGGTACTCCCTCATCCCCTAATCCTGGTATGCATGGTCCTCTCACCCCCCCATCCTGCTATGTATGGTACCCCTCATCTCCCAATCCTGGTATGCATGGTCCTGTCATCCCCCAATCCTGGTAAGAATGGTCCTCTCACCTCCCCTATCCAGGTATGCGTGGTCCTCTCACCTCCCCTATCCTGGTATGCATGGTCCTCTCACCTCCACTATCCTGGTATGCATGGTCCTCTCACCTCCCCTATCCTGGTTTGCATGGTCCCCTCACTCCTATTAAAACTACACATATACAAAAAAAAAAAACATTTATACTCACCCTTTTTTCCTGTGCTCCAACGCTGTCACCACATTCTGCTGGAGGCTGGAGGAGGAGTCTTGCACTGGAGTATGCGCATGCCCATAGCGCTGTCCGGCGCCATATTGCTGAAGACACACTGCAAGTGTGTCTTCAGTAAGATGGTGCTGGATCGCGCTATGCGCATGCGCGATTCCAGCCGCACTCCCACCCCGGTCTCCAGCCGAAGAGAAGCGCCGCAGCAACGCTCCTCCTGGTCAGGTAAGTATGTAAGTATGGCGCCGGACATAGCAGTATGCAGTGTGTATGCGTACCGCCATCTCTGACGCCATACACACTCCTCACCGCACTGCCTCATTCTGTCTGGAGCCAGACTGCGCAGGTGTGTTGCGCTTGTGCTGTCTATAAAGGCTTTGGACAGAGTGACGCTTAGCCGGTTATATTATAGATGTGGTGAACCTTATCTATAAGGTTAGAAAAGGGAAAAAGTCAGCTCACCCATTAGAAGTCAGGGATCCCGAGCACGGAATAGCTGCAACGCAGCAGGGAAAGCCAATCAGTAATTTTATTGAAAATCATTAAAAAGGTAATATTCCGCATGAAAAGTCACGAGCCCCCATATGGGGTTATATACACAGTATAGTCCACAATTTTCAGAAATTAAGAGCATTACACTGAAATATATCCCAATGTTACACCAGGATGACAAATTAAAAGCAATTTTAACTCACCCTATAAGATTTTCTGCAAATAAAGCACCCACTTTAGGGGATCTTTTGTCTCCAAGCTTATATATTAGTAAACACTTGGAAACAGAAAAAACCTGGTTACAAAGCGTTGGCTTTTATAAATGCAGACATCGGACATGCACATGCTGCGTTCACACAGGGAAGTGGATTCATTTCAACATCCACCAACAAGTCCTATAAAATCAATAAATACATAAATTGTAATACTACATAAGTCGTGTATTTGCTAACCTGTTGGTCCTATAATATTCAATACGTGGGCTGCACTACTAATCAATTGATAGTAAGGATTAGACACCACCTATCTGATGCAGCAAGTAAAAAGACACTTCATTACAACATAATGTAGGGTTGTAGGGTTACTGGCATTGAAAGAGTCTCTAAACCGCTGAGAGGTGGCGAACACCATAGAATACTCTTAAATAGGGAATCTTGGTGAATCTGTGTCTTACCAACTTGAGCCTCTTTGGGGATGAACATTAAACAAGATCTCACATATCACTATGTATGATGCATTTAAATATATGTTATTTGATTGTGAAGGGTTTATATTGATTGGTATAGTATTGTGTTTTCATTTTTTATTTTAAATTATAGACATCTTATTGTATGTGTGTTTTTATCAGGTGAGGAATGGTATTTGATCACCTGACCTAGACAGGATGTTGTATATAAGGTTGATGTTAATGTCAATGTGGTGAACCACAAGGTTTGAAACACATCTGCCCAAGTATATAACCCCATATGGGGGCTTGTGACTTTTCATGCTGAACATTACCTTTCTAATGATATTCAATAAAATACGCTTTTATGGGACACATGGTGCTAGATACCAGTTTCCTTACTGATTATTTATAAGCTGGAATAGCCTACCAGAAAAAGGACATTAGATGTTTAAGGAGATGATAGTACACCTCTCATATGGAATAGATGATATCTCCCTTGTGGGTATTCATTGGGAGCTGAAAGATAAGTGAAAGCTGAACTTCCAGATAGCTGAATGTCTCTATAAAGCCCCCGTTACACATTGCGATATCGCTAGCAATATCGCTGTAAAGTCACCGATTTTGTGACGTTGCAGCGATATTGCTAGCGATATCGCTGCATGTGATACTTACCTCCGACCGGCTCCCCCGCTGGTTATCGCTGATCGCGCGAGAAGCTCCTGGACCATTCCTCGCCGGCCACTTCCTGCTGGGGCTTCCTGTGGCGCCGACGAGCGACGCATGGAGCCGGGCGGGAGGACGTCAGGATCGCCACATCTGACAGGTAAGTAGCGATCCCCGACCACCGCTATGTCGCTGGTGAGATCTGCCTGTGTGGCAGCTCACTAGCGACCACCTAGCGATGCACCAGCGATCCTGACCGCATCATATCGCTAGTCGGGATCGCTGGTGCATCGCTAGGTGTAACGGTACCCTAAGTTATCCTTGCCTAGCCGTGGAGATTTGGTATGCTAGTGACTAGAGATGAGTGAATATCTTCGGCTCCCTCCTTATTCGGCAAGCTATAGCGTTTACCGAACAAGCTGCTGCGGGAACCCAGGTACCTGGATAACTGCCGATGATCAGCTGTTCAGCGCCGCAGCTGCATGTGTTGCGGCTGTGTGACAGTCACATCACACAGGCTCCCCATGCATGTGTTGTGACTGTCACAAGGTTGCGGCACATGCAGCTGCGGCACTGAACAGCTGATCAGCAGGAGCGATCCAGGTATCCTTCCCGCAGCAGCTTGTTTGGTAAGCACTATAGCTTGCCGAATAAGGAGGGAGCCAAAGATATTCACTCATCTCTACTAGTGATATCATCTTCTTCCTGCATCATTTTTATGCCATCCACCCAACAGGCCTCCTGATGAAGCAAATGGATGAGGAAACAGGTTGAGGCACTGCGGACCTCCATGATGCTGTAGTATGTACTCCTCAACAGGTTTGCCACTGCTTGGCACTACTAGTTGTACTTAGATACTTTTTGTCTATTACTGTATATTTATTTTCTCTGCACTCTTTGCACTTTAGTGCCCTATTAGGTTTCTACATGCACTGATTATATGATTTACTATGTAGCAGGGGCCTGGCTGAGTGGGGTTTCCCTGTTTCCCACGTAAACTTATCTTTTTTAACTTAATTATGTCAGACTTGTATCAATAAAGATTATTATTATGAGTGTTTTGCTTCCATTTTTTATTTGACTAGAATTTTGAATTTTATGCTAATATTATGGTCTTCACCAAGTGGGTGTGGCTCACAATACTCTTTGGGGGCCTTTATTTTGGCTGTACTGCATTACTACCTTGTTAAGATAACCCCCAGAATCCCTTGGAAAGACCTTAGAAATAGCACTGAATAAAATCTAATATCTTTGGAATCTTTTGGTGGATAAAAAAAAAAAGAGTAAATCAGGAGCAGAGGGAATAAAATAACAGCAAAAACTGATCACTTTTCACCTGTTTACAGATCCTGTTTAACTATTATTTGGAGAGAACTATCAATCAACTGGAGCAGAGTATGGTCCACACCTGACAAGTCAGGTCTCTCAGTAATTTCCATAAGTTATGGAATCAATTTATTTTTCTTTCCCGATAAGCCATTGAGAAATTTGGGGCATTAAACTTAAAAAATGGAGATGAGATGTCAAAGGAAAAATAAATCCAGTAGATCAGCATGTATGAGAACAACAGTAGAGAACAAAGCTCACCCATAGGCCACTGTATAGCAAGTGTTCACACTGGAATAGTGAGCACATCTCTGTGTCTTGTGCCAAACCAAGCTACTGTGGAATTTCCAAACATAAGCATAATAGATTGTTTGCAATCCATCCCCCTCACCGCTTGGGGCATGACTACATAAATTTCAAGGATCCTTTCAAACAGAATGCCAGGATGAGGAGGAATAGTAAGCAGAGGCTGTAAGATCAGTGTCTACAGGTGCTTTACATTTAATGAGATGCATGCCTCTCATTCCAGGCAGACGTTACCTGCCAGATTATGTAGTAATTGCATTCATAGGAAACCACCACCATTCCATAAAGATAAAGAACTAGGAGCATTTTTAGAAAGTTAATAAATCAATGGTAAAAAGAGAAAAAAAATGCTCTAAGCGTGTTGACGTGCAGAATCCACGGGACTACTTATAGATAAAAAGTAAGAAAAAAAATCCAGCTTCTTAAATTTGTGATGTTTGTTAGAAAAATAGGTATAAAAATTCAATACATAGTATTTACATACACACACAGCATCTTAGACGTCAGGTACGTGTCACTGCACAGCAGGAATCCCGAGCCTTGTATCCGGCAGTCACCCATTCCTCTTTGGCCGCAGAGGAGCCTACTCAGCAGACTCGTCGATCCCGGCGCTCTGCTCAAACCAGCTCTGTGGATTTGGTTGCTGCTGCTGCTGCTGCTTGTTGTGAGTTCATTTTCCCCTCCGTCACTGAGGCCTGGTGAACTCCCTATTCTAGTGAAGGAAGGTAGTGAGCCTGATTATCAGGCACCTGGGACTAATGAAGACGATTGGCTGAGTGGAGTCACTGACTGGATTTAAGGCAGCCTACGCCCTTTCTGCCCTGCGGGTGATTTCTCTGTGGACTCTTGGACACCAGTCTGATTCCTGCTCTTCTAAAGCTAAGTTTTCTGTTTTGCCTTTTTGCATTTAAGATTTGTTTTTGTTTTTCTTGCTTTTGGATTCTGCCACTCCCTGCTGGAGTGTGCAGTGTTCCGTTAGCTCTGTCTTCTGAAAGTTCCTGAGTGCTGATTTAGTTTTTGAAGCTTAGTTGCTTCAGGGCCATTTTTATATCAGCTTGTTGGCTTTTGTCTCTGATAGGGTTTTGGCAGATTGCAGTCAGCAGCCTTCCTATCCGTTCCTATCTAGGTAGTTTTTGGGCCCCGTCTTTGCTCAGCCTGTCTTTCTGTCTGTGTAAGTGTTTTCATCTTGCTTCACCGTCATTATATGTGGGGGGCTGCCTATTGCTTTGGGGTCTGCTCTGGGGCAGGTAGATTTCCCCTTTCCTTCTTTAGGCCTATGTATCTCTCCGGCTGTGATCGAGGGGTCTAGGTCATCATAGGAACCCCCCACGGCTACTGCTAGTTGTGTTGATAGGTTCAGGGGTCTGCAATCTGATAGTTGCCAACTTCTCTGGTTTTCTGGACTTAGCTAGCATTTCTATTTTTGCCTCCTACGGTGACTCAATCATAGCAGAATCACCCGCCCAACCGCAGATCCTGGGGTACTCAATAGCAGGAAAGAATTGTGTTTAAAAAAAAAAAAATAAAAAAAAAAGAGGAGTTTGTATATTCTTTCCTCTATATCTCTGAGGCCGTAGGGGGAATTTTTTTTTCTCTCAATGGAGATAAAGCAAGTGTCTGATCGTGTGGAGCAGCTCGCTGCTGAAGTGCGAGGAATTTCCGCCTATCTTGCTCGTTCACATGCTGTTGAACCAAAGATCCCCACACCTGATGTATTTTTTGGGGATCGATCTAAATTTTTGAGTTTCAAAAATAATTGTAAATTATTTTTTGCTTTGAAGCCTAACTCGTCAGGGAGCCCCGCGCAGCAGGTTAAAATTGTCATCTCTTTGCTGCGCGGCGATCCCCAGGATTGGGCGTTTTCTTTGAAACCAGATGACCCTATTCTGACTAATGTGAAAGCATTTTTTCAAGCCTTGGGGTTGCTGTACGACGAACCTAATGCTATTGATCAGGCTGAAAAGACCCTGTTAGCATTGAACCAGGGTCGAGAATCTGCAGAGTTGTACTGTCAAAAGTTCCGAATGTGGGCGGTCCTTACTACCTGGAATGATAGTGCCTTGGCTGCTCTCTTTCGGAAGGGTTTGTCAGAAGCCGTAAAAGATACTATGGTGGGATTTCCTGTTCCCTCTGGTCTGGACGATTCTATGTCTTTAGCTATTCAGGTTGATCGGCGTTTACGTGAACGCAGGATTACACGAGAGGTGTTGCCACCGGTTGAACAGACATCTGAACCTATGCAATGTGATAGAGTTTTGTCTAAGGTGCAACATCAGGAATTCAGAAGGCGCAATAAGCTGTGTTTTTTCTGTGGAGATGCCTCACATATCATTTCTGTTTGTCCTAAACGTGAGAAACGCTTTGCACACACGTTTTCTGTTGGTGGGGTTCAGACTAAGTTTCTTTTGGCGATTACTCTGATCTGTTCCCTGTCCACATTTTCCACCAAGGCTTTTGTGGATTCGGGAGCAGCGCTAAACCTAATGGACTTGGATTTTGCTAAAAGTTGTGGATTTCCGTTGACACCTCTGCAGACGCCTATCCCTTTGAGGGGGATTGATGCTACCCCTCTGGCTAAAAATAAACCTCAGTTTTGGACCCAGTTGGTCATGCGGGTCGCCCCAGACCACCAAGAAAATTGCAGATTTTTGGTGTTGCATGGTCTGCATGATGCCGTTGTTCTGGGGTTTCCCTGGTTGCAGATTCATAATCCAGTTTTGGATTGGAAGTCTGTGTCTGTGGTGAGTTGGGGTTGCCGGTGTACTTTTAGTGAGGCTCCGGTTTTTTCTACCTCTCCTCAGTCACATGAGGTTCCTGACTATTTGGCGGACTTCTATGATGTATTTAGTGAGAATGAGTCTGTGTCCTTGCCTCCTCATAGGAGTTATGACTGTGCAATTGAACTAAGCCCGGGGTGTAAATTTCCTAAGGGTCGGCTCTTCAATTTATCTGTACCCGAGCACGAGGCTATGCGGTCCTATATTAAGGAGGCGTTGGAGAAGGGTCATATTAGACCATCGTCTTCACCCTTAGGTGCCGGTTTTTTTTTTGTGGCCAAGAAGGATGGTTCTTTAAGGCCTTGTATTGATTATCGTGCCCTCAATAAAATTACTATTAAATATCAGTATCCGTTACCCCTGATTTCGGATCTATTCTCTAGAGTCAGAGGTGCTTGCTGGTTTACCAAGCTTGACCTCAGGGGGGCGTATAATCTTACCATCATTAAGCAGGGGGATGAATGGAAGACGGCGTTTAATACTCCGGAGGGACATTTTGAGTACCTGGTGATGCCTTTTGGGCTCACTAATGCCCCTTCTGTCTTCCAGTGCTTCATGAACGATATTTTCCGAGACTTTGTTGATAAATTTTTGATTATCTATCTGGACGATATTTTGATCTTCTCCAAGGATTGGGATGCTCATGTGGAACATATTCGGACTGTGTTCCGGATCTTGAGAGAGAATTCTCTGTATGTCAAAGGATCAAAATGCCTTTTTGGAGTACAGAGGATTTCTTTTTTGGGATTTATTTTGTCTCCGTCAACTATTGAAATGGAACCGGCCAAGGTACAGGCCATTTATGATTGGGTTCAGCCCACTTCTTTGAAGGCCCTCCAGAAGTTTTTGGGTTTTCCTAATTTTTATCGGAAATTTATAGCAAAATTTTCTAGTATTGCCAAACCATTGACTGACCTGACCAGGAAGGGTGCGGATGTGTTGAATTGGTCTCCCGAGGCGGTTGCTTCCTTTCAGGAGCTGAAGCGTAGATTTACCTCCGCCTCGCTTCTGCGGCAACCTGATGTCTCACTCCCGTTTCAGGTAGAGGTGGATGCTTCTGAGATTGGTGCAGGAGCAGTGTTGTCCCAAAAGGATCCGGTAACATCTAAAATGAATCCCTGTGCTTTCTTTTCCCGAAAGTTCTCTTCATCTGAACGTAACTATGATGTGGGGAATCGGGAACTGTTGGCCATGAAATGGGCATTTGAGGAGTGGAGACATTGGTTGGAGGGAGCCAAACATCAAGTTGTGGTCCTCACTGACCACAAAAATTTGATTTACCTAGAGTCGGCTAAACGCTTGAACCCTAGACAGGCTAGGTGGGCCTTGTTTTTTACACGTTTTGATTTTGTGGTCTCTTTCCTTCCTGGAACTAAGAATGTCAAGGCAGACGCCCTCTCTAGGAGTTTCTTTGCTGATTCTCCTGTCGTGACCAAGCCTGCTACCATCTTAGGCGAAGGGGTAGTTCTTTCTGCCATCTCGCCCGATTTGAGACTTGCTCTGCAAGAGTTCCAGGAGGACAAACCTGAGCGTTGCCCCAGTGGAAAGTTGTATGTTCCTGACCAGTGGAAGAAGAGAGTGATGTCTGAAGTTCATTGCTCTGCATTGGCTGGTCATCCGGGTATTTTTGGTACTAGAGATCTGGTGAGTCGCTCTTTTTGGTGGCCCTCCTTGTCTCATGATGTCAGGAATTTTGTGCAGTCCTGTGGGACTTGCTCCCGGTCTAAATCTTGTTCTCGCTCTAGTGGGTTGTTGATGCCTTTGCCGGTCCCCAGGAGGCCATGGACCCATATTTCAATGGATTTCATCTCTGAGATGCCGGTCTCTCAAAGAATGACTGTTATTTGGGTTATTTGTGATAGGTTCTCTAAGATGGTTCATCTTGTACCACTCCCTAAGTTGCCATCTTCCTCTGAGTTGGTGCCCCTGTTTTTGTAACAGGTGGTTCGCTTGCACGGGATTCCTGAGAACATTGTATCTGACAGAGGAGTTCAATTTGTGTCTAAATTTTGGAGGACGTTCTGTTCCAAGTTGGGAATTCAGTTGTCCTTCTCCTCTGCTTTTCACCCTCAGACCAATGGGCAGACAGAGAGAACAAACCAGACCTTGGAGTCGTATTTGAGATGTTTTATTTCCGCTGATCAGGATGATTGGGTTTCATTTTTGCCCTTGGCCGAATTTGCTTTAAATAATAGAGCTAGTTCTGCCACTTTGATGTCACCTTTTTTTTGTAACTTTGGGTTTCATCCTCGATTTTCTTCAGGGCAGGTGGAGCCCTCTGCCTGCCCAGGTGTTGACACTGTGGTGGAGAGAATGCACCAGATCTGGGACCAAGTGGTGGATAAGTTATCTCTCTCCCAGGAAAAGGCCCAGCGGTTTTCCAATCGACATAGGACCATTGGTCCCCAGTTTAAGATTGGTGATATGGTGTGGTTATCATCAAAAAATATTGCTATGAAGGTGGCTTCTCCTAAGTTTAAGACTAGATTTATTGGACCTTACAGGATTTTGGAGATTATTAATCCGGTCTCTTTTCGTTTGGCTCTTCCTGTCACATTTAAGATCCATAATGTGTTCCATAAGTCCTTGTTGAAGAGGTTTGTTGAGCCAGTTGTGCCTGAGGTGGCACCTCCGGACCCTGTATTGGTTGAAGGTAACTTGGAATATGAGGTAGAGAAAATTCTGGATTCCCGTCTGGCTAGACGGAGACTCCAGTATTTGGTTAAGTGGAAGGGTTATGGTCAGGAGGATAATTCCTGGGTTTCTGCCTCTGATATTCATGCCAAAAGATTGGTGCGTGCCTTTCATCGGGCTCACCCTGATCGCCCTGGTAGCGTTGTTGAGGGTTAGGTGACCCCTCCTCAAGGGGGGGTACTGTTGTGAGTTCATTTTCCCCTCCGTCACTGAGGCCTGGTGAACTCCCTATTCTAGTGAAGGAAGGTAGTGAGCCTGATTATCAGGCACCTGGGACTAATGAAGACGATTGGCTGAGTGGAGTCACTGACTGGATTTAAGGCAGCCTACGCCCTTTCTGCCCTGCGGGTGATTTCTCTGTGGACTCTTGGACACCAGTCTGATTTCTGCTCTCCTAAAGCTAAGTTTTCTGTTTTGCCTTTTTGCATTTAAGATTTGTTTTTGTTTTTCTTGCTTTTGGATTCTGCCACTCCCTGCTGGAGTGTGCAGTGTTCCGTTAGCTCTGTCTTCTGAAAGTTCCTGAGTGCTGATTTAGTTTTTGAAGCTTAGTTGCTTCAGGGCCATTTTTATATCAGCGTGTTGGCTTTTGTCTCTGATAGGGTTTTGGCAGATTGCAGTCAGCAGCCTTCCTATCCGTTCCTATCTAGGTAGTTTTTGGGCCCCGTCTTTGCTCAGCCTGTCTTTCTGTCTGTGTAAGTGTTTTCATCTTGCTTCACCGTCATTATATGTGGGGGGCTGCCTATTGCTTTGGGGTCTGCTCTGGGGCAGGTAGATTTCCCCTTTCCTTCTTTAGGCCTATGTATCTCTCCGGCTGTGATCGAGGGGTCTAGGTCATCGTAGGAACCCCCCACGGCTACTGCTAGTTGTGTTGATAGGTTCAGGGGTCTGCAATCTGATAGTTGCCAACTTCTCTGGTTTTCTGGACTTAGCTAGCATTTCTATTTTTGCCTCCTACGGTGACTCAATCATAACAGCTGCTGCTGCTGCTGCCGCCTCTGGCCCAGCTATAGCAACGCATGCTGGTCAGCAGCGAGCTACTCCAGGGACTAAGTCCTCCTTTCGGTCCACTGAGCATGCCCGTGGTACGATCTCTCATTGGAGATCGAAGGTCACATGCTCAGGTCCTTCTCCAGCTCAGATTGAACCATCAGAAAGGTCAGGAAGGACGCGGCTATAAAAGGTTCGCATGGCCGCTCGGCCAAGCATTAGTATAGACTGCATTACCAGACTATGAGGAGTGAGTGTCGTATGCATGTATGAATGTCTCTGGTGAATGACTCATTAAGAAACCCCTACCCGGAACGCATGTGTTGTGCAGCCTAGTCTGTTAAGCGCCCAGGCTTAGGTGTAGGTAGGACAGAGTCTGAGACAGGCATCAGTGTCCACGGTGCACGTGCTCGACACTCCATAGTCAGCGTCTATTGTGGCGTCCGCAGGTGCGACACCGCGCGGTCAGAAGGTCTAGAGGGACTCTGACCCCGTGTCCTTGGGGCAGAGTTCTGTGACTGCTTTCTGTGCGCTCCGTGGCCAGGCTCTGTGAGCTAAACAGGCACCAGCATTTATGTTCTGCGGTAGTGCGGCTCTGTGAGTTAACAGAGTTCGCTTCTGTTCACACTGAGTGACATTAACCCACGTGTGACCTTTTGTCCACCGCTTTATACTTACGCCATTACTAAGCAGCAGTTTACCACCCCTGCACGGTGGACCCCGGGCTGTGAACGCACCTTACTTTTATTTTATTATTTGGTGCATTCCGCTAGCCCTAACATTATACTAGCGCAATGGGGCTGGCTAGTAATGGCGGACGAACAGCGACTGCTGCAGTACATCCGGCAGCTGCAGGGCAGGTTGGCGGCTCTCGAGCGTTCAGCCTCAGCTGCGGATGTTACTGCAGTCACTGTTCAGGCAGCCATGGAGGCTGTCTCCCGTGTGACCACCGCCATCCCTGCCCCGACTTTGTCCCTCCTCCCATTGCTCGAGAAGTTCTCGGGCGATAGTGCTTCTTGTAGGGGTTTCGTGAGCCAGTGCCCTATACAGCTGGAGCTGCTGGCAGCATGATTGCCCTCCAAGTGGGCTAAGGTTGGATTTATTATTTCCCTCTTGTCGGGCAGGGCTTTGGAGTGGGCCACACCGCTGTGGGAGCGTGGTGATCATGTGGTGCAGAGTGCTCCGCAGTTCTTGGACTCTCTGAAGCAGGTCTTCCTGGGACCGCGAGTCACCCTTGACCCCGCGATCCGGCTGCTGGCATTGTCACAGGGCTCGTCCATGGTCAGCCACTTTGCCATCCAGTTCTGGATGCTGGCCTCGGAGTTACAGTGGCCAGATAAGGTCCTCATACCGGCATTCTGGAGAGGTTTGGCTGACCATGTGAAGGACGCTCTGGCCACCAGGGAGATTCCCGCTACACTGGAGGAGCTTATCACCGTCTCCACCCGTATAGACCTTCGCTTTGACGAGTGAAGGTTGGAGCGGTCCCAGTGTAGGCAGAGGTTTAGGTTGGCACCCAGTTTTGCTAAACCTCTGGAACCTCGCGATCGGGTGTCCGAGCGTCAGGGTGCTTCCCGTGAGGGATTCAGGCCCAGATCCGCTCGAGTCCCTGTGAACTGTCATGGTTGCCGGCAGTCCGGTCACCTTGCCAACCAGAGCCAACAGCGCCTGGGGAAATGCTTGCATCTAGTGGCTGTATGATGCGGCTCACAAGAATCCGCGACATTTTCCTCCAAGTTGTCCTTTAAGGGGACACTTGAGTTTAGTTCTTCCACTATGGTGGTGGTGGTTTGCGTGGATTCCGGAGCGGAGGGCAATTTTATGTCATCTGCCTTCGCTCAACTGCACGCAATACCACTGGTTATGATATCTAAGCCAGTCACCGTCAGAGTATTGAACGGCGCAACTCTACCCTCACAGATTACCCACCAAACCGCTCCATTGATACTCTCGGTGTCTCCATCTCATCAGGAGATGATATCCCTCCTCATCATGCCCGAGGGTATCAACCAGGTCCTTCTAGGTGTCCCCTGTTGCGGTACCACTCTTCCCATATATAGTGGTCCTCGGGGAGAATTCTTGGTTGGAGTAAGTCAAGTGAGGGTAGATGTCTGGGGGAGTGTGTCAAGGTTGCTTCCATCGAGGTCCCCGCAGATCTTTCCCTGCTCTCCAAACATTATTGTTAGTATGCGGACGTGTTCTCCAAAAAGGCGGCGGAGACCCTTCCACCGCATCGCCCCTATGACTGTCCTATTGACTTCTTGCAGGGTGCTGAGCCTCCCTGGGGTCGAGTCTACCCCGTATCTCTCCCGGACAACAAAGTCCATGTCTCAGTACATCAGGGAGAATTTGGCAAAAGGCTTTATTAGGAAGTCAGTGTCACCTGCAGGGGCCGGGTTTTTCTTCGTGCAGAAGAACGGAGAACTACACCCATGCATAGATTACATGGGTCTTAACGCCATCACCGTTAAGAACAAATACCCTTTGCCCCTGATATCTGAGCTTTTTGATAGGTTGTGGGGAGCGAGGGTCTTCACTAAGCTGGATCTGCGGGGTGCTTACAACCTGATTCGCATCCGTGAGGGAGACAAATGGAAGACAGCCTTTAACACCAGGGATGGGCATTATGAATACCTGGTGATGCCCTTCGGGCTCTGTAATGCTCCTGCCGTCTTCCAAGACTTTGTGAACGACATCTTCCGGGATATGCTCACCACCTTGGTTGTAGTCTATCTGGATGATATCCTCATCTACTCTCCAGATATAGACTCCCACCAGAAGGATGTTTGCAAAGTCTTCGATCTCCTACGGGCAAACTCTCTATATGCCAAGTTGGAGAAGTGTGTGTTTGAGCAGGAGTCCTTGCATTTCCTGGGCTATATCATCTCGGACTAGGGGTTGGCCATGGATCCTGCCAAACTACAGGCGGTGATGGATTGGTAGGAGCTCTCTCGCTGCGTGGTGTCAGCGGAGAAGGAGGAGGAGCCTCGGTTAATTGTACCATCTGAGAGCCCGAGGACAGTGGTTCCGGTCGCCCTTGAGTCTCCACCCCCGGGCAAGACTTTTGTCCCTGCCCATTTGCGTCCGGAGGTCCTCTCTTGGGCTCACACGTCCAGAGTGGGTGGACACTTTGGTACTAAGCGGACGGTTAAGCTTTTGGCGAGGACGTACTGGTGGCCGCATACGGCTCGTGACGTCAAAAACTATATTCAGGCGTGCATCTCCTGCGCAAAGAATAAGCCTTCCCGGCAACGACCCGCTGGGTTACTTTACCCCTTACCGGTGGCAGACAGGCCCTGGGAAATGGTTGTCATGGACGTTGTGGTGGGTCTACCCAAGTCCAGCGGCAGCATAGTTATTTGGGTCATCACCGACCATTTTTCTAAAATGGTGCACTTGCTGCCTCTCTCTCAGCTACCTTCCACACGTGGCCTAGCAGTGTTGTTCATGAAACACGTTTTTCGGTTACATGGCATGCCAGACAAGATTGTCAGTGACCGGGGTCCCCAGTTTGAGTCTCGGTTCTGGAGAGAGCTCTGTCGCTTGCTCAGTATTGAGCTGAATCTCTCCTCGGCCTATCATCCCAATACAAACGGGTTGATAGAGATGGCCAACCATACCCTGGTCACATATCTCCAACATTTTGTCTCGGCCAGGCAGGATGACAGTGCACCTTTGTTGCCGTGGGCAGAGTTCACCTTGAACAACACTGTGGCCGATTCCACCAGCCAGACCCTATTCCTCCTTAACTACGGTCAACATCCTCATGTTCCTGTGCCCATGCCCATGTCATCCACCGAATCTAGGGTGGCAGACTGGGCGGTGGAGGCACATGATATATGGGACCGCACCCAGGATGCTCTTCGGGCCTCTAAGGAGAGAATGAGGGTCTCCACGGACGCACACCGGCATCCTGCTCCCACTTTCTCCCCTGGCGACTTAGTGTGGCTCTCCGCCCGTAACATCAGGCTGCGAGTCGAGTCCACTAAGTTCGCTCCTCATTATATTGGTCCCTTTAAGGTCCTCGAACAGATCAGCTCGGTGGTCTATCGTCTGGCCCTTCCACCACACTCCACACTTGGCTATCTCTGACACCTTCCACGTGTCCCTCCTTAAACCTGTCCCGGTTCTCCGAGTCATCTGCCGGGACATCAGACCTGTCTTCGGACGAGTTTGAGGTCAATGCCATTGTGGAATGCAGGGTCGTGCATGGTAAAAAGTCTTATTTGGTGGATTGGAAGGGTCATGGTCTAGAGGCTCGGACTTGGGAGCTAGTGGAGAAAATCCACGCTCCGCTCCTGTTGTGAATTCGCTTTCTGGCCTACCTCTGGTTACTAGTGAAGGTAGTGGAGCTGGTTATGTTGACAGAGGGGTCGCGAGTTCTCTTTCTGGGCTCCCTCTGGTGGTTACTGGAGGTAATGGAGCTGATCTGATTAACAGAGGTCTGCCACCTGATAATGAGGAGGATGACTGGAGATCTGGAGTCTCTGACTGGATTTAAGACAGTCGACTCCCTCTATCCCTGCTGGTGATTTTTTCCTCCCTCCTGAGGTCTTAGTTTCCAGCTCAGTCCCTGCATTCTCAGCTAAGTAGTGTTGAGCATTCCGATACCGCAAGTATCGGGTATCGGCCGATACTTGCTGTATCGGAATTCCAATACCGACTTCCGATATTTTTTCAATATCGGAAGTCGGCATCGGAATCGGAAGTTCAAAGTTGATTGACAGCCTGACGTCATCATGATGCGCGGTGTGTGCGCATCATGATGCGCCGTCATTTCGGGCCTTCCGGGGGTCTCTGCCGGCCTGCCGGGGGGGCTGTGTGGACTGCCCGGGGTCTGTACCGGCCTGCCGGGGGGCTGTGTGGACTGCCCGGGGTCTGTACCGGCCTGCCGGGGGGCTGTGCCGGCCTGCCGGTGGTCTGTGCACCCTGTGGGGGTCTGTACCGGCCTGCCGGGGGGCTGTGCCGGCCTGCCGGGGGGCTGTGCTGATGTCCGGGGGTCTGTGCAAGCATCGTCCGATGGGACTATAAGTCCCATCTGGCGATGCCTGCTACCATGACAGTGATTGACACATTAGCCAATGATGGGACAGTAGTAGTCCCATCATCCGGCTAATGTGTTAAATGTTAAAAAAAAAAAAAAAAATACTACATACATACTACATGCATGCTACATACATACTACATGCTACATACATACTACATATATACTACATGCATGCTACATACATACTACATATATACTACATGCATGCTACATACATACTGCATGCTACATACATACTACATACATACCACATATATACTACATACATACTACATGCATGCTACATACATACTACATACATACTACATACATACTACATGCATGCTACATACATAACACATATATACTACATGCATGCTACATACATACTACATGCTACATACATACCACATACATACTACATACATACTACATACATACTACATGCATGCTACATACATACTACATGCTACATGCATACTACATATATACTACATGCATGCTACATACATACTACATGCTACATACATACTACATATATACTACATACATACTACATACATACTACACGCATGCTACATACATACTACATACATACTACATGCATGCTACATACATAACACATATATACTACATGCATGCTACATACATACTACATGCTACATACATACCACATACATGCTACATACATACTACATACATACTACATGCATGCTACATACATACTACATGCTACATACATACTACATATATACTACATGCATGCTACATACATACTACATGCTACATACATACTACATATATACTACATGCATGCTACATACATACTGCATGCTACATGCATGCTACATACATACTACATGCTACATACATACCACATATATACTACATACATACTACATACAATACATTCATACAATACATACATAGACATACAGTACATATAACATAGAGTAACATACTTACCAATACTTGTCACATTGTTCCCCGAAGCCATTGTCTTTTACGGAATAAATATTAACATAACAAACCACAAAAATACTCACCCACGATCCGATGCAGTCCACGAGTGTGTCCCACGACGATCTTGGGTAGAGAACTGCAGCATCAGCTGATGCCGCCGTTCTCTACGGGCTGCAGGAATCCAATGACGGAAGGTAGGTATCCTTCCGCACTGTATTCCTCCGCCACTTAAAAAAAAAAAAAGACCCTAGTCTCACTTTATGCCATTGCTGTGTGGGAATTTCCCACGCAGCAATGGCATAAAGTGAGACTAGGGACTTTTTTTTTTTTAAGTGGCGGAGGAATACAGTGCGGAAGGATACCTACCTTCCGTCATTGGATTCCTGCAGCCCGTAGAGAACGGCGGCATCAGCTGATGCTGCAGTTCTCTACCCAAGATCGTCGTGGGACACACTCGTGGACTGCTTCGGATCGTGGGTGAGTATTTTTGTGGTTTGTTATGTTAATATTTATTCCGTAAAAGACAATGGCTTCGGGGAACAATGTGACAAGTATTGGTAAGTATGTTACTCTATGTTATATGTACTGTATGTCTATGTATGTATTGTATGAATGTATTGTATGTAGTATGTATGTAGTATATATGTGGTATGTATGTAGCATGTAGTATGTATGTGGTATGTATGTAGCATGTAGTATGTATGTAGTATGTATGTAGCATGCATGTAGCATGCAGTATGTATGTAGCATGCATGTAGTATATATGTAGTATGTATGTGGTATGTATGTAGCATGTAGTATGTATGTAGCATGCATGTAGTATGTATGTAGTATGTATGTAGCATGCATGTAGTATGTATGTAGCATGTAGTATATATGTAGCATGTAGTATGTATGTAGCATGCATGTAGTATATATGTAGTATGTATGTAGCATGTAGCATGCATGTAGTATGTATGTAGTATATATGTGGTATGTATGTAGCATGTAGTATGTATGTAGCATGCAGTATGTATGTAGCATGCATGTAGTATATATGTAGTATGTATGTAGCATATATGTAGTATGTATGTAGCATGCAGTATGTATGTAGCATGCAGTATGTACAGTGGGGAAAAAAAGTGTTTAGTCAGTCAGCAATAGTGCAAGTTCCACCACTTAAAAAGATGAGAGGCGTCTGTAATTTACATCATAGGTAGACCTCAACTATGGGAGACAAACTGAGAAAAAAAAATACAGAAAATCACATTGTCTGTTTTTTTTTCATTTTATTTGCATATTATGGTGGAAAATAAGTATTTGGTCAGAAACAAGCAATCAAGATTTCTGGCTCTCACAGACCTGTAACTTCTTCTTTAAGAGTCTCCTCTTTCCTCCACTCATTACCTGTAGTAATGGCACCTGTTTAAACTTGTTATCAGTATAAAAAGACACCTGTGCACACCCTCAAACAGTCTGACTCCAAACTCCACTATGGTGAAGACCAAAGAGCTGTCAAAGGACACCAGAAACAAAATTGTAGCCCTGAACCAGGCTGGGAAGACTGAATCTGCAATAGCCAACCAGCTTGGAGTGAAGAAATCAACTGTGGGAGCAATAATTAGAAAATGGAAGACATACAAGACCACTGATAATCTCCCTCGATCTGGTGCTCCACGCAAAATCCCACCCCGTGGGGTCAGAATGATCACAAGAACGGTGAGCAAAAATCCCAGAACCACGCGGGGGACCTAGTGAATGAACTGCAGAGAGCTGGGACCAATGTAACAAGGCCTACCATAAGTAACACACTACGCCACCATGGACTCAGATCCTGCAGTGCCAGACGTGTCCCACTGCTTAAGCCTGTACATGTCCGGGCCCGTCTGAAGTTTGCTAGAGAGCATTTGGATGATCCAGAGGAGTTTTGGGAGAATGTCCTATGGTCTGATGAAACCAAACTGGAACTGTTTGGTAGAAACACAACTTGTCGTGTTTGGAGGAAAAAGAATACTGAGTTGCATCCATCAAACACCATACCTACTGTAAAGCATGGTGGTGGAAACATCATGCTTTGGGGCTGTTTCTCTGCAAAGGGGCCAGGACGACTGATCCGGGTACATGAAAGAATGAATGGGGCCATGTATCGTGAGATTTTGAGTGCAAACCTCCTTCCATCAGCAAGGGCATTGAAGATGAAATGTGGCTGGGTCTTTCAACATGACAATGATCCAAAGCACACCGCCAGGGCAACGAAGAAGTGGCTTCATAAGAAGCATTTCAAGGTCCTGGAGTGGCCTAGCCAGTCTCCAGATCTCAACCCTATAGAAAACCTTTGGAGGGAGTTGAAAGTCCGTGTTGCCAAGCGAAAAGCCAAAAACATCACT
The DNA here is from genome assembly GCF_039654945.1 of Dendrobates tinctorius. NCBI lineage: Eukaryota > Metazoa > Chordata > Amphibia > Anura > Dendrobatidae > Dendrobates > Dendrobates tinctorius. Next base: position 10,811,711 of record NW_027361898.1, on the reverse strand, counting down.
GCTCTAGAGGAGATCTGCATGGAGGAATGGGCCAACATACCAACAACAATGTGTGGCAACCTTGTGAAGACTTACAGAAAACGTTTGACCTCTGTCATTGCCAACAAAGGATATATCACAAAGTATTGAGATTAAATTTTGTTTCTGACCAAATACTTATTTTCCACCATAATATGCAAATAAAATGAAAAAAAAAACAGACAATGTGATTTTCTGGATTTTTTTTTCTCAGTTTGTCTCCCATAGTTGAGGTCTACCTATGATGTAAATTACAGACGCCTCTCATCTTTTTAAGTGGTGGAACTTGCACTATTGCTGACTGACTAAATACTTTTTTTCCCCACTGTATGTAGCATGCAGTATGTATGTAGCATGCATGTAGTATATATGTAGCATATATGTAGCATGTAGTATATATGTAGTATGCATGTTGCATGCATGTAGTATAAATGTAGTATGTATGTTGCATGTAGTATATATGTAGTATGCATGTTGCATGCATGTAGTATATATGTAGTATGTATGTTGCATGTAGTATATATGTAGTATGAATGTAGCATGTATGTAGTATGTAGTATGAATGTAGCATGTATGTAGCATGTAATTTTTTTTTTTTTTTTTACATTCAACACATTAGCCGGATGATGGGACTACTACTGTCCCATCATTGGCTAATGTGTCAATCACTGTCATGGTAGCAGGCATCGCCCGATGGGACTTGTAGTCCCATCGGACGATGCCTGCACAGACCCCCGAAGCCTGCACAGCCCCCCGGCAGGCCGGCACAGCCCCCCGGCAGGCCGGCACAGCCCCCCGGCAGGCCGGCACAGCCCACCGGAGCCTGCACAGCCCCCCGGCAGGCCGGCACAGCCCACCGGAGCCTGCACAGCCCCCCCGGCAGGCCGGCACAGCCCCCCGGCAGGCCGGCACAGACCACCGGAGCCTGCACAGACCCCCTGGCAGGCCGGCACAGCCCCCCGAAAGGCCCGTACAGACCCCAGAGAGGCTGTACAAGGCAAAAACAGGGTTTTTCTTATTCCGATACCGGAAGTCCCATAGACTTGAATGGGACTTCCGGTATCGGAATCGGCGATACCGATACTTTTTTTTAAGATCGGCCGATCCATTCCGATCCGATACTTTGAAGTATCGGACGGTATCGCTCAACTCTACAGCTAAGTGTTCTTTTGCTATTCTGTTCACATTTGATCTGGTTTTGTCTATTTCAGTTTTGTGTGTTCAGCCAGTTCCAGCTGGGGCTGTGCAGAATTTTCATCCTTATGTTACTGCTTGTACCAGTTTGTTTTTGTCCCTTATTAGATTGGCCTCTTTTTGCTCTGCTTTCAGAATAAACCAGAGTGTTGATATAGTGGGCGAAGTCTAGTGACTTCAGTATTTTTCTATCAGACGTGTTGGGCATTTTTTGCAGGTTTTTTTGTGTAATTGCAGACAGTGTCTTTCCTTTCCTGTCCTGTCTAGTTAGTCTGGGCCCTATCGTTTGCTCAGTCTATTTTCCTACCTTCGTTCGAGTTTTCACCTTATCTCACCGACAATATATGTTTGGGAGCTATCTATTCCTTTGGGGTCTGCTCTGGGGCAGTTTAGATTTCCCCTTTCTTGCTTTAGGCTTTTTTAGTTCTCCGGCTGTGCGAAGGCATCTAGGATCATTGTAGGTACGCTCCACGGCTACTGCTAGTTGTGTGGATAGGATCAGGGGTCTGCAATCCGCTTAGTTACCAAGCTCTCTGGTTTTCTGTGGCTTAGCTTGGACTTGCTTTCCTCGTTGGTGACCCAATCATAACACTTGCCACCTGATAATGAGGACGACGATTGGAGATCTGGGGTTTCAGACTGGATTTTTGACAGCCGACTCCCTCTATCCCTGCTGGTGATTTTTTCCTGCCTCCTGTGGTCTTAGTTCCCAGCTCAGTCCCTGCATGCTCAGCTAAGTGTTCTTTTGCTATTCTGTTCACATTTGATCTCGTTTTGTCTATTTCAGTTTTGTGTGGGTCAGCCAGCTCCGGCTGGGGCTGTGCTGAATCACCATCCATATGTTACTGCTTGTGCCAGTTTGTTTTTGTCCCTTATTAGATTGGCCTCTTTTTGCTCTGATTTCAGAATATGCCAGAGTGCTGATATAGTGGGCGAAGATGTGCGACTGCAGTAATTTTGCATCAGACGTGTTGGACCTTTTTGAGGGTTTTTTACGTGATTGCAGACAGTGTCTTTCCTTTCCTGTCCTGTATAGTCAGTGTGGGCCCCATCGTTTGCTCAGTCTACTTTCCTACCTGTGTTTGTGGGTTCATCTTATACAGTCATATATTAAAGTTTAGGCACCCCTATTAATGTTAACCTTTTTTCTTTGTAACAATTTTGGTTTTTGCAACAGCTATTTCAGTTTCATATATCTAATAACTGATGGACTCAGTTATATTTCTGGATTTAAATGAGGTTTATTGTACTAACAGAAAATGTGCAATCTGCATTTAAACAAAATTTGACCGGTGCAAAAGTATGGGCACCCTTATCATTTTCTTGATTTGAACACTCCTAACTACTTTTCACTGACTTCCTGAAGCACTAAATTGGTTTTGTAACCTCATTGAGCTTTGAACTTCATAGCCAGGTGTATCAACTAATGAGAAAAGGTATTTAAGGTGGCCACTTGCAAGTAGTTCTCCTATTTGATTCTCCTATGAAGAGTGGCATCATGGGCTCCTCAAAACAACTCTCTAATGATCTGAAAACAAAGATTATTCAACATAGCTTTTCAGGGGAAAGATACAAAACGTTGTCTCAGAGATTTAACCTGTCAGTTTCCACTGTGAGGAACATAGTAAGGAAATGGAAGAACACAGGTACAGTTCTTGTTATGCCCAGAAGTGGCAGGCCAAGAAAAATATCAGAAAGGCAGAGAAGAAGAATGGTGAGAACAGTCAAGGACAATCCACAGACCACCTCCAAAGACCTGCAGCATCATCTTGCTGCAGATGGTGTCACTGTGCATCGGTCAACAATACAGTGCACTTTGCACAAGGAGAAGCTGTATGGGAGAGTGATGCGAAAGAAGCCGTTTCTGCAAGCACGCCACAAACAGAGTCGCCTGAGGTATGCAAAAGCACATTTGGACAAGCCAGTTACATTTTGGAAGAAGGTCCTGTGGACTGATGAAACAAAGATTGAGTTGCTTGGTCATACAAAAAGGCGTTATGCATGGAGGCTAAAAAACACAGCATTCCAAGAAAAACACTTGCTACCCACAGTAAAATTTGGTGGAGGTTCCATCATGCTTTGGGGCTGTGTGGCCAATGCCGGCACCGGGAACCTTGTTAAAGTTGAGGGTCGCATGGATTCAACTCAGTATCAGCAGATTCTTGACAATAATGTGCAAGAATCAGTGACGAAGTTGAAGTTACGCAGGGGATGGATATTTCAGCAAGACAATGATCCAAAACACCGGTCCAAATCTACTCAGTCATTCATGCAGAGGAACAATTACAATGTTCTGGAATGGCCATCCCAGTCCCCAGACCTGAATGTCATTGAACATCTGTGGGATGATTTGAAGCGGGCTGTCCATGCTCGGCGACCATCAAACTTAACTGAACTGGAATTGTTTTGTAAACAGGAATGGTCACAAATACCTTCATCCAGGATCCAGGTACTCATTAATAGCTACAGGAAGCGACTAGAGGCTGTTATTTTTGCAAAAGGAGGATCTACGAAATATTAATGTCACTTTTATGTTAAGGTGCCCATACTTTTGCACCGGTCAAATTTTGTTTAAATGCAGATTGCATATTTTCTGTTAGTACAATAAACCTCATTTGAATCTAAAAATATAACTGAGTCCATCAGTTATTAGATATATGAAACTGAAATAGCTGTTGCAAAAAACAAAATTGTTCTAAAGAAAAAAGGTTAACATTAATAGGGGTGCCCAAACTTTAACATATGACTGTATAATATATGTTTGGGGGCTATCTATTCCTTTGGGGTCTGCTCGGAGGCAGTTTAGATTTCCCCTTTCTTGCTTTAGGCTTAGCTAGCTCTCCGGCTGTGCCGAGGCATCTAGGATCATCGTAGGCACGCTCCACGGCTACTGCTAGTTGTGTGGATAGGATCAGGGGTCTGCAATCCGCTTAGTTACCAACCTCTCTGGTTTTCTGTGGCTTAGCTTGGGCTTGCTCTCCTCCTCGGTGACCCAATCATTACAGCTCCTTATTGCGGCATTTGAGTGTAGCGAGGCTCAGAGGGGAGGGGCCATAGGAGGGGGGTAATGTTAGGCGTCGGGTTCATGTCGCTGCACAGCAGGAATCCCGAGCCTTGCATCCGATAGTCTCCTATTTCTCTTTGGCCACAGAAGAGCCTGCTCAGCAGACTCGTTGATCCCGGCGCTCTGCTCAAACCACCTCTGGCCCAGCTATAGCAACGCATGCTGGTCAGCAGTGAGCTACTCCAGGGACTAAGTCCTCCTTTCGATCCACTGAGCATGCCCTTGGGACGATCTCTCATTGGAGATCGAAGGTCACATGCTCAGGTCCTTCTCCAGCTCAGATTGGACCATCAGAAAGGTCAGGAAGGTCCCGGAAGGATGCGGCTATAAAAGGTTCGCATGGCCGCTCGGCCATGCGCTAGTATAGACTGCATTATCAGACTGTGAGGAGTGAGTGTCATATGCATGTATGAATGTCTCTGATGAATGACTCATTAAGAAACCCCTACCCTTGGTACGCATGTGTTGTACAGCCTAGCCTGTTAAGCGCCCAGGCTTAGGTGTAGGTAGGACAGAGTCTCAGACAGGCATCAGTGTCCACAGTGCACATGCTCGACACTCCATAGTCAGCATCTATTGTGGCGTCCGCAGGTGCTACGCCACGCGCTGAGAAGATCTAGAGGGACTCTGACCTCATGTCCTTGGGGCAGAGTTCTGTGACTGCTTTCTGCGCGCTCCATGGCTGGGCTCTGTGAGCTAAACAGGCACCGGCATTTAAGTTCTGCGGTAGCGCGGCTCTGTGAGTTAACAGAGTTTGCTTCTGTTCACACTGGGTGACGTTAACCCACATGTGACCTTTTGTCCACCGCTTTATACTTCCGCCATTACTAAGCAGCAGTTTACCACCCCTGCACGGTGGACCCTGGGCTGCGAACGCACCTTACTATTATTTTATTATTTGGTGTGTTCCACTAGCCCTAACACAGCGTTTTTTGTCAGAGTTGCATACAAAATAACTAGAAGACATTATGTGACCAAGCACTAGTGAAAGAGTGTAAAAAAAAAAACGTGATCACTGAATAAAACCAATAACTTGTGAACAATAAAATAAAAACACAATGCAAAGACAAAAAATGTCAGCAAGTATAAGCAGCAAATCAAACAATGTTAACTGTCTCAAAGGTCACGGGGACATTTCCTATTGTCTCCACTCCTTGAGTTTCCTAAAGGTACTGTCACACTTAGCGATGCACCAGCGATCCCGACCAGCGATATGACGCGGTCAGGATCGCTGGTACATCGCTAAGTGGTCGCTAGTGAGCTGCCACACAGGCAGATCTCACCAGCGACATCGCAGGGGTCGGGGAGTCGCTACTTACCTGTCAGACGAGGCGATCCTGACGTCCTCCCGCCCGCATCCAAGCGTTGCTCGTCGTCACAGCAGGAAGCCCAGCAGAAAGCTGACGACGAGAAACGGTCCAGGACGTTCTCGCGCCATCAGCGATAACCAGCGGGGGAGCAGTCGGAGGTAAGTATCAGACATAGCGATATCGCTATAACGTCACAAAAACCAGTGACGTTATAGCGATATTGCTAGCGATATCGCTTAGTGTGACTGGCCCTTAACACTCTCTATCCTGAACAATTGGAACAAAGAAGTCTCGCCATGGTGCTATTAAATGAAATGTCAGGATACATGAGATATTGCATTGTTAGTGTCAGAGGTATTATAAATGTCAGTCAAGTACTCAGAGATGCATTTTTTTTTAGCTTCAGCAAAGTACAACCGACTTATATTTTGTTGCATGAAGGACACTTGATGCCACATTGTCACTATTACAGTTTATGTAATGTTTGATGTCAAACCACTGCAACCCATCTGAATTAGAACTTTTTTTGTTATACATGCATAACGACACATCCTGCAACGGTTGACACCGCATTTATAAAATCCTTTACAGTTGAGCCAGGTGTGACAGTGTGCAGTGGACCTGGGTGAATGGGGTGAGAGTATATTTCCCTGAGTTCTTGCTCTTTTTGACACAACTGTACAACCCAGACAGAGGATTTTTAAAAGAATGGTATCCTCGTGTAATGAAGTTAAATATTTTAGTACAATATTCTTATATTTCACTAAATTGGTGACTGAACAGAAGGGAAAGAACTATCTATTATCCCAAGTGCTATTTTTCCTGGGTGTACCACTTATTAAATCTATACAATTTTTGTTGTGGACAATGTTTCTAACCCTGTTAACAGCCCAACTTGGATAACCCCTTCTCCTTAATTTTCTATTGCAATCCAGCAGCTCACTCTCAAAGTTTATTGCTATCACTTCAATTGTGCTTAATGTGAGTGAACTCACCAACTGGAACCGTTAGCATTGTGTCTTGGGTGGCCACATGCAAAATTGTATTGCCAGATAAAGGTTTTGAGAATCCCGAAGTCACAATATCACAATCAATACACTCCAATCTAAGATCCAAAAAAGAAAT